>NC_132876.1:89913260-91163260 GCF_048164855.1 Canis lupus baileyi
CCAGATGCTAATAACTATACATTTAGTATTTATATGAAATATGACAACAGACAAAATTAAGCTTGAGTGACAGCAGTCAGAATAGTGCTTACCTTGGGGAGGTGATAAAGACTTGGAAGGCATATGAGGGAGGCCTCCGGGGACTAGTGGTATTGTTCAGTGTCTTGATCTCTGTGGCTGTGGCATTTGTAAAAATTGATCAGACTGGACATTTTCTAAGATTTGTGTTCTTTACTATATGTGATTTGTACCTTAAACAAGAAACAAGGAAGGATTATGTTGTCCTAGGTTTTTCGTGGCTGGAGATGAAGGTAAGGGTGAGGAGAGGTCAGGTTGAACTACCATATTTGATTGCCTGTAAAACCCCACCAAATGTAAGATGCACTACTTTTTATAAACTGCCAGAAACAAAGCTGCCAGTGAAACCATGCTGTGCCATGAATTGCAAGATACAAAGATACACCCTGACTTCAGAGATAGTAAAGGGCATGGGGGTGGTGCTGAGGATCTTATAATCCGTGAAATGGTAGATAAATGATAGAGAAAAATCAGTGATCTGGTAGATAAAATAAGCAAAAAAACCATCTTGAGGTATATAAGCAATGGTAATATAAGGTCAGGAATGAGGTTTTTGCTGTTTTTTAAATATTTTGAGGGATCCCTGGGTGGCGCAGCGGTTTAGCGCCTGCCTTTGGCCCAGGGCGCGATCCTGGAGACCCGGGATCGAATCCCACGTCGGGCTCCCAGTGCATGGAGCCTGCTTCTCCCTCTGCCTGTGTCTCTGCCTCTCTCTCTCTCTCTGTGACTATAATAAATAAATTAAAAAATTTAAAAAAAAATAAATAAATAAAATAAATATTTTGAAAGTCGGAGTTTTTAAAAACTTGTGTTATTGATGTATAATTTACACATTTCCGTATCTCATGTTTCCTGTTTCATAACCACAGAAATGTGTAAAGGTTAACACCAGCCGAATGCTATGTGCTGTCTGTACTATATATACTATATGCAGGTGGCTTTTTAACCAACGTTTACTTTTTTTCTCTGCAGCCATTTCCCAAGCAACCGGGATCATCAGGTGCTTATCCCCTTACTTCACCCCCTACATCTTACCACAGCACAGTTAATCAGTCTCCCTCTATGATGCACACACAGTCTCCAGGTAAGATACTACTTCCTCTCCTGTCATGTTCAACTTTGACATCCAGAACAGATATGGACACACACACACACATGCACCACACATGTAGCCTAGACCTTCAGAGACCACTCCTTATCTGTGGCTAGGTATCTCCTATTCATTCCTTATGGCAGGGTTGTGAAAGCTGTGTTCATGATTCAGGAGCACTTGAAAAGGTTTGAATTAAGTGGAGGTATTGTCACCCAGAGCCAGGCTTGAAGCCCAGCTCGGAGAAGCGCTGGTCACAACACAATCTGTGGCAGAGGCCAACAAACCAAGGTCCATGGGCCAAGTCCTGCCCACCGACTGTTTTTGTAGTTTCGTGGGAATCCAGCCACACCCCTTAATGCAGTCGTGGGGGCTGCTTTCCTTCTAAACGATCCCTTACAGAACAAGTTTCCTAAGCTGGGTATATATGAAAGGTGCCCTGCCTGTCAGGCCAGTGCACAACCTGCTTGTCCAAACAAAATGGCTCTGTTGGCAGCCCCATGAAGTGCACTATAAAATTGCTTGAGGATACCTAATTTTTACTTTTAACCAAACAGTTCTTTGGTATCACTTAAGCTCTTGCCCTGGGCCAGATGCTCCATGTGCTGGGGATTTAGCAGTCAGCAAGATACCAGTCCTACTCTTAAAGCTTAAGTCTAGCAAGAAAGATGGGTATCAGATTTGTTGGGTAGATGACCCCTTACCTGCTCATCAGAGGTGACGGAACCACAGATGGAAGATTTGGAAGTTACTTCATGTCACTGAAGGTCATTGAAGGCTGAGTTGAGTGGGTGAGCTCAGCCCCTGCGGAGTACGGGGAGCTGCTTCTCAGATGTAGGAGCCTGAGAAGGAGCTGCTAGAGAGCAAGGAGCAAAACAGGAGATGTGGGCATAGAACCCAAGGCGTATGTGTTTCTAGGATACGAAAGAGGTTTTATGTAAAGGAAGCAGAAGTAATTATTTTGGAATAATTATAGTAGCAGACAGGTATACAGTGCTTGCTATGTGCTAAGCCGTATGTATGAGCACTTTATCCATTGAATCTCCACAGCAAAACCCACAGCTGAATATCTAAATATGACGCTTAAAGGTTAATCAAGTTGATGGACATACTTAACTGCTTGTAAGGCACTCCATTAAGCACAGAACGTAGAAAATAAATTCTCTTAGGTAGTAGTAAGAATTTGAAACGCATAGATACTGAGGAAAGTGATGGTAATGTAGTTTCTCTGTGTAACATTTATTCGCGGTTTGAGGAGCATAGGTCCCCCTTTCCTGATCCTCGGTTGAAACTAGTCCTCTGGCTAAATCCCATCTTTAAGCTCATTGCTCTCAGTTTTTTAATATCTGCCATCTAGGCCTCCACCCTGAGCTCGAGTCCTGTGTTTTCTAGCTGTCTAGTCAGCATGTCCTTGTGTAGACAATGGCTGAGACTTAACTCCTCTAACATTTCCCACCCGCCTACCCCCCAGTCTGTCCCCCCTCCTCCACCTCATCTCCATAAATGGCAGCCTCTTTCTGCCTGCAGCCTGGCCAGAGCTGTTAGAGTCTTGCTGGACTCCTTTCTCTCATACCCACTTGAGTCAGCCCCAGACACTGCCTGCCCTGTACTGAGAATTTATCCAGATTCTAACCCTCAGCCTCTACCCTCAACCGAGCCATTAACTAGCCTTCATTTGGATTATTACTGTTCCCTGTAACTGGTTTACCTGCCCCTGCCCTGTAGTCTCTTTTTTACACAATGACTATAGAGTGATCCTTCTGGAACAGAAGGTAGTTTATGACTCCTTTGCTCCAAACTGCAGTGGTTTCCCATCTCATTCAGGGTAAACCCTGAGTCCTTGGAGTGGCCTACACGTCCCTGTGTGATCTAGGGAACCCGACCACCACCCTCTGTCCTCATCTCCCATTTCCCCGTGGCTCCCACAGATCCAGCCATACCGGCCCCCTACCTGTTATTTTTACTGCTGCCTTTGGGGCCTTTGCACTAACTCTTTTTTTTGCCTGGAATATCTTACCCCCTGGGTATCTGCCCACCTTACCCTTCACTTACCCATGTGACCCCTTAGAGTGGTCTTCTTGTGTTGCTTTACAGAAAGAACAGCACCCACCTCCACCATTACATGATACTGCGCCCTTTCCTTGCCCTGGTTTTCTCCATAGCACTTACACTACCTGATACACATTTGTTGTCTTTCTCGTTCTACTAGAATAGAAGTTCCACGAGGGCAGTAATTTTTGTCTCTTGGCAACTGCTACATCCCCAGTGCCTACAGCAATGCTTGGCATGAAATGAACGTTCATGCCCACTTGCTGAAAGAGTGAATGAGTGAATAAAAAAGTACACTGGGTTTTGTTTTTGTTTTTTTTTTTTAAGCTCAGTCAATATAAGAGCTAGAATTTGGGCCCCATGGAATTGATCTCTCTCTTTTTCAGTAACAAAATCATTCCAGATTTTCTTTGTGCTATTTAAGGGAGCTTTACTGCTTATTTCTTTAATTTGTAGAGAGAGTCTTAACTTGAGGTCCTTGGCCAGGACATAGTATGTGTCCTGCGAAGATCATCTATAATTATTTTCCTTTATTAGGAAATCTGCATGCTGCCAGCTCCCCCAGTGGGGCTTTGAGAGCCCCTTCACCAGCGTCATTTGTTCCAACTCCTCCCCCATCCTCGCATGGAATCTCAATAGGACCAGGGGCCAGTTTTGCTAGTCCACATGGTGAGTCCATACGTGGAAATCGCGATTAGCATAAGAATTTGACGTGAAAGTAGTTTTTTGTTAAGTAAGTTATTTTCTTATTGCAAACTTAGCACATTGTTCGTTGGGGAAATCACAAAAGAAAATGAATTTGTCCTGATCCCACCATCTCTAGATCTACCAGTTAGTCCATCTACTTTGGACTCCTCCCCCCTCCCCCACTCTGCCTTGCACTTCCCATCACGCACCCCATGCTTGCCTGCCTGCTCGCTTCTCTGCTGCTCTCCACCTGTCTGCTTGTCTATCCGTTCAAATACCCCACCCCCCACAATTGGGACTGTACCATATGTATTGTTTTGAGACTTGAATTTTTAACTTTCTAACTAAAAAATTCTATTTTGAATTGGTTCGAATAAAAAATAGAAGAGGTAGCCAGTGAAGTGTTTCTGTGCCACCAACCACCTAGTTCCTCTTCCTAGAGGCATTCAGTGTTCTTGCAGAGATGATGTATGTATAGACAAGCAGATACTGTAAGTGTTCTCTGCCCTTTCACACACGTGACAGCATACTTCAGTGCCTTACTTTTTTCATCTATTTTTCCTGAATGCTGTGCCAAATCACAACATAAAGAACTTGCTCAGTTTTTACAGCTGTGTAGCATCTGTGATTTTACTCTCTAGTATTAATATTGTAGGAACATTTCTGTCAGTAAAAACTCTACATCATCATACTAGATGGCTTCATAGTATTCCCTTGTCTTGACATACCATAATTTAATTGCCCTCCTTATTATATGTTTAGAATGTTTCCATTTTTTTTACAACTAAAAATGGTATCATCTCTGCTCACATGATTATTCCCTTAGGTAAGTTCCTAGACGTGGAATTGCTGCCTCAAAGGGTTTGAGAAATTCTAAAGCTTTTGAAACACATTGCAAATTGCTCACCTGAAAGGCTATACCAATTTCCTTTAGCATCAAACAAGGATGTCTATTTTCCTTAATCATTGCCAACACAGGGTATTATGACTTTCAGAAATCTTTGTCATTTGATTGGTGAAAAACGGTATCTTATTGGTTAAGATGTGCATTTCTTGATTATTAATTATGTTAAACCTTTTTTCTTTCACAAGTCTTTGGTATTTCTTATTTTATCCCTGCCTCTATGTTCTTGTGTGTTTTCTTACCAATTTATAAGACTTCTAAGTTAGGATCGTTTACTCTGTGATATATGGTAAAAGTATTTTCTCAGTTTGTCATTTGGTTACAGAGGGGTATAAGTAATATGTTAAGGGTGTCTACAGGATGAAATTTAAATATCAAATTGTTCAGTAATTTGCTGCTTTCAAAACTTGATTCTTGGTTCGTTTCTCAGAAAGAAAAGGGAAAAATTTCCCTCTCCTCAGCCTTGAATAGAATGAAAAACAATTTGTCAGGGTTACTTGAAAAATACAAGATTTCTGGCCCTTAAATGAGCTTTGAGTTTTTTTTCCTTGACATTTTCAAAGATATTTGCAAATAGGTTTTGAAAGTAGTAGGTTGTTGCATGGTATAAAGTAGATTGTTACATGTTGCACATGTTGAAGCTTGTGTGAAGGTAAATTTTATCCTTTCTAATGTTGTATCATGTATAAAAGTACATAAACTACACAAAATAGAGAGATTCAGATGTGCCATGTTAAGCATCATACTTCCATGAAATAGCAAAAGAAAAAATGATCACCTTGTAAAGGGTCGAGCATTTCAGCACTGCCAAGTACTTTTCAGTTGTTAAAATACAGGTTTTGAAGACCATCTGTTTACTTGTTTACAGGAACCCTAGACCCTAGTTCTCCATACACTATGGTGTCACCAAGCGGACGAGCTGGGAACTGGCCAGGGTCTCCTCAAGTGTCTGGCCCCTCACCAGCGACACGCATGCCTGGAATGTCACCAGCCAATCCATCACTACATTCTCCAGTTCCAGATGCTTCTCATTCCCCTCGAGCTGGAACAAGTGAGCATCACCATCACTTTAGTGTTCATTTTAGCCTAACCTCCAAATGACCTATTTTTTTCTCATCCTCACATTGGAAAGTTGTGACCTACTTATTAAATGGGGATACTTCATAACTTAAACTTTTAGCCCTTTAGCAAATTGGTTAACAATAGTTAATTTGCATAGTCAAGCAAAATGTAAGAAAGGGAAATGTCTCCAGAAATCTTTTGAGGTGAGTCCCAGTGCCTCTGTTATGCCTACTAACTTAGCTGCAAAACTAGACCTTGAAAGGACACCTAAAGTTAACTGACAAGGTTGTGTAAATTAACACAGGAGAAAATAGCAGACATAATGTTCGTTTTCCAGGCTCTGCTTTGTTACTCACGTGTCTGTGGTCAGCTCCCACATGGGCTGGGGCCTGGCTGGTCTAAAATGGCCCCAGCCAGCATGGCTTCCTCTGCTCCATGTGGTCTCATACTTGATCACAGCCTTGTTCATTTGGTGGCTGGATGGGGTTTCAAGAACATGAGCGAAATCCTAGTTTGTAGTTGGCATCACATCATTTCCACTGCATCCTTTCAGTCACAGTAAGTCACAAGGCCAGCCCAGAGTCCGGGTCAAGAAATAGACTCTGCCCCTCAAAGGGCTTGCTATAAAGTCACTTTGCAAGGGACCAAGCTACAGGGAGAATAACTGGCCATTTTGCTGACAGGAAGCTAACATGATTGTTACACCACAAGGAGTAACGAAAACAGTATGGATTGCTTTAGAATATCAAAGATTTATAATAAAAGCAAAACAGAACAATGGAACCGTGTGTTTTTGTAAATGAAATGACATGTTTTCCTTCCCAAAAGGTTCCCAAACTTTGCCAACAAACATGCCTCCACCTCGTAAACTACCTCAGCGCTCCTGGGCAGCCTCCATACCTACCATCCTCACACATAGTGCCTTGAACATTTTACTGCTGCCCTCTCCAACACCAGGCCTTGTACCTGGCCTGGCAGGTAGTTACCTTTGTTCTCCGCTTGAGAGATTCCTTGGATCGGTCATCATGAGACGGCACCTTCAAAGAATCATTCAACAAGAAACGGTATGGGTACTAGTGAACTCCTTGGTGGTGATTGTTGGAGGTGGGTGCTACGTTGGCCCACGGAGTGACATCTGAACTAAGATGATGTTCCCTCACTTCTGTTAGCTTGTTGAAACTGCTTTCCACCCTGCTCTAGCATTAAAAATGGACTCCACATTTTTCTTTTTCATTCTTCTGTTAACATGCTCCTGCATTTTATAGTTTGCTGTGCTATGGCTGACATTAGGGATCCGTAGATAGGTCCCACGGGGTCCCCATAGTGCCATTGGACGAATGGACCCTGGATCAGCCTTTGCGGAGAGTAGCATACAAGCAACTATTGGCCTTCTGGAATCTCTTGCAGGCAGGCGGACTTTGAATCAGATTCTCCATTGAAATCAACTTATTTATGATCACAAGCTTGAAAGCTCCTTTTTAGATACATGAACAACTGAACTGATTAAGAAAAAGACTTGTGTCCGATGGTGATACCCTCAGGAGATAGTGCAGAGTTGTTACTACCAGTTCTGGAGTCCCAACTGTCTGGGTTTGTACCCAGGCCATGCTACCTGCTAGTACAACCTTAGGCTAGTACAACCTTTACCTTTCAATAAAGGTAGATAATAATATTTATATAACTCCTAGCAATTGTGGTAGTTGGAGGTATTTCACATAAAGCCCTTAGCGTAATATCTTGGTATCGCTCAGTATATATTAGTTATGTATAACTCTTGATATATGTATGTGTTAATGAGGTAGAATGGTGAATGTTTAAAATACCCACTCCATGGATGGCACCAAGCTATTTTGCAACCTTTATATACAGATTTGAAAATTACAGAGGTTTTAACATAAGTTAAATAATTAGCATTTTAAAAAATGATGATTATGAGACCTGTGGTCTATCCTCACTCTGCCACTTAAGAGCCATGGAAACTTTCAGCTCTTTTTGAACCTCATTTTGCTCATCTGCATAATCAACGTGTTACACTAGAGCAGAGGTCAGTAAACTACTGGCCCAGGGAGCAAGTCCTACCCACCACCTGTTTTTAGTAAAGTTTTAGTAGAACATAGTGGCACCCATTGACTTACTTATTGTTGATGGCAGCTTTCAACTATGATGGAATCATTGAGTAATTGTGACAAACCATGTAGCCTAAAATATTTATTCACTATTACTTTACAGAAAAATTTGCCAGCTGCTGGGCCAATATAAGGTCCCAGTCCAGATCCAACATTTTATAATGGTATTCTTTATTCTTCTACTGTGCCATTAAAAAAAAAAAATTCTCGTGGAAAATTTTATACTTAAAAGTTGAGAGTATAATAGTATAAGAGTATGAACTTCTATGTTCTTATCACCTACCCTCAACAGTGAACCCCTGTCAATAGTTTTCTCTATAGCTTCTTCCAGATGGTTTGACAGCAAATCTCAGACGTTGTTTCATCCATAAAGACCATTTCTTTATCATCAGATAGCTAGTTGGTGTCCAGATTACCCAAGTTGTTACAGTTTTTACAGTCTACAGTAGAACCCAAACAAGTCTTTAAGTCCCTTTTAAACTGTAGGCTCCCTCTCCATCTCTTCTACATTTTATTTGTTTGTTGAAGAAACCATATCCTTTGTCTTCTCGAGTTTCTCAGTCTGGATTTTGCTGATTGCCTCCCTTTGGAATTCCTGAACATGTTCTTTTGACCCTCACATTTCTGTATTGGTCCACCCTGCGGATCTAACTACCAAATTCCAGCTCAAGTTTTGTTGTTGTTTCATGAGGATATTCCATAGATTTTGTTCTATTCTTCCATTGAGAGACCCCTAATGTGTAGTTCCTTTGGGATGTTAGCAATTGATGGTGCTCAGTGCCTAGATATTTTTGTTTGGGAACAGTTATCAGCTGAGTTGTTTTCCCTTTGAAACAGTTCTCTCAGCAACATTTTCATTTTCTCTTTGTCTTACATTTTAACTCCGTGCATCCTTCATGTTTTGCAGCTGCAGCTGATAAATTCCAATGAACCTGGAGTGATCATGTTTAAAACTGATGCGCTGAAATGCAGAGTAGCCCTTAGTCCCAAAACCAATCAAACACTTCAGCTAAAAGTGACACCTGAAAATGCAGGACAGTGGAAACCTGATGAACTTCAAGTTTTGGAGAAATTCTTTGAAACAAGAGTATGTGTTTCTTAATGCATAGTTTTAATACAGGCATACCTTGTTTTATTGCACTTTGCTTTCTTGTGCTTCGTAGATACTGAATGTTTTTTACAAATTGAAAGTTTGTGGCAGTCCTGCATGGAGCCAGTGTGTCAGGGCCATTTTCCCAACAGCATTTGCTCACTTCCTTCCTGTCTCTTTGTCACATTTTGATACTTCTCGCAATATTTCAAACTCTCCCATTATTTCTTATGGTGATCAATGATTGTGACTCACTGAAAGCTCAAGTGATAGCATTTTTTAGCAATGAAGTATTTTTTAAGATAGGTTCTTTTTTTTTTTTTTTTAAGACATAACACCATTGCACACTTAATAGACTACAGTATGGTATAAACGTAACTTTTATATGTACTGGGGAACCAGAAAACTCATTTGACTTGCTTTATTGCAATACTTGCTTTACTGCGGTGGTCTGGAATTGAACTCACATCTCCAAAGTATGCTTGTATAATCGACAAAAGGGAAGAGTCAAAGTAGAATGCAGAGTAACTTGCTTTATTCATCCCTATAGGTTGCAGGACCGCCATTTAAAGCCAACACTTTAATAGCCTTCACCAAGCTGTTAGGAGCTCCTACACACATCCTCAGGGACTGTGTGCATATTATGAAGCTAGAGCTGGTAAGTTACAGAGAAATGCATACTTCTATGTAAAGCAAGGTCTGTCTGTGGAGGTTGGAGTGGGTGGGAGCAGTATTTATTGGTTTCCACCTATTTATATGTACCTTCTGTTTTTCTCCTACTTTTCTTAATTTTTAAGATTTTATTTATCTTTGAATAGGTAACACAGCCCTCTTTTAATTTTTGAATTTAGATCAAGATGTGATACAGGGGGAAATTTCCCACATATCCCTGTCTAGCTGTCTAGTCTCCCTCCCTACAGACAACCCAAGTTACCAGTGGCTTACCTCTTAAAACAAATATATTTAATTCACTCTTCCTGCTCTCGGATACTGAAATGATGCTCCTGTGGCTTCTTTTAATACTGTTGTAGATTCATTTTATAAATTACTTCTTTAGGTTTTTGATCCATTTAAAATATACCTTGTTGTCAAATGTGAGGTATGGATCTAGCTTTTTCAGATGCCCCAAATTGCCCTAATATCATTTGTTAAAAATTTCTTCTCTGGAAGAGATTAATCCCTCTTCTTTCCTGTGAAAATATACAGTTCTATAAATGGAATTCAGGTGACAGCTGATTATATTTTTCCAAGCTTACAGAACTTTCAAATGTTTCTAGTATTGTTTTGGGTAATTCCAAATACCTTACTCCTTTTTCCAGTTGGTGTTTTACTATTAGTATCGGGACAGGAATGTTCCTTTGCTAATAGTCAACATTTGGCTTCTGCTCTGGTAGCCTATAGGAAACATTATTTGTATCAAAAAGATACACATTTGAGTTTTTGAAGGAATAGGTATTCATGTGGCTGAAAAGAAAAAAAAAAAAAAGTACCAGTAGGGGCGACTGGGTGGTTCAGCCGGTTAAATGGCCAGCCCTTGATTTTGATCTCAGGGTCCTGGAATGGAGCCCTTAGTCCAGTTCTGCACTCAGCGGGGAGTCTACTTCAGGATTCTCTCTCTCTCCCTCTACCCTCCTCCCAGCTTGCATGCGTGCGCGCGCACGCGCGCACACACACACACACACTCTAAAATAAATAAATCTTTAAAAAACAAAACAAAAAACACCAGAGAATACAGTTTAAAATTATTAACACAATTTGACAAGTATGTTTTAGAGAAGGAGTTGGGAATGAGCCTAGGAAGTCTGGGCTGGCACCAGTTAAGAAGGGCCTTGAATGCCAGGTCTTGGTCCTGGCAGGGGAAGGGAAGGGAACAAACAGCATGTGTTACTGCATGTCACTAAACATTTGTGAGGTCGATTAGAACTGTGCTCTAGGACATTCTTCTGGGAATGACCCTGGCAGTGGTAGATGGAGTAGCTGGGAAAGGAAGCCACTGGAAGGGACCATTAGGGGTCACAAGAGAAGTCACAAATCCTGGAGCTTGGTGGCATCCATGAAAATAGAGCTGTGGGAACAGATGCCTGAGATACCAAGGAAGCAGAATCCATTGGCCTTGGGAATTAACGGAGTGGGAGAAAAGGAAGGAAACATATCACCTAGGTCTGGAGTTGACTTTTCATGTAGTAACATCATGTATGCATTTTCTTTGAAATAATGCAGGCTATAATCTTTATGTTCTGTACATAATGGAGTATAAAATAAAATTCTGACCTTTCAGACTCCTCTACTAGGATGTAATTTTAAATGTTCACATGACTTTATCATGATTTCAAAAACAGTTTCCTGACCAGGCAACACAACTAAAATGGAACGTCCAGTTTTGCCTGACGATCCCTCCCAGTGCGCCTCCAATTGCACCCCCTGGGACACCTGCTGTGGTGCTGAAATCCAAAATGCTATTTTTTGTAAGTACTCCCAGCACATGTGTGAGACAGAGTGTGTGTATGTGTGTGTGTGTGTGTGCATGCGTGTGCTGTCGCATGTACAGAGCCCCCGAGGAAAAAGCCATGTGAGGATAATAGGACAACTTTTAGATTACTGCAGAGTTAACTGTCACTGCCAAACACAGGCTCAGATCCTCAATTGTCAGTGTAGACATGATGTACTCCCCGTCCCTTCAGTAATAACAGAAATGTATTGAACTCTAGGCAATTGTGTGGCACACTTGCATCTTAACCATAATATTCAGTTGTCCCTTTTGTCATCTTTAGTTTTCTTTTGCCTGAGGTATCTTAATCTGATAGAGTAAATAATAGCACCTTTGATAAATTTAGGCAAATGTTTTATTTTCTTACTACGTTTTTATTCTCTTTGTATGTGTTGTGTGTCTTCAGCTTCAGCTAACTCAGAAAACATCGGTCCCTCCCCAAGAACCTGTTAGTATTATAGTTCCGATCATTTATGACATGGCTTCAGGTACAACCCAACAGGCAGACATTCCCAGACAGCAGAACTCTTCTGTTGCTGCTCCCATGATGGTCAGCAACATTCTGAAGAGGTTTGCAGAGATGAACCCACCACGACAAGGTACATGACCAGTAGATGATATTTTATTGCATATATGTTATAAAAGTTTTTTTGAGAGATTCCTCCTCCTTCCCTCTGCTCCCTCCTTACCTGCCTCATCCCCAATTCTAGTAATAGAGCACTGATTGCTGTGGCCCTCTTAATGTCTGCCTGTCGCTTTCTTCCTTTCTCACTGGTTCTTCATTTTTGTCCATGTCTCTGCTGCCTGGACCTCATTTTTGTTAGTGATTTCACTATCAGGACTGACCCAGTTGCTAATGCCAGAAGCTTGTATTTATAGCACACATTGCCACAGAGCCCTAGGTTAGGATGATAGACTTTTTCATGGCTGTGAATTCCTGCCCTCCCATTGATACCTGCCACTCTGTATGTCACCAGTTGAAATGCATGTTGGTTTCTCATATTTCATGGTTCAATCATGAATAGAATATTATCATTCAAAGTTCTGTATCTTCTAAATGTTTTGTGAAGAATAAAAGCTGATACAAATGGCATCACTGCTTTTTTGGGCTTCTTATATAAGTGTCAGGCGGGTGCAAGTGAACCTTTTCACCAAGTGCACAATGAAGCTCTCAAACAACATTTTCAAGGAACCCTGAATGTTTCTGGCAGGTAAACAAGGTCCCTTCCATACTGTGGTAGCCTACACGTAACAGCACGATTCCCAGCAGTGCTAACTGGTCAAAAACCTAAAGTTCAGCAAGGAGAACTTTTCTACCATTTTGCCTGTTGCTATTTTTAAGGAAATTAAATTTGAATTAAAATTTGCTTATTTCTGATGTTAAGGAAGTCCTCTGTAGCTTTCTGTTTAGAATCGCATGACAACAGAGTTATGTTTATAAATGAGGGAAAGTTGTTCTCTGAAACATTATTTAGGTACCACAGTGTTAAAACTTTACCAGAAACAGGAATCATGGGAGAAATTACACTTTCAGCTATTTATTTCTCCATATTGTATATACATAGGCAAGTTTTCACTCACATAGAGTTTACAAGGATTGCACTGGGCAGTAGAGAAGAGTATGCTTCTTTTGTTGTGATACTTCTTCCACTTCTTAAAATTTTCTGCTTCCATCTTTTGACTTATCTCTTCTTTCAGCTAAAAATAGGTCCTTAAGAATCAAAGTTCAAAGCTGAAGAATTTTCAGAGTAGCAGTTCGGTAGAACTTTGATGATAAGGCCATTCCTTCACAAGCAGATGATTATCATTATTATGTCTTGTGGAATTTACAATTAAAAGAATGTGTTGATCCTCTTGGGATCAAATAAGTTTTTCTACGTATCAATAATGAAAATGTGTTTTTAAAAAGGAAAAAAGATGTAACTTTTCCTTTTATTTGAGAAATTATTGGGATGCTTTAGGAATGTTTTTTTTTTCTTTTCTTTTTTCAGTCTTTTTTGTATCTACCTTAGACTGGGCAAGACTGGGGTTTCTTTTTTTTTCTGTACCAGTTGGAGGGAAGCTTGCAGTAACTTGCACAGGGTTACTGCACACCCCACCCTTTGCCAAAAGGCCATTATTCAGTTGAGGCCTCCAATTCTCTCACTTGCAGCCACTGTAGCATTACGCCATGCACCAGGAAAGGGACTCAGCTTTTGGTTTATATTCTTTACAGCTGGTTTGGGTTTATTATATTTAAGTATGTGTAATGTTCACAAGAAGTAAGAGGCAGGGTCTTTGGTTTCTTTGAGCAAAGGGGACATTGAAAGGATGAGTTATGAGCCTCCCCCACAACCTCCCCCCCCCCACCTGCCCCAAACAAGTCTTGTTTTTGGATTGTTGTTGTACCATACTTCAGCCTCCCTCCCCCGCAACCCATCACTTCCTCCCCTCCCAGTGAAGTGCTTTTAAGAAAAATTAGTTTTCTTTTTATTAATTGATATTAATGTTGAACTCCAGAAGTTGATCTTTTCCTTTAAATTTGAGAAAACTCCAGTATATGTCATAGAACAGCACTGTCCAATATAACTGTCACTAGCCACGTGTGGCTATTTAAATTCAAGCTAGTTAAAATTAACTAAAATTTTAAAATTGAATTCCTCAGTCACACAAGCTATTGCAGGTACTCAGGAGCCACAGTGCACATATAGAATATTTCCATCAGCACAAAAAGTTCTATTGCACAGTGCGGTCACAGACATTTTTATCCAGCCTTTAAAGCAACATTAGAAGGACATCATTGATGTTGTAACTGATGCATAAATCTAAACTAGATATTTTCATTAGATTCAAATGCAGTCAGTAGCCTTGAAACCCAAATTTAAAGGTTTATCCAATGCTCCAGTGTTTCTACAGAGAAACTTGAGGCCTATCTTCCTAAATCCAAACCCAACTGGAACTTACCCAGAATTTCCCCATGAGAAGAAAAACAAAACCTGAATCAAGTATCATTTGATACTTAGCAACAAAGCTTAATAATTCCCTATAACCTGTGCAGTTAAAATTTATACTTTTATTTTGACCCTTGAAGTTCTTGCTGATTTTAGATTTAATTATCCCTACCCCCACCGGTGTGTTGACATCATCTTTCCTGTATTGCGAATAGCTAATGACCATTTTTCTCTGTTGCAGGTGAATGCACAATATTTGCAGCTGTTCGTGATTTAATGGCTAATCTTACACTGCCCCCTGGTGGGCGTCCATAGACACTATTGTTTTTAAACCAGGAAGGCTGACAAATGAGACAAAACAGCAAAAAAACAAAAAAATAAAAAAACAAAAAAAAAATCTGAATTTAGCCTTCAGTTTAAAAAAGGACTTTTTTGACTTTAAGAGCTAAAATATTCTAAACTGGCAAAAATTTTCAGGGTGCACTTCTTTCATCAAAAAGACCATCAATCTTTTGTATAGTGAACTTGTATAGTGTGTTTAAATGGGACACATTTCAAACTAGGTAAAACATTGGTGTCCGCTTGCCAGTAATAGATTTAATATTCTGTTTTATACTATAAAGTTATGGAAATGCCAAACTTGTTTATTTAATTGTTTTCTTATGTTTTGGGTGTAATAGTCCTTTTTTTGGTTTTTGTTTTTTAAGGCAGGTCTGTCATTTTTGAATACTGTAAAACTGTGATAAACTTTATATTGAAGCTGTATTTTAATATGCCCGCTTTGAGTCCTTACATGAAAATGTTCTGGGAGTTGTTATAAACACATCCCAAAGAAGCAATATTTAATAAAACTAGGTTAAAAAACAAAACAAAACAGTGACACTCACTTGTGTGTATATCAGCTTTATAGACTTCTCCTGGCCTCCTTTATCTTTCAGCTGGTGGGGCCAATAATTAATTTCTAATGATACATGTCTGAAATTTGACCAGAAACCTCTACTTCTTTGTTTCAAGTTTAATTTATTTTCTTCAGCTATTCCTAACTTGACTGATGGTGAATATTTAGCACCGTAGTTGTCTTTCAGTGTAGGATTTGGGTAAAAAAGAAGGAACCAGTCTTTGAGAAGAGACAGTGAATAGTTCATATTGATCAAGGGTCCCAAATACTACAATCATTCTCATCTGTTGAAGATATGGAAACTTTTCTGTTAGGCAAATATAGTTTATAGGTTACTTCTGCATACAGCATTAATTAGGAAACCTAGAACTTGAATGCTCCACCCTTGCATTAAATTTCTGTGACATTTTCTTTATCTTGCTTAACTTCTGTCTCCCTTTCCTTCCCCACCACACTTGGGGTTGTTCTAAACAATCCCAACTTAATTCATTATCAACAAAACAGTAAAATGTTTTGCTTGGAAGAAACCTGGTACAGCGCCCTCACTTTGAAGAAGTCAACTTCAGTGCCGTCCAGGGTGAAGTGAAGTTTCTGGTGTTGACCCATCTCAGCCGAGTTTCTTTTGGAGCACTGTGCTGTCTCTCCCAGTCAGTCAGGGACTTTTTTAAGCTTTAAAGAATGTGATCAGAAGCAAAAGTCTTCTGGTGACCTAATATTATTTGGGACCGTTTTTTACAGAGTTATCTGGTCACTGGAATATTGGCTCTCCAGTGAATTTTAGATGCTCTAATTCCACTTTAAGATGACTTGAACTTCTGGTAACTATCAACTACCAAATTCTAGTTTCAGACATCTCACTGCAGCTGTATCCTATCTGTTCTCAACTTTGCTTGATTCTCTAATCACTTCTGGTCAGAGTCGAGGCCTTCTCTGCCATTCTTCAGTGTCTTATTTCTACCTTTATCCCCTGCTTCTTACCCAGCTCTGCCGCTGTTCAGGAGCAGGTGACTGGACTTTATCCTTCTTTTAACTTATCTTTTATCCTTTGTTTTTCTGTTCTCCTTACAACGGGAATCACATCTGTTTGGCAATCTCTAACGTGTCTTTATCAAGGATCAGCCCTTTTCTGTTGGTAGCTGAGTCCTTTCTTTCATGTAGAAATCCTTCGTGCATATACAAGAAATGTATTTTTATCTGCAGGATGATATTGTCTCAAATTTTATGAAGGAGTAAACTTCTCAGATATTCTCCCTTTTAAGTGTGGTTTTGAAACATTAATTGTATTTTTTAAACATGATGCATTCAGCGGACACTTTTCTGATTATAACTCCTCTCTGAATGCCTCGTGCAAATCAAAAGGTAGGATTCAGTGAGCAGAATTTGCTTTCATTGCTTAAGAAGGATAAACCCATGAATACAAATTTTGATATTATGCTTGGTACTTGGAATTGATATACAGTTTATTAAAGCTTGAAAACACTAGAATTCAAATCTTAGGTTTCAGGATAAACCATGTCTTTTGCCTCTTTTTATTACCCAGGTTCAATCAAAGGGACGGGATGCCCATAGTGATTTTCTCTGATGGGTCTTTTCAGTGTGATTTTAGTATATTTGGTAATAAAATTTATACAAGTTTCAGAGAACTACCAACTCTCTCTAGTTAATTTGCACGGAGATGTTTTAGATAGTAATCTGGTTTAGCATTAGTTTGATCTCGAAAGAAGAAATTAGGTCTGATTTGCCATCTCTTTTTCTTTTTTTTTTTTTTTTTTTTTTTTCATTCACGGAAATGCCATTTTGGAAGGTGTAGAAGTACTTTCAGAATTAGTGAGGAAGAAGGTGAAAAATTCAACAGAACATACCCAGTTTTTAAATAGCAGGGCTGAACCTTATGTTTGAAAGTTAACTCTGAGCTAGTGTAAGCAGAATAAAACATAACTGATTTTAATTTAAATACCACTAATAACTGTGTTGAAGTTCATACAGTAACTCATTCAGCCACAGAATACTAATCATTTGTTAGTAACTCTTTGGATCATGATTAATTTGATAACTTCAAGAAGAATCCAATTGCTACACAGAAAAGTTCCTTAAAAAAATTTTTTTTTTTAGTTATTCATGAGAGACTCAGAATGAGAGGCAGAGACATAGGCGGAGCGAGAAGCAGGCTCCATGCAGGGAGCCCGATAAGGGACTCCATCCCAGGGCTCCAGGATCACGCCTTGGGCCGAAGGCAGTCACTCAACCGCTAAGCCATCAGGCATCCCAAAATGTTCCTTTCTTTCATGACTTTTTTTCCTCAAAGAACTACCCGTTATATTTTACTTTATATTATCCAAGTTCGTGATACAAAATCAATATACAGAAAATTTTAAGAGAACTTCTCAGGTAACTTTAGAGGCAGAAAGGAAAAACATTAATGTATATTTCATTATTTCTTGTGGAATTTCCTCTTTCATTTGGTTTGATGAGAGTGGACAATATGTCTAAAGAAATGATTGGAAATTTACTTAGGGTGGATTTAGTATTGAGGTTATTAAGAAAAAAGCAGAGCACAGCCAGCATTGAGCTGCACAACCCCAGAAGACCAGATCTCAGTTTTCTATATAGTGCGTCCACTTTTCCAAGTGGCCAGTGATTTGTTCAAATACCTTGCCCAGGAATATGACTGGTGGAAGGGCACATTTAGAACAATGTAAAGTAATAGCTAATATTTACTGAGAGCTTACTATTGCCAGGCACTATCCTAAGTATTTCAATGTGTGTTTAATTCTCACAACAACTCAGTGGGGTAGGTATTAGTACCCTCCTTTTACAGATGAGTAAACTGAGGCCCAGGGAAATGAAGTAGTTTGCTGAGATCAAAATTGTTTGCTCAAGATCAAACAGTTAAAAGGGGGCAGTTTGAATTCAGAGCTAGAGCTCCCCTACACACTGTGCCACTTTGCTTTTAACCAGGAAGTCAGCAGAAGGTTCTGTCTATAGACACTTCTCCCAGAGCATTTTGACTACACACAACTTAAAGTTTTCCAAGTTCAAGAAGCTCACTAAATAGCCCCCAAACTGAAAGAACCTCTTGTCATGACAGGATTGACAGTCCATTGCCTTCTAATCCTCATGGCACTTACTTGGAAGTTAAGACTGCCTTAGGTAAGAAGCACTAATTGTAACAGACTACTAAATCATCATCTAAGCTGGATGCCTCAGGACAATAGTGGAAGAAGCCCTTATATGGCTTGGGGTAGTGCAGCCCTCCACAAACCCATCCGGGATGCGTCGTCCTGTTTGCTTCAGCTAGATGGCCCAATGGCGGATGTTTTTAAGCTTTGTGTCACTTTGGCACACTGCAGGTGCGTGGTAGACACGTGGTATAGGCCACCAGCGGTCACACATCAGTAATGCCTTTATTTGCTACAGCCAACCTATTGGGCTTAGGAACTAAGTAAACTTTATAGAATTGTATAATGCAAGGAACGTACATCATTCAAAAACTGCCTTGAGCATCTTGCACATCTCTACAATAAAAGAGCACGGACAACAGGAGAGGGAGTCGAATCGGGTACTGGCAGGGTCTCAGTTTGGGGGAACAGACAAGCGGGCTGTTACTCAGGTACAAGCTCTGGGCGAGCACTGCATAAAGGACTCGCGTCAGCTGTCACCCAACACGGATGGGGCGGGCGTATCCGTTAAGCCAGAAGGCTCCGCCCCCTTGCCTCGGCCTGCACGTGGGGGCGGGCTCCGGGCGGGGCCTGGCTGACGGCACCGCCCAGGCTCCCGCGCCTGCGCAGTGCCGTCGGCCCCGCCTCTCGCCCCTCGCCCCCAGCTCTTCGCCCCTGGCGCGGGGCCCGAGGGGGACATGGTGCTGTCTGAGCTGGCCGCGCGCCTCAACTGCACCGAGTACAAGAACTGGGTGAAGGCGGGCCACTGCCTGCTGCTGCTGCGCGGCTGCCTGCAGGGCTTCGTCGCCCGCGAGGTACTCGCCTTCCATCGCGGTCTGCTCGCCGCCACCCCCAGCCTGGGCCCCCGCGCCGCCTGCCGCAGCGGCTCACGGTGTAGCCCGCGGGCCCGCCAGGTGAGCCCCTGGCTTTACTCCCAGCCCCCGTCCTGGTTCCCGAGCCCTCCCCGGGGCGGCGCTGACCGCAAAACCTCGGGCTCACTTGCCCAAGATGCCACCCCTCCCTGCCGGGCCCCTTCTCACCGCCGCCCCCTGTAGTTTCAGCCTCAGTGTCAGGTATGCGCGGAGTGGAAACGGGAGATTTTGAAACACCACACCAACAGGAATGGAGACGTCCACTGGGGGAACTGCCAGCCGCGCCGCTGGCCAGTTGATGCCTGGGAGGTGGCCAAGGTAAGCACCTGCTCCGGAGGGTGGCTGACTCACCAGGTAGCTGGTCACCTGGATCCTAGAGCCTCATAAACAGACGCAGAGATAGAGAGGAATGAGTGTTTGATCTACGATCTAGTGTCCAGGGGGTTCAGAGCTGTTGTACTGCATCCATTCTAGCTTAGCGATGTAGAAGCTTGATACTACTAACAAGGCATTTAAGTTTGCTACCCCTGCTTGGAAATATATTGGAAAGATTTCAACAAGAGACACTGACCCAAGATGTAGAGCGAGCATCATGGGCACAGGCCCAGAGGGAGAAACACGTAAGGCAAACGTTTTTGAGTGTAGGCTCCCTGAGTAGCTCATTTTGACTGTAGAGTGCCATCAGGATAGCAGAGGAAGCCAAGGGAAGTTAGAGCTAAAACAGAAAGGACTTCAAGTGCCCAGGTAAGGCATAAAACTTTGGGGAGGTCAGGTGGAGAGGGCAGCCAGATAGACTGTTAGATCTTGGCACTGTGACTTGCCTAGCTGTGACTTCCCCAATTGGGGAATTTTTTTTGTTTGTTTTTGTTTTCCAGAAGCCCAGTAGCAGGTGGGGCTGGGCAAAGTCACCTTCTAACCCAAATTAACTTTTATAGTCAGTCTACACACTAATTAGCAACAGGCACAGGCTTGGTGCCTGGAAAGCAGGGATCAGAGTCCTAGCTTAACTGCTGTTGTGTTCCCTAACCTCAAAAATGAGGAAGTTGGACTTGATCAGTGGCCACAGACTTGTGGCTATCATGGATCCGTAAACCCACCATATCTACACCTTCTTTCCCCTTTTCTTTCTTCTTTCTTTTTTTCTTTCTTTCTTCTTCTTTTTTTTTTTTTTTTTTTTTGGTTGTTGTTGCCACTATAGAATTCCCAACTTTTACTTTTACCTAGAAAAGAAAGAAACTTAAAATTCTGCCCTTTACTGTGACTATCCCTCACCTGTGTGGTCGTTGTTGCTGCTTTCATACCCTTGGAATTCTCTTGAAGCCCATGTCACCTGTTCATGCACCTTTTTGTTGCTGTCACCAAAAGACCTTCTAGTCCAACCCAAGTGTTTATTCTCCAACCACATCCTCCTTTTTACCCTCCTTTCTCTGAACTTGATTGGCCCAACTGCAGCCCTGATGACACCATCATCTGATCATGCTCAGGGGAATAATCTCACAAGGGAGCTGACTGGTTTCACTTTTAGTTCTTAATCATGAGCCCCAGTGGTCTGGCCACGTCTCTGTATAGGGCTCCTGTTCCTGGGGACAATTGTTGCTGCCTTTCCCATGCCACGCTCCCATTCCGCCACCTTTGCTCCCAGCTACTGACTTTGTGCATTTTTCCTGGAGTTGATACATGCCCATAGATACCTGCTTTATCTTTTTACCAGACCTACAAACCTACCCGCACCCCATGTGCACCATCTTTCTTCTGCTACAAAGAAGGAAGGACATTTATCTTCTTACCACCTTGGCCCTCCACTAGTATGTTGGATCATAGCCCTTCCCACCTGCCCATGGACTTTCAGGCCTCAGGGATCCACTCTCTCCCCGCCCGAGCTTATTCCCACCACCATACAGATAGCTTTAATACTGTCTTGGTTTATTTAAAAAAAAATTTTTTTTTTTTTAAATTTTTTAAAGACAAGATTATTGGGCACCTGGGTGGCTCAATGGTTGAGCATCTGCCTTTGGCTCAGGTCGTGATCCCAGGGTCCTGGGATCAAGTCCTACATGGGGCTCCTCTGGAGGGAGCCTGCTTCTCCCTCTGCCTATGTCTCTGCCTCTCTTTCTGTGTCTCTCATGAATAAATAAATAAATTTTTTAATAGATAAATAATTTTTAAAAAGACAATATTAAACATAGGGTTACTATATGACCTAGCAATTCCACTTCTAGGTTTGTATTTGATGAAGTGGAAATACACATCCACACAAGACCCTGTGCATGAGTGTTCATAGCAGCACAATTCATGACAGCCAAAAAGTGGAAACAACACAAATGTCCATCAGCCAATGAATGGATGAGCAAAATGTGCCCTGTCCATACAATGAGATGTTATTTAGCTATAAAAAGGAGTGAAGTGGGAGCACCTGGGTGGCTCAGTCGGTTGGGCATTTGACTCTTAATTCTGGCTCAGGTCATGATCTTAGGGTCGTGGAATTGAGCCCAGTATCAGGCTCCACTCTCAGTGTGGAGTCTGCTTGGGATTCTTTCTCCTCCTGCTTCTCCCCTCCTCTCTCTCTCTCTCTCTCAAATAAATAAAAATAAATCTTGAAAAAAAAAGAATGAAGTACTAATACATGCTAGGACATTGGATGAACCTTGAAAACATTATACTAAGTGAAAGATGCCAATCATATATTGTATGATTCCATTTATATGAAATGT
Source organism: Canis lupus baileyi (assembly GCF_048164855.1). Classification (NCBI taxonomy): domain Eukaryota; kingdom Metazoa; phylum Chordata; class Mammalia; order Carnivora; family Canidae; genus Canis; species Canis lupus. Next base: position 89,935,404 of record NC_132876.1, read on the forward strand.
CCAGAATGGGCAGAAACACAGACAAAAAGACGAGTGGTTGCCAAGGCCAGGGGGTAAGAGGGAGATTATAACTAACAGATGTATAGGGCTTCTTTTTAGGGTGCTGAACGTGTTCTAAAATCAACTGGTGATGGTGACACAATCCTGTGAATATACTCAAAACCACTGAAACTACATTTTTTTAAGTTGAGGTATAACTGACATATAACATTGTATCAGTTTTAGATGTATACTTTAATGGCGTGATAGGAGTAAATATTAAGAAATGATTGCAAAAAAAAAAAGAAATGATTGCCACATCAGCATACATAGTTAGAAAAAGTTTTTTTTTCTTGTGATGAGAACTTTAAAGATCTGTTTCAGCAACTTTAAAATATGCAGTATGTATTATTAACTATAGTCACCATGCTGGACATTAGATCCCCATGACTTACGTATTTTATAATTGAAAGTTGGTACCTTTTGACCCCCTTCACCTCCTCACCTCTGACAGCCTGTTCTCCATATCTACGAGCTTGGGTTTGGTTTGGTTTGGTTTTTTTAGATTCCACATAGAAGTGAGATCACACAATATTTGTCTTTCTCTGACTTACTTAGCACAATGCCCTCAAGATCCATTCATGTTGTCACAGAGAACCATACGCTTCAAAGAGTGAATTGTTTGGTATGTGGATTGTACCTCAGTAAAGCCGTTTTAAAAAATAAAACTGTAAAAAAAAATTAAAAAAATAAAAAAATAAAATAAAAAATAATAATAATAAAAATAAAATAAAAAATAAAACTGCTTAACAAAAATAAATAAATATAAATAAAAAATAAAACTGCTTAACAAAAATAAATAAATAAAAAATAAAACTGCTTGAATATATATTTGGAAAATAAAATTTAAAAAGAAAGAAAAGCTTCCCTTGAGCCATTCCCTCTAGCTCTGTCCCCATTTCTGTATCTGCCTCCCATATGCATACCCTGTGGAGCTTCTCAGGAAGGGTTTTATGCCTGCTCTCTCTTCCCCAGCTGCCCGTAACTCTTCAACCCTTTACAGTGTGGCTTCTGCCCCTGCCAGCCCCCTGCATCGGTCTTGTCGGGCACATGTGACCCTTCAGTTCTCCAGCCCCATCTCTCTTTCCTCAGGGGCATTTTGCATGACTGGCCCCTCTTCTTGAAACACTTGAGGCTTTATGTCATCATTGTCCCCCATGGGTCTCTTGTCTCCCTCGCTCCTCCTCCAAAGCCTCTTTCCGGTCCTCAGCCAGCCTTTCTCAGGCCTCTTCTGTCCCCGTCTTTTCCTCTGGCAGTACTGCCCTGGCCCATGGAGTTCACCACCAAATACTACACTCATGCTATGTATCCCTAATTCGTGCCCCCAGCCCTGCCCTCTCTTCTGAGTTCCAGGTGCCCCTATCTAGCATGCTCAACCCCTCTCCTTATTACCCCCTGGGCACTTTGGATTCTCAAGCAGGACTTGCCACCTGGACTGCCCAACCCATTGCAGTGTGGCCACGCCCCAGCAGCAGCTACCTACAACCACCCTCGCTTCATCTCTCCCACTTACTGCCCCCTTGTTTACAGCTGCAAATTACTTTTGGATTCCTTCTCTCCACCTCCTGCCTGGCCTCTGGCCTCAGCCTCTCACCCAGCCACCTCTGCTGCTCTGGTGGCATCTGGTCACCCCCTGGTTGGTTCTCCACATGGCAGGATATGTAGTCTTTGAGGGGAAATTAGATCGTTTTCTAATTTCTAACCCTTGGGAGGCTTCCTGAAGAAGTCTTTAGAAGAAACTCTAAACTCCTTTCCAGAGCCAGATCTGGCCTCTGTTTGTTTTTGGAAAACAAAACATCTACTCACTGAAGAGGCAGGAGAGGGTCATGGGAGGCAGTAACACATGTTTCCCACTGCCGTGCATTTGATGTCTAGAACACAGTGGCACTTGGCACCATTTTAAGAAACTCCTTTCAGTGGCAAGGAGGCAGCAGAGCCTCCCTTGTCATCTTCTAGTTCAGAAGAAAGGGAAATCATTACTAGACTAAAGCAAGAATGTGGAAAAGACAAACCCATATTGGTGAGAAAATGCACCTTGTAATGGAAAAGAAAAACTATGCCTGGATTTGAGGCACCTAAGACCCCTATAACTTTGGGATCATCCTCCCAAGAGGAGCTGAAGTAATTTTTCTTCCTGCAGTTTCATTGCACTAGTTTGGTTGTAATACATGAGTTAACTTCTGTGTTAACATCGCAGCATCCATGGGCGTCTGGATGGCTCAGTCGGTTGGGCCTGTAACTCTTGATTTTGGCTCAGGTCATGATCTCAGGGTCATGGGATCAAACCCCATGTTGGGCTCTGTGTTCAATGCTGAGTCTGCTTGGGATTCTCATTCACCCTCTCCCTCTGCCCCTCCCCCTGTTGGGGTGCTCTAAATAAATAAATAAAAATCTTTAAAAAACAAAAAACATCGGAGCATCCATCGTAGACTTTCAGAGGCTCAGTATGTCAGTGGCTGTTAAGACATGGAAAGAGTAAAAAAAAAAAAAAAAAGACATGGAAAGAGTAATGGTACTCACTACTTACTGTACCTTTCGATATGGGCCATTCAGTGCATGCAAAGTTCTTTTTTTTTAATGATTTTATTTATTTGAGAGAGAGCACATGCAATGGAAAAGGGCAGAGGAAGAGGGAGAAGCAGATTCCCCATGAATGGGAAGCCTGACTTGGGGCTCTATCCCAGGACCTCAGGATCATGACCTAAGCTGAAGGTGGACACCCAACTGACCGAGCCACCCAAGCACCCCTACAAAGTTCTTCTTAAGTATGTGAGGCTCCAGCAAGGATTCTACCACTGTCAGGAACGTAGCTGGGACTCTCCTTGGGGTGTGTGGGCCCTGATCACAAGCCCTTTTTGGAATCTCATCATGAGCAGCACTGTAGGAAGCACTGCATTTGCTTGCCTCCTGAGATGTGTTTCTTTTCAAGGGAACAGTTCCTTTTATTTGGAGTTCTTACTGCAAGCTGTCTTTCATATGTCATCTTTTCTAGTCACTGGTGGAGCTTCTGAGCTTGGTAAAGTTGTTGCATTCAGGTTTAAATTTGAGACTATTTCAGGAAAGAAACATTCCCAAGCCTTGTGGTGATACCATTTTGGGTGTCCATGCCTTAAAATCCTACAAAAGGCAAGCTTATGCTAGAACAAGGCCCTTCTGATGTATCGAGTATCTCAAACCCTAAGATTCCATCTGTAACTCCTAAATAGGTCATGCTTGCCTAGTACCATCAACATAATCTATGCCAACATTTATGGCCTATTGGTTTAGCGTGTGCCAGACACCATGCAAGTGGTTCACCTGCATTAACTCATTTAATTCTCACAACATCCTTCGAGGCTGATGACAACACTTATCCCCTACTTACTGATGAGAAATCTTGAGAGTAAGGGCTACACAGTTGGCAAGTGGCAGAGCTGGGATGTGAACCCAGCTGTGTCACACTGCAGTGCCCAGGCTCTTAACTTTGTGCTACCATCATACTGAACTTGCTCAAGTCATCTTTATTTTTTTTAAGATTTTATTTATTTGAGAGCAAGAGCGCGTGCACAAGCAGGGGGAGGGGCAGAGGGAGAGGGAGAAGCAGATTCCTCACTGAGCAGGGAGCCCTGTGTAGGGCCTGATCCCAGGACCCTGGTCATGACCTGAGCCAAAGGAAGACGCTTCACTAACTGAGTCACCCAGGCACCCCTTGCTTAAGTCATCTTTACAGTTCCCACTTGGGAGTAACTATTTTTAAATTTTAAAGAACCTTCTCAACAGCTCAGCCACTGAAACTTTGGTGCTTCCTACCCTTGCTGCCTGCTTATACCCCATTGGGAAAGGATGGGAAACCAGTTCTGTCGAGTGTTTAAGTATTTCTGATAGCAGAGGGACAGGCAGAGCAGCCCTTCGGTTACTGCCCTTGGCCAAGGCTTAGCTCTGACACTGGTTCCTGACTTGTGTTTTTGACTCACGAGGCTCAACCTCGAAAACTCAGTAAGAGAATTTCGGTCATCATTCAGGAAACAGGCAGATCACACCTGCCCCACTAGCTCCTGGGGTTGGAGGAGCCTCCGGTATCCACATCCGTTGTGCCTCCCCTGCTGTAGGCCTTCATGCCCCGAGGACTGACGGACAAAACAGGCCCTGAGGAATGTGATGCCGTTGCTCTTTTAAGTCTCATCAACTCCTGCGATCACTTCACAGTTGATCGAAAGAAAGTCACAGAGGTAAGAGCCGTTGGATTTAAAACCATACAGTGAGAGTTAGGCAGGTCAGGGGGACTGTGAAGATGAGACCAGCAGCGGGAGGCCTAGTGGGGATCACGGCGCGTGCCCCTTCTGTACGTCGGAGAAGCTGTGTGTGAATATAGGACCCCTTAATTCTCCCTCACTGAAGTTTCCCAACACCTTGATTTTATACTGTTCGCTGCCAAAATAGATAAACCACAAATTTCTCTTTTCTGGTTTGCCATAAACATAATGTAATCTTCCCCATTAAAAAAAATAGGAAAGCAGTGTGTCACTCTGTCGTATGCCAGCATTTGAATCCTGTCCTTCTGAATGTCTTCAGCTAGACAGTTGCAAGAGCAAGGTCCACGGAGCTGAAGGAAATAAAAACACTAATGGACCGACAGTGTCAGAATAGATCATGATGCTTGTCATATTTTCTCTGTGGGCTTTAGACTTTATTTCACCAGAGAGCAACTCTTGCACATTTATTACTCTGAGGTTCTTCAAAAAGAGTATGTAGCATACCTGGATGATATATAATATGCAGAGAAACACATGTATATTTCACTGGCATGCCAGCAGCTGAAAGGACTGAGAATCTTGAGTGATATCAGCAGAGGCAAAAACTGTCCCAGTATAGACCTGACCCCTTTGTGTCTCTTAACTAAAAATGTAGAAGACTTTATGTGAATTACATATTAATATATGATGAGACATGGGACACCTGGGTAGCTCAGTCAGTTAAGCATCTGACTCTTGATCTCAGCTCAGGTCTTGACCTTGGAGTCGTGAGTTCAAGCTGTGTGATGGGCTCCACACTAGGTGTGGAGCCTACTTAAAAATGTGTGTGTGTGTGTATGTGTGTGTGTGTGAGATAAGACAGAATTGTTTGCCAAAATATAGGCAGAAGTTTATTTTCTTTTTTTTTTTTTAAGATTTTATTTATTTATTCATGAGAGACAGAGAGAGAGAGAGAGAGGCAGAGACATAGGCAGAGGGAGAAGCAGGCTCCATGCAGGGAGCCCAATGTGGGACTCGATCCCAGGACTCTGGGATTGTGCCCTGAGCCAAAGGCAGATGCTCAACTGCTGAGCCACCCACGCGTCCCTGATTTTCTTTTCATCAGAGTTTCCACATCAAAATACTCCCTTGGCCCAGCTTCCTGGAGCTCCAACAATATTCAAAAGATTTTCACATTGTCTGCTTCAGCCTTTGGGTGTACCCAGAGCCAGAAAACTTGCTCTTGCTCTTTGGCCGGTAGTTTTAAGTTAAGAGATTTGGGGACTTGTGTAAGAGAGAACCAGCCAGTAACAAGATTTCAAGAGTTAGCAAGAGTTGTAGGCTTGTTTGTGTTTCTCACTCCAATGACTGCCAAGTAGCAGGTGGTCAAACATCCCCTCAAACCCTGATAGCAACTACAGGCCACACTTGTGGGTTTTGTAGTTAACAAAGCCTTTCTGGAATTTTCCATTGGAACTACAAAATCTCCATTTACCCCATTGTTTGACTTTGAAACCTTTTTTTGCCTTTCTGTAGGTGATTAAGTGTCGTAACGAGATCATGCATTCTTCAGAGATGAAAGTGTCTTCTCTGTGGCTTCGAGATTTTCAGATGAAGATCCAAAATTTCCTGAATGAATTCAAGAATATCCCAGAGATTGTGGCAGCATACACTAGAATAGAACAGGTAAAAATCAGGTTTAACGGTTCTGGTATAAAGAACAAAAGTGGGAAAGGCAACTGCATTCACTCATTTAGAATTTGAAGTTTGTTAGATTTAAATGAAATTTTAGAATGTAAGCAGGGGAAAGAAATGTTGATATGAAATCCAGAATTGTTCCAATGCTGAGAAGCTTTTCTCTGGTCACAGGATATTGCTAAAGTGGATCCAGTCAAAGATGTTTAGTTTTAAGTTCTTTGAGCAATCCAGTGAAACATCTTTCCCATTCCATCATTCATATATTTGTTCGGTAATCCAACAGCTGTTGACATCTGACTGGGCTGTTCACATCCCTGCAGAAGATCAGCGAGATGGCTGTGAATATGAAACAGGAGTTTACCTGAGTGAGAGCCAAGTCAATGAAATAGAAATGGAATTACTAAAGGAAAAACTTCAAGAGATCTATCTTCAAGCACAAGAACAAGATGTGTTGCCTGAAGAGGTAAAAAAAAAAAAAAAAAAGCATCCTATACTCTGTGTGAGTAAACAAATCAAAGAAAGGCGCCAGGGAGGAAGAGTCGCTCATTTTAACATACTGCCAGCTATGTTTCTGATTTAGAAATCAACCCATTGCCAGAAAGTTTTCTTTTGACACAGACTAGTATTACCTTTACACAAATATTTTCCCTCAGTCAGCGAACATTTGAGTTCCCAAAGTATGCACAGAATGGGACAACATGGTGAGGGCTACAACAAGATTCTGAACAAAAGGCTCTGGGGCTTCTCTGCAGGTCAGGGGGGATTACAAAAAAAAAAAAACTTTGCTGAGAAGGTGCCATTGAACCAGGACTAGCGGAATCACACAAGAGTTTGGCAAACTAGCAAGAGCAGAGGGCATCCTGGGCCGAAGGAGCAGCAGTTGCAGACGTATAAAAGAATAGCTTGGACCTGAGCAATGAGAAGGCAAGTGTAGGAGTGATGGTCAGATGGGAAGGCAGGTTAGCTTGAAGCCATATTTTAGAAGGTTTGCTGTGCTGTTGCAAGGGACTTGGGCCTTGTTCCTAAAAAGCAGTGGGGAGCAAACAGATGCTTTCTTTGTTTGTTGGTTGGTTGTTTTCTTTAAAGATTTTATTTATTTGAGAGAGAAAGAGAGCAAGCATGAGTAGGGGGGCAAAGGCAGAGGGAGAGGGAGAAGCAGAACCCCCGCTGAGCAGGGAGTCCAATGTGGGGCTCGATCCCAGGACCCTGTGATCATGACCTGAGCTGAAAGCAGATGCTTAGCTGACTGAGCCACCCAGGCACCCCCCACCCCCACAAGTATTTTTAAGCAAGAAAGAGTAAACTGAATAGATCTAATGTGGCTTTTAGAAAGCTAACTCATGGTCATTGGGGGTTGGAGACAAGCGGGAGGTTGTCACAGCCATGTGAGAGTGGAAAAAAGATAGAAACTGGAGGTGCAGGGGAGGAGCTGGAATCTGGAGGCATTGCTGGGGCAGAGCTGATGGCTCTTAGTGGCTGCTTAGAGTATTTGGAGTGTGACATGGGACTGGAAGAAAGTGGAAAGGGAGGGTTTAAAGGTTTCCAGCTTAGGACAGTGCCGACTGATGATGGTCTTAAGTCCTGCTAGGGAATACAGGACAAATGAATCCTCTTTGTTAGATGCAAGGTATAAAAAAAGTGGGGGGGGGGAGGAACAGTAGTAGAATTATATTCTAGTAAACTTCAGACAGATTCCAGTACTTACTGGATTAGAGTTCTAGATCACCAGGAGATCTTGGACAAATCATTTTACCTCTCCATTCTACCTTGTCCAAGGAAATTAGTTTGCTGGTAACCTCTTTAAACACAGGCGAAGTGTTTCTTTAATACAAAGTGTGTGTTTCATTCATTAAGCCCTGCTCCTCACTGCTCCATAGGCCTCTGTTAATCATTCTGACCTTGACCTAGATGCTTCATTCAACTTAGTGAGCTCTTTTAGCAGAGGGACTGAGAACCCCTGGTTTTTGGATGCTCCCACCCCAAGCACACCATAGGCATTGACAGCGATGAAGAAGATGGTTAAATCTTCTATTTTCTAAATCTGTGTGTTTTGTCATACTTTATTTCAAAATATCATTAGAACCAGTCTGGGTTTTGTTTCTGCTGCTTTTGTCAGAAACAGCCTAGAACAGGAGAAGACAACCAGGGATGGGGTGGGGGTGGGGTCAGACTTAAGGCCCCAGAGGCATCAGTAGCTCTGTCTTCTCTCCTCAGGGAGCTGTAGTTATTTTTTCCTGTTAGTGTAAGAAACAGCAAAATATATCAGTAGCAGTGCACTCAAGCCAGGAGTCTATGTAAGTTAGGAGCTGGCAGGGAACCTGGCAGGGACCAGGTCCCCTGCTTTGCATGCGAGGCAGCAACCACCAGGAGCGTGCACTGACAGACACCAGGCCATGCAGCTGGGGAGTGAGGGCTGGCCCCGGGGGTCTCAAGGCTCTGTTTCTAGGCCTTTCCACATGTGGCCCTGCAGATCATATATCACCGAGGAGCTAGCAGCTATAAATTTTGAGCCCTCATTATCTCTGTTTTATAGACAGGAAATTAGGGTTAGTTGGCTTGTCCTCTGGGTCCCCAAAATCTCTAGGTAGACTTGATAAATTCTCATTCTTCATGCTTTCTGTTCAGTAGAGCATGACATGTCTCTTGATATTTTGATTGATCAAAATGGAAGTTAGGATAGATTGTGATGTTATCTCAAAGAAGTTGAAGGTTGGCTTTCCACAATATGTGAACTTACTGTCTTTTGAAGGTTCTGTACCATATATGGTCATCCGTGTTCTTTAGGGTTAGTTTCCACAAAGTCAGAGGATTTGACAAACCAGATTTCAGTGAATCTAGAATGCCATCGACTGTGAGACGCCATTAATCCAGTCACTTCTAAGAAAGAAACAAACAAAAAAAAACCACTGCCAATCTATTGTAAGACACTATCAACAGTAAGGTACCTTCTCATTTGAGATACTAAGATATGAAAAACCAGGCATCTAGGAATTTAGAAATACTGTGCTTGTATTAGGACCACAGGCTTTTCCAGTGACTGTTTCACAAGACCTGTTTCTGCTGTTCATTAAAACAGTATGGCTACTGTTGGAAAGCCAGGCTGAGAAAAAAATGGTTAATGGTGGTAATTTAGTGTGACAGTTTGCACCAACATATCATGGAGCATGGGATGGCCAGGGACCGTACAGCAGAGAGAGCTCATCATCTCCATTCTGTTCTGTTCAGTTGACAAGCCTCAGTGATATACAGCATTATAAAAAGGAGTTCCCATTAAAATACACTCTGCTTGTATAATTGTGATTGTAAAATGCATTCCGCTTCAGAGCCAAATGGGAGCAGCAGCTGCTCAGGCCCCTTGGGACATGTATGGAGTATGTCCACCATGAGCCCATCTGCAGCAGCAGCCAGTCACCACCCAAGACCTCTTCATGTGGACCTGCCAACCCATAGTGCTCTGTTTGTCTCCAGCAGGTTTAACAATTCAGCTAAAACATGTCAAGTGTAGTAAGTGGCTGAAAACATGTAAGGAATTTCCACATTCTTTAAAATCATTACTGATTTTTTTTAAAGATTTTATTTATTTGAGAGAGAGCTAGAGAAAGAGCACAAGTAAGAGATCATGACATGAACTGGGACGCCTGGGTGGCTCAGGGCTCAGCATTTGAGCGTCTGCCTTCGGCTCAGGGCATGATCCCGGAGTTCCAGGATCGAGTCCCACATCAGGCTCCCTGCGGGGAGCCTGCTTCTCCCTCTGCCTATGTCTCTGCCTCTCTCTCTGTGTCTCTCATGAATAAGTAAATAAAACCTTTAAATTAAAAAAAAAAAAGATCATGATGTGAACCAAAATCAAGAGTCAGCTACCCAGCTGAATGAGCTACCCGGTGCCTCTTATTTTTATATATGTATACAAACGTGCACATATATGTATGTGTATGTGTGTGTACATACACATATAGAGATAGATATATGGCTATTTCCTACATATATGAGAGGTTTTTTTGTTTGTTTTAAGATTTTTATTTATTTACTCATGAGAGACAGAGAGAGGGAGGCAGAGACATAGGCAGAGGGAGAAGCAGGCCCCCCAGGGAACCTGATGTGGGACTCAATCCTGGGACTCCGGGATCATGCCCTGAGCCAAAGGTAGGCACTCAACCACTGAGCCACCCAGGCATCCCCAAATGTAGGAGATTTTATTTTATTATTATTTTTTTTTCAATGTAGGAGATTTTAAAGCAAAAAAGAACTTTTAAAGTTTTCCCCATTTTTATTGAGATATAATTGACATGCAGTATTATATAAATTTATGGTGACATGTAGCATGATGATTTGACTTGTATATTATATTATGAAATGACCACCATGGTAAGTTTAGTGAACATCCATCAGCTCATCTAGATACCAAACGAAATAAACTTTTCCTGGTGAGGTGAATATTAGGATTTACTCTCTTAACTGTCCTATGTATCACACAGCAGTGCGAGCTGTAGTCACCGTGTTGTACATTCCATCCCTAGTACTTACCTATCTTATAACTAAACTTTGTACCTTTTGATCACCTTCTTCCTATTCCCTCTCCTCCCACCCTCTGCCTCTTGGAGCCACACATCTGATCTCTTTTTCTATGAGTCTGTTTGGGGGGCTTTTTTTTTTAAGATTCCACATATAAATGAGATCATATAGCATTTGTCTTTCCCTGACTTCTTTCACTTAGCATAATGTCCTCTAAGTCCGTACATGTTATCACAAATGGTGGGATTTCTTTCTTTTTGATGTCTGAGTAATATCTCTCTTTGTATACATGTACCACATCATCTTCTTTTTTTTTTTTTTTTATACCACATCTTCTTTACCCATTCTTCTATCGATGAACACTTAGGTTGTTTCCATGTCTTAACTATTGTAAATAATGCTTCTTATGAACATAGGAGAGCAAATAATCTCTTCGATGTGGTGTTTTCATTTCCTTCAGATGTGTTCCCAAAAGTAGAGCTGCTGGATCATAGGGTAATTCTATTTTTCATTTTTTGAGGAACCTCCATACTGTTCTCCATACTGGCTACACTAATTTATGTTCCCACCAACAGTTCACAAGGGCTCCCTCTCCTCCATATCCTCTCCAACATTCGTTATCTCTTGTCTTTTTGATGATAGTCATTCTAGCAGGCATGTAGTGAGATCTCATTGTGGTTTTCATTTGCATTACCCTAATGACAAGTGATGTCAGGTACCTTTTCATGTACTTGTTGGCCAATCATACATCTTCTTTGGAAAAATGTTTATTCAGGTCCTTTGTCCATCTTTGTTCCTATTCAGGAAGTTTTTGGCTATTCAGTTGTACGGGTTCTTTATATATTTTGGATATTAGCCCTTAAAAGCAAAAAAATTTGAGGAGACAAACAAACCCCCCATTGTGTGGCCCAGAGCCAGCTATTGGAAGACACAGGAGCAGAAGCCAGTCTTGGACCTAGTAAGTTTTTCCTCTGAATTATGAGCCTGCTATAAAGTGATCTAAGCCATGCACTGTATGGTTTCCTCTTGCAGATCTTAAATCAACTGGAAGTGGTGAAAGAATTTCTGAGAAACAATGAGGATCTTCGAAATGGTCTTATAGAAGATATTCAGAAACTAGACAGCCTCCATCTCCAGCATCAAAAACCAGATTCAGAGGAACCTGGGGCCCAGGCACCCAAAGAGAAGTCCTGAAGGGAGTTTCCACATATGATGTTAAGTAAGGACAGAATAACCTCAGCACTTTGATGCCTATTCTCTTACACAAGGCCATGATGAACACACAGTTTAGTCTAACCTGAAGTTTCCCTGTGTCCTTACTATTTGAAAGAAAGGGCACTGGACGCCTGGGTGGCTCAGTGGTTGAGCATCTGCCTTTGGCTCAGGGCGTGATCCCGGAGTCCTGGGATCAAGTCCTGCATTGGGCTCCCCACAGGGAGCCTGCTTCTTCCTTTGCCTATGTCTCTGCTTCTCTCTCTCTCTCTCTCTCTCTCTCTCTGTGTGTCTCTCATGAACAAATAAATAAAATCTTAAAAAAATAAAAATAAATGTTTAAAAAAAGAAAGAAAAGAAAAGAAAGGGCACTGAGCTTTGTGTGCTAATTGATGGTTCTCACATCTCTGAAGTGATTCAACATAATCTCCCTGTCAGCTTTGTTTATTAGGCCAATATACCTGAAGCCACTGGTCTAGTCTTAAGTAAATCAACTAACACAATCAAAAAGCATGTGAGCCCTCAAACGATGCCAGTAATGCCTAGTTCTTAGCAACTTGGTCGTTTCCATAAGAAAAGTTTGTTAAAATAACTGTCTGATGTTCCACGGTTTTCCCTTCAAAGAAAGAAAATTAAATATTTTCTCTGGTTTCAGGTTGCCCTTTGACAGAAATCAGGTGTCTTATGTGAAGGTCAGCACAGTTTCGATCTCACCTGTTCTTTTCTGTGCAACAGGAAAAACTTACCAGAGTACCCCGCCCAAACAGAAAGGAACTTTTGTTGTCTTTTCCTGGACTTTCTTTGACTCTTTGGGAACATTTTTTTTTTTAATATTCATATGGTTGGAAAAAATATCCATAAGGTTGGTGTTGTGTTATCTGTAACCGCCCCCCCAAAAATGTTAGATACTGCTGTGCCAACACATGCTGTCATCCAAGGGTTTTTTTACTTCGTTTGTTTGTTTTGATTTTTGGTTTGGGGGTTTATTTTACTATTCAGAAGGTGAGATTCTTTTCCGGTCCTGAACTTAAAGCTGCTTTACACAGTAAAGTCCATGTTTGGCCAGGCCTGCATGAAGGGTCACATCGAGTTCTCTGCTCACTGGCACGCAAGCCCTTTCCCCACACCCCTTCCTGAGAGTCACGTTTCTGAGGATGCCCAAGGAGTGGGCTGTGATATAAATGTTGTGATATAAACCCTTCCTTTTTGGAAGAAGGCAAGAAAACAAATCACCTAAAAGGCCATTTCCCAGCCATTTCTAATTAGTATAGAACTACTGCTCCCCATTTCTGGTAGCCCCAGGGCAGTAGGGCAAGGAGGTGGGCCCAAGGCTGGTCAGGGGGTAGTGGAGAACACAGGGACTTGACTGACCAAAGCAGGCAGAGGGCCTGAGCCAGCATCACAGATGGGGACACCAGGGACAGCTGTGTGGTTGCTGGCTTGTTCCTGGTACTCCTGGGAAAAGTTAGCTCCTGTGGCAATCACAGCTCTTTCTGTTCCATTATATCTGGAACACCGAGCACAGGGCCTAGCCCTCATGTGCTCCATGATTATCTGTTGACTGAAGGATCCACCAACAATTTATCCTTACATGTGAGTGTTTGTTATACTGTTAACTAAGCCTGGTCCTTTGTTATGAGATTTAAGGATGAAATATCACCACTCTTAGGGAATTTCAAAGTTATCATTTTCTTTCCACAAAGTGACAAACTCATTTGTAACTTCTGTTGCTCTATTGTATCCACTTCTTTGTCGGTTTCCTAAACTGCAAAACCACCACCCAGTCGTATGCAGTGGTCCATGGGATCAGCCTCCCTATCCCCTATATCTGCTCCTTTTCAAAGCCAGTGCTACTTAGCTGGGCCATGTCACCTCTGGACCTTGGGGGAAGAATTGTCCCCTGCCCCGCTGCCTGGAGGAAGTGCTTCCACTCCAGGCCCAAAGGAAGCCATCCTTCTTTGCTTGCTCAGCTGCCCATCAAGGATGTAATCTATAGACAATGGGCAGAGGGTACGATATATTTGGTATATTTTTACATTACAATGCATATATATAATGCTGTAAACTCTGGATGAATGCAAATATGCCTATAACTGTTTGGTCTTGAATCATACATTTTCTTTGTCCCTTCATTTCATACAGTTCCTTTAGAAGACGTCAGTAGTGGGGATCCCTGGGTGGCTTAGGGGATCCCTGGGTGGCTTAGCAGTTGAGCACCTGCCTTCAGCCCAGGGCATGATCCTGGAGTCCTGGGATTGAGTCCCACGTCAGGCTCCCTGCATGGAGCCTGCTTCTCTCTCTCTCTCTCTCTCTCTCTCTCTCTCTCTCTGTCTCTCATGAATAAATAAATAAAATCTAAAAAAAAATGTCAGTAGTGAAGTAAGAATCTTCATCTCACAACTCTGCCCAAACTAAGAAATTTGCTAAAACTTTTCCTAGATGGACCTTACATCTAGAAGTTGGGATCAAATTAAATCCTGATTCACTAACCAAGTTAAGACCTGATTTCTAACTTGAGGGACTTGGGGTTATGAATACTTTCATTTCATACTCCTTGTATCCAGTTAGCTCTTACCTCTCTCTCCAACATCTATCAATTACCGGTCATGGCCAGGCACTGAAATGGATGCAGATGTGAGGGTTTATAAGGTGTGGGTGATGGTATACATGCCATCTCTGGATTTACTGTCTGTTCTGATAAAGATACTGCTCAGAAAACATCAGAGTGGCAACATTTAATTCCATTGAAATGGAAGAAAGGGAAGACGTGCCCAGTGTGTACAGGAACATCAGCCTGTGGGCCTCTCCTCTCCAGACCTGGGCACGCAGCACAGGATGTGCACAAAAGGGTGCTCGCAGCAGCATTGGCAGCCCGCCATCAAGAGATGACTAGTTAGGGTTGCCTGGGTGGCTCAGTGGTTTAGCGTCTGCCTTTGGCTCAGGGTGTGATCTGGGGTCCGGGGATCGAGTCCCGCATCAGGCTCCCTGCATGGACCCTGCTTCTCCCTCTGCCTATGTCTCTGCCTCTCTCTGTGTTTCTCATGAAGAAATAAATAAAATCTTTAAAAATAAATAAATAAAATGAAATGTTAAAAAAAAAAGAGAGATGATTGGGTAAATCCCAGCACATTCATGCTACAGAGCATTATGCTGTTGTTAGAATAATATAGTAATGCCACAATGCAGTAGTATAGAATGATCTCTAAAACACGCTTAACAGAAGAGCAGAACGTTTAACAATGCCTAGCATGCTGTAAAACTATTTGTATTTTTCAATAAAAGGTCTGGAAAGCTGTGTGCCTTTCTCAAGCTTCTTTGCTGTGTACCACTGTGAAAGGAATTGGGATTGAGGGGGTTGGTTAGAAGAAATCTGGCTTTTCTGTTTTTGGCTTAGTCCCATATGAAATCTGTTCAACAAACATTGCGCCACTGGTGTTTTGAAAGTTTTTAATTACAGCTTTCTCATTTCAAGATAATTAAGAGATGTGAACAGTATAAAATCAAACTGCAAGGCTCATGTGTCACATTTCCTGGAATATGTCATAGCTTCCATTTTCGTGGGGGTCAGCTCCACTTCTGGGGGCACTTTTGAGGTGGCAGGGTCTGGAGAGGCCCAGGAAGATGGTCTCCTTTCCACACAGGGCCGTTTTGTCTCTGAGTGCCTGCTTTTCATCCAGTAATATGATTTATTCTCTCCGCCTCTCCCCACCACACAATTTTTTTCTTTAACAGAGGAATTAGAGGAGAGAAATCGTTTCAGCATTATGGTTGCAAAAGTAAGGCAGTTCTTTGGATTTTAGCCTGTGCTTTGCCAGGGAACTCAGAGGGCCCAAGGAGAAGGACACTACTTACTAAACTCAATATAAAACAAATTCTGGGTAGTAACAAAAGTGTGTTAGTAACAAAAACTTTGGGAAAAATGCCAATTCAGAAAATATTATTGGCTTCATAAAGTAGAGGAAGAGATCTGTAGACAGGTTAAATTGTGAAGGCCAGAAAGGATTGTGTTTGAGAGTTTTGGGAGATTATGAAGTGATTATTACCCTAATGATTTGAAAGGCTCATTTTAAAGTATTAATCACTTATATGGCTTTAAACATGAATATCCTAGGCAACAAAGGTTAGACCTCTTGGGTGGGCATACTACAAATTAGATCCTGTAACTGAAACATTGCCTTAGAGTTGGAGGCATTGGAATCTTTTGGATTTTTTTTCTCTCATCATTTTGCCCTCTAAATTATAAATGTAGAATGATATGAAATTATCAGCAGGGATTATTACCTACCTTTCCTTTACCAGGTTAATTAGAAATCTACCTGCCTTTGATTGAAATATACTCCAATTACAAAATACATGTTGTAAGACAGATCTAAAAATATATTAATTTCTACTCACATTGTAGTGAAGGGAAATATTCCTTTCAAGTTTTATTTATTTTTTTAATTTTATTTATTTATTCATGAGAGGCGCAGAGAGAGACAGAGACACAGGCAGAGGGAGAAGCAGGCTCCATGCAAGGAGCCCGACGTGGGACTCGATCCAGGATCACGCCCTGGGCTGAAGGCAGCACTAAACCGCTGAGCCACCGGGGCTGCCCCCTTTCAAGTTTTAATAAAAATCTTGATAAAAGGTTATGATTCATCTCAAAACTTTAAGAACTGCCCACAAAACTGTAAACTGAACATTTTGTGACATCTTTTGGGGAAGGTGGGCAATGACCTGACATGCATTATTACTTTCTACTGAGTTTTCAGAAAGGCATGAGAATTTTTATTTCAGAACCATATGTGATAGCCAGCCTCCAAGATGACCCCCCAAAGATCCCTGCCCGCCCCCCCCCCGTATTCCCACCCTTGTATTTTCCTCCCACAACGTACTGGGGTTGGTTCATGTGGCCAATAGGACACAGCTGAACTGATGGTATGTCACTTCCCAGATGATGCTATAGAAGACTGTGGCTTCCATCTTGGGCTTTCTCTTGGAACACTTGGAGGGAAGCCCTGCCCTGAGCAGCCCCGTGGCCCCCATGCCAAGGAACTGAAACCTGCAAACGACTGTGTGAGTGATCTTGAAAATGGATCCACCATATCCAGGCAAGTCCAGAGACTACAGCCCCAGCAGACAGCAAAGATGCTGAGGCAGAAGCACCCAGATAAGCCATTCCCAGATTCCTGACCCTCAGAAATTGTGTGAGATAGTATTTGTTGTTTTATACTGTTTTGAGGTGATTTGTCACACGGGAATTGATAACTAGCACACAATAGTTTTCCAGGGTTTTTCTCCCCCATCTGCAGATTGTGAAATGCAGAAACTGCCTACAGAGTGAACTACTGCCTAGATGCCACAGAAGATAAAGGGGAATCTTCCAGAGTTCCCCTAATGTTGTGCCTGTCTTATCTAAGATCTGATGTCTTCAGAACCCTTCAAAGAATTATGTTCAATATCTTTGGATTTGAAAACTTTCTTTTTAAGGATTTATTTTAGAGAGAGTGAGCAGGGAGGGGCAGAGGGAGAGGGAGAGAGAAACTTCAGCAGTCTCCTCACTGAGATCAGAGCTGACAGGAACTCCATCTCAAGACCCTGAAATCACGACCTGAAATGAAACCAAGAGTCAGATCCACTGTGCCACCCAGGGGCCCCTCTCTGCATTTGAAATTTTTTTTTTATACATAGGATTTTATTTTGCACTGCTGTAACAATTTTATTATAGACCAAGGGAGAGAAAAAAAAAGGATAAAACCATCACACTGAGTAAATTACTAAAGCTTTTCTACTTTTTTTTAAAGATTTATTTATTCATAAGAGACACAGAGAGAGAGGCAGAGACACAGGCAGAGCGAGAAGCAGGCTCCATGCAGGGAGCCCGACGTGGGACTCGATCCTGGGACTCCAGGATCACACCTTAAGCCAAAGGCAGACGCTCAACTGCTGAGCCACCCAGGCGTCCCCTTTTTTTTTTTTTTTTTGCTTTTCTACTTTTGACAAGATTTTCCATCTGGTAGATTTATTGTCATATCCCCTTCAAAACAGAGAAGATACTTACCATATTTTAAAGATTATAGGTTGCCCAAAAAAATAAAGATTATAGGTTGCCACTGAAAGAAAAAGTTTACACAGTTACTGTACACCAAGGTTGAAGAACTGTCCTGCATGGAAAATATACTTAGAAATCATGTGAATAAAAGCCAAAGAAAACATTATTGTGTTAAGGAAAGATTAAAGTCCTCATAATGTACCATCTAAATATGGACATTCATTCTTCTTGGAGTCTCTTAGGTGTAGGGAGTTCTTCTGCCCATTTCACTCATTATACTGTGTCTCTACCCAACAATATTCATTAAAGCAAACAGATCCTTTTCTGAGAGGTCTTTTTTTTTTTTTTTCTGAGGAGGTCTTAAAGAAATTGTGGAGGGATCCCTGGGTGGCGCAGCGGTTTGGCGCCTGCCTTTGGCTCAGGGCACGATCCTGGAGACCCAGGATCGAATCCCACGTCAGGCTCCCGGTGCATGGAGCCTGCTTCTCCCTCTGCCTATGTCTCTGCCTCTTCTCTCTCTCTGTGTGACTATCATAAATAAATTTAAAAAAAAAATAAATTGTGGACACATAAGCAAACTTTTGGCATTAAAACAAGTTAACACATACATAGCCTTTAGTAATGTATATTAAGCATATTTTCTTGGACTAGTGACAAGAGAAGATGAACATCTTGTTAACAATGTCAAAAATTTTAAAATTCAGTGTCCAAGCAATTCCTAACAATGTTTCTGTAGCTTTAAGCTCTAAACAGTATAGAATTTATGCAACTGCTTTAAAGAATTCAAGCTTGGTTACACCCAAGCAGGTTAAACTGTATATATGGAAAGTAAATTATAAGTAGAGAATTAAAAGAGGCCTTCCTGTTTTCTTATAGCCTTGAAAATTGACAAACTCTTTGAGGACAGTTCTAGAATATTAAACATTAGGTCACCACAGATGTTGGGAAACTTAACCATACAAGCAGATTTAAAATACTCAAGATGACTTTGTAGTGTTTAGTACAGTTCAGTTCCTAGGTAAGGCGCGAGACAATATTTAATCACATCAATTGACCTAGAAAACAAATGCAAATAGATATGAATACAATCTCCAAAATCTTTTTAAGTGAACATTAACCATTTATTCAAAGTTATACAACAATTCGAAGGATTAAAGCCTTGTGACATAAAGCCATTTCGAATAGTTTCAGGTCTCAGCTGAGCAAGGGAGAGTGAGAGGAAGTGAGAAGCCGAATTTGGGCAGCGAGACAGTAAAAAGGGTGGACTCAACAGCAGCCTCCCCCGCCCTGCTGTCCTCCGTGATGGCCTACATGTATGGCATTAGTAGCAGCAGCGTGCTGAAGGCCAATTTTAACACCATTTGCCTCGTTGTTAATGTCAAGGACTCCTTCTTGGATTTTCTCATAGATTTCTTTTGCTGTATTAATAAATGCCTCTTCTACATTGGAGGCAGTCTTAGCAGAAGTTTCCATGAAGATAAGTCCATGTTCTCGTGCAAAAGCTTCCCCTTCCTCTTTGTTTACTTCCCTTCTAGATTCTAAATCACTTTTATTGCCAATAAGCATAATGACCATGTTGGAATTGGAATAATGGCGGGCATCTTCCAACCAGGTTGTCAAGTGGTTGAATGTATCTCTCCTTGTGATATCATACACTAGTAACGCCCCTGCCGCGCCTCTGTAATATGACCTCGTGATGGAACGAAAGGACTCTTGCCCTGCCGTATCCCATATCTGAAGTTTTATCCGTTTCCCATCGATAGTTATCATTCGAGCGCCAAACTCTACACCGATAGTCAGGTCATGCACTGGCTGAAACCTCTTGTCCGTAAACTGCAGCAATAAGCATGATTTACCAACACCCGTGTCGCCGATGATGATGTACTTGAAGAGATAGGCGTAGGCCATGGCGTTCGGTGTCTGGGCACACGGCTCCTCCTCCGGCCCCTGCTCCTCCTCCTTCTCCGAGCCCCTCACCCTGGCGCCGCTCTCTGCCTGGAAACACCAGGCCCCGCCCACCGCAGCCGTCGCGGTCAGCCGCCGGGAGTCAGGGGCCGACCGAGCTCAGTCGAACAATCTGCATTTGAAATCTTTAACAAAAGTAGAGTTTAAGTGCTCTTCCCCCCGTACACCACTCTGGAACTTCCCACATCCTCCAGAGGCAGGAGATCTGAGGTCATACCCTACAGTGTAGCCTCTGTGGCAGGAACAATGGCCTTACACCCACAGCCCCGCCCTTCTCTTTCCCCACCTCATTCAACCTGACTTAAGTCCTTAGCACCCACAGGATAACCAGGGGGACACTGTGGCCTAAAACTGTTGACCACTGACCCTCACCCCCAACCCTAACTAGCTTTCAACACAGGGTCATAGGCTTACCCGTTTTACGGACTGCCATTTCCTCCTTTTTTAGGCATGAAGAAGAAAGGCAGCGATGGTGATTTCGTCGTTTTAATTTTCTATTTACCTAGAATTCAGAGTTCGGGGCAACTGACTTCAGAGTTGTTTATCCTGTTTCCATGGTAATTATAATCGCTCTCCAATCACCAAGAGATTCTAGGTTCTCTTAAAAAGTACTTTTGAGGGCAGCCCGGGTGGCTCAACAGTTTAGCGCCTCCTTCAGCCCAGGGGGTGATCTCGGAAACCTGGGATGGAGTCCCGTGATCCTGGAAACCTGGGATCGAGTCCCACGTGGGGCTCCCTCCATGGAGCCTGCTTCTCCCTCTGCCCCTCTGTGTCTCTCATAAATAAATAAAAATTGTTTTTAAAAAGTACTTTTGAAAAGTCTAACCTGTATTTCACTGAATTCGTTTAAACCCCTCCGAGGTAGTTCCCTCAGTAGAAATAGCTCCCGACTTATTTTTCCCGTAAAGAGATTAATGTCTATACCAAGTTTTCAAAATCATGTATAACACTAAGCACCATTATTTGGTCTGGAGGCCCGAAACAAGTAAAGAAACAAGTAACGAAACGCGATCTCAGGGGCATTTTCATTCAGTTTTCCTCCCCTGTAAAAACTAACCCTCGAGGTGCCGGTCCCGTGAAGAGGAAAACCAGCCAATCTACCCTCACCTAAATAAGTTTCTTTCCAGGTGACGAAATAAACAACACTCTACACCTTCAGTTCTGTGCTATTTTCTATTTCTTAATAAGCAAACTGCAGGTTTAAATCAGAGTCGCACTGTTTCTTTGTTTTTGTTTTTTATTAGACTCAAAACCAAACTTCATTGGTCTTTTCTTCAGGGAGGACAATAGGTCAGGGCTTGCAAGCTGCCGAGATTTGATAGGGCCTTCTCAGCCAGATTTCGGGGACCACAGGTTGGGGCTGGCGGCGGGCTGTCTAGCAGAAGTCATCATCCTCAAAGTTGCTAACAGCCATAGGGTCGCTGGGTGAGACCGGCGGTGGCGGCAGCAGAGTCCCCGCCGTACTGGTGAATTAGGTAGCGGCTCACCTGCACACTCTGCACCACCACGTTGGTGCTATGGCACGCCAGCAGCAGCAAGTTTCGAGGCTGTACACGGTAGGCGAAACGCATGAATGCCATTGAGTAGAAGATGAGTGCTGTCGTCATAGGGCCACTGATTATGGTAGGCGATGCGTTCATGTCCTTAATGGCGGCCAGCGGTAGGCCCCAGTTGGCCAGGGGACCCCAGAAGTGCGTGCTGGTCACGTAGTCCCGGAACTCCTTGGTCTTCATATAGTCTCTCGCCCTCTGCCACAGTCCCGCCACCATCGCCATGATCGCTCAGCTGTGGGAGTGACAACAAAATAACAGGCAGCCTATGATGACGTGGGACGCCGGGCCTACCCCGCGCAGCGTGGGCCCACCGGCCCTTGGCTTCCCGCCTTCGCACCTTCGCGTGGCTGCCATAAAGCGCTCCACACAGCGTGTGCTGCTGTCGTTGCGTGCCTGTGGGCGCAGGAGGCGTAAGCACTCCCCCACGCCTTCGCGTGACTGCCGTAAAGTGCATCGGACAGGCACGTACTGCTGTCAGGTGAGCCTCTGGGCGAGAGGCACGGCCTCGCCGTCACGCTTGAGTAGGGCTGCGGTAGAGGGTGCAGAGCCTGAGTGCTCTCCTGTGTGCGCGTACGTCTGTTTCTCTAGCAAAAGTGAAGCCACATCCTCGTCTTTCACTCGCCGTTGTGCTGAGACCACGGTAAGACTCTCAGGGCCCCATGCACCACCAGGGAGGTGAGTGTCCAGCTATGTGTTTCTCCTTAACTAGCCAAAGGGAAATTTGCTTGTTTTGCCCAGTCTGTGGACTGTGTTGATAGGAAATCCTACAACCAGGTCCACAAAGTTAGTCCTTATACAGTTTTCCTGAGTGTTGCAGATATAGTGACACTTCACCCCTAAATATTTCCGTATCTGACTCTTAGTAAGGACATTCTCCTCCTTAACCACAGTACAGTAATCCACTCAGATACTTAACATTAGGTACACTACTATTTAATATGTAGTGCATACTTAAGTTTTATAGTTTCATAGCTGTTTTTTTTTTTCTTTCTTGTTGGAAAGGGGAGATCCAATCAAGATTCACATTTAGTTACCTCTTTTCGATTGACTCCCTTAACCTAGAGGAGCTCCTTCCCCCTTTTTTTGTCTTTCATGACACTGACATTTTTAAAGAATATAAGTCAATGTTTTTTCACAATATCCTTAATTTGGATTTATGTGTTTTCTCACAATTAGTTTATTTTTTAAATATTTATTTATTTATGATAGACATAGAGAGTATTTTTTAAATATTTATTTATTTATGATAGACATAGAGAGAGAGAGAGGCAGAGACACAGGAGGAGGGAGAAGCAGGCTCCACGCCAGGAGCCCGACGCGGGACTCGATCCCGGGACTACAGGATCGCACCCCGGGCCAAAGGCAGGCTCCAAACCACTGAGCCACCCAGGGATTCCCTCATAATTAGATTTAGATTAAACACTTCAGGGCAAGAACACTACACATGTGATGGTCTGTCCTTAGTGCATCACAGTGGAAGAAGGCACATGATGTCACTGTTACAATATCATTGGTGATATTAAGTTTGATTATTTGTTTTGTTTTTATTTTTGTCTTTTAAGTTTGATTATTTGGTTAAGGCTTTGTCTACCACGTTTCTCCCCCTCTGTAATCAACAAAAAATCCAAGAGGAGTTCTACTCCAACAGTCTTTCACCTAACAGTTAATATCCATTGATGAAAATTCTTTAAGATTTTATTTATGTATTTGAAATGCAGAGCACCAGTGGAGTAAGGGGCAGAGGGAGAAGCAGGCTCCCTGCTTGATCCCAGGATCCCGAGATCATGACCTGAGCCAAAGGCAGATGCTTAACCAACTGAGCCTCCCAGATAACCCCCATTGATGAAAATTCTTAATGACAAACTGATGGTTATTTTCCAAGTGTTTCCTATTGAAAATAATACCTGTTGAAAAGTAATTAAATATACATTGAGGTACTAATACTTTAGTGACTTATAAACAAGGCCATGGTATCTTTAAAAATTAATACATTCATTATCTTTTGTTTATTTACATCCCAAATATTTTGTAAATGTAGCTTAAAATATATAGTTTAGCCATTGCTCAAAAGGAAGCAGCATAAGTTTTAGATAACCTTTTTAAAATGCTGGGCTTCCAAATATGGAGGGCTAATATACTAGAGTAAATTAGTTCAGTATAAGTTTGAATTAATAAATCAGCAACCATGAATTGAATGACATTTTAGGGCTACATCATCAGATGTTTCATTGTCCTAAAAATGTAAATTACCACTCCTTGTCTGCAAAAATCTTTCAGTAGATCATCTACTTAGGTTGTTACTTCATTTTGATTACCTGTTGCTGTGTAATAAATCACCCCAGAACTTAGTAGTAGCTTACAACAACAGTCCTTTATTTTACCCATGAATTTGCAATTTGAGTGGGACTCAATAAGCTGTCCTTACCACCAACTGGGGCAGCTCAGTTTGGGACTGGAAGACCCACTTTCAAAATGGCTCACTAACATGGCTGGCAAGTTAATACTGGTTGTTGGCTGGTTGCTCAGCTGGTCTGTTCCTTTCCTCAAGCTGCTTGTACTTCCTCAGAGTATGGTGGCCACGCTCCAAAAATAACATAACGGGAGAATCAAATAGGAGCTATGTGGTAGGCACAATTTTACCCCCAGTGACCCTTGCCCCCTGAGTTGGGTGAGACCTACGAATATGATTAGATTTAACTCTCACGATTGTGTGACAAAAGGGATTTTGCAGGTGTAAGTAAGTTCCCAAATTAGTTGACCTTAAGATAGGGAGATTCTATATGTGGGCCTGATCTAATCACTGAAGTCGTTTAAATCTGGGTCCATTCTAAAAGCCAGAAACAGAGGATGTCAGAGATTTGAAGTGTTCAAGGGATTTGATGTGAGGGAGATTATTTACAGTTGGCTTTGAGGGTGGAGTTGGACATGTTAGCAAGGAATTTTGGGGGAACTTTTAGGAGCTGAGCGCAGCTTCTGCTGATAGCCAGCAAGGAGAGGCAGACCTCAAGTCCTGCTGTCACAAAGAACTGCATTCTGCCAACAACGTGAATAAGCTTGGAAGTGGATTTTCCCCTAGATGCCCCCAGGCAACTCAGTCCAGCCAACACCTTCAATTCAACCTGGTGACTCCCAGAGCAGAGAAACCACCCATGCTGTGCCTAGAATTCTGACCTATGGACTGAGCTAACAATAGCAGATACTGTTTTAAGTCACTGAGTATGTGGTCATCTGTTGTGTCACAATAGGAAAACGGTATCAGCTAGATTGGCTTTTGTGATCTAGCCTCAGAAGTCACATAACATCACTTTCTCCAATCACAAGCCCACTCAAAGTCAATGAGAGGACACAGACCCATCTCTTAAAGGCAGGAGTGTCAGAGTCACACTTTAAGAAAAGCATATGGGATGGGAAATAGCGTGGCCCCTTTGGAAAATAACAGTTTACCATATTACTTAACTTGAAATCACATAGTTCTGGACCATTGGAGTTGAAAGGATCTCACGGGTTATCTGTAAAATGGGGGTAGTGGTCCCTACCTCACAGCACTATTGTGAGATTTCAGTGTATTAATCTTTGTTTGGTGCTTAGTCTAGGGCCTGGCATATAATATGTGCTCAGTACATTTCTATTATCATTGTCATCCACTCCAACCCCTCATTTTATAAATAAGGCATGAAGCCTTTAAGACATCATGTTATTTGCCATGATGACATAGTGAATTTGCAGTACACCAGTATTAAGATTTCCTATTTCTCACATCAGTCCTCTACACAAATCATTTTAACATCTGATGTGTTTCTGTCTTTCCACCTATGTTGTAAGTTCCCTCAGACCAGGGAAAATATCACCAAAGGAAACATTCCTTCTCCCCAGGAGCCTCTTTTAATGTGCCGACTGGACCTGGTCCAAATTGAACAAGACAAGGTCTACCTTTCAGTAGGGATTTTACAGCCAGAGAAATGGAGGTACAGACAATGTGTGACTTTCCTGGTTGGTTCCAGGCCAGTAGATGCTGGCTGAATACAGTCTTTGTATAAGGTTTGTGCCTGGTAGATATTTGTTGGTATTTAGAGTTGCAATAAATGGCCCCAGAGGAAGGTAAGGCATGGTCATAGAGCTTGGCCAGCACATGAAGAGAAACTGGAGTGGGTATACGGGGCTAGGAATGAGCAAAGCTATAAGAATCCAACTTGCCTGAAACAAAGATAGTGACAAAAGAATTTTAGGCTTAGAGAACATAAGTAATATTACTTCACCCAAGTTTGGCTGCCTGCTGCCTGGAAGGCTAGTACTCAAGAGATGAATGTTGATTAGAAAGGAATATGAGCTCTATTCAGGTGGCTGGCCACCCGGGGAGAAGGTAGACTCTTGTCCAAAAGCCGACTTTGGGGGCACCTGAGTGGGTCATTGGTTGAGCATCTGCCTTTGGCTTAGGTCATGATCCTGGGGTCCTGGGCTCAAGTCCTACATTGAACTCCGTGCATGGAGCCTCTCCCTCTGCCTATGTCTCTGTCTCTCTCTGTGTGTCTCTCATGAATAAATAAATTCTTTAAAAAAAAAAACGAACAACCCGACTCTGAGGTTTCTGCCTGGCCCAGAGATTTTTAAAGGGGTTTATTTTTTTTTTCTTCTTTTTTTTTTAAATTTATTTTTTATTGGTGTTCAATTTACTAACATACAGAATAACCCCCAGTGCCCATCACCCATTCACTCCCACCCCCCGCCCTCCTCCCCTTCTACCACCCCTAGTTCGTTTCCCAGAGTTAGCAGTCTTTACGTTCTGTCTCCCTTTCTGATATTTCCCACACATTTCTTCTCCCTTCCCTTATATTCCCTTTCACTATTATTTATATTCCCCAAATGAATGAGAACATATGTTTGTCCTTCTCCGACTGACTTACTTCACTCAGCATAATACCCTCCAGTTCCATCTACGTTGAAGCAAATGGTGGGTATTTGTCATTTCTAATAGCTGAGTACTATTCCATTGTATACATAAACCACATCTTCTTTATCCATTCATCTTTCGTTGGACACCGAGGCTCCTTCCACAGTTTGGCTATCGTGGCCATTGCTGCTATACCGGTGAGAATGGGGCAAATTAACAAGGCAGGAAACAACAAATGTTGGAGGGGATGCGGAGAAAAGGGAACCCTCTTACACTGTTGGTGGGAATGTGAACTGGTGCAGCCACTCTGGAAAACTGTGTGGAGGTTCCTCAAAGAGTTAAAGGGGTTTAATCAATTAAAGGAGTGCAATGGTCTGTGACCTTTCTTGATTACGTGCAGACTGCATGATGCCAACTACAGTTATCTCAGTGCACGGAGGTTGTGCAAGAAATTCTAGAAGTTCCTTGGAGCCCCAGGGGATGAGGGAGGAAGGGGTTGTGCAAGAAGGTCTGGTTCTTTGGTACTTAGGGGGTTGCACAAGAATATTCTGTTCTTTCTGCAAAGGAGGGCAGGGTCTACAGATGCACAGAGGGAGGTCAGTAAAGTCATTTACGTGACCGTAAAAAGAGAAAAACATTTTGCTAAAAGATAAAAGATGTTTTAGCTAATTAGAAAGCTGAGGCAGCCTCAAACGGACTTGCTAGCCTCTGTGGCCTGGGAAAGTTCTGCTCCTTCATTCCCCAAGTCCAGTGGTCTGCAAATCTCAAAGTACATTAGTTCTGTGACAGATCAAAGGCCTCAGGGATCCCTGGGTGGCGCAGCAGTTTGGCGCCTGCCTTTGGCCCAGGGCACGATCCTGGAGACCCGGGATCGAATCCCACGTTGGGCTCCCGGTGCATGGAGCCTGCTTCTCCCTCTGCCTATGTCTCTGCCTCTCTCTCTCTCTCTGTATGACTATCATAAAAAAAAAAAAAAAAAATCAAAGGCCTCAGGTCAGCAAGCCAGGAGCGTGTTAACCTGAAGCAAGTCAGCCCAGCTGGGTGCTCTGACGGTAATGCTGGCCAGTGACTACCCTTCCCCATGGGTAAATTAGCCTTGCTGCGAATTTCACTGGGCTTTAATGCAGGAGACTAAAGAGCTAAAGGTTTATCGTTATTTTACTTTATTTTTTATTATTTTTTAAGATTTTATTTATTTATTCATGAGAGACACAGAGAGAGAGAGGTAGAGACATAGGCAGAGAGAGAAGCAGGCTTCCTCTGAGCAGCCCCACACAGTACTCGACCCCAGGACCCTGACGTTAACAACTCTAGCCCGACATGACCCTTCAGTGAGCTCCAGTGCAGTGGACCACAGTAGAGCACATCTTTTTATTTTAACTGTTCTTCTGAACTTTTTATTAAAAATTTTTTTAAAAGATTTTATTCATTCATGATAGACATAGAGAGAGAGAGGCAGAGACACAGGCAGAGGGAGAAGCAGGCTCCATGCCAGGAGCCCGATGCGGGACTCGATCCCGGGACTCCAGGATCATGCCCTGGGCCAAAGGCAGGCGCCAAACCACTGAGCCACCCAGGGATCCCCTTTAAAATTTTTTTTAAAAAAGATTTTATTAATTTGAGAGAGAGCATGCACAAGGAGGGGGAAGGGCAGAGGGAGAGGGAGAAGCAGGCTCCCTCATGACCTGAGCCAAAGGCAAGACGTTTCACCAACTGAGCCATCCAGGTGCCCCTGAACTTATTTTGAAATAATTTCAAGCTCATATAAAAGTTAAAACAATTTAAAGTATGTATAACATTGGCTCAGCGTGTGATTCCAGGACCTTGGGATTGAGTCTTGCATCAGGTTTCCTGCAGGGAGCCTGCTTCTCCCTCTGCCTATGTCTCTCTCTGCCTTTCTCTCTGTGTCTCTCATGAATAAATAAATCTTAAAAATAAAGCAAGTATAACAAAGCAAGAAGTGCCAAAAGAACACCCACATATCCTTCGCTGAGATTTACCCAACTCTCAACATTGTGCAACATCCCCTGTAAAGTTCTCTCTCCCTCGAAGGGTATTTCTTAAGAACATCAGAGTGCATTTCCTAAGCATACGGAGGCTTGTGGCTTTCTTTTACATTACCACAGGATACCCAGAATCAAGACATTTCACAGTATAATACCATAATCTGTAGTTCTACTTCACATTTTGTTTCTTGTCCCAATAATGGCTTGTATCACCATTTTGTTTTCCTAGTCCCAGATCCAGACCAGGATGACACACTGCATCTAATTGTGATGTCTCTTTCATCTCCTTCCATCTGGAACCCTTCTGCCTTCCTCTGCCCTTCTTTGGTGTTCACAACCTTGAAATTTTAGAATAGTACAGGCCAGCTGTTGGATAGAATGTCTCTCAATTTGGGTTCATTTGATGTTCCTTCATGACTGTCTTCAGGGTGTTCGTTTTGGACAGGAACCCCATGAGAGCATTGTGTCCCTCACTGCATTAGTCCCATTAGGAGGCACATGATGTCTGTGTGTCTGCTTATTAGTGATAGTAAGGCAGTATTTTCCAGGATTCTCCACCATAAAGTCTGTGTTTTCCCCTTTGTAAAAAGTAGTTTATGGGGAGATACTTTGAGATGATGTAAATATCTATTTTCTCATCAGATATTTAACCTACTAATTTTAGCATTCATTGCTGATTCTTGCCTGAATTGTTACTCTAATGATGGTGACATTCTAGTTTGTATTTTTTTTTAATTTTTATTTCTTAAAAAGATTTTATTTATTTGAGAGGGAGCTAGTGAGAAAGCACAAACTGGGGGAGGGGCAGAGGGAGAAGCAGACTCACCGCTGAGCAGGGATCCTGACTGTGGAGCTGGGTCCCAGCACCCTGGGATCATGACCTGAGTCGAAGGTAGATGCTTAATGACTAAGGTACCCAGGTGACCCTATTTTTTATTTAAAATTTTTTTTAAAAAAGTATTTTATTTATTTATTCATGACAGAGAGAGAGAGAGAGAGGCAGAGACACAGGCAGAGGAGAAGCAGGCTCCACACAAAGAGCCCGATATGGGACTCGATCCTGGGACTCTGGAGGCAGACGCTCAACCGCTGAGCCACCCAGGCGTCCCTATTTTCTTATTTTTAAAGATTTATTTATTTATTTAAAAGACAGTATGTGGGCATGCAAGCGTGGGTGGTGGTGGTGGGAAGGCAGAGGGAGAGAGAATCCTGAAGCCAACTCCCCGCTGAGCATGGAGCCCAACCTGGGGGCTCGATCCTAGGATCTAGAGATCATGACCTGCGCCAAAACCAAGAGTCTGATGCTTAACCGACTGAGCCACCTAGGCGCCCCAGCAACACTATGTATTTCATTAAAGTTGCCCTGGAATGCTAGCCAACACTTCCAAAACCTATGACTATTCATGAATTACAGCTGTGAAAACTGAACATTTAAGACTTGGGTGTTTTATGGAACAGAAATTTTTTTTTTTTCTTTGCCACATCTATACTGATCTCCTTGGAATATTTGCTCTTAAATTCTACCAAAGGGAATAAATAGCAGAGTGCCTCAAGAAAAGCTGGATGAATAAAACAATAAGCAGATATATTGGCTCTGCTATTTTCAGTAAATGCTGAAAATAATTTTAGAGTTGTCTGTGGGCCTGATTCTAATCTTTTGCCTTTATGTATGCTCTTTTTTGTCCTGAGGACACAGCAGCTAAAGGATAGGTTGGGGGGATTTTTCAGTGGCTATGAGAAAGTCAGTTAAGTGTGTTGTAGCTCACGTTCTCTAGCTATAAAGTGGGTTGTTGCCTGGCCTGGGTCCCTGGGTGTGATCAAGTGGCAGGAGGGGGTAGGTTGGGTCCAGCCCCCACCAAACAGTTGCTTTTGTTGGATTTCTGCCTTCTTCACACGTCCTCTGACCAGGTCCATGGCAAATGGACCAGGAATAAACTGGGAAATGGAGCAAGAGGCTGCAAAGCCTCCCTCCACCTGCTTCTTTTGCCAGGGCCTCATTGGAGGGTCTGCCATTGGAAATAGCTCAGTGCTACCTTCTCATACTTCTTTGCCCCAGAAATGAAGACCCCCCCTTTTTTTTAAACCTTTGAGTGAGTGGATCATCCAGTATTTTTTTTAATTTATTTTTTATTGGTGTTCAATTTGCCAACATACAGAATAACACCCAGTGCTCATCCCATCAAGTGTCCCCCTTAGTGCTCATCACCCAGTCACCCCCACCTCCCGCCCACCTTCCTTTCTACCACCCTTAGTTCATTTCCCAGAGTTAGGAGTCTCTCATGTTCTGTCTCCCTTTCTGATATTTCCCACTCATTTTTTCTCCTTTCCCCTTTATTCCCTTTCACTATTTTTTATATTCCCCAAATGAATGAGACCATATAATGCTTGTCCTTCTCTGGAAGGACTTATTTATTTTTTTTGGCATAGCACAAACACATTTATTTACTAACCAAAGGAATGATCCTAATTAAATCAACACTTTGAAATAGTTGCATGTAAAATGTTTGTGGTAAAGGTAATTGAACACAGTAATGAAAAAAAAAAGCAGTATGGAGATTTGCTCATTGAACTGAGCTTGTTCATCCTCACAGCTAATTCCTGTCCAGAATGATGATGGAATTTTTACTCTACTTTTTCATAGATCCGCGTACAGGTGACATTGTTCATGACGCATTCCACCACCAATTTCCCATCTTCCAACTTTCTTGTTATTGTGCTTTCCTTCTCATCCCATTCCTGATGTTGAACCAATGCGCCGTCTGTGAAGTTGCAGACAGTCTGAGTTTTTCTGCCATCAGCTGTAGTTTCTTCAAACTTCTCTCCCAGATTACACGAAAACTGTGTTGTTTTCAAAGTGCTCTCAGTTTTTATGGTGAGGTTTTTGTCGTCAGAAGAGATGATACAATCTGGTTTGGCCACTGCACCCACTTTTCGCAGAGCCATTCCCACTCCTACTTCCTTCATGTATTCACTTCCATCCACTTCGAAGCAAATGGTGGGTATTTGTCGTTTCTAATGGCTGAGTAATATTCCATTGTATACATAGACCACAGCTTCTTTATCCATTCATCCAGTATTTTAAGTTCTACAAAAATAGGCACATGGGTGGCTGGGTCAGTTGAGCGTCTGCTTTCAGCTCAGGTTGTAATCTCAGGGTCCCAAGATCCAGCCCCATGTTGGGCTTCCTGCTCAGTGGGGAGTCTGCTCCTCCCTCTCCCTCGGCATTCCCTCCCCTCTGTTGTGCTCTCTCTCTCTTTCAAATAAATAAAATCTAAAAAAAAAATTAAAATATAAGTAAATTCTACAAAAACATAAAACTTTGAATTTTGAAAACTTTGGCAAGTATTTCACATTGACCAAAAAGTTATAAGAATACAGAAAACCCTTGTCCCTTTACTCAGAATGATTCACCAATGGCGGGGTTCCATCAGGGAGGCAGGGCCACTATGAGTGAGTAGGGATTTATTAGAGGGAGTCGATGGAACAGAGCCATG
Source organism: Canis lupus baileyi (assembly GCF_048164855.1). Taxonomy (NCBI): domain Eukaryota; kingdom Metazoa; phylum Chordata; class Mammalia; order Carnivora; family Canidae; genus Canis; species Canis lupus. The sequence continues at coordinate 89,967,016 of NC_132876.1, forward strand.
GAAGGAGCTGGGGACGTGATGGTGTCGGAGGTGGGGCCTTGAGGGCAAGAAATCACCAACCAGCCATCGTGAGGAGCCAGTCCTGTTGAACTGCCAAAGTAGGGCGTAGAGTGCTGGAAGGGAGTCTGGCAGACAGGCCCAGGGTGGGGTGGGGGTCGGGGCCTCTTGCCTCTGAGGTGTTGCAGCCAAGAGTCTGGTGACAGGCCCGGGCATTGGGGCACTGTTTGCTCAGTAAGACCCGAAGAACTTACTAACTTTGCTCAGTAAGTTAGGAAGAAGAGCTGGCCTCAACAAACAAGCTGGAATCTGCCAACACATCTGTGTCTTCCACTGCGTTTGATCCTGAATGCCTTCAGAGAGTCCTTTTTTGACTTCCGTATGCCACATCTCTTATGTGGAACCATATGAGGAAGGGGATTCTGGGAATCAGAGCTCTGGCTCAGCCAGGCTGACACAGTACAGACCACCCCAACCAATTTAAAACTTTCCCATGTTTGTCTTATCATTTTCTTTGTAGGTGTGTGTGTGTGTGTGTGTACACGTGTGTCCCTATATGTGTTGTGTATATACTACATATGTATGTCCAAAGGGTACATTACTACATATTTTCTCTGAAGCATTTGAGAGAAGAACAAAGAGCTTTTCTCACATAACCACAGTAATCACTGATATAATATTGTGTACAGTACTTTATGCAGTTTCAGGCCCTCTTTCAGTTTTGTCACCTGTCCCAGTGATGTCCTTTATAGCATCCTTTCCTTCAGTACAGGATCCACCCCAGTATGCAGGGCATTTCATCTGGAACAGTTCCCCAGCCTTTCTTTACTTGTTATGACCTGCATGTTTTTGGCTTTTTAAAAAGATTTTATTTATTCGTGACAGAGAGAGAGAGAGAGGCAGAGACACAGGCAGAGGGAGAAGCAGGCTCCCTGCGGGAAGCCCGATGCGGGACTTGATCCCAGGACCCTGGGATTATGCCCTGATCTGAAGGCAAACACTCAACTGCTGAGCTACCCAGGCATCCTGACCTGCATGTTTTTGAAGAGCCACAGGCCACAGTTAGTTTACAGCATTGTTCCTCAGTTGGGGCCTGCCTGATGTTTCCTCACAGATTGAGGTTACACTTTCTCAGCCAAAATACTGTCTGTGATCTGTGTCCTCCTCAGAGACCACACCCAAAAGCACGTGTCTGTCTGCCCCTTGCTGTAGTGGACATTTGGGTCACCTAGTCAGAACACTGTCCAGTTTCTCCACTGTAGGGTTATAGCTTTGCCCCTTGCGGCTCATAAATGGTCAGTAGATAGATGCTTTAAAACAGTATAAATAGCCTGCTCCTGATCAGACTTTTGCTCCCATAGATTTAGCATCCCTGGATGATTCTCGTCCAAATCAATATTTACTACGATGGATACAAGGGGAGGATTTTCCAGTTCTACCAGTCCTTCCATGTACATGTCAGCATTACTGTACAGAAGAATCTCCTGCTTCCTCCATTTATATACTTACCTATTTATTAATAATACGGTCTTGTGAATTCCTGTTTTATTCACTGGGTTAGAATCCTTTACTGTCGTCTTAAGTTTGATGCTCCAATTGGTCCATATTTGGACAGTGGGAGCCCTTTGAAGCTATCTCCTCTGACCCCAACATTGAACTACACAAAAAGATACACCCTCCAAAGGCTGTTCCCTCCCAGTTTATTCCATGCTGTTCTCTCTCTCTCTCTCTCTCTCTCTCTCTCTCTCTCATACACACACACAGACACACACAGGTAACTAACATCATTATTTTCTGGTTCATCTTTCCTGTGTTTCCTTTTGCAAAAAATATGGAGATACATGCATATTCACTTATTTCCCCCTTTTTAAAAATATTTTGTTTATTTGAGAGAGAGCATGGGAGAGAGAGAGCTTGAGCCGGGGGAGGAGCAGAGGGAATGGGAGAAGCAGGCTCCCTGCCGAGCATGGAGCCCAACATGGGGCTCGATCCCAGAACCCCAAGATCATGACCCGAGCTGAAGGGAGATGCTTAACCAACTGAGTCACCCAGGTGCCCCTATTTCCCCTTTATTATACAAATGAGAACAGACTGTTTATATTTTTTTTCACTTTACAATATATCTTAGAAACCATTCCCTATCACCTCATAGAGGTGATACACCTTTTTTTGTTTGTTTACAGCTACACAGTACTCCATTGTGTGGCCATGTTATAGTTTCTTTGGCCAGTATCCTTCATTTAGACATTTAGGTAGTTTCTACTACTTTGCAAATATGAATAATCATAAGTATCCTTGCACATGTGTATTTTATTGTTATAGGTGTATTTTAAGAGTAAGGCCTTAGAGGGGCACCTGGCTGCCTCAGGAGAGCATGTGGCTCTTGATCTCAGGGTTGTGAGTTCAAGCCCCATATTGGGTGTAGGTTACATACATGCATACATAAACAAACTTAAAAAAATTAAAAAAAAGAGGAAGGCCCTAGAAATGTTATTGCTGGGTCAGAGAGTAAATACAAATTTAATTTTATTAGATATTAACAAATTTGCTTTCCATTTTGCATTTTACAATGTTGAGGAGTGTCTGTTCTTCCACAGCCTTGTCAAGCTTTAGAATGTTTGCTGATGTGACAGTTGAGAAATGGTATCTTATGGTAGTTTTTTTTTTTTAACAGTTATATTGAGGTGTAATTCACATACCGTACAATTCATCCATTTAGGGTGCGCAATTCAGTGGTTCTTAGTATAGTCACACAGCTGTACCTCTGTCATCACAATGGGTTCTAGAACATTTTCACCAACCCAAAAAGAAACCCTGTATCCATTAGTAGTCACCCTTCTTTCTTCCGTCCTGGAAGCCCCTGGCAATCTCTAAACTACTTTCTGACTCCAAGGAGTTGCCTGTTCTGGAGATTTTGTATACATGGAAGTAACAGGGTGACTTTTGTGTCTGACTTCTTTCACTTACAATGTTGTTTTCCAGGTTTATCCATGTTGTGGCATGTAGTAATATTCTATTCCTTATTACAGCGGAATACTATTCCACTGTGTGCATAGACCATACTTTGTTTATCCATGCATCCATGGATGGACATTTGAGTTGTTTCCTCCTTGGACTATTGTGAATAATGCCACTCTGAACATTTGTGTACAAGTTTATGTGTGGATGTCTCTTGGATATCTCTTGGTTGGATACCTAGGAGTAGAATTCCTGAGTCATGGTACGCCTGGGTGGCTCAGTGGTTAAGCGTCTGCCTTTGGCTCAGGGCGTGATCCTGGAGTCCCTGGGATCGAGTCCCACATCTGTTTCCCTGCATGGAGCCTTCTTCTCCCTCTGCCTGTGTCTCTGCCTCTCTCTCTCGTGTCTCTCATGAATAAATAAATTAAACCTTTAACAACAACAAAAAGGAATTCCTGGGTCATACAGCAGCTCCGTTTAATCTTTTGAAGAATTGCTATGCTGTCTTCCAAAGAGGCTGCAATATTTTACAATCCCAACAGCAGTGTTCAAGAGTTCATCCTCGCCAACTCTTGTTATTACCTATCTTTTTTTAATAGCCTCCTAGTTGATGTTCTCAACAGTTTTATTTATGTATTTATTTTTTAAGATTTTATTTATTTATTCATGAGAGAGACATAGGCAGAAGGAGAAGCAGGCTCCCTTTGGGGAGCCCAATGCAGGACTCAATACCAGGACTCTGGGATCATGACCTGAGCCAAAGGCAGACACTCAACCACTGAGCCACCCAGGCGCCCCTCAATACAGTTTTAATTTGCACTTATTAGTGAATTTCTTTTCATATGTTTAAGAGCCATTTAATATCTTTTTTTAAAAAGATTTTATTTATTTGAGAGAGAACCTGAGCAGGAGGAGAGGGAGAGAAAGTAGACTCCTCGCTGTAAAGGGAGCCCTGTGCAGCGGGGGGGGGGGGGCGGGGGGGGGGCAATCCCAGGATCCTGAGATCATGACCTGAGCCAAAGGCAGATGCTTAACCAACTTAGCCACCCAGGTACCTGCATCTTAATATCATTTTAGGGGAATTATCTATTCATGTCTTTGGCTCATTTCTAAATAGGAATTTTGGACTTTTCTCCTCAAATTTGGAAAGCTCTTCATTATAGACATTAGTGCTTTATCTGTGATGTATATTGCCAATATTTTCTCTTTATTATTTGTATTTTCACTTCTTTATTGTGTTATTGGCAGCATTATTCATAATAGCCCCAAATTGTGAATAGACAGGCAAAATGTGGTCTATCCACACAAGGAATATTATTCAGTAATAAAAAGAACAAACTATGGACTCATGACATAAACAACCTCAAAAACATTATGCCCAGTGAAAGAAGCCAGACACAAGAGACCACGCACCACATGATGTCATTTATATAAAATGTCCAGAAAAAGCCAATCTGTTGAGACAGAGAGATTGGCACTTGTACGGGTGGAGGGGGATAGGATTAACAGTAAATGTACATGAGGGATCTTCTTGGGCTGATGGGAATGCTCTAAACTGATTTATGGTGATGTTGTACAACTTGGTCAATTCACAAAAACATCATTAAATTAAACACTTGCAATAGATATGTGATATCTAAAATATGTCTCAATAAAAATTATAAAATTCACACTTTTAGATAGCCAAATTTATCAACATTTTCCTCTATCGCATCTGGATTTTGATGCAATAGAGACAAGAGCCGTTTCCTACACTTGGGCTATAAAATAACCAACACTGTTTTCTTCTAGCACTTGTGTAGTTTCTCTCCTTAAAATTTAGATCTTTAATCCATTTGGAGTTTATTTTTGTACATGCGAGAAGATGGGGATGTAGTTTTTTTTTTCCTCAAATGGGTATCCTGTTGCCCCAATCTCATTTATTAAAAAGTCTACCTTTGCCCACCAATGGGAGATGCTGCCTTTACCATCTATTACATGTCTCTTTCTAGATCTTCTCTTCTCTTCCACTGGTTTGTCTATTAATGGGCCAGCATCGTAATGTTTTAATCATGGAGGCTTTAGGTTTTCATATCAGGTAGCAGTAGTTCAGCCCTTATAACTCTTCCTTTCCTGTGTTTTCTTAGTTTCCCATATATAAACTCTAGGATCTCCTTGTCCAGCTCCATAAATACATTTTGATTTTCGTTGGGAGAGCATTAAATTAACTTAGGGAGAGCTGACATTTTGGGGGATGTTGTCATGGGCTGCGTTTTGTCTGCCAAAAAGATATGCTGGAGTCCTAAGTCCTGGTCCCACAGAACTGACCTCATTTGGGAATAGGTTCCCTACAGATGTCGTGAGTTCAGATGAGATCATACAGGAGTTAGGGTGGGCCCTTCAGCCAGTAGAACTGTTCTTATAAGAAGGAATTCTGCCTAAGACTATAACAGGAATATTACGTGAGTTCCCAGCCTGCTGGCCCCGCTCCCACAATCACATAACTGGATTTCTTAAAACACCTCTGTGTGTGTATGTATACATGTGTGTGCATGTGTATGTAGAAACTATATTTTTTTTCATTCTCTGAAGCACACAGACTGGCATCCATGTTTTCCTATTCAAGAAGATGTATTTTCATTTTTCAAGTCTATTTCTGTGTCTTTTTAGGAGTGTTTCAAAATTGAAACTTGTTTCCTATATACGTGAGTCTGAAAGGGTAGCCAGGGTAGAGCCACTGTTCTTTGCATTTTATTTCCCTGGCTTTCTTGAAAATGCTGTTTCACTCTTGGAGTACCCTGTGTATTATGCTTGAGAATTCTGATGCCAGGCCAATTTTCTTATTCATATAAGTAAAAATTCTCTTCCATTTTTGTTGGACTCAAATTAAGTGTGTGTATGTTGGGAGTTTTCTTGCATATTTTCCATTCTGACCACTTTTTTTTTCTGACCCTTTTTACTTCTTTTTTTTTTTTAGATTTTTTAAATTTATTTATGAGAGAGAGAGAGAGAGAGAGAGGCAGAGACACAGGCAGAGGGAGAAGCAGGCTCCCTACAGGGAGCCCGACGTGGGACTCGATCCCGGGTCTCCAGGATCGCGCCCTGGGCTGAAGGCGGCACCAAACCGCTAAGCCACCCAGGCTGTCCCCCTTTTTACTTCTTTATCTGCTTTTTATTTTCTTGGATTCATCTCCATCTTTGTTCAGTATCCTTTATTAAATTTTCATTTGAATCTGTTCTCCCTTGGGTGCCTTGTAATTTTATTCATTTATGAGACGGTGACTTCAATTTCTTTCCTGAGTTCAGTCAACTCTCTTGCATTTGTACCTGTTGTTAATTTCTGTTCTTAGTTTTTACATTTCTGATTTTAGGATTTTTTAATATTGAAAAACACATTTGAGAGTATTTAATTTGGTTTGGATTTTTTGTATTAGAGTTTCCATCTGCTTCATGGTTGGCTTTTATGGGGAGAATTTTCATCAGCTGATTTTTGTTTTGTTCTTAAAGTATTTTGCACTGAGTTAGTTTAATTCTTTTCCTACTCCCAGGCCTTTTGTGCACAGAGTTGCTAGTTCAGGAGCACCTTCATCTCCCTCTGAAAGAGCAAATAAGGTTGCCACACCAGGCAGGAGTTGGGGTGGAGGGACAGGCAGGGGTTCTACTGGGGTAGTGTTTCTGTGCTATCTGTAAGGGACCAGATTTTATTATTTACATTTAATTTAAATTTAATTTAGTATCTGTGCTGCTGAAGCAAGCACCCAGGTTTTTTTTTGTTTTTGTTTTGTTTTTAAGATTTTATTTATTTATTAGAGACAGAGAGAGAAAGAGAGATACAGACAGAGGGAGAAGCAGGCTCCACGCAGGAAGCTTGATGTGGGACTTGATCCTGGGACTCCAGGATCACGCCCTGGGCTAAAGGCGGCGCTAAACCGCTATGCCACTGGGGCTGCCCAGCACCCAGTTTTTTATTTTTGAATCCATTGTGGACCAGGTTTTTTTTTTTTTTTTACATTTTTAAAAATTTAAATTCAATTTGTCAACATATAGTATAGCACCCAGTGCTCATCCCATTAAGTGCCTTCCTCATTGCCCGTCCCCCAGTTACCCCATCCTCCCACCCACCTCCCCTTCTGCAACCCTTTGTTTCCCAGAGATAGAAGTCTCTCATGGATTGTCTCCCTTTCTAATTTTTCCCACTCAGTTCCCCTCCTTTCCCCTATAATCCCTTTCACTGTTTTTTTATATTCCCTGTATGAGTGAAACCATATGATTGTCCTTCTCCAATTGACTTACTTCACTCAGCATAATATCCTCCAGTTCCATCCACATTGAAGCAAATGGTGGGTATTCGTCTCTCTGATGGCTTAGTAATATTCCATTGTATGTATATATACTACATCTTCTTTATCATTCATCGGTCGAAGGAATCATGGCTCCTTCCACAGTTTGCCTATTGTGGACATTGCTGCTATAAATATTGGGGTGCAGGTGTCCTGCCATTTCACTACATCAGTATCTTTGGGGTAAATCCCAGCAGTGCAATTGCTGGGTCGTAGGGTAGCTCTATTTTTAACTTCTTGAGGAATCGCCACACAGTTTTCCAGAGTGGCTACACCAGTTCACATTCCCACCAACAGTGCAAGAGGGTTCCCCTTTCTCTACATCCTCTCCAACATTTGTTGTTTCCTGTCATGTTAATTTTCGCCATTCTCACTGGTGTGAGGTGTTATCTCATTGTGGTTTTGATTTGTATTTCCTTGATGGCAAGTGATGCGGAGCATTTTCTCATGTGCTTGTTGGCCACGTGTGTGTCTTCTTTGGAGAAGTTTCTGTTCCTATCTTCTGCCCATTTCATGATTGGATTTTTTGTTTCTTGGGTGTTGAGTTTAATAAGTTCTTTATAGATCTTGGATACTAGCCCTTTATCTGATACGTCATTTGTAAATATCTTCTCCCATTCTGTAGGTTGTCTTTGAGTTTTGTTGACTGTTTCCTTTGCTGTGCAGAAGCTTTTTATCTTGATGAAGTCCCAATAGTTCATTTTTGCTTTTGTTTCCTTTGCCTTCATAGATGTATCTTGCAAGAAGTTATTGTGGCCAAATTCAAAAAGGTTGTTGCCTGTGTTCTCTAGGATTTTGATGGATTCTTGTCTCATATTTAGACCTTTCAACCATTTTGAGTTTATCTTTGTGTACAGTGTTAGAGAATGGTCCAAGTTTCATTCTTCTGCATGTGGCTATGTGGACCAGTGTTTTTGTAAAATAACAAAAATGAATTACTTTGAAAATGAATATCTTTAAATGATCCAAAAACTACAAGCCCAACTGTTTTACTTAACAGATAAAATTGCATTTTAATCAGTATAATCAGAAGAAACGCAAGGAAAAAATCATAAAAACTATACATTAGTTGAAAGTGAATATATAGGCAATTAGTAGTCACTACTATATTCGTGATGTTATCATTACAGTTATAACTAGATAAAAATCGAGTCAAATCAGTTCTCCCATATCCAATGCCTATATGTACTCTGAGCGAGCTAGCTTGCTTCTTTCTTTTCCTTCCTTCTCTTTTCTTTTCTTTTTTCTTCATTCATGAGAGACAGAGAGGCAGAGACATAGGTTGAGGGAGAAGCAGGCTCCACACAGGGAGCCCGATGTGGGACTCAATCCCGGGACTCCAGGATCACACCCTGGGCTGAAGGCAGGTACTTAACTGCTGAGCCACCCAGGTATCCCGAAACACCATGTTTCTTATTTAAAGTTTAAACATGACCAGTAAGCGTGGTTGTTTGGTAACTTATCTGATTCAGGTTGGACTGAGGACAGTGCTACACGCAGGGCAGATACAGAGCTGAATGACTTCTCTGTTTTTATATATATCTATAGTAGAGAAACTGTAGTCTCACAGAGCTATGTTGACAGAAACGAAAGAAGATATTTTAAAGTAATCCAGCAAGCTCAGGATATTTATTTTTAATTTTCATCTAAGCTAAAAGGAAGTGATGACTTACTCCCAAAATAGGTCTTCAAATCTTCAGTTCTAACAATTTATGATGTAAATGTTAATTTTTTATACTTTTGGGTAACAGTTGGCAAACTAACCTTAAAATATCTATTAGGACATGGTTTCATTGTGCATGACTGGGACACAGCTTGTTCTGCATGTGGTTCACCGTGCAGGCTTTACACCCAAACTGGCCTGTGGTCTGTACCTTATTCATTAAAGAGGAAGCTGTTGATAATTTGTTTGGAGATCATGTCATGTCAAATTGCTATAAAAACTTCTTAACATAGATCTGTTTTTGCACTTACCACATCACAGACTGGTAACAGCCCACAGATTGGCACCTATCTCTGGGCCCCTTTGAGCAACCCATTTAGTCCACTAGGAAGTTACTAGAAGGTTCCTTCAACCTCCAGGGATAGAGGGTTTCTGTGATGAGTGAAGAAGCTCTGAACTGAGATGTGAGCTGAAGGTAAAGGGAACATGAGCGGAGTAGTAGACCAGAAAAAGTCCTCTCAAATCTAACTCTGACCTCGCTGTCTTTTGAAGCAATAAGAATTCCTTAATTCCTCATTCTGTTATGTATACGTTTACATATTCCACTTTTTCATTCCTTACTTGCCCCCCTCCCCACCCACCTTTCTCCCTATCACGTAAAGGTGTGCTAATGGCTAACTTGAAAATTCAAGCCAGGGCAGCCCAGGTGGCTCAGCAGTTTAGTGCCGCCTTTAGCTCAGGGCCTGATCCTGGAGACCCGGGATCGAGTTCCACGTTGGGCTCCCTGCATGGAGCCTGCTTCTCCCTCTGCCTGTCTCTGCCTCTCTCTCTCTCTCTGTGTCTCTCATGAATAAATAAAATCTTTATAAAAAAAAAAATCCAGGCCATAAATACATGGTGCCTAAAGTACTCAAAAAATGATGGGGATATGTCAAAAGGACATGGGAACCAACCAAAGGATCTCCCAGTGACCAAATCTGGGACAACTGAGCAACAAAATAGAGGACAGTAATGGATTATAACACAGAGCCCAAAATATCCATGAGTTTGTGCTGCATAATAATGGAATAAATAATAGGGATAAGGGAAAGCTCTTCTTTACAGAATTCCAATTAATAAATAGAGCGGGAATGATGGAAATAAAACATCATTATTTGGCAAACACCACAATAGTAATTCCTTCAGGCAAGAGTATCAGTAGATGCTAGAATAGGTAAAAGATGAAAAAATGAAATGTGAATTTTTGAAAAAAAGATTTTAGAGGGAGAGGGCAGGAATGGGGGAAGGGACAAAGGGAGAGGAAATCCTCAAGCAGACTCTCCACTGAGTGCAGAGCCCGAAGCAAGGCTCTATCTCATGACCCTGAGATCATGACCTGAGTTAAAATCGAGTCACTTAACTGACTGAGCCACCCAGGCACCCCCCCTTTTTTTAGGTAAGCTCTATGCCCAACGCGGGTCTTTAACTCACAACCCTGAGATCAAGTATTACGTCTACACACTCAGGCAACCAGGAAACCTCTGAATAATAGTCTTATCATATCTAAGTACCTATAGGGGAGAAAACTGGTAGATACCACCTTCACCAAAGTTAAGGTTGCCAAAAATGAGACATTGACATCCATGTGCCTCCTGATAAGGACACGCTAAGATGGACACACTTGTGGTATTCTTTTTATTTATTAGAGATCACATGCACACACAAGGCGGGGTGGCAGGCACAGGGAGGGAATCTCAGCAGATTCTGTACTCAGTGTGGAGCCCAAATGGAGCTGGATCTCAGAACTCTGAGATCATGACTGAGCCAAAACCAAGAGTGGGGCGCTTAACCTACTGAGCCATGCAGGTGCCCCACTTCTGTGGTATTCTTTCCAAAAACCTATAACCTGAATTTCACCATGAGCAAGTATCAAACCGAAACTGAAGGACATTCTATAAAGTAACAGTCCATTACACTGCAAAAGTAAAGTGTCCCAGGTTAAAGAAGCCTAAGGAAACATGAGAACTAAATGCAATGTGTGCTCCTGAACTGGATTCTGGGCTAATAAGAGGTCCTTACTAGGACAGTTGGTATAATTTAACCAAACTTTGTTACTGTTGTTAGCAACCAAGAAACTGGCTAGGACACATCAATGGTACAACATGGATCCAAGCAGGTTTCTTTGAATTTAATATAACTGTTATTATTATATTAAGCATTCGCAAACCTTAGAACATGTTAGTGCATTGAAGGCTCGTTTCCACAAATCTAAAGTATTACCATTCCCATGATGTTGATTTAAAACTCTGCTTCTGGGGTGCCTGGGTGGCTGTTGGTGAAACATCTGCCCTTTGGCTGAGATCATGATCCCAGGGTCCTGGAATTGAGCCCTACATCGGGCTCACTGCTCAGCAGGGAGTCTGCCCCCCACCCAACTCGTGCCCTCAAAATCTTTTTTAAAAATCCTGATTTGGGGCAGCCTGGGTAGCTCAGTGGTTTAGCACCGCCTTCAGCCCAGGGCGTGATCCTGGAGACCTGGGATCGAGTCCCACGTCGGGCTCCCTGCATGGAGCCTGCTTCTCCCTCTGCCTGTGTCTCTGCTTCTCTCTCTCTCTGTGTGTCTCTCATGAATAAATAAAATCCTTTAAAAAATAAATAAAATCCTGATATAGAGATTGAGGGATTTGCCCAAAATTGTTCAGCTATTAGATGGTGACATGGTGAACTGAATTAATCTGTACGACTCTTGAGGGGTTTTAATCCCAGTGCACTTTACTAACTCCAGCAACTCTGTTGTTCCAAGAAGCCATTGCATAGTCGGGCGCCTGGGTGGCTCAGTTAACCATCTGCCTTCAGCTCAGGTCATGATCCCAGGGTCCTAGGATGAGTCCCATGTTGGGCTCACTTTTCAGTGGGGAACCTGCTTCTCCCTCCCACTTGTGTTCTCTCTGAAATAAAATCTTAAAAAAAAAAAAAGTGAGTTCATGGCTTCCACTTATTTGGTACCAATGAAAATGTATTCATATTACCATTCCTTCAAAATAGGCATAGCCAAAGAGAACAAAGATCAATTCTACAGCATTCGTAAAAGGATTAGGCCAGAAGCAGTACCTCACACATGTAGAATCTCAGATATTTTATAAGCCTGGATTATTCTACCAATTTGATATAAACTGATTGGGTTTTTTCAGCTTGTCAGTAGAATAGTCTGTCATGAGTCTAGCTTTCCTGCCTCTTATACAAATCTCCACACTGATTTATGTTCCTGAACAAAATTAGACTTAAAAGCAAATCATCAGCAACAGGTATAATAATCTTGGCAGAACATTTATTTTAATTAACTGCTTTCTGCCTAACAGATAGAAGGGTGCTGATGCCATTTACACTATGAGGAGCAGTGCTGTCATGTAATTCTTTTCTCCCCTCGAACTTCATCTCATCAGTTTTAAATTACAAAGGCATTGGTTTACTTCCTATGTAATCACAGTCTTCTCTGGCAATGTTTATATAAGAAATTTGTGAAAGAAACACAGATTTTAACTATTCCTCAGCCTTATAGATTTCTGGCTCCCCAAAGACAGGCCCTGTTGAGTTCTCTGGGGGTTAGCGTTTTGGGAACAGGCAGTTGAAAACACCCTCACCCCGATAACTTTACCAGGGAGGTAGAGGTGGAGAACACTTCAGTGATTTTGGAACTCTCTTCTCAGGGAACGTGATACCAGCTTGGCCATTTATAGTTAGAGGAGACAAAGAAAATCAAACCTTCTTCTGTGGACACTTAACACTGTAATTGTTAAAGGTATCTTCCACTAAGTGGTAGAAAATGCAACTAGCTTGACTCCATCTTTTCAAACCTGCCACCCTCAGTGTTACTTAAAAAGGATGTGATGATCTTCCCAAAGAAGGGGCATGGAAACAGCTCCTGCTGAGCCCAAGTAGAGTTCCCAGGGGCAGGACAGCACAACTGACTGATTTTGCTACATGATCATGAAATTTAAAATTCTATTAAGTCTTTTAAGAAATAAAACTATAACCTTTAAGCCTTTACCTTAGATAGTCCTTTCTATTTTGATCAATTACTCCTCTTTTAAATACTACAGGGAAATTTGGGCTTTTCCTACTTAAAGTCTAGTGTGAATTCACCAGATATTCTGTATAAATTCAATAAGAATGGTAATTAAAATGTCTTGTCTTGAAACTGAATCTCAGGAGGCAGCGAGAATAAACAAATGTTAAAGAGACATGAAACCGTTTGTGTAACAGCCAATTCTGAGTAAATACAACCTGCTTTGTTAGGATTTTATAATATAAAATAAATTTAGTATTGAAATGACACAAATCTGGAATCATTATTAACTTTATTTGTCACTCTTTATAGACATTGGTCCACTTCCACATGAAAAGTAGGGAGCATCTACTTCCACTTAATATTCTAGAGAATGACGTACCACAAACCATTAACAGTAACTTACACAGGGGGAAGAGTTATTAAAATAAAGATTTTATAGTCAAGCCCCATTTTATAGATGTCCCCCAAATACTGGCTTTTGGGTATCTAATGACAGGTATCTATAACTCCAGTTGTTTTTTTCCAGTTTCTTTTTAGATCAACATAGTATTTTTAATATGCACCCTACGATTTAGATCATCAAACGTTCAGAAGAGGTTAAAAGCCAGCTACCCTCTGTGAATCAGATGCAGTTCTCAATCTCCTGTTTAGGGCTACTTGAAGTTTAAAAACGTTCTATCTTGTTTGAGATATTTACATCAAGGGTAAGACATTTACAAATGGTTCATAGTATAGAACAGCCCAAATGTCATTTTCACCTGTCCTGTGTAAGGAAGTTAAGCGCTCCTAAGTTTGTCTAATAAATTCAGTGCATTTTCCCCCAACATAAATAACACAAGCTATTCTAAATGTTTTACATTTATTTCAGTGCACATTTCCAAATGTTAAATGGAATGAAATTAAATGGTTATATCATATTTGAGCATATCATGGAATCTATACCACACAAATCAATTCACATCAATACTATAATTCACTCTAAAAGAACGTTACAGGCACACGGAAAACAAAATTTCTTTTTTATAAATTTAAAGTATACCATCTACTTTACACTAGAAGATTTAACAGAACAGCCAATTTCCAAACCTCTTTTTTAAGTTTGGCGTAAGGAAAGTTCAATCCATTCGAATCTTCTGGTTTGTCATCCTATATATAATGCTGTCATATCCAGGATCCATGTTCCAGATATTGTAAGAGGTGATAATCACAGCCAAGGCCAAGGCGATCATTATCCAAAGTACCATGTTGAAAACCACCGGATACTCAAGGTTATACTTATATGCGAGGTTATAGGGGCTTGATGGGTTCTTCTACGAGAAAGAAAAGAAAGCAAATCAAGAGGGAAGAATTTTAAGATAGGAAATTATCCCCATTTGGTAGCTCTGATTCATTTATCAAACATTTATTCCTAGGCGGCATTAAGACATGCTTCTACTAGGAGGAGCCAGGAAGGGGAGCCTCCCCGGAAAAGGTAAGCACACAGTCAGTGGAAGCATAAACCAGTCCAACTGCCTCAGAAAGTGTGGTGACCTCACTATTGTCGAAAGTATGCATATCATGTAATCCAGCAAGTCCATACCCTAGGGCAACCTTCTGTGTACTGAGACACATGCACAGGGATGTCCACTTAGCGCACGGAGAATGTGGCAGGTCCACACAACGGAAGCCGTGGCAGTGAGGCCTGACCTACAGCCTGTGTGACTCTGAAAACCACAGCAGGGTTCCGTCCACATATAATTCAAATGCAGGCAAACCAAACACTAGTGTTTAAGGATAAATCCATTCCGTGGTTAAGCTGTAAAGAAATCACAGGCATGACTAATGTATCAGGACAGCAGTTACCTGGGGATGGGGACGGTACAGGGACAGGACCGGGAGGTTCAGAGGAACAAGTACTGTGTTCCCTTCCCCACATGCTATATGCTTATGTGTGCTCCACTTAAAATTTTTAATTTTAAAGAGGAAAACAAATAGTTCATTCAGCCACAACTTCATCCTGCCAGGCCCTGGTGGGGGTGGAGTCGATTCCAGGTGTGCGCAGAGGCATTGTTGGGGAAGCTTCGTTCATCCTGGCTGGAGAACAGAACAAGGAGGAAAGCAGCAGGACGAGTGGCTAGAGGCAGGGGAGGTATGGGCAATGTGGCCTTGAGCCTGTGGGCGAGGTTTCAGGCAGGAAGTAAGCAATAGGATCAGGCTTGTCTTAAAAGGACAGAGAAGAGAAAGCAGCCCCAGACCCCAGCACCTGGCATGTTGTGGGCACTTGAACCTTTCCTTAAACTCTTGACACTCTCCCTCAGACTAAAGCAAGATCGTGATCTCAGTGGGAGAGAGGAGCTGGGCATTCCCATGTGTGGGAAGCTCAGAGCAGGAGGCAAACACTAAAGGATTTCACCCTTGGAAACCTCTTTCTTTTTGGGGGTAAACAGGTTCTCTCTTCCTGTGCACAACTCCCTGCACCTTAGGATATTCCCAGGGCTGCACGGCTGGTGCCACAACCTAACTGTAGAACGTTTCCAGTACCCTACAGAGAACCTTAAGCCCAGGGCCTTGTCTCCTGGGGACTGGGGAGATCATCTACACAGAGCTGAGGGGCAGACACCAGACACAGGAGAACGGGGCAGAACAGTGCTCCCAGGGGTGCTGGGTACAAGCCTCCTGGCTCTGAGTGCTTTTGTCTGCTAGATACTGTAGACTTCAGATTATGTGTGTAAGATGTTAATGCACTACCTTGTAGGTAAAGAAAATCCAGTGACTGCCACCTGATTCTGGCCCCTCCCCACATAGACAATAATTTTAGAAACTACTTTCCCAATAAGCTCATTTCCTAATAAACTCCATTTATCCATTATAAATTCCACCTAACACCTCAGAGTAGACAAAGTAATTCACCTCTGCAAAACTGCCTTGCCAAACTCCCAAAACATGGACACCTTCTTCAAACTCTCCAGAGTCACCTCCTATAAAATTAGCAGGCCTGGTGGGGACAGTGGTGAAAGAATCTAGTACTGGAAGGCTCCAGTTACATTCACATCTGCCATTAAAGTATGTTGAGGGGCGCCTGGGTGGTTCAGTAGGTGAAGCGTCTGCCTTTGGCTAGGGTCATGATCTCAGGGTCCTGGGACTGAGCCCTGCATGGGGCTCCCTGCTCAGCAGGGGGAGTCTGCTTCTGCTTTTCCCTCCCCCACTCCTCCTGCTTGTGTTCTAATAAAATCTTTTAAATTTAAAAAGTATCTTATTCTTTTTCTTGACTCCTATTTCTTTAATCAGTTTAAATTGTTTTATAGCCTATATCCATATTCTACAGAAGTTTTTGGTGGTCTAATTGACACGTTAGTAGTTACCTTGCACTCACAGGAAACTGGCTCCCCCTGCCTCATGGTGTTCTGAGTTCACATTTGGGGGCACCCGCTCCACTGTGGCTCGTGTGGAGGGAATGTCCTACCAGAGGTTTTACATTTACTCCTGCTGGGCACCACAGGTCTTACCATCTTGAGACCAGGGTTTGTGTGAATTTCTTGGCCTGGGGCTTCCTAGAACTTGCAGTAAATATAAATTTGAGCCACAAACCCACATGAAGGTGGACTTGTGGTTAAGAATTCCCTAAGAGGGCAGCCCCGGTGGCCCAGAGGTTTAGCACCGCCTGCAGCCCGGGGCGTGATCCTGGAGACCCAGGATCGAGTCCCACGTTGGACTCCCTGCATGGAGCCTGCTTCTCCCTCTGCCTCTCTCTCTCTGTGTGTCGCTCATGAATAAATAAATTAAATCTTAAAAAAAAGAGAGAAAAAAAGAATTCCCTAAGAGACATTCCCATCCCCAACAACATTCCCCAACTACATGGAGGAGCCCAACCTGCCATTTTGTCTTCCTCTGCCAGTGGGCAGATACCGGTTTCTTAGTCTGCCTTGGCTCCCCCAGTTTTATATAGAAGTGTCCATTTCAAACCCTGCCCTTCTGAGGGAGCCAGGGCCTTACTACCACTCTCCTGGTAACCCAACTAGAAATGTTCCCAGGGTAGCCTGCCTACCAGTTTGAGTTCCTCTTCTTTATTTGCTCCTGAAGAATGTATGTCTTGAGAGCTAAACTATACACTCAAAAAGATGTTTATATTTTATCGGTATTCCTAGATGCTCTGTAGTGGGAATATTTTTTGGACTGTCCAGCCTACCATACTTTTTTTTTTTTTAATTTTTATTTATTTATGATAGTCACACAGAGAGAGAGAGAGAGAGAGGCAGAGACACAGGCAGAGAGAGAAGCAGGCTCCATGCACCGGGAGCCCGACATGGGATTCGATCCCGGGTCTCCAGGATCGCGCCCTGGGCCAAAGGCAGGCGCCAAACCGCTGCGCCACCCAGGGATCCCTACCATACTTTTTTTTAAGATTGTATTTATTTATTCACAAGAGACAGAGAGAAGCAGAGACACAAGTAGAGGGAGGAGAAGCAGGCTTCATGCTGGGAGCCCAGGGTACCACATGGTATGGGATCACACCCCGAGCCAAAGGCAGACGCTCAAGCACTGAACCACCCAGGTGTCCCCATACTGTCTTAAATACAGGGCCTCCTACTCCCTTTAGAATGAAACTATCTCAGATCAGTCACGTCTAGATGATCTTGAATGAGCATTACCTTGGACAGTCTTAAGTCCCACACTGAGATCAATAAATGGGTCCAAAGGGGAGTGTCTCTAGATGCCTGTGTAATTGTTCTAAGCTCTCAAACCAACTATAAATAAGGTTCTTGCCCACATGCTATTCTGGAGTTCCCACAGTGCAGCTCTTGTCTATGCTCACATACACACGTTTTGCTATGGCTGGCACCCTTGCCTAGGACAAGGCTTAAAATCAAAGCATGATGCAGGCTGAAAACTTACAGAAGTAAATCAAATTCTCAGGAGTATACACAGCAGGTCCTGGAAAATGAGAGACTATGCCACACAGACAACATACCTCCAGGAAAAGACTCCACGTGCTGAATCCTCCACTCCCTCACATCAACGTCTGATGTCTGCTTGTAAGAGCAGTATTTGAATTATCTTATTGGCTTTGATAGACTCATCCTTAAATCTTGTATTATCTGATTACAACCCTAAGGAACTGAGCATTGCCTGGCAAAACACACATGCCTCCGTGAATAAGCAATCTAGGTTTTCACTGAAATTGTTTCCCAGATTTACTGTCTGATCGTCCATGCAGCCCACAGGTGATTGAGGATTTAGTGGAGTTTTTTTTTGTTTTGTTTTTATTTTTACAGTTTTGAAGCAGGGTCTAAAAATGTGCTCACCGCTTGTTTTGCCTCAAGAATAGTCCTTGTCTTCCTGACAAGAGATGTGTCAAACGACCGGACAGTCACTAACTCCACCACTGCATTCCCGCCATAAAGGTTGAACATGTCATCTGCAAACTGAAGAGTTACAGACGTTACTATGAATCGCAAACATGCATTTATGAAAATAATGTTAAAGCTCTGTGCACCTATGAGAACATATATCCACCTATTAGCTAACGCATCACACAGTCTTAAAGGTTTGATTATGTCAAAATATTCAGAAAAGTGTTAATCTTCAACATATATTCAAACATTTGAAATAAAATTAAGAAGAAACAAGTTGTTGGCATGTAAACTGGGGGAAGGAAGTGGAAAACTAAAAATCTTCCTAAGGGGTCTCCAGTTAATCACAAACACCTATAAAGTTTAACTCATTGAAAAGCTGCAGGTGAGCAACTCCAAGGGCAGAGAGAAACTAGCACCTATTACACAACTACTCAATGTCTGGTACGGTGCAGAGTGTGCTCCTTCGAAGATTTCATAGGGTTAATGGAGACAGAGTTTCAGGTACCAAAGAAGAAAGTTCTGGCAATGGATTGTGGTGATAGTTGTATAACCATGTAAACGTACTTAATGCTACAGAACTGTACATTTAAAAAGGGTTAAAATGGTAACTTTAACTTACGTATTATTTCACCACAATTAAAAAAGTATTGTGCTGGAGTTATTGATCATTTCCTCTGCTGTCTCTGCCAGCATTAGAGACATCCCAGCACACATCTCTGACCCACTCTACCCTTTGTCACTAAAATTAGAGGTCCTCCAAAGAGGAGACTTCAATCAACAGTACTTCACTAAATAGATTTTTCCACTAAGAGGCTAAAAGTGAAATGGTATTACTCTGACCTCAGATACCCCCATCACTAATTTACCTTTTGCAGAGCATCAACAAGGATTTTGGAAGCGTCTCTGAATTGTTCAGAATCTTCCCCATAATGTTTCCCAATTTCATCCAAACCTGCCAGCTCCAGCGAATATAAATCAGGAGAATGATCCTTGGCCAGATGCTTATGTCGAGACAACTTAGGAGAACAAACAAACAAAAGGAAGTGGGTCATGTCAGACACAGCCACTTCAAATTCTATACTGAACTAAAAACTAGGCTGAACAGAACCATACCAGTGTGCCACAATATACAAATAGTCTAATCTGGTGGCAAACAGAACTAGTTGAAATGGGAGTTTCTGATAAACCCAGCACAAATCTCATTTTTTTTTTTTTTAATTTTTATTTACTTATGAGACAGAGAGAGAGAGAGAGAGGCAGAGCCACAGGCAGAGGGAGAAGCAGGCTCCATGCAGGGAGCCCGACGTGGGACTCGATCCCGGGCTCCAGGATCACACCCCAGGCTGAAGGCAGGTGCTTAACCGCTGAGCCACCCAGGGATCCCCACAAATCTCATTTTTAAGAGCGACTGTAAGACTCTTTGAATATTTAATAAAAGCTCTTTAAAAAAAAGCTTCTTAGTTAAAAAACCTCAGATATAAGGGGCACCTGGCTGGCTTAATTGGTAAAGCATATGACCCTGAATCTCAGGGTCGGGAGTTCAAGCCTCACACTGGGCCTACATAGAACTTAAGAAAACAAAACACGCTCAGATATGGGCCAGGGCATGAAAGAACAGACAGCAGGACCAGTTTGATCCCAGGAGAGCATGAGCCATCAGTGCTCAGAGAGCAGTTACCTCACACACGCCCTCCTAGAGCACTGGCCTGGCTTGCCCCCAGCAATACACCTCTAGACTCTCCCAAATCAATCCACTGAAAACTGGGGAACAACCTCAGAAGACAGCATACCAGTAAGTTTTCTTTTTTAGTCTCAGGAGGGCTTTTTTTTTTTTTAAGAACCACTCTCACACACAAAATATACTACAGGTATATTTATTTCCTTCCTGACTTGGTTGACAGCATTATTAGTCCAAACTGTTATTTCTATTTTAGACCCAAAAATAAAGATACAGGAATTAGGTCTTAATGTCTTTCAAGAAATCAACAGCCAAGTCAGGACTATGGCGAGGGTGGCCCTACTCCCAGGCCTGTGCCCTTGAAGATATATATATACTATCTCTCCTAGAAGCAGAAATGCAAAATAATTTCACTGTAACAAAAGAGTTCAGAATTCCCATCACCACCAATTTCTTAACTTTTGTGATACCATAAATCTAGGGCAGAATCAAATTTCAATTGGTCTCACTATCATTTCAAGATTCTCCGGAAATGTCTTTTGGAACCAAAATAAATGAAACAAATACTAGAGTAGCTGACTTACCAAACTTGAAATATCATGTAGCACTTGCAATTCAGAAAGAAAGAGCAGATCAACCTTCAGAGGGCCAAAAGAAATAAGCATTATTTTAAATATGCATCAGAGATCTGTATTTGCCATTTATCAAGCAAGGCACAGGATATATTATAAATGTTTAGCGTAGTAAATGATTTTAGGCAACAGTTGTTCTCCATTTGGTAGGTTCATCTCAACTGAAAATGCTCATAAAATCATTTCCTAATAAAAAGGTGATGGGTCATTCTCAGTACAGTGACTACCCTCAATAGCTATATATTTGAAAAAAAAAAGCTATATATTTGATAAAGGTATGATAACAGAATTAGTTGAAATGGGAGTTTCAGATAAACCCAGCACAGGTCTGATTTTTAAGAGCAGTTATAAGACTCCTTGAATATTTAAATAAAAGCTCTTTAAAAAAACTTGATATAGCATCCAAACTCTTGAGTGGTTTTCCCTCCAGGGATCAAAATACTCTTGACATACTGCAATGAGGTCCTGCCAGTGGCCCAGTCTGCTCACATTCTTTGAATACATTCCACATCAGAGAAGGAAAGATGGCGGGTCTGGTCATCCATAGTAGGTAAAGAGGAGAGACTGCCACAAAGGTGGCATGCTACATGGTAAAGAGGGTGGTGAAGCTGATAGGGAGTCAAAAGTAAGTCCTTCCCTCTACTGTACTGTTGAGAATGTACTAGAAAGAGGAGACAACACATCAGAGATGGCAGTGAATAATGGCCTCTACATAACCAGACCAACAGAGCTCCACCAATCAAGTAGTTTGTGTGACTCCTGTCCTGTCTGCCTTAACTGGTGGCAACCCCTGCAGCAAGAGATTATAAAACTATTTACTCAAGTCACAAAAAAAGTCTATTTGTTCGCGGGATTTGGGATTCATTTAAAAATTACACTAAAGAAGAAGAATCTATGCCAGCAGGAAACTGGCAAAACTTGTCAATTCCTAAAATTCCAAGTTTGCTCTGAAGTCAGGGGGCATAAGACATGGAAAATTAGTAATGATGTTCATGTATTCATTCAATGGCGGCATTTCTTACTTCACTGTTCCTACTCAGAGAATTGAGGGGAAGTGAGTTGAGAACAGAGTTTTCTTGAAACAGGCGGTTGCGGAGCTGTCGTAATGTTACAGAGAGATCTTCAAAAACCGAGTTTGCCTTCCCCACCATATACACTCTCTGCAAGAAGAATCCAAAATTTTGTTACAGTCTGCACATTAATTCCAATATACAGAGTATGTATAAAATATATATGTATATGCAATCAACAGAGAACATATATACAATTTTTCATAAAAGTAGTTTTAAATTTTCATTAAGGAAAGCTTATCTTTTAAAACACCTTAAATAAAAACTATCACTTACCTCCTCACTGGGAGCCAACTGCAAAACTACAGGAGTTTCTTCAGAAAATAGGGAGTGAATGGAATTTGCGACACTGTCAAGACTAAAAGGAACTGCCTGAAATTTAAGAGTAAGACCAATTATCGTCAGAATACAAGGGGTAAGAGAAACCATTCAGCAACAACAAAAGAGCCTTAAAAGAAAACAAAAAACCCCATCATTTATGGAAATTCAAAAGACCCAAAACATTTCCAAACACAGCCTTTCTGAAGGAACAAAGCAGGCCCTAGTGGGCCTCAAGTCTGTATCTCTCATACACCTAGATGGGAAGTAACTTGCCAACACGAAGGACACAACACTTGTAAAATTATCATTTCCTGGTGGTAGTTCATATATTTTTAAAAGGTTTTTAAAAATGTATTTATTTGAGAGAGAGCGAGCACAAGCAGGAGGAGTAGAGGGAGAAGCAGACTCCCTGCTGAGCAGGGAGCCTGATGCAGGACTCGATCCCCGGATTCTGGGATCATGATCCAAGCTGAAGGCAGCCAGGCGCCTGGTAGTTAGTGTATTTTAAGCAGCAATTCATTTGATTTCAATATTAAGTGTGTTACAATGAATGCACATTCTATAATAAAGTATTAACTTGTATGTAAAAGAAGGTCAGAAGAATTTGAAGAATTAAATTTCATTGGAAGAGAGCTAGACCTCATTTTTCATTTCAGAATTTTAAAAATACTGGATTTAGGGTTTTTCTCTAGATAGACTGAAGACTCAGACAAGGCATATAAAGTATGTCACAAGAATTCTGAAGCCTCTACCCTGAGATCACATGATACCAAATTGAAATAACCAATTGTAGTAAAAATCTACTTTTTTTAAAAAAAATTATTTATTTTTAAAGATTTTACTTATTTATTCACGAGAGACACACACACACAGAGAGGCAGAGACACAGGGAGAAACAGGCTCCATGCAGAGAGCCTGACAGTCCCTGGGTCTCCAGGATCACACCCTAGGCTGAAAGCAGCACTAAACTGCTGAGCCACCTGGGATGCCCAGTGTTTTTGTTTTAATAGAGATTTTTTTTTTTAATTTTTATTTATTTATGATAGAGAGAGAGAGAGAGAGGCAGAGACACAGGCAGAGGGAGAAGCAGGCTCCATGCACTGGGAGCCTGACGTGGGATTTGATCCTGGGTCTCCAGGATCGCGCCCTGGGCCAAAGGCAGGCGCCAAACCGCTGCACCACCCAGGGATCCCTAATAGAGATTTTTAAAAAAGATTTTATTTATTTATTCATGAGACGGGGGGGGGGGGGGGGGGGCAGGGGGGGGGAGAGAGAGAGAGAGGCAGAGACATAGGCAGAGGGAGAAGCAGGCTCCATGCAGGGAGCCTGATGTGGGATTTGATCCTGGGACTCCAGGATCATGCCCTGGGCTGAAGGCAGGCACTAAACCGCTGAGCCACTGAGGCATCCCTAAATGGAGATTTTTTTTTTTTTTAAATGAGATTTCTTACAGTGATTTTTTTTTCCCCCAGTGATTCCCTCTACTATTAAATGGTTAGTGTTTGTAAGTAGCAAGTTAATGCTAACATGGTACAGACAGAAATAAATATGATTCATCGCTGATTAATTTTGATGCTGGAATTTCATCTAATTCATGATACTATTAACTTATTTTAAGGGAATGCGAGAGCTGTGACTTTCCAGCCTCACTTCACCTAATGTAATGGCACTTGTTTCAGGAAAGTTGAAGATTAAAGGTAACACATCCTTAGCAATCAAATTAGAGAAGCTGCTGAGTCAGATGAGAGCCAAACTGTGAAGGAGAAGAAAAAAATTATACAGAACACGAAGCTCAAAAAGGAAAAAACTCATCTGCTTAAAATCTCCTATTTTCTTCTACTATATTAGAAGGAGATGTGTGTGTGTCCTGGAGAGAATGAAATTTCTCTATCTATAGGACTTGAAATTCTAATGAAAGGAGCTAATCAAACAGAAGCTTCATTGAGGATTAAGGGTAATTTTTTAAGATTTTGTGGATTTTGCCCTATGAGCCTTGTATTTCATTTACCACCCACTGCCAGGAAAAGTATTAGCAGTCAGGGTCAAGCAACAACATGAGCTCTTTTCACATTTTGTACTCATGTAAAATGAGGCTAGTCTTAAAAATCCTTAGTTTTTGACTGCATGCATATTAACATCTTAATAGCATTTTGGATTTTTATATATTTTAAAGGGATCCTCAACAATCATTTTCACGGAAATTGCATTCTTAATAATCTTATTACTAAGATTAAAATATTTTTAAAATCTGCCTTTTGGAGCCTCAGTGTCCATCGAAAGATGAATGGATAAAGAAGATGTGGTATATGAATATAATGGAATATTACTCAGCCATTAGAAATGACAAATACTCACAATTTGCTTTGACGTGGATGGAACTGGAGGGTATTATGCTGAGTGAAATAAATCAATCAGAGAAGGACAAACATTATATGGTCTCATTCATTTGGGGAATATAAAAATTAATGAAAGGGAATAAAGGGAAAGGAGAGAAAATGAGTGAAAATATCAGTGAGGGTGACAAAACATGAGACACCTAACTCTGGGAAACGAATAAGGGGTAGTGGAAAGGGAGGTGGGCAGGGGGTTGGGGTGACTGGGTGATGGGCACTGAGGGGGGCACCTGGTGGGATGAGCACTGGGTGTTATGCTATATGTTGGCAAATTGAACTCCAATAAAAAAATAAATAAATCTGCCTTTTGATTTTTACTGTTTCCTTTCATTTATTCTGAAATTCTTTCAGTTTCTTTAGCTCATTAATTTCCAATCTTTTAAACTAACACATGCATTTAAGCTATAAATTTTCCTTTCCTTACCACCTTAGCCGCACCTCACTATTTTTAAATATATGGCACCATTCATTGATATTCACTTCCAAATAATTTCAAAACTTCCACTGTGATTTTCTTTTTAACTTTTGAATTATTTAGTAGGAGTCCATCTATTCCAACTAACTTTTCCTGTTGATTAAAAACAATTTTTTTTTCAAGAGATGGGGCACCTAAGATGGCTCAGTTGGTTAAGTGTCCCACTCTTGATTTCGGCTCAGGTCATGATCTCTGATTGGTGAGAACCAGTAGGGCTGTGGGGGAGGGTGTCCCACGCTCAGCTGGGAGTCTCCTTCTCCCCCTCTCCCTCTCCCTTTCCCCCCAGCTCCTATGCTCTCTAAAATAAATAAATCTTTTAAAATTTTATTTATTTGAGTGAGCAAATGAGAGAGCATGAGCAAGGGGAGGGGCGGAGAGAGAGGGGAAAGCAGACTCCCTGCTGATCCCAGACCTTCGGATCAGGACCTGAGCCATGACCTGAGCCAAAAGCAGACACTTAACCGACTGAGCCACCCAGGTGCCCATAAATAAATCTTTGTTTAAAAATTTTTATTTATTTATGATAGTCACACAGAGAGAGAGAGAGAGAGAGAGGCAGAGACATAGGCAGAGGGAGAAACAGGCTCCATGCACTGGGAGCCTGACGTGGGATTCGATCCCGGGTCTCCAGGATCGCGCCCTGGGCCAAAGGCAGGCGCTAAACTGCTGCACCACCCAGGGATCCCACCATAAATAAATCTTTAAAAACAAATAAATTTTTTTTCAAGAGTCATATAGAAAAAGGACTTTTTTTTTTTTATTTTTATTTATTTATGATAGTCACAGAGAGAGAGAGAGAGAGAGACAGAGAGGCAGAGACATAGGCAGAGGGAGAAGCAGGCTCCATGCACCGAGAGCCCGATGTGGGATTCGATCCCGGGTCTCCAGGATCGCGCCCTGGGCCAAAGGCAGGCGCTAAACCGCTGCGCCACCCAGGGATCCCTAGAAAAAGGATTATACATACAGTTTAAAGATATGAAGAGTTCTATTAGACTATGAAAAATAAAGTTTGCTCCATTTCTCATTCCCAAGGCCCTCACTTTCAAACCGTTTCCTTTTCCTTTTGCCACCATTTCTAAATATGTTTAGTTACTACATCTTGATTTTTCCATTTTAGAGATCATCTATTTATTGATTATAGAGAATGAGGATTTAGCTTTCTTGCATCACCAACCACACAGCCCTATCCCCCGCCCCATACATGCTGTCACCTTCCCAATAGTCATAATTTTCATTGGATCTATCATTATTATGATGATATAAACTGTATTCTCAGCCTGGCCTTATACTGGACAATCACTGCTTTTGTTTTCTTTTTAAAGATTTTGTTTATTTATTTAGAGGGAGAGAGAGAGAGAAAGCATGAGCGGGGTGAGGAACAGAGGGAGAAGCAGACTCCCCACTGAGCAGGGAGCCTGATGTGGGACTTGATCCCAGAACTCCGGTTCATGACCTGAGCTGAAGGCAGACGCTTAACCGACTGAGCCACCAGGCGCCCCATAGACCATCACTGCTTTTTGGTTCTTGCTTTTAGTGTCTAATGGGAATGAGAAATCTGCTTTCTACTATCATTCCTTATGAAGACAAAGGCTTTTCTCAAATATCTTTTAAGATTTCCAGTGTGCTTTAAACCTGAGGGGTCATCTATTTTGTTTTTATCATTTCCAAATGCATTTTTATTTTCTTATTATTATTTACTGAAGTATAGCTGACATGCGGTATTGTATTAGTTTGCAGGAGTACAACATAGTGATCTGGTATTTATACACATTATGAAATGATCCCCATGGTAAGTCTAGTTACCATCTGTCACCAAAGTTATTGCAATATTATTGAGTGTATTCCCTATGCTGTACTTCCCATTCTCGTGACTTTTTTATAACTGGAGGTTTGTACATCTTTGTCCCCTGCACCTATTACCTCCATCCTCCCCACCCTTCCAAATACATTTTTTTAAGGTATTGTTTTGTTATCATTTTCAGATTTAACTGCATTGTGGTCAGAGAGGGTAGTTTATTTGATATGAATTATTATTTGTTGAGGTTTGCCTTGTGGCCTAGTACATGGCCTTCTGTAATCATGTCATGTGTGCTTGGAAATAATTTATACTAGACCACGGAAAGTCTGAAAAATTCCCCCCCAAAATCATATAGACCAGTCTTACAATGCCATGAAATTAGAAACTGAAAAATTTAAAAATATTTGAAAATAACCCACAGGTTAAACACTTCTAAATAACTCATGGGTTAAAGAAATCAAAGATAAATTACAAAATATTCAGAGGTATCAATGAATGCACCACATACCAAAAATGTCTTCTACCTGCCTCAGTTTCTTTTTATCCCTTCCTTGAACCTCCTCACAATTTTAACATATGTATTTTAAAATCTCCTTGAGATTGGTCTGTTATCTGTAGTTCTAAGGGTATGAATTCAATTTGTTGCACCTGCAGACTCTCTCATGGCATTTTTTTTCTTGCAAGTGCTTTGCGAATTACTCCTCTTCAATTTTTTTTTTTTTTAATCAAAGCAGCCCTGGGCTGTGGAGGCATCCGTATGGG
The DNA here is from genome assembly GCF_048164855.1 of Canis lupus baileyi. Classification (NCBI taxonomy): domain Eukaryota; kingdom Metazoa; phylum Chordata; class Mammalia; order Carnivora; family Canidae; genus Canis; species Canis lupus. Next base: position 89,994,463 of record NC_132876.1, read on the forward strand.
GTGGGTCATGTGAATTTGGGGCACACCACTCTGCACAGCCCAAGCCTGGGATTCTGATTTCTCTTAGGGGACTCTTTCGGTGCCACTGCTCAAGAGTGGTAAGCCAGCTCCTCTGGTGTGTAGCTCTGGGGCAGCTGGGGTTTTACTAGTCCCCCTTTTGAGAACAAGACAGCATTTCACAGCCCCTGGGTTTCTGTAAGAAACATGAAGCTCTGGCTCACCACTGTAGCTTTTGAGCTTTCTATGCCTGTCTGGCAGCTCTGTGTATCCCTTGCTTGAAAATTCAGCTACACACATGTTTTAGTGACTTCTATGTGCTGGCAATGGAAGGAGGGCCTCTCACGATAGCTCATCCAGCCACACTATATGAAAAGCCAGTGAAGGAGTAAGTGAGCCAGCAAAACAGACTCCAGTCTCCTACTTACACAAATAATCAAATAAAATTCAGAAGGGAAAGTGACAAGATAATGCCCAAGAAAATGTGGACAAGAAAAGTGTGCTTCGAACATAATTCATAATGACAGCTCGACAAGATTAAAAATGGGTGAATACTCACGTTCTCCAAAGGGTATGAAATGACACTGCCTGGGGGTAGAGCGAGTTTGTCCACTCCCTTCACCATCACCATAATGGTAGCCCGAGGACGATGGAATAGGTCACCCACTGCAAGTCCTGGCCAAGAAAGGTCCTAGACATTGTAAAACATGAGACAGGGCTTACTTATCCACTCCAGAAACCACCTCCCCAACAACAGATACTAAGCAGAGTCAAAGGGTTCCGGGATAACACTGGCAATGAAAATTCACAGGGGAGGGGGGGCGGGCAGGGGAAGCAAATGTTTAAGGCAGTAGTTGCAATCTCCTAACCAGGGATGGGGATGATTTCGACCTCCTTCATATTCTTAAACTTCTACAGATCTGAAACAACAAAGTCTAGTAGTAAGTCCTCCCAAACCTTTTGTGGAAGAAAGCAGACAAGTAAACAAAATGTAGGTCCTCTTCAAATTCCAGATTACATACTCTTCTCTTCACAGAACCAGGGGCGAATCCCCACTCCCTACCCCATCATTTGCCCTTACTGACAGCATGGCTTTTCTCTTTCATAAGGACACAGCAAAACTGCCATTTAAAGTCTTCTCTTTAGACTAAACTCTTCATAAATAAAATCCCTCTTAAAAGCAGCTCATGTTAAGTTACTAATAATCACTTCTCAGGGTTATTATGACAGCCAAGGGTAGTCAAATTTAAGTCTATAAAGAAGTAGGTACAAATTTCATCCTTAAATGTAAACAGCCAGTCTTGTTCCCATAAGGAACTCGGGACCACCCACAGGCCCAGTAGAGAGGCAGCTCCCTTGCAGGGTTTCAGGCTTCAAGGGAACTCAGGACCTAAGAGGAGAGTCCCTTTGAGTGACAGGTGATGTCTAGAGACCACATCAGAAGCACCAGACTTAGGAAGTGGGAAGAGAGAGCAGACTACATCCCCTCTCTCCATGCCCTTAACTGAGGACCTCTCGTGACAGGACCTACACCCCTTTCACTACATCATGGCAGCAGCCAAATACTCAACAGCTTATGTGGGAAACCAAGGTCCTAGGCATTATATTCCACAGCTACTGACCACACTACATTCTTAAACTCCAGCAAGACGCATGCACATTTTATCATTCATAATAAATTGGAATAGACTGCACGTTTGTGTCTCCCCCAGGTTCATGTTGAAAGCTATCCCCCAGTGTGATAGTATTAGGGGTAGGCCTTAGGGAGGTGATTAGGTCATGAGGATGGAGCCCTCACAGTGAGGTTATTAATGCCTTAATAAAAGGGACTCCAGAGAGTTCTCACCCTCTCCCCACCCTGTGAGGACATGAAAGAAGTCAGCAGTCTGCAAATTGGAAGAGGGTGCTCACTAAGAATCTGACTGGGCTGGCACCCTGATCTTGGACTTCTCGCCCTCAAAACTGTGAGAGAAAAATTTCCATTGTTTATAAACCATCCAGTCTCTGGTACTTTGTAACAGCAACCCAAGCTAAGACCTACATCTACTGTGTACTGACAAAAGAAGTAAAACTGTGAATCCTATTAATAGGACAGATGCATTCTCATATACAAAGAACATCACTACTATGAATAATTACATGATTAATGATTTATGATGATTTGGTTTCATAAGCCAAGTTTGTAGCACATCTCCAAATCTTCCCGACTACAAATAAGTTTTACCTTTTGTAATCTCTACTAAATATACCTATGTTTGCTTCTTGGTTTCTTGGGCTATTGGCAGAAAAATCAACAAAAATACTTTTAGAAGCAGCTCCCAATATTTTTTCAAAAATACACATACTTCTTTAACAGAGAAGCCCATGGACAATGCAGCCACATCTGGGATTCGGTCTCCTGGTATAGGCCAATTTCCATCTCGGAAAACAACAGACCCTGGTGATCTTAATATACTGAACTCGTTCCCCAAAACACCTGGAAGAAAACAGATTAATAAATGAATGATGAACATCATAAATCTCTTACGCCCATGTAGAAAATTATTAAATATAAAACTTGTTTCCAAAAAATAAAAAATAAAACCTGTTTCCCCATTCTCCACTGAATTAGCATACTACATATTATTGAACAAAGTGCTGAATCCCAAACATCAACAAATTCTTTTTCAAAGTATTGCTCTAAGAACCCAAGTCCATACATTGGGTTGTCACAGAGGCACAGTTATGAAACACAATTCTCTCAATGAGCTAGATACCTTCCTGCAGGTGGCCCTTAAACAGCGACATTTGGCACATTCAGCAAGAGTTAGAAATCAGTGGCATGGCTCCAGAATTTCAAAAGCAAACAAGGGGCGCCTGGCTTGCTCAGTCAGAGGAGCATGCAACTCTTGATCTCTAGGTAGTTGGTTCAAGCCCCACGATGGGTGTAGAGATTACTTAAATAAAACTTTAAAAAATAAAAACAAAAAGAAAGCAAAACCCTGGCACAGACTAAAAAGGAAGAAACTTGAAATCTCTAAAGTATTTCTGCCATCCACCTTCTCTTCAAAATGCAAATTAAGACTCCTAGTGTTTCACTCTAAAAATTGAGCAAGTTAGCATATCTTCAGATAGAGCAGATCTCTTTTTACAACCCATAAACAAACCTAGCAAAATGAGGACTGTCAAAGGTGAGTGGAGGGGGGCCCATGTTACTAGTCAGAATATAAACACTGCAGACTTTAGAAGTAGTATAGGAAATAGTATTTCCAATGGGTTTATCAAGAGGCTGAGAACAAGTATTCTGTAATAATATAGCCAACAAGTCTAGGGGTAGGGAGTCTGAGATTAAGAGGCAAAGGATGAGAATAAAAGGACTATGTGATAAACCCTTCAAGGATGAGGTATCTGGCTTCTTCAGCCATTCTGTGTTAACCTAATGATGTCTAGCTTAGACAAGGACAAGTAACTTATGGAAACTTTCAGATTCCTATGAAATATTAGCTCCAAGTCCAAAACAAATCTTGGCCATGCTTACCTAGTATGGGAAAATTAGACTTTAATAAAGCATCACTGTTATTCTCTTGACCTAAGGAAAGTACCACTTACAGGGTATGGGAATAAAGTTAGAAGCAACAATAAATGTTTTGGTGTTGCAGTATTGACAGTAAATAAAAGGCCTCAGGATGGTGCTGATACAACATGAAGAGTTATGAGTTTCAATTCAGCGCAGACCAGAGCAGGATTTCCAAAGTGTTCTAGCCAAAGGCAGGTAGAAAAAAAAATTAGAATGGTATGGCTGTCTCTAACTGATAGACATCTTGGTTCACTACACTAGTGGTTATTGCAAACGCTAAGGAAAATGGGGCAGCAAGAGACCTGTACTTTCTAAGTATCATACACATTTAAAGAACCTTGTTTGGATCTGGAGATAGTCCTGTTTTGCAATAGGGCCCTATTCACTCAATCCCAGCAAAGTAAGCTCTACTGAATTATTTTGCCCCAACACTGTAGGTAGATTCCCCGCTTTGGTGCCTGCATGACAGTCCTTCAGGAGCCTCAGACTATAGAAAAACCTTACAGCTGTGGCCTAGACTGAGAAACTGTTGCCTACTCCAGATTTCTCCTGGATACCTGACAGGAAGTCTCCCCTTCTCTACCAGAATATAACCAGTCAAGGGGGACACTGCCTCAACTTACAAACCCAACGTTTGCCAGCAGTCATCTTCACTGTCCCAACATTCCAGTCCCCTGAAAAGTTCTTCCTTGTACTCAACTGAAATGAGCTTCCCAACTTCTTGCATCTTATCACCCCTGATTCAGTCTTACTAGATAACCTCATTCCTGGATTCAAAAGAGAGCACAGGAATCCTGCCCACTGCCTGCTTCCTCTCCGCACTATAAATTTATCAGCGCCAGCTCCCAGGCTTATCTCCTCTCTTTCCAGATGCTGGCAGGGCTGTCCCTCATCCAGGCTGACATCACCCCCGAATTCAGCCTTCTTAGGAACCTTTATTCACTCACCTATTAGTCATTCAATGTTCATTATGCCACTATCCTGGGAAAATGAGGATCAGGAGTTAGGTGGCTATATGGTTGTAGGCACAAAAAGCTGGCCCTGTAAAAATGTAAGCTCCATGAGGGCTGGGATTCCAGCTTGTCTTGTTCACAGAATATCCCTGGGGCTGAGAACAGTGCCTGACAAATGGGTGCTCAAGAAACAGTTGCTGAGTTCATGAGTGAAGCCATGCCTCATGCTACCCACTTCCCCCTTTCAACCGGCTCTTTCACTTCAGCATAAAAATACACTTTAAGTGCTCCCCTTCTAAAATGACAACCACAAAACCCCACCTCTACCAGCCTCTGCTTCCCTTCCGAGGAAAGGTCCTGGAAGAGCCACCAATCACCATCACTGTTTGCTTCTTTACTTCTTCATCTAACACTACCATCTAACCCACAGCTACTGACCCCACTGGGCCACCGATGCCATTTACCAAATCCAAAAGACAATTTTCAGCCCTTGTTTTATTTAACTTCTCAAAGCACCAATCCTGGGTAACTCTCTCCTTGAAAATTTCCTGCTTTGAGATGCCTGGGTGGCTCAGTGGTTGAGCATCTGCCTTTGGCTCATGTCATGATCCTGGGATCGAGTCCCACATCCGGCTCCTTGTGGGGAGCCTGCTTCTCCCTCTGCCTGTGTCTCTCTTTTTTCTCATGAAAAAAAAAAAAAAAACAAAATCTTAAAAAACAAAACAGAAAATCTCCTGCCTTGGCCCTCATGAAGCTAGGGCCCCTGTTTTGTTTCCACCCCCCTCCCAGTCCCTCTGGTAGTTTCCCCTCAGTTTCTTTCCTTTCCATCCTTTAAAGCAGCGATGTCCAATTTTTAAAAAATTAATTTATTTATTTACTAAAGATTTTATTTATTTATTCATGAGAGACACACAGAAAGAGGCAGAGACACAGGCAGAGGGAGAAGCAGGCTCCATACAGGGAGCCCGATGTGGGACTTGATCCCGGGACTCCAGGATCACACCCTGAGCCAAAGGCAGACGCTAAACTGCTGAGCCACCCAGGTGTCCCCTGTCCAAACTTTTTAGATTTCAATTCTTTTGGTACAAAATTTGACAGCAGCCCCAATATACATATATTTATTTATAAAGTACACACTTGTAGAATAGACTGTACATTCATAATATATTACAAAGCACACAAAACCAGAAACTTTTTAAAAAGGATGAGCTATTTGTGTTGTATTCTTCCCACTGTAATCATGAGAAAACATCAGACAAACCTGAATTGACTGATATTCTACAAAATATCTGGCCATTACTATTAAAAAAAAGGGGGGGGGGAGCTAAAAAAGCTACAAATGGAAGTTCTAGTACCCTCTTCTGGCATCCTAACAGATCACCGAGCAAACTCTACTTTTGAGATCTGAGGGCTCTGTTCCTGACCCTCACTGCTTTCCTAGTCTATATCCCTCTCCCTGGCCGAGCCTATCAACTCCTCAGGCTGCAAACGCCAAAAACACTGATGGCTCCCAGACTTTTATTGGCAGCCTAGATTTCCCTGGAGCCTTAGACCTACATACCCAACAGCCTGCTAATAAGCATTTCCTTCTAAGTCCCACGGGTCCTTCAAACTCAACAGGTTCCGAACTGAACTTACCATCTTTCCACATGCTCCTTCTGTATTCTCTATCTCGACACCATCTTCCAAGGCAGCTGCTCACACTGGTCATCTTTAAATTCTTCCTCAGCCCCACAGCCAATCAACCATTGAATTCTGTCCATTTTTTTTCCTTATCTCACAAATCCCTTTCCCTCCAGGTCAGGTGCACACTCCCGGACCCTTAGCAGGCTTCCTAGAACTGGCTGCCTGATTACCTGTCACACTATTCCCTGGGCCAGCTTTTCTAGCACCTTTTCAAAATACCAGTGGGTTTGTTCACCTATCAGCTTAACCACCTGCACTTACTGCCCAGAGCTTTTGAGACAAAACCTAAAACAGAACACCCAAGGAACCTCACCAACCTTACTTCCTGGGAGCTCTCCAGCTCAATCCTTATTCATTCCAGCCCCACCAAACTATTGGCTCTTTTGCTCCTATCTCTGCTCGTACACAGGCCATTCTGTCTAAACTGCCTTCCCCCACTCCAATCTTTTCCACATATTTGCCAATGAAGCATCACCCCCCACAACAAAATTTCTATCTCCCATTTTGGGCTAGAGAGGGAGTATCCTTTCCCTTTGGGACTCCCACGGTACTATGCTGTGATCGATGAACAGTGGATGGAATCAATAAGAGAAGAACAAAATAGGTCCTACTTTTGACCTCTGGGGCATCACTGGCCACATCAAATCCCTCTTCCACATGACACTGCTTCAAATACCACCTGTTTGCCCTTGGCCTTTCCTGTTCAAGATAAACATCTGAATTTTTTTTTTCAAATACTCCTCTTGACATGGTATTCATAACACTAGTTCCCTTCCTCTAGTCTCTCTCTGGTTAACACCATTTTAAAGGATTTACGTTTTTTCTCAAATAGAGAAGTCTAATCTCTTGGAGATGTTTTCCACTAAATCACATTTAGTCATTGTGGAAAATAGTAATTTAACCTCATGTGACAAGACCAAGCAATGCAGAAACTGACAAGGTCAAATTCTTAGTCTGTATGAACTATACTCTAGCTAGGAAACCATGTTCAAACCGTGTACAGAAGCAATTACTTTGCTTCAGACCAAAAAACCAAAAAAACCCTAAACCTCACTGAACCAAACTAATTATTAGTCACAACATTAAAAGATGGGATTTCAACAGATATTCAGTTAAATCACAGTATCAAAGAGAAGATTTTTTTTAGATTTCAAAAACTACATTTCAAACAAATAAAAACACCCCTCAAAGTAACTTACTAGATAGATCAGGATGACCCTTCCAGAGCCAAAAGCAGAAATGAAAGGAACAAAAGAACCCTAAAACCCTGGGAGTATGAAAATAATTATCAATACATGACCCCGAGCACATCTCCAGGGATGGAGATGATTTCAAGAACGTCAGATTTCAAGAATGCCAGTGGCCTATACCCTCGTGTAGAAATAAACCACCATTCCAAAAGTGGGTGAAGCCTCCCACAGATTTGTAAGCTATAGGTTTTAAACAGACAGAGCCCAAGTTGTTCTCAATCTAGCCTTTTGTTTGCCACTGTCTGAGCCCCCAGTCCAGGTCCCCATCATTCCTACGCAGTAGGCGCATTTCTGTCACTTGTGCCACAACACACACAACGGAAAGACCCATGCCTTGGGGCCAGCTGATTCGGGTTCAATTCCAGCTTTGCTGCTTCCTACCTGCGTGCTGTTGGTAATGGATTTAGGCCTGATCGCCCTGTAAAACGAGGATGATGTCCTCTTCTAAGGACTACTGTATAATTAAACGAATTACATGATACACAGTAAGAGGCCAAATATTAGCGGACTTGGTGAACACTAGGGAACCTAGGTTCCACTCTGAAAGCTATCATTTACTTGACATGTGACCCTAGGAACGTGACTCACATCTTAGTTTCCAAATCCTTAAAATGGAGAACCCTGACAAACTACTGAGAGGTACTCTGAACTTGCCTTTAGAAAGAATCCTACAAAACCAGTTACTCCACCTCCAACTTCTGTATTTGAAACACGTAAGGGAACAGAGGGGACTTCACCAATTACTGATGACAAACGCTGGAAAGGAAGACACCAGAAAAATGCCAAGAAACTGACGCAGCATCTGATGGCAGCTCATAAGTCGGCCTTCCCTTCCTCGCCGAGGGCTGCGGTCACAGTTAATTGAGAAACGCATCCCGGTGCCTCCGGAGCCGGAAGAGACCGGCGGCTGGACCCGGGGCCGCGCCTTCCTGGAAGAGGCGGAGGGTGGAGGCCGGCTCAGGTGCCCCCACGCGGTCTGGCCCCGCCCCGGCGGCCCGCCAGGCCTCGCCGCCACAGGTCGGTCCGACCAGACGGCCGAGAGGGAGGCGGCTGGGGCGAGGCCGCCGCCGGGCACCCGCACTGCGGCACCCGCCCCGCTGCCGCCCACCTGGGGCCGCCCCCCGCCCCCCGGGGCTCACGGCCACCTCCAGCGCGCCCCGGCCCTCACCCGCCGCCAACAAGGACAGGAGCACCACGAGCGCAGCCATGGTCCCGCGGTGGCCGCAACAGTGCAGGGCGGCACGGACGGGGCCGACTGAACGCGAGCGACCACCGCAGCGGTACGGGGTGACGCGCTCCGGCTCGTCCCGACTCCTTGAGACCTCCCCGTCGTCGTCTCCGCTGGGACGGCTGCCGCCTTCTCCGCCAATCGCTAGCTACGTCGCGGCCTGCGGGAGCGACGTAGTCCGAGGAACGTCGGCCTCGTGGGCGGGGCCTAGCGTGATGGATGGAAGGCCCCGCCAATGGTAGACAGCGGTTGGAGAGTCGGGCGGCTCCGCTCCCCCGGCCCGTGACCACCAGTCACGAGACGGAGCGTAGGGCAGGGGGTCGGGGACTTGGGGGATGACGAAGCCTGTGGAAGGATCTTGAGTGCTCACCGGGCGGGGCTGCCTCCCAGGTGCAGACCCCTTGGCCGATCTCCAGTGACGGTGTCGGGGGTGTCTATCTTTCCCGGTGGCTTGGCTCCGCCCAGCTGGGGTGCAGCTGTGGAAGCTGCGGAGCTGGTTTGGATTTCGTTCTAACAATTGCACAGATGCTGAGCACCTGCTGGGTGGAAGCCAGGCGCCTCGGGGAGCCCCTGCCCTCTAAGCAGGAGTGCCAGATAAAATATAAGACGCCTAGTTAAATTTGAATTTCAAATGAATCACGAATACTTTTTAGTAGAACTATGTCGTGAATATTTCATGGGACATGCTTATACTTAAAAAGTATTCATGGTTTATCTGGAATTCACATATGACTGGCCGTCATATATCTTGATTTGTCTAATCTGGCAGCCCTATCTCCTAAGACTCTACTATCCACCAAGAATGTGGGGCCAAGAACGTTAATTACTTCATCCATTCGCTCAGTGTTAGGTGAGGGCTAGACCTACTAATTAGACCAGGATCCTCTCTTCCAACTTTTAAGTCTTTTGGCCTATGATATATTTTTTTCAAATTTAAATTTTAGTTAACGTACAGTGTAACATTAGTTTCTGGAGTAGGATTCAGTGATTCATCACTTGCGTACAATAACCAGTGCTCATCATGTGTATTTTGGAGTAGTGTTGGAGTCTGGAGCCTATGACCAAGAAAGAATTCTTGGGGTCTTCAGTCCAGAAAGGTGGTTTTTTTAAAAGCACAGGAACAGGACCTGTGGGTCCTGGGCAGAAAGAGCTGTTGCCCTGGAACTGTGAAGAGCACCTGATTATGTACTATGGTGTTGGGGAGGTAAAGATAAGGGAAGTTCCAAAAAGGATTTTTTTTTTTTTTTTTTTTTTTTAACGCTCAAGACTCCTGGGATATTGGAGATCTTGCTATTGTCAGGCTAAAGTAGTTTTTCCCTCTAGCAAGTCATTAACATTAAGACAGTAGAGAGCTTCTTGGAGGAATGTTAGACTTACCTACATTTCCTTCTGCCGTTGTTTCCCACATTAATCACAAGTTTTTTTGCCTATGATATTAAGCAAGAAGTGACACAATGTGGCATCTAATATCAGAAAAGGATGCCCTGGCCCATGACCTTGAAAGATGCTGTGGTTTCAATATGCAAGTATCGGAGAAGGAGTGGTTCTGGCAGGTAGCAAAAACTGTAAGGTGCAGCATGGAGAAAGCCTGTCAGGTTAAACATTAACTGTTTAATTTAACCAAAGAGATTATATAGGGGAGAGGCACATAGGGCTAAAAATTTCAATTAGGGACATTTTTATTGAGAATGTTAAATAAAAGAACACATCAACTGACAGGAAATGGGGAGCCATTGAAGGTGTTTGAGCTTTGTAAAGTGCACAAATGGAAGACAAACTTTTTGGGAGAAAATGTCCTACTGTTTACACAGTTTCCAATTTCCATTTTCTTTTTGGGAGTAACTGAAGGAGAAAATGGGAGATGGATTGAAGGCAGTGATCCCAGGAGTTTCTTAGGTAGCAGACCTATACCAGGAAAAACTTGCCCAACTCAAAACTGGAATCAGAACACTCCCCAGATACTCAGTTTTGAACTTTCAGAATCCACTATGCTTACAAAAGCCACTCTCAATTGATGGAATGGAATCTGGATCTCTTCATTCAACTTCAGAAAACTTTTGACTCTCAAATTTGCATTCTTTCAGAGGCAAGAATTTGCACAAATGTGCCTTTATTTTTTTTTTCAGATTTTTATTTATTTAAGTAATCTCTGCATCCAATATAGGGCTTGAACTACTGATGAACTCAGGACCCTGAGATTGAGTCACATGCTCTTCGGATTGAGCCAGGCAGGTGACCCAGCACAAAAGTGACTTTAAAGAAATCTGGGGAGGCCTAGGTGGCTCAGTGGTTGAGTGTCTGCCTTCGGCCCAGGGCATGATCCTGGGGTCCCGGGATGGAGTCTCACATTGGGCTTTCTGCATGGAGCCTGCTCTCTCCGCCTATGTCTCTGCCTCTCTCTCTCTGTGTCTTTCATGAATAAATAAATAAAATCTTTAAAAAAGAAAGAAATCTAAAAAAAATCTGAAAGGGGGAAGGATAGTTTTCCATTAGGAATGTGAAATTATTAGATTACCAAAATTGTCTAAAGCAGCTAATTTTCAAAGCATCAACTCTGAAATGACTAGCTTGAAAAAAAATCAATAAGAATTTAATCATTTTTTAAAAATTCATTTTTAAGCATGATGGAGTCATTTCTCTTTACATCAACTAAAATTTTCTTCTTTGTCCATCTTGCTGCATATCCTGAAATAGATTCTAAACCAAAGGCCCTGAAAGAGTTTGTCTAAATAAACCTTTAGGAGCACAATCAGCTAAAAGTGGAGCAGAACTCCACGCCATTTCACCCAGCCTAAAGACACAGGAAATGGGATGAATTTTTCTGTTCTTGAAAGAGTTCTAGAACGTTCTTATTTCTTTTAATTTGAAGAAGAACAAAGATATTATAGACAGGAACATAAAATCCCTCCTCTTTCTCCTCCCTGCAAGAAAACCTCAGTCTCTTTCATACTCTGTGTCTTGAGAAATAACATCCCTTTTTGAGCTAGGGATGAATATTTTAGCCTGTAAATCTAAAGCCCTCCTTTCCTCTCTGGTCTCCAAGAGGCATCACTGCTCCTTAGAGCCTAGGAATTCAGCAAAATAAACACTGTAGGAAGCTTTCTCTTTGTTTCATAGATTGAGAGATTGAACCTGGTGAAGGGCGTATGTACTCAAGGTTATATTTTGAATCGTCAGTAGTTCTGCCTCCTATTTGTAGCCCTCCTGATTCAATCTTTAGTGTTCAGTAAATAATCGGTGATATACGTGTGGTTAACTTTTTCTTTTTCTTCAAAGCATTTAGAGGTGGCTATGTGTTACTCCTCTAAAGAAGCCTCCTCCTCCGCCTTCATCACACACCCCTCTCCTCCCAGGCCAAATAGCCAAGACTCCTGTCATTCTTTGCCCTGAGGGAAGGATTCTCAGAGAAGAACTAGGAAACAAAGATGTCAAATTTGTGGCCTTTGAGTTTTATTTTTTAAAAAAGATTTTATTTATTTATTCATGAGAGACACACAGAGAGGCAGAGACATAGGCATAGGGAGATGCAGGATCCCTGCGGGGAGCCCGATGTGGGACTTGATCCCAGGACCCTGGGATCACACCCTGAGCCAAAGGCAGATGCTCAACCATTGAGCCACCCAGGTTCCTGGCTCTTGAGTTTTAAAAGGAGATATCCAGATACAAGATTCGAAAGAAGACACAGTTTAGTTTGTTTCCCTAATTCTGCCCCTCAGCCCCATTAATTCCAGCAGTAAGTTCTGAGTGATCCCAGAGGCAGCATTAAAATGGCTTGGTCCCTGCAAATCAGCCATCAGGGAGTCCTGTGGAGGCTACGATTGTGCCATACCCCTAGACCATGCAGCCCCCACTCAATTAAAATTAAGACTTTCTTTTCAAGGGTGCCTGGCTGTTTCAGTTGGAAGAGTGTGAGACTCTTGATCTCTGAGTCATAAGTTTGAGCCCCATGATGGGTGTAGGGATTACTTATATTAAAAAAAAACAACAAAAAAAAAAGAATTCATTTTCAAAAGATACCATAAACAGAATGGAAAAGTGGGTGTAAACAGTACAGTACTGTACAGTAGAGAAATTTGGCAAACACTACCTCAGCCAGGTGATCAAAGCCAACATCAGTAGTGACAAACCATGTCTGATAGTGTGTACTCTTGATATGTGATGAGAACGGCACTTTACTTCTATGGCCTACCTCAACAAACCCATAACCCCAGTCTAATCATGAGGAAAACATCAGACAAATCCCCATTGAGGGACATCCTACAAAATATTTGATGACAAGTATGTAGAGGTGGCTTTTAGGCAAACAGGTTTGAGCAATGGAATGTAGAAAGGGCCCACAGCAGCCCCCGGACTGAAGACAGGACCAACAGGTGCCCCACCTCAAGATACCCATAGGCCCTAACTGACCAATAGGCTACTTACAACCAGGCACAATTACCAGAAAAGGGTGAATTCCATGCATTGCCATACCTCCTCATCTTCCCCCTTGAAAAACAGCCTCTACCCGCTGCCTCATTGCAGTCTCTCCTCTGCTGTCTCACCCACAGCTCCCTTGCAGTGTATTCAATAAACTTTTGTCTCCTTTGTTCTGCCTCAGGTGAAGCCTGTACCATCAGCTTCCACCCAGTCATCACCCCACTTGTGGGCGCCCTCACCCGATCGGACAGACACCACAAAGATACCACAAAGTACTCCTCAAAACTCTCAAGTTCATAAAAAACAAGAAAAGTCTGAAAAACTGTCACAGCCAAGAGTAGCTTAAGGAGGTATGACAACTAAACATAATTGTTCATTCCTGCATGGGATCCTGCAACAGAAAAAGGAAATCTGAATAGAGTATAGGTTCTACTTAATAACATATCAATATTGGTTCATCATTGTGATGAATATGCTGTGTTTTTTAAAGGTTTTATTTATTTTTTAAGATTTTATTTATTTATTCATGAGAGACACACACACACACAGAGAGGCAGAGACACAACACAGGCAAAGGGAGAAGCAGGCTCCATGCAGAGAGCCCGATGTGGGACTCGATCCTGGGTCTCCAGGATCATGTCCTGGGTTGAAGGCAGCGCTAAACCGCTGAGCCACCCAGGCTGCCCCAAATATGCTGTATTAATGTAAGATGTTAATAGAGAAAACTGAGTGTGAGGTATATGGGAACTCTCTCTATATTTTTTCAATTTTCCTCTAAATCTAAAACTGTTCTAAAAACTAAAGTCATAAAAAGTCATAAAGTAGGGATGCCTGAGTGGCTCAGTGGCTGAGTGTCTGCCTTTGGCTCAGATCGTGATCCTTGAGTCCTGGGATTGAGTCCTGAATAGGGCTCTCTGTAGGGAGCCTGCTTCTCCCTCTGCCTATGTCTCTGTCTCTCTGTGTCTCTCATGAATAAATAAATAAAATCTCTAAGAAAAAACCCATAAAGTAAATGAAAATACAAGGTAAAAACTGGAAAGATAAAAGATATGTTGTATCCAGACTATATAAATTATTCCTAAAAATTAATAAGAAAAAGTCTGATAGAAAAATGGGCAACAGATGTGAACAGATGCTTTACAGAAGAGGAAATACGAAAGTCCAGTAAATAGATAAAAAGACACTCAACCTCATTAATAGTTAGAGAAATGCAAATTTGAAGCCACGGGATACCACAACACACCACCAGATTGACAAATGTTAAAAGGGCTGACCATGCCAAGTGTAGGCAAGGATGTGAGTCAACTGAAACTCTCATAACATGCTGGTAGGAGCATAAATTGGTGCAATGATTTTTTTTAAAACATTGCCTAATCTATTGAAGATATACATTCTCTATGACCTAGCAGCTTTATTCCTTGGAATAAATATGAGTATGTACTTACATGTGCCAGAATACATGCACATAATGTTCATATCATTCATTTACTCACTGGGGTGCCTGGGTGGCTTAGTCAGTTGAGAGCCTGACTTTGATTTCAGCTCAGGTCATGATCTCAGGGTCATGAGATCAAGCTCCGCATAGGGCTCCCTGCTCAGCAGGCAGTCTGTTTCTCCCTCTCTCTCTGCCTCTCACCTTTGCTCATGCTCTCTCTCACACTCTGCTCTCTCTCAAATAAATAAATAAAATCTTTTTAAAAAATTAAAAAATCTTTAAGAAGAAAAGAGAATATTCATTTGCTCACTAGTCATAATAGCCAAAAACTGGAAGTAATTTAAATGTTCGTTAACGATAGAATGGATAATAAATTGTGGTATATTCCATACAATGGGATGCTATACCACAATAAAAATTAAGAAATGTAAATAATAAATATTATATGTCATATATATTACACAGAAATAGAAATAAGAAATGAGAAATGTGATTCCATTTATATAAAGTTTCAAAGCAGACAAAAAGAAAGTATATTGGTTTTTTAAAACGATTTTATTTATTTATTTATTTGAGAGAGAATGAGAGAGAGCACAAGCAGGGGGAAGGGCAGAGGGAGAGAGAGAAGCAGACTGCAGACTCCCTGCTGGACAGGGAGCCTGATGTGGGGCTCCATCCTAAGACCCTGAGATATGGCCTGAGTCAAAGCAGACTTTTAACCGACTGAGCCACCCAGGCACCCAGAAAGTATGTTGTTTAGGTATGTAGCATAGGCATTCAAAGTATATAGAAAAATAAGGAAGTGATTATCATAAAAATCCAATAGTGGTTACCTATGGGGGTAGTAGAGAAGGGGATGAGACTAAAAGGGACATGTAAGGAGTGCTTGTGTGGCTCAGTCTGTTAAGGATCGGACTCTTGATTTTGGCTCAGGTCATGATCTCAGGGTCTGGGCTCCATGCTCAGTGTGGAGTCGGCTTGAGATTCTCTCTTCTTCTGCCCCTCTCCCTGCTTACACTAAATAAATAAATAAGTAAGTAAATAAATAAATAGATAGATAGATAGATAGATAGATAGATAAATCTTTTTTTGAAAAAAGAGGGACATGCACAAGAATTTGGTAATGCTGGCCATTTCTTAATGACCTAGATGGTGGTTGTTACATTAGTGCTTATTTCATAATCATCCATATTCTGAACGTTGATGTTACATGTTTGTGTGCTATCTTTTACAATTAAAAGGTTTTAAAAATCAGTTTGCTTTTTTGGATCTTGAGAAGATGTATCTTTCTTTGACTTGATAGGAATTATTTGTGTGTGATTTCAATGCATGTTTGGAGAATCTTGTATTTACAAAACATGTCTTCAGTGAGTGTGGAAGTTTCCAAAGAAAGGCCAGAGTTAGGTTGGCAGGTTAATGAGTGTTTTCTAAGACATCTTAAAGGTGGGATCTATCATGGGAATTTATCACAGCCTGAGAACCCCAGCTCTGTCAGTGTCTCAGAGTGGATCTGACTCCATGACATGGACCTAAAACAATAAACTCAAAAGATCTTCATGTTGAAAATAGCATTTTGTTCACTTACAATGAGATATAAGTATGTGGTAGTCTACATATTCATGTCAACCTGGTCAGTGTATTCTCTCCCAAAAATGCAAGTGACACAGGAATCCTAGTTATTCAAAATCAACTTGGTGAGTATACAATCAGAGCAAATATTTCATGCATGGCACTCTGTTGTACCCATCTCCACAGCTAGAATGTACTTCCTGGGCAGGCTGGATATGTGTGTCAGACTGACAGGACACTGTAATAAGCCACTTTGGGGTGATGGCACAGACCATACCTTTCCATCCATGAGAGCTTCCCACCCCCTTCCATGGTCCCTACCATGTTTGTTTTCCTGATTAAACCCTGGCTGAGACACAGCAATCTTATTTCCAAGCTTTCAGGAGCACTTCCTCTCATTGAGCCACTGGATACTGACTACAGTGACTTTGGATAGTTCTCTTCAACTCTCCTGAAAAACCTAATCAAAAGCACTGGATCCTCTGAATCTATGATGATAGAAGTCAGAATATTCATTATCTCTGAGGGTGAGGGAGGTAGACTGAGAAAGGGCCCAGGGGAATTTTCTGGGGTGACAGAAATGTTCTATATCTTGATCTGGATGGTGGTTATATGAAGGATACACATAGATGAAAATACAACAAGCTGTTCACTTGAAATTCATGCATTTTTACATGCAAATTACACCTAACATATCTTTAGCGTATTCTCAGTTTGCACCTAGTGGATGATCATATTTAAACCAACATGAATAGAAGCCATTGTTCATTTAGTTTGTTCATTCACTCACTCATTCACTCCTGTATCCAACGTTGTGCCTTTACAATGTGCTCTGTGAACTCTGGGTTCTGCTAACTTGGAGCTGAACTTTGGGGAAATAAGCTGAGAATTTGTGTCCCATTTGGGGACAACGGGAAAATACTTCCTTTCATGTGGTTCACCTCCATGTTACCAGGGACCCATGTTCACAGAGTACATTGTAAACACAACATTAGACGTATGAATGAATGAATGAATGAATGAATAAGTGAACAAATTAACTATTGATGGCTTCTATTTATCTATGAAGAATGAAATGGGGGGAATCTTCTGCTAATGAAGTGATCACAATAAGTTCAACTTCCAGATAATTACAAAGGCAAAAACAGGGCAAGACTGGGGGGCCTGGTTGGCTCAGTCAGTGGAACATGTGACTCAATCTCTAGGTCCTGAGTTCAAGCTCCACCTTGGGGGTAGAGATTACTTAAAAAAAAAAAAAACCCAAAACCCAAAAAACAAAAACCCAACAAACAAAAAATAGGGCAAGACCGTGCCTCATTCACAAGTGTTTTCAAGATCTTTTCTGGAGCTCCCAGGAGCTGGTAGGGATGCTTGATCACCTGAACAGACCTTTGGTCCTCTATTTTTCCTATCACCTCCCCCCTTCTGTCTTTTCTGCCTTTCCTATCCCACTTTGGAGTCATGAGCCACCCCTCCTCACTCTCTCTTAGCCACACCCTGATTCTCTTTCCTCTCTGTCTTCTCTTCAACCTATTGGACAAAACCTTGATCTTGGAACCATGTGGCTGCCTACCTTCTCTTCCTATCATGGGCTGCGACCGCTGCTGCTGTGGAAATTCCTCTATCCCTAGGATTGGCTCTCAGCTGAGCCCTGACCATCCTTTCCCCTGACCTAGTCACTGCCTCTTCCCTTCCTCCCCAACCTCTACAGCTATTTAAAGCTTCCAGCAATGTCTTTAAACCCCTATCTGCCCTCCAATCCCTTGGGAGACCACACTCCTAGCTCCAGCCAGCTGTTGGGCATCCATCGTCCTGACCATAAGGGGAAAGAGTCTAGACTGAGAAGCGTGAATTGGTCATTACCGATCCATTACCAGCATCAGGAAACCACGTGCTCTCTGTCTCCTCTCATCACCTCTAGCAGCTACTTCCCCTTCTTTATGAATGCAATGACTTATGAATGAAAAATCTCCAGTCTCCAGATACCTTCCCTCAGCCTCCAGAGGGCCCCACCAAGAACCCTGCACACAGAAGCCTGCAGGGTGCCTTGTGCTGATCCACTCTCAGTCATTAGTGAGATTAGTGAGAGCAGAGAGGGGAACATCTGAGCCTGGCTCTGCACTGTTGTATGTGTGCTTATACTTGGCTCTAAAAAAGCAAAACAAAACAAAAACTTTAAAAAAGGCATTTTTCAACTGCCTGTTGGGCAAGTTACTTTGCCTTTCAGGACTCAGCTTCCTCAGCTGTAAAATAAGGACAATAGTGGTGTCAGCTCCATACATCAGGTGAGGATTAAAGTTAACACATGCTGAGCACTTAGAAGAACCAAAAGGTAGGAAGAATATCAGGAACGAGACAGAAAAACATTTTCTCTCATTTTCTTTTTTTTTTTTTTTTTTCTTTTTTTTTTTTTTTAAAGATTTTATTTATTTGTTCATGAGAGACACACAGAGAGAGAGGCAGAGACATACATGGAGGGAGAAACAGGCTCCCTGCGGGGAGCCCAATGTGGGACTTGATCCCAGGACCCCGGGATCACACCCTAAGCCAAAGGCAGATGCTCAACCATTGACCCACCTAGGTGTCCCTCTCATTTTCTTTTAAAGCTACGAGATCTCTTTCTGTCCTGCTCTTCTCTGAGTGTTTGAGTCCTTCTGCTGTCCTCTGCAGCCTGGGACATAAGGTAGAAAATGAAATTGAAGTGTCTAGTGTCCCCAAGCTAGGAGATTTGGCGTCAGTGTTCACATTCCAAATTTCTGGAAAAGAGAAACAGAGAACTCCCAGGAGGTCGGGTGACCTCCAGGGGTCCTGCCACTGCGAATATGTGTGGATGCTCTTTGTGAAGCAAATGGATTGTAAAGACTTCCTCTTCTAGGCTGAGGGAGTGGTAGGTTCTCTCAAAGGGGATGTAGTAAGGGTGGCTGGGTGGCTCAGTCAGTTAAACATCTGTCTTTGGCTCAGGTCATGATCTTGGGGTCCTGGGATGGAGCCCCATGTTGGGATCCCTGCTCAGAGGGGAGTCGGCTTCTCTTTCTGCCTCTACCCCATCCCCTGATCATTCTCTCTCTCACTCTTTCTCTTAAATAGATAAAAAGCTTTAAAATTAAAAGGAAGAATGTAGTAGTTATCTATTACACTCCACAAGTAACCCCAAAACTCAGTGGCATCAAACAATACTCATTTATTATTCATCAGGGATTCTGTGGGTCAGGCATTTGGGAGCAGCTCAGCTGGGTGGTACTGACTTAGGTTGTCTCACACCATTGCAGTCAAATGGTGGCCAGAGGTGGTATAATGTCAAAGGTTTCTATGTTTGCCTGTCTGGCACCTGGGCTGGGAAGACTCAAACAGCTGGGGGCTGGAACAGCTGGGGCATACAGGGCATCTCTCTATTTCTCCATGGTCTCCCCACATGGACATTTCAGCATGGCAGCATCAGGGTAACCGTTGTCCTATATGGGGACTCGGGACTCCAATGGCTCAAGCACATGTCCCAAGGAGAGAAAGCCAGATGGAAGCCCTATCACCTTCTAGGATCTAGCCTCAGAAGGTCACTGAACATCACGTCTTTGCTCACTTGCTTGGGCAAGGCAGAAAGATCTGCCAGGTGTAAGGAGAGGGAACAAAGATGACCTCCTCCCATCCCACCCCTGCTGCCTGTCACTGGAGGCCTACTGATGTCACATCGGATGAAGAGCCCATGGGTTGGGATATTTATTGGCCTGGCCATCTTCAGAAAACACAATCTGCCACATGGGGTTTGCATACAGATGAGGAGACAATGGTTGTCACATCTAATATAATACCATCTAATGTCTTCTACCCAAGAATGTATTATAAACATTTCTCCACATAATTATTCTTCTGCAACATCCTTTTAGAAGAAGTGTGCATTTTTAAAATTCATGTAATCAATTACATAGTCATTGTAAAAAATTCAAAATACAGAAACGCATAAAGAAAAAAGTAGCTTCTTCTCTTCCCACTAATCATACTTCCTGGGATAATGATAAGTTCCCTATCTTCTCTGTGCTGAGCACAGAGCCCAATGTGGAGCTTAATCTCATGACCCTGAGATCATGACCTGAGCAGAAACCAAGAGTCAGACACTTAACTGACTGTACCTCCGAGGGGCTCTCTCTCTATCTTTTAAATATTTTATTTTTTTAAGTAATCTGTACACCCAACATGGGGCTCAAGCTGACAACCCCGAGATCAAGAGTTGCATGCTCTACCAATTGAGCCAGCCAAGTGTCCCTGTAATATACTTTAAATATAGTCAGTGTTTTATGAATGTGTTATTTAGTTTAAGCTATGCTTTTCAAAATGTGCTCTCATTGTTGAGTTGAGAAGTATTCAAGGTGTATGGATTGGCCGAACTATTTTATAGACGTTCCTCATACTTAAACAAGCAGGGTAGTTGAATCTAGGCAGGCATGCAGCCTTTGCTCAGTGGCACCTTAGGCTTGATCTCTAATGGGGCTTTATCCAACCATGAATTTGGACATTCTACTTGCTTGATACCGCCTATAAGGCCAATGGAATCCTGCTTCTAGAATACTACAGCCTTTGCCTCGAATGAACCTTGAACACAAGGACTGAGCTGGGACTCCTTTGTATACAGAAGAGGTTGTGACACTGTTGCTAGGCCTGCTTGTTAATATATACCTGGCTGATTTGGGCCTGAGACCCACTTTCCTTAAAGCTGGTGGCAAGGGATACCTGGGTGGCTCAGCTGATTAAGTAAGTGTCTGCTGTCGGCTCAGGTCATGGTGCCAGGGTCCTGGGATTGAGCCCTGAGTGGGGCTTCCTGCTTGGTGAGGATCTGCATCTCCGTCTCCCTCTGCTCCCCTACTCCCTGCTCTTGCACTCACCATCTCTCAAGAAATAAATAAAATCTTAAAAGAAAAAAAAAAAGCTGGTGGCAAAGTGGGGCATAAATAGACCCTACTTGCCTCAGACTAATTGCTGCAACAAGAGAGCCTCATAAGAGTGCCTTGACCAAATTGGCCTTGGTCAGTTCACAGCAGATGTATCATAATTTAATTTTCCAAGCCTGTTTCAACAGACATTAAAAATGTTTCCCATGTTTTGCCTTTACATGAAATGCTCTAGTACCATCCATTTAACAGTATATCTGCACACATCTTTTTAATAATTGTATATTTCATTGTGTGAATGCATCCTAATTTACTGATCGAATCCCCTATTTTTGTATCTTAGGTTTTGTCAGAATCTAGATCTGAATTCAGATCTGGTTGACGGAGGCCCAAGTCTTTCCTGATACTTCTCGACAGAATTTTCGAGAAGATTGAACTTGGAAGTGAAAGTGCCAGGAACTAATTATGGATGTTGCTCTTTTCCTAGTTCCTATGTGGGCATTTCATTCCAGAACCTCAACTGACTTTTCACCTCTCGAAGTCCGCTTGAAATGATTCTCCACCCTCATTACAGGTATGATTTTCTGAACAAACACAAGAAATCCTGTTGTTACAAATCTAATTTTCAAACCCAGGAAGGTGCAAAGCTCAGATTGTCAGTATATGGAGTTAAATATAACCTCATGCACTGAGCAATATATTTAACGTCCTAATTAATAATTCAGAGCATCAAGTGCAGTGTGGAACGATATTATGTCTGTACTGCCTGTTTGTGGGAAAATTTGCTACCTTAACTGCATTACAATCACCTTTCACCCACCAACCAAAAGGCAAACCAGAGACATTTACCAAGAAGTGGCAAGCATATATTAATGACAAAGGGCAGGAGTAGCATTATTCTAATATACCAGTGATAACGCTACTGAATAGGGAAGGGATTTCTTTAAATTCCATTTTTCTGAGACAATGGAGATTTTGATGTGGATTTTTGCCTTCATTATAGTGTTTTATAGTCTGTGTTCCTAAGAACTGGGTCAGATTTTGCATTATGTCTGTAATTTATTTTGGAGTGCCTGATATTTACATTCTCAGGCAAGCAGTATATATAATGCCATGTGAATACTAGAGTTTTTAAGTTAGAGGTTTGTTTTTTTAATTGAAATAACAACTTGCCCCCCTCCTTATTGTACATTCTATACATAGATCAGGGTAACTTAATTTTTTTTTCTAAATGAATTCCCTGTGATTTCCCCTCCTGCAGATTCCGTCTTCCCCGCCCCACACATCTCTTCTCTGTGGCCCCCAGACAGCTAAGTAAGTTCTATCTTTTCTGATCCTCTAGAGTATTTTATCATTCTTTATCTTATACAGCAGGGTGCCTACTTAGTTAGAATTTTAATTTGTTTCTAGGCAAGAGAAGTTGCTTGTTAAAAGCTGTCTGGGTCCTGTTTATAAGTTTATTCAGTACAGTGTTGTTTGTAATTGGAAAAGATGGCAAACAACCCGAGAGCCTACCGATAGAAGACTTGAGGTTAAACAACTTGCAGTACCTTCACACTTTGGAATACTCTGCAAGTGTAATAGGAACAGAAGAATGCCCCCCTGGATTGATTGTAAAGATTATACTGTAAATGGGGGAAAAAAATCAAGGAGCAAAACACTGTGCATCGTATGCTACTGTTGCTGTAAGAAGGAGGGGAAAAATATATATTCATATACATATTAAAACATTTATATATTTTAATATTCATATATATTAAATTATAAATATATATATATATCGGCTTGTACAGACATAAAATATTGCTGGAGGAAGCACCAGAAACTGATGAAATTGGTTGTTTTGGGGGATGATCTGGGTGAGTGAGAGCAGGATGCAGTGGGAGAGAGACTTTCCCACCTACCCTTCGATATCTTTTGAATTTCGAACTATGCAAATGTCTGACCTGTTCAAGACATAAATGTACAACATGGAAGTTAGCTAAACAAAACAAAGGCAAAACTCCACAGGTTGTGGAGGAGGAGGCAGCTGGTCACCTTGGAATGGACTTGTGTCTAAGAAATCCTTAAACCACCTTTCTTAGTTGTGTAAATGTGTGGTGAGAGGTAGCCCAGGGGAGGGGTATAACAAGACCTTCCTTGTGGCTGGATTGTGGCCCACCTCTTCCAGTAGGTCTTGGCCTGCAGAAACTGTCCCAGGGCAGATTTGTGTGGGGCTCAAGAGATTCCCAACATTACAGGGAACTGGCTCCTAGTCCTTCACTTCAGAGACATCTCCCTTCTCTGACGGGTTGCCGGGGTCCGGATGGGCATCTGTTGGCCGGAGAGGGGCATGGGAGCACTTGGGGAAATGCACCAAGAAGGAAGAAGCTCGACTAGGATCAATACCTTTGGTGTTGGCTCTTGTTGGGGAAGGTGGATTCTGCTCAGGTGTGGGGCTGGGCCCTGAAAGCTCCAGGTGTGCTGTGGAAACAAGGGCTGAGTGTTTCAGAGGCAAGTAAAGAGCCAGACACTTGAGATCCCCACAGTGGGGCCCTTGCCTATCCAAGGGCTCCCCAGAGGAAGAGGTTCAGCCTTCCTGGGAGAACCCCTGGGACCTAGACAGGAGCTTGACTAGCAGTAAGTCAGAGTGGTTGGACTGACCAAGATCACTGGTTTCCATCAGCAAGACTCAGGGGCAGCCGGGGCAGCAAGTAAGGAGGGCACCTGTTGGGAGATGGCTCAGACTCTCTGGTTCTTTCTTCTCCAGGTGCTTGGAAGCAGGACCACAATGGAATTGGACTAGCATCTCAGTTCACTAGAAGAGGAACCCCAGGAGAGAAACTGTGTTTTTTATTAATCTGGATATGTGGACCCCTAAGGAGTCAATTTGAATATGTAAATGACTTGAAGGGGAATAGAATCTGTCATCCCAAAATATGTCTCTTTGGCAAAAGAATTACTTTAGGCTTATTATTATTATTATTATTATTATTATTATTATTTTAATAAACAGTAGACAGAAGAAAAGCTTTGACAATCAAGTGAAAGTGACCCTTTTGTAAGAGAAAAGTGCATGTGTAAGGGAACTCTCTATTTGTGAGAGTGTCTTGCTCTCTGTACCAGGATGACTTAGTCTCTAGAAACTGATCAGTGGAGAAGGCAATAACCTAAATCTGCACAATGACCATATTCTTGATTACTGCTCTTTGCCAGATAACTTCCTGTAACTGACCTTCCCTTTCCCTGACATTTT
Source organism: Canis lupus baileyi (assembly GCF_048164855.1). NCBI lineage: Eukaryota > Metazoa > Chordata > Mammalia > Carnivora > Canidae > Canis > Canis lupus. The sequence goes on from NC_132876.1 coordinate 90,018,668, forward strand.
TTTAAGATCTTATTTTTTAAAATATTTTTATTTATTTATTCATGAGAGACACAGAGAGACAGACAGACAGACACAGACAGAGGGAGAAGCAGGCTCCATGCAGGAAGCCCAATGTGGGACTCGATCCCGGGACTCCGGGATCATGCTCTGAGCCAAAGGCAGAGCATGAGCCACTCAGGCGTCCCTAAGATGTTATTTTTAAGTAATCTCTACAGTGAAGTTAGAGCTTGAACTCACAACCATGAAATCAAGAGTTGTATGCTCTTCCGACTGAGCCAGCCAAGCACCCCGATCCCGATATCTTCTTTTGTCTTTAGCTGGAGATGGTATTTAAGGTGATGACTTGCACAATTTTGGAGTTATTCAGCTTTCCAAGGTCTCTTCCATGCATATGGTGGTATACATGTTATTAGACATGCTTGTTTTTCTCCTGTTAAACTTTTATTATTATTTATTATCAGCCACGAACCTAGAAGGGTAGAGAGAAAATGATTTTCCTCCCCTACAGACTGAATGATTACTAAGGTGTCATTGTTAATTATTTGGGGAGGGGTATTGGTATTGCTCTTATGTTTACAAGGATTCCTTGTCTTTAAAAGATACATACTGATGTATTCGTGGATAAAAGAACAGGGTGGTTGAGATTTGCTTCAAAAAATCTAGTAAGGGGGCACCTGGCTGGCTCAGTTAGTAGACCATGTGACTCTTGATCTTGGGGTTGTGAGTTCGAGCCCCATATTGAATGCTGAGATTACTTAAAAATAAAATCTTAAAAAACATTTTAAAAAATCCAGTAGGGAGGGGGTGGGGGAAGGAAAAAGTGGATGGGATATAGAGGAACCAAGATTGGCGGTAAATTGATAGTACTAGCTACACTGGGTGGTTGGGTGATGGGTATGTGGGGGGGTTCATTATACTATTCTCTCTTCTTTTGTGTAAGTTTAAACGTGTTAAATTTTAAAAATATATATCTTTTTTAAAGACAAAAGCCACATAAATTTATTTAACCCTAAACTGGTAAAAACTTGCCCTATCAAGTATGGTCTATACTATTTGTTCCCTGGCTAGGTTGAGCTGTTTGATTTCTTTATTCTTATAGTCACCTCCCTGGAATTAAGAACTTGTCTTAAACATCTCTCCATCTCAGCACCCAAATTTTTTTGCTGGGCACATGGAGGCAGCAGAGGACAGTGGTTAAAAGAAAGTACTGGACACATTTACAGCTCACATCTGGGTGCAGCCACTTAGTAACTGGTCAAGGTAGCTTCTCTGTGCCTCAGTGACCTCATCGGTCCTCATCTGGGCAAAAGGAATAAAAAAAAAAAACCCATATACTTGAAAGGCTATTAAAAGGATTAGATAAGATGATACCCATGGTGTCACATAGTCCCTGATCCATAAAAAGACTTGCTGTTTGTTATTATTTATCTTACACACTCAAAGAATATTTACCGAATATGAATGCCTGAATGAATAAAGGTGGGTGAGAGCCAATATTACTACAAAGTCTATAATTTCATAATCTGTCTTATTTTAAAAATGTATTCAATATTTCCTAATGCCCTTAGTTTTAAAGAAAATTGTGAAATTTGTTAAAATTTACTGTCTTTTAAAAAAATCATGTAACATTTAATTTGGGGGTCTCATTTGTAGTAATTGTGGGTGTCCAGAAGAATTCATTCTGAAAACTTTTTAGCATATACATCTTGGTATTCTATAGTCTCAAACTTCAAGGATTTATTTTAAAAAAAGATTTTATTTATTTATTCATGAGAGACACAGGAAGAGACATAGGAAGAGGGAGAAACAGGCTCCCTGTGGGGAGCCCGATACAGGACTCGATCCTAGGACCCTAGGATCATGACCTGAGCCGAAGGCAGATGCTCAATCACTCAATCACTAGCTCAAACAAATTTCTTTCAAGCTATGAGCCACCCAGGTGCCCCTAACTTCAAGGATTTCTTAAAGAGAAATGTAAAGCTTATATTTTCAACGAATTAATTTTTGAGAAGTTTAGATACTTGTTAAACATAACATAGGGATATATTTTTGGCTTATGCTTTGTTAATCAAAAAAGAATTAATTTAAGTAAGAGGCAGCCTTGGAAGGAAGGGGAAATGGGGAGTTACTCATCAATAGGTATAAAGTTTCAGTTACACAAGATGAAGTTCTAGAGATCTGCCGTACAACTATAGCTAACAACACTGTATTGTGCACTTAAAAATCTGTTAAAAGGGTAGATCTCATGTTAAGTATTCTCAACATAATAATAATAATAAAGACTCAACTTTAAAGCTTCCAGGTAGAGGTCTGTCCATTCTTTTTTTTTTTTTTAAAGTAGACTCTATGCCCTAAGTGGGGCTTGAACACCCGACCCCAAGATCAAGAGTCACATGCTCCACTGACTGAGCCAGCCAGGCATCCCAAAGTCTGTCCATTCTTAACTTTTTCAGGAAGCAGTGAGCACCAAAAAGTGTTGAGCTAATGAAAATACTTTCGCAAACATAAGCTTTCTTAGACTTGGCCAAAATGCTGCAGCTAAAGAATGTACAACCTCACAGGGGCTACACCTCTGGTGGAGTCACTGGAGTGGGTCTCAGCATCAGAGCCCCCAGATGAGATGTTCTCAGTTTACCCAGGGAGGATGTGGCTGTTGTGGGCTGAATCATATGAGGTAAAACTTGAAGGAGACCGATGGCTATAACAACCCCAACATGGCTCTCAGTATGGAAGATACACTGGTGCTGGGTGCCCAGTAGACTGGTTTCAGAAACCTGTATTATCTTTCCTAGGACCACCCCCCACCAACATGCACACACAAGCGTGGGACCTAATCCTTTCTGAATGACCATCCTTACTCTGCCTTTGCACGAGGACATTGGCCTTTGAAACAAGGCAGCAGTTTTCAGTGACCTATGGCTGCCTAACAAAATATCTTAGTGATTTAAAATAGCAACAATCGTTTTCTTATTATTCCTCATGGTTCTGGGGGTTCACAGGGCTCAGCAAAAGGGGGGTGAATAGGAGGGTTAGAGTACAAGTATGACTGTAGCTTATAGCCAGGCAAAATCTCTATGTTGTTACAAAGTGTTCAGAATAGGCAAATCTATAGAGACAGAAATTAGGTTAGGGCTTGCTGGGGACTGAGGGGACAGGGGAACAAGGAGTGACCGGGTCATGGGTTTTTTTTGAGGGGGGATGGTGATGAAACTGTTTCAGAATTGGATAGCAGTGATGTTGCACAACTTTGTAAATATTAAAAAACCCACTTAATTGTATACTTTAAAAGAATAAATTGCATGGTACGTGAATTATATATTTTTTTAGAAAGCATTTGGCTATCTTCTTGTTTCTGCTGTTGCTGTTGGCAACTATGCTGACATTCCAATTGTCATTCTTTTATAGGTAATTGTGTCCCATTCTATCCCCCTATCTCATGGCTGCTTTTAGAATCTTCTCTTGTGTTTTTGTGTTCAGGTTTTTTTGTTGTTGTTGTTGTTGTTGGGTTTTTTGTTTTTTGATTTTTTTTTTTTGGTTCCACTGTGATGTAATTTCTTTTATCCTATACGAATTTGTTGGGCTCTCTGGACCTGACGATTCATGCCTTTCATTAATTTTGGAAAATTGTCAACCATTATCCCCTCAAATATTGCCTTTTCTCCATTTTCCTCTTCTGTGACTTCAATTAAACATTTATTAGACTGTCTTGTTCTTTCCTCCATATCCTGTAACCCTCCTTTGATATTTTTCATCTTTCTTTGCCACATTTTGGGTAATGTGTTAGAACTTTATATTAATACGTTCAACCACTTTCTCCACCTTTCCACCTACATGCCCAGTAGCATCTCACTTAGAGCATCTCCAAAACTAAACTCCAACCTCCCCCAACCTCCTCCTCCTCCTCTCAGTAAGTGGTAATTCTGTTCTTCCCATTACTCAAGCCCAAAGCCCGGTGTTATCTTCACCTTTGCTCTTCCCCTCACATATGACATTCAGTCAATCAGCAAATTCTGTCTCCTCTACCCTTAGATCTTATGTGTAGAGGAGAAAATGTACCCATCTGTTCCAGAAGGAAGAACATCCAGCCAAAATGTGAAGATGGGACCTAATTCCTTAGCAGCAGAGCAGGAGGTAAGAGGAGTGGATATTTTTGACTAGGTATTCCTCTCTGGGTTCTGAACACAAGTGTTTGATCTACATAGAACATTCTTCCAGGGGGTTGATCTCCTCAGTAGACCAAACTAGAGACCAGAGAACTGTTTAGGAAGCAGAGAATTAGAAGAAACAAATTTCTTTCAAGCTATGGAGATGCAATAGGCTAGTGGTTTTCACTCCAGGCTCTGTCTAAAGGACTCAGGCCAATTATCCAGAATTAGTCATAATCAGGCTCCCATTCCAACATCTCTCCCTTATACCCCAGAAATTCTTACATCTAGTCTCTTGTCTCAGTCCTCACCCCATGCCTTGGTTTGTGCCTCATTATCCCTTTTCAGGACTTGTGCAGTAGCCTTCTACCTGGCCTGCCTCCAATCCCTCTCCTGCCACTCATCTTCTAACCTCCCATTGGAGTTATTCTCCTAGAAAGACTTCATTTTAAGCTACTTCTCTGCTGGAAAACCTCCTGTGGTTCCCCAGGTTTCATCATCTAATCAAAATGCCTTAGCCTGGCATTTACACTCCACACACTCTGTGTTCCAGCCACTCTGAAACCTCTGCGCAACACCTCCAACATTTGGTATCTTCAGAGGTGTGGCTTCCTCTGCCTGAAAAGCTCTTCTGCCCCCATCTGCTTGGTAATCACTTACTTGCCTTTTAAAAGCTAGCTGATACATCACCTCCTCCAGGAAGCCTCTCTGGACTCCAGACAGTGTTCCCCTCCCTTGTAGGGATGGACACATTATATTGCAACTATGTGCTCACCCCATCTCACCTGTGACAAGAGGAACACTTTGAGGGACTGACCTTGCTTGTTCATCTTTTAATCCCCGGAGCCTAACACAATGCTGAACTCATGAAGGGTACTCAAAAAGGATTTGATGAGTGGATGAAAGTATGAACAAATGAGTGACTATTTGACTATTGTGGCAGACTACCATTTGGTAATGCTTGATGAATCTCACTCACCCCTCTGTGTTCATGCTTTTGTGTTCTCCCTCCCACATTGAGTCTGGGCCAGAAAGTCATACTTAACCAACCACATGGCCTTATCAACTGGAAGATGGAGGGGAAGAGGGTGTGGGCCGGGAAAGTGTGATGCCAGTGCTCGAAGTCAGGACTGGGTAAACACTGACAAATTCTTATTCTTTGGCTCTCCTATTCCTAGATTACTAACCTTTCTAATAATGACAAATATTTTTATAGACCTTTGCTTTGTATGGCATCTTCTTATGTATATGACCCTTACAAGAGTACTCTGAGATAGATAGCATTACCACCATCATATTTTATAGAGAAGAAAACCTAGGCACTGAAAACTTCTCAATCTCTTAGCTAATTAATGAGGAGGTTGGGGTTTGCGCATCAAAGCCAAGGGCTTTCCTCAGGCACAGCAGCCTTGGGCTTGTCACCGTTTGGGCATATCATCATGAAGACTTTCTTAAAAGAGCAAATACTAGAAACAGATTGGGCTTGGGCCAATTTTCAGGAAGAGCCCCAACTTTTCTCTCTCTCTCTCTCAACTGATTCACTAACATCATTACAATCCAGAAAGAGAGATGGATGGAGAGAATTTGATTGGCTAGCTTGGGTCATGTGTCCATCCCTGTAATGGGAAAATGGAGTCATGTTATTGGGAGCTGCATGGAAAGGAAGGACTCAGTCCTAAAGGAAGGAGAAGTTACCAGAAGATAGGCAGGCATGCTGTGCTGGCAAAAATCAGAGATGCCCACTCTGGGTTTGGAATCAGTAAGTGTCATGGATTGAATTGTATCCCCCTCCCCAGGAGACACGTTGGTACCTTAACCCCCAGGACTTCTAAATGTAACCTTATTTGGAGAAAGGGTCTTTATAGAGTTAAATGAGGTCATGACAGTGGGCGTGAGTCCAATATGACTGATGTCCTTACAAAAAGGAGAAATTGGGACACAGAGACACACAGGCAGGGAGAAGGCCACGTGACCGTGAAGGCAGACATGGGGGTGATGCTTCTACCAGCCGAGGGACACCGAAGACTGCCAGCAAACCACCGGAAGCTAGAGGAGAGAGGCCTGGAACAGGTGCTCCCCTTCAGGCCCTCAGAAGGAGCCAGCCCTGCCAACACCTTGATCTTGGACTTCTGGCCTCCAGAACCATGAGGAGGCACATTTCTGTTGTCTAAGTGACCCAGCATGTGGTACTTCGTTACAGCAGCCCTAGGAAATTAATACTCCAGGCTGGACAGAGTAGGATTCTAACAAAGGCTGTCATTGTCCCTCTCTATCTCTGACCCATTTCTGTCTCTTCTCCTGTGTCCTTTGCCCTTCAGCATCTACACCAATATTCTTCCCCAGCCCATCCGTTTCCATCCAATCTCCAGCCAGCGAGGCCACTGTTCCCAAGCCACTGGTGTGTGTGTGTGTGTGTGTGTGTGTGTGTGTGTGTTTGGGTCCCAGAATCCCATTCCCTCCAAGTAGAAGAGCAGCTGTCCCTGAAGAAGGAGCCTTACCTGTGGGAGTTGTCCTCCATGTCACTCACCTCCGGATGGGCTGTGGGACTGAGGGGTTCACTATCCCCTGCCTAGTGTGGCTGTGGGGCCTGGGGGATGGCGGTGAGTAAGAATCTACCAAGAGGAAATGGGAGTCTCTGAATCAGGATTTTGGTTCAGCTTACTGATGCCTGGAAAGCTATTGTAGGGTGAGAAAACCACGGTTTCTAAGTGCCACTAATGTGCTCGAATGTTCGGTTTCCCTTGTAAATCTCCTTAGGTTTTGGTAAAATTCATTTGGATCATTAAAATACATCTTTTTGGGAAAGAATTTATTTATTTATTTGAGAGAGAGAGAGAGCAAGCACACATGGGCATGGGGAAGGGCAGAGGAAAAGGGAGGAGCTCGATCCCAGGACCTTGAGATCACCACCTGAGCCAAAGGTGGATGCTAAAACTGACTGAGCCACCCGGGCACCCCTGGATCATTACAATCCACCCTAAAAATGCTGAAGGATGTGGTGGGGCCAAAGGTAGTGGTAGAAGCAATCAGAGGTGGTGATGGGGGGGGGGGATGGTGCAGAGTAGCCCACCTGTGGGCTAGGGAGGATGTTGAGGCAAAATTGAAAGATCCCACAGCCTTTGTAATGGGAACAACTGTAGCGAGGCTCCAGGAGCACCTGGAACAGCCTGGTAATCTAGACTCCAATAGGGACTCCCTATTCACACCCCGCCCCCCAACATGGCCTCAGACTGGACCCAGTTTAGGTGGAAGGTTGAGGCTGCTGTAAGACTTGAAGCCCAGAGGAGGCAGTGTAGCTTAGTAGCATGGCAGAAATTGCAGCTCTTGGATTGCTCACTCTCAGCGGTGGCTCTGTCACTCATTAGCTGGATGACCTTGGTGTGGTAGGCACAGCCACGCGAGGGGCCAAGGTCCTCCTTCCAGAGAAGATGCATTGCTCTGCCCACCATCAGCGACGCTGTTAGGGGACAGCCCTCAGCTCTCTGCCCCTGCAGGGTCTGTCTTGGCTCCAGAGAGCACCTTGCCAAGGTCATGGCCTTCTGGGGTGGGTCCCATCCGTTGACCGATGGCTGCCAGAGCATCAGATCAGAATCTGGCCACGTTGGGGCAACTCGGGACAACCCTTGCTCCCGAGCTTCCTGTGGAGGGGTGACCAAGGCTGTTACTGCCTCGCATCACAGCTGACTTTGCCTTCTGCCCGCCCCTCCCATCCCCTCCCCATTCCTTTCTCCCTTCCAAGGTCCCTAATAAGCATCCTGTGTGCTTCCCTCTGCCTCAGAGTCTCCTTCCCTGGGAACCCAACCCATGACACTTGGGCAAGAGGATTTGTCTCCCTGAGCCTGGCTTCCATCATCTGTGAAGTAGTCGTGGCAACGCCTTCCGGGAGGCTTGTTATGGGGATTAAATGAGAGACCGTCCAGACGGACAGTCCTGTTTCAGGCTGAGCCGCCAGGACAGGGCAGGGATTCTCATTAGTATGTTTAGAATCTGGAGCATGCTGACTGGAAATAACAGCAAGTTGCTGGAAGGGCCTGCCTCATGCTTTCAACCTGCACCTAAGTCAGCGCTGCCAGGCTATGCTTGTCCCTCTCCAATGTGTCCTGTGTTTGCCAGGCTTCCTCCTGCTATGCCAAGGCCGGTGGTTCAGGGGGGTGCGCGTGCTGCACCGTGTGACAATCTGCGGGGTGTCCGGGAAGCCCCACCGCAGCCCTGAAGGGAAGGGGTGGGCAGGCTGGGGGCCTGGGGTGATGAACCATCCCCGCAGGAGACATTTCGTTTGAGCCTCAGGGGGGCAGTGGCATGGAGTGGAGGCAGGAGAACTATCTAGGGGGAGCTGTTGTCCTCAGCCCCCCAACCAAGGACCTCGGTCTTCTGTAAATGCCAGTGGCATCTCTAATGTTCCCTCGATCCCTTTGAATATAAAGAGAATGTACCCCATGTTTGAAGTAGAGCACACCACTCCCTCCTTTTAAAAAATATTTTATTTATTTCAGAGATAACGCATGCATACATGGAGGTGGGGAGGGGAGGCAGAGGGAAAGGCAGACTCCCCACTGAGCAGGGAGCCCGATGTGGGACTTGATCCCAGGACCTTGGGATCATGACCTGAGCCAAAGGCAGATGCTCAACCAACTGAGCCACCCAGGCGCCCCTATTCATGCCCTTACATTCTTTATACACACCCGTCAGTATGCAGCAGGTCACCCAAACCCCCTTTCAAGCATGTCAGTTATGTCTAGTGCAAAGTATGGACTTCACAGAGCAAGAGAAAACAATTTAAATAAGAGGGGGCAATTCAGTCTCCCAGTTTACTCAAAAACGGAGCCCAAGGTGGAAGCCACAAATCTTCTGTGTCCTTCGTTGCTTTCCATTCAAATGTGTCTCTCCAACCTTGCCCACTTAGACCAGGGCGTAGGGCACTTATTTTTCACACAGTATGGCCCAGGCATGCGAGCAAACTGCTGCATCCTGAGCTCAGGCTGAGAAGCAGCGACCTTGCTGTGGAGGATTTAGCACCGAGCCTCTTAGGTAGGTTGCTGTCCAAGTGATTTTCAAGGGCAATTTTGACTCTTGGTGATTTCCTCTTATTGCCTGTCTTTAGAAGCCACTCCCTCCAGAGGGTGCAGTTTCACTACACATCTGTTGGCAACGTTTAGGATCGTTTCAATTTCCCAGTAAGAGCTCAGATGCTGAGATAAACAGCCTCGTCCGTAACGTACTGGCCCTCTTGTCTAGTTGTTTCTTTATGATACCATTTCTAGAAGGAGAGGCGATGGTTGATTTTATGGTCAAGTTGATGGGGCCCCGGGGTGCCCAGATATTTGGTTAAGCAATATTTCTGGGTATATCTGTTGGGGTGTTTCTGAATGAGATTACCATTTGAATCAGAAGACCAGGTGAAGCGGATTGCCCCCCCTTCCTTGTGGGTGGGCCTCATCCAATTCATTGAGGCCCCCCTCCCCAAGAGAACAAAAAAACAGAGGAAGGGAGGGTTTGCTCTCTGCCTGCCCAGCTGAAACATGGGTTTTCTGCCCTTGGATTGGGACTTATACCACTGGCTCTCCCGGGTCCCCAGCTTGCAGACGGCAGATCGTGGGACTTCTCAGCCTCCAGAATCACATCAGCTGATTTCTTATAATAAATCTCTTTTATTGGACCATCTGTGTTCATTCTCCCTATCTGTATCTGCTAGCTTTGAAGGCAGACAGAATCAGTTCAAACTCAAGTCCTACCTCTTACTAGCTAGCCCGCTTCTTAACCTCAGAGCCTTAGTATCTGTGTTGTAAAACAGGGTCCACAGCACGTTCCACTTTGAAGTTTTTGTGAAGATTAAGAGCAATTAGCCCGGGGCGCCTGGGTGGCTCAGCCAGTTAAGTGTCTGCCTTCTGCTCAGGTCCTGATCCCAAGGTCCTGGGATGGAGCCCCTTATGGGGCTCCTTGCTCAATGGGGAGTCTGCTTCTCCCTCTGCCCCTCCTCTTGCTTGTGAGCTCTTTCTTTCTCTCTTTCTCTTTCTCTCTCAAATAAATAAATAAAATCTTAAAACAAAATAAAAGCAATTAGCCCAGTACTGATATAGTAAAGACACATTTGAATGTAATTTAGATGAACATTTAAATGAATATCGATGATATAATTTATATATATTATATATAAATATATTTAATGAATATATATATTTCTTTCCTATTTTTTCTGTTTCTCTGGAGAACCCTAATACAACAGAGTAGTGTTAATCTGTACACTTGGTATATAAAAGCAATACAAAAGTGTTTATAGATAAAAGTCTGTTTGCCGTCCCTATGTCTCAGTCCCTTCATTCTCCTGAGAGGCAACCCTTGTTAACTGTTCTTTGAGTCCCCTTCTGGAACTACCCAAGCTCTGCGCTGCCCAATATGGTGGCCCCTCTCCATACGTGGCTACTGAGTGCTCGGAATATGGCTATTCTGAATTGTAGTGTACTGTAAGTGCAACACACACTGAATTTGACTTCATGTAAAAACTAATGTGAAATGTCTCATAAGTCACTGTTCGTACAGATTATATGTTGAAGGGATAATATTTTGATATATTGGGTGAAGAAAAGGTCTCATTAAAATTGATTTCACCTGTTCTCTTCTTACGTTTTACAAATGTAGTTATTAGAACATTTTGAATTACATCTGCAACTCGCACTATGTTTCTGTTGGCCAGAGCTGCTCCGTGCATACTGAAGTGCTTGTCTATAGGTCTTCTTCCGCCTTTACTTACCCACATGGTGGCATCTCAGGCATATAGCAGGAGAAACACCCACGCCAGGCTGTGATTTGGACGTTGCTGGGTGCTTCTGGACAGCCCCACTGGCCAAAGCTACGTCTCTATGGGCTGGGTTGCAGGCAGAGGTCAGCAGGCCCCAGCACCAGGGGCGGTGTCCTGTTGTCCTTGGGCCAGGTCACCAGGGTCACTTGTCCCTTCCCAGGCTGGGACCTCAGGGCCAAGGCGCCACCTTACCTTTGGAATATTTGTAACATTTAGCTGCCCGAACTCAGGTCTTTCCTTTAAAAAAACTAAATAAAATTTTAAATCCATATTGTCCTCTGGGCCGCTAAATTGTCAGCCTGACACCCAAGGTGTGCCAGGAATGGGCCTTCATATTTCCTGTCTCATTCTGAGAGGTTTTGTTAGGTCAAGTCTCCTATGTCCAGGGAGGCCAAAGTTGGTTTTGTCTAGGACTATGAGGTGGACTGTATGTCAAGATCAGTGAAATGGAAAAACAAATGATTTTTTTTTATAATTGTCGGTGCTTTGCTTCGAGGTTACATTTTGTCCTAGAAAATACAGGCTATTGATTTTTCCCTCTGTATATACAAATCCATTTATAATCCTACTATTTCAGAAAAGTAAAAGCTTAAACAAAAAAAAAAAGGAAAGAAAGAAAAAGCAAAAAAGAAAAACAAGTTGGCTACCAGGGAAAAGATACAGGAAGCTAGAGCATGTGAGAATTCCATTAAATCCCAGGTAGAGGCAGGGCAGGTTTGGAGTGTCAATGCAGGGAAGACTGGCAAGGAAAGATCAATTGAAACCATCTGCTTCTAGAAGAGGGCCAGGTGCCACCCTGACAGATGGGCACAAATGCTAGTTTGGCATGGGGCCAGCTGATGCTTGGCCTAATGGCAGAGAGCAGAGGCTCTCTCAGCATGTGTGGTGACCACCCAAACCTGGTCAAGGCAGGGCCACAAGGGTCTATAACCCCTGCCTTGCTTTCTGAAGTATAATTCTACATGGTACTGAGGGCCCTACATGGAGGTTACCAGAAGGAGATAGGCAGGAGGATGCTGTGAGCTACTCACCTATGTGTTGTCTATGAAGGGGTACACTTGAAAAGATTCCTGCTTCATACTCTGTCAAAATTGCCCATTAGAACTTAGTCAAAAATTGCCCATGGGGCACCTGGGTGGCTCAATTAAGCGTCTGACTCTTGAGTTCTGCTCAGGTCATGATCTCAGGGTCGTGAAATTGAGCCCCATGTCAGGCTCTGTGCTGAGCATGGAGCCTGCCTAAGATTCTCTCTCTCCCTCTGCTTCTCCCCTCCCCCCACCCGTTCTCTCTATATAAATAAATGCATCTTTAAAAAAAATTTCTGGGGAGCCTGGGTGGCTCAGGCAGTTGGGCATCCACCTTCAGCTTGAGTCATGATCCCGGGGTAGTGGGATCGAGCCCCACGTCAGGCTCCCTGCTCCATGAGGAGTCTGTTTCTCCATCTCCCTTTGCCTCTGCCTGCCAGTCTCCATGTTTGTGTGCTCTCTCTCTCTCACTCTCTCTCTCTCTTTCTCTCTCTCTGTCAAATGAATAAATAAAAACCTTTAAAAAAATTTTCCCATGACCTTTGGCCTAGGAACTGTTCCGAGAGGTAGGGATTGGGAAGTGAGTTGGCATTAGCTTGGCATTACCAGCTGAGAGCATCTTTTCTCAATCAAAATGGATGCAAATGTCGGTGACATTTACTGTGCTTGCCCTTCCTTTTCTTTTCAAGAAAACTATTCTAATCCATTAACACCTGTAGTAGCCCACACAGATGGCTACGATTCTCATCCCTCCTTTCATCAGTGCCCTTGGCCATGTGACTGCAGTGCGTTTCCTTGGTCGGTGGGTTGATTTACCACAGCCATGGACTCCAGGCTCAGCCAAATGACTCTGGCCAATGGGCTGTAAGCAAGCATGACACAGGCTGAAAATGGCTTATTCATTGGAGTTTGCTCTCTCTTGGGCATCAGCCATCTCCATGTTGATATACCCAGGCTAGCCTGCTGGACCACGAGAGACATGTAGAGTGGAGTAGAGCTGAGGCCAGCATTGATCAGCCACCAACCACCTGTGAATCTAGCTGAGATCAGTGGAGCCACCTAGCCAATCATCTGGAGGCATACATCTTTAGGGTTGTATGCCACTGCGCTTTGAGTTGGTTGTTAGGCAGCACTGTCGTAGCAGAAGCTAACTGATACATCCAAAAGGCTAGAGGGCTTGGATTTGCCTTTGGCATACATGGGAAGAGAAATTCATTTTCCAGCCAATGCTGCCTCACCGATAATATTTATAGAGGAATTGGTGCAAATTTGTCTCTAATTGCAGCAGCCCCAACAGCACAATCCTGGGAGATTTCAGTGACCCAGAGCAGTCATAAATTATGCCGTATTAGAACTATGTATGATTTTATAATATGATCACCCATAAAACCTTAAGAGCTCCTTTAGAAAAATGTTCAAAAATTACGTGTGGGCAAAAAGCTCCATATGTGTAACTAGAGCCAGCTAATGTTTGTTTTAGAAACTTCCGTATTTCCTGACTTGCAAAAGTTCACCCTTGCAGACTCAGCAGGGTAATAACATTGGTATCTGCATTAATGTCCTGTGCCTATAACAAGAATCTCTTGCATCCACGTAGAGGTAATTTCAGAAGTTCTCACAGCAGGGTTGTAATTCTTAAATACTTAAAATATTATGTATGTTGTCTTTCCTGATGAATAGAACATTTTTTCATCTTGCTGTTAACAAACTTAGATTCTCTCAAGTGATTGAAAAGCACTCTGCAAGCCTAAAGTTCTATAAAAACTCTAAGTAATAGCAACAATAAAACCTTATTAGCCATTTCGGGCTCTGAATCAAGATTTTCAATCCTTGGCATCTAATTAAATGTTTTACATTCTAAGGGAACACGTAGTATTATACCTCTCTCCAAACACTTCCTCCCCTGATTGGGATTAGAAAATTGGTCAAGACTTTGTGCAAGACGCAGAAATGCAACTTGAAATAAAGGTGTCTTTAGTATTGCTTTCAAACCCTATGAACCAGTCCTGGCTGATGTTGCTCATGCTGGTGGAATTTTGGGGGTGGGTAGTATAAAGCCATGGGGTTTCAGATAACCTGTGGGTGTGCCAGGTGCTTTAGGGATGTTATCTTGTTAAAGTCCCCTACCTGCGTTATGAGGCAGGTACGGTATTATCTCTAATCTATGGAGAAATGAGAGCTAGGGGTCAGCAAGAATTTGGAGTTCAGGCTTCAAACTCATCGGCCCTAGAAACAAAAGTGGTTGAGACCCTTCGAAATCACAGGGTCTCATATGCCTCCTTCTGCAACTCTCCTCCCTTATAATCCATGCCTGCACTGTTCAATATGGTCACTGCAGTGACTACTGGATGCTTGCAATGTGACGAGTCCAAGTGGAGAGGCGCTGTGCCAAACACACACCAGAGTTCAGACTGAGTATGAACCAAAAGAATTTAAGATACCAAATACCTTGTGAATGATTTTCCTATTGATTACCTATTGAACTGATAGTACTTTAGATGTATTGGGTTAGGTATGCTATTGCAATCAATTTCGTCCTCTTCTTTTACCTTTATGTATGGCTACTAGAAAATTTAAGATTATATATGTGGCTTGAATTTATTTCCGCTGAACAGGAAATATTTCCTGGATAGGAATTTATTTCCACGGCCCTATAGGAAGAGAGAGAGCAAAGGTCAACATAGGACAACTGGACAACCAACCTCTAATGGAAGTGGACAATGTCCCAGGCCTGTCTCTGAGTTGCAGGGATTGAGTGGGAGAAATTATCCCTCAAGCTTAAGCAGCAGATGGACTTGAAAACCAAACACAGCAGCACTCTTAGAATTTGGGTTGAGAGCTACAGAATCTCAGTACTGCTCCCTAGCCTGCCTGAGTGAGCAGCCACTTCTGCGTGTGAGCACGCCTCTGTAACTGGGTTCCCAGGCTTCTGAAACTTTGAATTCTTTGCCGAGTCTGGTTGCCAAGAGCTGGTGGGATCCTTAGTGGTCAGCTGTGAAAAATGAGCGCAGGGGTGGCAGTAAATGTAGCTCCACAGCTTTGGCCAGCCTCCTGACACAGTTCAGAAAGAGTATTTACCTTTCCCCAAGGTCACCGTCTTGGGCTGGGTTCCCCCAGAAAGCAGACTCTGAGATGGAGTTTTGCATGCAGAGAAGGTTTATTAGGGAGAGCCCTTGGGATCCACCCCTGAGGAAGGGAGGAGAGAAAGCAAGAGTGGATGGAGGGACAAGTTGAGCTGCCATGTAGCCTTCAGGGAAAACTTTGCTGACTCTATGGGGAATCTGAAAGATAGAAAGAAGACCCTTGGAGTCACTTCGAGTTGGGACAAGAAGGCTGAAACTTAATACCTCCTTGCCAGTAGTCATCAGAGGTGGGCTACCCTGGGAAAAGGTGTGGCCGTGGCCAGAGAGTCTCTCCTGCAGCTGGGGGGAGTCCTTCGTTCCTGACAGGAGATGCTATAGTCACACAGCTGCCATCTGAAGCTAGGTCCCCTAATTCCTTGTCCAGCACTGCTTTTCCTATTCTGCCCAACCCGAGGCCCCAAGGTGCCGTTGAGGGCGGGATACTCCTACAAGACAAAACAAAATAAATCCGTGGGATCTGGAGCCAGAGAAGCATTTTGTAGGGGAAATAGGCCATGATGTTTCTGATTCCTCTACTTGCTTCAAAGAAAGCACCCGTCGTCCCATGGGATATCTCAATGCTGGAGTAGTCAAGAAACAGGGGAGATTTACTAAGGGGTCAGCCAAGATCTGCTGTGAATGTGGGCCAGTGAGCTTTGGTATGTCCTCTTACACAGATGTAATCTCCAACCTCAGTCATAAGACAAGCTTATGACTCATCAAAGACAAACATTATAGCTTCCACTACTGGAGAGGCAGCTCATGCATCTGTGTGCTCAGGATCATAGTGTGGTTGCTCTTGGGTGGGGACCTTTGCCCTCTTATTAGCATGCTTTTCCAGCAAAGCCCCCACCAATAAGCCAAGTACATGTCTAGGTCAAGGACTCCCAGAGAAGGCAAAGTTCTCAAAAGATGTCTGGAAGGTGGGTCAGTGCTGGTCACGGCCCCATGCTTTCTGCACGGTGCATTCTGAGCTAATGGTGCTGGTCTATGGGACTACCACTGTCCTGCCAGGAGGAGGGGGTCCTGTCCAGTGGAGAATGGAGGAATGGATCCAGGAAGCCTGACCCTATTTCTATCACCGTCTTCCTTAGGCAAGTTGCTCCGTTTGTTTATGGTTAATGTAGGAATAATTCAACCTTCACAGGGCCCCAGTAAAACTAGATGGAACCATATCTCTCTCAGACAGATGGGAACGCGGCCTGGTGGTCCAGATAGCGCTCTGTACAGAGCCCTGACTGGGGGGGTATGGAGCAATGCATGCGAAATAGAAGCCAGGTAATGAAAGTTCCAAGCACGGCAGCAAATAATCAGGCAATTATTGAGCTAAGACTATAGCTTTAAGTCCTGAAACTTCTGAGTCAGAAAATTCTTCTAATAATAGTTAATAAGAACATAATCCTTAACCATAAGGAGCAGGGAAAGTTGTCTAGAAGACGAACTGCAGGCTACAGTTGAGTTAACAAACAAAAATGCAGATCTGTGACGACTTCAACCAAAAAGAATGGAACAATAGTAAGTGCACTGAGGCTTGGCAAAGGGGAGAAGGCACCCTCAGGAAACATGAAAAACCCCCTTTACCTTGATTAGCTCTTAATGAGTTTTTAGGCGGAGCAGAGGGACCACTCTTCTACCTCCATCTTGTGGTCAAATGCAGAACTGCAGCCCACTCTGGGCCTGCCCACCACCCCCACTCCCACCCCTTTTTCTATTTGCCAAACAGTCTTGTGCCCCAGTCCCCAAAGTGGGAGCCGGCTGATTGAATTTGCCCCACCGGGTCGCCTCTGTGGTTTGCAGGTCCCAGCTCTATTACACGATAGAACCATAGCCTGGTTTACTTGGCCCTCCCTTCCCTCTGTCAAGAGACACCTTCCAGCATGGCTGGCTGTGAGGATGTGTGTGGAGTGCAGCGGGTACCAGAATAGGGAAAATAGAGCTCTCTCTCTTTCTCTCTCTCTCTCTCTCACACACACACACACACACACACACACACACGCATGCAGGGTCGCAGAGTGAGACTGGTGGAGGATCCAGGCTTTGTGAGGCCTGAAACATATATAATTTGGGGGTCCCTCTCTTTAAGTAAAAGAATGTAAGACAACAGGGGCAAAATGAGGTATGACAAGAAATCTTGAATTTGAAAGAGTTGACAAATACCTAAACCTCACAAAATCCAGACAATGTCATAGAATATTTTCACTCATTGCCTGACACACCTCGATAGTACTTTTTAATCTTACGATTTTTGGCTGCATATTCGTTGATCGATTTTTGGTTTGATCAATATTTTCGAAAAAAATATCTAAAGTTAATCTGAAGTTAGGGCATACAAGAGCAATTCAAATGCCTTCTTAAATTGCCACTACATCGTACCAGGCTACATAATTATGTAATTGAATTACTCTTATGGGATAAAAATTGACTCATTGATAAATATGTTTCTTTAGGGTATTTTGCTGTGTCGGTGTCAATTTTGTCTGCCGTTTCGTCTGGAACTGCCAGACTTCATCAGAACAAGAGGCATCAGATACTCTAAGATATGGTTCAATTCACTGCAGTGGATAAAACATGCGACATCACATGCGGACCTACTCACCATTTGTTGTACTGCTATAAGTTTGTGCCCTACAAACCAAGAATTCCGATAAATTCTATTCCATATACATTCCATGAGAAAGGAAAAAAATATATGGTGCATTCATAATTGTATACATTGCATGGCTGAATATACTCCCAATGGGAGAGAATTTCCTTTGTTTAGGCATGAATAAGAACTAAATCCCCTGTTTACAATTTTTCATGTCCGGTGATTGGAAGAATTTTCCAGAGTAGAGTACCTTCTGACTCCAGACTTATCAAACCTTGTTTCTCCTTTACTACACATACGCTTCTGGTTCTGGGCACCGTAGGACATGTTTACATTGAGATACAACCTCTGGACCTGAATCTTCATGTTACATTACCTGGGGAGTCAACCCAGTGGGTGGTGAGAGTGTTCTTGGAAGCTATTCCTGCCCTGGGATGGCCAGCGATATCTTAAACACACACACACACACACACACACACACACACACACATGTCCCATTAAACCCAAACTAAATATATCCCCAAGTCAATTTTTCCTTAGCTGGATATAAAGAAATCCCCCTCGTTACTCCCATGCTACCAGATCTGAGGGGAAATAGGAGTGGAGACGGTGGTCACAGATAGGTGAATAAGATATAACACTGCCTTCAAGAATCTTGCGGACCGTGGGGCACTTGGGTGGCTCAGTGGTTGAGCATATGCCTTTGGCTCAGGGTGTGATCCCAGGGTCCTGGGACGGAGTCCTGCATGAGGCTCTCTGCAGGGAGCCTGCTTCTCTCTCTGCCTCTCTGTGTCTCTCACAAATAAATAAATAATCTTAAAAGAAAAAAAATCTTGCAGACCAGTAGGGCATTTAAAGATGCCATGTAAGTGGCTACAATACAAGGAAAGTGATGGGGAGGGTAAAGATAAAAAACAAGAACAATAATAATAAAAAAAAAAACCCTGCTAACCATCATTACTTACTACTCGCCGTATACTTTGCTAACCCTTTTACATAGGGCAATATCTTTTAAACCTCACAGCGACTCTAAGAGAGTAGCTACTGTTATTAACAGTTCATTTTACAGATGCATAAACTGAGGCTAAGAGAGATTCAGCAATTCCATGTCACATGGCTAGTGGAGGACGGAGCTTAGGTGTGGGAGGTCTGATCAAGGGCAGGGGTGGGTGGGTTCGTACCAAGACAGGAAAGTGCTATTGAGCCAGTGAGGAGATAGGTAGGAGGTGGGGGTGCCTTTCAGAAATCTGGCTTTGGGGACAACAAACAGCGATGCTGTTGGCTGAGAGAGAGAATGTAGGAGAAGTTGGCTTAGAAAAAGGCAATGAGCTCAGTTCTGCTGAATTGCTTTGAATCATCTGTGGGATATCCAAGTAGAGATGGCAGGGAGGCAGTTGGCAGTTGGATATCTGAGTCCAGGGTACAAGAGAAGCAATCCGGGCAGGACACAGACAAGGGTGGGTCATCCCCGTGTAGTGGTGGACTCTAGGGGCGTGAGTGAGATTCCCTGGAACATGTTGCATGTAGAGAAGCCAAGCTATAACCCAGGGAGTGGGCCGAGGAAGAAGGGTGGGCAGAGGAGTGGGCAGTGAGGGAACAGGGAACCCAGCGTGTCCAGGGAGGACAGCGTTTCAAGAACGAGCTTGTGGTCACAGTGGTACATGTCACAGATAAAGGCTGAGATTCTGGAGTTAAAAAAAAAAAAGTCCCAATAATCCTGGTGTCTGGATTTGGTTTGTCCCCAAGGTAAGGACTTGAGAGCAAGTAGATTTCAGGAGATGCAGAGAATATGGGACATGGGGAAAGGAGCTAGGGGAAGGAAGGCAGCCAGTAAAGGGAGCCTTATCAAGTCTGTTCCCACTAGGGGCAGCTGGTGGTCAGGACCCCAGGACCTCCCGGAGATGGTGTGGGACACACAGCTCAAGGGTATCTGTCACAGGTTAGGTTCTCTGGAGGCAGAAGCCACAATGGCACTTGGCATGTGGGGTAGTTATTAGGGAGAACATTTGTGGAAGAAGCGGGGTGGAAGCAGGGTTGGGCTGAAAGCTGGCTTGAACTGCAAAAGCTGGCCTAGCAAACCCTGGACTAAACCCCTGGGAAGCCCTGAAGATGTGCCGGCCGGTCAGAGTTGTCCCACAGAGAGCCGAATGACCAATTATCGTCAATTACCTTGGGGCCAGGTGGTTTCCAGCAGTTGGAGGCCGTCTACCGACAGCGAGGCAACAAGTCCCTCTGTAAGGGGGTGCACTGGGGGTGCATCTCTGTGGCCACTGCATTCGCCCTCTCCAGCAAGCTGTGCCATTAATGCAGCCCAGGGTCGTGGGTGAGGTCAGCGGCGGTGCGGTCATCTCTCAGCATTGCCGACCTGCCCTATACACCGGCAGAGCAGAGCGCCCAGGTGCCGGGCAGGCCTGGGCAGTTGCAAAAAGCCTGAGTACATGGAGGCAAGGCCTGAGTACTGCGGGGAGGCCACCGTCCCCCCCCCTTTTATTTATTTATTCATGAGAGACAGGGAGAGAGAAGCAGAGACATGGGCAGAGGGAGAAGGGGGCTCCCCGCGGGGAGCCTGTAGCAGGATCACGCCCTGAGCTGAAGGCAGAGGCTCAGCCACTGAGCCACCCGGGCGCCCCGCCACCGCCACTTTCAAGCAAGTGCTGTGGCTAAGAAAAAAGCCCACTGAGGTGCTGGCTTATAGCTCCCCTCCCTGAGGTTTTGTCTCTGCTCCCCGACTTTGCCCCACAGGCTGATCCGTGGGAAGCCCCGCCCCCCCGCCGCAGGCTGGACCAATCGGAATCTTTCCCTGGGATTTTTCAAACTGGAGTGAAGGGGAGCAGAAGGGTAGGAGGCTCTGGAGCAGGAAGGAGTCACGTGGGGGGAATGACGTCACTCTCAGGAGAGCAGCTGGGAGAAAGAGCGTGGGGGCCGCCAGAAATGAGTCCCAGGGGCGCTGGTGGCCCCAGCTGCGTCCCTTTCCTTCTTTTCTTCCCACACCCTGTGAGATCCCCTGCATCCTGCCAATAAAACCCCCATTGTGCTAAGTGAGGCTGGGCCGCTTCCGGTCTGGGAGCCAAGAGTTCAGCGTTGGGTGGGATGTGAAGGAATACTCTGAATGCAGGCAGCTCCCGAAGAGCTCACAAGGAAGGCGAGAGAGAGAGAGAGAGAGAGAGAGAGAGAGAGAGAGAGCGCGCGCGAGAGAGAGAGCGAGAGCCAAATCTCAAAAAGAATGCAGGGTCAAGGAAGGGTTTTTTTATTTTATTTTATTTTTCTAAGCTGTGGAAAACTTAAACGTGTTTATGTGCTGAGGGTAAAGAGCCAGTAAAAGCAGCATAAATCATAACAACAGAATATACTAAAACGAGGCAGAGATACAAAGCTATAAAAGCTTTAAAGATAAGGAAAATATGCCCTCAATAAAAATAAGGGGAAAAGGCAGAAGGAAAATAAGCCTTGCAGTGGACAGCGCCGTTGGCATGGGCCCCCATGTCCGTCCCCAGTCCTGGGCAGCCGCTACCTCTGCAGTCAGAACAGTTCCAAGCCTTCAACCTCCTGCTTCCTTCACCCCTGGGGGCTGGCCCACCGCACAGGGCAGGGGCCCTTTAGAAGCCGCGCCCTGGGGGTTAGGATGAGACATGTGCACTCAGTCTAGCACACAGCGCCTTGGGTGGTTGCTCAGGACAACAGTTGGGAAGGGGGCTGCTGGAGAACAGGAGGCGGAAGATGAGAGAGAGAGAGAGAGAGAGAGAGAGAATGGTTGGGGAGCTCCCCACAGAGGGGTGGGCCTGGTGTCTGAAGCCCCAGGGAATGATTAGTCTCAGATCAGATCAGAGGCCCTTGGCTAGGACACAAGAGGGAAGAGAGAAATCTTGTGTGTTGGGAGGCGGGTGGTGGGCAGGAAGTGGACTCCATTTTTCTCTGCAAAGTCAAAGGCAAGGGCATCTGCTGAGTAACTAATCAGGAATGGGCTAGAAGTGGCAGGAAGGCTTTCGGCTTTGAGTGGCCCCAAACCCAACTAATAGTGGCTTAAATCTTAAGGACCTTTACTGCTCAGCTAGCAAGAAGTCTGGAGGTAGGCAGTCCAGGGTCTGTCCGTGGTTTGTTGATTGCATGGAAAATCCAGTTCTGTCAGCCGCTCTGCCCTGCCATCCTTAGCTGGTGGTCTGTCCTTCCCATTCTTGTAACTTCATGGTGTCAAGATGGCTGCTGTGGCTCCAGGCAGCCAGTGCCTGTTTTAGGCAAGGAAGTCCTGGGCAGTCAGACAATGAGAACCCCACACACACTCTCTCCTCAGGAAGAAAAATTCTCTTCAGAAGCTTCCCAGGAGACTCCTCCTTATTAGCCAGGACTGGGTCACAAACCCATCACAGAACATAGTGCCTAAAATTGAGAGATATTTGCCTAATACCCAAACAAAATTGGGTTCTGTTAGCAGAAGGTTGGGAACTTGAGTAGAAGGGAAAAGTTTTCAAACAACCGCGAGAGAAACAGAGCACTGCCTGCCAGCAGTAGGGGGCCGGTTGCTGCCACCTGAGGCCTAGGGTACGGGGACCGGGTGAAAGTCAGGCAGATGAGATAATGGCCCCATTGCCACAGAAGGCCCCCAGCACAGTCCTGGAAAAAGCTGAAGATGCTGGCCTCTATCAGTTGTCACCAAAACCTCACAAGATGGAAAGCATCCCTCTGCTGGCCTGACCATCATGTCCAATTAACTCTCAGAGTTTAGTTGTAGAAAAAGGAAGTCACCCCAGCTCTTTTAAGCAGAAATGAATTTGATTCAGGGTATTCAAGGTCAGGAATGACTCTCAGGATGATACCACAGAATGACTGGCCTGCCAGGGGAGCTACTTTCTCTACCTTAACCAAGAAAGTGGGGACATAGAAAGCTCTGGGTCGGGGTGGCGGGGGGACTGGTTGCTTCAAGAGCATGCTGCTTTAGCCGTGTGTGATCCAGGGATGGATCACAATTATGCTGTTGCCTCAGTTGCCAATTGACACTCACGAGGCCAGTGTTGGGCACTGAAAAACTATTCCAGAAACTCACTGGCCCTACCCCCAGCCACACTTGTCAATGGAACCTGGCCTCAGCCTCACTCCCGCCCTCTGAATCTCTGACAGGGGCATCTAATAGGTAGAATGTAATCCGCACTCAGAACCCTAGTTTTCCTGGCTTGGCAGTGCAGACTGACATAAGAGGAGGGTGGGATGGATGGCGAGAGAACACATCCTCCCCATCATCCCCATTCTAGGAACTTCCCCTCATCCCAAGGCTGCTTTGAAGAGCCCTTTTATACTTCAGATCACAAAAAGCTTTCCTGAGTGATTCTTTTTTCCTTTTAATTTATTTTTAACTGTGGTTTAAAAAAAAGCCACATAACCTAAAGTTTATTATCTGAACCATTTTTAAGTGTACAGTTAAGTAGTGTTAAGTATATTCGCATTGTTATGCAATCAACCTCCAGAACTTTCTCATCTTGCAACACTGAAACCCATTGAACAATTCCCCATTCCCCCTCCTCTGAGCCCCTGGCAACCACCGTTCTACTTTCTGCTTCTATGAATTTGACTACTCTAGATACTTCAAATAAGTGGAATCGTACAGTATTTGTCTTTTTGTGACTGGTTTATTTCTGGTGGATGATTCTTTTAAGAAATTACAAATCTTTGCTGTAATGAGCTGAAGCAGACACATTTCACATTCTCCACGGCATAGCTATAATGCATCAGCCTAAAGGCATCCCTTTAAGCCAATTTTACAATGATACATCTTCTTCTTCTTCTTTTTCTTCTTCTTTTTATAACCTGGGGTGGGCATGGAACTCTCAAAATGAGTGGTCAAGGAAGCCCTCCTTTTAGCAGGGAAAATGCTATTCCAGCACACTTCCTGTGGTAGGCACAATTCTGAGGTGGCCCCCAGGGGTCCAGGCTCTGTAGGATTCCCTCCCCTTGAGTGTGGGGAAGGACTTCTGGATATGACAGCGTAACACTCCCGTGGTTAGGTTATGCTGTGTTGCAGTGGACTTCAAGAAAGGGAGATTACCCCAGGTGGGTCTGACCTAATCAGGTGAGGCTTTAAAAGCGTCTGGTCTCTAAATGAGAAGGATCCAGTACCTGTGAGACATTTGGTGTCAGGAAGATTCTCCATTCCTGGCTTTGAAGGTGTTGGGGCCACCTGGCAAGGACTTGAGAGTGGTCTCTAGGTGCTAAAAGTGACCCCTGGCCAATTGCCATCAAGAAATTGGCCCCTTAATCCTACAACTGCAAGGAACTGAATCCTGCCAGCAATTGGAGGGAGCCTGAAAGGGGGCTGTGAACTCCAGGCAAAATCACGGCCCTGGCTGGCCTTCCACTTTAGCCCTGTGAGAACCTGAGCTGAGGATCCAGCCACACCTGAACTATGAGCTTATAAATGGCTGTTGTTTTGAGCTGCTAAATTTGTGGCGATCTGTTACATAGCCAGAGAAGATGGAACATCTCGGTTCTGACATCGGTCCTGCCTCCAGTTTATTGTGTGGCCACGGGCATGCCGCTCACCTTCTCTGAGCTTCAGCTTCCCAGCTGATGAGAACGATAACTCCTGTCCTGCCTGCACGACAAACGTGGACATCAAATGAGTCAAAGTATGTAAAAGCTCTTGGGAAGTTAGAAAGCGGCTCATAAATGGGAAGTTTATTATTGTCATATTCAAAATAAACCTCAAAAAAAAAAAAACCCTCCAACTTTGAGCACAGGAAATGACTTGGAATCAACCAACCCAGGGCCAATAAGCCCCCATTTTGTTACAGGGCCTCAGCAATAACTGTCCACTGCATGTGAGTGTGTTCAGCATTGGATGTGGCCAAGCTTGGGGGAACAGATGATGTCAGATGCACTCCTTCTGAACACTGCCACCTGTGTACCATTTTATCTCGGCAACAGAAGTGACACAGGCAGATGCCTTCACACTTGTTTACTTTTTAAAAAACCTTCCTAAAGTAAAATACATAGAAATTTTATTTTTCACTTGCTAAAAAGTTCTATGCCTTCTAGAACCTTGCAGCTCTCCCTCTGACAGGGCAATATTGCCCTGTCCAGATGACTCGGAGCTTCCCTTACATCCCACAGTTGCTACCCTCTTAAAATATTATTATCATTGTATCTGTTTTCCACAAGTTAAAATCTTTTTTTTAGTTAAAATCTTTAATGGACTAAAAGTATCTTTCAAAAAAAAAAAAAAACAAAAAAAAAGTATCTTTCACTTATGATTATCAAATTAGAGCATAATACTTAATCCATTCTTCTTTTTTTAAAAGCAAACTCTATGCCCAACATGGGGCTTGAACTCATGACCCCAAGATCAAGAGTCACACGCTCCACCGATGGAGCCTATCAGGCGCCCCCATGAGTTCATTCTTTACAAAAATTGTTTTCGTTTCTCTTCCTGCCCTTTCCCCACATCATGTGCCCTTCCCTCCCCGTGCTCCCAATGTAGTTATATTGTACTTTTGATTGGACCAGTGGTCAGTATTTATCTAAATGTTTTGTAAATATTTTTATACAACTGATCCGTGCAGTGAATTATGGTTTTTTTTTCTTGCACAACCTTTTCCCTGGAGTTAATAGTCATTTGGTTTTTGATTTTCTTTGTTTTGTACACACTTATCAGTAACACGACTGTAAACTTTGCCAGATATTTAAATCTCTAAAGACATTCAGACACGTCAAGTATTCAATCAATTTCATCTTGTAGAAACTCTATATCTTGGAGCCTCCTGATCTGTCCCCATCTGAACCAGCTGCCCTCCAGGCCCGGTACACCCATGACTCTTAGTATCGGATACCGAGCGTTTATTCTGTGCCAGACACTATGATATTTGAGAATCACAACAACCTTATGAGGTACAGATTTCAATTCCCAGGGCACTAAGTCTTAAAGAGATTAAATAACCCAATTAAAAGACAGCTAATGAGTGGCAGAACCAGGATTTTAACCCATGATTGTTTAACCCCAAAGCCCTGGGTTGGTTAATTCCAAATCATTTCCTGTGCTCAAAGTTGGAGGTTTATTTTGAATATGACAATAATAAACTTCCCATTTATGAGCCGCTTTCTAACTTCCCAAGAGCTTTTACATACTTTGACTCATTTGATGTCCACGTTTGTCGTGCAGGCAGGACAGGAGTTATCGTTCTCATCAGCTGGGAAGCTGAAGCTCAGAGAAGGTGAGCGGCATGCCCGTGGCCACACAATAAACTGGAGGCAGGACCGATGTCAGAACCGAGATGTTCCAGTCTTCTCTGGCTATGTAACAGATCGCCACAAATTTAGCAGCTCAAAACAACAGCCATTTATAAGCTCATAGTTCCGTAGGTCAGAAGCTGGGGCTTCTCCCCCAGAGCTACCCTAATGTATAATTTATATGCAATAAAGAGCACAGAACTTTTTTTTAAGAGCACAGATCTTAAGTGGACAGCTCGATTACTTTTTATGTGTGTATATACCTATACACATACACAATGTGTGTATGACCAGCACTCAGCTCAAGATGTGGAATCTTTCCATCACCCCCAGAGAGTTCTCTCGGGTCCCTTTGCAGTCAATACCACCCCCTCTTTGCCTCCCAGAGGTAACTGCTATTATGACTTTTACTACCATAGATTACGTTTTGACTGTTTTTAAGCTTCATATAAATGGAAGTGTGTACCATTTGCTCTTATATGTCTGGCTTCTTTCACTCAGCAGGGTGTCTGTGTGATTTGTCCATGTGGTTGTGTATATCTATGCTTTGTTCTTTTATATCCCATTGTATAAATATCTATTCCACTGTGGATGGACATTTGGGTTGTTTGAAGCCTGTGCTCTTAACCACTAAAGCTATGTCTAAGATAAATATCATCCTCCGGCTGATTGACTTTGTTTGGATTTTGCTTACCAAGGCTGGTAGGGTTGCCAGAGCAGATTAATCGTCAGGGACCAGGCAAGGCTCTTGGAGCTACTCAGGGAGCTGGGCCCTAGGCCATGCTGGCGAGGGCACGAGGCAAAACACCTTTGCTACCAGAGACAAGACGGCCCGCTGCGTCTGAATGCTGGCTCACCCTTCCAGGGCCACAACAGCTTTTCCCTTGAGGTGAATTGTTTAGAAATCTCCATGGAGACTTGAGAGCCCCCACAGTTCCCCGGGAAGTCCCTGGGCTTCCACCCATCAAGTAGTCAGGGTTAGGAGGGGTTGTCTGGCCTCAAAAGCCATTTGTAAAGCTAACAAACAAATCACAAGGCAAATTGAGTCCAGTCTGTTTCTGGGTGAACCCAGAAACAGTTTCATTGTGGGCTTAAGGGTGGGATTGCTACGGCGCAGGCCTGTGGGGTCACCCGCACAAAGCCTGGGGAAGTTTTATGGGCCCTTGGTGGACTTGCATGCCTGCTACAATGAACATACCCAACAAAGGGGCCCTTTAAAGAAGAGAAGTTTTATGGCCTTCCACAGCAAGCTGGGACTTGTTCTCTGGCTTTGGGGAGGAGGCAAGGGGGAGGGTGATTTACAGCAGCTGGGGCACCTCCCCTCCTGTGAACTTCTCTGGGTTAAACATGCATCTGGTGGTCTCCAGAAGCCTGCAGGCTGGTCTATGGTGAGCAGCTGGGGGTGACAGCTTACAGCAGCAAAGATGATTAAAAGCCTGGAAAACGGGACTGATGGGCACTCTTTAAAAGAACCTGGATTCTTCAGCCTGGAGAAGTAAAGATTAATACCCACACTCGAGTATATAAGGTTCTCTTACACTGAAGTTGGTGCCCGGCTATTCTCTCTCTCTCTGTCTCTGTCTCTGTCTCTCTCTCTCTGAAAGAAAAAAGAAAGAAAAAAATCCTAAGATGATGAAGTGGTTTGAAATTCCAGCAGGAGGGATTGAGGGTTGAGAATAAAAAGCAAAGGTCTGACAATGAGAATTAAATGTTGAACTGGGTTGCCATGGAGGCTGGTGGAACCTTTTCTTCACCTCTGGGCAAGCAGACCAGAAGTGCCTAAGGGTTAAGAAGAGAGAGGGGCTGACTTCTCAGGCCACTCATTTCCATGCTATTATCTTAAGGTGGTTTCCCCCAAGGAGCCCTGAGACAAGGACGTAGATGCAAGTAGTTCAAGTGGGAAGAGGTCCCCAGAAGCACAGTGATGGACGGGAGCCATGGGGTGGGGCAGGGGGAAGGCTGGTGAAGGCTGAGCTCCACAGCAGGTCAACTCTGTGGGCAACCAGGGCACGATTGCTCCGGGGACTCTGGGAGACGGTGTGAAGCAGAATTGTTCTCCCAGATGAGCAAGGAAGCTGGGGTATTTAGTCATCAACTCTCACTGCTAGTTGGTTGAGGCTCATTCTTTTTCCAGAGAACCTATGGCCATTTACTTGGGTAATGGAGCCGTAGAAAAATGAGACTGAGCAGACTTTTCAAGGATTGTTGGCACAGACATTGATACCGGAACACAAAACTCTACCCTGGGGCCTCTATTAGAATGGAAAGCACATGTGGGCCAGGTAATAAATAGAGGCCAGGCCCAGGTCTGACTAGTGGTGTGGTTCCACTGGGTCCATGAACGTACTCAGTGGTTATTTCTCTGCTCCCTAGATGTCTAATTGGAATGGACATATTTAGTGGTGAGCAGAACCCCCATTCATATTGGGTTTTTTGGCCTACGGAGTAAGGGCTCCCACAGTGAAGGAGATGAGGTGGAAGTCTCTGAAATGCCTCCCCTCACACCCCAAGCCACTGGAGTGAATCACAAACAGTATCACATCCTGGAGGGATGGCAGAGATTAGGGTCACGCTCAATGATGTCAAGAATGCATGTTGGTTCCCAACATGTTCCCATTTAATGCGTGAGTCTGACCCCTTAAAGAACTGGATGGAGTATGGTGAATGAGAGTGGATCACTTGATCAAGCAGCAACCCCAATTGGCAGCTGTTTTACCCAATGTGGCATCTTTGCTTCTGGCACATAGTATATGGCCAAAGATCTGGTGAATACATTCTTTGCTATCTGGCTGGGGAGTTAAGATAGTGGAGTAGGAGGGGACCCTAAATTCATCTGATCCCTGGAATTCAGCTAGATAGTAAACCATTCTTTGCTATCTCTAATGGCTTATATACTTGTGGGATAGACAACAGTAGACACGGATGGTCTTGCTCCAGGACTATGTTAACTTTCCCACTCTCTCTTAAAACATAATCTGAAGAGCTCTGGACCATCGGAACATTCTGCAAAACATCACATGGATGCATCATGTTGGTGGTGTCTTGTTAATCACAACAGATGAGCAACGAGTGGTGAGTATGTTGGAGGTCTTTTTTATTTTTATTTTTTATTTATTTTTATTTTGTTTTTAGATTTTATTTATTTATTCATGAGACACACACACACACACAGAGAGAGAGAGAGAGAGAGAGAGAGAGGCAGAGACACAGGCAGAGGGAGAAGCAGGATCTATGCAGGGAGCCTGATGTGGGACTTGATCCTGGAACTCCAGGATCATGCCTGAGCAGAAGGCTGACGCTCAACCACTGACTACCCAGGAACCCTGTTGGAGGTCTTGATAAGACATATGAACTCCAGAGAATGAGAGATCAGCCTTATGACAATTAGTATCCTATCACATCCGTGAAGGTTTGAGGGACCCCTAGTAGGCTGGGACGTGCTGGGGCATCCTCTACAAAGCAAAAGCAACTTACTGTATTTTGTCTCACCACTGAGAAAGGAGCGCCATATTTGGTAAGCCTCCCCAGGATCTTGGGGTAGCATGTTCTGCACATGGGGTTACCTGTTAACTGGGCGATACAGAAGGCTACCAACTTTGAGTAGGGCCCAGAGCAGGGAAGAACTCTGCAGCAAGTCCAGGCTGCAGGGCAAACAGCCTTGGGGCTTGGGCCCTATGACCTTATAGTTGAGGTAAGTGTGGTGGGATAAAATGCCAGATGGAGTTTATGGCAAGCCCCAACAGAAGAATCACAAGCTAGGTGCCTGATTCTAGTTTCTGGAGCAAGACCATGCCGTGCCATTCAGAGAACAGCTCCCTGCATGCTACTGAGCCCTGCTAGAGACCAAGCACCTAAATATGTGATGTCAAGTGATTATGTGATCAGTACTACCCATCATGAACTGGGACTGTAAGGGTCCCACTATATCATAAGTTTGGGTGGGCCCAGTAGGAATCCACTGATGATAAGAATGGTGTTCTTGAATTGGGTGCAAGCAGGACCAGAGAGCTCATGTAAGCCACACAAACATGTAAGCCCAGATGCTCCTGTCCTCTACCACTGTTCCAGCATCTTTCCCTTAGCTGACCTCAAATGACCACATTTGGGGGGCCCCTTATGACCAGCTGATGGATAAGGGAAAAGGCTGAGGTTGAGTCACAGGGGGGTAAACTTGGTATGTTGGTGCAAGCCCAAAGTGGATTGCTGTCTCATCCCACTCAGGGATGGCCCTGAAAGACATAAGCAAGGAGAAGTCCTTTCAATGATCAGAGATCTAGATGGTACACCTGATAATTTACCTTGTGCAGAAAGTGGCCTAAAGTAAGAAAATACAAACTCACAGACAGTGGCAAATGGTCAGACTGGTTTGTCAGGTTCCAGAAAGGAGAAAGACTAGAAGATGAGGGACAAACAGGTCTAGGGAAGAGTCATGTGGAGGCATGTATGGGGGTATGCACGAAGTATGATCTTTCTATCACACATAATAGCCACCAGAGAGTGTCTACCACAGAAGAGTCACCAAACAACCAAGTAGACATCTGTCAGTTGACATCAGTCATCCTCTGTCATTGGCCACCCCAATGCTGACACAGTGGCATAACAGCTGCATGAATGAAGTAGTCATTATAATAGTGATAGAAGTTATTCATTGGCCCAACTCCATGGGCTCCTTCTCACTAAGGCTGATCTAGCTACTGGCACTGTTGAGTGCCTGACCTATCATTAACATAGACCAGTGCTAAACTTCCAATTTGGCATCATTCCTCAAGGAGACCAGTTGTCCCCTTGGTAGCAAGTTCATTTCTGCCCTGGAAAGGGCAATGATTCATCTTGACTGGGACCAACATGCAATATGGGCTTATCTCTCCTGTCCACTGGGCCTCCAGTGGACACTACATTTGGGGAGACCCTTATGACCAGTTGATGGATAAGGGAAAAGGCTGAGGTTGAGTTAGTTCCAATCTTGAAGGCTTACAGAACCTTTGATTTACTAACATGGATTCTCATATAACACCACCTCTGAGGGTCCCTCTTTACAGCAAATGAGGTATGACAGTGGACACATGACCACAGGATGCTCTGGTTCTACCCCATACTGCACCACCCAGGAGCTGTTAGCATGAGAAAACAGACAAATGGCCTATTTTGTTGCTGCTGATGTATCAGCTTGAAGGATGTATTCTGTAAGGATGGGATGCCATCTTCTGGGACATTGTACATACTCGAAATCAACAATGATTATATGGTACTGTAGCCCCAATAGTAGGATATGTGGATTCAGGAACCAAGAGGTAGAAATGGAAGTGGCCCAATTAATATCAATCCTGTTGATCCACTTGGGGGAATTTATGCTTCTGGTCCCCATCATGTGGATCTATAGGTCTCCATTCTCAGAAGAGGAATGTGTACATTAGGGGATACACTAAGGCTTTTGTTCAGCCTTAAGATTTAGGTGGCCTCCCAGTCTCTTGGCCTCCTGCCAAGTGACCAACAGGCAGAAAAAGGAGTAGTCACCATCCTGGCAGTGGCAGTGGAACCCTGATCATTAGGAGGAGATAAAGTGAATGCTACAAAACTGGAATGGTGAAAAATATGGCTCCTGAATTATCCACTGAGGAATCTCCTGGTGCTCTCATGTCCAATATTAATGATAAATGGGCAAGTATGGCAGTTATAGCCTAAAAAGGCCACGGTGATCCAGGGTTTAGATCTTTCAGGCATAAGGGTCTTTATCACCTCACCAGGAAAGGCAACTAAATAAAAGCTATGCTAGCAGAGGGGAATCTATAAAAGATGAAGGATGATGATGATGATGAGGAGGAGGAGGAGAAAGAGGACCTATTATGTCTTCAAAATCAATAACAGTAGCAGTAGGGACTATGGTTCTCCCACTAACTATTCTCTTAATTTTCCCAGAAAACAAGACTCCAGAATCCTGGACAAGTTTTCCACAAGCAGAGTAAGGTCATTACAAGCAGCAAGTGAATGCAGTGGCGCAAGGGGTGGACTGTAGTTGTGTTCTATTGTGTTCTACTATTGTGTTCTACTCAGATCCTCCCTCAAGGCCAATCTACCTGGCCCCAGCTGCTGATGACTCCCAAAGCAGTGTTCCTTCTCGAAAACTGCCCTCAAGCACACTGAACTTCCTTGCCCATGGGAAGCCTGCAGTAAATGGCTGGATGACAAGACCCAGTTTGTGAAACAGGGGTTAAAGCAGGTTTCGGGCCCAAGAACTCCTTACAAGCTCTCTCTCTGTCTTTAAGTAAACTCTACCCCTACTGTGGGGCTCAAACACACAACCCCAAGATCAAGAGTTGCACAGTTTACGACCTGAGCCCACCAGGTGCCCCATGCCAAACAATATTTTGGCATTATGATTTTATGCAACAAAATCAATAATACTTTATTAATGTGCTATCAAGGTTGATCATATTTTCTGGCTCACTTTTCTGCAAATTCATTTATTTAGGTCATCAAAATTTATACTTGTAGCTACTTCATTTTCAATCAAAATAAATTGAATGTGACATAGGTCCCCCCTGGCAAATGTGAGGTTGCAGGTGACTTTGGAAATTTTTAATTTTGAAAAGGATCTTTCTGGGGATGCTTGGGTGGCTCGGTGGTTGAGCATCTGCCTTCAGCTCAGGGTGTGATCCCAGGGTCCAGGGATTGAGTTCCACATCAGGCTCCCCATGAGAAGCCTGCTTCTCCCTCTGTGTCTCTGCCTCTCTCTCTCTGCCTCTGCCTCTCTCTCTCTCTCTCTGTGTGTCTCTCTTGAATAAATAAATAAAATCTTTTTTTTAAAAAAAGGACCTTTCTGTGTGATAACTGTTACCAGACCTGTTTAGAGTCTTT
Organism: Canis lupus baileyi; assembly: GCF_048164855.1. Classification (NCBI taxonomy): domain Eukaryota; kingdom Metazoa; phylum Chordata; class Mammalia; order Carnivora; family Canidae; genus Canis; species Canis lupus. Next base: position 90,051,409 of record NC_132876.1, read on the forward strand.
TTATGGGCTGTGACCAGGTTGGGATACATTTCTGATGAATTATTTCAAAATATATTACATTTTGAAATTCAAAAATTTCAGTGTATCTAGAGCCAAGTCTCACAGAACATCTTTTTTCCTAAAAAAATTCAACTATACAAATCAGTTTCATCTAAGTCTGAATTTAATTTTAAATGTAAATTTATACAAAGGCATTTTAATATTTTCTCTGACGTCTCCTGTAACTCGTGGAGGTCATAGAAGAAATTAAAAGTGGCTTCGTGATTTATCTATAATTCAAAATGCCTGTTTATGCATTTTATTGTTGTATCTCCAATTACAAGGAAAAATTAATTTTTAAATTGTCTTTGTTAATAATTGGTTCATCTGAAGCTTCCTGTGAAAATAGCGTTCTTTTCTGTTGAATTTGATGATCTTTAAATTTAATTTCTATGTCTAAGCCTGTGGATATTTGTCACGCAGTGTTGCTGGGGTTTTTAAAACCCGAGATTCTAAACTCATCGAAAAACTCTAACTCCCTGTTATGCTTTATTGCAATGTCCATGTGTATGCTTTGATTTTTTTAAAGATGTATTGACAAACTTGACTGTCTGAGCTCTGGCAGTTCCTGCCCAGGTGCGCAGGCCGAAGAGCTGACATTTGTGCTGATGCCACAGGAACGGGGTCCATGCATTGCCGGGCATGCTGGCTTCCCACCAGGGGTCCCAGCGCCAATTCCATGTGGATATCCCGCCCTTCTCCACCACAGCTGCATCAGCACCCCCAATCTGGCTTTGGAGCTCTGCTGCACTGGGGACTGCCCCAAGCATGCATGTGTGCCCTGGGTTGCTAGGGAATCCCTTGGGTTGTGCTGCCTGCAGAGCCCCCAGCTGCCACTCAGCGTCATCACCCTGTGTGTTATCCGTGTGACTCTCATGTGTGCTCCTTGGTCCCATCAGCTGTCACTTGGGAAAGACAAGTTCGACGGCAAAATTATTAAGGATTTCAAGATAGAGCCAGCAGAACATGAAACCAAGCATGGGGCCCCTCTGGGAGTGGGCTCTGGGCTCCCCCTAAACTGTCCGCAGGCTTCAGGCTCTGCTTCCAGACCTGGTGCAAAACGGCCCATCTTGGTTTGAGTTTCCCTCAAAGCAGAGGGGCCCAGGTTATTTGTGCAGGAAACACAGTGATGGTCGGGTGGGGAAGTGAGAAAGGGAAGTGGGGAAAGCCAGTCAAGGTCTGTTCTTGGGTGGATTATCCCCATGGGCCCTGGAGGTCCTCCGAAGGAGTATGTAGAAGACATTGGAATGAATATCCTCCTTCTACCGAGAGGCCAGGAAGCTGGGGTATTTATCCTTCGGTTCCCATTTCTCATTGGCTGAGGGTGGCTCCTGCACTCCTGGAGCATTTAACACACAGCCTGCCCCCCCTCCTCCCCCCCCCCCCCCAGCCAACAACTCCCAGGCCAGCCCCACGATGCCCCCTGAGCCAGAGAGTGCCTTCCGGTGGAGAAACACAGGAAGCCACGGGGCCTGTGGAAACTGTCTGCGGACGGCCTTCTGGGTGGAGCTGGGGAGATGGCCCCAGTGCCTTTTCTCCTGCCTCTCCCACTCTTGGCCCCTCCACACACGCATGCCGACGCACCTGGACTGGGTGGGCCTTTTCATTTATCCTTAACGTTGTAATTAGTGCTTAATTTCCTCCTTACATTAGTATTGCAAGTGCCTCCAACAACTTTATTTTCCTCCTTTATTTATACTAGTGAAAAGGCACTTAGAAGCAAATTATGCTTGCCTCCATATATCTCTCTACCTGTTTATCTCTGTGTTTATGGGGTGCCTATCACCATGGTATCTGGGCACTTAGACAGTCCCATTAGATCAAATTCATTACCTGAGAGAGGAAGAAAAACACACTCCTCCTCCAGCCTGCGCAGAAGGCTCTCGGTAGCACACAGAGGGCCTGGGCTCAGGGAGACCCGCCAACCCAGGGCCTTTTGTTTTCCAACTCAAGGAAGAGGAATCTTTTTGGCAAAGAAGCCGATCCCCTCCTGCAGCTAGGCATGGAGAGTTCGCAGTATAATTTGGAAGATCTATCCGAGGGTGGGTCTCAATATGTTGGGCATTTAAAATTTGAAATGATTTCAATTTCATTGCTCTCCAAATATCAGATTGAGCCCATTTTTCACAAATGCAGCTTCGCGCTGTGAGCAGCTTCCACTGGAAGATTCCAGATGTTAACTCCTTCTTTCTCACACACCCTGGAGTGATAGGAGGTGCCGAGCTCAAACAGCACCCAGCAGCTCTCTGTGCCTGGGCCTGTGAGGCTGCCTTAAGGCCTCAGGTCCCCTGTGTGACCCAGGGCACCAGGGAAGATGGGGAAGTCTGGCCCCCACTGTCCCAGCCCCCTGTCCTGTTCTGCCCTTCCCTCCAGCCCCTGCCCTCTGCCCTTGGGCCTCCCTCCAAGCTCCTGGCTTGGCCTTGCACCTTGGACCACAGTGACCACCATGAATCTCCTTCATTATTCCTGGGATCCTGTCTCACGGCTGCCAGAGGCCATCCTGACCAAACACCCTATCCACCCAGGACTCTTAGGGTCTCCCACTGTGGGCATTTTTCCCCGGGGAGCTCACGCAGGTCTAGATAGGAGAATCTGAATACCGTTACAAATACCATTACAGGTGAGAAAATACAGGTAAAGAAACCCTTGCCTTTAAAAAAAAAAATTATTCATTTGAGAGAAAGAGCACAAGTTGGAGGGTTAGAGGCAGAGGGAGAAGCAGGCTCCCTGCTGAGCAGAGAGCCCTACGAAGGGCTGGATTCCAGGACCCCAGGATCATGACCTGAGCCAAAGCAGGCAGTTAACTGACTGAGCTATCCAGGGGCCCCAAGAAACCCTTACCTTTTAAAATGACATAAGTAGGGGGGCGCCTGGGTGGCTCTGTTGGTTAAGTGTTTGCCTCCTGCTCAGGTTATGATCTCTGGGTCCTGGGATTGAGCCCTGCATCAGACTCCTTACTAGCGGGGGGGGGGGGGGGGGGGTGCGGGGGGGTGGTCTGCTTCTTAATGTGTGTGTGTGTGTGTGTGTGTGTGTGTGCGTGCGTATATTAAGTAAACTCTACACCCAAACGTGGGGGTCAACCTCACAACCCTGAGATCAAGAGTCCCGTACTCTACTGGATGAGCCAGCCAGGCATCCTTATGTTTTTTAAATAAAATTTTAAAAACCCACCACAAACCAACAACATAGATGAGCAACATGGTGAAAATGGAAATCATTCCAAGTTCCACCTTCCCTGAGATGGTCATTGTTAACCCAGTGGTGGACATCTCATCAAATGTTCACCTCTGCAGACATACACGTATAAACATGTTTATTCCCACAAAATGAGGAGATGCCATAGGAACTAATTCAGAAACTGCTTTATTCACTTAACAGCACATCGTGAGTATTTTCCTAGATAAAAATAGATCTACGTTGAGTTCACGGCTACCCAGCGTTCTGTTGGCATGAAAATGTTATCATGTATTAAATGTACCTCCTACGGCTCCTTTGCAGTCTTTTGTAAGTTTTCACTATTATAAACTACATCGTGATGAGCTCACCTGTGTCAGGTATCCCACCTCCTCTTTCCAGAGTTGGCTGGGTCTTGAGAGCTTTTGACACATGGCCGAATTGCCTTCCAGGAAGATCCTGCGGTTTAATCCTTCCACCAGAGTGAAAGGAAGCAAGTGCAGGCAGCAGTCATTGTATCCCCTTCCTGAAGACCCTGTGGCTGGCCCCTGCAAGCCAGACCAGCCCCAGGCAAAACGGAGATGACCTGGGCTGCTCCCCTCCTCCTGGCCCCCAGCCCTGCCACTCACCTGTCTGGGCTGCCGGCCTGCAAAGGGTCCCTGCTGCCTTGGTGGGAGCGTGGCCCGGGCTCTGGGCCTGCAAGGGCAGGATTGGGGCTGGGCTGGGCTGGGACTCCCTCTGTGACCAGACATAGGAGAGGACACCTGGGACAGCTCCTTTCTGGGGCTCTGTAAATTCCTTTCCACCTCTGGCTCTGCTCCTGCGATTCCTCCCCAGGACCACTCGTCCCATCCCTGCATTTCCCCACTGCAAAAGCCACCTCCTCCACAGAGCCTTTCCTGATTGCAGACAGAAGGTGTCCCTCTGGCACGTGGCTTGGGAACTCCTTTGCACAGACATTGGGGAGGTTGTGTGATTCCTGTGTCTCGTCCTCGCTGTCTCTTACGGTGACGAGCGCATTTCATTTACCACAGGCAAGCATCACTGTGACTGTGTAGTTTCCAAGCTCGCGCCCTCCAAGAGGCCACATGGAAGACATACTGGGCAGGGAGGAGGTGGGTGTCTGCCTAGAAAAGGGAGAAGAAAGAGAAGGAGCCATTCTGAGGTCCGTCTGGAACCTTCTATATTCCCCCCACACCACACACAAGGCTCACGCCAGATGAAGCAAAATTTCTAGAACTCAACGAAGCCCAGACTTTGCAGTGACCATGGCTGCTAAGATACTGTGATTTATAAAAAGAAATATGGACGTATTTGGTCTTCAATCTCCGTCCTGGCAAAGAGCTCCTAGAAGCCTTGCAATATCTGGAGATGAGAACCATAAAGGTGTCTTTTGTTATGTTAATGAAGCAACTTTTGGAAAGCACCTCTGGATGGGGGCTGGTTGCCAGGGTTACCAACCAAGTGATTAAGGGGTTGAAACTTTCCATGGTACCTCCCCTGGCCCCAGGGAAGGAGAGGGGGCCTGGAGGTCCAATCAATCACCAATGCAATGATTTTGTCAATCGCGCCTATGTAATGAAGCCTCCATAAAAACCCAAAAGGACAGGATTGGGAGGGCTTCTGGGTTGGTGAACTCAGAGATTTGGGGAGAGGGCATGGAAGCGTCACACCTCTTTCCCCAGACCTCACCCTAAGCATCTCTTCCACCTGGATGTTCCTGAGTTTTATCCTTTTATAAATAAACCAAATGATCTACTAAGTAAAATGTTTCTCTGAGTTCTGTGAGCTGCTCTAGCAAATTAATCAAACCCAAGAAAGGAGGGGGCCGTTGGAACCTTTGATTTACAGCCAGTCAGTCAAAAGCACAGGTGACAGCCTGGCCTTGGACTGGCGTGTGAGGGGTGGGGGCATGTGATCTCATAGGACTGGGCTTTACCCTGTGGGATCTGACGCTGCCTCTGGGTAGATGGTGTCAGAATTGATTTGAATTGTAGGACACCCACCTGGTGTCCAGAGCGTCCAGGGTGTCCAGAGCGTTGCTTGTTGTTGGGTCTGTGGAACTCCTCCCCCCAGGCCCCTACACACAATTAGAATTGGGTTCAGGAACCCAAAATACCTGCCACTCTGAGTGACTCTGGGATAATGAGGACTTCTGAGATGGGAGGCTGAGCCTTTACCAGCACACTGGAATCCAAGGGCTGGGATATTGGTAATGCCAGAGCTGTGCCACTGGTAATTATTCCTACTAGTACCATTGTTATCACAGCTGGGACTATTACTACTGAGCCTTTGCACAGAGACTGGGGAAGGGGGGATGTGAAGGAGTGACAGTTTGGAGGTCCTAACTGCTGTGGCCCAAGGTGTCAAGAAGCATCTTTGTTTCATTTGGGGCAGTGGCTCAGAAATCCCCTTTTCACAGACATTGGTGGTCTCCTCCATGCTTCGAGGCTCTAAGCTCTCTAAAGAGCAGAATTGCCCTTTGTGTATCCAAGGCCAGGATTGTGTCTTACTGGACCTTGTATTCCAACAGCAACTGGCTAATACTAGATGGTAATGAACTCTCTGCACTGCTGTGCTTGGCCGCTTGGCCCGGCACTACCACGTTTTGTCCATACAGCAGTGGGAGGAAGGTATGCTGATGACTGTGTCACTTGAAAACCAAAGGAACCGAATCTTAGAGGGGTAAGTGACTTGCCCAAGGTCCACGGCAGTGGGTGGCAGAACCAAGACTTCAACCCGTGTATGCTCAATCCCAACGCTTGTATTCTTAACCGCTGTACAAGTTTGCTAGTGCTGCTGTGACCAAGTACCACAAATCTAGTGGCTTAAAACAACACACATTTATCATCTTACAGCTCTGGAGGTGGAAGTCCTAAATAAATCTTGTGGGGCTAGAATCAAGGTGGTGGCGGAGCTGATTCTTTCTGGAGGCTCCAAGGGATGATCTGTTCATTGCTTCTTCCACCTTCTAGATGCTGCTGGTTTTCCTTGGCTCAGGGTTGCATCACTCCAACTTCTGTTTCTGTGGCAACATAACCTTCTCCTACTACTGCTCTGACCTCCTGCCTCCCTCTTCAACAGACCCTGATGATTACACTGGACTCACTCAGAAGACGGGATGATGTCATCACTTCAAGATCCTTCATGTCATCACATCTGCAAAGTCCCTTCTGCCGTGTAAGGTACCACTTGCAAGTTCTGAGAACCAGGATGCGGGTATCTTTGGGGGTCCATCATTTGGTCTACTACATCCACTCCCTGTGCTGCCTCCATTATAAATGGTGATGGGATGAATTAATGAAGGAATGGATGCCCTGGAGCAGTGCACCCTTAGCTTGGATGCCCACAAGGGCAGACAAGGAATTAGGGGAGGGTGTTCACTTGGAAATGATCCCAGAAAACCCCGGTAGGGCAGTGAGGTAGTGAGGGAAGGAAGGAGAAGAAGCCAAGAAAGGTGTACAAATGAGCTGGTTGTTCCCGTGGACAACTAGGGCTCGATCCTGTTGGGGACCCTCTTAAGGACTGTTCTGAACCCGTCTTAGAATCATCTCACTGAGGGTAACTGTATTCGTGTCCCAGGGCTGCTGGAAGAAAGTAGCACAAACTGGGTGGCGTACAACAGAAATGTGCTGTCTCACAGTTCGGGAGGTTGGAAGTCTAGAGCCAAGGGGTCAGCAGGGTCATTTCCTTCTGGAGACTTCGGGGAGAAGCTGTTCCATGCCTCTTTCTGGCTTCTGGTGGCTGCTGGCCATCCTCGGCATTCCTCAGCTTGTAGATGCATCCTTCCGATCTCTGCCTCTGCCCTCGTGTCACTTCTCTTCTCTGCATCTTCTCCCCTTCTCTTCTAAGGACCCTTGTCATTGGATTGAAGGTCCACTTGAATAATCCAGGATGATATCGAGATCCCTACCTCAACTATGTCTACAAAGACCCTTTTTCCAAACAAAGTCACATTCACAGTGTCAAGGTGAACACATCTTTTTGGGGGCCACCATTTGACCCACTACAAATGTGAAGCTGAAGTATTTATCCATAAACTCTCAGCCCTCGCTGGCTGGGGTTGACCCTGGTGATGTCAAAGTGTAGTGCTGAGCCTTGCCCTCTACCAAGCTAGCCCCCATGCATCTCCAGAAAGCCCCAGACACAACGTGAGGCATTAGAGGGGAATGTGTAGAATCTGTCTCAAAGAGCTGGATGACCGAGAGCCTTCCTGCATCCCAATATTTCTCTCCTCTCTGCTCTCTCCCCCGCCTCACCCCTTAGGCACCCTGGCCTTGCCTCCGCCTCCAGAATAGATGAATCAGCAGGAAAACCTCTTGTCTGCCCAGAAAGTCGGAGAAAGATCGAGGCCCGGGGTGTCTCACTGCCCCTCCCACATAAACAGGCCCGGGAGTCTGGCTTTGGAGCAGCCTAGTTGAAGAGGCTGTATGTCTTTCTGAGCAAGCCAAGCGGAAAGAGGGGCGGGGTAGGGGTGGGGGGATAGGGAGGAGAAGTAATTAGTTTGATGAATCTTCTTTTTAAGCCGTTCTCTACATGGGGCTCTCACGGCGTTATAGGCTCAGTGATGCATTTCCTAAGTTTTATGAATCCTTAAACATGGGCCATTTTTCAAAAGAGAGAGGTGAAAGTAATCATGTGTCGGCACAAACCCTAGGTGTCCCCGGTCTGGAACAAGGACACCCGACGAGGGCCCCCAGGCCACAGAGGGCTTTGGAGAGTCCAGATGAGGTTTAAGTCGCCTTGCTGCCCACCCTGCTGCCAGAGGCAATGTGCATTCAGTATCCACGCATGCACCCCAGAGGCCTCTTCTGCATGGCCGCTGGTGTTGGGACGTGGGACTGGGGATGTAAGTCCCATGCGGTGCCATCCGCAGCCTGCTGTGAGGTGGGGCTTGGGACTAAGGCTCCTGTGGGGAGGTTTGTGCCAGTCAGTAGATCCTCCTCGATAGGCTGGTGGTGACACCTGCTGTGCTGCCTGTGGTGGGTTGCAAAAAATTGACCCCAGATCCTTCCCTGCCAACTGGTAGCACCCTCCCATACTGACCTTGGACTTGGTCATTGACCTGCTTTGGCAAGTCCTAAATGTCATGTAAGCTCTTAAAAAGTGCTTACATGATGGTGCTTGTCCACTTACTGCCCTTAGAATCTTCAGCCACCTGGTGAACAAGCCCAGGCCAGCCAGCTGGATGATGAGAGCTGTGGACCAGTTAGCCCTTTGCTCCAGCGGACAGGTGGCCCTCAGAAGCAGAACTTCCTTGGTGACCACTGGCCGAGGGCCAGGGATGGGAAGCAGTCAACAAAGGAAACTCCATTGAGCAGATCCCCACTGGGGGTATCTGGAGCCCAATGCTACTGGGGACCCCTGGGGGATAGTAGCACCTCATACCTCAGTTAGTCCCCCCCCCCAGGATTGTAGGAGCCCCCTGATGATGCCCCATCTCCCTTCAGTGTTTGAGGACTTCCTGGAAGGCTGTCACCTCACCGCTAGCCTAACCCACGTGGGGACCAGTAGGCTCCAGAGGCCAGAGGAAGCCCGAAGGCCAAGAGTCACAGAGCCTGGCACGTACTAGGTGCTCAGTGAACATACATTCTTGCCCATCCCTCATTCTGCATGAGGGCGCCTTCTGAGCCCAGCCCAAATTACCTATGGTATACATGTGAGCTAAACAGATGGTGGTTGTTTTTTTTTTTTTTTTAAGACTGATTTATTTATTCCAGAGAGAGAGAGAGAGAGAGAGATTGAGAGTGCCAGCAAGTGAGCAGGGGGAGGGGCAGAGGGAGAGAATCTCTAAGCAGACTTCCTGCTATGCAGGGCTCGATCCCACGACCCATGAGATCATGACCTGAGCTGAAACCAAGAGCTGGATGCCCAAGCGACTGAGCCACCCAGGTGCCCCACAGCTAGTGCTTGTTTGAAGCCACTGTTTGGGAGTGTTTTGTGGCACAAGAAAAGCTAACTGACACAGTGTCTCAGCTTTTGGTGGTCCCCAGGAGGAGCCCTCACCGAGCTCCCCGTGGGGCTACCGCCATGTATTGTCAGGCTGATTCCCAGCCTCGGACGGTTCTTGACTTTGATGCTAATGCTCTGCCAGCACAACCAAGTTCTTTTTCCACTCCCTTTGGGGGCTTTGGATTAATAGGACTAATGAACGGAACTCAAAAAGCTTTGATCTTCTTGTTTCTAAGTTGAGGTCAGCCTCCAGATTGAAAGTTCATTTTACTGGGTAGGGAGGCCTCCCTGGGGGGTTGAATTTAATGCCCTGGGGGTGGCTGGGTATTGGGCCAGTGCACAGGCTGGGTGGCAGGGCTGATGGATGTTATTCCCTCAGCTGGCCCAACCCAACATGTTCTAGACTCCATCCCTTGTCTCTATCTGCTGCCAGCCTGAGAAACACGGGGCCACCCCCCACTGCAGCCATCCAATAAGAGAAAACCCGGAACAGTAGGATCTAGAGAAATAACATGATCCTTTCCATCCTCACTTATGATGAGACACTGGTGTCTGGGGTCCTAAAAGCAATGGTTCCTTTGCCTCCCCCTTTCTCAGTGACTATAGTCTGTCTCACCTTGTCTTTAGGCTGTCCACAGAACTGCCAGCCCCCAGAATGCCCACTTCCTGGCTGAGGCCAAATTGACAATAAGGGCCACAGATCCTTTCTGAGCAAGGCTGACCTGTCCACTGGATAAGGGGTATGGGTCTGGCACTGCTGGCCTGTGCTGAAGGCATAGCCACTGTCCAGTAGCAGGGGCGGGGAGATGCCCTGGTGATGTCTGGTGGGCAGGCACATTTACCTGTGAGTGTCCTATGAGGAGGCGCAGACGTGGTTGGTGAGCACTGGCCCGGAGCCCGGAGCACCAGCCCTGCCCATAAAAAGCCTGGCTCTGAGCCTTGTTCTCCCCTTTACCTTGCATAGGGAAGAGCCCCTGACCCAGGGAAGGGGGCCCGTCATGGGCACTAGGCCTCCACAGCATGTTCCAGGGAGATGCCCTCGCTTTGGAGTCCTCCCAAGCTGCATGTTCGTGGGAGAAATGGCGGAAGCCAGAGGCAGGCCTACCTCCTGACTAGCTCCCGGGGGGCTGGGAGGGCAGCAGGCAGGAGTAGGAGGGAAGGTACAAACCTTCCTCAGACGGAGGCTGATTCCTACCACAGAGGTCACATTGCCAGGGCTGCCTGATTGCATCACACATAGTGACAAAAAAGGTGAGGCGTATGGGTGAATGAATAGGTTCACGTGCGCGCATGCCTGTGTGTTTTTATGTGTGCGAGAACATGTTGTGTATGTGTGAATGTGGGTAATTTATGTGTTGTGTGCAGATGTGTTTCTGTGTGTGTATGTTGGCATGTGTCTGTATTTGTGTACACATGTGCATGCACGCGTGTGCCCATCCATGCTGTGACATCTCTGGCACCAGGGGAAGACTCATTGGGGGCCCCAGTCAGAACTCTCTAGGCCTAGGTAAAATCTGGAGGGTGAGTTCATGAGTAATTCTTTTGCACCCTCGATTCACACACGGGGGCTCCTGCCTTCTGATCCCCTCACCTTTGTCACTCCCACCCGTATCTCTGCTACATCACTGCTGGCCAAGGGTGGGGGAACCCAAGTGCCAGGATCTCCACTGCTACTAATATCACCTGCCCCACTCCCACTCCCCAAAGCATCAGGATGGTGGGGCAGCCGAACTGCCACATCCTGGGGTTACCCAACTTGCCTGCGGAATGAGGGGTGGGCAAGGACGATCTTTACTGAGCACCTAGCGCATGCCAGGCTCTGAGACTCTTGGCCCATGACCGCGTGCCCTCCCCTTGTTTCCTGGGGTCCACTCCCAAATATCCTACTAATATTCACACCCTTATCTCAAGGGCTATGTTTGGGGGCCGAGACAAGGCAAGTGCTTTATCTGATGAGTTGGGACAAATCTGGGCCCAGGGGGCTCCCCCCCCTTTCTAGGTCCCCTCTTGGAGGTGGCCTGCCAGAAAAAGCAGAGCATCTCAGCTCACCATGGTCTTCAGTTCCACCTGGAGCCTAGTAGGTCGGATCAACGCCAGAGCGAGTGTCAGCAAGACAATTGCTGTGACAGATCGTGAGCCACATCTACCAGATAGCCTTTTCTGTAATAAAGGACATTCTGAGCCCTACCTTTCGGACTTCTGTGTCCATTTCTCAATCGGTCGGGAGGAGAAGAAAAGAGCGTTATTAATGGACCCTCCTGAAACCCCAACATCTATCACCGTATTCCCACAACCAGAAAGTGCCAGGAATATCACAGGGACTCATTAATATTTGCTGAATGGAAAAAAGTGACAGAACGAGATTCAAACCCACGTCTGTCTTCCTCCAAGGCTGTGTCACTTTCCATCCCGTCCAAGGGAGGAGGGCTTGGAGAAAGACTGGGGGTGCCGAGGGAGCGTCCCAGTGGCCCTTGACGCCTGGCTCTCCTGCCCTTGTGCAGAGAGAACGTTCTCCGTGGGCCACAGCTCAGGGGCGAGGTCAGCCGTTCTGCCCCGGGGAGGCCAGGGCTTGGCCGGCGAAGTGCAAATCCCCGCGCATTACCCTGCCAGCCCTGTCTAATCACAGCCCTGTGTGTTTTGACTGAGAAGCTCTACCTGCCTCTTGGGATTGATGTGAAGATTAATGCCTGTTTAGCAAATTACAGCTTCCCCATCACCTCCTGCTCCTGGGAGAGAAGGAGCCTTAGAAACGGAAAATAAAAACAAACCTCACCGCCCCGTGTCAAGGCTTGGCCGTGGCAGTGACAGCTGGGCCCAAGTAACAGAGCAGGGAGGCTTAGCAAGGCCAGGTGAGCTCTGGGGCCCGCCGGGGCGAAGGCTGGGGGAATGCCGAGCCCACCCTCAGGCTCCGGGCCGCACGGGGGGCTGATGGAGAGCGTGGAATGACGCAGGGTCTTTCTGGAAAGACAGCCGAGGGCAGCTTGTGGCCAGGACCTGTCTCCTCCGAAGGCTACAGCATCGGGGGAGAGCTGGTCCTGTCCACACCAGGGAGGGAACAGTCTGCCCCTCTCCGGGGCTCTTTCTGCCACCCACCTTCCTTCCCAGAAACTCCAAGGGAGAACCTGGGGGGTGATGGTGACTTTTGCTCAGTTCGAGGTGCCCGAGCAGTGGAGGTGGACATCGCGGTGAGTGATGCGCCAGCCGGTCCCGTGCACAGAAAGCCGAGAGGGAAGGCGCGGGCACAGGTCTGAAGGGCGCAGGTGTCGCGCTGCCCAGCTGTCCCCGGCCCGTGTGGGTGCCAGCGGAGCCGGGGGACCTCTAGCCGAACACCGCAGGGCTGGGAAACTCCTGCCTCGGCTCCCTGGCGCCCTCCCCGAGGCCGGACACTCGGAGGCAGGCGTGTGGAACCCGGTGGCCCGTGGCGGGGATCGTTTTCTGGATGCCGCTCCCTTCCCTTGCCCTCCTCGTCCCCCCACCCCCAGCTCCACTCCGTTCCTCCAAATAAACCAGTTCTGCTCACATTTCCCAGTCTGCTTCTGAGGGAGCCCAAAGTAGGTCAGGATGGAGAGGAAGAGAGGGGGAGTCTGGAACACACTGGAGGGGGAGAGTACACAGACCTGGTGGCTACCGCTCACACAGAAGAAAAAAGGTGTTATGTTCACGTCCATCACGTTTTCAAAAAGCCTCCAGACTCCACCCTCCCTCCCTTATGAACAGTCTGTTCTTCCAGAACAGCAACAATGTGCTAACAGAACCTAGCCATCTGCGAGTGCAAAGATTTCCCCTGATAGGCCTCCGGGCTGGCCCACCCCCCTTGGCCCTGCCCCGCCCTACCTTGCCCTGCCCTATGCTCCCCTGCCCGGCCCTGCCTGGAAAGTCTCTCCGGCTGCCACGTGCTGCTGATGCCCCCCTGGGCTGCGCTCGGGGCGAGGTGGGCACCCAAGGGCTGGGGGGACAGCCTTCCTTATGGTTAAGGGGCCCCACCCCTCACTTCCTCCACCCCTGCACCCTCTCACACACATGTCAGGGATCTGGGGGTTGATGGTGACTTTTGCTCAGTTCGAGGTGCTCCTTCTGCAAGAGGGGCCCTCTGGGTTGCGTGGTCCTTGACCACCTGAAGGACAGATTTTTTTTTTATTTTATTTATTTATTCATGAGAGACACACAGAGAGAGGCAGAGACAGGCAGAGGGAAAAGCAGGCTCCCTGTGGGGATCCCAATGCGGAACTCGATCCCAGGACCCTGGGATCATGACCTGAGCCAAAGGCAGACGTTCAACCACTGAGCCATTCAGGTGCCCCTGAAGGATAGATTTTAAGGGGCCTCCATCAGGACTGGCTGTGGTTGGTTTGGAGGACTTTTGATTGCTTTTTATTTCCTGGTCTAGTCCCATCCCACAGCTCTGTTCCAGAGGTCACTGGGGGAAGAAATGGAAAATCCGGGTAATTCTGCTAATGAGAAGCCTCTACCCTGTGGCTGTCTCTTGATAAGATGGTGCTTTGAAAGAGCCGGTCTGGGCTAGGGGCTGAGCGAGGAGAGGCCAGTGGGCTTCAGGGAGCACTCAGGTTGCAGCTGAGCAACTCAGCCTGTTCCCAGGGGTCCCCAGAGGTATCTTTATTCCACCTCCTTGCCATAGGACCAGGATGAGAGAGGGAGCTTGAGTAGGTGCTCCCTGGCGGGGTGGTGGGGTGGAAAGGGCCATGGAGGGAGGGATGGGGCAAAGATGACCCCTTGGGTGTGCCAGGGCTGTGCCGTATGCCATGTCATATAACTCTCAGGTTAACCCTATGCGTGGGGATCTGCTATCTCCATATCACAGATGGGGAAACTGAGTCATTCTACCTAGGCCAACAAAACCAAGAGGTGAAGAAGCCAGTCTTGCCAGGCCTTCCTGGCTTCTGAGCCCACACCCATGCTTTTTGCACAAAATCTTACACTGCCCCTTTGGGGGTCTGAAGAGCCAGATACCAGGTCCTGCAGTGGATGCCAGCGGAGCTGCAAGTTGCCTCACATTTTGGAAGCTCAGTGGCCTCGTCTATGAAGGAAGGCAAGCTGGACTCCCTTAAGTCTTTTGCTCCTAACCCTGGATGTGCAGAAGGTTCTATGGGCTGGCCGATATATGGCCCAACAGTGGGCCAGAGGTGCAGGCCCCAAGTGTGGGCTGGGCATTATTTCTAGGGATTTGAGGTGGCTGGTTTCTGATGGATGAGCCTGTTCTATTGGGAGTCCAGCTCCCCCCATCCCCCAATCCCAGACGTACCTGTATCAGCCGTCTGTGAGGCTGACTCTATCAGGCCAGGTTCCGGGCACATGGAGATTCCAGTTATCTGCTTCTGCATAATAAATGACTCCAGTCCTGAGTGGCTTAAAACAACTGTTTTATGATATGCTATCATTTCATGGGTCAGGAATTTGGGTAGGGGTTGACTGCGCAACTTTTGTCCTCAGTGCATCGAGGGAGGTCTCTCTGGTATTCAGCTGACAGTTGGATTGTTCTGGAGTCTTCACTCAGATATGTAAGAACCTTGGCCGGGACGGCCAGCAGGCTAGGCTTGGCTCAGCTAGCTCTGTTAATCAGAGTGGTCTTCCCAGCACATGGTCTCGGGGTCCTTGGTCTTCTCAAGTACCTAGGGCTCCAAAAGTGGGTGTTCCAGAACCAGGAGGAAGCTGCATGACCTCTTATGACTCTAAAGCCTCAGAGGTTACATGGGGGTGCTTTAGCCACCCTCTCTGGGCTGAAGCAGTCACAAGCCTGTCTACATTCAGGAGAAGAAGCCATAAACCCCATCTCTCATTGGAAAGAGTGTCAAAGAATTAAGTGTCATAATGGCCCAGCTGTCCAAGTTTGCACTCAGCCCTCCATGCCCCCACTTCTTCTTCCATACTCCTTCTCCTCTGCCCCCAGCCACACTCCAACCAATCCAGGCAGCCAATGCTCACCTCTCTCAGGAATGAGCTGAAACACTCATTCATCATTAATTGTCAGAATCTTCACGTGTTACTCCCCTGAGAGGTATTTTCACTTGAAAACTGTGGCCTGAGAATGGCGTGGCATAACCAAAGGAATGCATTGCTAATAGTGGAATTTCAGGCATTTACCACAGGCCAGTAGGGGATATATTTTTCGGCCAAGGGACTTTCCTGGTGCAGACAGCTGGCTGTTCAGTCTACCCAGAGCCCATAAATACCAAACTGTAATCACTGGGGCTCTGAAGGCAGCCTGGACAGTAGCTTCCACACTTCCACACGATCGTTCCCCAGCCTGTACTGTGAATCAGCACCCAGATGATGCAGAAGGGGAGGGGGAGATGTTTCTGGGTCATTCTGGTGGCCAGCTCAGAGCTACACAGATTTAGTGCTCCACAGTGTAAAGGGGCGAGAATAGAGTGGTGTGTGTGAAATTCAAGTTTGTTTGAAAGTTAGAATATTTATGTAACATTGGCTCCCTTGGAGCATCCCACCTTCTTTTCCTTCTTATTTTATTTCTTAGCACTAACCTGTATGTTAGAAACTAGGCTAACTTCCAGTAGGGTAGGGAAAACTGGCAGCACAACTCCTGCTACACACACACACACACACACACTCTCTCTCTCTCCCTCTCTCTTTCTCTCTTTCTTTGTATCTCGCCAGAACTTTATCTTATTAGTTTCTTTGTTGGCTTTAGCCTGATGTCAGGATAAAGTGGGTATGGTCAGTGTATTTCAGTTTTTCAGATAAATTTCAGAAATTCCCACACAGGTTTCTTTTAACATCCCTCCCTGCCGCCAACCTTTTTTTTTTTTTAAGATTTTATTTATTTTAGAGAGATAAAGAGAGTGCATAAGGGGAAGGGTAGTGGGGGAGGGAGAGGGAGAGAATCTCAAGCAGATGCTGTGCTAAGTGCAGAGCCCAACACAGAGGCTCGAGCTCAGGACCCTGAGATCATGACCTGAGCCAAAACCAAAAGTTGGACGCTTAACCAACTGAGTCACCCAGGTGCCCCTCCCCAACCTTTTTAAACCAAAGCTCACAGTACCTAGTTTCAGGAGGAGGGGTAAAGAGATACCTGGGAGGTTTTGAAGGGAGGCAACAAAGACATTATGGGTACCTTTAAGTGAGCACTTACTATGTGCAGGCACCATTCTGAGTGTTTTCCATGTTTTAGCTCCATTTATCACAATAGCCTGGAGGAAGGTGCCAGAATGATCCCTTCCAGACAAATGAGGATTCTGAGGCATGGAGGAACCAAGTAAACATACCAAAGGCACAGAACGGGAAGCAGCAGAGGTGAGACTTGAACCCAGGCCTTCTATTTCTAGTGCCTGTTAATACACTAGACCACATGTTGATTCTGGTCCCGTGCCTTTGGCCTGTACTTCTGGGATAAATTCAGATCAAATTTAGGCCCAAGGGTGATCTCAAATAGGCGAGGGGGCCTTGTGTTGTCTGGTGAGAAGGAAGTAACTCAGAAAGCTGGTTTGGTGAGTATGACCGAGGGTGGCTCTGCTTTTGAAGGGTGAGGGGCTCTGGACTGCTGGAAAAAGAAAACTAAAGCCCCTCATTGCAAAACTCAGGAGAGGAGTTTGGATGGTAACAATAGTGACATTTGCTCAGGCCTCTTTACCCCTTACACCTTGTGGACCCTATAGCCATAATGGGGGCTCCACGGGCCTTGTTTTAAAGACCAAATGCTTCCAGAAACATTCCTCCCAAGCCACACAAAGGCTGCTTCATGTCATTAACTCTGGAAGGGCTGGGCCCCTGGTGTAGGCCCATGCTCTCTGGTTTAGCAGAGCAGAGGGCTTCTGACCAGACTTCCCTGTGCAGACAGTATTGGTGTTGGGTTTGGAGCTACTTACAGGAGCCAAGAAATCTGACATCTGGTCACAGCTTTGCTGTAATTTGCTGGGAGATCTTGGGCCTCTCACTTATCTCTCTCTGAGTTTCTGTTTCTTCATCTAGAAACTTGCATTATTTGACCTCCAAGCTCCTACCAGCCCTGAAATCTTATGATTCTGAGATGAATCATAAATGTGAGTCAACAGAACCTCCCAAACCCAAGGATCAATTGAAGCCGGAGAGGGTAAGGAAGCATAGAGGGAAGAAGTCGACCTAAGATAGTTTGGGAACAAGACAGGTAGATGAAGTTGTGGTATTTTCTGTCTGTGGAAGCATTGTACCCACCGAAACACCTCTCTGTTTTATGGGATTATGAGTCAAAACTCCTTTGATGGAGACAAATCTCTCATTGCATAATGATTTTCATTCAGAAAGATTTAAATGCAAACCCTCCTGGGAGAGAGAATTTTTTTCATTGACTTAAATTTATACTAAGATGTAAATGGCTGACACAAGATTCATTCCAGGATGGGAGCCTGGGTTTCAAAGGATGGGAGCCTGGGTCTTGTGGCCTGAAGATAGAGAGCCCCAAAGGGCAGGGGCTATAAAAGAGTTCAATAATGTGATAATCTACAGCCCAATGTTGCTTTCTCCACCACCACGACCCCAGTCTCCCCACTTCCCCCTTCTGACGCAGGAGCCACATTGGTGAGATTTCTGGTTTTGAGAACCAGAGGACAGAGGAGAGGCCGATCAGGCGGAGGTGCTGGGGAGGTCCCTGGAGGAACCGTGTCTGCCAAGCATGCCTTGTGCCCAGGTAGCTAGCCAGAAAGATGACCTTGTTTCCTCAAGGGCTGGGAAGGAAGACACAGTGCCCGGCTGGCCTGGAGCCCAAGGCTGAGGGGCACACGGAGGGAAGCCAGGATGTGCTGAGCTGGCAGGCCAGGCCCTGCCCGTGTGCAGCCCTGAATACATTTTGTGCCTCTGATGTCCTCACCTTGTAGGAAAGTAGTAGCTTGTGTTCTAACCAGCTGTCCCTGTGTGTGATGGTTCACATGATTTACTAAAGGGGGAGAACATTTGTTTCTTAACACAGACGTCCGGGAGAGCCTCTGTGATGAATGGCAGAGGATTCAGCACGGAGGCTGCTGGGAGCACTGGCCCTGGTGGCAGCCACGATGCTCTGAGCCCTGGAGATGGAAGGAAGAAGGGGCCAGTCCAGGGCCCCGAGGGGAGACAGGGCCACGACTGGAGGAGGCCCTGATAAAAGGCCATCCCTCCTCTAGTCGTGGCCCTTTATCCTCACGTTCTGTCTGTCCAGACCCATGTGGGGGCCCTCGGCCACCAGCACGTCGGAGGCCTCTGTAGCGAGCCAGCGGCCGTGGTGGCCTGCGGCACACGCGGGAGTCAGGCCGCATCTCCTAACTGTGGCGAGTCTCTCAAGCTGCGTTTCTTAGTTTCCCCACTTAAGAGGCAGGAACAACTTATGCTGTTGTGAGGCCTGGTGTGAAGATGCATATCCAGCACTCAGTACACGCTCAGTGCTCAACAACCAATGGCCACTGCGACTCGTTCTCCCCCACCCCACCCTGACCCCCACAGGAGGTGACTTTCTCTGGGATTGGGTGGTGTGTCCCGTCCCTCCTCCTCCTACCCCCTTCCTCAGCCCTTGCCCCATCCTTTGGCTTCTATCCCTTACCTTTTGATCCTCTGCACTCACTGGGAAACCCTGGCTTTGCCGTGTCTCCCAGGGTCATGGGGCTCACCCAGCCCTGGGTGATGCTCAGGGTGGCGGGATGGTCTCCGAGCGATACTGCTCTTGAGGGAGCACTCTGGCTAGCACCCAGGGCTTTGAAGGCATCTGGAGGCTGAGGTTTGACCTGAGCCCTCTGCCAGGGCAGTTGTCTGTTGGCACTGGGGCTGGGGAAGATCCTGATAGGATGGTGAGCGTAGCCGGACCCCAAGCTCCAGACACTTCCAGTCTCCACAGCAGTGGCAAGTACTGAGATGAGCAATTGCCTGGCAGGTGTCAAGGGTATGCCAAGCCTGGCTGATGGACGGGTGTGCCGCTGGGGATGTAGAGGGGTGGGTGGCAGCAGGGCCCCAGGCCCCAGGAGGGGAACTCAAGAGTCAGGGTTCCAGAGGCATGCAGAAACTGAGGCGGCCCTCCAGTCCCTTTGGAAGTAGCCCGGGGATGGAGTGGGCAGCACGGAAACAGGATGCCCTCCAGAAGCCCGCATCCAAGGCAGGGGCTTGGTCGTGAAGATTTGTTTCTGGAGAACTGGGTTCAAAGTAGGAGTTGACAGAGCTGGCCTGAACCACCAGCAGCTTCATGACCCCCCTGTCCCCTGCTTCACCCAGTGTTGATGGCACCGCATAAGGGCAAGAGCTTTCTGATGGCGGATGGAGGTGGACCTCTCAGTAAAGACAAGAGCTGGAACAGCTCCAGGTGCACGATGCGTGCTTAATAAATAACCATCAACGCTGGCAGCGCAGAGAATTTATCGAGAAGCACTGCGGTGATGTCACCTTTACCAGCAGACAATTCCGTGGTTTTTATTTTGTTCCCCCGAGCCAAGGCCATTAGGGGCTATAGCACTCCGGCTTGGGAGCTCCACGGACAGTGCAGAGAAACCTGGGTTCTCATGATGCCCAATTTGCCCATCCTGGGTTTTGTGGTTACGCTTGCAGCACGAAAGAAGGATTCTTCTGCAGCAGTATCATTTCAACAGCACAAGAATAAGAGCAAGGGACCATCTCCAGCCTCCGATTTATGAAAACAATAGCTCAAGTTTATGGTATTAACCGTGAGCACCGGCATTTCACTTCTTCCCTCCACACATGTATACACGTGCACACACACGCGCAGACACACAAACACAAATACTCACATATGGACATATGCATATAGAAGTACATGTGTATATACACATATACATTTACAAAAATGCACACGTGTGTAAACACATAAATACACACGTATATAAACACACTCACCAACACACATATAAGTACACTGCATATAAATACATGCACATACATATAAATACACACACCAATACACATATATAAATACACACGTAAATACACACATATATAAACACATATGTCTATACAAACATATAAACACACCTGTAAATATACACACATCAACACACACACATAAAAATACAGACATACATCCAAACGCCAAATACAAGTACAAACTCACAGACAGGCACACAGAAACACAGACACACAAATTCAGAGACACCCATGGACACCTACCATTCGCATCTCTATGGAAATGTAGAGTTTTGGTTTGGAGAAGAAAAGCAGACTAGGACAACCTGCTCTTTAGGAAGTAACTGTGGTTGGAGCCTCTCACTGGTATTGAGATAAAAACTCTTCAGTCCAGCTCTGGCAGCTTCCAGATCTTTTCTGGACTCCATGGGATGAAGGGAAGGGAGATGGGCCTCTCTGGGCCCTGCCGGGCTCTGCATTCCCAGACTGCAGAGGGAGTGGGCTCTTGGTAGACGTGAGCTGGGGTGCTGGCAGCAATAAATTTTTTTAAAGATTATTTATTTATTTATTTATTTGAGAGAGAGCACGAGCACGGGGGAGGGGCAGAGGGAGAAGGAGAAGCAATCCCCCTGCTGAGCAGGGAGCCTGATGCGGGGCTCCATCCCAGGACCCCGGGATCATGACCTGAGGGGAAGGCAGATACTTAACCGACTGAGCCAGCCAGGCGCTCCTGGCTGCAATAATTTACAGTAAAAATAAAGCCTTGCCGTCACAGTGGCAAAAGAGAAGACTCAATCAGGACCTGTGCTTCTGTTGAACTGGGAGAAATGCACGTGCCAGTAAGGCTGACAGCAGAACCACGGATGGTACGAAATCTCAGTCTGTCCCGGGGTCCTACCCACAATATGCATTCTGGCTTGCTTGGTCTTGCATTTCCAGGATGGGAGAGGAGTTGTACCACTCAGGGTTTGGTATGAGAAACACAAATTGTTCCAGGAGTGCCTGGCTGGCTCAGTCAGTAGAGCACAAGACTCTTGAGCTCCAGGTTGTGAGTTTGAATCCCATGATAGGTGTAGAGATTACTTAAGAAAGAGACAAGCAAACTGCTCCAGTTATTTTAAACAGAAAGGGATTTAAGACAGGAAAGTTGGTGCTTATGGGATCATTACAAGGTGTGTTCATTCCCTGAAACCACCATACCAAATGACCATAGACCGAGTGGCTTAAAACAAGAAATGAATTCTTTCCACCATTCTGGAGGCCAGAAGTTTGAAATCAAGGTGGGGCATGCTCCCTCTGGAGGTTCTGGAGGAGCTTTTGTCCCTCCCAGCTTCTGGTGGCTGTTGGCATTTTCTGGGGCTGTGTCACTCCATCCTGCCTCTGTCTTGATGTGGCTTTCTCCTCTCTGTGTTTTCTCCTCTCCCGTCTGCTATACAGGCTCCCGTCATTGGATTTGGCTCCCAGCTAGGTAATCCAGGATGATCTCATCTCAAGAGCTCAACTTAATTACATCTGCAACAACCCTTTTGCCAAGTAAGGTCCCATGTATAGGTTCCAGGGGTTAGGACATGGACATAGCCTTTGGGAGGCCACCATTCAGCCCATGACAGAAGGGCTGTTGTGAGAACTCTAGGCTGGATTTCCAGGAATGACTCCCAGAAGCCTTCAGGATTGGGGCTGGGATCCGCCATCTTTGCCACACGCAGGGAGGCCAGGAGGCACCAATGGAGTAGCCATGTTTAAAAACCCACAGCCATGAGCCTGGTATCCGGAAGCAGGATCTCCTGCTCCAGCGACTGCTCTGGACACTGACAGAACTGGTGAGTGGACACTGGAATGCTGCTTCAGAAAATCCCATGTCTCTTCAGCCCATCAGCTGTCCGGCAGAGTTGACCACACACAGTAGACGGCTGTGGGGACATCTTGTTTGTTGTACAGCTAGCATTCACTCATTTAATTTCTAAGAAAACCTTCTGATTTTCATTGCGGAAGCCACTCCATATAAGCTATGGTTGTGTAACTAACTATCCCCAAACTTAATGACTTCAAACAGTAACCCCTCATTCTTTCTCATGGATCCATGAGTTAACCAGGCTCAACTGGGCAATGCTTCTGCTTCTCCCAGTGTGTGGAGGCCCAGCTGGTCTGCACTGTCCAAGACGAGTCCTGCCACACAGCTGGCGGTTAGTGCTGGGTGCTGGCTGGGAGATCAGCTGGGGATATTGGCCAGAGCTCCTTGACTCTCCCCAACACGGGCCTCTCCACATGGCTTCCTGATAACATTCCATGAGGGTGTATTCCAAGTACGCAAAAGCATAATCCACAGATTTCCTAAGACCCAGCCTTAAAATTTAGTGTTATGTCTATCATACATTCTTGGTCAAAACAAGGCATAAGGTTGGCCTAGATTCAAGGCGATGGAAAATGGACTACATGTCTCAATGGCAGAGTGGCAGGAGTGGCAGTGACCCAGCTGTAATTCACTACTCTCCCCTAACAATTCTCAAGCCATGTGGTTCTGGTGGAGACGACAACCCTACCTGGAGTGGCCAGTGACTCGTGTCTGGCCCATCAGAACATCTTTCTCCCCAGCATCAGTGACCGGATGACGGATGGCCACATGATCCAAGTCAGGCCAGAATGGCAATTGGACTCGCTTTGGGGACTTTTGTTAGAATTCTCAGAAAAAATGTCCTCCTTACGTTCCATGGGGAACTCGAACCAGAGTGAATATGAGGACACACTGCTGCCATCTTGCTGTCACCAGGGAGTCTAAGAATACAGCCAGAGCCAGGAGAAGGGAGAGGGAGAAACTGAGTCCAGATGACACAGTTCAATTCCTGAATACAGCCAAGCTTCTTCCAACTTGGACCGCTTGTGGGCATCCCCAAACTGATCCTGCTGCCAGGGAAATATGCCAGGGAAGTAGGCTGGGGCTCTACTTACTCAGGTGGAGTTTGACCAGCTGTATGATCATTCGTTAGGAAGCAGGTACAAGGACAGCACTGTAACCCGTTCCTGTACGCTTGGTCCCACTCTGTCCTTAGGCCCTCCAGTGGGCGCTCTGCATGCCAAGATTGCTCAGAGGCAGAAGCAATGATATTCTTTTGACAGGTTCAACCACCCTTGGTGGGGGGTGGGTGGGGGTGGGGTGGGAATCAGGCACCACAGTCCTCTGAAAATGGGGAGACCATAGAGTGCCTGATGGAATTCCAGATTGGTGTGTTGCTCTGAGGGTGCCAGGCAGCTGCACTACTAGCCTTGCTCCTACCAGGGCACGGAACCTATGATCTTAAACCATATACTTCTTATTTCTAGGACCTCCGTGTTAATTAAGGGATATTTGAAGCACTTGAGTAGCCACCTCTAGAGCGTGGGTTTCTCATTAGGTTTTTTGAATTGCTAACTAACTGCCCCTGTGGTAAATGTATTTACACACACACACACACTCACACACCATTCTGTACATACAGAGATGCTTTTGAGTGAATTGTCACACAAATAATTTGCACCATTCTGGTTTTCTAAGCAGCTCCCTCTCCCCTTGATTGCACTGAGAGGGAAAGTAGATGACTAATGATGGGGTCTTTGAGCCAATCAGGGGAAGCTCTGTGATGTGAGGGACGCTTGTTCTGGGGTCCTCGGAGAGGTGCCAAGGTATCCAGAAATCCTCTGAATCATAAAGAAAAAGAATCGTATCAATGCATATGTACGTTTGGGGTGCGGAGGCAGGGAGAATGTGGCAGCTTCCATCAGATTCTCAGATTTTCCTGAGACCCAAAGGTGTTAAGAATCTCTGAACTAGGCACGGTTGGGGAGAGGAGGTGTGAGGAAGCAGTTTGCCTGGAGATAGCCCGGGGAAGCTTTAGCAGTTTCCCGGTAGAGTCAGACCTAACGGTCCACGACTTGGGTTCTGCAAAGGAGATTTCAAAATAATCATGGAAGGTCAGAAAGTGGATTAAACCCTGAGCTTTTTGGAAGCAGTGGTGCTTTTGAAATATGTTTACTTTTAATTTTTAGAAGTTTTAAATAGCAGTAAAAACCACCTACTGTAAAATTTACCATCTTAACCATTTTTAAGAGTACAACTCAGTAGTGTTAAATATATTCGCATTGCAGTGCAACAGATTTCCAGAACTTTTTCATCTCCCCAAGTCATCGAACAACTCCCTTTCCACCCCCTCCACGAAGCCCTTGGCAACCACCCTGCTACTTCCTGTCTCTCCGTATTTGACTGCTCTGGAGACCTCACGGAAGTGGAGCCATGCGGCATTTGTCCTTTTGTAACTGGTTTATTTCACTTAGTATCCTGTTTTTTAAGGTTTATCCGTGTTGTAGCAGGTGCCAGAATGTGCTTCCTCTCTAAAGCTGAATGATATTCCACTGTATGGCTAGACCACATTTTGTTTATCCATTCGTCCGTCGATGGACACTTGGGTTGCTTCCACTTCTTGGCTACTGTGAATAATGCTGCTATGTACATGGGTGTGAGAAATATCTCTTTGAGTCTCTGCTTTCAATTCTTTTGGATAAATACCCAGAAGTGGAATTGCTGGATCATATGGCAGTTCTATTTTTAAGTTTTTGAGGAACCACCGCACTGTTTCCATAGTGGTAGAAGCAATCGTGTTTTTAGCTGAACCCAGAGCAGGGTCACTCAGAGAGTAAGGCACAGAAATTCTGGTCTTTTTAAAAATAGCTTTTTCTTTTCTTTTCTTTTCTTTTCTTTTCTTTTCTTTTCTTTTCTTTTCTTTTCTTTTCTTTCTTTTCTTTTCTTTTCTTTTCTTTTTCTGTCTTTTTTTTTTTTTGAGGCGGGGGGAGGGGAGTATGTGCAAACAGTATGGGATAATGGTTGGGGGCAGTTACAGAGAGCCGAGTTCGAATTTCATCTTCAAGACCAACTGGCTCTGTGACAATCTCTTTACTCCATTATCTACTCAGCTATGAAATGGGTCACAGCCATACTCGGTGTGCGGGGCTGTCCTGAGGATTAAGTAGGATCATGCAGAGGGTGCCAAGGACAGAGACCCAGAGCAGCTGGTTCTTTTGTTCAGGAAAACACATCACTGTTTCCATGAAGAAGGATCAGAGCAGGGCAGTATCTGAAAGGGAGAGGTTGGGACAAAGAGGGATGACTTGCCCTGGGAACAAAGTAGTAAGAATTCCACAGGCAGGCTGAGGCTCCCCCAGGCTGGGGTAAGAGAATGGAAGGGGAAAAGGCCTCCAGAGGGAGAGGAAGAAAACTCCAAATTGTGCCTCCAGGAGGCTCAGAAGAGAGAAGGCCAGACAAGGCTGCCCAGTGAGGAGGGCTGGTTAGGAGATTGTAGGGCGCCCCATTTGAAGTTGCCTCTTGCCCTTCCCTGTGCTGTCCTTATCCACCATCACTTCCGAACCTTCCCTAAAGGGATGCTATGTTCCATAGGTGGGGGGACGCGTAACCATTTTTATTTAACAGACATTTATCAGGTGCCGACTCCATGCCAGACGATGTTAGAGCCACTTCCCAAATACTGACCCTCAGAAGAACCAGATGAGAAAACTGAGGCAGGCAGAGCGGCTCAGTGGTGGCGCCGGGATCCCAGGGCAGCACCCCCACACACGCACCGCACCCCTGGCTCCAGCGGCCCCGCTTGCAGTCCCTCTGCTAGGCCGCTTCTCGGGGCGCGGGGAGGCAGGAGCAGGAAGGATGAGCAGGAGGTGCCGAGGGGGTGGAGGCGGCAGCAGCCGGGAAGGGAGGTGATTTGGACACCCTGCATGTGGGAGAATCCTGTCACGGGCTTCAGACACAGGGCCCCCACCCAGATATGGGGGGGAACTTGGGGCCTATGCGATTACACAGGCTGGCGGGGGACAAGGGCTCACCGGGTAAGAATGTGGGTCAGCACCACCACCCCCCATCACCCCCGCCTGGTGATGACATCTCTCCTTCATCGCACACGGTTGGCAACAAGGCCAGAATTCAACCTCCCAGCCTCCTGCGGGGGTGCCTGGAAGGCTCCCTTTGCCACGTCTCTCTCCAGACCCCATAACTCACCTCCAGGAGCCGGATCATCCCCAGGCAGCCAGGAGGACATCCTCAGGGGCCGGGCTAGGCCTGGGCCTTCCTCAGGGCCAGAGAGGCCACACCTCTCCCCAGCTGCCCCTCACAAGTGCGTTGGCTGAGGTGGCTCACCCCCCCACCCCTGCCAGGGGCTCACATTCTGAACCGCTGCCAGTGTGTGTGTGTGTGTGTGTGTGTGTGTGTGTGTGTGTGTGACAGAGAGAGCCAGTGAGAGCCAGAGAGAAGGTGGGGCACCCCCACCTCATCTCCACAGAAAGCTGACTAAATAGCACCCCCTCTCTTTTGACCATTCTTCACAGATCCCTTTCCTTCTCGAAGGTTTTATTGAAGATGGGCTCGCGTGTCCGTGTCTCTTCTGCCCAGCTCCTCACCTCCAATGACGAGGGAAAACAAAGAAGATGAAAAGGAAAAACAAGAGAAAGAGGAAAAAAGAAGAGACAGGGAAAGAAAAATCCCTTCCGTCCTCCTCGGTCAAGGTCAAGAACCTCCACTGTCTGGGTGGTGCAGGCCCGCTGCCTCCAGCCTTGAGCTATGTCTCCGCGGGCTCGAGTCCCCCAAGCAAGGTCTGGGCACCTTTCTCTGCATCTTGAGGGGAGATCAAGTAGGCAGCCAGCAGGCAGCAAATAACTCAAGAGAGGAAGAGGAAGTATTTTGATGCATTTAACATTTGTTTTCAGAACAGACTGATGATCAGGTAAACACTGTAAGTGTTCGTGAGTGGGCAGAGGAACCAAATTATAGAAAACACTGCCTGTGCCTCCGTGGGCCTGTTCTCAGCCTCATCACTGATTCCTTCCACCCTCTTCCTAAGCATGAATTTCTTGTCAACAGGCAGCCCTAAGGAAGAGCCTGAAGATCTCAGGAGTGCGGACTCTCAAAACAAGCTGTTTTTCATCTGAAAACTGGAGACTTTTGCTAGAGAAACAACGGCCTATGGCACAGCTGTGGCAGTGGGGCGGGGGCGCGTGAGATGAGAGGTGGCAGTACTTCTTGAAGGCAGTGACTCTGAGGGAAGGCCCCTCTGCTGCAGTGGGCCCTCTGCCCAGTGCACAGAACACACAGACGCCCCCCCCGACAAATGCACAGAGATGCCTGGGTAGACTTTCCGGGGGGATGGGGGTGGACAGGCCCTCTAGGCACACTACCTCCTCACTACAGTGTCCCCAGGTTGGAACCACTCTACTCCTGTTGCCTCCAAATCTTTTTTTCTTTTTTTAAGATTTTATTTTTGTTTTTAAATTTTTGATTTATTGATTTGAGAGAGACCAAGAGAGCACAAGCCGGGGGAGGGGCAGAGGGACAGGGACAGAGACAGGGAGAGAGAGAAGCAGGCTCCTCGTTGAGCAGGGAGCCGGAAGCGGGGCTCTATCCCATCGCGCTGGGATCACGAGCTGAAGGCAGACACCCAACCAACTGAGCCACCCAGGTACCCCTGTTGCTTCCAGTCTTGACTCCAGAGCCTACCTCTGGGTCCCGATCAAAACTCTTCCCTTAGCCTTCCACCCAGCAATTGGACTTCTAGAAAGTTAGCCTTGGGGATTTGCCTGTTTTCGGAAAGATATTACATACAAGGCGGCTCATTGGAACATCATTCTTTACAAAAAGATGGAAGCATCCTAAATGTCCACCAAGAGACGGCTGGCTAAATTAATTATGGCACACCCAGACTGTGGAGTGATCTGCGGTCCTTCAATATGTGCCCATAGGGAAAGATCTGCAAGCCACCTGCTGGCAGGAAGAAGTTTAGTGCAGACCAGCGTGTGGCCATACTGTCCCAGTTTTAGCTGGGTTTTCCCCAAAGCAGAGCTTGAGACAAGACTCTGGGTGCAGTCATTATTTGGGAGGAGATCCAGGAAGCACAGTTGAGGGAAGAGGGAAGTGAGCCAGGGTGGGGAGGATGCCAATAAAGCCCACATCAGTGAGCGGGTTCCCACTGGGGGGCATCCAGGGCTCAGTCTCCCGGGGACCCACAGAAAATGTGTGTGGAACGAGCCTCAGGATCATGCCACCAGGGGGTATTTATCTGCCAACTCTGGCCACTCGTTGTTTGAGGGACATTCATTCCCCACTACCTCCAGCCAGCCCGAAATGCCAGTGAGCATCTCCTTGGCCAGAGAGCATGCTCATGCAGAGAAATTCAGAAAGAAGGTAGGCTTTGAGCGAAATGTCTGGGGCAGCCCGGGTGGCTGAGCGGTTTAGCGCCGCCTTTGGCCCGGGGCCTGATCCTGGAGACCTGAGATCGAGTCTCACGTCGGGCTCCCTGCATGGAGCCTGCTTCTCCCTCTGCCTGTGTCTCTGCCTCTCTCTCTCTCTCTCTCTGTTTCTCATGAATAAATAAATAAATAAATAAATAAATAAATAAATAAATAAAATCTTTAAGAAAAAAAAAAAAAAGAAATGTCTGCAGGTGCTTCTCAGGGCCAGTGGGGGCGACACAGGCTCGACAGCATCTGCGGTGGTCTCATCTGTGTATTCAAAAAAATGTAAATATATAGATACTGTAGATATGCTTGGAAAGATTCTAGGGATGTGGGTCTGGAGGCCTACAGCATATAGTGCCCAGAGGGACTTTCCACCTTGAACCCTTCTGTGGGATTTGTTTGCGTCAAAAAAAAAAAAAAAAAAAAAAAAAAAAACCCAAACCCAAAACCAAAACAGATCCACATCTGACTGAAATAATTGAAAAACGGATTAATCACTTTAAAAGTGCTCTCTGTACAGCCACTAAAGCCCTGACTTACTGTTTCTGCTTTTCTTGAGTCTCTTTTAGGATCAAACAATAATTCCTTGGGAGTCTTATGGGCTGTGTGTACACCAAGCACAGCGCAAGCCACTTCACATGTCCTGTGACACCCCTGGGAAGTGGGAACTGAAGTTCCAACTTTTAAAAAAATATTTAATTTATTTATTTGATAGAGAGGGCAAGAGAGCACGAGCAGGGGGAGCAGCAGAGGGAGAGAGAGAAGCAGGCTCCCCACCAAGCAGGGAGCTCAATGCTGGGCTCAATCCCAGGACCCTGAGATCAGAACCTGAGCAGAAGGCAGACGCTTCACCGACTGAGCCACCCAGATGCCCCAAAGTTCTAACTTTAGAGATGGGAATACTGAGGCTTAAAGAACCTAACTTTAATTTGCTCAAGGTCATTCAATGTGACTGTAGTTCCATGAGGGGAGTGAGAGTTTGAACCAAACCTGCCCGTCTCCTGAGCCTGTCCCGCTGCCAAGTCAGTGCTTCCATAGCTTCTCTTCCTCCTCTTATCTTGGTGAAACTTTCATTCTTCAGGCCAACTGCTTTCTCCTCCCCAATGCTTTAGAAGAGTTTCTGGTTCCTGTCAGCCTTTTCCAGCTGGTGTGCTCCAGACATAGTGGGGAAAATGGGGGGCGGGGTGGAGTGCTTGCAGTAGAGTCCTTCCCCTCTGGTATGGGCTGAATTGTGTCCTTCAAAATATATGTGTCCTCAGAATGCCATTTGGAGGTAGGGTCTTTACAGAGGTCATCAAGTTAAAATGAGGTCACGAGGGTGGGCCCTAATCCTGTGTGACTGGTGTCTTTATAAAAAGAGGAAATTGGATCTTGGACTTGTAGGCCTCAGAACAGTGAGACAGTACATTTCTGCTGTTTATGCCTCTTAGTTCACAGTACTTAGTTATGACAGCTCTGGAAAACAAATCCACCCCCTTTCAAGGCTGTCACTTCTTTGTCACCCTCCATTCTAGCAAGTATTAGCACCCCAATGCAGGAATCTAGGGAAAGAGGAATAAAGGCAGTTTTTATAGCACTGGCAGCCCCCACCCCACCTCTGACTTTTCCCCCACAATGGACTGAACTGTCTTGTTGCTGGTAAGAGAACATCTAGAAATGAAGAGTTCTGGCCAACAGCATCCAGAATCACATAATAATTCTTCCCGTCTTTGATGGTTGAATGAATGAATGAGTGAATGAATGAAGTCATAAATCTCTAATGCCTTTGGCCTTACTCTAGATAGAAGCATCTCTGCTGGGATCCCTGGGTGGCGCAGCGGTTTGGCGCCTGCCTTTGGCCCAGGGCGCGATCCTGGAGACCCAGGATCGAATCCCACATCAGGCTCCCGGTGCATGGAGCCTGCTTCTCCCTCTGCCTGTGTCTCTGCCTCTCTCTCTCTCTCTCTGTGACTATCATAAATAAATAAAAATTTAAAAAAAAAAAATTAAAAAAAAAAAAAAAAAAAAAAAAAGAAGCATCTCTGCTTATGAAATTTTGGCTTGCAAACTCTGGCAGAAAGCTAAGGACCAGAAAAAAAATGTATACTAGCTCTGCTGCCAGGGAACAGGTGAAGTGAGTGATGGTCCCTTTGGATCAGTGAACAAATGGATTCAAGGACAGACAGACTCCAACCTGTTCATAAATTGATGCATGTGTGTGTTTCCCTTACTTCTCTTCCCCTCCTTGTTGCAAGCCTTTTTTTTAAGATTTTATTTTATTTTATTCATGAGAGAGGCAGAGACATAGGCAGAGGGAGAAGCAGGCTCCCTGTGGGGAACCCGATGCGGGACTTGATCCCAGGACCCCAGGATCACAACCTGAGCTGAAGGCAGACGCTCAACCACTGAGCCACCCAGGTGTCCCACAAACCTTTTTTGAAGTGTAGCACACATCAAGTATACAGGTAACATACATAAAATATATACCTCGTAAATGTATAAGTGTAGCACACATGTCTTAAGTGTACAGTTCAATGAAATTCTACAAAGTAAATTCGTGTGTCATCCAGCACAGAGATCGAGATCTAGAACACCCTCTCAGATGGCTCCTTCTTGCCTCCCATTCCATAGGGATTGCTGATTTTCCATCACTGGAGGTTATTTTAACCTGGTTGTGGACTTTGTCCACATTCTGCATGACAGCTTGTCTGCGTATTGTACAAAGAAGGAGTTTCTTCTTTTTCATTGTCGGATAATACTCCATGGATAATGAACTGCACCAGGTTATTTATCCATTCTACTTTTTAAAAAATATTTTATTTATTAGAGAGACAGAGAGAGAGAGAACACATGGTGGGGAGGGGCAAAGGGAGTGAGAGAGAGAAGCAGATTCCCCACTGAGCAGGAAGCCTGATTCAGGGCTTAATCCCAGGACCTGTGGGGCTCCACCCCAGGATCCAGAGATCATGACCTGAGCCAAAGGAAGATGACTGCCTGAGCTACCTAGGCGTCCCTATCCATTCTACTTCTTTTTTTTTATTATTTTAGTTATTTATTCATGAGAGACATACAGAGAGGCAGAGATATAGGCAGAGGGAGAAGCAGGCTCCCTGAGGGGGGGCCTGATGCGGGACTCAATCCCAGGACCCTGGGATCACGACCTGAGACGAAGGCAGATGTTCAACCACTGAGCCACCCAGGTGCCCCTATCCATTCTATTTCTGATAAACATCTGGCTTGTCCCTAATTCTTGGCTAACCGAATAGTGTGATGAGCATTATTTTGCAGGTCTTTGGTGAACATGTGTGCTACCTCCAGGCATTTACCCATAAGGGGAATTGCCATCTATGGATGGTGAGCCTTTTTTCAGGTTTAGTGGTTACTGTTCAGTTTTCCATAAAGGCTATGCACTTCCTGACTTCTCCTTCCTTCAGATAATCACCCATTCCTCCCTCACTTACCCTTAGCTTTCTCAAAGCCCCTCCTTTTCTCATTTCAAAGCCAGTCACCCAAGCACAGGGAGAGGGGCCTCCTTGGAGCTTAGCAAAGGCAATTGCGCTCCCCTCTGCCTGTGTCCGTGTTCTGTTATGGTCTCCAAGCACCACGAATGTCGAATGTCGCGGCCCCAACACAGATGGGCCCCAGCAGGGTCGCTGTGCGGAGTGTAGAAGGGATGCGGTTTCTGTATGCTGGCCTTGCCTGGGTCTGCCTACCTTGCAGAATGATTTTCCATTACATAAGACTCTGCAAAAGGCCTTGACTTGCTGAGAGGAAAGGCACCGCAGAAAATGCAAACTAACAAAAGCATTGATATCAAAGAATGGAGGAAATCCATCATGCCCTTGTCACTGGAAGAGGCCCATTATCTGATGGTTGCTGGCAGACTCGTCCCTACCTTACCTAAAAGGCAAGATCTGCAGGCTATAAACAGCTTCCTGGCCCTCTGCCTGGCCAAACACTCAATAATTTGCCTATCAATTAAGCCCGAGGAGAGGGGGAGAAAGGGTGTGAGCTATAGAGAGAGGGAGAAAGGCAGGCAGTTGAGCAGAAACTGCTGGTTTGTCCCAAAGCCTCTTAGATTAACCTTATTCTAGTCTCTTCCAAATGACTCATTTAGAAATATTCAGCCACCCGTGTGGCTCAGTCGGTTAACCGGTTGACTCGTGATTTCAGCTCAGGTCATGATCTCCTTGTCCTGGGATGGAGCCCTGCATCCGGCTCCTTGCTCAGCCAGGAGTCTGCTTGAGGATTGTCCTCTCTCTCCCTCTGCCCTTCCTCCCACTCACTCTGGCTCTCTCTTTCAAATAAATAAATAAATAAATAAATAAATATTTAAAAAGAGTTCATTTTGTGCATCCATGAAGTGGGCCTAATTGAACCAAGGAGTATTTAGCTCATACTTTGCAGAAGTTATTAAAGATCAATTTCATAAAAATCATAAAGCACTTGGCAGTTGCAGAAACAAGCAAGGGGACAAATCAAGATGCTCAGGGCAGATTTCACAGTGGAGCTGAGGCCAGCATAAAGAACCTGTGATTTTGGAGGGGTAACAGGGGGTGGGGATGGGAGGCTGGGGAGCAAGTGAGATTGATGGGCTCCCTAACTTCCAACCTGCTAAATGAATCTAAATCTAATTCATATGTCTACCCCTAAGAAAGGGGATTCTTGGGGCACCTGGGTGGCTCCGTTGGAGAAGCGTCTGCCTTCAGCTCAGGTCATGATCTTGGGGCCCTGGGGTCAAGCTCCGTGTCAGGCTCCCTTGTGAGCAGGGAGCCTGCTTCTCCCTCTCCCTCTGCTGCTCTCCCTGCTTATTCTCTCTCTCTCTCTCTCTCTCTCTCTCTCTCAAATACATACATACATACATACATACAATCTTAAAAAAAAAAGAAAGGGGATTCCTTCCTCAGTTCTGAGGCAAATCTTTTTTTTAAAGATTGTGTTTATGCATGAGAGACTCACAGAAAGAGGCAGAGACACAGGCAGAGGGAGAAGCAGGCTCCTCATGGGATCCTGATGCAGGACTCAATCCCAGGACCCCAGGATCATGCCCTGAGCCAAGGGCAGACGCTCAACCACTGAGCCACCCAGGCATGCATCCCTTGGAGGCAAATCTTTACCATTCCAACCTAATCAATGGTAATCCCCTGGAATCTAGTTTTGAGGGTAGATTCCTCATTCCTAGGAAGGCAACCCTGGAAACACTCCTGATATTCTGCAGGCCCATACCAATACAGCTGGAGTTTCTTCACCCTGGTTGGTGCCCTGCTGTACTGGTTGTTGAATGTTTTTAACATCATCCCTGACTGGAAGGGACAGTTCTTTGCTGCTAGAGGGTGTGCATCTACATGGGATGCCTGAATCTGTAACAGCCCTTTTGGGACCAGGTGGAGGCTGAAATCAACACGTGGACCCAGAAAGACAGAGCCAAGAGGATCACAGAGAAGAGGAGTCTTGAAGTACCATCTTGGGGGCTTCCCCATCTTGGGGGCTTCTGTTACTTATAGCCAAGAGTGCCCCCAAGAAGGCGGCCTGGAGATGATTTTAGAACCAGAACAGTTGAAAATGTCTCCCTACCTGAGGGCATGAGGAACAGCAAGCTCTACCTGTCTTAACACAAATAGCCCATCAGAGTCTGCACAGAACAGGGTGTGGGCATGCACCAGTGTACAGAGCCCCCCGGGGTGTGCCCCCTCCTGGCCCAAGGTATCTCAGGGCATATGCATGAGC
Source organism: Canis lupus baileyi (assembly GCF_048164855.1). Lineage (NCBI taxonomy): Eukaryota > Metazoa > Chordata > Mammalia > Carnivora > Canidae > Canis > Canis lupus. The sequence continues at coordinate 90,085,363 of NC_132876.1, forward strand.
TAGGGGCCTGGGGGCCCCCTTCTCCTCTATCAAGAAGAGACTGCTAGGAAAGCAGAGCTGTCACCGTGGGTTGTGTGGAGTAGCCGAGGACACAGAGATCCTGCCAGAGTGTGGGGGGCAGGGCAAGAGCACACGGGGCGGGGGAGCTCCTATGTGAGGAGGATGAACCAATAGTGAGACCGGTCCCCACAGAGCAGTCCACATTGCCCTAACAGCCAGAGCCACATGAAAGCTTTCAGTTTAAACAGTACGCTTCGCTCCTCCGTGTTTACTGATCACGCATGGGCTTGCTCCTTCATAGAATCACAAATCACAGCCTGCTAGGGTTTACGAGGCCTGAGCGATGGTGGGGAGACGGATACTCGGAGGGGTCGAGCTACTTCCTCCATGTCACACAGCTAGGAAATGGCAGGGATGGGGTTCTGAACTGGTGTGCAGGGCTCGACATCCACTGCCCCATCTGCTCCCCACGAGGGCAGGGGCGGAGTTGGGAGTGGGGTGGGGATGGGAAGAGTTATGCCCTTTGACTGGCTGATGAAATAGAGCTCACGAAGGCTGAACGAAGCCACTAACTTGGCCTGGGCTCTGTGGACCAAGTACCTCCTTTGTGTTCACCAAACCCTATCCTCCCATTCCCTTGTTCCCTGACTCTGGGCTGTAAGGAGACAAGCACGGGGTAACCTGACATGCCACTCGTCTCCACCTGAGTCTTTATTTCAACTAGAAGCTGACTGGGACTTAGGACTCAGGACTCCGCATTCTGCATTCTTCGGGTGCCCCAGAGAGAATCAGCTGCCTCTCAAAGCATCTGTGGGCCAGGCCGGTCATAACAATGACTTTGCAGGAAGGTCGGGGAGGGGATTAGATTGCACGTGAAGGGGGCACCTTTAACAGGCAATACGGTGGGACAGGTATCCCTGGCACATCCCACTGCAGAAGTACAAATTCTCATCGTAAACAGTCTCAGCAGACATTGTCAGGGCCCTGCCCACACCCCCTTGGCCACTCCGGAAGCCACCTACAGACAGCTCATGGACACGGCGACCGTTCTGGGATGGTCCCTGGTTCAGAGCAGGGCAAAAGTGCTGAGAGTTTAACACTCTCAGATCACCTCTTGATCAATCAGGGAGGAAAGCTGATGCGTAAAAAGGGCAGCTTCACTGCTCTTTGGTCGACAGCTCTGGAGTGGGGACACCCCCCTCCCCCTGCCTGAGAGTTTCCCGGGGCTCTGGCACAATTGAGCTCCTGATGTCCACTTGCTCCTTGGCACACCCCTTATGGGTTTCCTTCCCCTCCCTGTGTCACTTTCCCAGCCCCTGACTGCATTTCCGGGGGTCATCCCCAAAGGACCTACACCCAAGTCTTCGTTTTAGGCTCTGCTTTTAGAGAAAACTCAGACTAAGACAAGTACGAGGCTCTCCCTTCCCCTGCGCACCCCTTCCTAGCTCCAGTTGCCTTAGGCGCAGCTTCTTCTCTCCTGGATCTCACCCACTGTCACCCCTCGTCACCCCCTCCCCCCTCCATTCCCCCCAAGTCACCTCCTGAGAGCAACCCTGCCCTGCTGAGTTCTCTCCATTGCCCCCTACTCACCATCATTACAATGTCAGTTTCTCCTGTAACTTATGGAAATGAGGACGTCCACCCTCAGATCATGGAGAAGAAGGAGTCTAGACCTTCCCCGCCATGTGGCATTTCCTGCTGAGGCACCAGACGTGATCCACCTTGACCCTCCAGACCAGACAGGCTGCTAGCAAGTATCAGTGAGTGATCATAGCAGATGCCATGAGAAGCAAAAGAATCACCCTGTCGAGCCCTGACCACATTCTGAACCCCAAAGTTGTGAGATATGATAAAAATAGTCTTCTTTTGAAGCCACTAGATTGGGGGGGGGTATTTATAATGTAGCAGTAAATGCCTGGAATAGCAGACATTGAAGAAATTGATAGGAGTGAAAGAGAAGAGGAAGAGAAGGGAGGAAGGGGTGCATAGAAGAGCAGAGGAGGAAAGAAGAGGCAGTTCTGGTTGTTCTCGTGAGGCTATTATGGGGCTCATTAAGTGTCAGACACTTGCAATGCTCACACCCCCCGTTTTGAGGAGGGCCAGGTTCCTTTTGCAGAAGGTACCACCTGTTTCATGTCATTGAACTATGTTATCCTGTTAGCATTGATTGGCTCAGGGATCTGCACCCTGGGAAAGACATAAGGTGCCCTGGCTCGAGAACACTCTCCAGCCCAAGCGAGGCTGGTGTGTCCATGCCATGCGGCGTGAAGCCCAGCTGATCACATCGGCCCTGGGGATGGTTTCCAACTGAACACCTTGAGAGCAAGTGGTAGGAGCCAAGAGAAGCTGGGTCTCCAGAATGGAGGTAGCCCCAGAGTCTGGAACAGCCAAGGACATGGCCAGGTGACAAGTGTGGCTCTGGTTGCTGACATTTCCAGAACCGAGGCAGCCCTCTGCTTACGCTCAGCCCTCCGGGGGTTTCTATAAACCCCAGCACCTGTGCTAGCCTCATTGTGTCGCTGGGCCTGATAACTTGGGAGAGTCTAATAGGATGACAAAATCAAGTGAGCAGCATGTCCGCATGCATATGCTTCAGAAGTGCATTTGTGTGTGTCTGTAGGTTGTGTGAGTGAGCAGTTTGCTAGGATCTCCTAGCTTAAACCTAGGAAATAAACTAAGATTTCCTATTTCCTCTTAGAAAAGACATTTTCTTTATAATTTCTCCTGTGGTGGGGTAAAAAGCTGGCTGCTGTTGTTAATTGAAGGGTAACGGATAAGATAGTGGTTTTAGAATATTTTAAAGCCTCATAGCCTTTGTTTCAAACCAAATGTTAGTGAGAAGCTAATAAGGCAAATCATGTAAAAGCCAGGATGCTCTGGTTTGGGTTGGGGAAGGGAGGCAAGCACACAGAGCCTAATCATTGGCACCCTTGGCTTTGAGGGGGCCCCAGGGGATCCCTAGACTCTGTAGCATTCAGAGGCAGTGAAGAGTGCCCTGGATGAAACTGGAATTCCTGGATTCTAGGCCCCTCTCTGCCACTGACTGTGACCCAATCTCTCTGAGGCTTAGCTTTTTCAACTATTAAGTGGGGATTGTACCCATTAGGATGCTCTCAGCAGAGTATCCATTGAAAGTAATTTAAACAATAAGGTTATATTAATATCTCATATACAGCAAGAAACTCAGAGGTAGGTGGTCTCTGGTTCAGTGGCCAAAGAGGTTATCAAGGACTCAGGCTCTTTCTACCTTTCTGTTCTGTCACTGCCTCATGGTCACAAAATGGCTGCTGTTGTTCCAATACCTCATATCCTGACAGCAGCTTTTCAAAGGCAGAAAGAACACAGATGGGTAAGGGTGGCAGTAATCTCCTTAGGCATTTCTCTTTTTTCGGGAAGAAAAATATTTCTGAGAAATCCCCCCCCCCCAACCCCTAGCCAGAATCCTTGTTAGGTTCTATTGATCAGGGCAGGTATATTCCTAAAAGAAATCATCAAAGAATGAAGTTTGTTCCATATTTGGTTTAGGGTAATTATGGATCATCTCCTGGGACTGAGCCCACCTTCCATGAGCACACTGCCATCTGATATCAGAGTAAAACTGGGCTTTTGTCAGCAAACAAGGGAAGCAGCTATTGGCAAGCTCAAGGAGATGCAGCTGTCTGTCCTGTATCTCTTACATTTTCAGCAACTGTAAAGGTCCAACTCGACATTGACAGTGAAAATGCTTTGTCAACTAAAAGGGCTAAAGGATACTCAGAACCCACGTTGGGCTCTAAGGTCTCAGGCATTGGGGTTTACCTCATACAGGTGAGCACATCATTATCACTGGCTGAGAACCACCGCTTTCCTTACTGACATTGACTCTGCCCCTCAGGTCCAGGCTGCAGGGAGAGAAGATTTAACCCAAGTTGAGAACGTAACTCACAGCCCTGGTTCTCTTCCCCACAGGCAACCAGTTCACTCCGTACTACGTCTGTCCTGGCGCCAGCCCTTCATAAGTACCTTGTACTGATTAGCGAGGGCCAGAGGTTTCCTTGTTGAGACACTGATAAATACTAGAAAAGCCGTGGCCACTTCTGAGCATTGATTTTTTTACCCCCACCCCCACCCCTGGCCCCAAGACCTCAGTCTCCAATTTGTGAATCCAACCTGTTTTGGAATGGTTTAAGAAAACAGGAGGTATAGGGGTGCCTGAGTAGCTCAGCAGGTCAAGCATCTGACTCTTGGTTTTGGCTCAGGTTGTGATCTCATGGGTTGTGGGATCAAGCCCCAGGTTGAGCTCTGAACTCAACGGGAAGTGTGCTTGGGATTCTCTCCCTCTGCCCTCCATAAATAAATAAATAAATAAATAAATATTCTTTTTTTAAAAAAAAGGAAACCATAAGTATAGTCCTTATGACTTCCTATGACAGAGGACCCAAGTATTAGACCCTGTTATAACCACGAGAAAACATCGAGGTACACGGTGGTTATTGATGTGTTGAGGTGAGAATTCACAGCTGATTAAGATTTTATAGGGGATCTGGGGTGACATTTTAGGTTGCTGCAAACTGACCTAAGGCAGTTTGGTCTTGCAAAAATGACTAGGTTCTTTTTGGTAGATCTCTGTAGCCTTCGGTAATTAGAGGTGGGCCAGGGCCCAGGGCACCTCCTCCACCGTGCCCAGTTCCTAGGAAGCCAAGTCCTCAGCTCCAGCTCGGAGCAAGCTGCACAAAGCAGTCACAAAACATGTTCGGGGAAATTCCGGCAAGCTCCAGCCCGGAGTCTTTTTAAGAGTTCCGCCAGCGCCTCGCAGAAAAGTCTGCCTGAGGCAAATACGAGGGGATTCTTGCAAGCAGAATTCTCTAACCTTCTGGTCCAACTCCAGGGGCACAAAAGCCACCAAACCAAGCAGCTGGATGCGCGAAGGATCACTTCGGGATCAAACCCACGGTGCCGTTCCTATGAGAACAAACCACAGGGCGTGCCAGGTTCTCCACCTCTGCACCTGCCGGAGCTGGAAGGCTGCTCCTGTTTCTAGGAGCGAAAGCCACTACCTTCACCAGCGAGAACTCATTTCTGGGGCTCTTTATGCTAACGAACAAGACCGCCGGGGCTGATGGAAGCACAGGTCACCGCGGGCTCTGGGAGCGTGGACTTGTGATAAAATGCTGACCGTTTCCTAAAGGCATGTCCCCAGTCAGGCCCACTACCGTGTCCCAAAGCAGATGAAACTTTACACTTATGTACGTACCAGATGAGCCCCATGGAATTGACTTTACAGGACGCACCACATAACAACCATGCGCTTCCTGCTCCTGTTGACACAAATAAAACAGAAGCACCTACGACAATTCAGCACCCCCAGTGGCAGGTTCGGAACTACCCAATTAGAGAGGGGAAAAACTGCTGCTGGTCCAGCCCTCCAGCTCTTTACAGATTACAGAGTGTTTTATAGGCAGACCACGGGGGCCGGGAGGAGGGGCTTCCTGACCTTTCACCTCAATTAGGGCAGTTCTGCTTCCTTGTAAACTCGCACTGGCCCGCCACTTTGGGGGCCTGTTAGCACTTTGTAAACCTGTGATAGGTCCTGGAGGGAAGAGGAAAGGGATGGCAGGAAGAACGGGAGGAGGGACGGGAAGAGGGCTGGCAGGAGGATGGCAGGAGAAATGGGGGAGAGGTGACAGGAAGGATAGAAGGAGGGCGAGAGGAGGAATGGGAAGAGGAGTAAGAGAGGGATGGGGGGAGGGTGCGGAAAGAGATGGGAGGAGGATGGCAGCAGGAATGGGGGATGGATGGAGGAGGGTGAGGGGAGGGATAGGAAGAGGGGTGGGAGGAGGGGTAGGAGGACAGATAGGAGGATGGATGGGAGGAGCCTGGCAGGAAGTGGAGGAGGAAATACAGCAGGAAAGGAGGCCAGGCTGGCCTCTGTCGGGAGGCAGGAGTCCTGAGGAATGCCCCCATCAGTCGTGCTCCTAGGAGGCAGGATGCTGGCTGCTATGCTCAGGAAGGAAAGACTTACACCCTCTGCCCCTGAGAGGCTGTCTGCAGCCTGCCCTCAGCTGTCCGCCCTTCCCCAAGGCTGAAGAAACCACCCAGCCCAGGGTCATGTCAGCTCCTGGAGCAGCTCACACCCAGGGAGCTTATCCATGCAAGGCTTCAGAGGCTCGGAGGCTTGGAGGCTTGGAGGCTCGAAGGCTCGGAGGCTTGTCTGTCCAGCCCCAATCGGAACTACACCAAAGTCACCAGGGCTCCAGAGCTCTTGGTGGGGTCAGCGGAGGCTTCTGTTGGGCTAGCATTGCAGTAGTTTCCTCCTCTGCCTGCTTCCATTTCCTCACTGCTCATGGTGCTCATCCTAGGAAGTGCTCCCTAAACAATGAGCCTCGTGCCAATCTCTGTCTCAGCATCTGCTTCTCGGGGAAACCGACCTGCAACCTCAGGGGCGGGTCACTCTGCCCACCTGAGATGGAGGAGCTGGGCCAGAGCATGCTGGCACGGAGCCCAGGACCCCTCGAGGGGGGAGAGAAGGAGTCACAACCAGTTCTAATGACCAGTCCGCTTGCAGACCTTTCCCGGACCCCAGCTCTACCTGCCTCTCCCTCTTCCCACCCCCGCAGGCCGGCTGTGGGGGCGTTAGACTCAGGTTTCTGGCTGTGTGCGTTCTCCAACCTTCCTTTCCCTTGTGAGCACAGCCTCCCACATCCTGTGGGTTTGCTGGTTTAAAACCTGAGGGGGGCAGGGAACTCGGGAGAAGAATGCAGACACAGAGGGGGGAGGGCGCCTTGAGGAAAAGAGTGTGCTTGTGTCTAGTGTGTAAAGAATGGTCCCTCTTATATGCAAAATGTGACAATGGACCCCCCAAACAGCTCCCTCCTGCCCGGAAAGTGTTAATCCACCTCGTAGGAGGGGGGGCGGTGGGGAGGAGGCTGGCCTCCCCCCAGGCTATTTCCCTGGGCCTGCCTGGCTGGGGATCAGGCCCATTGTTAATAAGTAATGACAGCCCAGCTCCTCCGTGGATTCCCCTGGGGTTTTGTGTCAGAAACGTCTTCCCTCGCTGCTGCTCGAGCTGACAGGCTCCGGCTCCCGGCAGGCAGCTGTGAACACAGGCTAGCCTCCGCCAGGATGCCCCGCGTCATCGGGCCCAGAGCCCCAGGGCAACAGAGAGGGCGATCATCCCCTTGCTGCGCCCCTCCCAGGTGAGCGTGACCTCAGCTGTCTGCAGGGACTGCGGTCCCTGGCAGGGGGGACCCTGATGGCCTCCTTCGGCAGGGGCTGGGGCCAGTGCCCAGGCGAGTGGTAAATTCCCAAAGGCTTCAGCCAGCAGGAGACTGCTGCATCGCCTCGGTCCCTGCCTCTGCTCCGGGGGGAATCAGCTCACGAGGGTTGTTGTTGCTGGTGATGATACTGTTTTCAAGACGCTCCAGGAACAGGGTGTTGCCGGCGGCCTTGCTTACCAGCAGGAAGTTCCTTCTCGGGTCTGACTGGAGCAACAGCACGTTTAACACTTCACGTTGGCCCAAGGAGAGCTCACGAATTGAAGCATTCTGGACCCCTTGGTACGGTTGAGGCCAACCCATCAGGAGGGGACTGCCAGAGAAAAGATAATTGGTTGTATATACACATCCCGAGAGGAGGGAGGGCATGTCAGTCCACGGGGGCTGCCCGGGGAAGCACTGGGGTCCGTCAGGAGGTGAGGGAGCGGGGGAGCCAGTGGGCAAGAGCCTTTACATAGTTTCCAGGGGAAGGAACAGGCGAGGCAGGGTAGGCAGGTGTAGGGTTGGCTAGTTTGAACAATCTCCGAGGGCTCTGGAGGACAGGGTTGGTCTCTAGCTACCTGATGGGGGCAAGTGGATAGTGCCCAGGAGTGTGACAGGCCAGATAGAGGAGGTAGTTAGAGGTGGGCGCTCTGGGCTGGTTGCTTTGCATTTGAAAGGTACCCTCTAGGGCTGAGGTGTCTACAATCTCTCTGAGTTGGCTAATCCTGGGAGGGGCTAGTCCCTTAGGAGGTCAGCAGGGCCCCAGATATCAAAGCATCGGAACACAGACAATCAAAGGCATGGTGAAGACAGGTTTCTCTTTTAGCCTTTCACTGTGCATGGTTTATACTGCTTGGAATCACGTTCAGTTTATTTGAAATCCATTTATAGCAACATTCCTAGAAGCATTATTAGGAGGAAGAGGAAAGAGAAATGGCCCAAATGTCCATCAGTATGGGAATGGTTACGCACACCGTGGGCTCACCATACTACAGCATAGTATGCAGCAAACGAAAAGAAAGACATGCCTTTGCACACTGATATCTACCGTTCATAGATACCGTTCGTGGAGACACGCTCCAATTTTAAGTTGTAGGATGATTCACATGCACGGTACAATCCCACTTATGGGAAAACAAAAGGAGTTATGACAAATCCTCCGGTGGTATATGCACATACATGTATATAAGTGAATAGGAAAACGTGTGGCAGGATACACATCGCGGAGTTGTCCCCTCTGGGGAGGGTGTCGCAGGTTGGGTTCTCAGGGAGGCAGGCACTGAGATGGAGTCAGAAGCACCAAGGGTTTGCTGGGAGGACCACCTGGGAAAAGAGAAGGGCAGAAGCAGGACTGGGCAGGGGGAGCCGGCAGGTGGCAATGCAGCTCTGAAAAGTCTCTGGATGGCACTGGGGGAGGACTGGCGTTGGGGGGAAGTGGTCAGCCCTGAGTGCCACCGCCTTGCTCAGCTGTTGGCTGGGGCCACCGACTGGAGAAGGGCAGGGTGCACCTGGAGGCTGTTGGCTGGAGGGGGGGCGGGGTAGGAGGATCCTAGCAGCTCAGGCACGGATCTGCTACAGAGGACGTGAAGCGTGGGGAGGAGGTGACAGGGAAACTTTTACTTTTGTGGCCCTTGACTTTGTACTCGGAGACTGTATCCCTCTATGTAAGTTACGGACCTAGGGGCAGACGAATATTCTAACTGGCTCACGTCTGTGACTCCTCCCTCTTCCTAGGGCAAGTCCTCGCCTGCCCCGACAGCTGCGGTGGCCAGGGACCCACCCCGCTGCAGCTTTTACAGTTTCTTTTCGGTTGGCTTTAGCTAAGAAGACCATATGCCCGAATGGGCTCTCTCCTCTTCTGCCGATGCCATCCTAATTATTAACATTCCTTTCTAGGAACGGGGTTGCGGCACTTTGCAGATTCAGTGTGTCCAATGCGATACTAACGCTGGGAACAGAAGAAGCAAGAGTTTAGGTCCTCACAGGGGAGATGGAGAGTCTCATTTGCAGCTTCACGCTTTTCAGGACAGTATGTGCTCCTTGCCGAAGGAGAGGTTCAAGTAAGGGGCGTTAGGTCCAGAGGAGGGGGGCATGGTTCTGACCATCTCAAGCATCAAGGCAAGCTTTTTAGATGGGTGGCATTTGGACTTAGCCTTGAAGGATGGAGAGAAAGAAGGGAAGAGAATTCCAGTCAAAGGGAACAGCATGAACCAAGGTGGGAATATGCAGTAGAACATTCACAGGCTCCAACATAACTCAAAAGTCCAGAAGTCAGACGGCCATCAGACAAGTCCCAATCCTGTGTCTCCCGTGGTTCCCAGGATATCTTGCCTTATAGCCTCCCATGGTGTTGGCCTCATCGCCAAATTCCAAACAGTGGCTCCCCTGTAGCCTCAGATTGCTCACGAAATGGCTGCTGCTGTTCCAGACCTCACATCCTCACATTGGCCAGGGGAAAAGGGAACCACTCCTTCCGATGGCTATCAAAGAGGACGCTGTTAGCATCACTTTCTTGTACAGTTCCATCTCATTGGCTCTACTTGGGTTTGTACCTACCCCTGGAGCAATCACTGAGATCAGGGTAGATTTCTAGGCCCTTGGAGAGACTTGCTGGTTGGAGAGAGTTTCAGGCTAAAGATGATGTCAATTCCTGTGGTGGCAAACAGGCTTCAGAACTTAACCATTTACTCCTAAATCTAGGATAGGAGTTGAGATACAAATGCAGTAAAAGCCTTCAAAAGTACCGTTAGAGGAAAAGACAGGACAACATAGAGATCTATAATTTTTTTTCCTGCTACACTTTAATTGCCCTTCTCTGGCATGCACCACATAAATTAAGAGCTAGTTAATGTTGTAATGCGTAAAACAATTTCATGCATCTTAAATATTGCACTTGTACTTTAATTCCACATTAAGTGGTCCCCTGAAATTTTTAAATTTACAAAGTCACTGCTGTGCTACATGAAAAAGGTGCTAATTAAGTGTTAATCAGTAGCCAGATAACCTTCCCTGAACCCTACCCAAGGTCTCCAGAATGACCCATTGCCAGAGAATGTGATGTGATGACCACAGAACAGAGAATGCAGACATAGACGTGAAATGGTTTCTTAGCCACATCCCAGCCAATTAAGGCAGATTTGCCTATTATGCAGTTCTAATTAAATGACATCTACTATAGTGGACACGAGGCTAATAATAATAATAATATTTAATGCTGGTAGAGCTTTCCATATTCAAAACACTAGCTAATTAACAAGTGGGCATCCGTTTCTGGGCGAGGAGAGGGCTTCTTTTGGGTGGTCCTGGTGAAAATCTGCAGGCACACACAAAGGTGGATAAAATAAAAGGACGTGGTTTCTCCCTATATGGGACTCACTGTCTTTCGGACTAGCGTTACTCAGAGTGTGGTCTGAGGACCATGCTAATCCACAATAAGATAAGCCTAAGAGTAACCATCCTGAAACCTTGATAGCAGCTTGACCTTGTTAACATCCAGGCCGGTGATCAGTGGACTCTTACTGAACAGGAAGTAGATGCATTCAAACTTCCGTGGTGAGTGGCATGTGGCACGAGCTCTGTAATAGTCATACATGGTAGGGCCACATATCAGTCTACGATGGACAAGAAATCACACACACACGTTCTTCACCACAGATGGTTTGAGAAGCGCTGTCATAGACCTATTGGTGTAGAATAAGGGGATATGGGTTTAGGTGCATTCCCACAAATAAAAAAAAAAAGAGGCTTAGCAGCATGCTATTTCACATCTCTATATTAGTCTGCTTGGAATGTTCTGTGTCCCCAGCTCTCCTGCCTCCTGCTCAACCTCTCTGTCACACACGTGAAATCATCTCAGTTCCTGGGACAGCCGGCTAGGATACTACTTCCTTCGGGAAGGCTTCACTGTGCCCCCTACAACAAAGCCTACCCTCCCCCCATCCTCCTCCACCAGTTCCATGCAAGCTGCCTTATTGCACTTTCCATATGGCCCTGAGAAAATTCCTCTTGCTCTGCCCGACCGGACTGACCAGTCCTTGAAGGCCAACGCATTATGGCTTTGAATTCCTAGTGCAGAGCACATAGCAGATGCTAATTGAATATTTACCAAGCTCAATGTTTAAAAATTGCATAGAATATAATAACATAAAATGTGCCATATTAACCATTTTAAAATGTGTCATTGAGCAACGTGAAGCATATTCACACTGTTGTGCACCCATCCACCTCCAGAACTTTTTCCTCTTGCAAAACTGAAACCCTGTCCCCATCAAATACCAACTCCACACTCTTCCTTCCCCGCCCAGTTACCCCCCACCCCCATTCTACTTTCTGTCTCTATGACCTTGACTACTTTAAGTACATAATACGAATGAAATTACATAATATTGATCATTTTGTGACTGGCCTGTTTCACTTAGCATGACTTCAGGGTTCATCTGCCGTATAGTAAGTGAATTCAGAGGTGAATTCAAATTTTTTTTAATTAATTAATTTATTTTTAGTAACCCCTACACTCAACATGGGGCTTGAACCCACGACCCTGAGATCAAGATTGACTCGTTCCTCCAACTGAGCCTGGCAGGTACCTTGTGAACTTGGTTTTAAAATCCTCGGGCAGCCCGGGTGGCTCAAAGGTTTAGCACCGCCTTCAGCCCAGGGTGTGATCCTAGAGACCTGAGATCAAGTCCCACGGGCTCCCTGCATGGATCCTGCTTCTCCCTCTGCCTGTGTCTCTGCCTCTCTCTCTTTCTCTGTGTCTCTCATGAATAAATAAAATCTTTAAAAAATAAATAAAATAAAATCCTTAAATTATTATACAGTCTTGAAATGAGTAGGGAGGGCATCCCCCTCTCCCTTTCCGCTTCTATTTGAAGCCAAGTGGAGAGAGGGAAGGAGTCACAATGATCCAGGAGGTAGCAACAGAAAACAAAGGGATCCTGTGCTCCGGCCGAGTTCCTGGGCACCCATTCTGGTCCGTTTGCTCCGGTTCCCAGCTCAGCTGTTCAGCTTCTTGAAAGTTGGGGTTCCCAAATCTGGACAGCGAGCCCAGCAAGGAACAGGCCTGAGACGCCTTTCGCCAATGGGCAGCAGAGCGCAAATGACGGTAGAAATGGATTCGGAAGTTCTAGCTGTGTGGCCTTGGGCAAGTCATCTAACCTCTCTGAGCCTGGCCCGTAAAATTGGGAAGATAATACAGTGTACCTTACAGGGTTGTTGAGGGCATCTGATGAGATAATGCATATAAACCACTTGGTAAAGTTGCAAGAACTGCATTATGCCAGTTATGGTTGTTTTTACTACCAGTATAACGGCCGTGGTACAGAAGAAGACAGTACAGCTTGTTATCCACACTTCCTACCGAGGTGGTGAAGAATAGCAACCCCATTATTCCACCTCCGTGTTCAGGACATTCCTGATCTCATTGCTTTTTCCTTCCTCCTCCCTCTAAATCTTTGCTTTAAGAGGAGCCTCTGGTCCCATTCAGTTAAATGTCATTAACGGCCACTACACTGCAATGTGGGAAACAGACAGGCACACCGAATTCACTCCGGGCATCAGCCAACGCGGGTGGGAAGCGCGAGCCATGCGCTCAGTTGGGCGCTGGTAACAAGAGGCAAAGAAGCCAGTGGCTTGCCTTGGAGGAGCCCAGGGCGTGGAAGCAGATGTTCCCAGCACCTTCCCTTTGCCCCTGCAGGTCCCCACTATGCCCTCTTCCTCCCTGCCCTGTACCCCAGGAAGCTGACCCTCTGCACTCATCTCAAAGGGCTCCCCAGCCTCTGGCTTCCCATTAGCCAGCTCCAGCCAATGGAGAAGGCCCACCAAGAGCTCAGGGGGCAGGAGGACATTGGGGTGAAGATTTATCTCCCAAATTCCTCCCTGTGAAGTCTACTTGGGCCGACTGACCCTGCCACTGCTCCTTTATTTTTTTGAAGATTTTATTTATTCATGATAGACAGAGAGAGAGAGAGAGAGAGAGAGAGAGAGAGAGAGGCAGAGACACAGGCAGAGGGAGAAGCAGGCTCCATGCGGGGATCCCAACGCGGGACTCAATCCCAGGACTCCAGGATTGCACCCTGGGCCGAAGGCAGGCGCCAAACTGCTGAGCCACCCAGGGATCCCTGCCACTGCTCCTTTAAAGGTGGCCTTCTCTGCTTACCTCTGTCCCCTCTCCTGGATAACCATGAGAGCCTCCTGGTCCTTGGGGCCCAGGGTGGTAGCAACCCCCCACCCCATTCCACCCCTCGCTAACAGTTTCTGTTTCTTGGCTAACCCTGTGGTTACCTTCCACCCACTTCTCTGATGATGGGCCCTTTGTATATAAATACTTCTAGAACTATCCTAATTGTTTCCTGCTGAGACCCCGCCTGCCCCACGTGCCTGTGGTCAGGCACAGGAGCAGGGCAAGTGTGGCTCCCGGTGCCCAAGCAGCCCCCTCCAACCCAGCTTTTCTCATTTCGGGAACAAAGGAGTCGGGACTACATCCAAGAAGATAAGTGTTGGGGGGTGGGTGGTGAATCTCCCAGATGTTGTGAGAGGGCCCGATGAGCTCTTTGGGTGGGATCCTTGGGCCTGGGTGCCTGGGGGTGGGGGTGGGGGGAGGGAGGAGGCACTGGAAAAATCTCATTTTTAGGAATGCCGTCTGTCCATGGACACACGCACCACACCCCTCGTGGCCTCCATGGAGTCGTTTATTGGCCACCATTAAAGTGGAGCTTGACCTTGTGAGTCTCTTTACCTTCCAGGCAGATCAGCTCCCTTGAGCTTTCTCTGGAACATCCAAGTATGACAGCCGCTACATTCTCTTCTTCAAGAACCCGCTTGGCCCCCCTTCCCAAAGATGCTGTTCCTCGGTCCCCTCTGAGGGTACCCCCTCAGGGCACAAGATCCTCCTCTTGGCCACTGCCAGTTGGGTAAGGGACAGGCACCTGATCCAAAAAGACCAATTAGATGCCCTCCCAGGAACTTGGCCTCGGGATGTCTTGGTGGTTCTAGGCAGTCTTTATGGGCTACCTGAACCCTGAGCGCTTTGTGCCAGGCCCAGCTGGGGGCTCAGGGGACACGGAAGTGGACAGACCAGGGAGGGTCGCCCGGGGCAGCTATTTGCCACCATGGGCACAGAGCAGCAGAGAAAGCGGAGAAGGAAGGCACGTTCTTGGAAGAGAGCAGATATCAGAGAGCTCGGAGCAGCCGACGCAGAGAAGGAGAGAACAGAGCTGCCAAGGCTCCTGCTGGCTCCCCAGTCGCTGGTTCCCTTCCCCAGAGGCCAGCTGCACTTCCTGTCCTTGAACATGAGGCTATCTTCCCATAAATTCTCCCTTTTCCAGCTCCCGCAAGTGGGGTTTCTGTTTTGTGCCGCGAGACTGTCCCTGCCCGAGGCGCACCACGTGACACAATTAGCTCACAGTCCCTAAGGGGCAATTTATCCTTTTTGCAGACTGTCTGCCATAAATTTTGAATCTCCACCTGGCTTCCCCTTGCCAACCAGTGAGTGTCCTTCTGGGTTAACTTTTGTTCTCGTGGGCCGCCAATGAGCCCGTGTCATCAGATCCGATGGCCTTTCCGTGCCCCTTCCCCTCGTGTCCTCTCGCTGCTCCACATGGCTGGCCGCTCCTTCCTCCCCCACCCTCTGCCCCCAAGTGGCTCCTCCGACACCCCTCTCTCCTGCGCCTCTTCCTCCCTCTCCTGTTCTTCATCTGTCTCCTTGTCTGGCTTTCCTGGCACCTCAAACGTCCCACTTTGTTTGCTCCATAAGGCCTCTTAGCGTTCTTTCTGGCTCCCTTGGCAATCCTCTCCCTTGCTGTGTTTCTTATCATCA
The DNA here is from genome assembly GCF_048164855.1 of Canis lupus baileyi. Lineage (NCBI taxonomy): Eukaryota > Metazoa > Chordata > Mammalia > Carnivora > Canidae > Canis > Canis lupus. The sequence continues at coordinate 90,100,414 of NC_132876.1, forward strand.
CCTGTCTCCAGACACAAGTTTGCACATCAGCTTGGCCCTGTCGAGACCCCATTCTCTTCCAGCTGCTGGAAGCGTGTATGTGGGCACCCTCCCCCACCCCCTACCAGGCCCTTTCAGCTTTGTGCATTCCAGAGTGGTCTCGATATTTGCCCTCCCAGCCTGACCCTCTCCCCGTGTTCACTAGTTTGGTTAATGAGGCGGAAAGTTCTTGTGCCCTTCATCCATGACTCTCAGAGCTGGGAAATTTTGGCAGGGAATTTTGGCCAGGCTCTTCATCTCTTTGCCAGGAAATACCCACCTTGGGCCTCACTCAAGTCATGATTCCAATTCCTTTGACTTTCTCCTTGCCACTCACATTTGAGTGAGTTACGTGAGCTCTTTGGAGCTGAGGTGCTCCCTGTCTCTCACAGAGGCCCACTGGTCCAGCCTGAAGACCATCAATTCCTCAGAGAGGATTTTCTGTAGGCCCTTGCTCCCCCAGAGGGGAAATCATTACCTTGTGGGCATCAGTTGGAGACCTTCCATTCAGCAAACTGGGAGAGCAGGGGGTGGGGCGTGAATCTGTCAGCCCTGGGCCACAGAGAGGTTGGGCTGTGTGGATCAGAAAGGCCCCACGCAGACACAGTCAGTTCTGAACTCAGCACAAGTGCTGAGCGTCAACCTTCACCTCATGAGCTGAGATCTCCAATCACAATTCAGAAGACCCCTTCTCCCTCACTGGCACTGCCAGAGTGACCCCAATCCCCACCATCCACAACACAAGGATTCATGCAGGAGGACATGTGTTTGCCTAGGTGCTGCCAGAGATACACCCACAAGGGGCAGTGGCTTACCACAGAAGCTTATCACTGACATCAAGTCCAAAAATGGGTGTTCCTGAAGGATGGAAGGCTCTCCTCTCTAGAAGTGATTCAGGGACCCAGGCTCCTTCCATCTTGTTGCTCTGCTGGATGCATCTGTACCGAGGTGTGGAAGGGGAAAGAACCCATGGGAAGTTTTTCTGGGCCAGACCTGGATGGGACAGCCATCTTTTCTGTTCACATGCTATTGGCCAGAACAAGGTCACATGGCCACAGCTGGGAAAGGCAAGCAAAACCAGTTAGGGAAGATTCCAGCTTATTTCTGTCCCAGGTGCTAACACACTGAATATAGTAAAGTGCTGGTCTCAAGGCAACATCCACTGCTTCAGAGAGAGAGTTTCTGAGGGACCATGGCACAGAACAGGATGGTCTTGATGGAAAGGCCTCTGGGGAAAGGGAGTGTAGAGTGAGGGGCCACCAGGAAGAAGCAGGACTGGACCTCTGAGGAGGCCCCCAAAATCAGAGTTGTGTCCTTGAATTTGAGATTACAACATTCTTCTGCTTCAGCCCAATCATTGACTTGTCCCTAAAGTCTTGCTACATATGGGCCCTTGTGTGGAGCGTCTCCAAGGGTCTACCCAGTCTGCTGTTGTGAGGGTACAACTATTTGACTTTGAGGGAGGGCCAGTCACCCCAGTCCCTGTGCTGTTATGTCCCATGGTTGGGCAGTGACTCCAGAAGGCAGCCACTAGGATAAGAAAGAGATGATCCAAGGCTCTTACACTCGCAAGAGACTCATTTGTAAAAGGAGGTCATGGATCAGATAATCAAATGACCGTGTGGTCCAACTCGGTGCCCACTAGTCACATGTGATTATTTACCTTTAAGTTGATTAAAATTAAATAAAATGGAAAATTTAGCTCCTTGGTCACACCAGTGACATTTCAAGTGCTTATAGCGACATGTGTCTGGTGGCAGCTGTATTGGACAGCAAAGATGTGGAACGTTTCCATCATCACAGAAAGTTCTATTGGACAGTGCTAATCTGAAAGGTGCCTTACAGCGCTGGCGGTCCATGACTTTATGAAAAACAATGCCCAGTAAAAATGTAATGTCTGATTAGCCAGAGCACTAGAGAGGGGGAGAGGGAGATAAAAAGGTGGGAGGAGAAGCAGAGGAAGACACGGAGGAAACATCTAGAAAGGAGAAATGCCCAGATGCAAGGCACAGGCCATCACAGACACTGGGGGCTGTTTGCAAGATCAGAAGACACTTGGGTATCTCAAGAGAAAGGGGTTTGGTTGTGAGGTGGCGTGGGGTCTGCAATTGGACAGATGGTGAGCTTCTGAGGGAGTCCTAGGAATCTCTCTACCTCTCTCTTGGGCCTGTAAGGTGGTTCTGCTTCTCTCCTCTGTTCTCTCTCCACCAGCCATTCCCTGCTGCTCCAAACGTAACCAGCCATGGGCTGACTGACACTGCCTTCCGTCCACGGCTGAGTGGCCTAGATTCTGTGTGCAGCTAAGGGAAACATTGCCCAGCAAGGAGAACTGGACTGGCCAACTTGTCTTTCCTCGCCAGGCCACGCCATACCATGGCTCCCAGAACAGCCTCTGATTGGCTGGGCCCGGGTCAGGGGAACTTTCTAGCTCAATCAGCTGCAGTCAGTGGAGTGGGATGGACTGCATGGGGAAGAATATGGCTATGCAGGTGCAGGACTTAAAGGGCGTACCCATCCCCTAAGAGGGGAGGATGGGGGCAAAGACATAATGAGGCTTGACTGGCCCAGGATAGAAGGAAACCATACACTCATCAAAGGGAGTAGACAAAGAGGCCCTTCCATCCCCTTCCCTCCTTGAAGAGATACTGTGCACCTACTATGCATGTCCTCCCATGCTCTTCAGAACAGGAAATGCCAAAATGAAACAGAAATAGAAGCAGTGTCCCCTCTCCAATCCAGGCTCTTCTACTTGGCTGTGTGACCTGGGCTGTGTGACCTCTGTGTAACTTCTCTGTGCCTCTGTTTTGCCATATGAAATGGTGGATAATAACGGTACCTCCTTCATGGGGGTGGTGTGAGCTGCTTGGAATAGTGGCGGGCCACCTAGTGAGCATTATGTAAATACGGCTATGATTACTATTAGCCTGCAGGAGTTTATGGTCCTGTGTGGACCACAGATGAGTAATCAAATTGTAATGGCATGTGATGAGTGTCATAGCCAAGATGGGTGAGAAATGTGCATGCTTTCAGCAATCACGCAGTCCTTTCTGGCTTATAAAAAAAGAGCGGCAGCCTCCTTGGCTCTACCCCAATTTCTGCTACCCACAAGGATCCACTTTTGACTCTCTGATCTATTTATTTCTCTCCATAGTTACCTTCATATTTCTAAATAATGTGCTTCTGCTGTTATCTCTTGATATATTAACCTGAGACTTTATCCATCTGTTAGGGGTTGGAGTCTGTCCTTCGAAAAGATACTGAAGTCCTAACCCCAAGGACCCATGAATGTGACCTTGTTGGAAGTAGGGTCTTTGCAAGATGATCAAGTTAAGATGAGGTCATTAGAGCGGGCCCTAATCCAATATGACTGCTATCCTCATGAAAGGGGGAAATTCAGACCCAGACACAGACATGCACACGGGGAGAACACCATGGGAAGACTGAAATTATGTTGCCACAAGCCAAGGAAGTACCAGAAGCTGGGAAAGAAGCCTGGAACAGCTCTTCCCCTAGTGTCTTCGTGGAAGGAGCATGGCCCTGCCGACACCTCCATCTCAGACTTCTAGCTTCCAGAACTGTGAGACAGTACATTTCTGTTGTTTCTTTAAAAATTTTTTTATTTATTCATTTATTTAGAGAGTACATGTGAGCAGGTGGGGGGCAGAGAGAGAGGGAGAGAGAGAACCTCAGACGGACTCCACACTAAGCACAGAGCCTGAGATCATGACCTGAGCCAAAATCAAGAGTCGGATGCTCAACCGACTGCACCACCCAGGCGCCCCTACATTTCTGTTGTTTAAACCACCCAGTCTGTGGTATCCTATTGTGGCAGCCCTAGAAAACAGATCCATCATTGACTTTTTTCACTTGAAAATCAAATTTAACCCCCCCTCACTCCACACCTATACTGTTGCCTGCCTCTATGATCCTAGTAAAATGGTATCACAATTTTTTTTTGTTAAATCAATATACAATGTTTATAAGCATGTAAATTTATTCACTGCCATGTCGTGTAGTATGCTTGGAATACATGTCCTTTACTGTGCAGATTTTTGTTTTCCTTAAAGTTAATATTTGTCTCTCACCCTCTTTTAGTTTGTTCAGCTTCTGGATACGTTCAGATAAACCCCCCAGCTTCTTTGTTTTTTTTTTTTTTTAATTTGAGACCCTGTCCCAAATCCTGCATGTTCCTGCTGTGATCAGCTGGGGTTCCACTCAAGGTCTGCTGCCCAGCGATCCGCTTGGGAGCTCCCCTCAGCGTTCAAGTGAGAATTCTTGCCTCTCTCCAGTATGTGGGATCTCCAGTCTTCTGAATCCCACACTTTCCATGCCTATCGTTTATTTCTTTAGTAGTTGTCTATTGCTGCTTAACAAATCACCCCAAAACTTAGTGGCTCAAGATAACAATAATCACTTAACTCTGTTTCCATTATGGCAGCCCCTGTCACCCTTGTTTCCAGCAGGGCACACGGTCAACTGAGCATAGTGTTCTGAGTCTAGAGTCCTGTGCATCCAAGCTCTCCAGAGAGTGAATCCCCAGGCTCTGACAAGGTGAGAGGAGGTGGGGAGTGGGTGTGAGGTCACCTGGCTGGGAGAGGTGGGAGGATCTAACACTTCATAAACAGATGTGCCAACAGCCCTGTTTTCAGCCCATCTCTATCTTCTTTTTTTTTTTTAAGATTTTTATTTATTTATTTGAGAGAGAGAGAGAGAGAGAGCTTTAGCTGGGAGAGGGGCAGAGGGGGAGGGAGAAGCAGACTCCTCACTGAGAAGGAGTCCCACACGGGGTTTGATCCCAGGACCCCAGGCTCATGACCTGAGCTGAAGGCAGATGCTTAACTGTCTGAGCCACCCAGGCGCCCCCATCTGTACCTTCTGTAGTACCTGGGGCCTCTGATTCCTTAGCCTCTCTTGGGTTCTGCCCTCTGAATCACCTTGCTTCTTGCAGCTTCTGCCCCATAGGCACTGAGCTCCCAGCATTCTCTGGTCTGCTAAGTCTGTTACTTTTCGTCCATTTGCTTTGTGGCTTCCAAGTCATTGATGACACCTTTGGACAGCTGTGTCTTTTCTCTCTCTTTTTATTCTTGTGGATTTAGATCTTTTTTAAAAAAAAATGCTGTTATTGTCATTTTCCTGGAGGCTTAGGGGGAGACAGTGGAGGTGTGTGAGTATGCGCCAGTAATTCTCTGAGCAACTGGAAATCTCCTGTGCATTTTCTTTATTCAATAAATGTTGAGGGCTCCAGCAGTGGAAACTGTGTTCTGGATTTCTTAGATAATATATCCATGATAAATAGTTAACAGATTTCTGCTGAATCTCAAACTGGTGGGTTACAGTGGTGAGATGGTCAGTGTTGAAGAGACATCTGAGGACTACCAGTCTCCATCAACCCTCTCTAAGATCCCTGTGCCTGTATATCTGTTGCTCTGGCTTAGAAAAAGTTCCCTGCTTCCTACCTGTGCCTTAGCATTCTGGGCCCTGGGAGAGTCATTTGCTGAGTAATTCATTCACTCATGCCTTTGTTTCTTCGTTGTTGTTGTTGTTGTTGCTGTTGTTTTTTTTTTAAGATTTTATTTATTTATGAGAGAGAGAGAGAGAGAGAGGCAGAGACACAGGCAGAGGGAGAAGCAGGCTCCATGCAGGGAGCCTGATGTGGGACTTGATCCCAGGTCCCCAGGATCACACCCTGGGCTGAAGGCAGTGCTAAACTGCTGAGCCACCCAGGCTGCCCAGTTGTTGTTTTTAACTAAGCTTTACACCCAACACAGGGCTTGAACTCAAGACCCTGAGATCAAGAGTCACATGCTCTACTGACAGCCAACTGGGTGTCCCTCGTGCCTTTGTTTTTAGTACTTCACTTCCTGTTGGCTTTAAGATCTGAAGAAGCATCCAGGACCTCCTGGAGCAGGTTGGCCCAGAGCCCCTTCTGGAGAGGCATTTGTTCGTGGACCTGTGTGTTATCTGTGGTGGGCGGGTTACATGGAGGGGGAGATAATTCAAGTTGGGAGGGAGGATGTAGAAGGAAGAGGGACAGGCCAAGGAGAGTCAGGAGATCCAATCAAAACAGTGTGCTCAGAAAAGAATAAATAAATAAAATAAAAAACAAAAAACAAAAAAACAAAAAAACAAAAAGTGTGTTCAGGAAACCCAATTAGCAAAATTTAGGAGCTCCTGGGGAAGGCTGTGCCAAGGAGCTATAGCCAGCTTTTAGGTACAAGGAAGAAGCTGTGGAGAAAACAGCAAAGGTGCCACAAAGGAGCGTGAACATGGCCTTAGCCTCTGCCTCTGCCCATCACCACTCTGCCCCACCCTTGGGACACCAGGAGGAGGGTTAGTAATTGGCCTAAAGGGTTCCTGGCTGCTGTGCTCAAGGGTAGCCCCCACCAGAGCTCAGAGGGCAACTGAATCGAGGGACCAGGTGCAGCAAAAGGCTCCTTTTGAGAATACAGCTTGAAATCCTGAGTACAGCTGGAACTTGGCTCCCTGAATTGTCCCTGGGCTAATGAACACCCAACACTTACCCCTGACTCATGCAGCAGGATGCATGTGTATGTGTGTGGGGGGTAAACAGGTCAGTTTATCTTTTTTTTCCTTGAAATAGAGTGTACAGATCTAAATGTACAGCTTGATGAATTTGTGTACACACACACACACACACACACAAGCATGTGTGACCATCATTCAGATGGAGCGGGCTATAGAACAATCCAACACCAGCTCCAAAAGGCTCTGTCATGCTCCCTCCTAGTCAACATCCCCAGAAGCATCTACTGTCCTGACTTCCAGCATTATCCATTAGTTTTGCCTGTCCACGAGCTCCTCATAAATGGAATCTAACAGCATTTACTCTTTTGTGCCTGGCTTCTTTTACTCAACATAATGTCTGTAAGATTCATTCAGGTTACTGAGGACTTGGTAGTTTGTCCTTTTATACTGCTGCGTAGTATTCCATTGTGTGACTGCCATAGTTGATCTGTCCTTCCCCTGTTGATGGGGATGTGCAGTTTTTGTGCATTCAATCACAACTTCTGGAGGGTCCTGGTACGAAGGCCACTAGTCCCCCAGCAGCGTCTTGGAGTGACAAGGTCCTTCCCTTGGAACCTTATCAGACTTGCTGTGGGAGAATTGTCCAAAAGATGAGGCAGTGGTTTCCTTGCCCGAGATGGTGGGGATCTAAGATACACTCATCATCGATGAGCTCTGTGGAGCCTGTGGAGCTGGGGATCTGAAAGCCCAGAGACTGTGCAACCCGGGCTCTCACATCCCTCCCCTGAGTCCCCCGCCCCCATGGCTCACCAGTCCATTGTAACCTCGGCAAAGGCCAGCCTCGCCATCCCCCACCAGGCAGCTAACTGCAGAGAGGCCCCCCTCCAATATCAGGCCTATGACCAGGAACAACAAAAGCAGGAAAAGCCCTAGGGACAAGATTCCGAGCAGCTGACACTGGGCTTTAACCTCCTCACCCTGCCATTGTGAGGCCAGCCAGGACTGCGCTGTACTTAGGCCAGGCCTGCAGGCCCTTTATGAGATCTGCCCAGGGAGCAGGGGCCCCAGACAAAGGCCGGAGTTCTGCTGAGCTTATTGAAAGGAGAAAGAGCCCATTGATATGCGTGGGAGTCCCTCTGCACCCCCCTATCACCCTCCTCCCCTTCTTCCCTCCCCCTGGCCAGGGTGGAGGTCAGCTCAGCACAGAGCAGGCTTTGGGCAGGGCCAGACCAACTCTGAGGCAGCTTGCACTGCTACCGATCCCTCCCAGGATCCTCTTTCCTGGAGCACTGAATTTGACCTGCACTCCCACTCACCTCTCTCTCTCTCTCTCTCTCTCTCTCTCCCTGGCCCTTCATTATCAGCAAATGAAGTTCCCTAGCCCTACCCCAGGCAGTGGGGCCCACCTCTACCAGACTCCTTGGAGTCCTCTGCAGTCTCCCAGTTGCTGAGATCCTTCAAAGAGCCCCCATTCAAGTGTGGCCTTGATTCTAGCCTTGAACTTGCCATCCCTTCTGCTGGGAATGCCTTTCCCCTGCTCTTTGATTGTCTGCCTCTCCTGACTACCCTGGTTCAAGCAGTACTTCTGGAACACATCACCTGTTCCGTTTCCCCAGACCTTAGATAGATGATCTACTTGTTTGTTTCTGTGATCAGGAACTCTTCCCTTTGTTACATATGTCAACTTGCTAGAATGTTTGTGTTTGTGCCCCCACCACACCCCTCCCAAATTCATATGTTGAAGCCCTAACCCACAATGATGGTGATATGTTGAGGTGGGGGCTTTGGAAAGGTCATTGGGTTTATGTGAGGTCACAAGGTTGGGGCCCTCATGATAAGATTAGTGCCCTTTTAAGAGACAGCAGAGAGGTGATCTCTCTTCATCATGTGAGGGCATGGCAAGATAACCAACCCCCTGCAAGTCAAGAAGAAAGCTCACTCTAGGAACTGAACTGACTGGAAACTCGAACTTGGACTTCCCAGGCTCCACAACCATGAAGAATAAATGTACATTGCTTAAGCCACCAAGTCTGAGGTATCTTGTTATAGCCGCCTGAGCTGTCTGATAAAAAACTCCTTTAGACCATATCCATCTTGCTCACCAGTGTACTCCTTGGGCCTCCAAGAGGGCCTGGTGCAGGAATGGATAGTCCAGCTATCTATTGCTGTGTCACAAATTACCCCTAAATTGAACGACTTAAAATGGCAATAGTCTTTTTTCTTAATGCTTCAAAGTTTCTGTGTGGCATGAATTCAAACAAGGCATGGCAGGGGGAGCTTGTCACCACTCTAGAAGGACTGGGACTCCAAAATCTGGTGCTGAAATCACCTGGAGGTCTGTCCAGTGGTGGATGCTGGCCGTTGGCTGGGACGACAGCTGGACTGTCAGCCGGAACCTACAACATGGCTTCTCCAGGGGCTCTCTCCACACAGACTAGCTTGGGCTGCCTCACAGCATGGCTGCTGAGTTCAAAATGGGAACCTCTCAAGAAGGGTAGAAGAGAGTGGTGTCACGTTTTAGGACCTGGGCTTGGAAATGAAACAGTGTTACTTCTACCATAGTCACACACTGACCCAGATTCAAGGGAAGAGAACACAGACCCCACCTCTTGATGGAGGAAGTCTCAAAATCACATTGTAAGAAGAGCTTGTAGGCTGGGATATCATGTGGTGGCCATATTTAGAAAATAGTGTCTGCCACATTACTCAGTAAATATTTGTTGCTGGATAGTCACTTTATGCTCTCAACTTTTTTCTCCATCTCCCTGCTTTGCTACTTTACCAATTACGTGACTTGGGAAAACTTACTGTATCAGTAGGTTCTCCATAGGAACAACTAGCAGGATATAAACATCAAAATAAATGTGTGCGTGTGTCTGCGTGTGTGTGTGTGTGTGATTGTGTGTGTGTGTGTCTGTGTGTATTTATTTGTTTATTTATTTAAAGGAATTGACACATATGATTGTGCAGGCTGGTAAGTCTGAAACTTGTAGGGCCAGAAACTCAGCCTGGAGTTTGAAATTCATAGGGCAGGCCAACAGACTGCAAATTCTGACAGGAGTTCGTGTTGTAGTCTTGACGCTGAAATCTGTAGGACAGGCCAGCAAGATGGAGACTCAGCTAAGATTTCTGTGTTAGAGTCTGGAGGTAGCATTCCTTTTCCTCCAGGAAACCTCAGTTTTGCCCTTAAGGCCTTCCACTGATTGGATGACACCCACCCACGTTATCGAGGATAACCTGGTTTACCTAAAGTCAACTGACTGTTGACTATGGTTGACTGGTCAACCACATCTACAAAATACAAAATACCTTTATGGCAACATCTGGAGTATTTGACCAAACATCTGTGGTCCATAGCCTAGCCAAGTTGACACATAAAATTTAACCTCCATGCTTAGCCTCTCTGAACCAGCCTTTTCCCCCTTTGAAATGAAGACAAAAGTCCCTCACAAGGTTGCCAGTAGGATGAAATGAGAACTGATATGTGGCAGGCAGCCTCTACTGTGGCTCACTCCCACGATCTCTTGTCTCCTGGTATTCATGCTCTGTGTAATCCCTTCCCCTTGAGTGTAGGCTGGACCCAATGACTCACTTTTAATGAACAGAAAGAATATGGAATTAGGCTATACAAAGACTTGGTTTCCATCTTGCCCACCCTTTCTTGCTTTCTTGCTCAATCACCCTGAGGGAAGCCAGCTACCATGTTGTGAGCTACTTACAGGAAGGCCCACATGATGAGGGAACATCACCAGCCAACAGCCAGTGAGGATGTGAGGCCACTAACAGCCACGTGAGTGAGCTAAGTCCTCCACCCCCAGTAGAGCCTGTGACTCTGGTCAACATCTTGACCCCCTCCTCACCTGAGACCCTAACTAGAGGTACCCAGGTAAGCTACACCTGGATTCCTGACCTGCAGAAACTGTGATATTTTGTTTTAAGCCTCTAGATGGGTGTTATTTTAAGTCTTTAGATTTTAGGGTAATTTGTTATGCAGCAATAGATAACTAAGATGTTATATGGGTGATAAGCGCCTAGCATACTCCCTGGCACACAGTAGGTGCTCGATAAATGGGATCAGAATCTGATTCTTTTTTTTGAAAAAGAAATTTTAAAAAATTTTTCTAAAAATAATCTCCACACCCAACGTGGGGCTCAAACTCATAATCCTGAGATCAAGAGTCACACATTCTACCGACTGAGCCCACTGGGTACCCCTGGAATCTGATTCTAACTGAGCTCAGCTTCATGTGAAAGTTCTCCCAGAGAGATTTGCATCTTCACAGAAAACTCCATCCCCAAGGCATTTCGTCCCAGAATTTCCAGCAAACTAACAGGAGGGAGGATACTTTTGAGACCACCTGAGGTCACACTATGCAGATGGTGATCAGTTTTGACTCTGGATAAAGTGGTTTTTCTCTCCGTCTTGAGAAAGAAACTACTAGCTGAGGGTGTCTGATGCAGTGGCCCTGGCAACTTCCTTAGGGTAGACATCTATCCTGCCAACAGAAACCACCTATAGAGAGGCACAAGAGGTACGGTGGGGAGCAAAAGTCCAGTGTCCCTGATTTCACAGCATGGACAGGTCAGTGAAGAGGCCCATGAATAACGACAGCAATGCAAATAAAATTATAAGCTGACACCAGTACTCTGCAGGGAAGGAATCTGTAAACTAAGAAACTGACTTAGACTAGAGGGGTTGGGAGAATTTCTTAGAGGGGGGACATGCAAGCTGGGATATGAGGTCAAATAGGCATGAACCAGATGGTAAGGGAAGGGAAAAGCATTGCAGACAGAGGGAGCGGCATGTGCAAATGTCCTGCAGTGGGAGGTGATATGGCATATTTGAGAGCTGCTAAAAGATCGGTGTACAAGGGGTGCCTAGAAGGTGAAGTCAGTGAAACGTCTGCCTTTGGCTCTGGTTGTGATCTCGGGGCCCTGGGATGGAGCCTTGCATCAGGCTTCCTGCTCAGGGGGGAGTCTGCTTCTCCCTCTGCCACTCCCCACTGCTTGTGCACGTGCATGCTTTCTTTCTTTCTTTCTTTCTTTCTTTCTTTCTTTCTTTCTTTCTCTCTCTCTCTCTCTCTCTCTCTCTTTCTCTCTGTCTCAAATAAACAAATAAAATCTTAAAAAAAAAAGATTGGTGTGTGGCTGGAAGACAGACATTGAGGAGGATGGGAAAGAGAGAGGCTGGACTGGTCAGCAAGGGCCAGAGTATGTCAGCCTTGTAATCAGTAAGTGGTAGTGAGGGATTGGATTTTTATTTGGAAAACAATAGGAAGCCACTGGAAAGTTGAAGTGGGGGTGTGCTAGCAGCTTGGACCAGAGCAGGAGCTGTGCAGGTGATGGATGGGAGACATCAAGCTGATGGAGAACATCCCCTACTTCCTGGTGGAGACGAAAGCCCAAAAGCATGAGGTAAAGGAAGCAATATAACTGGCTCTGAGTTCAAGATCTGCTGTGCTTCTTACCAGCTGTGTGGCCTCTGGCAAGTTTCTAAACCTCTCTAAACGCCCGTCTATGTAAAGGAAGCAAAATGAGGCCTGCCTTTTGGGGCTGCTGTGCTGATCATGTGAAACGGGCCTGGCAAGTGCCTGGCCTGGAGGAGGGCTGTGTGCCGGGGGCCCCCGTGTCCTGTGAGCCTTCATAGACCGGCGATTAAATTCGGACCAAGATGATTTGCTTCTTGCTACAACTGACACGGTGTGTACTTGCTGCGCTGGTGGAGAATATTCAAGTCTGCCACGGAAGACAAGCAAGCAGTGGGATGGATGGAAGTTGTCATCGATAAGGAAGTTAGTAAGCTGGGGAAAATGTTAGGCAGATAAGGTAGAGCATATGGGTGAACAGAGAGAGAGAGAGAAAGAGGTAGAGGGAGCGAGAGATTCCTAATATTCATGAGGTACTAAATATACAAAAGGCACAGAATATTCATGAGGCACTAAATATATTTAAGGCACCTGAGGCACTAAATATTCATAATAAACTAAATATACATGAGGCATATGAGGCACTCAATATTCAGCCACCCATTGGTAACACTCATCCTGGCCCCATGTGTCCCAAGCCCAAGAAATGCAAATAAGCTCCATGGCTGCTCCTCGGGCTAATTGGAGAAGCACAGCCGTGGCCAGACATGCTGTCTCTGCATCTCTCTGATAGAGCATGCGTGAGCTGTTGGCCCCGGGCACCTTCCAGACTTCTATGCACCTCAAACCTCAACTACGGTCTCGTACCCACACAATCAGCAAGGGAAGGCTGATGGAGGCAGCTGAGAGAGGCAGAGCATTGCCCACCCCAGGATTCAAGCAGCGCAGTCCTTCTGTCTGCTTGTACCAGGTCCTGAGTATGTGAACCTGCCCCATTCCTCTCTCTCTCTCTCTCTCTCTCTCTCTCTCTGCTTCTCACTGCATGTTTCCAGTTGCTTTGCTACACTGCATGGATTTGAGCTTTGTGTTGGCTTGTGAGCCTTGCTTTCCCCTGATCTCCGGGATAGCTCGCCGGGAAGTGTACTCGGCGGCCACGGTTGCATGGAGGTGAGTTCCCGCCTGGCAAGTGAGTCACGATGGAGGATGAAAGTCTCCTGGCTCCGTGTCAGATGGAACATTGTTCTGAGCAGGTCAGGCATGGAGGTTAGAAGCATGGGAAGGAGGTGTAGTGTGCATCAAGCCAGCTCTAAGGGAATCATGATTGTCTGCAATGGGTGAGCCCTTAGCAATGCAAAAAAGGTGCCAGGGGTTGAAGAGTGATAGTCGTAGGGCCCTGTAGGGACACCCCCCCCAACAACTGATGCAGGGAATTACTTGTGCCCACCGTTGCCTCTTTTAGTGTCACGTGAGACTTCTAATCCCTTCAGGTATGTTAACAAGAATTCTCAAATTGGAAAATGGACCCCAAATACCAAGTGGTTAAGAACCACTAGTCATCAATGGTCCCCTAAATTCTCAGTGCCTTAGCACAACCCAAGATCGATTTCTTACCTGCACGTGATGCGCCCGTTTGGGGTTGACCAGGGGTGGACTGCTGGTGGACACAGGTTGATGGGCTGCTGTTTGGAGAGTGCCATCTATTGTGACAGAGGGAAAACAGGCTCTCTTCCTGTCAGAACTGACTGGTTACAATTGACCGGTCACAGGGCCACATTCATCCGCAGCAGGCCAGAAGTACAATTCACCTCCACGCGCCTGGCAGGTGGGGGAGCCAGAAACACGTGGTGGGCATCTCTGATTTGACTTCCAGAGTGCCTTCACTTGGATGTGCAAAAAACTCAAGGATACGGAAGGGTTTGGGGATGAGGGCAACCAGACTGTGAGACCCAGCCCCAGGCCACCTTCAGAAGATCCTCTGAGGTTTTCTGACACCACAGACATCCCTACCGACTGGCTTTAGTGTCCTCTGCCTCCACCGAGGCATTTACTCTAGGCACCGCGGACAAGGTGGCTGACGGTTAGCAAAAAGGGCAAAGAGTCTCTGTCTTTTGGAGTGACGTGTGCAGTGGCCAGAGGGAAAGAAAGGCTCTGGAAAGAGAGGTGATGAATGGAAGGACATCCGGGCAGCCGTGTCAACTTGGCCCGACCTTTCCAATTTAACTCATAATAGGGAAACACTTCTGGCTTTTTAAATAGCATTTACCTTAAGTAGCCCTGTTAATTAGTATTAATTAGCAGCTAGTCATTTCTGTTACCTTCTAATTGGTGGTTTGCAAGTCAAGAAGTTGAGGTGGAGAGAGAGGTAAAGGGATAGGTGGGGGGGGGGCTTCTAGTTTTCTAGAGTGAGCAATTAGTAATCATTCACTGGAAAGCAGGGGTGCTTTCAAGGTTGAAAGTTTCCCCTGAGCAGTCATCCACGGCTGGATCCACTCCCTATTATATGCAAACACACACCCAGCTTTCTTTTACAGGTGGCTTCTGTGGCTCGAGGCCAAAAGCACTTTCTCTTCAACCCTCGCAGAGTCCTGGACCAGTGATACTCTGCAAACCCCTTTCAGAGGCATTGCCCACTTGCCCAAGCCTGTTCCAGCATGTTCTCTTTCATCTACAGCCTTGCTAAGGAACATGGTAAGGGCAGAAGTTGTCAGATCTTTGGGAGTGTCCCTGGTTTCTGCCCCCTAGGGAGAGGAAGAATGCCAGCTTGGAGAGCTGGCTCCGCCGGATGAGAGAGTCGGTTTCCAGAAGCTCACCAAAATGTTAGCCCCTGAACTTTGGGATCACAGTGACTTGGGTCTGAGTTCTGGCTGTGTGCATGACCATGGGCTCATTGCACATCACCCCGCCCTCTGAGCCTGTTTTCTCACATGGCTAGTAAGAGAGATCTTGCCACATAGAGTTCTTTCAAGAATAAATGCAATCATGTATGCTAAGTACTTATCACTTAGCCTAGCACATAGGAAGTGCTCCTTAAATGGCATCATTATGAATAAATCTTAAAGTGATTAGATAAAAGTTGAATCCTAATGAGGTCTTTGGCGCAAACCTAAATTTGAAGCTAGATCCTTGGCACCTGCCACCAGGAGAACTGTTTTCCCCTGGGCACCTTGAATGCAGCTGGCTTTGACTGACATCATCTAGCTCCTTGAGGGAGCCTGGGATGAAGGAGCTTGTAGTTCGACACAACATCTTAAATAGTCACAACATCTTTTAAAAACCCGGGGATTGTAGAAAGAACTTCCAAACAGCCAGCGGGCGTCTCCTGGTATGTTTCCAGACCTCGGAGGGTTTTCTGACCTCGGCTTGCTCTAGACCCGCGTCCTGGGTGGACCCTGGCAGTCCCCCGCCAGCCCTTGGCCCTAGGTACCAAATCATCTGGAGATTTTCACTTGGGGCATCTGCTATTTGTATTGGTGAAGGTGACATTCAGTTGCATGTAACAAGGACCCAAAGTCACAGTGGCCTGAACAAGAGGGCTTATTTGTTTCATTCACAAAAGCCCAGAAGAATGAAGCCCAGGGCTGGTATGGTGGCCCTGGTCCACCTAGTCCTCGGCTATCCTGGTTCCAGTTATCTTGTCACTCAGCTGTGAGCAGTCTCCATTTCACAGGTCACTTCTTGGTCCAAGATGACTGTTCCAGCTCCAGCTTTTGCGTCCACATTCCGACCAGTAGGATGTAGGAAAGGGGACAAAGGACATGTCAGTTGTCTTTGAAGGTAGGCTCCTAGAGATTTGTCACATGGCTCTTCCCATTATAGCTCTGTATAGTCACATGGCCACACCTGGCTGTGAGAAGGCGTGGAGGAAAGATGGTTGGTCTGAAGTAGGAAGCAAGAAGTGTGTGCCTCTGTTTAGAAAGTCTCATTTGGGGCTTCAGTTAGCTAGAGTTGCTTTGTTACTTGCAACCAAACATCAACTAAGACAAATCATTATCAAGATTGTTTCCCCAATCCTGCACTAATGGAGTTGCCCACGACAAGGCCTAAGAATCATCTATAGGTGGTTGTTTAAAATATTGATTTTCTTGGGGCACCTGGGTGGCTCAGTGAGCATCTGACTCTTGATTTCAACTCTGGTCATGATCTCAGGGTCATGAGATGGAGCCCCATGTCAGGCTCTATGTTTATGAAACCCCAGATTCCTGGGGACTTTGTGCACTCTGGCTGAGAATGTCCTCAGACATGCAGCATTTTGACGGCACAGACCTATCTTAGCTGGTTTCCTACCAAGGCCCATGTTTGGCAGGCTTGGCAAAGCTTTGCTGAACTGAAGGGTGGCACCCCTGTAGTAGCCAAACTCCCCCTGGCCTACTGGATGCCATTCCTTTGGTTAAAATCAAGAAGTAACCTCAGACTAACCTCAGAGACCTTCATCTGATCCTTTCAACTTCCAGATGAGGGAGCAGAGGCCAGAAAGCCAAAGTGATCCATCTAAAGCCATGTAGCTGGCCAAACTTTAAGTCCTAAACAATTAATTTTCTCTTCTTTCTTTCTTTCTTTCTTTCTTTCTTTCTTTCTTTCTTTCTTTCTTTCTTTCTTTCTTTCTTTTTCCTTCCTTCCTTCCTTCCTTCCTTCCTTCCTTCCTTCCTTCCTTCCTTCCTTCCTTCCTTCCTTCTCTTCTTAGCAATCTCTGCACCCAACATAAGGCTTGAACTCACGACACTGAGATTAAGAGTTTCACACTCTTCCAACTGAGCCGGCCAGGTGCCCCCCCCCCCCAACAATTTCTGACTCCTCCTAAGGCTCCTCTGTGAAGGGGAGGCCTTAAAAGGGAAGCACTTCTTGCACCTTGCTAATTAGTGAAATTCCTCTCTCACCCTTCCCTCTTTCTTCTTCTTCTCTTCTTCTTCTTCTTCTTCTTCTTCTTCTTCTTCTTCTTCTTCTTCTTCTTCTTCTTCTTCTTCTTCAAGATTTTATTTATTTATTTGCGAAGGAGAGAGAGAGAGAGAAAGAGAGAAAGAGGTCACGAGCAGGGGAGGGAGAAGGAGGCTCCCCACTGAGCAGGGAGCCCAACATGGGACTTGATTCCAGGACCCCGGGATCATGACCTAAGCCAAAAGTAGATGCCCAACCAACTGAGCCACCTCCCAGGCATCCACCTGCTTCCCTCTTTCTAAACTCTTCCTTTCTTTTCTATGCACACTACACTCTGCATTTGCCATTCCCATCAACAGATGGAACAGACGTTTACTTGAGCTGATGTATGCACTAAGCTCCCTCTGGAATGAACTTGCTGCTGGTGGCTGTCCTGGTTCAAGCTGTCATTCAAATAATGCGTGACTCTTAGATTTGGACTTTTTCCCTAATAAACTCATTGATGGCACTATTAGGAATGCTTAGGTTTGGTTCTTAATGTTGCCATCAGAAAGTCTCCAGTGTATTTCAGAGGGCAGGACTAGTTCATAGACATCATCCAGAGCAGTTTCAAACAAGCCTGCAAATTTTTTGACACTTCTCCCAGGCATTTAGGTCCTTGCCCCTTGAATCAAGATAGCCTTGTAAACTCACTTGTAACCAGTAGAACACAGTGGAAGTGACAGGGAATGATTTCCCAGGCTAGACCAGCTAAGGCCATGAAGCTTCCACATAAGTCTCCCTCTTGAGACCCTTGCTGTCTGGATGTCACCTCCAGGGACACTTCCTCTCAGAATCCAGCCACGATACCGTGAGAATGCAAGCCACATGGGAGGCGTCTGATACATAGCATGCCATAACCAATGATCTTAGGTAAAAAATGAAAGTGGGGCTTGTACCAGGTTTCTAGGTGAAGTCCTCGGAGGCCCCCCTGTTAGAAAACAGAAGGAGAACGCTGGAGCTAGGCTGTGGCTTGGCCCCTGCTGTTCCTTCCCCCGGAACACCCCTCCCTATGCCTTTACCTGGCCAACTGCTTGCTACCCATTGCCCAAGACTTGGTTCAGTCACCAGCTTCTCTGGGAGGACCATTCCCGACAGTCTACCATTACACACACTCGTGAGCACTCACACTCACACACCCAGAGGCTGAGGGACAAGTCCCTTTTTTGGAACCCACACCATGTTCTACCTGCTCCTATTACAGCATATCGCAATCGTCTCCCCAGTTAGACTGGAGGTTTCTGGAGGTTGGGAACACCAGGTCTGGCACAAGGCTCCAATTATGGCTGATGTGCGCTGCTGGTCTTCTTCCTTTTCCTATCTCCCTCCTCCCCCTCTTCCTCCTCCCTTCCTCTCCCTTCTTCTTCTTCTTCTCTCTCTCTCTCTCTTTCTCTGTGTGTGTGTGTGTGTGTCTGACTCTCTGGGTCTACCCACCTTTCCTGTTGCTCAGCAGGGGCTCTGAGCCCCATCCCCTCTCTTTTTGGGCCCAGCTTAATTCCCCTCCACCATGGCAGACTCAACCCCCTTGTTTGCTTCTCCTGTTTTGGCTTGCATCGTTTTTGTGCTTAACAAGGGATGACAGAGCCCTTTCTGGAATCTTCTCCAGGGACCTCAGACTGAAGATGAGACTCCAGGAGGGTGTGCAGGCCCGGCCCAGAGGCTTTCCCCACCTACCATTCTGGCCACTCCGGGCAGGGTAAAAGAAGGCCTTGTGGGGCCTGATCTGTCTAGAAAGTGTCACTGGCCTTTCCCACACTGAGTCGTGTCACAGAAATTGTTGCCGACAGGGGTCAGGTGGCCTACCACTGAATTTAGAGGGCGGGGCTCAGTGTGAATAGTGCCTCGCCCCGAGGAGGGGCCCAGAAGGCCCCCAGGGCTAATGAGGGCGGCCAGGCATTGTGAGTGGCCTGCGGATCACTCGGGGGCATGGCAGGGGGCTGGGAGAGGTCTTAGCCCGAGGGGAAGAATGCCCATGTCAGGGAAGGCAGGCCGAGGGGCCCTGCAGTAACCCTGCAAAGGCCCTTGAGCGGGGCCTGTGATTGACAGGTGGGTGCTGTCAATCAGAGGAAGCGCGGTGAGAGAGTGGGCCACCAGATACAAAGGGGGACATGTTTGATGAGCTCTGGGGGCTGGGCTGGAATAGAGGGAGGCTGAGCCAGAGTCGCCGGGAGCCTGCGATTCAGGGCAGACGCGAGGGTTTTAACTAGGGGACATTTCAGGCCCAGGCAGGGGTTTATTATAAGGGTGTCTGTCTTGGCGAAATTGTCAAAAGGAAGCTGCCTTGTCAATGATGTCTGTGCCAGATCCTTGAGCTTGCCTTGGTTATTCGATGAGGCACTTAGGCACAAATGCAGTGCTCAGATGATGACATTGTGTGTGCTGGAGAGGCTTGGCTATGGGAGGGGAAGGGGGAGCAGGGTTGGCAAGTGACGGTTTTATTGTGCAAAGGATTCAGGACAGGCTAGGTGCTGAATAAATATTGGCTTACTTACGCACACAGCGCCAGGGCTTCACGTTGTAGCTCTAAAATAAAATCCCAACATTCTATTTCCTCGGTTTGAAGGTTAATTTAAATTAGATGAACGTAGTCAATCTAGAAAATATTTGGAATATACAGATTAAAGTACAGAGCGGTGGGGGGAGACTCCTCCTCCCACTCAAAGTCGGTCACTGCCAGCCTCACGGTATATTTAGCTTCAGTCTTTTTTACTCTACATCTTTTAAAATATAATTGTGATCAACTGTACACACAATTTGGTAATTTGCTCTTTTCTTGCTCAACGTAGTGATACAAGCATTTTTCATGTTATTGCAAACTCCCGGTAAACATCATTTTTAATGGCTCTGTAATACGGATTGTATTTTCAATTTTCATTAAATTTCTGTTTTATCTTCAGTCTGGTGGCTTCGAGGGGCCTAATTTCTGCCAGTCCCAATCTGCTTATCTGTTTATCAGGAGTCGCATTTCCACCGTGGCTATCCCCTTCTCTGAGGGGTGAGGGGAGGCAAGAAAGAGGGTTCCAAATGGGACAAATGTAGCCTGGACTTGGGGTCACTGGCAAGCCAGAGACACTGTAGAAGCAAGATTACCTCGGGCTCTGAGTGTCCTGCGGTCAGTCTCAATTTCAAACATTCTGTCCAGTTGCGTCCATCAGCACACTCGTTCTAACATGGCCCACTTAGGATGATAAAATATGGTTCCCATAGGATGGGCACATTGTGATAGCGAAGTAAGGGTTGGGTAAAGTGTGGCAGAAAGAAATTGTGGTGTCCAGTTGGGGGGAGGGGGTGGTAGAGAAGTTCTGTACAAAATATTAAACCTCCAACATCTATAGGTGATGAATATGTCTGTCCAACACCAGTTAATGTATCCAATCTCCCTTCTGAAAAGAGGAAAGAAATCATGACTCCTTTAAGTAGATAAATGGAACTGGGTGTTTAATTCATTAAAGGGCAACCCCCAAACTCTGTGTGCATGTGTGTAAGTGTGTAGAGTTCTATGAATTTTAACACATCCATAGATTCTTGTAACTACTACCACAACCAGGACACAGACCATCTCCATCACTCCAAACACCTGCTTTGTGCTCGCCATTTGGAGTCAAGCTCTCCTCCACCCATAATGTCTGGCAACCCTTGATCCTTTCCCCATCACTGTAGTGTCATCTTTCTCAGGACATCATATAAATGGAATCACGTATGTATACATGATGAAACAACTTAGTATATAAGTTGTTCAAGACTGGCTTCTTTTTTCTTTTTTAAAGATTTTATTTATTTATTCATGAGAAACACAGAGAGAAAGAGAGGCAGAGACACAGGCAGAGACACAGGCTCCATGCAGGGAGCCTGATGTGGGACTCGATCCTGGATCTCCAGGATCACACCCTGGGCTGAAGGCGGCACTAAACCGCTGAGACACCTGGGATGCCCAAGACTGGCTTCTTTAACTCAACACAATGCTTTCGAGATTCATCCAAACTGAGTATGTCAATAGTTTCTTTTTATGGTGGAACAGTTTTCCATTGGATGGGTATACCACCATTTGTCTAACCATTCACTCACTGAAGGATGTTCGGGTTGTTTCCACTTTGGGGTAATTATAAATAGAACTGCTATGGGGTGCCTGGATGGTTCAGTGGGTTAAGCGTCTGCCTTTGGCTCAGGTCATGATCCCTGCATCAGGTTCTCTGCTCAGCAGGGAGTCTGCTTCTCCCTCTTCCTCTATGCTTGCTCTCTCTCAAATAAATAATAAAAAAAGAACTGCTATAAACTTTCTTGGGCAGGTTTTTCCATGAACATACGTGTTCACTTTCATTTCCTTTGGATAAATAACAGGCATGGGATTGCTGGGTCACATGGAAATCATATGAGAAACTGCCAAACCGTTTCTCAGAGAGGCAGTAGTATTTAACCTCCCCACTAGCGATGTATAGGGGTTCTAGTCACTCCACAGCCTGTCGGCACTTGATATTGTACTTTTAAAAATTTTAGCCATTCTGATAGGTGTGTATCTCATCATTTCCCTCATGGCTAATGAGGCTGAACATTGTTTTCTGTTTATTTGCCATCTGTTATCCTCTCTGGCAAAGTGTCGGAGTCTTTTGACTTTAATTGGGCTGTTAGTTTTCTTACTGCTGAATTTTGAGGACTCTACATATTCTATAGACAAGTCTTTGGTTGGATACATGATTTACAAATGTTTTCTCCAGTCTGTAGGCAGCTTCTTTACCCTCTTAAGTGTGTTTTTCACAGAACAAAAGTTTTCAATTTGGGTCAAGTCCAATTCATCAATTTTTCTCTCATGTCTAAGAACTCTGCCTAACCCTAGGTCAAAAAGAATTTCTTTGTTTTACATTGTACATTTAGGCCTATGACTCATCTTGAGTTAATTTTTTGTATCATTTGTGAGATTTAGGTTGAGATTTACTTTTTTTTTTTTTTTTTTTTTGCTATGGATGTCCAATTACTCCAACATCGTTTTTTGAAAAGACTATCCTTTCCCCCATTGAATTGCCTTGTACCTTCATCAAAAATCAATTTGCCAGGGCACCTGGGTAGCTTAGTTGGTTAGACATCCCTCTTTGGCTCAGGTCATGACCTCAGGGTCCTGGGATAGAGCCACTTATCAGGCTCTCTGCTCAGCAGGGAATCTGCTTCTCCCTCTCCCTCTGTGCTCATTCTCTCTCTCTCTCTCTCTCTCAAATAAATAAATAAAGCCTTTAAAAAATCAATTTGCCATATATTAATA
This sequence comes from Canis lupus baileyi, assembly GCF_048164855.1. Classification (NCBI taxonomy): domain Eukaryota; kingdom Metazoa; phylum Chordata; class Mammalia; order Carnivora; family Canidae; genus Canis; species Canis lupus. The sequence continues at coordinate 90,122,446 of NC_132876.1, forward strand.
GGTTTATAGGTTTGGGCTCTCTATGCCATTGATCTATATGTCTATCCCTTCACCAATATCACACTGTCATACAGTAATAGGTCTTAAAATCAAGTAGTGTGATTCAATTTTCTTCTTTTTCAAAATTGTTCTGGCTATTCTAGTTCCTTTGCTTTTCCACACACATTTTAGAATTGGCTTGTCTATACCTATAAGAAATCCTGCTGGGGTTTTAATTGGAATTGTGTTAAATATAGATTGACTTGGGAGGAAATTGGCATCCTTGCTATATGAAGACTTCTAATCCATGAACCTGGTATGTCTCTTCTCCATCCCGTTTAGTTTGATTGATTTCAGAATCTTCCCTTCCCTCTGGGCAATGGCACACCTCAAAATGTTGGGCTTCAAGATGAAAAGAGCACCATCTGGTATGGATTCTTTCCTTTTACCCAGACACATTCTATTTCCTTCAAACCCAGGAGACACATGACTTCATTTTCACTAGCAATTTTACACTTTGGGGGCAGGATAAGAAGAGGGTCTTAGGAGACTCATTTGCACATCAGCTAGAGAATGACATTTTGGTGTATACATGAGTGTTCTTATGTACCCGCATGTACACACATGTGGGCCTCCATGTGTACATATACACACATGCATATGTGGGTTTCTTTGCTACGTACACATCTGCATATAAGGGTGTCCAAATCTAGACACACACATGGCCCCGTACAGGAGCCTCCACCCTCCTCCCCACTTGAAGAAGTCATGTGATGCCAGGCTCAGAAGAAGGAAGGTTGTTTGCCTCACACTTGGAGAGCTGGTGGAAACATGACTTTGAAAGAAACAGCACAAATGCACATATAGAGAGTTCCTTAGCAACTGCTTGTTGAAAAAAGAAAAGAATCGGGGAAAAGAGCCAGGAAACAAGAAAAGGGAGGAAAAATGGAGAGAGAAAGCAAGCTTGACCCTTTAAGAGAGTAAGCTGGATCCCATGGTGTCCTTGAGGCTTTCTCAGACTCCTGAAAGGGAAAGGAAGAGATACAGTTGACGCTTTTAGTGCTTGGGCTGGGACAGTGAGCCATGATGATAGAAACTGAGTCAGGAAGGGAAAGAAATGCCATTGGCCACTTAGATCAGCACAGCACCTGCATTCGCGATTCTGGCAATCCTGAGAGTTGGCATCATTAGCCCCATTTTACAGAAACAGGACAGGAGAGATCAAGGAACTCACCCAAAGTCTCAGGAAAGGGCAGAATTTGGCTACATACTGAAACAGTCACTCTCCAAGTTTCTTCCTCTGTGATTGGATACATTTATTGGGAAGCCCTGGGGCTGGGAAATGGCCTAAGTGGTTACTTGGGGCTCATTCAGAGCCATCTGGAAAGCCTTGGCCCCGTGGAATAACAGGATCCCCAGGCAACAGAGATAATCCAGCTCACACTTCCCTCTCAACAGCTGACAAAACCAAGGTGCAGAGGAATGGCCACACAACGCACCCACATCCAGGTAGACCTAGAAGCCAGTTCACTCGCCTCTCACTTCCACTACAACACCTGTCTTCTCAGGTCACCGAGGTTTGAAAACACTGGATGCTGTAAGCCAACTCTCCGGAATTCACAGTAATCCTTTCATGATGGGGCCTGAGTGGCTTGGATCGGAAGCAGGAGGGAATGGCACAAGCCATGGAACTAACTCCATGCTTCTCAGCTCCCTCTCCCACACTGAATCTGAGGACATATTTGAATGTGCAGAAGCTAAGGAGTCAGAGGGCAGGAGAACTAGTGGGGTAGGCAGGAGGGCTTGGGAGTCACACTGTCTGGGTTCAAATCCCAACTTCTTAAGTAAGACCCCATGCAATGAATTTGCTTCTCTGTGCCTCAGTTTCCTGATCTGTGAAATGGAGATATGTATTAGAGTTCTCCAGAGAAACAGAACATATCCTATATGACATATATATATATATATATATATATATATATATATATATCCTCTTGATGTGTGCGTATATACATATTGGTGAGTGTATATTGACATTAGTACATATATATCCTATTAGTTCACATAGGTGTGTAGATATATATATGTGTGTGTATATATATATACATATATATAATTGCCATACATGAGAGCAATTATCTAGAGCAGCCTATCAAAACACCTATGAGAATGCTGATGCAGAAGTGTATGTATATATATATATATATATATATAGAGAGAGAGAGAGAGAGAGAGAGAGAGAGATTTATTATAAGGAATTGGCTCACATGATTATGGAGGCTAAAGAGTTCCAAGGTCTTCAGTCGGCAAACTGGAGACCCATGAGATCCAGTGGTACAGTCCTAGTCAAAGACTGAAGGCCTGAGAACAAGGAGAACTGATGCTGTAAGTTCCACTCTGAACGCAGGAGACCAACACCCCAGCTCAACAAGCAGGCAGGCCAAGTTTCCTCTAACTCAGCCTTTTGGTTCTATTCATACCTTCAACTGATTGGATGTGGCCCACCCACACTAGGGAGGACAATTTGCTTACTTAGAGTACCAATTCAAATGCTAACCTCATCTGGAAATGCCTACCCAGACACACCCAGAATCACGTCTGACTGAATGTCTGGGCACCCCGTGCCCAGACAAGTTGGTGCATTCCAGTTAACCATCACAGGATGCTAACAACATTGCCAAAGGATTGTCTTGGGAAATAAATGAGGTATGTAAGGCATCCAGAATAACTGCTAGCATACAATAGGTATTTCACAAGTGTGAGGGACAATGACGTTACTAGTACAGATGCCACGTCAGGCCAGGACCCTCGGACTTCCAATTAGTGACTTAGGGAGTGGCCAGGAGTGGTCAGTGTCCTATGGGTGATATCAAGAGTTCATTACAGAAGCCGGAGACTCTCTTTCTGGGGAAGACAGATGGGTGGAAACAATTCATAGCGGCCCCAGAACCACCAGGGCCCACCTTTGACTCCTTCGGGAAGATCAAGTTGGGGCTTCCTTATTCCTGAAGACATTACACAGCTTCCTTCACCCTCCCAGGGCAGTAAATATGAGATTTCGCCCCCACCCCCCAGGATGGACGGAGCCACACATTGAAACAATGATCCAGAGCAGCCTGTCAAAACATCTAGGAGAACGCGGATGGCCAGGCACGGCCTGTGCACACACCCATTCCCATCATGGCCGCTCACGCCTCTGCCCCAGCACCAGGCCCACATGCCCCTGCAGCCCCAGAAACGTGGGCTCAGACAGCAGAGACAACACAGCCCAGCCCCTCTTGCCTCCCTCAAAGCCACCACCACCTTCTGTTTGTTATCCCAAAGCTCTTCACTCCCAGCAGCCCGTGGGTTAACCTCTAACCTCCTGTCCTTTCTCGTTTCTCCCATGAGGAGACCCCCACCTCCTCACCCCCCAACAAGTACAGATTTTCGCCCGAGAGGAGGATTTCTCCAGTAGAAGCTGTCAGCAACCAGAGTGGCTGGGAGAGGCCCCGCCAATGTTTTCATGTCTCGCACACAACCCCATCTGGCGCTGCGTACGTGATGTGTGAAGTGTGTGCACACACGCGCTTGCACGCACCCAGAGGACGGCCCCTCTCCCCATCGCTCACCCTCGGCAGGCCCGCAGCGCTCACTATAAATCACCTCAGCGCCGAGAGGCCAGGAATATGCTGAGTCATCTAATTGGCCAGAAAGACAGTGATAGAATGATTACCTCCCGCTCAGCCTCACAGGAGCCAGCCGCCGGAGGACGCCCCAAATTATCTTCCGTTGTCATGTTAATCACGATCTTCTGGCCTTGGTCAAGGACTGGGCCAAGACGGAGACCCCCCTGAGGTCCCCCAGACCTGTCTGCAACCCAGCCCTCCTGGGACCCGGACTTCTAGCACCCTGGGCCCCTGGGCCCGATGAGGTGGTGATTCAGGGGGCCTCTCTGTAAAAGGAAGCCTCGCCACCACAGGGCCCTTTGAGGGTCTCCCAGGAAGGCCACTTTTTAAATAAACCTACAATTAAGTGGATCTACGGGATCCCTGCGCTGTTCATGTATTTGTCCCGTTTCTGTTCCACAGCAGCCCTTGTCCTACCCCAAAGTCACATTTCTGAGGTTTAGATGGGGGCTGAAGAGCTATTTAGAGGCTTGTGCTCTGTACACAGTGGCTTTTCTCTTGGGCCCTTGGTTTTTGTTTTCTTTGGCAGGGTGTGTTCGCCGAGAGCAGGCTAGCAAAACTAGCCAGGAAAGCAGGCCAAGAATCCTATGGAGGAAGCCTGCCTTTCTGTGCCCGGAAACACTTGCCCCTCACCCCCTTCCACTGGCAGCTTGACTGGGAAGAGGCCACCAGGAGACCCTCCTTGCTTTCCCTCACTTGCTCTCTCTCTCTCTCTCTCTCTCTCTCTCTCTCACACACACACACACACACACACACACACACACGTGCTACAACCTTCAGCAAAGCCCGTTTACCTGGAGGGGACTTCAAGTCATCCAGGGACAAGGTTGAGGTTTGTGGGTAGAAGGGAAGGTCTTTGCAAGGGCTTCTAGAAACCGTATAAATCCAAATCACATAAGAAAACTAAGAATCTAGCACAGTGCCTGGCCCACGGTCCTGGTAACAAAAATGTGTAGCAAGAAGGATAGAAGAAGGACAGAAGGGTGGGCCAGGCGGGGGCGGTGGTTGGAGATCCTCTCCGACACACCAGGAGAACTTGGGAGAAGCCTTCTGCTCAGGGAAAGTCTTCGTCGGCTATAGCGGCCTCACGGTTCTTACCTCCTCGCCTCTCGTCCCCAGCGGGAGAGCTCTGCTGCCAAGACTAACGCCCCAGAGCTGAAAACCTTGCCTCTCGCCCACCCTCCATTTTGTAGGAAAACAGAAAACAACCCGGAAGAAGTGTCTGGCCCGATAATGATAACGATGGAATTAATGCTGAGCTGAGAGTAACGGCTTTCTGCTTTGCCTCAGGCATCAGCTCTTCCGGAGTCATTAATCCTTGGGAAGTGCTTAAGTGGAGGCTGTGAATTAGCTCCTCGGCCTCACTGAAGCCGCCACAAAACTAGGACTGTGGGCCCTGGGCTTTGTCCCTGGAGTGGGTAGTTGTTGGGACCCTGGGCCCAGGGCCCACTGAGGGCCTGTGTCCACTCTCAGTTCTGTGACCTCTGCAGGCCCGGGAGTACCACAGGCCCCCATCCAGTGGGGGCCTGGGTCTCCCTGAACCTTTGTTAGTGGCCCCCGCCACCACCGTGGGCCTCTGGATCTGCTGTTGTAAAGCCCAGGAACCTGTAAGGAGGGAGATGGAAGGAATTTGGCGGGGGAGAGGGGGTGGGTGGGAGGGTATTGCTTTTTTAGAGGCAGAAGTGAGTTTCAAAGGGATTTTTAAAAGCTTTGGGAAGACAATGAAAACGGTCTCATTTTAAAATGCTTCAGCCATAAGAGAGGACACGTTTTATCTCTAGAAAAATCAGTTCTTGGAGGACCTTCCAAAAGAAGCAGGTGGCCTAGGTCTTAGGGGCGGAATTGTTTCCTTCAGAAATTCCTATGTCGAAGCCCTAGCCCCCAGGACCTCAGAATGTGACTGTATTTGGAGCTAGGGCCTTAAAAAGGGATGATTAGGGACATCTCGGTGGCACAGTGGTGGAGCATCTGCCTTTGGCTCAGGTCGTGATCCCGGGGTCCTGGGACCTCGTCCCGCATCAGGCTTCCTGTGGGGTGCCTGCTTCTCCCTCTGCCTCTGTCTCGGTGTCTCTCATGAATAAATAAAATCTTTTAAAAACAAATAAATAAAGTGAATGATTAAGTTAAAATAAGGCCCTGAGTGTGGGTCTCAATCTAAGATGACTGGTGTCCTTGTAAGAGGAGGCCATTTGGACACAGACAGGTAGCAATGGAAGACCACGTGAGGATGTGGTGGGAAGGCAACCATCTATAAGCTAAGGAGAGAAATTTCAGAAGAAATCCACTCTGCCAACACCTTGCTCTTGGTTTTCTAGCTTGGAGAACTATGAGAGGAGAAATGTCTGTTCTCTAAGCCACGCAATCTGTGGGCCTTGTGGCGGCCTGAGCAGACTGAGATACCGGGCTAGGGTAGATGAATGTTTCAGTCTGGATAACTGGTTGCTTTGTTTCTCCAGCACCTGTGATATGGTTCTCAGTGAGAAAAAGTTAACCATGGTTGCCTAGCAAATACCTCAAAGCCTAGTGGGCTAAAAACTCAGCAACCGTTTATTTTACTCACAATTCTGCAATTTGGGCAGGGCTCTTCCACTTAGCCAACCTGGGGAAAAGAAGATTGTATTAGTTATCTCTTGCTGCCTACAAACTACCCCCAACATTTAGTGACTTAAAATAACGAATATTTGTAATCTCACACAGTTTCTGTGGATCAGAAATCTGCATGCAGTTTAGCTGGGTGCCTCCTTCAGCTGAGGGCCTCTGGCTCCAGATATCTAATGAGATTTTTTTTTTTTCTAATGAGATTACAGTCAAGCTGTTGGCCCTAGTTGGGTTCTCTTCTGAAGACCTGGCTGTTGCGGGGTCCTCAGTCTTTGACTACATGTTCCTCTCCACGAGGCTGCCTCACATCGTGGCAGCTAGCTTCCTGAAGGGCAAGAAATGCAAGAGAAAGAATGTGTGAGAGAGTGTCCAAAAGAGAAGATACCATCTTTTTATAACCTAATCTTGGAAGAGTCATCCTGTCACTTCTGCTGTACTCCATTTGTTAGGATCTAGGTACTCAGTCTAGTCTGCCCTAAGGGGGAGGAGATTACATAAGGGTAAGAATTCCATCACTGGGTGCCATCTTAGATTCTGCCTATCACAAGGATTGATTCTCAAGATGGCTGTCACCTGACTGGCAAATGGTGTTGCCATTTGGCATGTTGGCTAGAAGCTCAGCTGAGGCCATGGTCTGGGAGCCTTGATTCCTCTCCATAAGTTGCTTGAATTTCCTCACAGTGTGGTAGCTGGGTTCCCAGAGAAACTGTCTCAAGGGGATAAGGCAAGAGTACCCTACATTTTTATGACTTAGCCTCAGAAGTCATACAGCATCCCTTCTGCCACACTCTGTTGGTCGAGGCAGTAACAAAGGCCCACCCAGGTTCAATGGTAAGGGTCATAGACTCCACCTATTGACGCAAGAGTGGCAAGGATCTAGAAAAGCATGTGGGATAGGAACTATTGTTGTGGCTATCTTTGGAAAATACCCCTGCTACAGTGGAGTTTGGTATTAGTCAGAGAAGGGGCTGAGTCTTGAATTGATGAAACTAAGCTCAAACTGTATATCTATGAAGAGAAGCAAGTTCTCATAATTCAGGACCTGGTGCTCCTGGGACCTATCCTTGACTCTGATTCTCTGGTGTAGGTGATTCTTTATCACTGAATATACTCCTCTGAGTACATCAGTATTGTTATGGTTTGGTCACACAAAGATGTTTGATTGCAAACCAAAGCCCAAGTTGATGGTGTGGGAAGGGAGGGTTGGTCCTAAAGGTGTAAAAAACCTTTTAAACTAACTGGAGGAATGATTTCCTAATGGTGGAATGTCAGGCATCAGGCCAGGGAGCAGTTCGTACATGAGGACTTCAGAGCCACATCATGGACTCACAAGACCCTCCCTCCTTATTCTGAATATGTGGATTTCCCAGTGCTCACAGTTCTTCAGGTCTATTCTACCAGGATCTTGCTGCTCAGAAACCAGAGAAGTTATAGAACCTGTAGGAAGAATTCTCTCTTCCCCATAGAAGAGCATAGGATCTCAGTAGGGGATTTCCAGAGGTTGCAGCAATGACCATTAGCAGAATGGAGGTTATGACAGCCCCAGGGAGCTGGGTATCTGTGAAAGGACTAGTGGGGCCTCTCATTCACTCATTCATTCATTCAGCAAATAGTCATTGAATGCTGCTTCGTATTGTACAAAGTTCATAGGTTTGGTGGACACTATCTTTTCCCTTCCTAACAGCCCTGAGATCTTCCTCTAAGAACCATCTCCTTTTGTATAGCAACCACCCACCTACACATACCCCATTGTGTTATCAACCATAAAGTTTGAGTGGGTTTGAACCCATCCCTACCTCAGTAGTTTAAGCCAATCACAGCAATCCCATCTCTCTTGTCACTAGACAGTGATGACAGTATCAAAGAGACACTCAGGACTTTTGAGGGAAAGAAATGCTAACAATCTTTGGATGTGTCTAAGGAAGTGTGCAGACCTAGATTCTGTCAGCAACCATCTTGTAACCATAAGGGAGGTCAACCTGAGCATAGAACCAATTCTTAGAGAAGGGCAAAACTGAGAGAAGTATAGAGAAACAGAGCCAGAACCTTGATAGAATCATGCCTGAAGCCCACTAGACTTTTAAATTATGTGAACTGATCAATCTCTCTTAGGTTCAATACAGTTCGAATGGGTTTTTATATAATTTGCAAGTCCTTTAACTGATGCAAATTCGGGAAAGTTGTGGGATGTAAGAGCAATACACAAAACTCAGTTATATTTCTGTATACAAGCAATGAACAATCCAAAAATGAAATTAAGAAAACAATTATATTTACAATAGTATCAAAAAGAATCAAATACTTAAAAATAAGTTTAACCAAATATTTGTCTACTGGTAGCTACTAAACATTGCTGAAAGAAATGAAAGAAGACCTAAACAGATGAAAAGGCATCCCATATTCATGGATTGGAGGACTTAATATTGTTAAAGCAATCTACAGACTCAATACAAACTTTATCAATATCCCTGTGTCATTTTTTTTCAAGACTGAAAAAACAGATCCCAAAATTTGTATGAAATTGCAAGGGACCCCAAATAGCCCAAATGATCTTGAAAAAGAAAGAACAAAGTTGAGGGGTCTCACACTTTTTAATTTCAAAACTTACTGCAAAGCTACAGTAACTAAAACTGTATAGTACTGGCACAAGGAGAGACATACAGATCAAAAGAATAGAATTGGGAGTCCAGAAATGAACCCATGCATGTGTGGCCAATTGATTTCTGACAAAGTTAGTTGCCAAGGCCAGTTAATATGAAAAAGAATAAGCCCTTCAACAAATCATGAGGGGACAACTGGATAGCCACACACATACAAAATGAAGTTAAATCTCTACTTGAGACCATACTCAAAAATTAATTAAAAAGGGATCAAAGACTTAAATCCTGAGTCATCTATGCCAACATTTCAAGGCACAGTATGCTTGTCTTTACTCATTCCTTATCCTGACCATTTGCCCTTTAGATTTCTCCAGAAGGAGGGTGTTTGAAAAGCCAGTATTCCATAGGCCTGGTGCACCAACTCCTCTCATGTCTTAATGCACTGGAACACTTTATTTATTGTCATTATTTAAAAATTGTTTAAAAACCACAGTCTTTGAAAAGGGATTTTATTAAGAATCTCATTATGATGTCCCTTGTCCTCATCCCACATCAGATTATTAACACAGCTTTTGTGGACCAAGGCTCTGGGCAATGGGCCATCTTCTCAGCAGGGCTGTGCTAATCTTCACTGCTAATCCACATACCTGCTAAACCTCACCAAGTCCAAAGAAAAGATTTCTGCAGAGAGGCACTTAAAGAGAGGTTTGGGCATCCAGGAACTCCTTCCCGTGGCACAACTCTCAGCAGGGCCTTTATCAGAATGCACTGGATGAGATCATGACTATTTAAAACTATACTTCCCACATCAAAATAAGTGAACAACAGCACCACGAGTGTGGCCTGGCCTCTGCTCATGCTCTTCATTTTGTTTGCTGAAAATATGTGGTGTTTGCTTGTCCCATGAATCAGAGACCTCAGTGTTTGGTCCAGGCAGTGGGCAAAAAGTGGGCATAGACAATTGGATATGCATATGCAAAAGAATGAAGTTTGACTCCTATCTCACACCAGGTACAAAAATTAACTCAAAAAGATAAAAGCAACACAGGCCAAGGACACCTTTGTAGGAGAGTGGCTACCAAGACCCTCAATGTGCATTGTGTGCCAAAAGTCCCAGGTTCACATAGCTGCCTGAGGCCTGGCCAAGGGAACTGGGGAAAAAAGCCTGGACACTTCTATAAACCTCTCTATACATTTCCACACTACCTGGATTTTGTTCTTTCTTGTCTCTGTCAAAAATGCCAGCCCCGGGATGCCCCTCTGCCTATATCTCTGCTTCTCTCTGTGTGTCTCTCATAAATAATAAATAGAATCTTTAAAAAAAACAATGTCAGCCCCAAATGCCAAACCAAGTTAAAATTCCTACCTCTTCTCCTGTGAATCTGATTAAGATGTCCTCATCAGAAATCTTTGCTCCTTGGAGCACATGGGTGGCTCAGTTGGTTAAGCATCTGCCTTTGGTCATGATCCCAGAGTCCTGTGATTAAGCCCTACATTGGGCTTCCTGCTCAGTGGGGAGTCTGCTTCTCCCTCTCCCTTTGTCCCTCCCCCACCCCACCATTCATGTCCTCTCTCTTTCTCTCAAACAAATAAATAAATCTTTAAAAAAAAAAGGGGGGGGGGGAAATCCTTACTCCTTTCTCAGGGCTCATCTGGCATTTTCCTTTTAGCTCTGGCATTGCTATATAGCTATAATTTGTCCTCTATTTTCTGGATTGGTCCTAAATTCAAAAATACTGTCACGGTATTTCAGTATTTCAACATCAAAATTGTCTCTCTCAGATTATTTCTCATAATTGTAATCACTGTGATTAGGCCACATATTTCATTCATTTATTTGATTAAAATTATGTACTTCTTTGTCTCCTCACTAGACTGTGACTTTCTTAGAGAAAGATACTATATTGATTAGGATTAAATTTGGCTAAAAGCAACAGAGACACAAAATTGCAGTAGCTTAAATGTGGTAGAGATTCCTTTCTCATTTGTAAAAGTCCAAGGGTAGGCAGTTCATCATGGGAATGGCTACTGTCCTAAGAAGACCTCAGGGCCCCAGGCATCTTCTGGTTTACCATTCCACCATTCCTAAAGTGAAGCCCTGTGCTCATGGTCCACAATGGTGGCTAGAGCTCCAGTCATTACATCTACATTCCAGGCAGCAAGAGACAATGAATAAAAAGACAAATGATCAAATATCAGCTATCTGTTTAAAAAGGTTCCAGGAAGCAGCAATGTGATACTTCCACTTATATCCCAATAGCCTGATTTTTAAAATCAGACTGCCATACATTCTTGCAAAGGAGGCTGGGAATTATAGTGCCTAGCATAAAATCAGAGTTTGATTTCTCTGTTAGAAGAAGAGGCAGTATACTGGGGAACAGTCTTTGCCAGAGATGGTCTTGTGCATCTCAATATTCTAAATGACTCCAGCATAATGCCTGACACAGAAAGAACACCAAGGAACAAGAGGTAGGCTAGCAGAGGATTGCAGAGCTCATTAAAATATCCGAAGTGTCTTTCAACGACATCATTATCTCACTTGATTTCTACAAGGAGAAAAGGCTTTCCTAACCAAACTAATATTGTAAATATGATCATAGTGGAATGAAGGCTTTTAAAAGTCATAAGCACACTGTATGCAAACGGAATCACTATTAATTATAAATGAGACTTAGCTGGTCAGCAGGATAGGCTCCTCAGCTGGCAACTACACCTGAACATGAAATTCAAAACAAACAAACAAAAGCTCTTATTAAGCTTACCTTTTATTCAACCAGCTACGTCCTAAATCCATCGAAATAAGTACAATTTGCAGCATTGAATATCGAACTATTTCCTCCATTTTCAGAGCATCCAAAGTTTTTTGATTATCCATTTCTTTTTTCTTTCTTTCTTTCTTTCTTTCTTTTTTTCTTTCTTTCTTTCTTTTTCTTTCTTTCTTTCTTTTTTTTTTTTTGACTATCCATTTCTTACTAGAATGAGGAACTTGGTATCGAGAGCTGTTTTTAACAGAGTTTCCAAATACTTTGATGGTCCTCCCATCAAGATTTGAAATTCGAGTAGGCTTGTGACTCCTTCAACCAATAGAATATGGCACACATGACACAATGTGACTTCTGTGTTAGGTCAGAAAGGTCCATGCAGCCTCTCCCTGGGTCTTTTGGGATGAATGCCGGAGGGGAAATCAATTATTATGGAAGATGTCCAGCCACTCCGGAGACTGCGATACTGGGATGATGCTTCAAGTGACAGCTTATCCCTCCTCCTAGCACCAGAAGTGTGAATGAAGCCATGTAGGACCCTCCAGACTTAGCCCACTGGCCACAAGATGGTCTCAGTGCACACAGGAGTGAGAAGAACGAAAGAATCGGCCAGCTGAACCCTGCCTGAATTCTTGACCCACAGATCCATGAACATAAGAAAATGGGTCTTGTTTTATGCCACTAGGTTTGGGGGTGGCTAATGTAGCAGTAGTGATTGGAACAGTACCACATACTAAGTGGTCTGTGATGATATCAGAAAGTCTCTAAGGGGGCCTCAACCCAACAAAGGCCACAGCCAACTTCATGCAAAGCCCCGAGCTTTTTCTCTGGGCCCTTCCCAGCCCCTCCTAGCCAGGTAAGGGCAGACAGGCTGGTTAAGTGGGCACATGGTACTCATGCACAGAAAGACTTGAGTTTAAATCCTTGCTCTGCCCTGCGCTAGCCTGTGTGACCCAGGCCAAGTTGCCTCATCTCTCCAAATCTCAGTCCCCCAAATGGGGACAATACTATATCTTTCCCAGCATGGGCTCCAGAACCCTGCAAAGTGCTCAGCACCCAGTAGACACTCTGTATGGTTACTTGCACATAACCTGTCTTGGATTTTCAATGCATTTCAGATCCTCATGAGACTCTATTTTGCTTCAGAAAACATGTTATTTGGCTTTCTCTGGGCTGGCCCCATTCGAGTGTTAGATTTTGACTAGGAAGGCCACAGACACTATTAAATGAGATTGGATCGTTTGATTCATGGCAGCCTCTCACGACCCCCTAATCTGCACGCTGGCAGGCTGCCCTTGCAGAGCCATGGCGAACGTCAGCGGTGGTAAACCCCGGGCCACGTGTGGTTCAGCTCTGATCTCGTAAACACAAGTCTTGCCAAACCTGAAACTCAAGTCATGGGTGAGTGGTGAGCTCGGGGTCACGTTCTGGTTTTCCTTATCCAACAACTATAATCACATAAGTTGTTAAAGGAGTAGTTTTTTTTTTTTTTTTTTAGGGCAACTTTGGAATTGGCTGAACCAGCGGAATCACTTACTGTAATGCACTTTTTCTCCCTCTAATCCCTCCATCCCATTCCCCACCCCCACCCCTAGAAAAATCCCAACACTGCAAAGGCTACAAAGGATCCTGTTGCCTAGCAACAAGAGTGAAGCTAATCAACACAGCTCTGAATATTAATATTTTTCCAAAACACGACTTATCCTCAAATTGTGCGGCAACTACGAGGCCTTCCTTTCAATATAAACAGTCATTTAAAAAAAACATCTATAATTAATTTCGTGATGTGTGCTCATTTCCTTCGCTGGCAGATTAGCCTCGTTAAATAATAATAGTAACACCAACAACACTAATACCGTGCAGCCTTGGTCCAGCACACTCATTTGGCAGTTTGTAATTCTGTCAGTCGCGGAAGCCATGATGAGGTGAATGGGGTTTTAAGCTCCTTCTCAAGCGGGAGAAATGGACATAAACAGGTTAAGTGATTTGTGGTCGAACCTCCATGAATGTACAGGCTTTCAGAATCCAGACCCAGGGACCTATGCCCTCAACCACTTGGCTTTCCTCTTCTAGGATCTGCCTGTAACTCTTGGTGGGGCCTTTGGTGATTCAACCACTGTGAACCTCAGTTTCCTCTTCTGTGAGCTCAAGACAGAGAGGGGCTGGATTGTATCAGCCCTCAGGTCTTTCTAGCTCCAATATTTCTAGTCCAGTCCAGAAGATGTCCAGAATAAATCCATAAACCCTCTGTGGTTGAGAGAGTCTGTGGGTTGTATTCTTAAAAGTAAGCATGGAGGGCAAGACAAGAAACTGAAGGGACATAAAAGATATGGCAGATGATGGAAAAAAGATTTTTGAGAGAAAGGAAAGCTAGATGTGAGGGAGGAATGGCAGAAAAAAACCTATGAGGGGGACGGGAAGCAAAGGGCTCCTCTGCCAGCTGTCAGCAGGGGGCGGATATGGCAGAGGTGACACCTCAGAGCCACGCCTAGGAGGCCCAGTGGGCATGAGGGACCTGCTGGGACTTTTCACTGCCCTCTGAGCCAAGGAGCCCCTGTTTGCTCAGCGATTAGATGGGGGTGTCTTGGGTGCCTGGGTGGCTCAGTCGGGTAAGCATCTGCCTTCTGCTCAGGTCATGATACTGGGGTCCTGGGATCAAGCCCCGTGTCAGGCTCCCTGCTCAGTGGGGAGTCTACTTCTTCTCCCTTTGCCCCTCCCCTGCTCATGCTTGCTTGCTCTCTCTCGCTCTCTTTCTCTCTCTCTCAAATAAATAAATAAAATCTTTAAAAAAAATGGAAGTGTCTTAGAAGCAGCCCTCCCTTTGAATTTAGTCAGGTTTGAGCCTTACGGTTCTGAGGTGACTTAGTGCCCACAGATTTTGCCAGAACTCAGAGTTAGTTGTGAGTGAAACATTCCCACTTCAAGCCATTTCCCATTTTAGTTGGGAGTTCAAGGGGTGAAGCTGAATCAAGCACTGTCTTTAGACTCCTTTCTTCTCCCTCAGCTCTACTTCCTTCTGTGTGAACTTGGTTGTCAGACAGGTGCTTCCCTGGGGAAAGTCTCCTACAGCTGTAGAACTTTCTTGGTCCTGACAGCTTGGGAACTTCCAGTCCTAGTATGTGTTGGCAGGGAGGGCTCTGACCTTGGGTCACAGGCCCAGTGCTGAACCAACTGGTGACGCAGAGCATGGGGTCTTCTGATTGGCCACACACGGGTTGTAAGCCCTCCCATGGAGGGTTGCCAGATCAAATACAAGATGCCTAGTTACATGCAAATTTCAAATAAACGATGAGTAGTTTTTTTAGTACAAGTACAGTACGTCCCAAACATTGCATGGGACATACTATCAAGATTATTCATTTTTTATCTGAAATTCAAATTTAACTAGGTGTCCTATTTTTAAAAGATTTTTATTTATTTATTAGAGAGAGACAGATAGCAAGAGAGAGTACAAGCAGTGGGGAGGGACAGAGGGAGAGGTGGGAGCAGACTCCCCGCTAAGCAGGGAGCCTGATGAAGTGCTCTATCCCAGGACCCTGGGATCACGACCTGAGCCGAAGGCAGACACTAAACCACTGAGCCACCCAGGTGCCACTGGTTGTCCTGTATTTTTATTTGCTAGATCCAGCCACCCTCCTTTCACATGGCCTGGGGAGGGGTGTGGGGCAAGGGGGCAGGTCGACCCAGCGTGAACCTCCTGCACATCCCTGGTATGAAGAGAACTATAGTTCCTTAAGGCTCGTAGGTCCCAGAGAGGACAGTGGAGGCCAGGCCACCTTGGCAGGGCTGGGTGAGCTGGGTCAGGGAGGCTGGGGGACCCTCGCTAGTTTCACAGACGCTGGCTAGAACCCATCTGCTCTGCCAAGCATGAATGAACACCCGGGGAGGCACCTGTCTTCCACAGGTAGAAGGTGACTGTGTGAGTCTGCTCAGGGTGTCACGGGCTGGGTGGCTTAAGCAACAAAAATCTCTTTTAGCTCTGGAGGCTGAAAGTCTGAGATCAAGGTGCCAGCAGAGTTGGTCTCTGGTTAAGGGTTCTCACCACTGCCCGCAGACTGCTGCCTTCTGACTGTGTCCACACATGGCCTTTCCTGGGTGCTTGCATGGGCAGAAGGAGGGAGGCAGGGAGGGAGAGAACCCTTCCTTTTCTTTTTTTTTTTTTAAAGATTTGATTTATTTATTCATGAAAGACACATAGAGAGGGAGACAGAGACATAGGCAGAGGGAGAGGAGAAGCAGGCTTCATGCAGGAGGCCCGATGTGGGACTCGATCCTGGGACTCTGTGATCATGCCCTGAGATGTTCAACCGCTGAGCCATCCAGGCGTCCCAACTCTTCCTTTTCTTATAAAGCCACCAATCTTATTAGATTAGGAACTCACCCTTATGACTTTGCTAAGTCTTAATTACATCCTTTTAGGACCAGGACCTATCCCCCAATACAGTCACATTGGTGGTTAGGGCTTCAACATATACATTTTGGAGAGACATGATTCAGTCCATAGCAATGACAAAGTTCCAACACTGAGGATTGAGTGGTTCTTCAAATGAGGAAGACTCAACAGTGCTCAAAACTGTCCCAAAGACTTGGGCTGTGCCTGTCCCATCTGTGAGCCCCACTGCTGCCAGACAGACCCCTTCACAATCCCCGAACAGGCCTTGGGCTTTTTCTCCTTGGCACTGCTGCTCTTGTTTATACTACCTTCTATTGTTGTCATTTTGTGCAACTCCTACCTATTATTCAAGGCACAGGTCAAATCACCCTTCCTCCAAGAAGTCTTCCTTGACTTCTCCCCAACCCAGTCAACATACACCACTCTTTCAGCATTTGTACACTACTCTGCATTTTTAGTTACCTTTTCATGTCTACAGATTTTACTTCCAATTAAGTGGTGAGCTCCTCTGAGGCAGGGAGCATGTTTATATTTGTAATAAATCTCCACGATGCTTTGCACAATGGAGACAATCAATATTTGTTGATTGATTTATTGATCAACTGATGGAAAGTTGGCCATGCATGCAAAGAAACTGTTTCCAGGAAGTTTGCTGCCCTGGATGCAAAATAAAGCAACGTTTCTTTGCGATGGCACCAAACAGTGGTTCTCAATGAATATGTCCCCATCAGCTGTGAGTTGTCTTGCACAAAATTTGTTAACAATAAAACATACGAATCTCAAATTATTTGCTGAAAGGTATCCCTGTAATCACGTCACTGCCACTCACTGGCCGGCCTGCCATTGTGCTTTTTTGAGAGGGAAAGAATGTTGTAGAATGATAGTCCTCAAGTCAGGAGTCAGGCATAACCCTGGGTTCGCTTTCAGAGTAAGGAACAGGGAAAGGGCAGGTTGTGGGGGTCCACACTGGCTGTCTATGTCCCCCACTAGGAACAAGGACCACGTTCTTGAATCATGGCAGGAATGAAAGGAGTACAGCACAGCACATCATCACAGAGCTCCCTCTCCATGCTGCCTGCCTTCCAGAAATGGTCAGTATGTCTCCTTTGACTTTTAGGGTCAGAGGATCTTCTGCATTAGTGGGAGAGAAGAAGAAAGAAGCGAGGAGGAAAATGAATGCATAAATAACTCCCAGGGGAACACTAATGCTATTTCAACTTGCAAATCGTTCCAGAACAGCTGAGCTGCCAATGAAGGCAGATGAACAGGGTGGTCGGGAACAGGGGCTCTCAGGAGCAGCCCCCCGCACCCGTGGCCATACAGCAATACCTGCTGGATGGACACTGTCTTCATTCTGCCTGTATTCCCGGGGGCCTTCCACTGTAGCACACACCCATCAAACCCACAAATGCTAGAATCTTGTCTCTTTTGCCTGAGGACTTTCTTTTGGAGCTGGGGCCTGCTCTGCTCTGCAGGGTAGGCTGAAAGTGACAGTGGCAAGGAATTCACACCCCCACCTCTAGGACACTTGGAGTATAAATGCCCCAGTGTCCTTGCCCCTCGGGTGAAAGAACCGTGAGTCATGTCCTGCACGGTATCCTGGAAGTCCCCAATGGGGTTAAGCTCGCATTGCCTGCAGAGGGAACTTGCTTGGTAAGGTGTCCTACATTTTCTGCCTTCGATGCCCTGTCTCATTTCCCCCAGGTCTTCCAGAATTTTCTCCACCTTTCCAAATAAACTTGTTTGCACTCAAATGCTTGACTTGGAATCAGCTGCTGGGGGAACTCAAACTGAGACACCTGCCGTGAAGCCTTTTTTTGAAGGGGGACTGGGGCCAGCAGTGTGTCCTTTGGAACAGGGCTCTCTAAGCCAGAACAATCATTAGAGCTGCCAGGGGAACATCCTATCCATAGACTCCCACCTTGACCCCCAGAAACGCTGCCAACCTTGTTGAACGTGGGACGTAAGAACCAGTGAATTATTGTAAATTATTGTAAATTCCTCAGGCAATTGGATATTCATTCTAGAATCCAGCTATTGTGATAATGTCAGTAGGACTCAGAGAAAACCCCATGTTCTGCTGGTCCCTAGGGAGGAGAAAGCCAGAGATTTGGAATGACGAGATGTGGATCTGGCTTTCGACTCCACCAGTGGCCAGCCACATGTGATCCTGGGTGAGGCATCGTACAGTCTTTTTTCCTCACCTGAAAACTGGACACCCAGATGCCACCAATCTCACTGGAGTCATCTAGGACTAAGTGGGACGATGTGGGAGGAAATGGCTTGCAAACCGAAAAACGCCTTTTAGGGACCAGGTTCCCTCCCAGGGAGCTGGAAGCAAGGTTGCTCTCAGGTGCAAACCAAGGACTGTGAAACACTGGTGTGAAACACAGCCCTTGCTCATTCAGTGTCAGAAAGGGGCCAAGCGACTGCCCCCACTTGCCTTCTGTGCTGTGCGTTTTGGCTTTTCTTCACCTCATTTCACCCCGCCACTCCTCATCACCCTATCTCACCCCCTGGTCTTTTAATTACTGAGCACGTGGCAAACGATCAGTACTCTGGGCCTGTTAGCATGATGAATGAGCAATTAAAACTACATAAGCAATTACACCAGCTCCAAATGTTCCCTGTTCAGCCCTGGCCGTGCTTCTGTGCTCGGTAGGCTCCTCAGCCAGAGGGCCTGGCCCTCCTGCTGGACAGAGAAACCCTCTCTGGACCTCCACTTTCAGGAAAGCACTGGGTCCCTGGAATCACACCTGTCCCTGGTGCAGTGGCACAGAAAGCCAGTCCACAATCGCTCAGTCCCAACAGACAAGCTGTGCTGACCCTTTAGGGGAAAACAAAACAAAACAAAACAAAACAAAACCAGTTTGCATTAATTCCAGCCCATTGGCTGAATGGCCTAGCAGAAATAATCTAGCAGGAAGTGAGGGGGGGATAGTTGGTCACAACAAAGTTTCATAAGAGAGGCTCTTCACAAGAGGTATGATAGAACATAATAAACATCTGAAGTCCAAGAAATGCTGCCCCTAGGGTCACATATCTGTATATAACGTCAGAGGGGGACAAGCCCTATTTTTGAGATCCCTGATCTTAGATTCTGGGGACAGGTAGGAATAGATGTGGCCACTTGCCAGGGGGTGGGGGTTATAAGGAGTCCACTGCCCTTTATTTAATAAGAGACATCAATAAGGGGAAGCCATGGGATAGAGCGGAGGAGGAGATGGTGGGACAAAGAAAAGGAGTCTTTCTGCTTTGAAAGTTTTCCAGCATGTTCACCGAACCATCCCTTGCTAGGGCCACGCTGAAGGAAAAGGTTTAACAATCAGCTGACTGGGATCCCTCGGTGGCGCAGCGGTTTGGCGCCTGCCTTTGGCCCAGGGCGCGATCCTGGAGACCCGGGATCGAATCCCACGTCAGGCTCCCGGTGCATGGAGCCTGCTTCTCCCTCTGCCTGTGTCTCTGCCTCTCTCTCTCTCTCTCTCTCTCTCTGTGACTATCCTAAATAAATAAATAAAATATTTAACAAAAAAAAAAAAAAAAACAATCAGCTGACTGCCCTTCACCATAGACTTGCTCCATGCAGCTTTGCTCTTACCCTCTGGAGAGACCCGGCCCCCTCAAGGAGCTTGACTTTGACCTTGAGGATCAACACCACCTAACCCTGAAACTGAGGCCCTGCCCACACTTACAGAACAGAAGGAGCACTTGTGGCAGAGATAGGCAGAGGGGTTCTGCTGGGCCTGGACAGTCCTGGGTTTCCTTCCAGCCTGGGGGCCTCAAGGCAAATGGCGTTGCAGCCAGCAGAGTGAAGACCATCAGGGCAGGGGCACCTATCAATTCTGTACAGAAGCATATAGGCAGGGGATGGAACGGTCAGTTCATTTTTCCCCCTGAATGGAAGCAGGAGTGCAAACGTCTTGGGGATTTGGTTTTTTGATTTGAAGTAGCAGAGGGCAGGCAGGTCTTAGTTTGGGTACCCCAAAACAAACCCTGCCACAAGTGCAAGTCCTTTATTTGGGAGGGAAGTGAAACAGAGAAGGGACTACTGCCAATACACGGTCAATAATATCGAGTCATTTACCACCGTGGGCAACTGGGGCTTGGCCCCACTGGGGAACTCTGGGACCCAGAGGAGCCATCTCAGAGTTTTGCAGTTGAGGGGTGAGGGGCCTCCTCAGTTTGTTAGTTGGAGGGAGGCTGCTGGGAGGGGGGACCTTTGACTTACCACCGGCTTGCCAGAGCAGGGGCAGGGGGTGGGGTGGAGGTAGGGGTAGACTAGGCTGCTCTGATCAGTAAAAAAAAAAAAAAAAAAAAAAAAAGCCCTCAGGCAGAGAGTTGCAGGTGTTCTCAGTAAACAACCTTTAGAAACTCTGTGCTGTCCAATAGGTTGCCACTGGCCACATGTGGCTCTTTAAATCTAAATTAATTAAAATGAAATGAAATGTATGATTCCATTTCTCAGCTGCCCTGGCCACATTCCAAGTGCTCAATAGCCACATGTGGCTAGTGGGTACCCACAGTACAGTGCAGGTAGGGAACGTTTCCATTATCAGCCAAAGTTCTATTGGAAACAGCACTGCGTTGAGTGCAGAGACAGTCACTGCGGGGGTACAGATGGGCAGAGTGCCAACTGTCCACCAGACGCATGCAGAAAGGAGTAACAAGGGACAAGTGGGCACAAATGTTCGTGAAAGCCTTGGGCTCAACAGAACCCTAAGAGGTCCTACAGCTCAGTCCCATACTGCCCAGAGAAGGGGTCTTAACCCATCCCACCCCGATGGCTTTCCTTCTCCAGCACCGCCTGGCTCTTCTGTCCTTGTTCCAGACAGACTCCAGATGAGGTTGAGTGAAGTTTCCTCTGATGCATCTGTGTCAAGGTGAGAAAGAACCCATCGCTCTTCTTTGCTTTATATAAACCTTGAAATGTTTGGCTCTCCCCCGCACCTTTCCCAGTCCTGATTTTCCCCCACATTGTATCATCCCTTTTAGTGGTTCTCACAGCATTGATGTTTTCTCTTTTCAATCTCTTCTTTGAATCCTTCCAGACTTCCTTCCAAAAGCTGCAGCAACAACTTCTATGGTTTCGACATGATGGTGTAGTGGTTGAAAGCGTGGGCTCTAGAGCCAGCCTGCCTGGGTTCAAGTCCCAGCTCTATCAATCACTAACAAATGACCTGCAGCAAATTATTTAGCTCCACTGTACATCAGTTACCTTCTCTGTAAATGGGGACGATGCTGACCGTGCCTACCTCCTACGGTCCTTAACTCATATATGGTAAACCACCCAGTGAGCATCCACCATTACTTCAACTTGATCTTCCACTATGCCTCAGGATAAATCATTCCCCTGAGTCTCATCTTGTTCCCAAGGACGTGTGGGTCAGTTCTACTCTGCCTACAGTCATTAGGGCCAAGTTCTCCCTGCCCCTGAGCCTAAGACGGTAGGCACATACTACCCAAGTATGGTATGCAATCCTTGATTCCCACCCCCACAAACAAAAAACCTCAAAACTCTAGAAGACTTTTGGGGATAACTGGGGAAATTTTAATGTGGGTTAGATATCGAATGATGTATTAGCTATTCAATTGCTATCTAGAGCTAAGTAACAAATTACCCCAATATTTAATAACTGAAAAAAACAAAAAAATATTTATTATCTTACCCAGTTTCTGTGGATCAGGAAACCAGGGCCAACTTGACTTGAATGGTTCCTGTTCAGAGTCTCTCAGGAGGTAACAGTCAAGATGCTGGCTGGGGCTGGACAATCTGCTTCCGGGTGGCTCACTCGAATGGCTGGCAAATTGATTCTGATTTTTGGCAAGAGACCTCAGTTATTTGCCATGTGGGCCTCTCCATAGACTACTTGAATGCCTTCACAATATGGCAGCTGGCTTCTCCCAGAGTGAGAGAATCCAAGAGGCAAGGAAGAAGCCACAATGTCTTTTATGACCTAGCCTCAGAAATCACACTCCATCAGTTCCTCAATATCCCATTGGTTACCCAAGTCAGCCCTATCCACTGTGAGAGAGGAATCTGCAAGGTTGTGAATACCAGGAAGTAGAGACCACTAGGGGCCATGTTGGAGACTTGCTATTACATATATGAAATGATGTTAATTTTTTTAAAGATTTATTTTATTTTATTTTATTTTATTTTATTTTATTTTAGAGAGAGAGAGAGAGCAGAGGGGAGCGGCAGAGAGAGAGAGAGAGAGAGAGAGTGAGAGAAATTCAAGCAAACTCCACACTGAGCACAGAGCCCAACATGGGACTCAATCTCACACCCTGAGATCATGACCTGAGCTGAAACCAAGAGTCAGACATTTAACCGACTGTACCACCAGGTACCCTGGAAATGATGTGAATTTTCTTAGTGTGATAATGTTATTATGGTATTGTAGGAAGATGTTCCTGTTCTTAGGAGATGACTGCAGAAGGTGAAGTGTAGTGGCACCTGCAACTTTCAAGTGACTTGGCAAAAACATAAAATACATCCGCATGAAATTTCTGATAGTCAACTATTTTTGATAAACACAAAAGGCAAACTCATGTGGTTCAGCCTAATATAAAGAGAGCCAATGTGGCAAAATGTTAGCGATTGTTTAATACAGGGTGGGGTGGAGGAATGGTTAGATGTTCCCTTGTAATAGCCTTTCAGCTTTCCTCTATGTTTTAAAATGTAATTACTAAAACAACAAAAAAAAGTTCTCCCCCACCCTAAAATAGAATGAACTACTGCTTCCTCCTCCCTAGGTAAATTCTAACAGAAATTTGTATTCAGTCTCTATAGAGTGTGATCACAGAATTATTATTATACTTCATTTTTAAATCCAGTGATTATGGTGAGCTCCCACTGGCCTTCTTGCTGGAATTAACACCCCTATTTCCCACACCCTCCAATTATTTTTAGGTTTTCCTTGATGCTGACTCATCTGTGCTCTGGAACCAGTCTCTCTGGTCCCTCTGCTCAGCCTTTTCTGTCTAGTCACTGTGCAGGTCTTCCTGCTTGCTGATAACTTTGGAAGGTTGCCACTCAGCTGGACGTGCCTATATTATGCTGATAACTGCTGCAGTCTACCTCCCAACTGAGAACATTGACCTGAATCAATAAATACTCTATGAGTGAATGAAGTCATGACCCTTTCTAATTCCCCACGGTCCAACTGAAATCATGTTATACATTTTAAGAAGGCTTGACTAGTTCATGATAAAGCTTCTCAGCAAACAGGAAATAGAAGAGAACTTTCTCAATTTGATAAAGGGCATCTACAAAAAAACCTGCAGCTAACCTCATACTTAATTACGAAAGACCAATTGTTTCCCCCTAAGATCAAGAATAAGGCAAAGACACCCCCTCTCATCATTTTTATTCAGTGTTGTAGTGGAGGTCCTAGCCAGTGCAATAAAGCAAGAAAAGGCATAAAACTTGGACAGGAAGAAGTAAAACTGTCTTTGTCCTCTGCTGACATAATTATGTCTATAGAAAATTCAAGGAAACCTACAAACAAATGACTAGAATTGATAAATGAATTAAGCGAGGTCATGGGAAATAAGGTGAATATACAAAAACCAATTACATTTCTCTATGTTAGCAACAAAAAAATTAGAAAATAAAAAACATTTTATAATAGCATTTACAAAACATCAAATATGTAGAAATAAATCTCATCATCTCTACACACTCTTTGTTTGAGCCCCTTCCTGTGTACTGCCCCCAGTAGTACAATCAATCTCTGCCTTTGTTCATGCAGCATCTCTCTGCCAGGATAAACGGACCCTACCCTCTGCATTTAAGGCTCTACCTTCTCTGTGTAATTAACTGACCTCCAGCTAGACGTCTTTCGGTCCTTCCCACTCTAGCTTTCAGGACACCTCTTTGAACCCTTTGTAGATTAGAACTCTGTAGCATTAACGAGAGCAGAAAGCCAGTGGGCATGGGGACAGTAAATCTTTGCTTCAAATCCCAATCCTGCTACTTAGTAGCTGTGAACATGGGCAAATTATAACTTCTCCATTCTCTCCTTAAAAAGAAGACTAGGGAGTACCTGGGTGGCTCAGTTGGTTAAGTGTCTGCCTTCAGCTCGGGTCACGATCCCAGGGTCCTGGGATAGAGCCCTGCATTGGGCTCCCTGCTCAGTGTGGAGTCTGCTTCTCCTTCTCCCTCTGCCTCTCCCATCTCCACTCATGTTCTCTCTCTCTCTCTCAGATAGATAGTTAGATATCTTTTAAAAAATGGAGACTAGAGGTGCCTGGGTGGCTCAGTCTGTTAAGCATCCAACTCTTGGTTTCAGCTCAGGTCATGATCTCAGGGTTCTGGGATGGAGCTCCTTGGCAGGCTCCCTGCCCAGCAGGAAGTCTGCTTCTCCTTCTGTCCCTCCCCCTACTCAGGCTTGCACGCTCTCTCACGCTCTCTCGCTTTCTCAAATAAATAAATAAATCTTTAAAAAAATTATGCCTGGAGGGTTGCTATAACACCCATGATAGATTTGCAGATCCTTTGTACAATATTAGACAATATACAAATAGTTGTTAGTTGTAAAAACTTAGTAAGTACATGCTGAACATATTTGAATTATATTCACTTCTGTTTTCTCATATGTAAATTGGGGAGAAGAATAGTATCTACCTATGGGGTCATAACTTAAGCTCAAATATGACCATTTATATAAAAAGCTTAGCCCAGGACCTACTGTTATACACATTCGATAAATATTGGCCACGGAAGTAGATTTACTGTGAACTGAGTAAACCTTAAGCTCCAAGGCACGTCACTTACACTGGTCCCTTCCAAGTGTGGTTCAGGGGGAGTAGGGTGCTTATGTTTTGTACAGACCACCATCTGTTTCCAATTTGACTGCTGCTTAATCACATCTCCTGTTGAGTCTGGTGATGTAAAAGTAGACATGGGCGTATTTGGGATCTGGCTATGAGGAAGTCAGAGTGAGGATACGATGAGGGTTTTTTTAGAGATATACGTATATAGCGTCTGCAGCCACTTCCATGTAAAGTTGGTGCTGGCCAACACATGTGACAGTAGCAATGGCCTTTGGGAACACTCTTACTGTCCTCAGGGTTGACTTGTCCAGTACTGGGACTTGAGGATGCATGCCACATGTCGTCTCACAATATAAATATGTCTGTTCTTGGCATCTATTGCAACATAGCAAGTCACCCCAGAACTCAGTGGCTTAAAACAACAGCAATCGTTTGTTTTGTTCACAAATCTGCAGTGGGCAGGGATCTGTGGGACAGCCTGTCATTGCTTCACATGGTGTCAGCTGGGGTGGCTTGGAGGCTGGGGGCTGGAATCACCTGAAGGCTCATTGCTCAGATATCTGGTGGTTGACACTGGGTGCTGGCTGAGACCTCAGCTGGCCGTGGCCTCTCCATATAGCCTGGGCTTCCTCACATCCTGGCACCTGAGTTCTGAGGGCAAGTGTCCCAAGAGGGACAGGTTGAAGCCGTATCACTCTCTATGACCGAACCTTGGAAGTCACATAGCATCACTTCGGCTGTAGTCCCAGACCCCCTCAGATTCAAGGGGAAGGATGGGCCCTATGCCTCAGTGAGAGGAAGGCCGACATCTGCTGTGAGAAGAGCATGTGGACGGGAGACCTTATTATGACCATTTTGAAAAATACAATCTGTCACAGAATCCTATGGCTCCCAGCCCCTCCAAGTATGTAGACAGTGGAGAGAAACAAAGCCTGCAATGCAGGGTGCCAGAAGTGAGTCTGTGGAAAATCTTCCACTCATCAGATGTGGAAAATTGGAAGTGACGAATCCCGTTCTCATTGATGCCTAGTCAGAGTGGAAATTCGCTTCTGTCAGGAATATACTCAATAATTCAGCGTCTGCAATTAATAACGCGCCATTTAGCTTTATTTCCTTTCTGATGGGAATTGCACAAAATAGGATTTATTGGAATCCGAGTGTTTGTAGGAACACTCTACAAACACGAGTCCGTCTGCTTAAAGAGCAAGTAAGAAGCTTTATGCATCCCAGTATTTCAGGTTGCATTGTAGCGTATCTGACACATCTCATCCTGGTGAAGCCTGATGGATTCAGAAAAAAGCAGCACACAAAATTGCCACTGATGTACCAAAAGGGCCTAAAGAAACAAGTGCTCCAGTGACAAAACTCCTATGTTCATCAGCCCGTCAACGCATGTAGCTTAAGAGTCATTTTATTTCATTATGCAATTACGCAGCTTAATATGGACACCTTAATTTCACATTAATTGTGTGTGTGTGTGTTTTTAGAATTACTAATCATACCAAAATTCAAATAGGACAGGAAGATAGAAGTATCTCAGTAGTAGCCATAACAAACAAAGGAGACGGAGGGATGCTTCAAAATGTCACTCCAGGATTGCATTACAATAGAAACTAATTACCAATGACAACCTGTGAACCCGAAAGAAACTTCACAGCGCTATCAATAATTTTATAAAAGGGAGATCACGCACACTGCAGGAGAGACGGAAAGATCTTTCTATTGTCTCTATAGAAAACGATATTAAAAAATCGTTACCATATGAGAAGCAATCAAAGCCACGAAGCCCAAAAGAGGAGAAAAAGAAGAATCATGGAAGTGTTTCAGGCAGTTAATTACTAAATATAGTATATATTTTTTTCTGGATTTTGTGAAGCTTGAGGCCTTCATGAGCCCTTCAATGTTGGAATTTGTTATTTCTTTTCTCCTCTAAACATTCACTTTTGGGGCACCTGGCTGGCTTGATTGATAGAACATGTGACTCTTGATCTCAGGGTTGTGAGTTCAAGTCCTACATTGAATGTGGAGCCCACTTAGAAACAACAACAGCATTCATTTTTATAGGATTTTTTAAAAGATTTTACTTATTTATTCATGAGAGACACAGAGAGAGAGGCAGAGAAAGAAACAGGGAGCAGCTCTCCGTGGGGAGCCTGATGCAGGACCCAATCCCAGGACCCTGGGATCAGGACCTGAGCCAAAGGCAGATGCTCAACCACTGAGCCTCCCAGGTGCCCCCCAATGACCTGTTTTAACTTACAGTCACCTTCTGCAGTAATGAAGGCTCAAGCTTCAGTGTATGAATTGAAGGAGGAACACAATTCAGCCCACAACAGGCCCCAAACCTGAGGTTCTCAGAGGGCAGAGGACAGGACAGCCCCAGCCTGCCCTGCCCTAGCCGCTCAATTAGCACTTCCAAGCTTAGTTCAGCTCTGAGTCATCAGCAGGGTGTCATCAGAGGCCCAAGGCTCCTTCAGATCAGCAGCTGATGC
Source organism: Canis lupus baileyi (assembly GCF_048164855.1). Lineage (NCBI taxonomy): Eukaryota > Metazoa > Chordata > Mammalia > Carnivora > Canidae > Canis > Canis lupus. The sequence continues at coordinate 90,149,716 of NC_132876.1, forward strand.
TAAGTAGCTCTATCAAGGGGAGCCAGAATCAGGGCAGGAGAGGGAAAAGCCCGCCACAACCTGGCGCTGGCGGCAGGAGTCCTGTTGGCTCTGGTTGAAGAAACTTGGAAGTGTCACGGAGCTCCCAGCCCAGAGGGGACATCTGGCTGGGCCTGCACTGGAAGGCACTTCGAGGCTCAGGGCAGGCTCAGGGTAGCACCCTCCACTGCCGCCTCAGGGGTGGTGGCCCAGGCTCGGGGCTGCACTTCATTTGCATGGCCTCAGCACCCAGGGGCCCCGCTCTGATTCAGGCGTGGCCACCCTTTCCACCCTACTGTCTGGTGAATGCTTAATATCCATTGACGAGGCGTCTGTCCCTGCTGAGCGGCCTCCGCGGGTGGTCCTGTCCTCTCTGCCAGGACTCATTAGTTGGCTCCCTCGGGGGCTCGGGTATGATCTGGAGCCTCAGTGGTCATCGGGAGGGACAGTGATGGGTGAGAGGGCGAGAGGAGGCAGCTCCTGGCCCCAGGGGAAGCTCGAGCAGGACCCTGGCTCCCCACCGAAAGCCGAAACACAGCAAGCACTGCGGATGCCTAGAAACTTGACGCAGGACTCTGGCCCTCACAGGGCGCTCAAGAAGTGAAGTAGCGGGACGCCTGGGTGGCTCAGCGGTCGAGCATCTGCCTTGGGTTCAGGGCGTGATCCTGGGATTCCAGATGCAGTCTGCGTCCCGACTCCTGTAGGGAGCCTACTAATCCCTCCGCCTATGTCTCTGCCTCTCTCTCTGTGGCTCTCATAAACAAACAAATAAATAAATAAATAAATAAATAAATAAATAAATAAATAAATAAAATATTTAAAAAAATGAATTAACCCATTTTACACATAGAGCCAAGTTGGGCTTCAAGAGGGTGAGCAACTTCTTCAAGGTCACACAGCTTGTTGAGGCAGAGCCTGGATTCGAATTCCAGACATTACAATGACAAAGCCCTTGAAGTTTCTCTTCCATTAGCTTTAGGGAGCCTCTCACCCATCCATTTCCACACAATCCCAGCCGGAGAGGACTTGAGAAGTGGTTGAACCCAATTTCTTTATTTTCCAGGACAGAGAGAGAGAGACAGAGAGAAAACAAGAAAGCCTGAGACAGTGCTCTGGCGTCCCTTCTAAGGGTGCTAATCCTCTAATGGGGGCTCCATTCTCACCACCTATTACCTCCCAAAGACCCCATCTCCAGATGCCATCACACTGGGGATTAGGGTTTCATCCTAAAATTCCAGGGTGGGGGAGACATAAACATGTAGTCCATAACACTCAGGATCCCAGAGACAAAAGAAGCTCTGAAGAAGCATCCCAGATGTCAAAGTAGTGGGGTCCTCTAGTCTGGCCCCATCCTTACCATGCATTTTACAGAGAATGTAGAACACAGACACCTTCAGTCACCCCTGCATTTACTCCACAAGTCCTTCTTGCTGAAGTGGTTGAGAGCCGCATGCCCTGTAGCTCCAGTCTTCGGGGACATCCCCTTCCTCTTTGGGAGTGTGTCCTAGTGTGGAAACTATACTGTAAGAGAAGCAGCCCTCACTAGGAGGATGTCTAGAAAAGCCAAGGACCGGGCAGCCCACATGGCGCAGCGGTTTAGCGCTGCCTGCAGCCCGGGGTTTGATCCTGGGGATCCTGGATTGAGTCCCACGTCAGGCTCCCTGCATGGAGCCTGTTTCTCCCTCTGCCTGTGCCTCTGCCTGTCTCTCTCTGTGTGTCTCTATGAATAAATAAATAAAATATTTAAAAAAAGAAAAGTCAAGGACCAGCCAAGGACTATTTGGTGGGACATGGAAGAGAGAAGACTCAGGAGAATCAGGAGTGATCAGGATCTTTTTCAAACATCTGCAGGACTTCACTGCAGAGGAGGGAAGAAAAGAGTAGGCGCTTTCTACTCGGACAGGTACTATAGGACAGGATGAAGACCAATGGTCAGAGGAACCAGAGGAACTGGCTTGGGTCCACTCACAGAAGGGTCTTTGTTAACTCTCGGAGCTACTTCCAAGTGGACTGGCCTATGAGACATTTCAGAGAGGCAATGGCCATTACTCTAAGATATTTTAGAGCTAACTGAGACATGCAACCAGGGGAGAACAGAAGGACCCCCAAAGTCCTTCTCAATGAGGAAATTCTATGGCTCTGGGAATCTCTTATACATAGGAGATACCACACGACACAGAGGGGAAAGAAGGCAGGATCTGGAGTCAGAAAAACTAGATTCAAAGGCTGATTCATCCCTCTGCTGGCAAAGTCTCTGTAGCAAGAAAGACCAGTTCTCTCCCCCAGTATATGTTCTCCCCCTTTTCATGGGCATAGAATCTCTGATTTTCACCTGGGCACATGATCATCTGCAGCAAAGTCTACATTTTTCAGCCTTCTTCGCAGTTCGGTGACTAAATGCTAGAGTGAAAGCAGAAGTGGCAAGTACAACTTTCAGAAAGTATCCTTAAAGGGAAAGGACATTCTTTCTTCTCCTCACTTTTATTCTTCACTCATTCTTCCATTCTGCTGCCTGGGATGCAGATGTGATGAGTGGAGCTCCAGCTGCCATCTTGGAGCATGAAGGTGAGGACTCCATCCTGGGTTTGGCAAAGCAATAGATAGATCTTTGATCCCTGTGACTTTGTGGAACAGAATTGCCTATCCCCCGACTCTGATGGCAAAGAAAAAAAACTTTCATTTGTTTAAGTCACAGCTATTTTGAGTCCTGTATCTAATCTTGACTGAAACAGGGGCTTATTCTGGGGCTTTCTGAGCCTCAGTGGGTAACTTCATCTCTATAATGGGAATCAAATGCTTACTCCACAGACCTCACAATTAGCTTGGGTGGGGAAATGATGTGTGTGAAAGTACTGAGAAAACTAGACAGCATTATAAATATATGTAAGACATTTGGGGCACCTGGGTGGCTCAGTTGGTTAGGTATCCAACTCTTGATTTTGGCTCAGGTCATGATCTTAGGGTCTCAATGGGCTCAGTGCTGAGGGTGGAGCCTGCTGGGGATTCCCTCTCTCCCTCTCCCTCTGCCCCTCCACCCTGCTCAAGCACACACACATGCACACTCTCTTTTGCTCTCTCAAAAAAGAAGAAAAAAATAGTAAGATATTTGTTGCTGGGCACCAGGAAAGGCGTGGCAGGGGACGGGTGGGCGGTTGAGGAAGAAGGATTGTATGAAAGAATTATAGACATGTTTCCCCCTTCCACAATGCTTCCTAAAGATTTTGCATTCTCCGGCCACATACATCTTGATCTCACAGGCTTGATCCTTGGTGGGACAGGAAGGAGAGTGCACGACGGGATTTCCAGGTCCCTGTGAGCCTTTGCTGTCCTTTGTCCTCTGCCCTCAATGCTATCCCGGCAAGATCTTTGTGGCAAGGAAGTCAGAGGACTTTTTACTTTACAATCAACACAGGCTGCAAGTTCCTTTCTGAACTGCTGACTTGTGGGCAAAGCCCTTCTCTTGGGTTCGGTGGCAGGACCCGCAGGAGCCCTCGCGGTAGAAATAGAAGACAGCCCACTTTCTTCATCTCAGAGAGAAGCAAGGCAGAGCTTGCCAGGGTGTCTGCCAAAGCACTGGGGGGGGGGGGAGGGTATGTGTTATGCCACGGCATCGGGGTGCCAAACAGAAAGCACACATTGACCACAGGGGGCAATGGACCAGGGCCTGCAGATGGTGAAATAGCCGGAAATTCCCCATCAGCCTTGGCAGACACCGTGCAGTCCCCTCCCCGCCTGAGTGAACAGTGCACCTGTCCCAAAGGCCTCCTGTAGACGCTCCTCGTTGACCCGCGGCTCCACTTCAGGCCAGTTCAAGGCTCCCATGGGGCAAGCAGTTCTTCTGGGCGGTGTTTAGAAACCCAGTATGTGCCCAGATCATGAGGGCTTTTGAGCTCCAGCTCAGACAGGTCAAAAGGCAAAGAAAGATGTCTGGGGACACCTGGGTGGCTCAGTGGGTGGGCATCTGCCTTTGGCTCAGGGCATGATCCTGCGGTCCTGGGATTGAGTCCTGTATCGGGCTCCCTGCAGGGAACCTGCTTCTCCCTCTCTCTCGGCCTATGTCTCTGTCTCTCTCTGTGTGTCTTTCATGAATAAATAAGTAAAATCTTTAAAAAAATAAGAAGAAGAAGTCACGTCTGGAACAGAGATGAAGTGGCCCCCGCAGCAGGTGTCACAGGCTTGCCTGGACTTCCTTCTTATCTCCCCTTGCCTGGCATGGACCTGAACTCACAGAAAGTCCTCCAGCAGCTGTTGAATTGAACTCAACATCCAGAGAGTCTGGAAGTGGGTGGGACTCTAAGCAGGATGGAATAGGAAAGTTAGCGACTCAAGATGAGCCAAGGGAAGCTACGCTGCCTGATTGGCCCTCGTTCCGTCCTCAGTTCACTTGTTGGAGGAGGGCAGAGGAGGGAGCAGATTATAATCTGGAAAGGGAAGGTCTCCTCTCAGTTCAGAGCAGGGAGGCTGCAGGTGCAGGATCCAGGGGCCTTTCCCCCACCCCCACATAGGCGGCGAGGACAAGGAGGGAAGCGGGCCTTGAGGGAGGCAGATGCGGAGTTCCGGAGCTCAGAGGCCAGGCTTGCGTGCCAGTGTCCAGGGAAGGTTCCCAGCCCAGAATCAGGAGCAGAAGGAAAGGGGGTGATGGGAGCCAAGAGCCCTGCAGATATCTCTGTCTCCTGCAGCCCAGCCAACGTTTCAGAAGCCCTGGCTCTCCTCCGGCCCGGACCCACCTCCGGTCCGAGAACTGATCTGTCACCATGGGGCCCTGCTAAGCTGTGGCTGAGAGGACCAGCTGCCCTGGTCACGCTGCTGGAAAGGCCACACGGGGTGCAGCAGGCACTGGCGGTGCCTCGCCCTTACCCCTCGGCAGTAGTCATTCTAGTCCATCCTAACCACTGTGGGTCAAGAGCACTTGCCACCTGCCACCTGCCACCTGCCCCCTTCCAAGGGCTTTCTCTGGCTAGTGAGTGAGGCAGGCTGAAGACACAAGGAGTCAGTCTCCTGGGAGCAGCCCCCAGCCTAGGACGAACAGGAGTTGGTGGAGAATTATCGTAGGTTCCTCACCCCTCAGAGTCGGGGGGACAGTTCTGGGAGGTGGGCCCTCCACTGTCTCTAGGCCCCAGTAGGACTTAAGCCCCATGCCCACAGTGGGACCTCTCCCATAACACACTCTCTTCTTGGCTTCCCTCTCTTCCCTGTCTTGCTTCTCCAAGTGCCCTAGTGGTGTTTCCCAGGATCACCCTTGAATGTATAACCTGCACTCACATCCCTGTCCTGGGATCTGCTTCCAGAGGCTTAGCCAAACTAAGAGCCAGGATTCATGGATGAATGTGACTGAAACTCTGACAGGCTCTGAAGGGGATTACGACAGAGGACCAGACCTGGCAGCCTGAGAAGGCCAAGGAAAGAGGCTGGGGTTCCAGCCTTGCTGAAGGATGGCAGTCTCGGCCCAGCACCAAGGAAACCTGTGAAGGGAGGCCCCCATCCCTGATAGATAGACTACACTTCTGGAAGGCTCCAATCTGCCCCACCTACCATCCGCCCCCAGCCGAATGCCTGGCACAAGAAAGGTGCTCAGGAAATGGAATTGAATTGACTGAGGCCAATATCAGGAACACTTCCACTTCCCCATGAGACCATTCTGTCTCCTGGTTGCCCTTCTCTTACCAAAGCCAGCTATTTATTCACATACTTATGCATTCATAAATGCGGACCAACATACTGGGCACCTACTGGGTGAGAGACACTAGGTAAGTTCCATCTTCTCTCTGCTTCTTGGCCTAGCTTTTGGGGAAGCCCACCATTAGTGGGCTAATTACTGAAGTCCATCAGTAATTGATAATTCTTTGCATTTTATTTGTATTTTTAGGGGGGTGGGAAGGGGGAGGAAGGGCAGAAGGAGAGAGAGAGAGAGAGAGAATCCCTGCTGAGCGTGGAGCCCAAATCGGGACTCGATCTCATGACCCTGAAATCATGACCTCAGCGGAAATCAAGAGTCAGTTGCTTAACTGACTGAGCCACCCAGGGGTCCCAATAATTCTTTGCATTTTAAAAAAGACTATGGAAGATAGAATATTTCTTCAAACAAATGGCTTTCAAACGCTGAGTGGACAATGACAGTTGTTGATATTTTGAAGAAGGGTGAAGAAGCCCTAAAATCATGTCTCTTACATGAAGCAATCTGTTCTGCCCCAGGTTCACGGGCTGTGGGTCCAGCATGCAGACCCCAGCCCCAGCCCCAACACACACGTACATACCACTGGACTCGGTTTTCCACACAATGTCTGCAAACATGTGCACAGATGCCTTTATAATCATATATGCGAAGACACACACCTGAACATCAACAAGCCCACAAGCCTGCTGTGTGCGCACAGGAGGGTGGTCTCTCCTCCCCACCCCAGCTGGCCCGAGACTAGTTCCCACTGAAGATGCAGCCGTTGTGTGATTGACAGGCCAGCCAGTAGCTTCATTCAGCTGGAATCCAAGATGCCATTACCATGGCGACCACAGTCCCTTGCAGCTCCGTTATCTTCCGTGCTCCTGGGAGTTGAGTGTGATACCTGGGAGATTTTCCTTCTGGAAGCCACTCCTTCCTCCAGGAGTGGCTTTTAATTTTTCCCTGGGGCCTTGCTTCTTTGGAGTAAGTTGACATTACACCTCCCTCTGGCTTTCCCTCTGCTAATGGTGAGGGAGGTTTTAAGAAGAGTTGTTGTGCTTTAATCAAGCTTGTGGTCTCCTGGAACCTTCCAGCTACTCTCCTGGGGTGTCTGATGTCATGCTTAGCTGAAGGGAGTAAGAGATCCACCCCTTTCTTCCTAGGTCACCCTGGGGTTAAGGCTATGATAATGGGCTCTCTGAGCTGGAAGGGTGCAGCACTCAGTGGGGTGCATTGTTCAGATCCCACCCCACCTCCACTTCTTCAAGATGGAGGGACTCATTCCTCCAGCTGCCGGGGTGTCAGCTACTGACAGCTCTCAACTGATTCCCTCTCCAGGAAGTGCCCAAGAAAGCTGCCTCACTCGAAATTACACTCTTCTCCCTGGAGCAGACCACACTCAATGACTGGCCAATTGGGGTACAAAGGCTCATCCCCTTGCCTCAATTCAGGACCACTCTGAAGGACCATACCAGTTTCGAGGCTCTCAGGGCATCAAAAGGGCATCATAGTTCAGCCCCTCCTCTGCTCACTCCTGCTTCCCTACTCCCTCTTACAGATGTTGATCCTCGAAGCACTCCCCCAGAAACCATCTGCACACAAATTTCCATCTCAGAGCCTGTTTCCCAACCCAACCCAAGACAAAGGGTCTGGAGCTCATCTAATACAGCCCTCCCCTTGACAGATAAGGAAACTGACTGCCGGAGAGGAGCTGGGTACCCTTAAGGTCACTGGGGAAGTTAATGTGAAATTTAGTTACCTGATCCAGACTCTCGGGGTTGGAATAGATCTTAAAGGTCCCATAATGTAAGGAGAAAGAAATACAGTCCAGAAGCTGTTGGGTAGGGGCACTTGGATGGCTCAATCCGTTAAGCGTCCAACTCTCTATTTCAGCTTGGGTCATGATCTCAGGGTAGTGGGATCGAGCCCCACATTGGGCTCTGCACTCAGTGGGGAGTCTGCTTGGGATTCTCTCTCCCTCTCCTCCTCCCTCCCCTGACTCATGCTCTCTCTCTCTCTCTTTCTCTCTATAAAAAAAAAAAAAGAAAGAAGCTTTTGGGTAATTCTCACAGCATTGATGGAGATGGTGATGGAATTAAAGAACCAGAACCCACACACCAGGGGCCATTGCCAAGTTGCCCTGCCACCATGGAAACTGTCTTGCTGGAACTACCACCACCAGTGAGATGATTTCCTATGTGTCAGGAAATCAACTTCTAGGTGTCAGGAGTCCCCAACTAAAAGTTACCATGGGTGTTTAGATTGGGTGCCCATCTCCCAGCCCAAGGAAGGCTAAAGAAGTGGAGACCTAGCAGGACTGGTAGAGTCAGCCGGACTAGACCAGTGGCTCTTAATCTCACCTGCACATTAAAAGAACCTGGCAGCTCTAAGATCCTGATACCTAAGCCATGGCGCAGAGCAATTAAATCAGAATTTCTGGAAATAGGATCCAGGCATTGTTTTTTTTTTTTTCTTAAGCTCTTAGGGTGGTTCTGATCAAAAGTTGAGACCAGAGTGGTAGGAAAACCAATGATGAGGGATCTGAGGAATCTCTCCTTTTAGTTTCTTGTGGTATCAGGTAAGGTTTGATCAAGGAAGCAGAATCACTCTGAGTGATACAAAATAAGGGTTTATCGTGGGATTGGGCCTGACACAATTGTGGGCGCTGGTTAAGCTGCCCGTATAAAACTGTTAGCCCACGTTTGGGAGAAGGACTGAAGGCTTGAAGGCATGCCAGCAATTGAGATAAAAACAATGGACGCTGTAGTAGTCATCTATCGCTATGTAACAAATTACAACAACATTTGGTGACTTGAAACAACAAACGTTTATTATCTCACAGTTTCTGAGGGTTGGGAATGGAGCGGCTACGCTGAGTGGTTCTGGTTCAAGGTCTGTCACGGGGTTGCAGTTAAGGTGTCAGCTGGAGCCTGAGGTCATCTGAAAACATAAACGGGGCTGGAACATTTGCTTCAGAGACAGCTCACTCATATATCTGTTGCTGGGAGGCTTCAAGTGCCTTACTGGCTGTTGGCCAAAGGCCTCAGTTTCTTATCACATCCCTCCACAGGTATCCTCCTGACACTGGCAGCTGGCTTTCCTTGGATCAAGCTATCTTAGAAAAAAAGAGGGAGACAGGCTAGGATGGAAGGTGCCATGTCTTTTATAACCTAATTCGTAAGTGGCATCCCATTGTTTCTCTCACACTCACATTGGCCAGACAGACTAACTCGGTACAATGTAGAAGAAAGGATTCAGGAAGAGAAAAAGCAGGAGGCAGGACTCGCTGGGGGCATCTTGGAGGCTAGTGTGGGGAAGCTCAAAGACACTGGAACCCACCATGGCAGCTAGAACCCACATTTCATTGCCTCCAACCTCTATGGCATGGGCCACCCACAGGAAAAGCTGGCACCCTCTGCCATGGCTGCAGAGGCACCTGCCCCAGGATCTGGAGAAGCCAAAGGAGAAGATCCAGAAAAATATAATGTAGCTATGGGCCTGGCTGTACCCTAAGGCCCAAAATGTGAGCCAGCAGCTCTGCAGCGACACGAGTGAGGTTGGCTCACTAAAAGTGGCTTCTGCGGCCCACCCTCATCTGGCACAGAAGGGAATTCTAGGAAATGTAGTTCTAGTCTAACTAGGTGCTCACAGAGTAAAGGCATCACAGGGCTGGAGTGTGTGTTGAGGGCTGGGTGCAGTCAATGAGAAAGGTGCTCAGAAAGCTGCTTTCTGTCCTCAGGCTGGAGCCAGGATGAGCCAAGACAGCCATGGGTGAGCTAGAGTCCGACAGTGAGAACACAAGAGACCTCAGTGCCCCCAGAATCTTGGGGAAACCCCAGCCCATCACCACCCACCCCAACCCTGTCCTTCGTGAGGCCTATTACAGACCCACTGTGGATCGAGCCTCTTTCATTCTGCAGAGGGGAGGGAGTAAGGGAGGGATGGTAGATGGATGGTTTGAAAGCTGATTCCAAATCAGCTGGAGTGGACAATAATTTCTCCCTACTTCATATCAATAACCTCTAGATGGCCAGATGAAAATCATGCTTTAATGGTCTGATCACATCTAACAACATGGCCACTCATACTGTTAGCCTGACGTCCCTTGAGTCCAAAATATCTCACAAATATCTCCCTGGGTATAGCAGAACGGCACACCAAAGATGGTACAGAGGACCTGCCCAGTCTGTCATTTCAGAAACCCTAAAAATATTTCTCCTACTAGCCTACTCATGTCTGAAAATCCCATATCACAGCATTAACCCTCTAGACCAAAGCTTAAAATTCACTTTATCACGCAACTGCCTAGAAGAGGGGTCATGTTTTAGGCTATTATTAGTCATTTATATTCCTAGTGCAAATTCTAGAGAGGCATGGGACATAGGGGATAAGTGACAGAGCATTAGACCCTGGGCAGGGATAGATAAATAAGAGCAGAGAGCCTCAAAAAGGGAGTGTGAAAGGAATAATCTTATATATTCACTAACTCCTGTTTCATTTTCTTCTTTCTGGGGTCACGGAAAGACTACACTTCCCAGCCTCCCTTGAAGTTAGATTGAGGTCATATGATAGGATTCCAGCCAATGGGTTGGAAGTGGAAATAATGTATAGCACTCCTCCCAGGCTCTGCCATTAAAAACATCTTGTGCAACCTTCACTTTCGGCAACAAGCAGGAAGGCTGAATATCAAGATGGTAAGATAGAAGCATCCGAGATCCTAGACACTGCCCTGGAGAGTGGCCTGACGCACACTGGACTTCCCATGAGCAACACAGAAACCTTTGTTTGAGCCCCAGAGATTCGGGGCTTAATTTGTTTCTGCAGCATAATCTATCCTATCCTGACTAATAGAAATTGGTATCAGAAATGAGGGTTTGCTGAAATTAAAACCTAAACCCTAAGGTCAGACAGCAAGAAGTGAGGAACATGATATTAGAGGTCGATAAGATAGCGATGCATGTTACACAGAACAAAATATTCCGTCAAATTTTCTTTTGCAAATAAGTGAGAGATGGGATTGGAGAAACCTGAGTTTCAAAATGACTCAAAGTGAAGACCAGACTAAGGGTGTGGCCATTCCACGAATTCCCAGATGCCTTAAGGTGGCTCCCATTAAATGCAGAGAGCAAGGAATAGGGGTGAGAAAGCAAAGAAATAATTATTATTTATTTTGCATCAGACTTCATCTGAGCCAGAGATCAGCTATTGCACTCAGCCCCTGAGATGCCGAGGGTTGATTTGCCCCTGAGCCTAGCCTAGCCTACCCTTTTTTGGGGGGACGGGGGGGGGGCTGGATGGCTTGGTCAGTTAAGCAGCTACTTTTGGCTCAGGTCAAGATCCCGGGTTCCTGGGATTGAGCCCCGCATCAGGGTTCCTGCTAGATGGTAAACCTGCTTCAGCCTCTCCACCACTTGTACTCTCTTGTGTGTTCTCTTTCTCTCAAATAAATAAATAAAATCTTTAAAATAAATAAATAAAACAGGGTGTGAGGACCCTGCAGTGTGCAGCTTCCCAACTCTACAGTTTCTACTGCATGGGATTTTTTAGTCAGCCAAGGTATATAGGTGTGTACATGTGTGCCTTTGCATGTGCGTGTGTGCTTAAGCATAGCTCCTAATTACCTATGGGTTCTAACAACTGATAAACTATTTGCCAAAAGGCCACAAATGCTAAAATGCAAAAGTTAGCTTGCTTCTCCATCCCTAGCTCTCACCAAAAAAAAAAGAGAAGTGGTAGATGGCTTGGATTTATTTATTCACTGATCTGAAAAAAAAAAAAAAAAAAAACAGGAAGAATTGATTTGGTGTAAAGAAAGTCCAGAAGGGAAGCAGAGACTAAAACTCCTCATTCCTCACTCCTATCATCCTCACATCTGAGGCATGAGCCTAGTAAATAAGTTTCAGAAATGTGTGTCTCTGTGTGAAGAAGTATGCCACTACCCTGCATCTACGCCTTATTTATACTGACTGTTATGGCCTTTTGCCAATTTTCCTATAGATGAAAAAGTTACCAAATACACAGCGATAAAGAGAACAGGAACTTTCCAGAACACTAGGGATGAAAAGAAGCAAGGTTTTGATCAGGCTGGAGATGAAGGAAGGAGCCTGAAATGAGGGGATGGATGACTAGAGAAGTATCTGTGAAAACCAAGAGATGATGTCAGTGAAAAGGGGCTCACTAAAAAAGGTACAGGGGCCTCTCCGGGGATTGGGTCTGCAGCGTGTGCACTCAGGCCTGTGGTCAAGCTATGTTAGTCCAAAGCCAACGGGTGATCCCAGAGACAGGCTTTTTTGGATTCCCAGACCCAATTTCCAATGCTTGTGCTGGATGGGGGCTTCCCCATACATCCACGCAATGCTCCTGACATCAGCTGGGCATCGTCCTACAACTCAACTCAGTTCTGACACTGTCTACCCGGAGAGAGCGGTAAGAGATAGGGTAAGGGCTCGGTCGTACAAGAGTGCCCTCCTCCTACGTCAGATGACTTGGGTCCAGGCTGTCATCTGGGCTACAGATTGGACTCTCCCATGACTTCCTCCTCCAGAGCAGCTCACAGAACTCAGAGAAGCATCTTACTCACTAGCTCACTAATTTATTGCAAAAGGATGGAACTCAGGGAACAGCCAGATGGAATTGATGCATAGTGTAGGGGAAAAGGATGAGGAGCTTCCCCACCCTTTCCAGGCCCGCCACTCCCCCCACTTCTCCACGTGCTCGCCAATCCAGAAACTCTCTGAACCCTGTCCTTTTGGAGTTTTATGGAGGCTATATTACACAGGTATGATTGATTAAATCTTTGGCCATTGGTGATTGAACTCAATCTCCAGTCCCTTCCCCTCCCCAGAGGTCACGGCTGGGACTGAAATTTCCAACCCTCCATTCAAGGCTGGTTCCCCTGGTAACCAACCCCCAGCCTTACATGGAGGCTCTAAAAGTCACCTCATTAATATAACAAAAGACTCTCAACATCCCCAAGGGTTTTAGGAGCTCTGGATCAGAAACTGGAATGAAAACCAAATATATATTTCTGCTTATAAATCAGAGTATCACACAGGCAAAAAGGACAGGCTCTCTTACATGGGGGAGAAGGTCGTAGTGCTCGGTCGTCTGCAGTCCAATGGAGTCCAGGCCTCGTAGAATCTCCTGTGTTTCCATAGCAGAACGCGGGCTCTGGAGTCAGACAGCCCTGTCTCAGTCCAGTTTCATCATTCTCCTGCTATGTTATTTTGTTTTATCTTTTAAGATTTTATTTATTTATTCATGAGAGACACAGAGACATAGGCAGAGGGAGAAGCAGGCTCCCTGCAGGGAGCCCGATGCAGGACTCGATCCCAGGACCCTGGGATCACACCCTGAGCCGAAGGCACACACGCTCAACCACTGAGCCACCCAGGTGTCCCTCACCTGCTGTGTTATATAAGTAAATCACTCAACCTCTCTGAGTCTTGTACTGTCAAGTGGAACTGATAATAATACCCTCTCAGCTCTGGAAGAATTAAATGAGATCAGGAGCATGAAGCATGGAGCAGGTGTCCTCCTTCTCATCCCCTCATACCCTGATACATACCCAGAAATGCTCTAACACCATTTGAAGTACTTGTTGCCAAAGCAACTGTGGGAAGCTAAATAATGCCATCCCGAAAGAAAGAAAGAAAGAAAGAAAGAAAAAGAAAAAGAAAAAGATGTCAGTGTCCTGGTCCCTGGAATCTTACCTTCTATGGCCAAAAAGGACTTTGCAGATATGATTAAGTGAAAGATCTGGAGACAGGAAGCTTATCCAGGGCTACTGGGATGTTCCAGAAATGCTACCACAAGCATCCTTATAAGAAGAGGGAGGCAGAGGGACATTACAGAAGCAGAGACAGGAGTGATGTGGCCACAAGCCAAGGAAGGCCACAGCCACCAGGAGCCAGAAGAGGCAGGAAACGGGCTCTCCCAGAGCCTCCCAGAGATACCCAATGTTAGCCCAGTGATACCGCTTGGGGACTTTGGCCTCTAGAACTGTGAGCTATTCAGTTTGTGGTTATTTGTCACAGCAGCCACAGAAAACAAATACAGTGGCCAACTGAGTCTGTGACCCCCAAAGAAGGAGTTAAGAAAGGCCTGGGTTCCAAGCCCACACTCTGAAAAAAGAACCCTTGGTCCATTGGGTGGGGACTGCAGAAACCAAGGTCCTTCCAGTTGGGGTTGCCCTGGGTGATCTTCTTGATGCCCACTCACATCAGCTCCCAGCCTTGCCACCCCACAGGAGGTGTCCAGACAGGGAAGTGAGTGAAAGTAGCATCATTTCCTTCTCTGCTTCCGGAACAATCTGCCTCTCACCCAGACAGCCAGAGACTGTCTGTATCTGAGGCCCTGGAGTCAGGCACTTGAAATCAGCCCTCCATACCTTGTCCCTGGCTACATTGAGGGTACCCAGGGGAGGACAGACCTGTACAAGTCAAGCATGTGGTGTCACCCTGCAGATGGAAACTGCCCCCAGCGTGGGGCTAACAGCCCTAACCCACTTCTTGGGAATGCTATGAGAGCTAAGGATTAGAAAGAATGTGGCCATGGAGGTGCTCAGCTGCACCAAACAACCCACTGACAATTTTGGCCTGGAAAAAGCAGTCACAATGAAGACCAATTATATTGCTACATATTCGACATGGGTGCAAGAGTGTATTGACTTCACAGACCACAAGTTTTCCATTTGCAGCATGACCAGACCCTCTGATGTGGCACCTCCCTGCTCACAACCTGATTCCCTTGTAGTGAGTTCCTGTGGCTGCCAGGTGTAACCTCCACTATGCCATGCCCCTAACCTTCCCAGAATCCTGGAGTATTCGAGACTGTCCCCTGGCAGAGGCCTGGGCCATAAGGACACCCCGAGTTGAACACCATTGACTGCTAGACAAATGAGACTTAGATTCACAAAAGGGAGGTACCCGTCCCTCCCAGACACATGTCAGCTAGGATAAAAGTCCATCTCAGTCTAAGGGCCCCGTAGTAGCTTGCCACCAAACTCATTTTCTTCTAGCTGTAGGCACACATCTAGACTATATTTCCCAGTCTCCCTTGCAGCTAGGTGCAGCCACGTGACTGTTCTGGTCAATAGAAAGTAGGTGGAAGTGATGACAGGCCTGGTCCAGAAAAGCCAGCCATGCCATTCTTCTCTCTCTCTCTCTCTCTCTCTCTCTCTCTCTCAATCTTCCTCCCCCTCCCCCCTCCTAGCAGCTGGATGTCAATCTTCAGAGCAACCTTGGATATAAATGACCTACTGTCCTGGTTGGCCAGAAACCATCCCAGTTTTAGCACTGAGAGTCCACAGCCTGGGAAACCCTCCACTCCCAAATATTAGTGGTCAGCCCACTTGAAAGACACATGTGGAAGATGGCAGGGGCTCCATCTGCCTGGATCCCTGAGTGTCTGCATGGAGCAGAGCCCCCATCCCCCACCATCTCCCATCCCTGTCAATCAGCAATGCATGTTTTGGACTTTATGTGAGTGAAAAATAAGCTAAGCTTCGCCACTTTGTGTTACCACTGCTCATGTAACCTTAGATGATACACCATCTAATTTTTTTGGAGAAACACAAAAATATCCTGCATTCCCTCAGCTATTTTAAACAGACAGAAACCAGTTATAAATAGAAAGACTATATATTATCTGGGATAGTCCTGGCTTACACCTGTTGTCTGGGCATAATTATTAATAGCACCTCCCCTTTACTCTCCAAAGTGTCCCTGTTTTCACAATGTCTAATATGGTTTAGCTGATTTCTAGTGTGAACGCATGCCTGAAATGTTGTAGAAAAATCATTGATCGAATCCTATTTTAAATGCAACTATTTAAGAAAGAAGCATTCTGTAATAAAGGTAGTTTGCCTCACAGCTAACACTCTAAATTCAACTCTCAGGATGTTGGATATTCTCTATGGGACACACTGTATATACCACCTAGAACTGTCCTGAAATCCAGATTTCTTACACACTTTATGTTTGGAGGGTGACTGTTCATCGCATACCTCTGGTCTTCTCCGCCAATCCATCAATCACAAAGGTTATCTATTGAACGGTCCACCCAGACAATGGGTTCAGCGCTAAAAAGAAATGAGCTATCAAGCCATGAACAGACAAGGAGGAACCTTAAATGCATGTTACTAAGTGAAAGAAGCCAGTCTGAAAAGGCTACATACTGCATGAGTCCAACTATGTGACCATTCTGGAACAGACAAAACTATGGAGACAGTAAAAAGACTAGTGGTTGCCCAGGGTTGGGGAAAGGAAGAAAGGAGGGATGAATAGGGAGAGCACTGGGGGTGGTGAAGGCAAGGAAATTGTTCCAAATGGTACCATAACGGTGGGTACACGGTATCATGCATTTGGCAAAACCCATGGAACTGTGCGACGCAAGACGCGAGCCCTAATCTAAACCCCACATTTCACTAAATAACAAAGCACCAATACTGGCTTGTCAGTGGTGACAAAGGTACCACACCAAGGCCAGATGTTAATAAGAGGGGGGGCCAGTGGGGGAGGCAATGAGGAGGGACATGGGAACTCTCTGTAGTTTCTGTGCAATTTTTTTGTAAACCTAAAACTTCACTCTAAAAAAATAACTTAAAGAGCACCTGGGTGGCTCAGTTGGTTAAGCATCTGCCTTCGGCTCAGGTCATGATGCTTGGATCCCGTGTCGGGCTCCCTGCTCAGTGAAGAGTCTGCTTCTCCCTCTGCCTCTGCCTCTCCCCTGGCTCATGCTCTCTCTCTCTCACTCTCTCTCACAAATAAATAAATAAATTTTTAAAAATTAAAAATAAAAAATAACTTAAAAATAAAGGAAAAAATTATGTCTGTTGAGTTCCAACAGAAGAGATGTAGGATATGCCCCTTCCAGAAGGCTGCTGGCAATAGGCTGCCTCCCAGTGTGGATCCAGATGGATGTCATGTACCATGTGAAGGGGCCAGGGCAGACTTCCAAGGGAAATGGTCCCAGTGAGGTGCCATGAGAGACCTGAGCACCTGGGGAGCGGGTGGGGCACAGGGGAACTGGTGAGTTGGGTTTGGGGTCGTGACCTGGGAACAAAGCATGTGGGGAGGATCAAGGAAAGGAAGGCGCAGGGAGGCGCTCACTCACTGGGATGGTTGGACCTCCTCCCGCACACACACCATGGGCCTCCTGAGGCAGCCCAGCCATACTGGAACAATCCAAACAGGAGGCTGTGGGGCCCCAGCTGGACGCTGCTTACCACACAGTGAAGTGAGAACAAATCCAGAGCAAATACTTGCGATATTTCGAGCTTGAGGACGCCCATGTTTTATTCATGCACTTTAGCATGGGGTCTGCAGGCCCCTGGAGTCTGAAGGAAATTAGAAAAATCACAGAATGTCAGGGTTAGAAGCGGCCTGGGGGGTGATCTAATCCAGGCCTTCTTTTTGCAGAAGAGGAAATTGAGGCCCACAGACGGAGGTGACCCGAGGTTACAAAGACAGCTGGTGTGTGACCTGAGCTTCTTGCCCTCCTGGCCATGTGTCTTCCTTCCTTCCTTCCTTCCTTCCTTCCTTCCTTCCTTCCTTCCTTCCTTCCTTCCTTCCCTCCTTCCTTTTTCCTTCCTTCCTTCCTTCCTTCCTTCCTTCCTTCCTTCCTTCCCTCTCTCTCTCTCTCTCTCTCTCTCTCTCTCTCTCTCTCACACACACACACACACACACAGAGTTCTGCTCCCCATCTTGGGTTAGCAGGAACTTCAAGTCCCTTGACAAAAATACCCCTGACCTAGGCCTGACCCCAACCCTAGTCTTGCTCCTGGCCCTTGTAGCACCTGCCGTGTCCCCAGTGATTTCCCTGCTAATCAGCGTGGGTCCTGGGAGTGCGATGCTTAGGGGCAAGCCTGAGTGGGACCTGAGACAGACTGGGCTTGCTAGTGCTTTCCGAGTGGTTTGAGCACAAAGTACCCAGATCGCCTTTCAAGGCTTTTCTTGTTTCTCCGGGTGAAGGCCTGGGGAGCCCAGCGGTATTAGTGACCAGGCAGAGACCTTCGAGGGAAAGGATTCATCTGCAAGGGTCATATGGGCCAACTCGCGTCCCTCTCAGTCTGGATGTTGAAGCCCTAACCTCCAATGCAACTCCATTTGGAGATGGGGCCAAAAGGAGGTAATTAAGGTTCAATGAGTTCATGAGGGTGGTGCCCTGATAAAGTGGGGCTGGTATGCTTATAAGAGAAGATGCCAGACAGCTGGCTGTAGCTCCCTCTCTGCCATGTGAGCACACGGCAAGAAGGCTGCCATCTACAAGCCAGGAGGAGGGCCCTCACCAGAACTCAACCATGACTTTGGGTTTCCAGCCTCCAGAACCATGAGAAAAGATAGTTCTGTTAAGCTACCCAGTCTGTGGTATTTTGCGAGGGCAGCCCAAGCAGGCTAAGATGGAGGGTGACTGGGCCCCTGGATGTCCAGAAAGATCACCATCCCATGCCTTCCCAGGCTCCCTGGCAACAAGGACGGGGCCGGCCCGTCCGGGAACAGGGAAGAGCCCTGCCTCCTGCTGACATCTGGGCCCAGCACGATGAGCAGAACAGGAGGCCTGATCCATCCCCAGGCTCTGGGTCTAGAGCCATGCTGCAAGGTGACGGAGTAAGAGAGAGGGCTCCAAGAGGAAGACCAGCTTCTCAGTTTAGGGAGGGTGGCTCCAGTCCCAAGGCCCCCAAAGAACTGTAGCTCCGGGCAAGGTTTTAAGTTCCCTCCTGCTACACTGGGTACCAGGCAGGCCTGTCTCTCCTGCCCTGAGGCATAGATGCTGGAACCAACATAGGCCCTGGCAGGAAGCAGACTGTATTAGACCTCCTTCAGAGAAGCGGAACTAAGAGAATGTGTATATAGAGGGAGAAAAAAATGTATTATAAGGAATTGGCTTATGCGGTTATAGAGGCTGGTAAGTCCAAAATCTACAATGTGGGTCAGCAGGCTGGAGCCCCAGGAAGAGCCAACAATGCGGTCTGGTCTGAAGGCTATCTGCTGTAGAACCAAAACCAGCTGATGATGTAGATGAAGTCCAGAGAATTCTGCTGGAGAAGTCTCTCTTGTTTGGTAAGGGCTAGTCTTTTTTTTCTACTCAGGCTTTCAACTGATTGGATGAGGCCCACCCATGTTAGGGAGGACATTCTACTTTACTCCAAGTCCACTGATTTAACTGCTAGTCTCCTCCAGAAACACCCTCACAGAAGCATCCTGAATATTTGACCTCATGCTGGGTACCCCCGTGGCCCAGCCAAGTTGACACCTACGACTAACCACCATTCAGGCCTCGCTCCCACAGCTCTGAGACTCATAGGCTTCTCTCCCTCCCCTCCCTGGAGGGCCCAGCTCTCCCAGCCAGGAGCATGGGGAAGCCTCTCTTTCCTCTCTGCTTCTCCCTGGTGCTTCACCCCTGCACTGGCTTTCCTAAAGCTCCCTGGGGGCAGAGAGGATTTCTTCAACTGCTTTAAGTTTCAGGAAGCAAACTCTCAGCCGAGATTCTCAGAGGCCATGAGGTAGTGAAGGGGAAGAAAGAGAAAAGAGAGAAATTCTGGGGAGGACACACACACACACACACACACACACACACGACTATACATACACCTTGTAAGAGAAGACACACATATACACACACTCCACACGCAGGCACATACGTACCACTCACACATCTCACACACACACACACACACACACACACACACACACACACACACTTCAAAAGTCTCCCAAATGCTGTGCAGCTACACTGGCAAATGTTACTCGAATGCTCTTGCCCCCCATTGGCAGATGCTACTGCAGGATTGTTTAGCGCACTTTCTCATGAGTCTCTGGGGAGGCAGGGTGATTTATCAGCGCTCAGGTGACCAGCTCTGCATCTGGCCGGCTGCCTGACCTGAGCAAGAAATTCTCTAATCTCCATTTCTCCATTGATAGTCTGGGAACCACAGTTCCCAGCCCTGAAAGTCACTACTAGAAAAATCCGCTCGTTCATCCCATATTCCCCGGGTGCCTGCTCTGGGCAGGGCACCGCCATGGGCTGCGCCAGCGACAGGGTCAGCGTGGCCTGTTGTCGGTCATGCAGGCAGCGGTCAAGGAGAGAAAACAGGCAGGTGACACGGCCTAGGGGTGCCAAGCTGGGGGGCTGTCTAGGGGTCAGCAGGTACTAACAGGGTTTGGAGCAACCCAGGGCACAAGTCCAAGACCACACAGGGAGGGTGTGCTGGGAAGCCTTTGCTGCGAGGTGGACGCCTCAGCCAGGCCATGTTCTGGGGGAGGCCAGTACTGGGATGACTGGAGCAAGGAGCCGGCTTCTCCCGACCGTTGAGCCTGGGAAAGGTAAGCCCGGACACATGGGTGTGGCTGAACTGGACAAGGCCTTACACGGCAGGCCAAGCCTTGTGACTTTTTCTTTTTTTTCTTTTTTTTTTTTTTTTTGTGACTTTTTCTGTTGGCAAAAGACTGTGTGTGTGACAGGAACACAGCCAGGCCTCAGAAAGCCCACTTTGGGAGATGGAGGGCTGAGAGAGAGAAATTCTCCAAGGGAGAGGCCAGACAGCTGAGCTCCAGCCCTGCCCGAGGCACACCCATGGGAGCCACCAGCCAGTCCCTCGGGGGACACTTGGAGGGTGGGCTTCCCACCAGGTCCCCTCGTAAGGCAAACAGCTCCTGCCGCGCCCAGAGGGGCAGGAACCAGCTCCCTTCTTCCACTGCTCCCTCCACTCCCATCCGAGGCGCCTGGAACAGGCCTGGGCCTCATCTGCCTCTGCTGCTGGCCCCATCTGTCCGTCTGGGTGTCCGTGTTCTTGGGGCTGTCTCCTCTCATTGTGATTAAAGCACCGAGTTCCCTTGATTCATCCAGACACAAGTACAAGTAGTTCCAAGTTATGCAGCAAGGCTGGACCCCCTGGTTCATGGATTCCCTGTCCTGGGCCTCTCCTGGCAGACGACGATCCAGAAAGACAAGGGATTGTCTTCCTTTCACGAAGAATCGTTTGGTCACTTTAGCAACAGGACAGCAAAGCCCACCCAGTAGGAGCCCCTCATCTCCAAGCCCTGTGAGTGGAGCCAGAAACTCTCTTCCCATCGTGGCAGCAGCTCAAGATGCAAAGGATTTTTAGAGGAAGGGATGTGACACATGTACCTCAGACATGAAAGCCGAGGCCCCATTTTTCAGGTGAGAAATTCAGGGTCAAGAGACGACATGACTTGCCCAAGGTCACGTAGCTGGAGGAAGAGGGGGAGGTCCCCCAGGGACAGCCTTCCTGCTCCCCGCAGAGCCCTGGCCTCCCCCTACTGGCCACAGGCTCCCCGCCTGCGAGTAGATGGGCTTTGGAAAGCAGCAGGACTGGAAGCAGCATAGGATTAAGATCTGGCAACTGAGGGACGCCTGGGTGGCTCAGCGGTTGACCATCTACCTTCAGCTCAGGTTGTGATCCCAGGGTCCTAGGATTGAGTCCCACATTAGGCTCCTTGCCATGAGCCTGCTTCTCCCTCTGCCTGTGTCTCTGCCTCTTTCTGTGTGTCTCTCATGAATAAATAAAATCTTAAAAAAAAAAGATTTTTACTGAGGTAAAATTCGTATCACATAAAATTCACCATTCAAACCATTTTAAAAGGTATGATTCACATTTTTTTTTAAATGTAAGCTCTACACCCAATGTGGGGCTCAAACTCATGATTCCAGAGATTAAGAGTCACACACTCTACTGCCTGAGCCAGCCAGGTGTCCGTGTCATTCACGTGTAAAGAGTACAATAAAGAGTACAATTCCATCAGTTTTCCTAAGTGGTTGCACCACTTTTCTGCCGTCCTCAGACATCCTAGGAGAGAGAGTCCTCTCCCTTCATTTGTCTTTCTTCCCTGGTTTGTCCATCTTTCAGATTTCAGCTGACACACACCTCCCCCCTGGAAGCCCTTTCCTGGACCTCCAGAACCAGGTACGGGGCCTCGGACAAATGCTCAAAGACCCTGGGCTGTCACCATACCCATCACAGCTTGTAGTTACTGGTTTAGCATCTTTCTGCCCTACACACGCAGCTCTGGGCACTGAGGGCAGGGACTGTGCCTTCGTTTCCTGGTAGAAGCGCCTAGCCTACAGTTGGTCCCCCATCCCCGAACAAATTTTTCTTCAGCACCTCCTATGTGCCAGACTCTGGACATGCAGCAGTGACAAAACAAGACTGACTCCCTGCCCACCTAACACTGCCACATATACTTGTTGAATAAAATGATGGTCGGATGAATGAATAAATTCAGATCCATGGAAAACCCCATAGAAAACATCTCGGCCTCCTGGCTCCCTATTCCCCTCCCCACTAGGGGCGCTTGGGAGCCAGGGAAATGAAAAAGTAAAAGAACGCACCTGCTTCTGAGAAAATGCAGGCAAGGAGGCCGCGGCCAGGGCCGGGGCAGTGGTGGGTCATCTGGGAGGTTCCATGCACCACCCAAGGGACCCTAGTACTATCGGCTCCTCTTGATTGATTTTCCTGGGGATCTGCCGAGATGGTGGGAATAATTCCTGCTGCGAGGCAGGCCCAGCCCACAGCTCAACTGCTCCACACATGTCAGCCTACCTCATGGCTCTGGTGCAGAGTGTAATGAAAACAATGGATGTGCCAGCAAAGTTCAGCTGAAATCAGCATGGGGGGCCGGGCGGAGCAAGGAGGAAGCTGGGATTTCTCCCCAAGCCCCCTCAAGTCCTGCTCGTCTCCATTCTCATCTAAACCCCTGGGCAGTGGATCTCAAGGTACTGTCCAAGTGCAGCAGCACCAGCATCACCTGGCACCTTGCCAGAAATGCAAATTCTTGGGGTGCCAGATTGGCTCAGTTGGTTGAATGTCCAACTCTTGGTTTCAGCTCAGGGTGGTGGGATGGAGCCTTGAGACAGGCTCTGGGCTCAGCGGGGAGTCTGAGATTCTCTCTCTCCCTCTGCCCCTCCCCACCCCACACCCTCTCAAATAAATAAATAATTTTTTAAAAAGACAATAATGTAAATTCTCAGGCCCCACTCCAGACCTAGGGAATCAGGTACTCTGGGGGTGGGGCTGGCTGGCCGTGCTTTAACAAGCCCTCCAGGGGGGCTCTGATACCAGCTAGCTGGCTGCACGTGGCATCATCTGGAGAGCTTTAAAAGTGGCTGATGGCTGGCATCCCCCACCCCCAAGGAGCCTGAAGTAATTGGTCTGGGAAGAGGCCAGGTGATTCTACTGTGCACCCAGAGGGTAGGCCTGAAATCCGCTCCCCTGGTTCTGTGATCAGGGCAGAGAAAAAGAACTGCTCACCTACAAGGGGTTTGTTCCTGTGCTGACCTGACCTAGCACTGTGTTTCTGGAACTTGAGCGCATTGGAATCCCCTAGAGGCTTGTTAAAGCGGCTGGGTTTCTGATTTAGCAGATCTAGGGTACACGGAGAATTTGCATTTCTAACCAGTTCCGGGGTAATGCTGCTGAGAACCACTGCCCTAGATGATCCTAAGAACAACCCTCCAAGGTCAGCAACATTACACTCATTTGCCAAATGGGGAAAGTGAGGCATGGGGCAGCCGAATGACTCACCCAAGGTCACATGATGGAACTGAATATGAAACCAGCGTGTCAATCCCAGGACTCACGGTCCTTCCTGATGACGTGTTCAGCGTGGGACCAGGATTTGTTCTGAAGAAAATCCTGAGCTCTTTCCCCTGCCAGCATCTTCCTCCTAGTCCCCCGCTTCAGGGCCAGCAGAGAGTGGCAGCTGTAGATGCCTTTCTTTGTGACCAAAAAAGACTCTCTCCTTTGACCAAACTTGAGTCAGGCTCCTCCAAGAACTCTCTCTGACTAGGCCTCAACCTTGGGCTCTGTCCTTGGCCCAGTGGCTCTGCCCACTTAATCCAGTTTTAGCAAGAAGCCCGATCAGTCCAGCCAAAATCCCCCACCCTTGCTATCTGGTCAAATTTCTCACCTCCCACCGTCAAATCCCATCACCCTGGCCTGCCTTCAGCAAAAATCCCATCAAGTTGGTTTTGCCAGAATCCCCTTTACCGCTGATATTTCCTCTTGGTCATTCCAGTGACTCCCACCCTACTCCTTGGCCAGAACTCTCCACCTGTCCTGCTGTATCTGAAAGCAAAGCGATCTCTCTCCCCCAGTGCAAAACCCCCTTGCACATGGGAATGGTCCTGAATAAAGTCTTCCACCATCTTTAACAACTGCCATCATTTTTTCTTTACGTGCTCACCGTCCTCCAAGGTCCCTTAACCAGCTGCTCGGACCCTGATTCTTTGGGACCATGTGCAGGCCCCGCTCCTCTAGGTTTCCCTGAGGTCCCCTTCGCTTTGACATGGCACCCCACCCCATCACAGACCTGCATTGTCCAACTGCAGTCACCTTCACTTGGGTCCTGTCCCTTTGGGGTGCACCTGACTTCAAATGGGGAGATCTTATTTAAGTTAGCGGACCTTTCAAGATGGAACTTATGGCATTACCAATCAGAACCCGAGATCATTCCAATTGATTGATTTGAAGTTTATCAGACATCTTCTGTGTAGCATATCCCATGCTGGGTGTTGGGGGTTGAAGTATATGGAAAACTTTCAACACTGCCTTTTTTTTTTTTTTAAACCAGGGAGACAGGGAGACAAATGCTCTAGGAGACCAGGGAACACAAGCTGGGGATTCGATCTGGTTTGTTCATTGCTGCCTAGAGCAGAACCAGGCACATAGGTGCTCAACGAGTATTTGATGAATGAATGAATGAATTGAATGGGGAACCTGCCTGAGAGATTGCCTTTTTCTTTCTCCCCAGGTGTTAGCCGAGCCCAGAATGTTCTAGCCTGTAGATGTGAATGATGTGTCTGTTTGGGGGTGATGTTCTGGTCGACTATGGGCATCCAGAGGGCATTTATCCAAAAATGCACATTCCAAACCTTCACTGCAGCCTCTAATCTCCCCCTGCCCTGGTGCTGGGCTCCCAGAGGGTGCTCGAGAAGTACTCATGGCCCCCAAGGAGACAATGAGGTCAAACAAATGCCATGCACAAAATGAGCAAAGCCATTGAAGGAGAAAGGGGGGGGGGGGAAGGCTAGAGGAACAGCGAGCAGATGCGTGACCAAACAGTCCTGGCAAGCCCCAGACTGTCCTGAGCTTTGCACTGAAAGTCCGTAAGCCCGGAAAACTCTGGGTCCCGGGCAACCCTGGACTTGGGTTACCCTAGCTGTTGGGGACGGAAGAGGGGGTAGGGTCTGGGCTTCCCAGGAGAGGAGGCCTGGGGGAACCTGAGAGAAATAATATAAGTTCTACACCTACTTGTTTACACGCTGGAGGTCAGGGCCTGGATCTGGTTCAACTCCAGATGGCCCGCCAGGGGAGGCAGCATTGAAGTTTCAGATTCTGCCATCCCCCCACAGAGCAGGGTTTCAATCTTCTGAGCCTCCATTTTCTCAGTTGTAAAATGGACTGATTGACAGTACTTTCCTGGGGGAGCCTGGGATGGGGGAGGCATCCTGCTCTTGATCTTGGCTCAGGTCTTGATCTCACGGTCGTGAGTTCAGGCCCCGTGTTGGGCTTCACTCTGGGAACGGAGCCTACTTAAAAACAACAGTGGCACGTAGGTGGCTCAGTGACTGAGCACAGGGTGTGATCCCGGGGTCCTGGGATAGATAAATAAATATAATCTAAAAAAACAAAAATTAAAAAAAAAAAACCACAAAACATATTGTCATCCCAGGAAACCTGGCCCGTTACAATCTTTTTATAGTAGTCCTCTTAGGCACTTCGCAAGTGAAATACTGGGTATAGTTGCAATGACCGGGGAGTTACTGCTTCTATCCTCATTGCTTTAAAAAAAAATCAATTAAAAGATTTTATTTATTTATTTTGAGAGAAAGAACGCACACAAGCAGGGGTCGGGTGAGGGTGGGAGGGGCAGAGGGAGAGAGAGTCTCAAGTAGACTCCACACCCAGCACAGAGCCCGACATGGGGCTTGATCTCACAACCCCAAACTCACAATCTGAGCTGAAATGAAGAGTCAGACTCTCAACCGACGGAGCCACTCAGGTGCCCCCATCTTTACAGCTTTGAGCAGTTCCACGTGAGTCTCTGAAAAAGCAACATCGATGACTCTCAAGAAGACATTCTTATTGGTTTGTCTTCGTCAGATTACCCTGAGAGGGAGATTTGACCACAAATCATTTGGACGATGCCACACTGACCCACCTGCACTCTGAGGGTCTCGGCATTAATTATTCTAGCCGCAGACCCCACCCTTGACCTAACCCCACAAGCTAACTCATAGGGTAAAAACAAGTGAAATATAGTTACAGACAGAGTGGCACTCAGACATCACACTTATTTATCCATGTGGAGGCAACTGAGACTATTCTTTTTTTTTTAAGATTTTATTTTATTCATGAGAGACACAGAGAGAGGCAGAGACACAGGCAGAGGGAGAAGCAGGCTCCACACAGGGAGCCCGATGTGGGACTCGATCCCGGGTCTCCAGGGTCACGCCCTGGGCCGAATGCGGTGCTAAACCACTGAGCCACCCGGCTGCCCAACTGAGGCTATTCTTCAAGGACATTCCCCCTGGTCATTCAGCAGGATTGGCTGTAAAAGTCGAACAGTGTGTGACATTTTGGGCAGTGAGGAACCTGGCATGTCTTATGGCTCATCTTTCCTGTAATCTACTTCACAGCATCCTTAGCACACATTACCAGCTTTATCATCTGTCCACTTATCTGGGGACCTGGGGGAGGGTGGTGACAATGGGATGAGGTTCCTGTCCGTAAATCCTCTATACTCAACTCTGGCAAAGCTGGATCTATTACCAAAGATAAGTGACTTGCAATGCCCAGGCTAGGAATCGCCTGTTGAGGATCTGAGCATGTGACAGCACAGGTCTGAGCATATCAAGTGATTCTGAAAAGGAGTCTATCACAGTCAGAAAGTCCTATCTCTGGACTGGTCCTGCAGAATTTTTGGCCAGGATGTCATGGCCCTTCCCAAGGAGGAGGAGGTGCATTTGCTGAATAAACTGCAAATCCTCCTGAGTCCTGGCATGTATCAACAATATTGCTGTCATTTCAATATTAGACTCTATTCTCAAGTTTTCCTGTGAACTATTCCCTGATGGATTGGCCAATGATGATGGCCAAGGTAACAATTTGACCATCTTTCTGGAATAATTGCAGCTCTGGTGAGACCATATTGTGACAGATGTAGTCACCAATTATTGATACATCGAAACTGGAGTTGACCTTCAGTTTGCACGTTAAGCTCTTATTGAAAGCAAATGCAAATGTTTGGCTTGATCCTGGAAGAACTCTGTAAAATAAAGAACAGCAACAAAAACCATGGACATTATTTTAAAAGTCAAAAGCTGGTTCTATGAAAATTTTTTTAAAAAACAGGCCTCTGGCAAGCATTATCAAGGACAAAAGAGATACAATGTGAATAAATAAAATATAAGAAGATAAGGAAGAAGTAACTCCAGACACAAAAGTGATAATTACAAAAGAATTTTTCTTCTTTACACTTCTTTACAGGTGCGTTGTAACTGCACTAATAAAATTAAGAACAAAAATGAAATATGCCCTAGAAATATATAAAATGTCAAAATCTCATCAAGAAGGAGATGACTAATTCCAAGCCACCAAGTCTGAAGAGATTGAAGTGGTAGTTAGAGACATCATTTCCCCCTGAACTTCAGACCCTGGTGGGGTTTTTTTATTTTTTTTTTAAGATTTTATTTATTTATTCATGAGAGACACAGAGAGAGAGGCAGAGACACAGGCAGAGGGAGAAGCAGGCTCCATGCAGGGAGCCTGATGTGGGACTTGATGTGGGACTCGATCCCGGGTCTCCAGGATCAGGCCCTGGGCTGAAGGCAGTGCTAAACCGCTGAGCTACCCAGGCTGCCCAACGCTGGTGGGTTTATAGGTGAGTTCTATGAAATTTTCAAGCAATGCTTAATTCCTATTTTACACAAATTGTTTCAGGGATTAGAAAAAGAGTGAAAGCTGTCCAGCCCATTTTTTGAGGCCAGTCTATCTTAGTTCAAGAACTAGTTAGTGACAAAAATTTTTTTAAATACTTAAAATGCTTGGGGTGCCTGGGTGGTTCAGTTGGTTAAGCGCCCAGCTCAGTTTTGCTCAGGTCATGATCTCAGTGTCATGAGATTGAGCCCTGCATCAGGCTCCACACTCAGCGAGGAGTCTGCTTGAGATTCTCCCTCTCTTCTTGCCTCTGCCTCTGTTAGCTTGCTCTCTCAGATAAATAAATAAATAAATAAATAAATAAATAAATAAATAAATAAATAAATAAAATACTTATAAGGCTTTTCCATTGATGAACACAGATGTACAAATGCCAAACAAAATATTAGGAACTGAATTCAATAGGTTTGTTTTAAAAATCCATCATGATAGGGGCACCTGGGTGCTCAGTGGTTGAGCATCTGCCTTTGGTTCAGGTCGGGATCCCGGGGTCCTGGGATCAAGTCCCACATCAGGCTCCCCATAGGGAGCTTGCTTTTCCCTCTGCCTAGGTCTCTGACTCTCTCATGAATAAATAAATAAAATCTTTTTAAAAATCCATCATGATAAAGTTTTTATCCCAGAAATTCAATTATGGCTTAGTATGAGTAAATTTAGCAAATTAGGAATGTAAAGAAACTTTCTTAACTTGATAAAGGTTATGTATCAAAATGTACAAAAAATATATTTCGTTTTGCCATAACTTGCATGTCTACTATTTCTGAATAAACTCATTTTTGCTGGTGAAAAAAACTGTGTATTTATCCAAAGAATACAAGAACACTAATTCAAAGGGATACATGCACCCCTATGTTTATAGCGGCATTATTTACAGTAGCCAAATGATGGAAGTAGCCCAAATGTCCATTGATTGATGAATGGATAAAGATGTGCACACACACACACACACACACACACACACACACTGGAATATTATTCAGCCATTAAAAAAGAATGAAATCTTGCCATTTGCAAAGATGTGGATGGAAGTAGACAGCATAATGCTAGGTGAAATAAGTCAGCCAAAGAAAGACAAATATTATATTATTACACTCATACATGGAATTTAAGAAACAAACAGAAATATAAGCAAAGTGAAAAAATAAGAGAGAGAGACAAATCAAGAACCAGACTCCTAATTATAGAGAACAAACTGATGACCACCAGGGGGAGGTGCAAGGGAGGATGGGTTAAATAGGTGATGGGGGTTTAGGAGGCCACTTGTCATGATGAGCACAGGGTGCTGTATGGAAGTGTTGAATCACTATACTGTACACCTAGTATAGTACTAGTAGTATAATTATGCAATGGAATACATACAGCAACAGGAATGAACAAGCTAGAATTAGACACAACAGTGTGGATAAATCTGATAAACATGATAGTGAAAAACGGGAGACATAAGAAAGTACATTAAGCATGATTCCATTTATATGAAGCGCGCACACACACAAAAGCAGAATTAATCGATGATAGGCCATGAATGAATTCATCAAATTTATGATTTTGAGAACTTTTATGTATGTATGCCATACTTAAATAAAAAGTTCAAACAAATTCTAACGAAGTTATTTCTTTTTTCAAACCACCTGTGCTCATGTTACAGCCAAGGCTTTGGAGCTCACCTGTGTGGAGGTGAGGGGGAAAGATGGCATGCCACGTGTGAAAAATTAAAACTGGCTCCCAATCCTGGCACCTGGCTGGCTCAGTTGGTAGAGCGTGTGACTCTTGATCCATTGATCTCAGGGTTATAAACCCTACACTAGGTGTAGAGATTACTTAAAAATAAAACCTTAAAAAAAAATGTCTCAATCAAAGACTACTTGTGAATGAGGCTTAAGAACTGGTGATACTGTGATTTATGAGAAATATGTATTTGGTCATTCACAGGACCAAAATACTTCTCATATATATTTGATCTTCCTGAGTTTCTGGTTCCCAGCTCCTAAAACCCTTGGAATTTCCTGTGATGAGAGCCATAGAGGTGTCTTTAGTTATGTTAATGAAGTGACTTTGCAAAGTCCACAGGTAACCTAAGGATGGGGGCTAGTTGCCAGGGGAACCAACCAAGGTTAGAAGGTTGGGACTTTCAGCCCCACCCCCTGATTTCTGGCAAGGGGGGGCAGCTGGAGTTTGAGTTCAGTGGCCAATGGCCAATGATTTACGCAGTCGCGCCTCTGTAATGAAACCTCTGTAAAAACCCAAAAAGTTGGGGTTGGGAGAATATCCGGGTTGGCGAACACGTGGAGATGTGGGGGGAGTGGTGGGCCTGGAGAGGGCGGGGAAGCTCCTCATCCTCTCCCCCTACCTCGCCCTGTGCATCCCTTCCATCTGGTTGTTCCCGAGTTCTCCCCTTTTGTAGTAGACTAGTGATCTAGATCGTAAAATGTTTCTCTTGAGTTCTGTGAGCCGTTCTGGTGAATTAATCCAACCCGAGGAGGAAGTCAATCTATATAGCCAGTAGGTCAGAAGCACAGATGACAGCCTAGACCTGGACTGGGGTCTGAAGTTGGCGGGGAGGGGAAGCAGTCTTGTAGGACTGATCCCTTACCCTGTGGGATCTTAAGGTGGCTCTGCGTAGACCGTGTCACAGGTGAGTTCAATTTGTAGGACACCGAGCTGGCGCCACAGATAATCGCTTGGTGCGGGGGCAGGGAGGGGACCTCCACACATTTGGTAACCAGAAGTGTCAGAAGTGAAGTGTCGTCTGGTAACAGGGAAGAAACACACAACTGGGGTTATCCCTACAAGCTGGATAGGGGAAGTCTTTTCTCTTTAGTTGGTGTCAGTGACATGGTATTTGCTAGAATGGCCCTGGCTCACGGAAACATGTGGTTTGGCAAGAGAAAGGAGGGAAGGGTAAACGATAAGGAACCTTTGATTCCTGGATGGCTCCGTGCTCACCAATGGTGTGGAGCAGGGTCGAAGCCACCAGTGGAATTTAGGGATGGCTCCAAGTCCAGGGAGTTGGTGCACAGGATGCAGAAGGAAATGCATACGAATAAGAAAAAGGCAACATTTCGATCCTGTGGTCATCGTGATCTGTAACAGCTGGAGCACAAGAGAAGGCCGGGTCAGACTTTGACGCTAATCCAAACCCAGATTGCGGTGGGTCTGAGCTTCAGCCACTAGCTTCGCAGCTTCCCCCGAGAGGAAATTGCGCAGGCACAACCGAAAGTACTTCTAAGACCTCCGATCACCAAGAACGTAGCCAGCGTTGGGGGAGGACAAAACCAAGAAGGAGAAGTGTGAAAGCGTTGTTTTCATTTTGTCTAATCAGTATCCTCAGCTTCCTGAGGAAGCCTTCCTGAGCCGGATTGGGGGAGTAACTGATTGGGGGCGGTGTGTTTGGTCTGAATGCCGCCGGTGGAACAGCAGGTTCGGGTTGAGGCGGGACCCACAGATCGCTCTGGAACACTCGCAGGTGGCTGTATGTGATCCAGACATTCCCCAGGGAACAGCCAGCCCGGTGGACTGGATAAAAGCCACCCTAAGCCTTGTTAATCCTTGGAAAGGGGACTGTACTTAACCCCCACATGAATGCCAAGTGCAACACCCCGATGGAGCAGCTGATAAGCTTCCTATGCAAGGCGTGGGGACTGGCTTTATGACAAGCGAGATATTAACCCGCCCAAAAGGCCCATTACCCGAGTCATGGTAAATGCCATGGTTGAGGGGCCCCTTTCACAGGAGCGCCCCACCGAACCTCATTGCTGCAGAACCAAACAACAGCTCGGGAAGCCTCATCGAATTTGCTGCCTCAGCTTCCCCTCAGGGGTCTTACAGATGCTAATAGAAACCTTAGGTTAATTAACAAGCTAATGGGGAAAGGCCAGGAACAGTCCTGTGATGCTTCCCAAAAAGGTGGAAAGTTTTAAACAGTTATTAAAAAATAAGGTGAATAAAGCCAATAGCGATAGAAGGGAAATAAAGAGAAAACAGGAAGGGGAGAATTATGAGACTTGTCCCAGCAGGTGGAAATCTCTAGATGATCATTTAAAAAGGGGTGTACTGGGACGTCTGGGTGGCTCAGTGGTTGAGCATCTGCCTTGGGCTCAAGGCCGGATCCTGGGATCCCGCATCAGGCCCCCTGCAGGGAGCCTGCTTCTCCCTCTGCTATGTCTTTGCCTCTCTCTGTGTGTCTTTTATGAATAAATAAATTAAATATTTAAGGAAAAAAAAAAGAAAAAGCAGTCGTGTTGCTTTGGGCTGGCACTGAGGGAGGGGGCTGACTGCAAATAGGGAACTTTTCATGGTGATGGAAGTGATCAATAATATGTTGATTTTGGTGTAGTTGCATGAGTATACACATTTGTCAAAATTCAGCGAAATGTTCACTTAAAATAGGAACATTTTTGCATGTGAATTCTACCTCAATAAAGCTGATTTTAAAAGTTAAAGAAACAGAGGGGCACCTGGCTGGCTCAGTTGGTGGAGCATACAACTCTTGACCTCTGGGTTGCGAGTTCAAGTCCCCTATTGGGTGTAAAGATTACTTAAAAATAAAATCCTTAGGGGTGTCCAGGTGGCTCAGTCAGTAAAGTGTCAACTTCGGCTCAGGTCATGAGCTCAGGGTCCTGGGATTGAGCCCTGCGTCAGGCTCTGTGCTCACCAGGGAGTCTGCTTCTCCCTCTCCCTCTCCCTCCCCTCCGCCTCCTCCCCCCACACACACACTCATGCTCTCTCTTTCTCTCAAATAAATAAATAAAATCTTATAAAAAAATAAATCTTTAAAAAAATTTTAAAGTAAAAGAAACATACATAAAGAAATATACATTCTCTAAGAGAAAATACAAATTAAATATACACACTAAACTGAAAGAATAACTGACCATAGAAAAGGGTAAATCACAAGAGTGGGGTATGCAAATTAAAAGGAATAGAAAAGGGCAGCCCAGGTGGCTCAGTGGTTTAGCGCTGCCTTCAGCCTGGGTTGTGATCCTGGAGACCCAGGATCGAGTCCAACATCGGGCTCCCTGCATGGAGCCTGCCTGTGTCTCTGCCTCTCTCTCTGTCTCTGTCTCTCTCATGAATAAATAAGTAAAATAGTTTTTAAAAAGGAATAGATAAATTAAAAACAATAGTAACATAAATACTTGGTCCAGTCCCTCAGTCCCTGAGTCCCTCCTCAGAATAAATTACAAGAGTTCACTATCTTGAACTAATCAAGGTAATGTGAACAGCTGCAAGCTCTGCTGCCACCGCTACTGTCACTGTTGCCACCATCAACATCACCTCCACCATCACTACTAACACCTATCATCAGTATCACCCCATCACCATCATCTCTATCACCTCTATCAATCATCATCACCTCCATCATTCCTATCACCATCATCATCACCCCCATCACCATCATCACCACCACCATCACTTCCATCATCATCACCACCTCTATCACCTCCATCATCATCACCCCATCACATCATCATCACCTCCATCACCTCCACTATTATCACCACCGCCATCACTATTACCAGCAGCACTATTTCATATGGAATAACAATTACGTAATAGATGTTTACATATATTATCTTTAATTCTTAAAACAACCCCAACAGGTAGATAGCATAATTTTCTTTTTTAAAAGATTTTATTGATTTATTTATGAGAGACACACAGAGAGAGGCAAAGACACAGGCAGAGGGAGAAGCAGGCTCCCTGCAGGGAGCTGGATGCAGGACTCGATCCCAAGACCCCAGGATCATGACCAGAGCCAAAGGCAGATGCTCAACCACTGAGCTACCCAGGTGCCTCAATTTTCATCTTGATATGGGAAAATTGCTAATCAGAGAGATTATCTAGTCACCCTAGAACACAGCTAGGAAACAAAGTTTCAGGTTCCTACCTGGCTGGCCATAGAGCTATGTTTGTTGAACCTCTGCCCCCTGCCCTGCTATTGGTATCTGGCCCCAGCCTGGTAAACTTGAAAATCGTGATGTCTCAGATGGATCATGAACCTGCCCTCCCACCGCTGAATCTTCCAGATGACCATAGGCTTGAACAGCCCAGCCCTCCCCACACTCCTGACTTTGTCTCTGATATTGCCATTTCCTTTTTTTTTTTTTAGATTTTATTTATTTATTCATAATAGATACAGAGAAGCAGAGACATAGGCAGAGAGAAGCAGACTCTGAGACACCCAGGCTTCCCTGATGTTGCCATTTCTGAACCAGGCCCAAGTCCTGTAACTCCAAGCCCTGTGTCCTCCACTTCACCCAACAGCTACTTCCCTGTGATGGGGAATTTCCAGGACACAGACCCACACCAGACAGTAGAAAAGGCACAGGCCTTGAAGCCAGAGGTGAGATTAAGTTCCAGCTGGCCAGCCTTGTGCAAATTTCTTTACCTCTCTGAGTGTTAAGAGGAAAATGAGATCATCCACCAGTGGAAAAAGGAAATGAAGGCCGAGAGCAAACCAACACCATTCGGGGGACCTATTTGGAAGAGGGAAGCAAAATGGCGTTGCCATTATGGGAACTTAAACATAACCAGCTCGGGCACCTGGGTGGCTCAGTGGTTGAGCACCTGCCTTCGGCCCCGGGCGTGATCCCGGGGTCCTGGGATCGAGTCCCACATCGGGCTCCCTGCAGGGAGCCTGCTTCTCCCTCTGCCTGTGTCTCTGTCTCTCTCCGTGTGTCTCTCATGAATAAGTAAATAAAATCTTAAAAAAAAAAAAAAAGTAGCCAGCTCCTTGGGGGTCTGTTTGAGAAAGACCGTCCTGGCAGAAGGGTTGTACTCTGCGATGAAAAGGGAGCTCAGAGAGACCACATGTGGCTTGGGACGAGCACTGCTTGGAGAAACAAACCCTCTGACCTCCAAAACGCTTGGGCTTGTCCAGGGGTCAAGGGAAATGGATAATTCTAGCACAGAACCTAAAACCATCTCCTGTCTTGACTGATTCACGCTCACCAAGCCAAACTCTGCCCTCTGCGGCTGTCCTCGCTTTGCCGAGAAGTAGGGTTGCCAGATTTAGCAAATAAAATATGAGTACTTATGCTAAAAAATTATTCATTGTTGATCTGAGATGCAAACAGAACTGGGCATCCTGTATTTTTTTTTAAGATTGTATTTATTTGAGAGAGATAGAGGAAGAGAGAAAGAGAACATGAGCAGGCGTTGGGGCAGAAGGAGAGGGAGAAGCAGGCTCCCTGATGCAGAGCTCCATCCCGGGACCCCAGGATTCTGACCCGAGTTGAAGGCAGCTGCTTAACCGACTGAGCCACCCAGGTGCCCCCAGCCTGTATTTTATGTGGAAACTCAACCTACAGGGGAGGTTTGCTGACAATAGAGTGCACAGCCCAGGCAGGCAGACCCCCAGTGGCGCTCTTGGCATGCACTGCAATCACTGCTTTATTCTTTGTCTCCAGGCTGTGAGTTTCTTCAGAGTGAGGACTGTGGCTGGCCCACTACCAAATCCTGGCAGCACATGGTACAAATGGAACTTTTTATGGGGCACCTGGCTGGCACAAACAGTAGAGCATGTACTCTTGATCTCAGGGTCACGAGTTCAAGCCCTACATTGGGTATGGAGCCTACTTTACAAATAATTAATAGATAGATAACATTTTTAAAAAACTAAACTTATTATGATGTCTTCTAAGAGTATTTGAAATACTTGTACCTGAACATTGTGCTATTATGTCAGTGTTAGCTAATGCTTCCATTCCAGGGGCAACCTTTTGCCCCTCATCAAAAATCCCCTCCCCAGCTAGTCAGCTAGCTTTGCCTCTGAAAGGCTGAATCCAAATGGAAGATCACAAGTGCTTCATCAATACCTGAGGTTTTGCTAATTAGCAAAATGAAAGTCAGAAGTGGGTTTTCATTGATGAAATTGGTGGCTTGTTAATTAGCATGACGAAAGTTAGAAATGGGCTCTTGGTGGGGCACCCGGGTAGCTCAGTCGGTTAAGCATCTGCCTTCTGCTTGGTCATGATCCCAGGGTCCTGGGATCAAGCCCCAAGAAGGGCTCCTCGCTCAGCCGGGAGTCGGCTTCTCCTTCTCCTGCTCCCTCTGTGATCTCTTTCGCTCTCGCTCAAATAAACAAAATCTTAAAAAAAGAAAACAAGAAATAGGCTCTTGGTGAAATTCAAGGTATTCAAGATCTATGGTTTTGCTTAAATATGTTCGAGATGCTCCCTGCCTTTACATGAAGAGGTTATTAGACTCTAGCAACGCTTCCAGCCTGCACCTCAGAGGTGGCACCTGAGGTCTGATCCGACCTTTAGTTTTGGAGAATTTCTGGTTCCCTGATACTTCTAGAATGTTGCATCTGCCTTGAGTGGACCTGCTACGCAAGTGGTAGGCTGAGAGCTGGGACTCCCTCAAGCCTACAGAACAGGTTGCAAGGACTTTTTTGTGCCTGGTTGCTAATGAATACATGCCTAATAAACGTCTCTGCGTGTAACAGAATTTGGGCAGCGACTTGCTTTTGTGTGAACTAGTAGAGAGGTTGGGGGAAGGGGTTAGCTCACCCTCACTCACCTCAAACTTCCTTGGAGATGTCAGTTATTGAGATACTGTGTCCCCCCACCCCTGTCTTTGTGGTGCTGGGGCTGGGACTACACACATTTCTGCTCAGCCAGCGGCTCCCTGCTAGGCTCTGCCCACGGGGGGGGGGGGGGGGGGGGTTAGAGGAAGATTCAAAGCTAGAGGAAGAACTAGGGACTTATTTCTTCCTCTAAGCGTTTGCTGGCTTCCTGTTGGCTTCCTGGGGCTTTCTGTTGGCTTCCTGATCCTGTGAATGGCATCCTCCCCGTTTCTTACAGCATTTCCTTCCTGTAACAGCAACTGAAATCTACTGTGCACTTTTTCTGACTTCCGCAGAACCAGCCAGCATCCCTTCTTTGGGGATCTGAGTCCCACCTCAATGAGACTCTCCTTCTTTGAGCTCAGACACTGGCAGGTGCCCCTTCCTGGGGCATCTGATTTTCAGCCCCATGTGATTCCCCCCACCAAGCTTCTAGGTTTCAGTAACTACAGTTTTCTCCCTTTTCCCCCCACCAGTGGTAGCTGCTGTCTGAGATTACTACCTCCATGATGCCTTAGAGTTCCTGTTTTGCTTTTTGGGTTCTTCAGCGATTATACCTAGCTAAATATTCTCTAATTAAATTCTCTCTGTAGGGGGCGCCTGAGTGGCTCAGTTGATTAAGCATCTGCCTTCAGCTCAGGTCATGATCCCACAGTCCTGGGATGGAGCCTGCATCGGGCTCCCTGCTCTGTGGGGAGTCAGTTTCTCCCTCTGCCCTACCCCCTTGCTCGTGATCTCTCACTCTCTCTCTCAAATAAATAAACTCTTTAAAAATAAATCAATAAAATAAATTCTCTCTGTTAAAATAACCGGTGTAGTCTTTGTCTCCTGCCTGAAGACTCTACGATAACTGCCAGAAAAAACTTTAGGGTTATACACGACCAGCCTGACTTAGGTCAGCACTTAATAAATATGCATGGAATAAATAAATGAATAAATGACTGCATTTTCACTGTAAACTAATAATGACTTTCCAGGTATTTTAGACCAATCTCATGTGATTTTAATTACCGAGAGTCAGTCCCCAGGGCCCTCTTGCTTCAGGAAAGTAACAGACCTAAAAAGAAAAAAAAAGAAAGAAAGAAAAAGAGGGGCACCTGGGTGGCTCAGCAGTTGAGCATCTGCCTTTGGCTCAGGGCATGTTCACAGGGTCCTGGGATTGAGTTCTGCATTGGGCTTCTTGCAGGGAGTCTGCTTCTCCCTCTGCCTGTGTCTCTGTGTCTCTCATAAATATCTTTTTTTTTAAAAGATTCTATTTATTTATTCATGAGAGAGAGAGAGAGAGAGAGAGAGAGGCAGAGACACAGGCAGAGGGAGAAGCAGGCTCCATGCAGGGATCCCGATGTGGGACTCGATCCTGAGTCTCCAGGATCACATCCTGGGCTGAAGGTCGCGCTAAACCGCTGAGCCACCCGGGCTGTCCTGTGTCTCTCATAAATAAATAAAATCTTCAAAAACAAATACAAAAGATTTAAAAAGATATCAAGTACCCAAACAGCCGCCACAGCAGGGGTGAATCCACTCACCACAATCTTCCTCTGGCTACTTTCAGAATCATATCAGCTCTGTACTGGAAATTTCTTCCCTAACCTGAAAGTCCCCTTCCCTCTGGCCCCCATTCTCCTCCAAGCTTAGAACCATCTGGGCTCTCCTGGGGGGAAGCTGAGAAGCACCTTTGCTCCCTAAGCCCCCACCCTATCCTCATACACACAAAGTTAATAATAGCTACCAATATTTCACACCCTCAGAAGGCATCACTCATTCGAGCTGAGTTGGTGGCTAATGGAGAGGTTACCAAACTGGCTCCAGGTTTGAAACAATCATTCCGGAGCCAGCTGAGGCCCTAGTCCCTGTCCTGACCTTTGCTTTATACCCAGAGAGCTGTTTCAACCTTGGCCCTTGCATTTGCAGCTTATACTCTTGTTGGACAAAACATTCAATCTTCTGTCCCTTGGGCAACAATGATCCAGGCAGACTACGTACAGGGCCTTGGGTGATTGCTGGAGGGACAAAGTTGCACAGTCTCTGTCCCCACAGAACTTACAGCAAGAACAAAGATGGAGAGAAGCCATGGAAGGGGAGCATCCATGATGCTCTGGAAGGGGTGAGGAGGTCAAGGAAATTTCCTGTTCTTTTTTTTTTTAAGATTTTATTTATTATTTATTCATGATAGACATAGAGAGAAAGAGAGAGAGACAGAGACACAGGCAGAGGGAGAAGCAGGCTCCATGAGGAGAGCCCGACGCGGGACTCGATCCCGGGACTCCAGGATCATGCCCCAGGGGCCAAAGGCAAGCGCTGAACCGCTGAGCCACCCAGGGATCCCCAAATTTCCTGTTCTTTACTAAGAATCATTGTTGCCAATGTTGGTGCTGTCTCTTGGCTTCCCTGATACCTCTGTACTGTTTTTTAATACCCCCTGGCCTCAGTGAGCTTTTGTTGCCAATACCAGTACCTGTCTGTTTTTTAGAGGGCTTGCCTTAGGGCTCCTGGAGCAGCTTTCTGGAGATCTGTAAATGGCTGGAAATGAAAAGTGCTGATAGGGTATGGGGGGCGGGGCACCGGCTTCGGGTGCTACACTTAAATCAAGCATTTTACAGTTCTTCGAGGAAGACTGACCATAAGAAAACAGCCTGACAAGTATAATGACTGGCATGCTTGGAACACAAAGAAGGCCTTAATCTGAGAGGCCTCCTCAAGGAGATAGTCCTATGCATAAACTGAGTCTTACAAAGGCAGCAAAGCGTTGGCCTACCTAGAAGGCAGGCGAGGCAAGAGCCCCTGAGGCTTTGACAGCTGGACTGCTTCAGGAGTTTTCTAGTCATCCAGGGTGGCTGGAGCACAGCAGGCATGTGAAGAGGAACCAGGATGAGTCAGGGAAAAGAAGTGGTGCTAGATCACACAGAGCCTGAAGGAGGTTTCTACTTCCTATGAAAGGACTGGGGAGACTTGCTAGGGTTTTATTGCTAAGATTCTAAGCACAGGAATGTTATGAATCTGATACACTTTCTAGAGAAATCATTATGGCTGCAAAGCAGAGAATGGATTCGAGGGACAGGACTGAGGGCAGGGTCAGGGAGCCCTGGAGAGAAATGATAAAGGCTGAACACAGGGAAGTAGTCATGGGGAAAGAGAAGGTGACAGGATTAAGAGATAAAGCATGGACAGGCTTAGTGGCTAACAGGATGAGGAGCCCTAGGCAGGCATCTATGCCAACCATTCTCATCCAGACTTTTAAGCATACCTCTCAACTTTCTACCATACTTGGAAGGATTGTTTATTTGAAGCCAGAATTCAGCAAAAAGATCTTAGTAGTTTCTACTATAGCAAGATCACAACCATAACCTGCAAGTAGGCAATGGAGATGCAAGTACCAAACCTGTTATTACACTGAGAGCATTCCATGCCCAAAGTCAAAGGGCCCAAGTCTTGATTTAAATCAACTTTCAGGGACTCCTGGGGGGCTCAGGGGTTGAGCGTCCGCCTTTGGCTCAGGGTATGATCCCGGGATCTGGATCGAGTCTCACATCGGGGTCCCTACTTGGAGCCTGCTTCTCCCTCTCCCTATGTCTCTGCCTTCTCTTTGTGTCTCTCATGAATAAAAACAAATTTTAAAATAAATAAATCAACTTTCAGTGAGAAGATTCACCACAACATATTTGCCGAGGCACTCAAAATGTTAGATTACTAGCAGGTTAAATAAAGGCAGTCTTTCCAACTGGAGCTCCCTGTATCATAAAAAAAAAAATGAAAAAAACAAAACCAAAAAAAATACCTTAGTTTTACTGAGGTGTAACTGACATGCTAGTTTCAGGTGTACAACATGGTTCAGTATTTGCATATATTGAGAAATGATCACCACAATATGTCTAATCAACTTCCATCACCAGACATAATTAGAATTTTCTTCTTGTGATGGGAACTTTTAAGACCTACTTTCTTAACAACTTTCAAATATACAGCACAGTATTATTAAGTATAATCACTGTGTTGTACACTACATCCCTAGGACTTATTCATTTTGTAACTGGGTTTGTACCTCTTGACCCCCCTCACTCATTTCACACACCCCCATTCCCTACCTCTGGCAACCACCAATCTGTACTATGAATTTCGCGGTGTTGTTTGTTTTAAAGATTTTATTTTTAAGTAATATCTACACCCAACATGGGGCTTGAACTCACAACTCTGAGATGGAGAGTCACATGCTCTTCTGACCAAGCTAGCCAGGCGCCCCTGGTGTTTTTGTTTTTAGATTATATGGGCAAGTGAGATCATATGGTGTTTGTCTTTCTCGGAGTTATTTCACTTAGCCTCATGCCCCCAAGGTCCTGAGGTCCATCCATGTTGTTACAAATGACAAGATTTAATTCTTGTTTATGGTCGAATGATACTCTATTGTGTGTGTGTGTAGGTATATATGTGTGCGTATGTACGATATATATACACATCACATCTTTATCCATTCATCCATCAGGGGACACTTATGTTGCTTCCATATCTTGCCTATTGTAAATGATGTTGCAATGAACATGGGGCCGAAGATATCTTTTTGAATTAGTGTTTTTACCTTCTTCAGATAAATACCCAGAAGTAGGATTACTGGATCACACAGCATTTCTATTTTAAATTTTTTGAGGCTCCTGCATACTGTTTTACACAGTGGGCACACCAGTTTGCATTCCCACCAACACTGCCTGAGGGTTACCTTTACTCTGATTCTCATGCTATATCGTTTTGAGATCCTTTTTCTACTTTAACTTTTTTTTGATCCTGAAGCCTTGCCTGAAGTACACTGTTTTGGTTGCTGTTGCTCTTATTTTTTCCTACCATGTGCTAAAATAACCCTTATCTCATAAAGGTGAGGGAGAAGTGAAGACGGTTGTCCTACAAAGTGTTTTTGTCTCTCCAATTACAATAGAGTCTCTAATAAACTCTGATATATTGTTAAGATCAAGGCCTCAAAAAAAAAAAAAATGCTACCCTGGACCTTGGAGGTACCCTTTCTATTTATATTCCATTGGCCAAAACTTGATCATATAATTATATGGCTGTATCTAACTGCAAGGAAAGTTGAGAAATGTTATTTTGATTTAGGTGGCCATGTATCTGGCAGAGAAATGAGCCATTCATAGAGGACAAAACAGAGAAGGGATGCCCTGGAGCAAGTGGAAGTCTTGGCTATCTCAGTTTGCTCTTGCTGCCTAACAAAAACATCCCCAAATTCAGGAGTCTGAAACAGCTATCGTTTTATTTCTCACAACTCTATGGGTCAAGAATTTGGGGCAAGGGGAGGTGTGGTG
The DNA here is from genome assembly GCF_048164855.1 of Canis lupus baileyi. Lineage (NCBI taxonomy): Eukaryota > Metazoa > Chordata > Mammalia > Carnivora > Canidae > Canis > Canis lupus. The sequence continues at coordinate 90,191,220 of NC_132876.1, forward strand.
GGTGTATGAATCATCTCTGCTCCACATGGTGTTGCCTAAGGCTAAAGAACCCAAATATCCACACAGATGACTTACAGTGGTTCAAATTAGCTGGGGGATCAGTAGGATGTTTGGATCTCTGTCTCCTCACGGTGTTGGCAAGATTCACTAATGTGTCTGGGGGGCTTGGTTCTCCTCAAAGTGGTCTCTCTCTGCCGCAGGATAGGTTGGGCTTCCTTACATGGTAGCTGGAAATTCCCTCTAACAAAACCGGGAGACGCAAGGCCTCCTGAGTCTGAGACTGAGACCCCTCCCCCGCACCCATGTCACCAAGGCCAGCTTAGACTTAAAGAGTAGAAAAATAATTCTACCTCTTGATAAAAGGGACACTGCAAAGACACTTTGCGCGGCGCTGTGAACAGTGGGAGCCACGTGCGTACACATGCTCACGTCACACCCACGTGCGTCCTGATGCAATAGGTCGCGGAAGCCCCGCCTTTGCACCGCGACTTCTGGACGCCACAATCACCATGTCTTAGTCATGAAGAAGTGCAGCTGTGAAGCACGAGTCCAGGGTAGTCTCGTTTAGCCCTTGGGGCGGCTGCCGCTATGCCTTCGGTGCCGCTGAAAGTGGCGGTGGTGTGCTCCAGCAACCAGAACAGAAGCATGGAGGCACACAACATCCTCAACAAGCGGGGATTCAGCGTCCGGTCTTTTGGAACGGGGACCCATGTGAAGCTCCCGGGGCCAGCGCCTGACAAACCAAATGTTTACGATTTCAAGACCACGTATGATCAGATGTACAATGACCTCCTTCGGAAGGACAAAGATCTCTACACACAGAACGGCATATTACATATGCTAGACAGAAACAAGAGGATCAAGCCTCACCCAGAAAGGTTCCAGAACTGCAGAGACGTATTTGATCTGATCGTTACCTGTGAAGAGAGAGTGTACGATCAAGTGGTGGAAGATCTGACTTTGAGAGAGCAGGAGACCTGCCAGCCGGTGCATGTGATCAACGTTGACATCCAAGACAACCTTGAAGAGGCCACTCTGGGAGCGTTCCTCATCTGCGAGCTATGCCAGTGCATCCAGCACACCGACGACATGGAGAACGATATCGATGAACTGCTACAGGAGTTCGAGGAAAAGAGCGGCAGAGCCTTTCTGCACACTGTCTGCTTCTACTGATGAGCCCGGACTGGCGTGGGGCGCCCCGCCCACACTCAGGAAGCCGGCTTTTCCTTCTCATACTCCCAACTTGCTTGTGTTCGTTTTCCTTTTAATTGTCTGCTAGTGACTACTAGCACCCAATAAATTAGATGTATGAAATGAGCAGAAACCAAAGCGCCAGATTAAGAAGTCGAGTTTTTTTTTCTCTCCCACTTTTAGTTGTGAGTGGGCATGGACTGTTATTTACCTTTAACCCCAAAAAAAGTAAACGGTGCTTTATAGTACATCTGTCCCATACATCTGCGGTTTTCGTTGTGATTTCTTCCCCTCTGCCCCCCACCCCCACAACTCTCTTGAACGTGCAAGTACCGTGGATAAAGCATTGGGCTTTATCTCATTAAAAAAGAGCCTACAATTGTCTAATTAAATATATGCTGTCGGTAAAAAAAAAAGGGGGGGGAGGGGAAGGATCAGACGAGGGTGGAGGGGACGGTGGGCGAGTGGTGTTGGCAGAATGCGCAGGGGGAGGCAGTGAGGGTGGGGGGAAGGCAAGAGTTGGCCTAGGAGGTAGGGGGCAGCTGCTGGGGTGGGGGGAGGGCGGGCATCGGACAAGGGGGGGGATAGGGCAGGGGGAGTGGGGTAGTAGGGGAGGGGGGCAGGGCAGGTGGCATGTGGAGGGGGCAGAGGATAGGGTAGTAAAGCAGCCGGGTAGGGGATGGTAAAAATCTACCACATGTGCATTGAGGGTATATTAGTCTAGTTGGGTGGCCGTAAGAAAATAGTACAGAATGGGGGTGCTTACACAACAGAAATTTATTTTCTCATAGTTGTGGGGGCTGGAAGTCCCAAATCAAGATGCTGGCAGCGTTCTTTCCCCTGAGGCCCCTCTGACTTGCAGATGGCCACCCTCTCAGGCATCCACACTTGGCCTCTCCTCTTGTGATATAATAAGAAATATATATTTTATATATATTTATAATATATTTATATAATAAGTTTATAACATAATAAGTATAAGTATAAAATATATAATAAGTATAATATAATAAGTTTATAAGAAATATATATTTGATCTCCATCCCCATTTCTGATACAGAGCTCCTAAAACTATTGGAGTTTCCTAAGTCATGAGCGCCATAATGGTGTGGGTTTTTATGTTAATGAGGTACCTTTGGGACTCCATTTAAGGGTAGGGGCTAGTTGCCAGGGCACCTGATTATGTGATTGGAGGGTTGGAACTTTCTGTTTCCCTTCAGCCCCAACCACTGTAGGAGGGAGAGGGTTGGAGGCTCAATCAATTGTGAATGGCCTCAAATTTAATCAATCTTGCCTATGTAATGAAGCCTCCATAAAAACCCAAACGGACAAGGTTTGGAGAGCTTCCAGGTTGGTGAATCAGAATATATCACCTGCCACTTGTTTGGGCCTCAAACTCCACAAAGGCAGAAGCTCCTTTGTTTGGGATCTCATCTGGGTGTTGATTTGCATACTTCGTATCCTTTGTAATGAACCAGCAATCTAGTAAGTAAAATGTCTGAAGTCTGTGAGCTGCTCTAGCAAAGTAATTGAACCCAAGGAGGGGATGTTGGAACCTCCAACCTACGGCCACTTGGCCAGAAGTGTAGGTGACACCTGGGCTTGTGAGCAGCATCTGAAGTTGGGTGGGGGCAGTTTGGGGGGACTTAACCTCATGGGTTAACCCTATGGGATCTGATGCTGTCTCCAAATAGTGTCAGAATAAAGTTGAACTGTAGGACACCTAGCTGGGTTCCAAGAATTGCTTGGTAGTATGGAGGAAATCCCATACACTGTCATTGGTAACCAGAATCCTTACCTCTGTGCTTAGGGATCCTTTGTGTCTCTTCCTCTTAGAAGAACACCAGTCAGGGAAGACCAGGTAGCTCAGCGGTTTAACGCCGACTTTGGCCCAGGGCGTGACCTTGAAGACCTGGGATGGAGTCTCACATTGGGCTCCCTGCGAGGAGCCTGCTTCTCCCTCTGCCTGTGTCTCTGTCTCTCTCTGTCTCTCTCTCTCTGTGTGTGTCTCTCATGAATAAATGAATAAAATCTTCAAAAAAAAAAAAAGAACACCAGTAAGATTAGATTGTCTCCATCCTTTCATCTCATTTAAACTTAATTACCTCTTTAAAGTCCCTATCTCCGGGATCCCTGGGTGGCCCAGTGGTTTAGCGCCTGCCTTTGGCCCAGGGAGTGATCCTGGAGACCCGGGATCGAATCCCACATCGGGCTCCTGGTGCATGGAGCCTGCTTCTCCCTCTGCCTGTGTCTCTGCCTCTCTCTCTCTCTCTCTCTCTCTCTGTGACTATCATAAATAAATAAAAAAAAATTAAAGTCCCTATCTCCAAATACAGTCACATTGGGGGTTAGGGTTTCAACATATGAATTTTGGGAGGACACAATTCAGTTGATAATGAAGGTATATATTACATTTGATCAGTTATTTACACTACTTACCACGGCTTTTAGGTTAGTCTTAGGGAGATTGAGGATTCCCTCTTAAATTCTATCAAGTAAATACCAGTGCCTTGGTTTGGTTATATATGTACATTTAAAGGATCCAAAAGAAACCAAAAATTATTTTTTTAAAGATTTTTATTTATTTATTCATGAGAGACACACACACACACACACACACAGAGGCAGAGACACAGGCAGAGGTAGAAGCAGGCTCCATGCAGGGCGCCCAACATGGGACTCGATCCTGAGTCTCCAGGATCATGCCCTGGGCTGAAGGCAGCACTAAAATGCTGAGCCACCCGGCCTGCCCAAGAGCATCCTTATAACAACAACAAAAAATCTGGATAATCTGAAAATCACAACTTTTCTTGAACTCATCAGAGCTCTGAGATCACAGGGCATCCAAATGACCTGAACTCTAAAGAAAGACCAGTGCCTCCAAGGTGAGATAAGAGTGAGCACTTGTTTGCCTGGGGCAGATGCCACCGGACACTGGAAAAGGTGGACAGGGTAGACAATGTGCAAGATCTGATGGGTAATTTCATCAGAGAGAATAAAACTATAAGAATCAAATGGAAATGCTAGAAATGAAAAACACTGATGCACTTTCAGTGGCTCATCAGGAGACCTGACACAGCTGAAAAAAGAGTCAGCAAGTTTGAAGATAAATCAGGGGCACCTGGGTGGCACAATCAGTTAAGCATCCAACTCTTGATTTGGATTCAGGTCACAATCTCAGGGGTGTGGAATCAAGCCCGGAGTCAGGCTACACACACAGCATAGAGTCTGCTTGAGAGGCTCTCTCTCCCTCTCCCTTTGTCCTCCCCCTCAACTCGTACTCACTCTCTGTCTCTCTCAAATGAATAAATAAATAAATAAATTTGAAGATAAGTCAATGGAAATTACTCAAACACTAAGAGAAAACAAGAGTGGGGAGAAAACCAGAATAGACCATCAAAGAGCTGTGGGACATCAATCTAACATATATGTCATAGAATTCCCAAGAGAGAGAGAAAGGGGAAGGAGAAGTATTCGAAGAAATAATGGCCATGAATTTTCCAAAATTAATGACAGAAACCAAACCACAGATCCAAGAAGTTCAGAAAATAGAAGAAAGATTAAAACACAAACAAACAAAATAGGCATAGCATATTTAAGCTGCTGGAAACTTAAGACAAAGAGAAAATTATAAAGGCAGCCAGAGAAAAAAGACTTATCATGTGCAGTAGAACAAAGGTAGGAATTATGGCTGACTTCTCATCAGAAACTATGCAAGTCAGACGACAGTGACATCTTTCAAGTGCTTAAAAAAAAACACCGGAGGAGGGGCAAGATGGCGTAAGAGTAGGGTCCCCAAATCACCTGTCCCCACCAAATTACCTAGATAACCTTCAAATCATCCTGAAAATCTATGAATTCGGCCTGAGATTTAAAGAGAGACCAGCTGGAACGCTACAGTGAGAAGAGTTCGCGCTTCTATCAAGGTAGGAAGACGGGGAAAAAGAAATAAAGAAACAAAAGGCCTCCAACGGGGAGGGGCCCCGCGAGGAGCCAGGCTGAGGCCGGGGCGAGTGTCCCCAAGACAGGAGAGCCCCGTCCCGGAGAAGCAGGAGCTGCACCAACCTTCCCGGGCGGAAAGGGGCTCGCAGGGAGTTGGAGCAGGACCCCAGGAGGGCGGGGGTGCCCTCGGGCTCCCGGGGACAGTAACAGCACCTGCGGCGCATGCAGGAGAGTGCACTGAGCTGAGCTCCCTGAAGGCTGCAGCGTGCATGGCGGGACCCGGGAGCAGCTCGGGGGGGCTCGGGCGGCGGCTCCGCGGAGGGGGCTGCGGGGCGGGAGCAGCTCGGAGGGGCTCGGGCAGAGGAAGAGGCTCCGCCGGAGGGGGCTGTGCGGCCGGGAGCGCGAATCCAACACTGCAGGTCCCGGAGCACGGGGCGCCGGGGACACAGCCCGGGATCCGGCCTCCCCCCGGGACAGGCAGAGGCCGGGAAGGCCCAGGACAGCGAGGACGCTCCTGCCCTGAGCTGAGCAGAGCAGCGGCCCCGCCCCTGGAGCATCCAGGCCCTGCGGACCGAGAGCTCCGGAGTTACTGCGGGAGCTGACTCCAGGGCTCCAGAGCTGGCCCCGCCACTGGGGCTGTTCCTCCTGGGGCCTCACGGGGTAAACAACCCCCACTGAGCCCTGCACCAGGCAGGGGGCAGAGCAGCTCCCCCAAGTGCTCACACCTGAAAATCAGCACAACAGGCCCCTCCCCCAGAAGACCAGCTAGACGGACAAGTTCCAGGGGAAGTCAAGGGACTTAAAGTATACAGAATCAGAAGATACTCCCCCGTGGTTTTTTTTTTTTCTCTGTTTTTCTTTTTGATTTCTGTTTGCTTCCCCCACCCTTTTTTCCCTTTCATTCTTTTTCTTTCTCTTTCTCTTTTTCTTCTCTTTTTTTCTTTTTTTCTTCCTTTTTTCTTTTTTCTTTTTCTCTTTTCTTTCCTTCTTTCTCTTTTTCTCCTTTTCCCAGTACAACTTGTTTTTGGCCATTCTGCACTGAGCAAAATGACTAGAAGGAAAACCTCACCTCAAAAGAAAGAATCAGAAACAGTCCTCTCTCCCATACAGTTACAAAATCTGGATTACAATTCAATGTCAGAAAGCCAATTCAGAAGCACTATCATACAGCTACTGGTGGCTCTAGAAAAAAGCATAAAGGACTCAAGAGACTTCATGACTGCAGAATTTAGATCCAATCAGGCAGAAATTAAAAATCAATTGAATGAGATGCAATCCAAACTAGAAGTCCTAACAACGAGGGTTAACGATGTGGAAGAACGAGTGAGTGACATAGAAGACAAGTTGATGGCATGGGATCCCTGGGTGGCGCAGCGGTTTGGCGCCTGCCTTTGGCCCAGGGCGCGATCCTGGAGACCCGGGATCGAATCCCACATCAGGCTCCTGGTGCATGGAGCCTGCTTCTCCCTCTGCCTGTGTCTCTGCCTCTCTCTCTCTCTCTGTAACTATCATAAATAAATAAAAAAATTAAAAAAAAAAAAAGAAGACAAGTTGATGGCAAAGAGGGAAACTGAGGAAAAAAGAGACAGACAATTAAAAGACCATGAAGACAGATTAAGGGAAATAAACGACGGCCTGAGGAAGAAAAACCTATGTTTAATTGGGGTTCCCGAGGGCGCCGAAAGGGACAGAGGGCCAGAATATGTATTTGAACAAATCATAGCTGAAAACTTTCCTAATCTGGGAAGGGAAACAGGCATTCAGATCCAGGAAATAGAGAGATCCCCCCTAAAATCAATAAAAACCGTTCAACACCTCGACATCTAATAGTGAAGCTTGCAAATTCCAAAGATAAAGAGATCCTTAAAGCAGCAAGAGACAAGAAATCCCTGACTTTTATGGGGAGGAGTATTAGGGTAACAGCAGACCTCTCCACAGAGACCTGGCAGGCCAGAAAGGGCTGGCAGGATATATTCAGGGTCCTAAATGAGAAGAACATGCAACCAAGAATACTTTATCCAGCAAGGCTCTCATTCAAAATGGAAGGAGAGATAAAGAGCTTCCAAGACAGGCAGGAACTGAAAGAATATGTGACCTACAAACCAGCTCTGCAAGAAATTTTAAGGGGGACTCTTAAAATTCCCCTTTAAGAAGAAGTTCAGTGGAACAATCCACAAAAACAAGGACTGAATAGATATCATGATGACACTAAACTCATATCTGTCAATAATAACTCTGAACGTGAACGGGCTTAATGACCCCATCAAAAGGCGCAGGGTTTCAGACTGGATAAAAAAGCAGGACCCATCTATTTGCTGTCTACAAGAGACTCATTTTAGACAGAAGGACACCTACAGCCTGAAAATAAAAGGTTGGAGAACCATTTACCATTCAAATGGTCCTCAAAAGAAAGCAGGGGTAGCCATCCTTATATCAGATAAACTAAAATTTACCCCGAAGACTATAGTGAGAGATGAAGAGGGACGCTATTTCATGCTAAAAGGATCTATCCAACAAGAGGACTTAACAATCCTGAATATATATGCCCCGAATGGGGGAGCTGCCAAATATATAAACCAATTAATAACCAAAGTGAAGAAATACTTAGATAATAATACACTTATACTTGGTGACTTCAATCTAGCTCTTTCTACCCTCGATAGGTCTTCTAAGCACGACATCTCCAAAGAAACGAGAGCTTTAAATGATACACTGGACCAGATGGATTTCACAGATATCTACAGAACTTTACATCCAAACTCAACTGAATACACATTCTTCTCAAGTGCACATGGAACTTTCTCCAGAATACACCACATACTGGGTCACAAATCGGGTCTGAACCGATACCAAAAGATTGGGATCGTCCCCTGCATATTCTCAGACCATAATGCCTTGAAATTAGAACTAAATCAGAACAAGAAGTTTGGAAGGACCTCAAACACGTGGAGGTTAAGGACCATCCTGCTAAAAGATGAAAGGGTCAACCAGGAAATTAAGGAAGAATTAAAAAGATTCATGGAAACTAATGAGAATGAAGATACAACCGTTCAAAATCTTTGGGATGCAGCAAAAGCAGTCCTAAGGAGGAAATACATCGCAATACAAGCATCCATTCAAAAACTGGAAAGAACTCAAATACAAAAGCTAATCTTAGACATAAAGGAGCTAGAGAATAAACAGCAGATTGACCCCACGCCCAGCAGAAGAAAAGAGTTAATTAAAATTCGAGCAGAACTCAACGAAATTGAGACCAGAAGAACTGTGGAACAGATCAACAGAACCAAGAGTTGGTTCTTTGAAAGAATTAATAAGATAGATAAACCATTAGCCAACCTTATTAAAAAGAAGAGAGAGGAGACTCAAATTAATAAAATCATGAATGAGAAAGGAGAGATCACTACCAACACCAAGGAAATACAAACGATTTTAAAAACGTATTATGAGCAGCTATACGCCAATAAATTAGGCAATCTAGAAGAAATGGACGCATTCCTGGAAAGCCACAAACTACCAAAACTGGAACAGGAAGAAATAGAAAACCTAAACAGGCCAATAACCAGGGAGGAAATTGAAGCAGTCATCAAAAACCTCCCAAGATACAAGAGTCCAGGGCCAGATGGCTTCCCAGGGGAATTCTATCAAACGTTTAAAGAAGAAACCATACCTATTCTACTAAAGCTGTTTGGAAAGATAGAAAGAGATGGAGCACTTCCAAATTCGTTCTATGAGACCAGCATCACCTTAATTCCAAAACCAGACAAAGACCCCACCAAAAAGGAGAATTACAGACCAATATCCCTGATGAACATGGATGCAAAAATTCTCAACAAGATACTAGCCAATAGGATACAACAGCACATTAAGAAAATTATTCACCATGACCAAGTAGGAGTTATCCCTGGGACACAAGGCTGGTTCAACACTCGTAAAACAATCAATGTGATTCATCATATCAGCAAGAGAAAAACAAAGAACCATATGATCCTCTCATTAGATGCAGAGAAAGCATTTGACAAAATACAGCATCCATTCCTGATCAAAACTCTTCAGAGTGTAGGGATAGAGGGAACTTTCCTCGACATCTTAAAAGCCATCTACGAAAAGCCCACAGCAAATATCATTCTCAATGGGGAAGCACTGGGAGCCTTTCCCCTAAGATCAGGAAGAAGACAGGGATGTCCACTCTCACCACTGCTATTCAACATAGTATTGGAAGTCCTAGCCTCAGCAATCAGACAACAAAAAGACATCAAAGGCATTCAAATTGGCAAAGAAGAAGTCAAACTCTCCCTCTTCACCGACGACATGATACTCTACATAGAAAACCCAAAAGCCTCCACCCCAAGATTGCTAGAACTCATACAGCAATTTGGTAGCGTGGCAGGATACAAAATCAATGGCATTTCTATACACTAACAATGAGACTGAAGAAAGAGAAAATAAGGAGTCAATCCCATTTACAATTGCACCCAAAAGCATAAGATACCTAGGAATAAACCTCACCAAAGAGGTAAAGGATCTATACCCTAAACACTATAGAACACTTCTGAAAGAAATTGAGGAAGACACAAAGAGATGGAAAAATATTCCATGCTCATGGATTGGCAGAATTAATATTGTGAAAATGTCAATGTTACCCAGGGCAATTTACACGTTTAATGCAATCCCTATCAAAATACCATGGACTTTCTTCAGAGAGTTAGAACAAATTATTTTAAGATTTGTGTGGAATCAGAAAAGACCCCGATTAGCCAGGGGAATTTTAAAAAAGAAAACCATATCTGAGGGCATCACAATGCCAGATTTCAGGTTGTACTACAAAGCTGTGGTCATCAAGACAGTGTGGTACTGGCACAAAAACAGACACATAGATCAATGGAACAGAATAGAGAACCCAGAAGTGGACCCTGAACTTTATGGCCAACTAATATTCAATAAAGGAGGAAAGACTATCCATTGGAAGAAAGACAGTCTCTTCAATAAATGGTGCTGGGAAAATTGGACATCCACATGCAGAAGAATGAAACTAGACCACTCTCTTTCACCATACACAAAGATAAACTCAAAATGGATGAAAGATCTAAATGTGAGACAAGATTCCATCAAAATCCTAGAGGAGAACACAGGCAACACCCTTTTTGAATTTGGCCACAGTAACTTCTTGCAAGATACATCCACGAAGGCAAAAGAAACAAAAGCAAAAATGAACTATTGGGACTTCATCAAGATAAGAAGCTTTTGCACAGCAAAGGATACAGTCAACAAAACTAAAAGACAACCTACAGAATGGGAGAAGATATTTGCAAATGACGTATCAGAGAAAGGGCTAGTTTCCAAGATCTATAAAGAACTTATTAAACTCAACACCAAAGAAACAAACAATCCAATCATGAAATGGGCAAAAGACATGAAGAGAAATCTCACAGAGGAAGACATAGACATGGCCAACATGCACATGAGAAAATGCTCTGCATCACTTGCCATCAGGGAAATACAAATCAAAACCACAATGAGATACTACCTCACACCAGTGAGAATGGGGAAAATTAACAAGACAGGAAACAACACATGTTGGAGAGGATGGGGAGAAAAGGGAACCCTCTTACACTGTTGGTGGGAATGTGAACTGGTGCAGCCACTCTGGAAAACTGTGTGGAGGTTCCTCAAGAGTTAAAAATAGACCTGCCCTACGATCCAGCAATTGCACTGTTGGGGATTTACCCCAATGATTCAGATGCAATGAAACGCTGGGACACCTGCACCCCAATGTTTATAGCAGCAATGGCCACAATAGCCAACCTGTGGAAGGAGCCTCGGTGTCCATCGAAAGATGAATGGATAAAGAAGATGTGGTTTATGTATACAATGGAATATTACTCAGCCATTAGAAACGACAAATAGCCACCATTTGCTTCAACGTGGATGGAACTGGAGGGTATTATGCTGAGTGAAGTAAGTCAATCGGAGAAGGACAAACAGTGTATGTTCTCATTCATGTGGGGAATATAAATAATACTGAAAGGGAATATAAGGGAAGGGAGAAGAAATGTGTGGGAAATATCAGAAAGGGAGACAGAACATAAAGACTCCTAACTCTGGGAAACGAACTAGGAGTGGTGGAAGGGGAGGAGGGCGGGGGGTGGGGGTGAGTGGGTGATGGGCACTGAGGGGGATACTTGACGGGATGAGCACTGGGTGTTATTCTGTATGTTGGTAAATTGAACACCAATAAAAATTATTTTATTAAAAAAAAAAACACCGAACATGTTTACTCAAAATTTTATACCCAGTAAAAATATTTTAAAGATTTTATGTTTTTGAGAGAGAGAGTGAAAGAGAATGGGTGGGAAGGAGGGGCAGAGGGAGAGGGAGAAGCAGACTTCCTGATGACCAGGGCTCGATCCTAGGACTCCAGGATCATGACCTGAGCCAAAGGCAGATGCTTAACCAACTGAGCCAGCCAGGTGCCCCTGCAGCAAAAATATTTTTTCAAAATGAGGCACCTAGCTGGCTCAGTCAGTAGAGCATCTGACTCTTGAGCTTGAGGTGATGAGTTCAAGCTCCACATTGGGTGTAGAGATCACTTAAATATATATGTATATATATATTTTTTTAAGTTAAAGAGAATTAGCAAAAGGATCTCTAAAAATTGTTTCAGGGCACCCTGGGCAGCTCAGCGGTTCAGCACTGCCTTCAGCCCAGTGTGTGATCCTGGAAACCCAGGATCGAGTCCCGCGTCAGGCTCTCTGCATGGAGCCTGCTTCTCCCTCTGCCAGTGTCTCTGCGTGTCTCTCATGAATAAATAGATAAAATCTTTTTTAAAAAATCACTTGTTTCAGTTTTGAAATTTTGACTTTTAAAAAATGCAATAAAAGTGAATATGCGAAGTGATGGAGGTGTTAATAAACTTGATGGGGGGAATCCGTTCACGATGTATATGTATATTCAATCATCATATTGTATACTTTATCTTACTGTTCTACTTATCAAATATGCCTCAATAAAGCTGGGAGAAAATGAAATGCAATAAACATACTGCCATTTAAATACATACATACAGGGATGCCTGGGTGGCTTAGTGGTTGAGGGTCTGCCTTCGGCTCAGGCTGTGATCCCAGGGTCCTGGGATCTAGTCCCACATCAGGTTTCCTACAGGGAGCCTGCTTCTCCCTCTGCCTATGTCTCTGCCTCTCTGTGTGTCTGTCATGAATAAATAACTAAAATTTTTTAAAAAAGAAACCACATACATACATATATGAGTCCTTTCTCAAAGACAACAATGAGAGAATTCTTTGCCAGCAGAAGTGTACTATAAGAAATGTGATAGAAAGAAGGAATATGGTATTGGGCAGATGCTTGGATCTACACAAATAAATGAAGAGAGCTAGAAATGGAACAAATGAAGGTAAATAAAAATTCATATAATTTTGAGGAGTTGCTCTAAAAGATAACTGTCTAAATCAGCCTGGCTGCCATGCTGATGGCAATGCGTTGTGAGCTTAGAGCATATAGAAAAGTAAAATGGGGGCACCTGGGTGGCTCAGTTGATTAAGCATCTGGCTTTGGCTCAGGTCATGATCTTGGGGTCCTGGGATCAGCCCAAGTTGGGCTCCCCACTGAGAGGGAAGTCTGCTTGTCTCTCTCCCTCTGCCCTTCCCCCAACTCATGCTCACTCTCTCTCTCTCTCTCAAATAAATAAAACGTTTAAAAAAATAAAATGTAGAATGGGCCCAAGGAATCGGTAGTATATTCTCTTATAAAGTCTTCACATGTGAAATAGTATAATATTATTTGAAGGAGATGCTAATTAATTACTGTAAACACTCTAAGGCAATTGTAAAAAAATTTTTTTTTTTTACAGCATTAAATGGCTTAATATGCTGTCCTGGATTGTCTGTCAGCAACCTAACATTATTCCCCCTTCTATGGTCTCCCAAGTATGGCAGCATCTGGAGGCTTGGGAACTACATTTTCCATCATTCTAAGCCAAATGGGTCACCAATTAGATTCTACCAATAGTCTATCATTACTCATGGTAGCGATGTTATGCCAAGTCGCTGTGACCCGAGTTAGTGGATACTGACCCATTGCTCCCAGTGAAGATACAAGTTTAGGTCCCGAAAAAGGGCCCTTGTTTACAGTCGGAGAGCAAAAACAAGAAGTCAGAGCATCATCACCTTGTTCATCCTCAGCTAGGAGAGATGTGCTGGTCTGTCCAAGTTCGTGAATAACTGTGAACATACCCATAAGCATTGCTTTGGGGGTGATGAATACATTTTAGCGAGTGGGCAAATCTGCTAATCTGGAATTCGTGGATAAAGAGCATCTCCCGTTCTTGCACAAGACTTGGAAGGACAGAGGGAGGCAAAAAGCCATAATTATTATCGCTTGTCCAAAACCAGCAGGCAGACACGAAGGGGACAGCATGCAGAAATTTTCGCAGCAACTCACAGGCACTTCCCTGAAAACCACCGACCTCTGGGTCTTATGGGGCGGTGTGCAGCTCACCACACTTTCCTCCGAACTTTCTGGAAGTTTGGAGGAAATCTGAGAGCTGGCATCCCTTTGCTCTTCCAGCTCTTCCAGCTGTGTTATGAGTGCCTAATCTCCGGAATGAAATCTGCTTCCATTTGAAGCAGAGAGTGCCGTCTGCTTTCCCGGCCCAACCCTGACTAATAATACACATTCTCTTTAAAAACCTACAGCTTGGAGGAAGATTGGACTACATATTAAATGTCCAGCTTCGTGCAAGTTGTCACAGCTAGGGATTTGCCAGGAAGGCTGGGTGTGACCTAATTCAAACTCAAGGGCTTTGCCAGTCACTTTGGCCTCTTCGTCGCGGAGGGGCATGTGACAACAGAACCGCTTTGTCTTCAAAAGTGCTGGCCCACTTCCTATTTATACTTTCCAGGGTAAACCCTTAGGCCACTAAGACACCATGACGAGAATTTGTGTGCACGTGATTTATGAAGGCAGTGCTTCCAGGAGAGACCAGTTAAGGGAGTGGGGAAAGCAGGACGCAAAACGGGAAGCAGCCAAGCAGGGGAGCACACCTGGCCTGGCCTGGCCCTGCCCGCTTGCCGACCTGGAAATGACACTTTGGTGGTCGTCCTGGCTCCAGGCCAGGGAGCTGGGCTGGCACCCTCCCACCCAGCCAGTCACTGGTAGGCGCCATCCAAATTCCCAGATGTGGGCAGAGCACCCCCAGCAGTCTCAGGGCCGGCCTCTGAGGCATGTCTCACGGGCCAGCTGTTAGCAGCAAAAAGCACTTAAGTCAGAGAAGAGGTGCCTAGAAACTGTAAAAATGATCTAAAAAGGGCTGTGGGGAAAACCCACGGTGTCTGCCTTGCCCTTTCTTTCACGAGATGAAGAAAAGTCAAGACAGCAGAGTGATTAAGCCTCAGGCCTCAGGAGCTATTCTAACTTGAGTTTCAATCCCAGCCGTGGCAGATGCTGAGTTGACCCCCACCCCCGATATCCATTCTTTTTTAGTACAAAAGTTCTGATTGTCAGCTAGGCCATGGCTGCCCAGAATAAAAGCCAGATTGTCCAGCCTCCCAAAAAGCCATGTGTGGTCAATATGAAGTGAGCAGTAGTTTGGGGTTTGACTTCCACGAAGTGTCTTTAAATAGAGAGAAGCCCTTCTTTGACCTTTTCTTTTTTAAGTAGGCTCGATGCGCATTGTGGGGCTTGAACTCAGGACCCTAGGATCAGCAGTTGCATAGCTTGGGACCCCTGGGTGGCCCAGCGGTTGAGCATCTGCCTTCGGCCCAGGGCTTGACCCTGGAGTCTGGGGATCGAGTCCCATATCGGGCTCCCTGCATGGAGCTGCTTCTCCCTCTGCCTGTGTCTCTGCCTCTCAGCCTCTCTCTCTGTCTCTCTCTTTCTCTCTCATTCTGTGTGTGTGTGTGTGTGTGTCATGAATAAATAAAATAAGATCTTAAAAAAAAAAAAGATGTGACACTTGGTCTCGGAGTCATGAGTTCGAGTCCCCTATTGGGTGTAGAGCTTACTTAAAAAGAAAGAAAGAATATCTATCTTCTCTAAGCCAGTATTCCACCCCCGCCCCCAGCCTCTGGCAGCTGAACCCAATCTAATAACACTGGCCCTACCACTAACTTGTCGGCTGCCCCTAGGAAAGTTACCTAACCTCAAGATTACTGTCCATTCAATGGGAATGGTGATAATAACCCATTCCACAGGAGACCGTTGTGAAGGTGAAATGTTGCAAGCATTTTGAGTGGCCAGATAGGGCTGGTGGCTTTCAGCAAGTGTGAGCTAGTGTGGATTCAGTGGGTTTTGCCTCTCACTTGTAAATACCTACCCCCACCCCCCCCACACCCCCCCACCCCCCCCCACCCCCCCCACCCCCCCCACCCCCCCGTCCTCCTCCTCTTCCCAAGCACAATCACTGCTGGGAGTCCAGGCTTGCCTCTTCACCCTTGAAGACCACATTCTAGCCTTCTCCGAGGGCCCCACGCCTCCTGATTTACAGAAACCGCTTCTTGGCATTGCTATTGGCACCTGTAGGAAGTGGCTTCTGAATCTATTTCCTCTCAGTCATTTTTGTAGGGATTGCAAAACAAAACAAAACACAAAAATACAAAGAAACTGTGACTGAATGTGCAGCCTGAAGTCTTCAACAGATAAACTCTTTCTATCTTTGCTCGGAATTAGACACAAGAGGAAAACCGCTGGCTGTCTTCTCACCTTCCCCCTAAATTTAGAAATCTGAAAACATTATTCATTATGCCAGATATTTGGTGCCTTCCTCGTGGGTCTGGAAGTTGAGAATTGAATCGAGACACTTCCTTGCCTGAGAAGAGTGTATCGAACGTTAGATAGTAATCCCTAGGGGCATGTGCACTTCCAGGGCAAGATTTTTCCTGCAGAGACAACCAGCTGAACCAGAGTAGGATCTCAGGCCTTGCTCTGTGCCTCCGGCAGACTACAGGTGTCCACTTCCAATATTCTGAGGGGTCCCAGGTCCGGGTCCATTCGAAGGCAAGCGAATTCTGCCCCAAAGGCCAGGGGAGAGCCCACCCAGTCCTGACAACTTGTAGATTTCCTCCTGTCAGCGTATTCTAATGGCCTGATTAGCAATTCTATTGTATTTAATTTGCACCCAGGGTAATTCACTGTCAGCCAGAAGAGCCATCAGCATGAAAAATGGCACCAAAATTAAAAACCAATAGTCAAATTTCAGTTGGAATGAGCTCTCTTGGCATAATGATGAAGCGGGATTAACTGGAGTCGGTAGGTCCAGCCCACCAGGTGGAAGCAAGTTAGTTGTGAACATGCTGCTGGGAATCTGAGCCAAGGCCTTTCTGCATCGTGGGAAACGAGCAGCCAAATTAGAAAATCAAGAAAGAAATGTGTTCGTCCAGTCCGACAGTCAAGCCAAGGGTCTGCTTGCCATCTCCTTGCCCACTGTGGTGGGTTCAAAATATGTCCCCAAAGTCTTTGACAGCCTTCCCATCAAAATGTAGAGGAATTTAGCCCCTTCCTCTGGAAGATGGGCTTGGCCTTCCAGACTTGCATGGAATGCATAGAATGCGGCAGAAGTGATACTACATGATATCCGAGACTAGGTTTTAAAAAGGCAATACAGGGACAGGGACGCCTGGGTGGCTCGGCGGTTGAGGGTCTGCCTTCAGCCCAGGACACGATCCCAGAGCATCGGGCTCCCTGCATGGAGCCTGCTTCTCCCTCTACCTGTGTCTCTGCCTCTCTTTGTGTGTCTCTCATGAATAAATAAATAAAATCTTAAAAAAAAAAAAAAAGCAATACAGTTTCTGTCAGATTCTCTTTCTTGGAAGCCCTGAGCTGATGCATAAGAAATCCTGCTGTCCTGAGCTGCCATCTTGGAAAGATCATGGAGAGGGAGGCCTGGGGAACCCTAGCTGGTCCACCCCTCACTATGGGACGCCCCCAGCCCAAGAATCAGACCTGTGAGTGAAGAAGTCTTTGATGACTCCAGGCCTGGTCACCATGTCACTGTACCCTAAGAGACCCCTAATCAAGAAAAACCTGGCTGAGCCCAGTCAAGCCCCAGATGTGTGAGCAGTGTAAATGATTGCTATGGTTTTAAACCACTGTTCTGGAGTGGCTTATTATGCAGTAATAGCTCAGCAGAACTCCCAGCATCCTCAGTCTTCCTGCTTCTGACCCCAATGGCTCCTCTTGATCTCCGCAGGGGTCCCTGGTCAGGGGCAACCACCCCACACCTGGCTTGACATTCAGTCTACCCACCATCTCCATTAGCCTGGCCCAAATGAGCCAAGACTCACAAAAATAAATCCCACCCCCCTTTCTGGGATTTTCACCTAACCATGTGTTACGCGGCAAGGACAGGTGTCTCGGGGCACCAGGGTGGCTCAGTGGTTGAGCATCTGCCTTCAGCTCTTGTCATGATCCCCAGGTCCTGGGATCAAGTCCCGCATCGGGCTCCCCACAGGGGTTCTGATTCTCTCTCTATGTCTCTGCCTCTCTCTGTGTCTCTCATGAATAAATAAATAAAATCTTTAAAAAAGAAAAAAGGGCTAGTGTCTCACCCATTTGGGAGGCATCCCCTGGTTTGGGTAATACTGAGGAAACAAATGGCCTGCCCCCCACCTCCCATTTAGAGAAGCTCATAGCCTAGTTCCCCTCCCTGAAATCTCCCCCAACCCCAGCAGCCAAGGGGCCGGAGACTTTGAATCTCAAGGAAATAAAATAAAGAGGCAGGGACAATGACACC
Source organism: Canis lupus baileyi (assembly GCF_048164855.1). Classification (NCBI taxonomy): domain Eukaryota; kingdom Metazoa; phylum Chordata; class Mammalia; order Carnivora; family Canidae; genus Canis; species Canis lupus. Next base: position 90,209,095 of record NC_132876.1, read on the forward strand.
ATTCATGGTGGCAAGGGTCCAGCAGTGGAAGTGTCCTATGGAGGCTGTGTGTGAGGGGGTTGCTAGCAAGTCAGTCCCCTCTGCTCCCCAAGAGTGTTCTTAGTTATGAGTCCTGCCACCTTCCCACAAGTCTGGACTATCTCATACCTTCTAGAAATCTGTTGCCTCTTGAAGTTGGCTATCATTAGTCTCAGTTGCTTAAAACCAAGAAGCCTAACTCAAAGCACCCTCACCCTAGCTGCGCCCAGAATGTGAGTCTAAAATTAGCAAGAGGCACTGAATTCATCCAGGCCCCCATTAGAGAGGCCACCAAAGCCACTGGGGTCTGAGAAGACGGTGAGCCATGCTACACATTCTGTTCACCCCACTGGCTTTGGCATAGAAACTAACCAGAGGTAACCTTTGCAAATTATATTCATTAGAGGGTCATACATCATTACACAGGATTATCCAATATAAAAGTGTGCATTCTATCTAGATTCAACCTTCCTAGTAATGCACACACAACACACACGCGTGTGTACACACACGCACATTCCTTTGGGGTAGAGGCCATGGTACTTTAGCCTCTAAGGGGGTACTTAAGAAAATCCAATATTGTTCTCACAGGTACATGCCACTGTTGTTGCCACCCACAGGTCCCTTCACTCTTATGACAACTTTTCACTCTTATGCCCAACTTTCAAGTGGCAACCTCATCACCTGGGGGCTTCCACTGGTCACTGAAGCTGCTCTGCCTGGCCCTGTGGCAGCCTGGGGGTGTGGGAATTAATGCCCTCCCCTGGGAACAGCTCCTAGTTAAGGCCTGACACAGTTGGTAGATAAATACCCCAGCCTCATCCCTCAGATGGGATAACTTAGGAGCCATGTTCCACATGGTCTCCTGGATGGAAATGACTTCGTGGCTGGGGCTGCCATAACCAAGGACCACAGACAGGGGTATTTAAACAAGAAAACTTACTTTCCCATGGTTCTGGAGGTTGGGAAGTCCCCAGACCAAGGGGTCAGCAGGGTTGGTTTCTCCTGGGGGCTCTCTCCTTGGTTTGCAGGCAGCCACCTTCTCACTGTGTCCCTGCATGGTCTTCCTTCTGGGTGCCTCTGTGTCCTAACCTCCTCTCCTTATGGGGACACCAGTCAGATTGGGTTAGGGGCCACCCTGATGGCCTCGTTTTAACTTCATCACCTCTTTCAAGACCACATCTCCAAATATAGTCACATTCAGAGGTTCTAGGGGTTAGGACTTCAATATATGAATTTGCAGGGAACACAATTCACTCCGAACAGTTGCCTACAACTACCTGGTCTGATCACTCAGCCTTTATTGGCTGCCTTCTGGCATAACCCGAGTCCCTCCTGCTCTCGAATCTTCGTGTAGACTTGCTTCTAGGAGAACCCAAACTAAAGACAGTACCACCACTCCCTCCCTCTTACCCTCAGCTGCCTATGCCGTCCCCGGAGACAGGATCCTGTGCTGGATTCTTGTCAGGGCAAGTCTGGGGTCCCCACACAGCCTCTCCCTGGAGGTGGGAGCAAGTGCCATCAAGCTCATGAAGCAAAGCGTCTTACATACACTGTGCGGTAGAGAATTCCCTTAGTGGGATTGGTTCCCCTAGAAGCTTTGCTGTTCATACCTCGGCTGTGATTGGCCGCGTATAAATTAGCTAAGCCTAATCCATTGATCCTAGTTATGATTAGCGTGCACACTGCACTACCCACCCACCCCAGGCTGGCTGCAGGTTTGATACGGATATGCAAATTCGGCAACCCTAATTTGTTGATGCTGATAAGATGCAGGACACAGCAGCCTCCCTGTGTGGCGTTGATAAGGTACTGGGGCCTGGAACTGGGATTTGGAGTCACAGTTCATAGGCTCACACACTCCATAGAGATGACCATCTCAGCACACCCAGGAGCCAGGACGTGTTGGCTGAGAAATGGTGAGGGAGTCAAGACATCTAGGAGCCTGGTGGCATTTCCTGCCTTTATATCAGTTGCTCGGGTGTCGCATCGCCCCAGCCTGCCAGTGTGACCCCACTGATACAACCAAAAGACTTTGTTCCACAACACTGCCACTTCTCAACTGTGTCATGTGATCTAGCTTAGAAAATGCACCCCCTCCCCACCCCCACCCCCACACATCAGCTCCATTGTGACAAGCTTGCAAAGTGGAGGGAATAGGCACTGTCCTCATCATCCTCAATATTTTTTAAAAGATTTTATTTATTTATTTGAGAGATTGAAAGAGAGCACAAGGAGGGGGAGAGGCAGGAGCAGGGGAGAGGGCAGAGGCAGAGGGCGAAGCAGTCTCCCCACTGAGCAGGGAGCCCAATGTGGGGCTCCATCCCAGGACCCAAGGATCATGACCTGAGCCAAAGGCAGATGGACCAACTGCACCCCCCAGGTTCCCCTTCATCCTCGATATATTTCTACTTTTCTCCAGAGGGCTCAGAAACTTTGCACATGGCCCCACTGCTCAGGGGCTATGAGACTGGAACTAGATCCCCAGCCTCTGGCCTGTGTCTGGTCCTCTCTCAGGCACTCCTGCACCTCACTTTGGCAAATGCTCAGCTGGCAATGCTGGGGCAGCCCTGCCTCGGCCTGGGGCGGGGGGGAGCGTGGGTGAGGTGGGTGGGGAGGGGCCGGATCCTGGCAGGTTGTGGAGCCTCGGTCTCCCACCGGCCTGATTCCACCCCCACCCTGGTGTGGTTTTCAATTGTGGCTTTTTCTCAAATCCTGACCTTGGCTCCCAGAGGCCCAGCTGTTTTCAATCGCAGGAGTTGGGGGTGGGGGGCAGTGGGCAGACAGGAGAGGTCCTATTCACACCAGATCTCAAGTGTAGCAGTGGAACAGCAGAGACCCTAGCAGAGCTGAGCTGAGAGCACTTTGGTGCCTCAGATGGATTTATTCAAAGTTCATAATTACCCTGAAATCTCTTAAAATGAAAACATGATTGAAGAATTAAACCTGGTAAACAAATTAGTCAGAAAGAAAACCCCGCATAGCAAATGACAAAATCCCAAAATCCAATCCAGCAAATGAATGGGCCTGCTCTGGTGACTGGCAGCCAGGGCTGCAGGCGGACCCCGGGGGGCGGGGGGCATTGCTATTCCCTCCAGTGTAGGGCAGGCTAGGCCCCGACCCCAGACGCCCCCACTCCCTAACTGGGCACTCAGTTAGGTGGCCAGGACCTAGGGAGGGATGGGGCCCCGGGGCCTGCGGTCTGCAGCAGCTGCATGGGAAGCTGTAGTGGCTGCAGCGGGTTGGGGAGCCCTGCTCTGGCGGGGGGAGCTGCAGAACTTGGTGGCTGCCCAGGCCTGGCTGCAGCCTCAGGCCGCAGAGCTCTGCACGTGGGCTTTGAGAGGGATGGTTTCTGGTGCCCGGATGAGCTGGTTCAATTTTCTGCCTAACCCACCCCACCCCACCCCTCACCTCTCAGGAAATCACCGGGAATTGGGGGTGGGGGGTGTGCTTGTTCAGACAGGACATGTTTTCTTTGTCTCTCTCTGAGTCAGATCTACTTCTCAGGAACTACTAACCCCCCCGATTTGGGGCTTTTTCTAGACACGGAGGGGTGCCCTGATCACTACTGCTGTGTGACAAACCTCCCCAAAACATAGTGCCATAAAACAGCCAGTTTTCTTATGCTCAGATTCTGTGAGTCAGGAATTCACAGGGGGCAGTGGGGACAGCTTGTCTCTGCTCCAGGAGCTCTGAGGCCTCAGCTGGGGAGGCTCCGTGGCTGGGAGTGACTGGACAGCCGGGGGCTGGAACCATCTGGAGGTAGGGGAGGCTGTCTCAGCTCCAGCTAGTGATCAGAACACCTCCATGGGACTTCTCCACTGGCCTGGGCCTCCTCCCAGCAGGGCAGCCTCGGGGCAGTCAGATGGCTCACAGGGCAGCTCAGAGCTCCCAAAGTGAATGTTTCTGGAAAAAGGGCAGATGGCTGAGGTGCCTGGGTGGCTCAGTAGGTGAAGCATCTGCCTTCAGGTGGTCAGATCCTGGGGTCCTGGGTTTGAGCCCCTCCTTGGGCTCCCTGCTCAGCGGGGAGTCTGCTTCTCACTCTGCCCCTTCCCCCTGCTCATGCTCTCTTGAGTGCATGCTCTCTCTCAAATAAATAAATAAATTAATTAATTAATCTTTTTTTTTTTTTAAGCAAATGTTGCATTGCCTTTTCTGATGCACTACTGGAAGTCACGCAGCACCACTTCGTCACACTCTTTTGGTGACAAATGAGTCACAAGCCTGCCCAGATTTGAGGGGGGTGGGGTTCAGTGATGCCACCTTTCAAAGGGAGGAGTGTCAAAGAGCTTGTGGCATATTGTAAAACCAGTACAAGGAGTTTCCAGCTCTTCTCGGTAAAGTTGCATCACGTTCCACAGACAACAGATCATCTTTCTTAGGTTCAGACCCCTGGTCCGCCTCTTCTCACCTGTAGCAGAGTGGGTGGTGGCCTCCAAAAAGCTATATCTGTGTCCTAAACCCTGGAACCTGGAAATGTGAGCTTATTTGGAAAACAGGTCTTTGCAGATATAATTAAGAATCTTGAGAGCAGCCCCGGTGGCTCAGCGGTTTAGCGCCGCCTTTGGCCCAGGGCCTGATCCTGGAGACCCGGGATTGAGTCCCATGTCGGGCTCCCTGCATGGAGCCTGCTTCTCCCTCTGCCTGTGTCTCTCATGAATAGGTTAATAATAACAATAATAATAATAATAATAATAATAATAATAAATTTTTAAAAAGAATAGATAAATAAAATCTTTTTAAGAAATCTTGAGAAAAGATCATCCTAGATTTTCCAAGTGGCCCCTGGATCCAATGACAAGTGTCTTTATAAGAGACACAGGGAGGACATAGGTGGAGAGAAAAGGCCATGTGAAGTCAGAGACTTGGAGGGATGCGGCCACAAGCCAAGGAACACCCAGAGCCACCAGAAACTGGACGACGCCAGGAAGGATCCTCCCCTAGAACCTTCCAAGGGAGCACCACCCTGCCTGACACCTTGATTTCAGACAGCTGGCCTCCGGAACTGAGAGACCATCTATTTCTGTCATTATAACCCCCCCCCCAGTATGTGATCGTTTGTTACAGCAGCCCCAGGAAGCAAATACACCATCCATGGGACCTTGGCCAAATGGCCTTACTTCACTGAGTCTCAGTGTGATGGAGATAAAAATAGTATCTGCCTCTGGGGTGCCGGGTGGATGGGTGAGATAACCTGCAGGAAGTGCTTAGCTCAGCAGCTGGCACTATTCTAGCATCACTATTATTAATAGTCATGTAGAAGCAAGTGGGAGCCTATTTAAACAAACAAACAAACATTAGAAAGACAATGGAATAAACCAAAGGCAGGTGGGGGCACCTGAGTGGGGGCACCTGGCTGGCTCAATCAGTAGAGCAGGGGACTCTTTGATCTCTGGGTCATGAGTTTGAGCCCCATGATGGGCATATGAGCCTGCTTTTAAAAAAAATAGAGAAAGAAAGAAAGAAAGAAAGAAAGAAAGAAAGAAAGAAAGAAAGAAAGAAAGAAAGAAAGAAAGAAAGAAAGAAAGAAAGAAAGAAGGAAGGAAGGAAGGAAGGAAGGAAGGAAGGAAGGAAGGAAGGAAGAAAGACAGGCAAATGGTCGCTTATTCTATTCAGCTATGTCCCTTTTCTTTTTTTTTTTTTAATTTTTTATTTATTTATGATAGTCACAGAGAGAGAGAGAGAGAGAGAGAGAGAGAGAGGCAGAGACACAGGCAGAGGGAGAAGCAGGCTCCATGCACCGGGAGCCTGATGTGGGATTCGATCCTGGGTCTCCAGGATCGCGCCCTGGGCCAAAGGCAGGCGCCAAACCGCTGCGCCACCCAGGGATCCCCCTTTTCATGTCACCTGCCTCCTGCCTTGGACTCTGGACTCTAGATGAGTTTGCCCATGATTGTAGGACCCACCCTTTGGTGACATGGTTGGCCCCATCGGTTCTGGTTAGTTGCCCCCTTTCCTGTCTTTCTCTAACCCTGCTTCTCTGTGTCCTTGGTCCCACACTTGCTGACGTGGGGTCTGCTGCCTGGCGTTCTCTTGACCTCAGAGATGTGAACACCATCTGAACTCCTTGCCTAGACTGGGAAGGTCTGCAGGGCAGGAGCTCTGCATCTCCCTTTCAGGTACCGTTCCCATAGAGATCAAATAAGATTGGCCATGAGTTGGCCAGTGCCCAGGCTGGGCGGTGGGATCGTGGGAGATCATTATATTATTCTTACTACCTCTGTGTCTGTTTGAAATTGCTCATAACAAAGCCTTATAATAAATATATGCTGGCTGTGTAGCAGGTCGTGTTCCCCAGGAGGCAAACTCTGAGGTGGAGCTCACGGTGCACGGTGTTCATTAGGGGGCTCATGGCACCGATGTCTGCAGGAGGGAAGCGGGGAGCAGGATGGGGCAGAGCAGGATGGGACAGAAGGAGACGCAGGCTGCAGCCTCTGTGGCCCTGCCCCCACTCCCCAGGGAGCTCTGGATCTGGACTCACCTTCAGAGGAGTATTATTTCCCATCGCTGCTGGAGGAAATGACCGCAGCCTTAATGCCTTCCAACACCACAGGTTTATTCTCTTATAGCTCTGGAGGTCAGATATTGCAAATCAAGGTGTTGGCAGGACTGCATTCCTTCTGGAGAATTCAGAGGAGAATCTGTTTGCTTGTTTTTTTTCTAGCATGCAGCAGCTACCTGCATTCCTTGGCTCTTGGCCCCTACCTCCATATTCAGAGCCAGCAGCCACATCACCCTGACCTCGGCTTCCCTTGTCACATCTTTTTCTGTGACTGATCCTCCTTGCCCCCGTTTTAAGGCCCCTGGTGATTACACTGGGCCCACCTAGATAATCTAGGATAATCTCCCTGGCTGAAGATCCTTAATTTATTTATTTATTAATTTTATTAAAGATTTATTTATTTATTTATTCATGAGAGACACAGAGACACAGGCAGAGGGAGAAGCAGGCTCCCTGTGGGGAGCCCAATGCGGCACTCGATCCCAGGATCCTGGAATCATGACCCGAGCCAAAAGCAGGCACTCAACCACTGAGCCACCCAGGTGCCCCTGAAGATCCTTAGTTTAATCACATCTGCAAAGTCCCTTTTGCCAAGTAAGGTGACAAACACATTCACAGTTCCTGGAATGAGGATGTGGACATCTGGGGAGGTTGGGGACGTCATTCAGTTTATGCAGGCTATTATGCAGATTTAGGTCAGTGTCTCCTCCATTGATCAGAGTTTCTAGAGATTTGTTCATCCTTCTCTTCCCCCCTTCTCTTCCCGTGTCCAGCAAGGGAGCCACCCTTGCAAATGGAGATTTCCCTCCTACCTGGAAATGTGTCTTTCAGGAAGGTAGCTTTTCAGAGCTTCCGCCTCTGTTGTTTCCTAAAAATAATCAGCTCACCATAATCCTTAACACCAGAGAGATGGATTTTGGGGGTGACCTCTTCTGTTCCCCCTTCCCCACTCTGTCGAGTTTAGCCCTCACCCCAACTCTTACTGCCAATCTACTTTCTTCTTTCCTTGAACATCTTCCCATTGTGCTCCTCACCTTTTTAAGAGAGAAGATTATGTTCTCGGTTGTTATATTTTTTGTTTGCCTTCCTCCATTCCTGGAACACAAACTCCATGAGAGGTGGAACCTCCCGTCCATTTGGCTCACTGATACGTCCCCAGCGCCTAGACCAGCTCCTAGTGAGCGCAGGGCAGGCACTTGCTAAATATTTGCTGAATACATAAACCTAGGTTGTCAATTCCACTAGGATTAGGAAAAGCAGGCTTCCCCAGGGCTGGTCCTCCTGCAGGTGAAAGCATAAAAGCAGCCAGAGCCACCCATTTGTAGTCTCCCAGGGAAGCTTAGGATAGTGATCTCTCTTCTCCCAGAGAGGGTGTCCTAGAAATCCTCCCCCATGTCCCCTGCAGCTGCTTCTGCTTCACCAGAAGTTCTCCCCGCACAGACATCCAGTCGCCCTGCGCATCATCAGCTGTAAGCAGGGCTTAAGTCCCAGAGGCAAGACTAGAGCCCCGCGGGAGCAGGCCAGCAGAGGCCCCGATTGCCTGCCAGCATTGGTGGCGGGTCCTGGAATGTGGCCCGGAAGGCTGGATGAGACCTCACCTCCTCACCACACATCTCTCTTCTAGTTTGGGGTCCTTAGCAGCCTGAGTAGCCTGACAAGCTGCCGGCGAGTGGCAGAGGGTGCATTCTGAGCCCTTACGGCACAATCGGTAGAAGCCATCACTCAAGTTTGGAGGAAAATTCTACAGGTTCACAGCCATAAGCAGTTACAGGAATTCCAATCCCTTTCAAAGGAAAAAGAAAGAAGACTCATAACGATCCTCCCCCGCCCCCCCTTCACTAGGCCAAGTTCTGGGAGACCAGGCAGGACCTGCATCTAATTAGATACCCCGAGAGGCAGGCGTGATTCACCCGCCCATCATTTACAAGCAGATCAAGATTTCAGGTTTTGCAACCGAGGCTCAAAATGAAACCGTTGGGGTTTTGCAGACCTGCTGCAGCGCGCTGGCTTCGGCTTCGAACTGGTGATTTAGTAAACAACCTGGAGGGAAAACCCAGCTCCTCATCAACAGGCAAGACGCGCCCGGTGCGGGGAGCTGAGGCAGCAGCTTGATAAGACAAGAATGAAAGCAGGGAGATTTGGAGTTGCCAGGACTCAAGGGCTGGTGGGGGGGGGGGGGGAAGCGAAGGGATGGGCAGATCAAAGCGCCCCCTCCGGCCAAACCCGTGGTATAGCGCTTTGATCTCCTAATCGCACCTATTTATCCCGGGTCCAGCCCGACACAAAAGAACCTGCCCCGAAGGACCAGCCTTGGAGGGCCAGGTGGGTTCCTGGGCTCCCCGAGCCCAGCCCAAGCCAGGGCTAACCGGGGTCCAGCCTGTGCTGCCAACGGGGACGGGGGGCGTGGAAACCACTGGAACACGACCTCAGAACCTGGCAGAGGGGCAAATGGGAAGTGGCAGCCAGATCCAGAGCAGGCACATGCGGGGGGGGGGGGGGGGGGGGGTCCTGTCCTCAGAGATTTCTCATTGTGAGAGTGCAGCTGGGCCCCGGGCGCGGGAGAAGCAGGGTCTCGGGGACCTGCCCTAGGCACCAACTACAGCGCAGGTGAGGAGGGCGCTTTAGAGCTCTCCGCCCCGAACGCCCATTTTACAGCTGAGGACGCAGAGGCACCTGGAGGGGGCGTGACCCACACGAGGCTCTTGGCCGCGCAGGCGGCAGAGCGGGACCCTGGGAGCCGGGGCCTGTTCGCCCCCACTCTGCCTCCGTCCTGCCCTTGGAGCCCTGAAAATCTGCTGCTGGGGCCCAACCGGGACCCAAGTGGCCCTGACCTAGGGCCCAGCCTCCTCACCCATTTTGTCAGAGGCCCCTGACAATCCCCTGCCCTGGTACCCCCCGGGGCGGGTGGTGAGTTGAAGTTTGAGCGATGCCAGGAACGTGAACATATTAACAACAATAAGGGGCACCTGGGTGGGGGTGGGGCTCAGTGGTTGAGCGTCTGCCTTTGGCTCAGGGTGTGATCCTGGGTACCGGGATCGAGTCCCACATCAGGCTCCCTGCGAGTCGCCTGCTTCTCCCTCTGCCTGTGTCTGCCTCTCTCTCTCTCTCTCTCTCTCTCTCTCTCTCTGTGTCTCTCATGAATAAATTAATAAATCTAAAAAACAACAACAAAACAGCAGCGCTCTGCCAACGTGAGATGTATTATTCTTCCCTTTCCTCTTCTCGGCTCCTCTGGGCTTCCTAATGAGACCAAAGTGATAAGAGGTGTGCGGTAGAAAGAGTTTGGGTAGCAGAGCTTTCTGGCAACGGGGGTTTGGGGTCTTTTCCAGGCTGGGAAGGGCTCTGGAACTGCTCTCCCCTTAGGACCTACCAGCAGAGGCTGTGCCTGATAGCTGCAGGGGGCGCCACTCACATAGGATACAGTGCCCACGATGACCCCTGGGGTCATTCGACAGGCCTGTCAGGCTGAGAGGGAGAAGCTTCTAGAAAGGGCCCTTCTGCCTGGGGAACAGCCTAGCACGGACCAGCCACTCCCTTTCCCAGGGTGCTTGGGGAGCAGAAGCTGAAAGGTCTGAGGCTTGGGGGAGGGCGGGGGTGGGCAAGGGTTAGGGAAAGGGCAGAGGCCAAGGGAGGGGTCTGGTGAGGCCAGGCCAAAGGGGGGCAGCCATCAGAGAAAAGCTCAGGGAAGCCCCCCTCGGCCCCATCGCCCCCCGCCCGGGCTGTGGGAGGGAGACCCTGACCACATCAGGGGTGTGTGGCAAGGAAATGAGGCCTCCTCAAGAACGAGCTGCAAATGAGAACCTTATGGAGCTTCGGGAGCCCCGAAGGAACACAGGGAAAGGATACAGTTGCGTCCATGGGAAAGTTATTATCATCTCCGCTGAAGTTAAACATTCAGGAGGGTCTGCTTTCCATCTCTTCCGCCTGGGAGCCCACGAAGGGGGAGGCGCGGGGTGCTCCTCAGGAGGGCCCGGGGGGTCACGCTTGCCCGAGGGGAGTGAGGGACGCGGAGGCCCTGGCGCGGCCGTGGCCTGAGCCCGCAGCCTCCGCTCGGCCTCGCGTCCTGGCGCTCTCCCTCCGGCGCCCAGGAAGCCATTCGGCCGAGGGCAGGCTCCCCCTGGGGCTCTCAGAGGCTGCTCTTCACCTCCGCAAAGTCCCTGGACAGATGGAGGGGAGAGGGAATGAGAGGCCCTGGCCCCTGAAGAGCAAAGCAGGGAGTGGAGGATTCTGGGAGATCCTCAGGAAGGCGAGGGCTTCGGGCTTCTGGACAGTTCTCCCCCCCCCCCTCGCTTCCAGATGTACTAGGAATGGAAGGGAGTCTGGCAGGGAGGGCCGAGGAGGGATGACCGCCAGCCTCTACGTGCCGGGCCTGCACCGGTGTCCACTAGAGACCTTCGGGACCATAAAACTGCCTCAGAAAATGTTTCTCCTGCTGCAGCCGCCCTCAGAGGTCAGCTGGGCTTTCAGGCTTCGGGAGAACAAGTGCGCTGCCTGGAGGACGCAGCAGCCTCGAAGCCTGGGGAAACTGAGCACCTTTTCAGGTCTCTTGGAGGACCCCCGCCTCAGAGATGGGTCCTGCTTGCCCTCCCCCCACCCCCCACCCCCAACCTAGGGATTTTCATTTTCATTCTCTGAGCTTGGAGGGCAGAAGGCTACCTGCTACCTGCTTCACAGCTCCCCTCCCCTCTCCCCCTCTGACCCATAGCCCCACTGCCTACTGTTCTGGGTTTTTCTCTCAAGAGTAACAATGGAGACAGGTGATTTTTAAAGACTCTTTCTGACTGACACACACCCCAATTTTCTGGAGGCAGATCCCTGCCCAGTTGCCAGTGAAGTGCAGTGGGATCTGTAAAGCCCAAAGTCCAAGCCAACGATGCCCCCTCTCTGGGGATGTTCCAGGCACCTGCCCCCCACCCCGGGAGTGAATAAGAAGGGGCTCCCAGTCCTGCCTGCACAGACTGGGAAGTGTGGTGGAGCAGATGTGGGCTCTGGAGCCTGCAAGACTCAAGCCTTGGCCCCAGCTCTGCCACCAGTGAAGCCGAATAACCTCCGAGACCAGTTTTATCAGTGGTCAAAGTGAGGAAATTCACACTAGTGGCCAGAATGGTCTTAAGGATTAGCTGGCAGGACACGTCCTACTCGTGGAAGACACATGCCGAATGAAGATCCCTCTCCCGTCTGCCTCCCTGACCCCTGGACCAGCCCTGAGGAGACGTGGGCAGCGAGGACTGGAGCTGAAATGAATTGGCAATAATATTCAAGTGCTAAGAGGCACCTGGGTGGCTCAGTGGCTGAGCATCTGCCTTGGCTCAGGGCATGATCCCCGGGTCCTGGGATCGGGTCCTGCATTGGGCTCCCCACAGGGAGCCTGCTTCTCCCTCTGCCTCTGTCTCTGCCTCTCTGTCTCTCACGGATGAATAAATAAAATCTTAAAAAAAAAATTCAAGTGCTAATAACAGAAACCTAACTAAAGCAGCTTACACAGATTTGAAGTTTATTCTCTCTTATAAAAAAAGAGTCTAGCAGTAGGCAGTCTGGGGGTGGTCAGGCAGCTCTGCAGTCATCAGGACCCCAGGCTCCTTCAATATTTCAGCTTTGCTTTCCTTCGCGCGGGGCTTCCATCCTCAAGGTCACAAGAAGGCTGCTGGAGCTCCACCCACCGTCATTCCAGGCAGGACAGGTCTAGGAAGAAGGGGAAGGGCAGGGGCAAAGGGGACTCCTCCCAGCCGAAGAAGCTTTTCTGAAGATTTGTCCTTATATATTATCCGCCTCTTCTAAGCGTCTAGCAAAGCTGGGGATGTCGTCTTTTGGCTGGGCACAATGCTGGCCCTATTAAAATCCAAGGAAGAAGGGAAGAATATAGAGTTGATATTCGTGGGTACAGCAGCACTGTTGTTAAAATATTGAAATATTGGGATGCCTGGATGGCTCAGTGGTTTAGTGCTGCCTTCGGCCCAAGGCGTGATCCCAGAGTCCCGGGATCGAGTCCCACATCGGGCTCCCTGTGAGGAGCCTGCTTCTCCCTCTGCCTGTGTCTCTGCTTCTGCGTGTGTCTTTCATGAATAAATAAATACAATATTTAAAAAACATATTTAAATATCTCCGTAGTGGTGACAAATGGCCTCCTCCCCAAGCCTTGCCCCCAGTGCTCTTCTTTGTGGCCCAGAACCATCCCCTGTCTCCCCCTGATCCAACAACAGAAGGGTCAATGCTTGGCCCTGTAGACGGCCTCCAGAACCCCAGCTCAGCACTGGCCTAACCCCGGCTAGTATTGGTGATTACCTATACCACACGGAGGCAAAATATTTTGAACATTGCCCTTGGCAGAAGGGGTGCCAGGTGGGCAAATAGCCTCAATGAAGGTTCCTAGTGGCTGTACATGAGTAACAGCTCAAAGGACACAGAGCATGTCTACTCCACAAGACTCGGTCTGGTTTTGAGGATAAGAAAGTACCCTTAGAACTGGGCAATGAAGGGTGCCTGGGTGGCTCAGTGGTTGAGTGTCTGCCATTGGCTCAGGTCGTTATCCCGGGGTCCTGGGATCGAGTCCCACATTGGGCTCTCCATGCTTCTCTCTCTGCCTATGTCCCTGCTTGTCTCTCTGTGTCTCTCATGAATAAATAAATAAAATCTTAAAAAAATAAAATAAAAAGAACTGGGCAGTAAAGGCGCCTGGTCTGGGTCCCATGCTCTAAAGGGTCCTGCTCTGGCCACGCCCCTGCTCTTGAGGTGAAGACTACACAGGACCAGAGGAACACCCACCTGGAGCCTGTTCTCCCCTTCTGGACAGGATCTGGAGTCCTGGGACCCCAGAATTCCCCTCCTTAACCCTAAGAGACTTCCTAGGCTTCTTTCCCTTGTCTGTCCTTCCAAAAGCACATATCACTACCTGTTAACCCCCTTAAGTAGCCAAGGAGTGACTGCTTGCGGGGGTGTGGTGGTGGTGGGAAGGCAATGAATGGATGGAGTTGGACCATGGGGGCTGGAGGGTGAGCAGTATGCCCATCTGGGTGCGGGACTGAGCCCCACAGGTGGGAAGAGGAGGGGCAGATGAGGGCAGGCGCCAGCTGGCGCAACACTGAAGAATCCAGAATTCTAAATCCACTCCTAGCCTCTCACACCACTGTGAGGTTACATTTGTCAACAGACTCCAGGTAAGGGCTGCTAAGCTTGATTTTGATTTTGAAATATTTAGAGATACAGCATGTGGGCCTCTGTGTGTGCTCTTGTTCTGGACCCCAGCAAAGTTGGGGACAGGTGTGTCCGTGATGAGCACCTGCTAGTGAATCTGGTCTCCCTGTCTGCAGGGAGGATGAATAATCGGAGCAGGGAGCACACCTGGATGGAGAGGGCTGGCTGCGAGGCCCAAGAGGTGGACCACAGCAGCAGCATCAAGGCAGCCAGGGCCCTAGGCCCGTCAGTCATATCTCCCCATCTGCTGTGGGAGCCCTGGAGTTTCCCTGCAGTATTTTGAAGCAAGGCTGCGGCTCTGAGGTTTGACTGTGTTTGGCGACCATCCCTGCAAGGCATATTTGGTGAGCATCTTTGGGGGGGCGGGCAGATTATGCGGATGCGGGCAAGCAGCGGTGACGGGGTGCCGCTCACCGTGGAGGAGGCAGAGTGACCCATCAATGTCCACTCAAGCTCCTGGGGAAGCACAGCTAGAAAAGGCTGTGTGTGAGGCTGGTGCCAACAGACCAGACAGATGCCACTGGACACACAAGGTAGGGCGGCTCTGTGGGGACAGCAGATGGAAAGACCCCAGCTCCATCTCCGGAGGAAGATCCCTGCTCTGGTGGAAGGGAAATCAGGAACCGTGGGAATGGTCTCATTCCTGCCCCTTTCCTTACAGGCCTTGCCAGAAGGAGCCATTTGAGGCCATCTGTCCATGCAGTGACTGGCAGATTCAGGGCACAGCACTTGCCCCCAGCCCGCAGCCCAGTCCCTGCTGTCTAGGCTTTCCAGGTGCAGCTCCCCCCCCCCCTCCACCCGTCTCCCTGCAGCTCACCTCCCTTCTCTGTCTCCAGAGCCAACTCCTCTGTGCTGGGCTCCTAGAGGCAACAGTCATAGCCGAGACCAGCCACACATTCCAGCCAGCCCGGGGTCCCTAGCTCCTGGGGACCGAATCACTCCCCTAAAACTTCAGGCACTCTTTGGGGGGAGGGAGTCTCTGATTTTCATACGTCTCCCAGCAAAACCCTCCATGGTTCCTGGTTTCTCGTGAATGAGTCAGTCTTTTTTTTTTTTTTTTTAAGATTGATTGATTTGAAAGAGAGCATGAGTGGGGGTGGGGGAAAGGAAAGAGAGAGAATCTCAAGTAGACTCCCCAGAGTGAGGAGCCCAGACTTGGGGCTTAATCCCATGACCTTGAGATCACCACCTGAGCCGAAATCAAGAGTCTGATGCTCAACCGACTGAGCCACCCAGGCGTCCCTGAGTAAATGCTTTTTAGCATATGTGTGTCCGATGATCATTTTCAGGGAATAATCTCGTTTTGCTAACTTTTAAAAAGTGTATTGTAAAACATTTCATGGCTTTGAAGAAATAAGTTTAGGAAAGCAAAAGAAAGAAATATCACTTCCTGAGACAAGTTTTGCCAACACCCCAAACAAAATCCAGATCCTCTGTTATACTCTCTTGGCATCTAACATTTTTCCTTCAGAGCATTTCTCTCGCTTTGTAATTATATACTTTCTCATAAGGTCATTTGTTTTCTGTCTGAAGTTAGGGACCATGCCTGTTTTATTTTCAAGGGCATACTCTGACTAGCACAGTTTAGGCACTCAATAAATATGCATAAATTGAATTAGTGAGTTTTTCGAGGGAACGGGTCCAAAAACAAGGTTTTATGACTTTGCAGAAGAGTAAGGCCAACTTCCACGTGCTTTCAAACCAATTCCAGTTATTGGTTGAGATTCCACCCCAAAGGAGAAGATCCAGGAGGAGGCTGGCATTGCTCTGGGTCCCAAAGAGACACGTGAAATCCTCCTGCCCCTCACCCCATCTCCTGGTTACAACAGCCATGGAAACAAAGTTTCCTGAGATGGAGTGGCAAGAAAAGAAAAGAATTATGCTCACAGGTCAGAAGTGCAGACAAGGAACATGAGGGACAGCTTGTCTCTGCTCCATGATATCTGAGATCTCAGTTTCTCTCCTCCTGGGCCTCTCCATGTGGACTCTCTGTTTGGGCTGGTTTGGACTTGCTCATAGTATGGTTGCTGAGTTCTAAGGGAGAGCATCCCAAGAGCAAAAACCAGATGGAAGCTTTATTGGCTTCTGTGGATGGTTCTCAGAAGTCACTTAGCATCATTTCTGTCTCATTTCTATTCATGGAGGCAATCACAAAGTCCCACGCAGGATGAAGGAGGGGGACTCAGACTCCATCTGATGGGAGAGTATCATGGTTCTAGAAGAACAAGTAGGGCCAGAAATATTATCAGGGTCTTTTGTCTTTTGGAAAACAAAATCTGCTGCCCACCCACCACCAGTGAGCCAGTCCTGGGCCTGGTGCCCTCAGATCCCTCCTCCTTCCTCTTCCTCTTCTCTGCTTCATCTGTGTGTTCCCTGGTGTCCATGGAAGGCACTGGAAGAAGACTGGAGGACAAGAGGAAGGGAGACGTCAGAGAATTTCTCCTTCTTGCTGTCTGCCTCAGTAGCTGGAGCTCCCCTGTGCCTGCAGATCCCAGAGGACAGGACCACCACAGCTCCAGCTTCAGCCCGCCAAGCCCCCTTCCAGGTCCCTGACCCGGCTCTGCCCTACATCCCTCCAGCCTTAGAGCTAGTCCTGCACTTGCTTCTCTCTGGATTGTTCTACCTTCTCCTGTTTGGCTTCTCAGTTTCTTCATTGCATGTGTCAACAATTTTGTGCATAGAGTTCCTTCTGCTCGAAACCCTTAGAGTATTTCCTATTTTCTCAACTGGACTTTGACTAATATAACTAGCAGGGAACCAGGGAGAGCTCACAGGACAGCATAGAAGGTCATGGAGTTGGCGTAAGGAACCCTAGGATCACGTCTTGTTTTCATCATCAGTTGGATTCACTTTGAAAAGTTTGTCTTTCTTTCGGATTCCAAAAGAGCAAAATTAAAAGAGTCTTTGGGGTCCATAGGTTCATAGCCAGAATTTCCAGTTTCCTTTTCAGACATGTAGAATAGCTGTCTGACTTTGATAGCTCTTTGCTTTCTTGAGTGTACTTTGGATCCACAGGACCCTCCCCCAGAGGGCTAGGAACCACAAGCCAAGAACGTTGTCCAGACAAGGCATGCAGTAGCATACCTCCAAGATGGCCCCCAATGGCATCTACCTCCTGTTATTCGTGCCCTTGCATATCCCCTCCCTGACCAACAGGACATTGTGAGAATGACAAAGTATGACTTCTGAGGCTTGATTATCAAAGACATTCTGGCTTCTGCCCTGCTCTGTCTCAGCCGATCTGGGGGGAAGCCAGCTGCTATGCTGGGAGGACTCTCAATGGAGAGCCCTATGGAGAGATCCATATGGTGAAGAATTGAGGCCTTCTGACAACAGCCAATGATGAACTGGTGCCTATTGCCAATAGTCATGCCATCAGGCCATCCTGGAAGTGGATCCTTTGGCTCCAGTCTTCAGACAACTGTGGCCTCAGACAACATCTTGACTACAATCTTTAAAAAAAAAAAAAAAAAAGATTTTATTTGTTTGTTCGAGAGAGAGAGAGAGGCAGAGACAGATGCAGGCTCTATTCAGGGAGTCCGATGTGGGACTCGATCCTGGGACTCTAGGACCATGCCCTGGGCCGAAGACAGGGGCTCAACCGCTGAGCCACCCAGGCGTCTCTCTTGACTACAATCTTAAGAAAAAACTCTGAGCCAGAACTACTCAGCTAAGCTGCTCCTGAATTCTTGACCCACAGAAACTGTGAGGTAATAGAGGTTTGTTGTTGTTTTAAACCACTAAGTTTTGGTGTAACTCACTCTGCAGCAAGAGATCACTAATAGGGCACAGTAACATTATTCTCTGAGAGCAGCACCAAGGAGACAAACACTTAGAATCCTGTGGGCAAATGAGGTGCCATTACCCTCACCAGGGAAGCTACAAAAAAAAGATTGATGATGTCAAGTGCTGGTAAGAATACGGAGCACCCAGAACTCTCATATTTTGTTGGTAGGCATGCAAAACCATTAGTCAGTTTCCTATAAAGTTAACCATACGCTGATTGTATAACCCTGTAAGAGCACTCTCAGATATTCACCCCAGACGAAGAACAACATATGATCATAAAATCTTGTATGTGAGCATTCATAGCAGTGTTATTAGTGTTATTATTAAACTGTGAACAACCCAAATGTCCATCAACAGGAGAAGGAATAGACGAATTGTGAACTATCTGTACGATGGTGTACTACCCAGGGGGAAAAAAAGGATAGATACACACAATAACATGGATAAACCTCAAAATATTATGTTCGATAAGATACTCTGCAGTCACATAAGAATGCATCCTATACAATCCCATTTATATGAAATATCAGAAAAGACAACAGCTGATCTGTAGTGGCCAAGCCAATCAGTTTCTGCCTGGGGGCAGGGGGCGGGGGATTGACTGCAAAGGAGTCAGAGGGAAACTCTGAAGTCATGGAAATGTTCCATGCTTGGACTGTGGTGGTGATTACATTTGTCAAAACTCATCAATTTATAGACTTAAAATGGGTCTATTTTTTTCCCAAAGGCAACAAATTTGCTTTCAAAGCCCACAGTGTGACAGCTTTGCGATCTTCTTTTGATTTTATTTATTTATTTTAGAGGGGGAGGAGCAGAAGGGGAGGAAGACATCCCACTGAGCATGGAGCCTGATGCCCGATGCAGGGCTCAATCCCAGGACCCTGAGATCATGACCTGAGCTGAAACCAACAGTGGAGCACTTAACCGACTGAGCCACCCAGGCACTCCATGGGCCTATTTTATTATATGTACATTATACATCAATAAGGTTAACTAAAGGAAAATGTATGGGTGGATTCTTGCTGTACATAGCACAATCCCATCCACGGGACATTCTAGAGACAACAGCACAGGTTCTTCCCTCATGGCCTGCAAATAGGGCACAAAGTGCTGTGCTAGCATGTGTGAGAGACTGTGAGCTCCACAGCCACATAGATGAGGATGCAAGGGGACACCTGTCAGGAAGTGCCCTCCGTCTCTCAGGAAGTACAAGATAGTGTTTCGATCAGAAGCAGCAGATGTGCACTGAAATAGTACTGCACTATGATGTTAGAGACTCATTCTTTTTTTTAAAGATTTTATTTATTTATTTGAGAGAGACAGCACAAGAGAGGGAGAGAGAGCACAAGCAGGGGGAGCAGCAGAGGGAGAGGGAAAAGCAGGTTCCCCAATGAGTAGAGAGCCCAATGCAGGGCTCAATCCCAGGATCTTGGGATCATGACTTAAGCCAAAGATGGACGCTGACTGACCCACAGGGGCACCCCAGGGACTCATTGTTCTAAGGGTGAATCCAAGATTTAAAAACTATACCTAATTATATGTCATCCTATGGTTCATGTGTCTAACGAAAGTCGCTGTTGTCCTGGTCACATATTGCCACGTGGTGCCTCCAAACCCAATGGCATAGTACAATTTGTTTTTTTTTTTTTTTTTTTTTTACAGATCTGTGAGTTGACTGGACTCAGCTGGGGGCGTATTTACTCCAGATCTCTCACGCAGTTGCAGTCAGGTGTCAGCTAGGGCTGGAGTCCTCTGAAGGCTTAACCGAGCCAGGCATCCAAGATGGCACAGGCACAGAGCTGGCAATTAATGTCGGCTGCTGGCTGGGAACTTAACGTGGCCTTTCCATGTAGTTCGGGCTTCTCACAGCATGATGGCTGGGTTCCAGGAGGGAGTATCCCCAAAGTGAGTGTTCTAATAGGCCAAATCAGATGCTTAACCAACTGAGCCACCCAGGCACCTCTCTAATGTAGACTTTTTTTTTTAAAGATTTTATTTATTTATCCACGAGAGACACACAGAAAGAGGCAGAGACACAGGCAGAGAGAGAAGTAGGCTCCCTGCAGGAATCTGATGCAGGACTCAATCCCAGGACCCCAGGATCATGACCTGAGCCAAAAGCAGATGCTCAACCACTGAGCCACCCAGCATCACTCCAATATAGACTTTTAAATTGGATTCCAACAATTTTGAGTAAGGACGAAGGTTTGAGCAAAGCAGGATTTCATTGGTGATCAGCCCACTGGTACGTGGGGCCTTAATATATATATATATATATACTCAGCAGTATTTGGCATTAAGGATGTTTGTGTCCCCAGATAACTGTTTACTGTTCCTTCGCAGCCCTGAGAGCACTTAGAAGTATCTCTCTCACTCGAGGACTCACCTTTGATATTAGCTCTCAACCTTTCCTTCAGGATCAACCTAATCCAAAAGATATTGGGACACACCTGACTTGACAGTCTCATCTCTCAGCACCTCAATCTCCATTTACTTCACTCCGGGCGTTTACAATGTCTTGTAGAGTGAGGCTGCAATGGCACCTTTCACCCACGGGTGGCAATCTAACATTGGACTCAGGCCTGAATTTCAGGGAGAGGGGTTGCAGGCTGAGGGTGGGAAGAATGAAAGGCAGAAGAGGAAGTATCTTAACATATTCCTGTATCCCAGCCTGTAATTTTCAGGCTTGAAATCTTGATTGTTCTAAAATACCCTTTTTAGCAGGCTTCGAAGTCGGATAATTCTGGCTTCTTCTCAAACAAAGGACATCTATGGCAGCTGTACTGAATATACCAGCGGGAGCCTTGATAATAAAAGATTTCATCCAATCCAATATCCCAACTCTGTTGGGAACCAGTCAACAAACCATAATGGATAAGTCACTCTGCCAAGGGCACTCTATGAGACCTTCAAAGTGGGTCATAATAAGGAAGAACTCAAGTCACTACCTGGTAACTTTCAAGACATCTATAAGACTGTCAAGTGTCGAATCAACTTAAACATGGCATCCACAGGGCTCAGGCGTGGGGCAGTTGAAGCCCTTGATTGCTGTACTGGGGGGAGGAGGAGAGGAAGCAATGAGGGGAAGGGACAAGGTAGGAGAGTAAAAAATCCTGGTTGCTGATGTCCACAGGATACAGTCAGGCAAAATGTCAGAGGAAAATAGGAAGAAAAAAAGAAAAACAGCGAAGAGCGTCGCAGGAAAAACAGATTTGGCTTGAATGGAGGGCAGAGACCCTAATTTTGAATTATAAGATGTTAGTACCAACAGGAACTCCAGAGACCATCCAGCCCCAGACCAAGCACCAGTAGGGCCACTGTCAGTTAGAGGTGCGCCTGGACTAGAATGTGCCGCCCTGACTTCCATGTTAGGGTTCCCTCCAAGTGTTGAGCGAGGATGATGTAACACGAGTAAAGAAAACAGTTATTACTCAGAATTTCCAAGAAGCAATAACCTCTCCTCTTTTTTCATTGAGTCCAACTCAGTTTGGCAACTCCCTGAGTGACCTTAGAGAGGTTGCTTCTCCTCTCTGAGCCTCATTGCCTTATCTTATCAAGCACTTACTGTAGGCTTTCTTGTTCCCGATGCATTCTTTTTGCTAATTCATTTTGTCCCCACTACAATCCTCCGAGGGAGGTATGACTATTAGTATCCACATTTTACAGATTAGGAAACTGAGGTAGAGGTTAATAACTCATCCAAGGTCACACGGCTGGCAAGTGGTGGAGTCAGGTTCAAACTGGGGCCAGCTGGCTGCCACGCTGTGCTCTCCACCACTAGGTAATCCTGCCTCTTAGCCGGCCGGGCTGGACTAGACGGCCTCCGAGGTCCCTTCCAGCTGACACGTGAAGGTTCTACTCGCTTGCTTCTTCTAGGCTTGGTCAAGAGGAACCCAGAGTTTAATTCTCTTAGCGAGTGACCGACAAGAATGACAGAATGCAACCGGAAAATCCTCCCCAAATGGCCATGTAGCCTTCTGCTTTTTGGCACATTTGACAAGACTAGACATCACGGGAGAGGCCAGTGGGGACGATCAGAACCCGAGAAGAGAGAGAAGCGTGGTGGGCAATAGCAGAACTCGACTTTTCCGATCCCTCTGTTTCTGTTGTTGTTTCTCTGGGTGGCTGCTCCCATGCACAGAGGGTCCACTTTTCCAAGTGTGATTTTTAAACTGCAGCAGAGAGCAAGCAAAATAAACACAGAACGGTCGGCTGAAGGCCCCCACTTTCTATTCCCTGGTTACAAAGTAAAATTAGCTAGCTGGTGGCCAGGGCTGGGAGATTTATTTTGGTCTGAAGTCAACCCACAGATTAACAATATTGGCAAGAACTATACAGGAGGGGAAAATATTTTGGACGAGGCTGCATATGTTTGCAGATACATCATCCCTCTCTGCGCAGTGGCCAAGGTTAAAGAGCAGGCCCAGGCCTCGCAGTCCCCTCCCTAGGAAGAGTCACCTTCCCTTGTGCAATGCCAACTCTCGCCCTCTCGGAGCCATTGCACCCCACACAATGGAGGGAAGGTGCACAGGAAAGCACACTCCCCATCTGGTAGAAGATGGACTTGCTCATCTTTTTTTCCTCCTTTCCTTCCAAGACCCACATTCCATTCTGAGGGTAATTCTCAGGCAACAGCTATTTCCGGATTCTCAAGGACTAACCGAGGGTAGTGTCAGAAAAAACTATCCAAAATGGGAAATGGGCAAAAGAGATTATTGGGTGTTCTTTCAGCTTGGTGCTGGGCTGGCACCTCTGATTGATTTCCTATTGACCAGGCAATTGGCCAATCCCGTGGGGGTTGGGGGCAGAGGCTGGTTAACTTGCAGATTTCTGTCTGGTAGAGATGCAAATAATTTCTAAACTAGCTACCTCACCCTAAATTTTTTTCCATTTAATTGCCTCTAAACACCTAGCTCCTTACTTTCTCATTAGAACTGGTTTTAAGGGATCCCTGGGTGGTGCAGCGGTTTGGCGCCTGCCTTTGGCCCAGGGCGCGATCCTGGAGACCCAGGATCGAATCCCACGTCGGGCTCTCGGTGCATGGAGCCTGCTTCTCCCTCTGCCTGTGTCTCTGCCTCTCTCTCTCTCTCTCTGTGACTATCATAAATAAATAAAAATTAAAAAAAAAAGAACTGGTTTTAACATCTTAGAAGTTCCCTCATTAATGAAGGAGTTAAATAAAATATTTGCCACATGGTCATTTTCTACTGGCACGAACAATCGAGTGGTCTAATTCTGAAACTCCGTTTTGACAAAGGAATGCTGGCATCTGTGGACGGGACATTTTTCTTTGGCCACCTTGTCATCCCAACTCAAGCCTGTGGGCCAATATCCCATGCTCCTCAGGGTGGGCTCCCCAAAGCACCTCGACAGCAGGTGGCCATCCAGGGCCCCTTTATGGAGTCAGGGCTATAGATGAGCCCCTGGCGCCTGGCTCCGCTCACTCCACCCTGCACTGGGGTATACTGATCCTTTAAGGAACAGCTGCGGGCAGGGAAAAGGATCCAGGACAAACAGGAGTCACGAGCCTTCTAGATGGCTCATGAGCTTGGGCAAAAAGAAATCATCAATTTTTTTTAGGAAGTTTGCTCATCCACGAAAAGGGAAGTCCTTTTTTTTTAAGATTTTGTTTATTTATTTTAGAGAGAGAGAGAGAGAATGAGCGGGGGAGGGAGGTAGAGGTCAGAAGGAGAAGAAGCAGGGACCTCAACTGCAGGCTCAATCCCAGGACCCCAAGATCATGACCCGAGCCAACGCCCAACTGACTGAGCCACCCAGACGCCCCTAGGGAAGTCATTTCTGCATTGCATATTTCACTGCGGGTTACTAGAGTACTTCTTAAATTTTAATGCACATACAAGTCAACCTGGGGGCCTTCTTAAAATACAGAGTGGCCAGGGGCACCTGGGTGGCACAGTCGGTTAAGTGTCTGACTCTGGGTTTCGGCTCAGGTCCAGGTCTGGAGATCCAGTCCCACGCGGGGCTCCAGCTCAGCGCGGAGTCTGCCTAAGACATTCTCTCCTTCTGCTCCTACCCCCCTCAAATAAACACATAAATCTTTTTAAAAAATACAGAGTGGGCAGATCTGGGGGCGCTGAGGGTCTGCCTTCCTAACAGCCTCTCGGGTGATGTTGCTGTTGCCAGTCCGCAGGCCCCACTTTAAGTAGCCAGGCTCTGGAGCTGATGTGAGAGCCTGCCCTTTGGAAACCACAGGGCCCTGCGTAAATATGCCAAGAGGCATTGGAGGAGTTATGATTTATACCCAGGGCTCCATTCCCACAAGGCAAGGGGCCACGGGCCTGAGCAAATCCCAGGACCCACCACCTCTTAAGCACACGGCCTGCTCTACATGATCCCCTAAACGCATCACACACCCAATCTTCCTTAATCCCCACAACCAACCTGGGAGGAAAGGAACCACTATAATCTGGATTTTACCAAAGAGGAAATTGAGGCCCACACCAGTCAGCACTGACTTTGGAGCTGGGTCTGATGAGCTCTAAGTACATACAGTCCACCACAGTCTTGCAGGGCTGGGCTCCTTGGCCAGCTCTGCTGCAGTGTCTGAAAGGGAGAAGAGACAACTTTCCTCCCTACCATGTACCACCCCACCGCACCCACCACTCCATCTCCCTGGCATTCCCTGGATAATCCTTCCAGCCTCTCCCTCTGCAGCTGTCAGAGAAAGCCAGAGCAAGATTTTCTCCAAATTCCAGAGTGGACAAATGTTCCTTGAGAACCTGAGGTTTGTGTAGCAGGGTTCTTGGCCCCAAAGGGGAATATGGAGAAATTCAAGGAACTACAGCAGATCCCTGCCTTCAAGGAGGTTACAATCCAATGGAGGAGTGACCCTGCATAGACATCACTGCCATACAAATTTAAATTGTCCTTGCTTCCCCCCCCCCCCACCCCCCCACCCCCCCACCCCCCCCACCCCCCCCCACCCCCCCCCGCTCCGAGCTCCTGGCTTCTCTGGGCAGGGCCCATGTTTATCAGCAGACCTTGTGGTCTGTGAAGATAACCCTTCTGAGCTTTTTTTTTTTTTTTTTTAATGGACTGGGAGCAGGGAAGGACAAGGCAGGTGGCAGATGGGGGGAGGGGGAAGCTTGCAAGTGGCAATTATAGTCTGTTTCAGTTGACAGTGTGCGCTCCCAGGGACCCAGAGACTGGGTGCTCCTTTGCCAAATGTAAATATCAAACCAATAAATGCTAATGTAGCATGAAAAAGTGCTGATTTGGGAGAAAGTTCCAATTATTTAGAGAGCCTGTCTCAGAAAGCGTTTAGGTGTTCCAGCTGCAAGGGGAGCTGGGAAAGGAATTAAGGGGACGGAATTCGCAGCTTCCTTCTGGGTCTTGGTACCACCCTGGCCACCAGTTCCAGGAAGAGGGACCCAGCCAAGAGAGGCATGGCAGCAGGGTGGGGGCAGGGAGGGGACAGCAAACGAGGCAGAACCAGAAAAGGCGGTCAAGGTTCTGAATATTTGGCACCAGAACAGGGAGAGAGAGCAAAAGGCCCTGTTATCAAGATCTCTGTGAACTTGACACCTGCCTAGGAGCAGGCACCTTTGTCCTAGATCACTGTCATCCTGATAGGTTTCCTGAATAGCCATGTCACCTTGCCTCGAGGACCCCTTCCTGATTGATGGCCCTGATCGTTTAGTCCCTCGCCCCCCTACATCCATGCCGCCAGGCACCCACTTTTATCAAGATACCCCACCTTCAAAAGCCAGAGCCACTTGCAGCCTCACCCAAACCCGACACACACACACACACATGCCCACCCCCCAGAGAACCTAGGGGAAGGCTGCTGTTTTGTGAACTTGACCCAATGTAAGTGGCAGTTAGGGGAGCTGAGAGATAGAGACTGCAGGAAAGGAAGCGTCCTGGAGAAAAGACTTGCCAGCGAGTGAGGACAATGGGGTCCCAGGCCCAGCTCTGCTGCCTCCTGGCCCCCAACAAAGCCACCCCGCCTCTCTGAGCCTTGACACCTCGGTTGCTTCCTCTGTAGAATGGGAATAACAGTTCCCACGGGGACAATTAAATGAAGCAAAGAGATTCGTGCGAGTGCTGGGTAACCTGCAAATCGAGACAGTCATTAGGGCATGTTTCTCAGCAGAGGAGGTTGCCTGGGAGACAAGCCACAGTGGGGCCCTCACCCCAGACGGGCTGCAGCCAGACCCCCTGTGTGAATGACATCATGGCCCAAGCTCTGCCAGGCCCTGGGCTTTCTGGGTTCTTTCTCTGGCCTCGGGACACTGAGCAAACACCTTAAGCCTCCTTACTGCACTGCTGCCTCCCGACACTGAGAGCGAAAGAACGTTCCAAGAGAAAACCACTCATCTGCATGCCCGCTCCCCGCCCCCTGCTCCCGGCTAATCTAATCTGGTCATCTAATCGGGTCAAATTTCTATCTGAATCTTTTCTCAAACTGGCCCGATCTCCTTCCCTTCCATCCACTTCCCAGGGCTGTGGCCTTGCTTCACATCATCGTCTGTAGTCTTCCTGCTTCTGCTTCTTTCTCTCTAGCCAGCTCCCTCTTCCCCTCACTGCTGCCTCAGGGAACCCCCTGCCCTGCAGTTTGGCTTTAACCCTGTGTCCCAGCCTCATCCTGCCTCATCCGGTCCTGCGATCACAGCCCAGCCCCCTGCTCGGAGGCCCCAGAACTCACGCCACACCTTCCCGCCTCAGGGCCTTTGCACTTAGCTACTTAGCCAGAACAGCACTGTTGACTTGTCCTCTCGGGCCCAGCTGGAGCACTGGACCCCTCAGCCCCTCAGCCGGATGTGAGCTCCTCCCTCCCACGAGCTATCTTCCTTCTCCAGGCCTGCATGGCTCTTGGCCTTGCGGGATGCTGATTTGGGCTTCTCTGAATGTGAACTCCCTTAGTATGAACTCAGAAGCCCAAGGTCAAGGTCTGGAAGGAGAGTTTCCAGTAAGGAGGAACAGCTGGGTCCTGACCTTAGCAGCTGTCTCTCGCTGAGGCTCCTCTTTCCACTGCCTTTGGGATCTTTAAAACCTTGAGCACACTGTCAACATAGGTGCAGAAGGCGAAAGACCTTGCAGAAGAATGTAAAGGAACTAGGGCAGCATAGCCAGGAGGGCTCTCAGTCTTTCAACCTGTCACAGAATGCTCTGTGCCAGGGGTGACTGGGGGGCTCAGTGGTTGAGTGTCTGCCTTTGGCTCAGGTCATGATCCCAGGGCCCTGGGATCGAGTCCTGCATTGGGCTCTCTGCATGGAGCCTGCTTCTCCCTCTGCCTCTGTCTCTGTGTCTCTCATGAATAAATAAAATCTTAAAAAAAAAAGAAAAAGAAAAGAAAAAGAATGCTCTGTGCCAGGCGTTAGCATCGGGCTGGTCTCTGGAGATACAGCAGTGACCAAGGCAGACCCAGATTGTGCCCTCCCAGAGAAACCTGCTCTTGGGGATGCCAGGACACTTGGGGAGCCCTGAGGAGGGCTCGCACAGAGAAGTGTGAGGCCCTACTCCAGCAGCCAGCACCAACTTGCCAGCCACGTGTGTGACCCACCTTGGAGATGGGTGCTCCAGCCCCACCCACGCCTGTGAACTCTCAGGCTCTCGGATCCTGAGCCACCACCGCCCCGCCAAGCTCCAGATTTCTGAGCCAGAGAAACCAGGAGAGTGAAAGAAATCGCTCATTCTGAGCCACTAGGTTTTGGGGTGATTTGTTACCCAGCAATGTATAACATACTGTGCCATAGATGATTGAGCTCCGGTTGGGTAAGGGGTAGAGAAATAAATACGGCACGATGACAGCGGCTACCATCTGCAGAATACCCACTATGTGCCAGGGCACCCTGCTATGACTCTGCACACCCTACCTAACCCACTCCCCACGCTGAGCCCGAGGCAGGACTTACTATTCCCCATGTAGAGGCAAGGCGCACAAATGTTAACTACTTGTCCACCACACAGTCAGTAAGTGGTAGTGTCTGGGCTCCACCCTCTAGGACTCCCTCTCTCGGGTTCATCTCTTTCTCCTCGTGTGTCCTGCTCAGCATGGACTTGGGCCAACGAGCTATGCTTAGAAGGGAACAAACAGCTTCTAACAGAGATGCCTCCGTGGGGTGCTCTGGGCCCAAATTCCTCTAGCTCCCACTGCTTGTGTCCATCACAGGCAAAAGCCTTGGGAAACTGGCGTGCAGAGCAGATAGTATATTCCAAGAAGGGCTGTACCAGTACCATCCATGCCACATGCTCTTCTACAATGTGACATTGACACTCCCCACGGAGAGACTGGGTCTGTGTCCCCTTCCCTCGAATCTAGGCAGGCCTATCGCTGCTCCCGTCAATAAAGTACAGAGGCAGCGATGGCGGGTGTCTCCCAAGGCTGAGTGTTAAAAGCCCATTTTCCACCTTGTTTGCTAAAACAATCACACTTGAAGCCCTGAGCCACCAGGTAAGAAGTCTCATTACACTGAGGCCACCAGGCTGTGAGTAAGCCCAAGCTATCTGGAGAAGCCACCTGTAGGTGTTCCAGTCCGCAGCCCAAGACTTTGGAGTCCTCCCAGCCCAGCACCAAACATTACAGTGACCAGACCTGCAGATGGCCCCTGCTCCCCGGTTGTCAGTCTTTGAATCTTTCCGGCTGAGGTCCCAGACATTGCAGAGCATGGACAGGCCAGCTCCTACTGCGCCCTGTCTCAATTCTCAACTCATCAAGGTCTGTGAGCATAATAAGATGGTTGTGAGAAGTCACAAAATTTTGGAGCAATTTGTCTCATCGTGAAGGCAACTGAAACAATGTGCCATAAATAAAAGGTGGCTGAGAGGCTGGGTCAGTGGGCAGGTTCCCCCATCCCCAACGTGAACAGAACTGCCACAGTTGCATCTCAGCTCTAAAACCGAGGAATCTCTGCACCCCTCTTATACCCACTGCCCCCCCTTACCACTGAGAACTGAAACCACATCGTTCCCTCTTCCTGTGATTCCTGCCCCCTGTTATGAACTCCCTTGCATCGTCACTGCCCACACAGAATGAGGCTGGCCTGGATAACCAGTAGGGGATGGTGGAAATAATGAAGTGAGATTTCCCAGGGTAGGTCATAAAAGACATCGTGGGTTCTGCGTGGTTCTCTTTTGAATTATTCTCTCTGGGGAAAGCCAGCTACCATGCCATGAGGATTCTCAAGCAGCCCCTTTGGAGGGGCTCACATGACAAACAAACTGAGTACTTCTAGCAACAGCCAACACCATTTCACCAGCCCTGTGAGCGAGCCACCTTGGAAGTGGAAGCCCCAGCTGAGCTTTCAGATGACAGCTGTAACCCTAGCCAACATCTCAGCTGCAACCTCAGGAGATACCCCAAGACGGGACCATTCAGCTCAGCTGCTCCCACATCCCTGACCTTCAGCAACTGTGAAATAATGTTTATTGTTCAAAGTCACTACATTTGGGGGTAACTTATTCTCTGTCCCTATGTTAAACAATACTGGGACCGGGCATACTTTCCTGTCCCTGTGTTCAAATAATACTGAGAACAAGCAAAAATGACTTAGCTATTTTCCCTAAGAAATCCTTGCTCCTAGAAGATAAGACTGAACCAACTTAAAATAGCTTATTATTGAGAGCAGTAGCTGCCTCTTTAAGATTCACTACAAGATCCTCACCTTGTGTACAATCCAAAACTATTTTGCCACCAAGTCTCCCGAACCCCGAACCCCGTTTCTCATCTTGAAGATCTAACTTCAAAATCACCCAGTCCAAAAAAAAAAAAAAAGAAAAAGAAAGAAATCGCCCAGTCCAGTCTCTATAATGCTGTAAATATCCTTCCCCAGACGCCCGCTTGGAGACATGACTAACATTCTGTCAAGGGGTACCATCCTTTCCTGAAGTCGGTCTAATAAACTTAGCTTCACCTGATTGAGAAGCTATTCTGATGGTCTTTTCAGGGAGTTGGTAATCAGTACTGTACACGGCCAAACTGGGGTATCGCTCTTGGGTTTTGTTGGGTCATCTGTCCCTGAACTTCCAATATGGTAGCCGCTAACTGCATGTGGCTATTTGAATTACATAAACTGAAGCAAAATTTAAAATGTACTTCCTGGGGGCACTGGGGTGGCTCAGTGGTTGAGCCTTTGGCTCAGGGCATGATCCCAGGGTCCTGGGATCAAGTCCCACATTGGGCCCCCCCGCAGGGAAACTGCTTCTCCCTCTGCCTGTGTCTCTGCCTCTCTCTCTTTGTCAATCATGAATAAATAAATAAAATCTTTTTTAAAAAATACAATATAATATAATATAATAAAATGTACTTCCTCGATCACACTGGTCACATCTCAAGTGCTTAAGAGCCACATAGACAGCACAGATCTAGAATATTTCCATCTTCAAAGGACGTTCTCCTGGACGAGACAGCTCCAGGGCCAGAACAGCTCCAAAAGTGGATCATTTGCTTCAGAGGATTGGTACCCCTGAGAAAGCTCACAGAAGCAGATGAGTTGGGGGGGGGTAGGTGGTGGCAGCAAACCAGGGGCAGGTCACCTCTCAGGGCAAAGCAGACTGCCAAGCTGGCTTGTCATGGGCCCGACAAATGCCCACATTGGCCACAGGCATAACTCCACCAGGCTGGCCCTGCTGTGGGCTGCAGGATATCATCAAGGCTTAGGCCCACAGTACGTACACACACACACACACACACACACACACACACACACACTGATTTCTGGAACTGTGCATGATTTCTGCAGAGCAGCCCCAGCTCAGCTGGGAAGGAAAATAGATGATCTCCAATCAACACATGGCCTCCCTCATCAACTCACCAGCCTGCGGTGGGGCTTGTTTTCTTGCTTCAGGTCTGACAGCAGCCTGCAGGCCCTCAGAACCTCCTGGCTGAGTCCCCCGCAACCTTGCGATCCCCCAGGTTGCAGACCGGAGGAGAAGTTTGAGAGGAAACGATGGCCTCAGATGTGGCCCTCACCCAACAAAAACTGGCCAAAAGGGCAATTTAGAGATTAATCAGATCTGCAGACTTATTTTACTTTTTCTTTTTTCGGCTCGGAGAATTTTTATTTCTTCCATGGTAACTCTTCCTGGCTGGGGAATGTCACTGAAAATAATTCTGTCTTTGAAACTGTGGGAAAAAGTCACCTCCAACCAGGTCCTCACCATGCAAATCAAGGACATTTCAAACTGCTGGCAATCTGCTCGGGGACTTCAAAGGTGTCCGGGTCCAATTACACTTCATTTGGGGTGTGAATTGAGGAGTCTGGGGGAGGTGGCCCGGGTAGAACGTGTCAGGGTTGATACTGTGGTAATGAACCCAGGCCTTTGTTCCTGGGAGCCCAGCTGCTGACAAGTGGGCTGTTTCCTGAAGGGTGGAGATGCGCTGTGTCCCCCACCAGGTGCAGGAAGCAGGGTAGAGACATAGCTGCCATTAAAAAAAATCATTTTAGGGTGGGCTTTTCTTTTTCTTCACTTTTAAAAATCAAAAGTTTATGGCCATTCTAAGAGGTGGTAGCTGTAGCCTAGGTCAACATTTCAATCTTGCCCTGTTCTAGAAATAGCCATGCTAGGGGTCTCATGTAAGCAGTTCTCAATCTAATTTATGGTTTAGGGACTACCTCGATTTCTGTGGATGAGTATGTTTGGATGGACCTAGGGGAAGGCCTGACAGGGCCTTAACATTCATTCCCAAATGCCTTAAAAAATTGTTTTTTAATTTTGGTTTTGCTAGCTAGCTAAAATAGAACTGACTGGCTGTTACTAGTTTTGGAAACTCAGCCCTCTGTGGACAAAGTTGATGGCTTAAGGGCATTGAAATAGGATTAGCTCAAATTCTTCTAGCCCAAGGATCCCCTCAAAAAGACACAGTATATTCAGAAATCTCAGCCAAGACTGCTGGGTAGATTCTTAGCAGGGTGTGTGATGGCAATAAATCTGGGGTAAGTGGGAGAAATGAGATCAAAAGCTGGCCTCTCCCACTTGCTAGGACGCTTATGCAATTCATTATTTTATGTCCTTGGTTCTTTTTTTCTCAAATGCAGATACCCTGAGAAAGGTAATACATCCAGTTACTAACACCTTAGTGCAAATGCATCCATCAGAAACATTTTGAGAGCACCTGGGTGGCTCAGTTGGTTGAACATCCAACTCTCAGTTTCTGCTCAGGTCATGATCCCAGGGTCTTGAGATCGGGTCCTGGGATCAGGCCCTGCATCAGGCTCTGCGCTCAATGGGAGGTGTGCTTGTAGATTCTCTTCCTCCCTCTCCCTCTGCTTCCTCCCCTGCTCTCTCTCTTTCTCTCTCAAATAAATAAATAAATCTTCAACAAAAAAGAAAGAAAGAAAGAAAGAAAGAAAGAAAGAAAGAAAGAAAGAAAAAGAAAGAAGAAAGAAAGAAAGAAAGAAAGAAAGAAAGAAAGAAAGAAAGAAAGAAAGAAAGAAAGAAAGAAAGAAAAAAGAACCACTTTGAGGAGCAAAGGAATTTGGGTAAAGCTTCCAGTGAATAGGGGAGAAATACACATGCTGGAGTCACACCCCAGGGATTGTATTTCCTAGCGTGGAACCCTAACAGCAATATTAGTTCTTCAAGCTCCCCGGGTGATGAGGAGCCAAGTTGAAAACCTCCAGGGTAGAAGATCCAGACTGAAGAGGGGTGAGGACAGAGAGGGAGGGAGTGAAAGACACAGAAGAAAAAAACATAGTCCCTCTAACGGAAGACCTGAGCTAGAGTTCCCAACACCTCACTTGCTGGCTACATGCTCCTGGTAGTTACTTAAACCCTCTGAACTTCATTTTCTTTGTCTGTTAAGTGGGGACAATAAACTTAATAAATCAGTGGCTCTCAAACTTGGACCTGGAAGGGCATCAGAATCAGCTGGAGGGCTTACTAAAACACAGATTCCCTGCTGCCCCCACCCCAAAGATTATGACTTAGTAGGTCCAGGGTGAACCCTGAGAATTCACATTTCTTTTTTTCTTCTTTAACTTTCTTCCTTCCTTCCTTCCTTCTTTCCTTCCTTCCTTCCTTTCTTTCTTTCCTCTAAAATTTATTTGAGGGATCCCTGGGTGGCGCAGTGGTTTAGTGCCTGCCTTTTGCCCGGGGCATGATCCTGGAGACCCGGAATCAAATCCCACGTCGGGCTCCCGGTGCATGGAGCCTGCTTCTCCCTCTGCCTATGTCTCTGCCTCTCTCTCTCTCTCTCTGTGACTATCATAAATAAATAAAAATTAAAAATAAATAAAAATAAATAAAATTTATTTGAGAGAGGGAATCAGGGGAGGGGCAAGCAAAGAGGGAGAGAGCGAGCATCTCAAGCAGACTCCCCACTGAGAGCTGAGCCCAATGCAGGGCTCGATCTCATGACCCTGAGACCACGACCTGAACCCAAACCAAGGGTCATATACTCAACCGATATGCCACTCAGGTGCCCTAAGAATTCACATTTCTAATAAGTTCCCAGAAGATGCTGGTGCTACTGGTTCTGGACCATGCTTTGAGATTCACAGATATCATAGGTAACCCAGCTGGCAATTATTAATTCACAAAAGTAGTCCATGACTAGGCTTGAAACCAAAGGCAACACCCCCAATCTCTCCTGAAAGGGCTCAAGAGCCACATAGGAGTTGAATTGCATGCAAATATTCTCACTGTTTTAGCATTTTGTTAAAAAACAGCTCACATTCAAACCTGAGGCCTAAAGCCACCAGTGGCCCATCATGGAAAAGACTTCTCTGGAAGAACTGTGCAAGGCCACAGATAGGCCACTTCTAACCCTCCCCTCAAAAAAAAAAAAAAAAAATCCTTGCCATAAGTCATCCCAAAGAGGCCTGGCCCAGTCTTTCTGGAGCCCACTGGGTTGGGGCACAGTCACCAAAAGCAGGTATAACTAACTGATGCAAGCCTCATGCTCCCCAAGGACATGAACCTCCTCCCCTTCTGGAGCACAAGCCACACCATGAAACCCCTGGGGAGTGCGGGGTGGGGGGCACATTTCCTCCTTAAAATGTTCAATGGTTTTCAGAGGCTGGGGGAGGGACTGGGGGCTCCTACCTTAGCTGACCCTCAGAGCAGGGCTGGCCAAGGTCAGGCTTTGATGTCTGAAAGATCATCACCTTCCATTCCGGTCATCCACCCCACCCCTGCTTTTCTTGTCCCAGAGCCCAGTCTCCTTTTGTCTCCAGCCTGGGCCTGCTGCCTCTTTCTGCCCCAGACTTTCCCTACTTCCTCCAGTCTGCAGGTCACCAATTCAAATCCCTAAGGTGTCCTAGACAAGAAGATAAGGAACCCAAGTTTTTACATGTTTGGGGTTGGTAGTTTGAGGCACTACCCCTGATTCTTAGCATTTTCTATGGGGACTCACAAGTGGTGGAATTTGTGGCACAGGGATGCTCCGGGGCTACAGAGGAGTCTCCAGTATCCATATCAGGTCAGCTCCAGAAGGAGACCTTCCAACAAGAAAAGGGAAATTGAACCAAGAAATTGAAACTCTGCCCATATGGGTTACATCTTTCACTTGACATCTCTCACCCACGGGCCTCTGATCACTGATTAGGCACTAAGAACCTGAGATACACAACAGATACACTGGGGCCTCATGTGCATCTGACCAGAGCTGGGACACATTCCCTGCTCCCAGGACCCTACAGCCTGGGCCCACCGCACCCCCCGTCTGGGCCACCTCTGATGTCATCTCCCAAAATGGTGCCAGTTTGAGAGTTTTTGCTTCCCTGGGCTCCAGGCTTCAGGGTTTCAAATTATCACAACCTAAAGCTATTATTTAAAAATTCATCTTATTTATTTGTTAATTGTGTCATCTGTTTAAATGTTATAAGTCCCATAGGGCAGTCGCTGGCAGTCTTATTCACTGTTAAAGCACCAGCCCTAGCCCAGTGGTTGGAATATCTTAATTGGATGTATGCGTGGATAGATGAGTGGGTAGATAGATGCAAGGATGGGTGGGTGGGTAGGTAGATGGATGGATGGATGGATGGATCAGAAAATGGATGCAAGGGTGGATGAATGGAAGGATGGAGGGATGGATGGAAAGAAAGATGGGTGGATGAATGGGTAGGTAGAGGAAGGATGGAGGATGGATGGATGGATGGATGGATGAATGGATGAGTGTATGGTTGGATGGATAGGAGGGTGGACTGACTTTCACGTTACCAAGGTACTTCTGTAGATATCATAACACCTGCACCAACAGTTCTCAAGCCTCTAGTTCTTGGGATCTCTTTTTTATTTATTATTGAGGACTCCCAAAAGCTTTTGTTTATATTGACCGTATCTGTCAACATTTCCCATATTAAAAATGAAAACTGAGAAGCTTAAACTGTATTTATTACTTTATATAAAAATAGCAATAATGAACTTTGTATGGGTGTGGTGAGCAGCCTCTAGGATGGTGCCAAATGATCCCCGCCCTCTCTCATCCATGCCCTGGAGCAATCTCCTCCCCTTGAATGTGATCACTTCCAAAAGCAGTTAATAAAAAGACTGTGGCTTCTGTCTTGGGTACTCACTCTCTGTCTGGGGGAAGCCAGCTGCCATGTCACGAGGCAGCCCTCTGGAGATCCCCCCCGTGGCGAGAAACTGTTGGCAGCAACAGTCACACGAGTGAGCTTGAAGGTGGATTCCTCTCCTCCCTGGGTGAGCTTTGAGCTGATCACAGCCCTGGACCACAGCTCTATCGCGGCCTCACGAAACACCCCAAACCAGAACCTCCAACTAAGCTAGCTGCTCCCGGATTCCCAACCTGCAAAAACTGAGAGATAATAAATGTTTTCAGCCACTACGTTTTGGAGTAATTTGTTATATGGCAATAGATAACTAATACACACTTGAACATCAATAGGACCACTGAATGAAAAAACAACTCTCTTCTGAAATAGAAGGAAATTTACAGAGAAAAGTGGCATCATCTTACATTTTTGCAAACTTCTTTAATATCTGGCTTAATAGAAGACAGCTGCTTTCTCATAGCTGCCTCGGCATTTTATCTGTTGTGATACGTTGTTCTGGTTGCAGTAGAGGAAGGAAATCCAGCCTTGTGGAGTCTTGCAGTTGGAAAAGACAGTCTGAAAGGGTCTCGGGAGCTGCATGACTCCTTGGAACCTACTTTGGGAACTGCTGACCTAGACAATCATGGCTTAAAAAGATTCTAACTCTACGGCCCTCACCCTCAACCTTGGTTTCCTGTTTAGGACATCTGCCAGTTTCTCCGGGCTCTGGGGTGACCATGGTAATTGATACCACCCAGGCAGACTTGTCACCTGCCGGAAGGGATAAAGCTGTCCTCTGTGGCCTAACGGCGGAAGACACTGATGAACTGAATCCCCTGTCTTGACTGCGTCATGCCCAAGATGTCAGACAGAAGGGAAAGGATGCCCCACCTCTGAGCACCGAGCTTGGGGCTGAGGCATCTGGGGCAGAGGGACAGCAGAGGGCTAGCCCTGCACAGTGAGGGCTTCTGGAGACTGGTTTGCTGAGTTCTCAGGGATTTCCCCCTCTCCACCCCTCTTCTGCATGCACCCACTCCCTGGCCCAGCCACCCCCGCC
The DNA here is from genome assembly GCF_048164855.1 of Canis lupus baileyi. Classification (NCBI taxonomy): domain Eukaryota; kingdom Metazoa; phylum Chordata; class Mammalia; order Carnivora; family Canidae; genus Canis; species Canis lupus. The sequence continues at coordinate 90,245,111 of NC_132876.1, forward strand.
CCCATGGTTTAAGGCCTGTTTTCAGCAGGAGCCGGTCTAATTTTCGCTGCCTAGTTGGTCAGAGAAATGCACGCAGCTGTAGCAAAGAATAAAAATAGCCTCCTCCGTGACCAGTTTCTTCCCACTTCCCTTTCTCTCTCTCCATGCGCGCCTCTCTCTTTGTCCCCACCTTCTGTGGAGGCAGGAAGGTCCCTGGAGGGTGTGAGCATCGCTGCGATATGCCAGGTGCCCAAGTTTCCTTCGCAAGCAGCACATGTGCCTCGTTCTATTCGCCTGTGGCCCCTGCTGGCTGGCACAGGCTTCCCAGGGGACAGGACACTGTCAGATGGGTCCCCGCCCGCCCGGAGTCGGTGCACCTCGCTGGGCAGCCTTTGCTCTCTCGCAGGCAAGTGCAACAGACCTGGGCACGCGGAGTACCAGCCGCCGGCGATCAGATCAGGGGGCCCAGCCCCGCCTGGAGCCGGCCAAGGCCTGCCCGGGAGCCTTCGGGGTCTTCCGGCACGTTAGAGGTTAAGCCAGGAACCTCAAGCTGGAAGGAAGGGCGCCCCGGTGCTATGCGCGGAAGCTCCAGGCGGTGTCCCCAGCGTCCCGGGCTTCCTCTGCGCGGGGTCACTGCGCGGCCCGGAGGTGTCTGCCGCTGAACCTGGAATCCGAAAGTGGCCATCGGGCTTTCGAGTTCGAGTTCGTAAGCAGGAGCAGAGACTGCGACCGGCCGCAGCCCAACTCTGCAACGCAAAGGGCTCGCGCGCCCTACGTGACGGAGCGCTTTGCAAACCGTCTACACGCGGCATCCCTGGTGGGAGTCCAGGGATCCGGCTCGCCTGCACATGCCCAGCCTCTCTTCCCCGGAGCCTTAGGACCCGAATGGGGAAAGAGGACGGGCCCCCTCTCTCCTCTCGGGGGTGACTTGCCTTTCTGTACTGCAGTTAGGAAGCAGAGGAAACCACTCCAGCAAAGCCCAGCGAACTCGTCCAAACCACACAAAAGTTCAAACCACACAGACGTTGGCTGCAACGGGGCTTGGAGCGCCGGGCGGGCTTTATCGGTCCCCAGAGGGCTTCGCCCTGCCTCGCAATTGATTAGGGCTCCTGGAAACCACTGAAAGAGTTTATCTCACCCACTCAGCCTCAAGCCCCCTGATGGGCTGGAGAGGGGCCTGGATTCTTCTGGCGGCCAAACCCAGCCCAGCCTCCACCCAGCTCCATAGCCACCAGGGCCACCTGCCTGCCCCCACCGCCCCCCACCCTGACCCCACAGGCTCTCCCCATTTTATGGCAGGAGATAGGATGAGGGAGAGTGAGGGGCTTGGACCTCTGAGGGGGGAAAGGCAATCTGTTCATTGAACAGAGTAGGGGGCCCCACAAGAACCCCCTTTACTTTTGTGCCCTTTCTGTCTTCCTCTCTGCCCTCAGGACCCAGCACCCTTGGGCTGTGGTTGCCCAGTGTCCTCAACGTCAGCCTCTGGGCCCCCTGCCTTTCGAACTTCTTCCCAAGACACACACAGAGAGAGGCAGAGACATAGGCAGAGGGAGAAGCAGAGGGAGAAGCAGGCTCCATGCAGGGAGCCCGATGTGGGACTCGATCCCGGGACTCCGGGATCACGCCCTGGGCTGAAGGCAGGCGCTAAACCACTGAGCCACCCGGGCATCCCTCTGTCAGTTATTTTCTCTGGAAACTCTTACACTAATGGGGCCAAGGCCACGGCCATGGGAATGTTACACAACACAGAAAGGAAGATCCTTCAAACCTGATGGGAGGCCGGGGGATGGTTTTATAAACACGAAAGGTTTAACTGGGAAAGGGTAAGGAATTAAAGTGCGCTTTAACACAAACCAGTGGAATTCATTGGGAAGCCCAGGCAACTACCTGTAGGGGAGAACCTCGGGGGAGTTGACCTTGCAGGCTCACACCAGAAAGCCTGCCACCTTTCCCAGCTGCTTTGGGGCCAGTCGTTGCTATAACAGGGGACAGGACCCCCCTCAATACACAGGAGAATGCTTGCAGCCTCCCAAAGCAGGCAATCCACCCAAATTACCTGAATTCTTTCAGGCTGGCTTCAGCCCCAGCAACTCTAGGTAAGAGAACCCACTGAGAGCATATAAACTTCCAGTGGCTGGTCACGAGGCTGCCTATCACATCTAGTCTCCCCTGACAAAAAGGATACCCTTCCCCAAAAAACACCTAATATACCTAACGGGCTTTACAGTTTACAAAGCCAGTAGCATCCACCGACTCATCTCATTCCAACAACTGCGTGAGCAATGGGGTGTCACCTTTATAGCAGTTAGAATTCGGTTGCCGGAAACAGAAAACCTCTCCAGCTATTTTAAGCAAGAAGAGATTTAATACAGGAAATTAGGTGCTTACAAAATCACTGGCAGAGCCAGAAGAGCAGGCTCTAGACTCCCATAACACCACTGAGCTGTGCCACCAAGATTGCTGCCATTCCTGCCACCACCCAGAAGGTAGGGAGGGTGGGGGCCACCCACAGAGATGTTCATTTTCAAGAGGACACTATGGTAGCTGCCATCCCAGGGTCAGGAAGCCACTGCCACTGCCACCACAATATCTCTCAGTACCCCCAAAGCTGGTGACCAACAAACATTAGAATGTTGTCCCATAGGGCAGCCCGGGTGGCTCAGTGGTTTAGCACCGCCTTCAGCCCAGGGCATGATCCTGGAGACCCAGGATCAAGTCCCATGTCGGGCTTCCTGCATAGAGCCTGTTTCTCCCTCTCTCTCTCTTTCTCTCTTTCTCTCTCTCTCTGTCTCTCATGAATAAATAAATAAAATCTTTAAAAAAAAGAATGTTGTCCCATAGTGCACACACACACACACAACACAGTGTCTCCAGCAGCAACAGCCAGAGTAGCAAGCAAGTAGTCTCTGCCTCGCTGCTGCCCTCCTGACCTTACCCAAGTGAATCTAATCAGTGAAAAATTTTTTAAGATTTATTTACTTATTTGAGAAAGAGTGGGGAGGGGCAGAGGGAGAGGGGGAGAGAGAATCTCAAGCGGACTCTGGTTGAGTGAAGAGCCCAACATGGGGCTTGATCTCACTACCCTGAGATCACAACCTGAGCAGAAACCAAGAATTGGTGCTCAACCACGAATGGGGCTCAACCAACTGCACCACCCAGGTGCCCCAGTGAAACTTAATTCCCATCCACAGCTCTAGCTGCAGAGGTGTCTGGAAACCATGGTTTCCAGCCTTTCCAGCCTTTCCAGCCTCTGCAGGACATGAAGGCACCACAGGACCAGGTTGGAACGGAGGCTGGGTGCCTATTACCTCTTCTTCATTTTGCAGATAAGGAACTAAGGTTCACAGAGGTTAAGGAACGGGTGCAGGGTCAATGGCCATTAACCACCATCTCTCTGCACTCTCATCTGTTACACGAAACCAACGGTTCCATTCCATTTGGGGTTTTGGTAGTCTCGGGGCATCTCTCAGCCAGAGAGGGCAGACGACAGCAGAAGCTATCGCACACCGTCTGCATGCTCAAGGGCTGGACAGCATGCAGTGAAGTGGAATCAAGGCCCCAAGATAGAGAACAGCTTGTCTAAGGTTGACAGGCAGAGGGGACTCAGAATCGAACCTAGGGTTCCTAGCCACACATTGCATAACATGTTCCTATCCTTAAGCACACACAATCACACACACTTCCATCACCATCTGGAGGACAAGAAGATAAGAGATAAACTCGGGCCGTCCCTGGAGGCATGCAATTCTCTAACACTCACTGAGGACAGCTGCTCTACATTTTCCCAGGTGAGGTAGTACATGGCTGACCCGCGTCCAAGCCCCACAATCACGTTTGAGAAATTCTCCATCCTCCTAGTTGCCTTTCACCAGAGAAGCTAAAAACGCCAGAGAGTCACTTTCCCTCTTACTGGTGTGCCTAGCGCGGGCTCCTGACTTAGACCCAACCAATCAGATGCCCCCGTGAAAGACTGGGATGCGGGAGCTGGTGATGCAAGGATGCAGGAAGCCCAGAGGTCCATTCTGGTGGAGGGTGGCAGTCACCACGGCAATGACATTCCATTTCTGGGATGGCAGGGACCATAACCATATCCACAGGTGGCAGTGTAAGCTGGGCGTCCTGGACTTGGCAGCGGGGCTGTCCCTGGATTGACCTGACCTTGGCCATGGTCCTGACCACCACGCAGTCTCCTTTGGTTGGCCTGCTTTCCAAACCCAGTTCTCCAGCCCTCCTGATTATTTTGTGAACTCCCCAAGTTCCTTTCGATAAAGTCCTTTTCTGCTTAAATAAACCAGAATGACTTCCTGTTACTCGAAGCCAAGAACCTGGGCCCAGCTGCCAGATTTTGCCTGGCTTCCCTCAGTGAGACCACACAGGACACCACCAATTCCTAGACACCTCATGTATCCCACCCAGTCGGCTCCCTGGGAGCTCCCTCTCCCAAGACCTCGGCATGTTGACCTTACATCAGGAGAACTGGCCTGGTCTGACGGAGGGTCCTATCTCTGTCCCCAGCAGCCGCATGATGACATTCCTGGGCTCAATTTCAGACCCCCATCAAAAGGCTTTCTCCCTGACCGTGACCTTTGCTTGGGCACAAGTCGGAGGCCTCCCACACACACCACTCGCACATACCTCCCCAAGGTCACCAATTCAGCATCCAGAGAACATTTTCTCTTTTTTTCCAGAGGCTTTGCTTCTTTGTTAGCCTTTGTTCTGAGCTGCCACGGAACAGCTGCGGGCCCCGCTCAGAATCAAACAATGTGGGCTGGGGCACAGGGGCTCCTGGGAGAGTACTGGCTGGAGGTGAGAACCCAGGTTCGAGGCCTCAGTTCCACTACTTGCTCATGATAGGGCAGAGGGAGAGTCCAGCCATAGGAAAGTGAGTGATGCTGCCTGCTGACAGCGGCCCCGGGAACAAAGGAAGACCGAGAGAAGGGCATTCCCCACCTAAGGTGTGGGGTGGAGGGGTCAGAGCAGCGGTGGAACTGACGGGAGCCTCAGTCAGAGGCAGGCAGGAACAGGAAGGGGCTGGCTTCCCACAGTCAGCACCGTGGGGCCAGCTCAAAGCAGCCTCTGGCTAAATGTCGACAGGGGTCAGGAGAGGGGGCCTGTGTCAGGTGCCGGCCCCAGCCGTGAGCAGTCTGGAAGTCCACTGGGATTACCACAAAATGCTGTAAACTTGGATTTATCTCCGAGATACTGTCTTTGTCCTCGTGATCATCGTTTTCCTAGTTAGGAGTCCTGAAAACAGAGCTGGGTGTGCCCCGAGGCCCGCAGAGCCAGAATGCTGCCGGCAGGATCGATAGGGCCACCGCTGTCCTGGCCAGGACTCTGGAAGAAGCAGGAGTAGCTTTCTGTAGGCAACATGGAAGACAGAAAGGCAGACTGGGGACCAGCAAAGAAGGAGTATTTTTCTCCCCTCCGTCAGGTGAGCAGGAGAGGTTCAAGATCATGATGGGGCGCTGACAGCAGGGGTGGGCTGGAGACAAGATGGGAAATGAGCTTGCCATCAGACTGTGATGGGGTCGCAAACATCAGCCTCAGCCGTGCCTGGAAGGAGGAGCATGGATTTTAGAGTCAGACAGCCCTAGGTTCAAATCCCAGCTATGCCATTCAAGAGACGTGGGATTTTAGGCAAGCCTTTTTATGCAGACTGTTAGGTGGACAGCCCCCGATGAGCTGTGCTTCCAGTATGTGTGCCACGATGTAGCCCCCTCTCGTGTTGGCTCTGGGTTTGGCTGTGTGACTTTCTTTGGCCAATAGGACATTAACAGAGGCTTGGTGTGTACCTACACGCTAAGGTTTGTCCTCTTGGGACGCTTCTGTCCTGGAATCCAGTTGCCATGCTTAGGGAAGCCCAAGCTAGCCTGGTAAAAAAGGTCAGGAGGCAAAGGACCAAGGCAGCCCAACCAACGGCCAGCACCAACACCCCAGGCACGTGAGAAGCCCTGTTTGACCTTTCAGCCCAATCTCGCTGCCAGCTGACTGTATCCACACAAGAGACCCCAGCCAAAGCCACCTGGAGTCCAAGAACCACCCAATTAATCCATAGAATCATGAGAAATTTTCATTCATTCATGATGACTTAGCATTGTTTGAAGCCACTAAGTAATAAATGAAACAACATTTAACATTTCTGAGCCATGACCACCCCGAGCATGATTCCAGAAAACGGGGTGATGATATTTGTTGCCAGAAGTTATGAGGAGTAAACGTAAGACACCGTAAGATCATTTCCTGAGCATCTGCTGTGTTTCAGGGACTGCTGTAGATGATTTATACATGGAATTTAAAGCATCTAATCTGCAGAGCACCTCTGGGCAGTACCTACTGTTTGGCCCACCTTACTGGTAAAGACCCTGAACTTAGAGGTTCAGTAACTTGCCTATGGTGGCACAGCTAAGGGCAGAGCTGGGCCCTTACCCCAGGTCCCTTTGGTTCTAACCACGATGGCCCAGCCAGGCCTCCTCCACTGTCACCAATGAAGGGACAGCCTTCCGGGGAAGTGCCAAACCTTCCCATAATTCTTTTCTTTTTTTTTAAGATTTTATTTATTTATTTATTCATGAGAAACATGAATAGAGGCAGAGACACAGGCAGAGGGAGAAGCAGGCTTCCCATGAGAAGCCTGATGCAGGACTCGATCCCAAGACCTCTGGATCACGACCTGAGCTGAAGGCAGACGTTCAACCACTGAGCCACCTAGGTGCCCCTCTTCCTGTATTTCAAGAGCTCTGTCAGGTAATTGGAGGAGGGAGGCAGGGAGCATGCTCACAAGGCTGGCATCAAGCAAGCTCACATCTCCTTGAGGGCAAGTTAGCATGATTCCTTTTGGTGCCTGTCCTGTGTTCCTGGTGTGGCTTCTGTGAGCCCTGGGTCACAGGGGATGTCAGGGCTCAGAGCAAATCCATTTTCACTTCTAGGGAAGCAGCTAATGGAGGTCAGCAGATCCAGTCACAGCCAAAAGGCGGCTTGTTTCTCAAGAGGCAGGAAGTGCCAGGGCCATGGGTGCCTGCCCCCACCACTGGAGAGCCTCATGAAGCCATAAGCCAGCCAGCCCATGTGTCCCCCCCACCCTCCGCCAGTCCCCTAGAGATACTCACACACACACTAAACCATGTGGGAAGGGATGGCTGTGGGGACCCAACCCACAGTGAGGTGGGGAGTGGGCCAGAGGCAGACACTCTCCCTCCCCTCCCAAGAACTAGTGAGTGACATTGAAGGGGGTAGTGGAGGAGTCTCTCCTTGTCCTCACCGAAGCTGAGAGCAACCCTCTCCACTCCTGAGGCCGAGGAGCAACCGTGTCGTAGGTGGGCTAAGGAACCCCCCTGGCTGAAAATAAAATCCACAACCTACCTCCCCAGTTCCTTGATTCCACCCATGGTACTCAGAAAGCCTTTGCCCTCACCGCGTCCCTTTCAGAAGAGGCTCACCCATGGCTCAGTCGGATAGACAGCCGACTCTTGATTTCAGATCAGGTCATGGTCTCAGGGTCGTGAGATCGAGTCCTAGTTGGGCTCCTCACTGGATATGGAGCCTGCCTGAGATTCTCTCTCCCTCTCCCTCTGCCCCTCATCCCTGCAACCCCCCAACTTGCACGCATGACCACACACACATACACATACACACACACACACATTCCTTCTCAAATGAATAAATAATTTTTTAACAATGAAAGTGCTCATCCATGACACCATATGTGGAAAGAGCTGGTCTGAAAGTATATTGCCAGGGTGATCTCAACTTTGCTTAAAAATTACATATATTTAAAATTTATATATATATGTGTGTATATATATGAAAGATACATGAAAATGAGTGGTGAGAGCCATCTGAAAATGTTGACAATGATTGTCTCACGTGGTAAGGTGACTTTTTTTTCTTTATATCTTCTTGCATCTTTGACTTCTCTACAAAGGGCATGATTGCTCTTAGCATCAGAAAATAAACTCTATGGTCTGTGCTGCTTTTTATGAATGTGAGTGGCCTAGAAAACTCACACCTTAAAACTCTTCCCATCCAGCACCTTCATTATCTGTTCACACCTGGATTATTAGCTGGTGTCTCAGGACATAATAATATTCAACTAGGGGAGTGGGGGTGGAGGGGGCTGGGGGTGAGAAGAGAAAGGGGAGAGCCTCACCAACCCCTATGGCAAAAGGGGCAGGGCCACTGAGGCAAAGCAGAAGGCGGCGGGGGCAGTGAGCCTGCCCATCCTTACCATAGAGACCAGAGTCCAATCACAGTGCAAGGCTGGGCTGGAGAAGTTGCTGGAATGGAGGGCCACCCTGCCTGGCCTGAGGCTGGGAGGACAGGAAGCCCTGGGCTGGAAGTAGAATTCTGAGGCTGTTCATGCATGCCACCTGGTTCACATTGGACCCCATCACTTAGACTAACAGCCCTATCTTGCAGGCTGAGTGTGGATTATAGAGAGATGAGGTGGTGCACATACAGTGCCCAGCACAGGTCCTAACACACACTAGGCACTCACTAAATGCAGTTATGATTATTGGGAATAAATATATGCCCACCAGCACCAACCCTCTGGGTGAGCTCAGCATCTCAGTCATCTGGTACCAGAAAAGGAATAAGCTATGCCATACCTTCAGCCAGTGATCCCCTGTTTTGTCCCTTGTTGGGTCCTGCTGTCCATGAAGCCAGAGAAATTTTTTTCTACCCCCAGAGCAGTTTTTAGGTGTGCTCTGTTAATGCAACATTGCAACAGCAATGCCAGCCGCTCATTAGCACGGGTGAAAAATGTGCAGACGATACCACGAAAGTCCATTAAAGTAGCCCAGATGATTGGGGAATGTTTGTTTTGCTCCCCGTCAACTCTGCTTGGAGCAATGCCAGTAACCCCAGCCAGAGTGGGACCCAAGTGGGGCAGGGAGGGTCTGAGGAAAGCAGACACAATTGGGAATGACAAAGTTCTCTCCCATAGGGAAGTGGGACTCAAGATAAATTCCTCCTCCTGCACTTTCAGGCTTGCAGTGCCCAGCTCCTCACTCCCTGCTCTGACTTGCACACCTGATCCCAGGAAGGGGCTTTGAAGTCATTTATTTACATGTTAGTGTGAATTTCAGTGTGCCTAACGGCCTCTCGTCCCTTGAAATCTCACTGTATAGGAAGGCCCTTGGCCTTAACTGAGAAAATAAGGAGTTCTAATTTTTATGTTTTAACCATTGTGGGCCCAGCCACTCACATTCCCAAGGGCCAGACCCTCCCTACTCTCTGAGTCCAGTAATGTGTATATTTGCCTTTATTTCTTTCATTAAGGAGACTAAAATAAAAGCACCAAAGGCTTCTCTTAAAAGAGAAGGATTTAGAGAGTAAAAACAATGTTAAACTGGCTAAAAGGGGAAAAAGAGACAGACCTCAGGAGTCATAGGGAAAAAATGGACAGATGTGACAACACAAACCTCCTTTGCAGTGGACTACAGCATCGCCCTGAGATTGCAAACCAGTGTCCCACACATCCACATGTTCCCAACCCAAACATGTGTTGTTTCTTTTAGTGCTCAAAATTTTTTGAACAAGTTGCCAGCACTTTAAAATTAGAAGTTTCCCCATAAAAATCTATATTTCCAGCATCTTCTGAAGAATCAGAAGATCTGACACACTGGTTCCCACCTTCCCACCGGGCAATACTTGGCCGGAGCCCAGCAAAGAGGGGTGTGCTTCCTGGCCCGCCACAGACTCGCTTACTTGCACAGCTTGCCTAGCCTCAGCAGGTCCCTGAGATGTGCCATAAATGCAAGATAAAGACATAAGATGCTCTCGGAGACCAGGTTTGCAACACATCCAACAAAAAGTTAATATCCATTATATAGAAATAAGAATCAGACAAACAGTTTGAGTGGAAAATGGGGAAAAGTATAAACAGCTAATTCATAGAAAAAGGAATGCAAGTGGAAAAGAAGCCTGAAAGATACTCAACCTACTGGTAGTTAGGCAAATGCAAAGGAAAATGAAAAGATACTTTTTTTTCAAAAGCCATCAAATTGGCAAAAAATCAAACTGCTTCCTAACATGGCTGTTGGAGAGTGTGTGGGGGAAGGAGAACTTGTGTGCATTGCTGGTGTGCATGTAAATTGGTGCAACCTTTTTGGAGGGCGATTTGCAGTTCCAATTATTATTTTAAATGCATATACCTTGGAGTGCCTGGGTGGGCCAGTCGGTTAAGCGTCTGCCTTCAGCTAAGATCATGATCTCAGGGTCCTGGGGTTGAGCCCATGTTAGGCTCCCTGCTTGGGGGTTGAGGATCTGCCTCCCCCTCTCCCTTTGCTCCTCCCCCTGCTTGTGCTCTCCACTCTCTCTCTCTCTAAGGAATAAATAAAATCTTTTTTAAAAAATCTATATACCTTTAAAGAAATGTACAGAAGCTTTTTATTGAAGTAGAACACACATGTAGAAAAGGACAGAGATCCTATGTGGCTCAGACACTCAGCGCGTCCATGTAACTATTGCCTAGATCAAGAAAGAGGGCATTATCAGTGCCCAGAAGACCCTGTGCTCTCTCTTACTCAGTAAATCCCCTAGGTAACCACTATCCTCACCCCTAACAGGATCTGCCTGTTTCTGAACATTTCATGAATGGGATTATGAAGTATATATTCTTTTGTGTCTGGCTTTTTTCACCAAATACTATATTTTTAAGCTTCATCTATATTGCTCTGTGAAGCAGAACATTCATTTTTGTTGCTGTATAGAATTCCATTGCAGGACCAGACCATACTTGATTGTTCTGTTGTACTGTTGAAGAACATTTCGGTTGTTTCCAGTTTGGGGCTATTGTAAATAGTATGGCTATGAACATTCTTGTATGTGACTTTGGGTGCACATAGCAACACGTTTCTGTTGGGTATATCCCTCTCGACAGCATTTTCCCTCTGGAATCTAGCTTATAGAAACCCCCAAGAGAATAAGCCTGAACACTCCAAAAGTGTTCATTGTAACATTAAAAAATAGTGGGGTCAAGGGTTCTTGGGTGGATCAGTCATTAAGCATTTGGTCCTTGGTTTGGCTCAGGTCATGATCTCAGGGTCATGGGATTGAGCCCCTTGTTGGGTTCTACACTCATTGTGGAGTCTCTGCACTCAATCCGGAGTCTGCTTGAGAATCTCTCCCTCTCCCTTTGCCCCTCCCTCTGCTCATGCTCTTTCTCTCTCTTTCTTTCTAAAACAAACAAATAAAATCTTTAAAAAAAATAGTGGAGTCAACCTCAGTGTTTACTAATAACAACATGGTTAAAAAAATATTATCTAGGAGTGCCTGGGTTGGCAGGCAGTTAAGTGACCCTTGATCTCAGCTCAGATCTTGATCTCGGAGTCATGAGTTTGAAGCCCACATTGGGCTCCATGTGGGGCATGGAGCCTAATTAAACTATATATATTACCTAATGCTTAATCCTGACTTGAAATAGTATGTAGCCAGTAAAAAAGGAGAATGAGATATATTGGTTCTGATAATGTAAGGCTGCCCACATACTGTCAAGTGAAAAAAAAGCATTCTGCAAAAATATAGATATTAAAATAGGTAGATATTGTGTGATTCCACTCTTTTTAAGATTTTATTTATTTATTCATGAGAGATACAGAGACATGGGCAGAATCACAGGCAGAGAGAGAAGCAGGGTCCCTACAGGGAGCCTGATGCAGGACTCAATCCCAGGATCCCAAGATCATGACCTGAGTCAAACGCAGATGCTCAATCACTGAGTCACCCAAGAGCCCTGGTGTGATTCCACTTTTTAAGCAAACAAAAGATAAAATAGAACAGGATGAGATTTTTCATACACTCTATATATCTCAAATGTAACTACTTTCCTCCTTCTTCATTACCGCTGTCCTATACTAAGCCCCATGACTTTTGGTGTTGAAAACACAACAGTCCTCTTTTTTTTTTCTTTTTTAAATATTTATTTATTTTACTTTTGAGAGAGAGAGAGAGAGAGAGAGAGAATAAGCACAGGGTAGGGGAGAGGGAGAGAGAATCTCAAGCAAACTCCCCGCTGAGCAAGGAGCCTGACATGGGCCTCGATCCCACAACCCTGAGATCATGACCTGAGCTGAAATCGAATTAGATGTTTAACCAACTGAGCCACTCAGGTGCCCCAAACACAACGGTCCTCTTATTGGTTCACCTCTCAAGTCATCTCTGTCACCATCAGGAAGGTGGGGGCTCAGGAGACTGCCCGTGGAAGTGTTGGCCTCAAGAGTATGCTGCTGTAGCAGCAATGCAGGCCCAGGAGGCCACTGTAAGACTGATGGTGGTACTACCCATAGTATTGCCCATCAAGTGAAAAAAGTGTCTTGCAAAACTTTAGGCAGAAAATAGGCTGATTTTCAAAATACTTTTTTTTAGAGGGAGAAAAGGAAAGCGGGGGGAGGGGCAGGAACAGAGGGAGAGAGAATCTCAAGCAGGTTCCATCGTCAGCATGGAGCTCGACACCGGGCTGGATCTCACCACCCTGAGATCATGACCTGAGCAGAAACCAAGAGTCAGATGGCTAACTGACTGAGCCACCCAGGTGCCCCTTAAAATAAAAATTTTAAAGTTCAAACAATACTTTACAAGTGAACCTATGTAGGTGCGTTAAAATCATTGAAAGCCATCTCATTATCCAGCAAGCGGGTTACAGGCAGGTGTTCTCTGAGGAACCCTTCACCACCACGTCCTAGTGACGAGCCACGTGTCCAGGCAGGCAGGGCTTGAACGGCAGCTGCTCTGCGTCCTGGCACAACAGAAGACAGAGGAGTGTGGGGAATGGCTCTGAGGCTCTCTTCCATTTGCCTCCCGTACCAGAGACTGGCGGGATGGGGGAGGGTCGTGGGGGGACGGGGGGAGGGGCTTAAACAACAGAAATCTGATTTCTCCCAGGTCCAGAGCTAGAACCCCAGATGAAGGTGCCAGCCAGGGCCTCAACATACGAATTGCAGCAGGGGGTACATAATACAGCCTAACACCTCCTTATCTCCTCTGGGACGCTTTCAGAAGACATTCCTGGGTTCTGATGAGGTATGAGAGCTTCTTCATACCACCTGCCACAGGACAGGGCCACAGACCACAAAACCACCTAGCTAGGTACTGCCAGCCTGGAATTAGACCGTCTGGGCCCATGTACTTTAGTGGCATCCTTTCTGCTATGGGACGACGACCCAGGGAGCCGGCACTTTCGGCTGATCTTCCTTTCACTGTTTTTGTAAGTAATACAGTGTCCAAGTCTAAAAGTGGCACACTGCATATTTACCAGCCAAATTAGCCCGGCCTTGGCCTTGGCTTTCCTGGAAAGTCTTTGTGTGTGCTTGTCAACAGACACTGGAATGCGTTGTAAAAACAAAAACACCAGTCCTGCTTACAGAGGTGGGAGAAAGGGGACACGAAGGGCAGCTTCCAATTCCATGCTCTTTTTCTCCCCTGCATCCAGCACCCAGCCTGTAGGTCCCCCGTATTTGAACTTCCTTGATGTTCACAAAGTAGGAGCACCCAGCTGGCTCAGTCCGAGGAGCAAGAGATACTTGATCTCGGGGTCATGAGTTTTAGCCCCACGTTGGGGGTAGAGATTCCTAAAAGAAATAAAGCTTAAAAAATACATTAAAATAGGGGATCCCTGGGTGGCTCAGTGGTTTAGTGCCTGCCTTCGGCCCAGGGCATGATCCTGGAGTCCTGGGATCAAGTCCCACATCGGGCTCCCTGCATGGAGCCTGCTTCTCCCTCTACCTGTATCTCTGCCTCTTTCTCTCTTTCTCTGTCTCTCATGAATAAATAAATAAAATCTTAAAAAAAGACATTAAAATAAAATTTAAGAAATGAATTAACAAAAGAGAAAACACAATTATATGTGCCTATCTGCGAGCATTTAAATATTTGGCGGGGAGGCATCTGGGTGGCTCAGTGGTTGAGCATCTGCCTTCAGCTCAGGTCGTGATCCGGAGGTTTTGGGATTGAGTCCCACATCGGGATCCCCACAGGGAGCCTGCTTCTCCCTCTGCCTATGTCTCTGCCTCTCTCTCTGTGTTTCTCATGAATAAATAAATAAAATGTTTTTAAAAATGAATATTTAGAAGAATCTTTTAAACTTTCACATGTGAACTGATCATACTAATAATCCTTGAGGAAAGAAGATGAAGTACATGGAGGAGATTGGAACATTTTATATATATTTTATACAACAGGCCCCAGAGAGCCAGTGAACTGCCAAGAGTGGGAAGGCTGGCCTTCCGAAGTCCAAAGCTGAGTCCACTCACAGTGAACATCCCACACAGGAATCATTACTCTCCACTGTTTCCCCAACAAATAAGTTTGGCTACAGAATCAACACCACAATAAAAGCACCTCACATCCAGTAGGCTGACCATTATTACAAGCAAATAAACATCAGAGAATAAAAAGTGTTGACAAGTACATGGAGAAATCGGAATCCTGGCATCCTGCTGGCAGGAACATAAAATGGGTCAGGCAGTCTGGAGAACACCAAGCCAGTCACAAAAGGACAAATACTGCATGATTTCACTTATATGAGGTCCCTGGAGTAGTGGAGCTCATAGAAACAGAGAGTAGCATGGAGGCTGCCAGGGGCCAGGAGACTGGGGGGAATGTGAAGTTAGTATCCAAGGGATATAGAGTTTCCGTTTGGGAAGACAGAAAAGTTCTGGAGATGGATGGTGGTGATGCCGCTCCACTATACACTTAAAAATGCTTAACATAGGAAAAAAAATGCTTAACACGGAAGAGCCTGAGTGGCTCCCCAGTTAAGCATCCGACTCTTGATTTGGGCTCAGGTCATGTTCTCAGAGTCCTGAGATCGAGTCTCGCATCAGGCTCTGAACTCAGCAGGCAGCCTGCTTGAGATTCTCTCACTCTCTCTCTCCCTCTGCCCCTCCCACCTCGAAAATAAATAAATAAATCTCTTTAAAAATGCTTAAGATGGCCAACTTTATGTTATGTGTCCTTTGCAGTAGTAGAAAGTGGTATAGTGCTCACTTTGGCTGTGCATGCGGTAAAATCAGGCTGGTACTGAGATCAGCATGGCCCATGTACAACAATGACATGCAAATTCAGGAAGCATTCTGTGTTTTTTTTTAAATGCATAAAAGATACGAAGACTGGAATAAAAATGTCCTAGTATCCTACAACCTATCTCGCCAAAAAAAAGTATAAAAAATGATGTCTTCTAAAATAAACTTTATACTACACACACACACACACACACACACACACACACACACACAGTTTAGCTAAAGATTTGAGAGGCTTTGCTGCCTAGAGATGGAACTTAATAAAGATACCAGCTCCCTGGCGCCAGTTGCTCACATATTAAGAGAGGGAATGAGCTCATCCACCTGTGAGCTAATTGCCAAATTCCCCGCGGGGGACCGTCTCCCATCAGAAAAATGGACACACTGTGGGCACATCATTTCCCTTTTCTCTCTTTCTCTCTTCTCTGTACACAGCCTAGGTGAGAGGATACGGGTCAAAGGCTGAGACATACGGAGCCTTTCTGAATGCTCTCTCCATCCTCTTTGTCTCTCCCTGCCCTGGTCCCACTGCACTTCGTCGTAGAACCTTCAAGAGCTCCTCCTGCACCATAGCTGCAGCAGCAATTACTCGTTCCACATGTGTCTTTCGGCTCGTCTGACTTACTGCTGAATTATTAGCTGACTTTGTATGGCTGTGTGTGTCTTCTCTCCCCAACTAGACTAGAAGTTCCTCGAAGATAGACTTTGATTTCTTTGCCCCTTTCGGATCTCTTTAGCACTTGCATCAATGTCTAGTGTATAGAAAGGGGCAGGTACATCCAGACAATGGAATACCATTACACACTCAAAAGAAATGAGCTATCAAGCCATGAAAAGACAAGGAGGAACCTTAAATGCATGTTATTAAGTGAAAGAAGCCAGTCTGGAAAGCTACATACTGCATGGGTCCAACTACATGACATTCTGGAAAATCAAAACTATGGAGACAGTAAAAAGATTGGGGGGTGCCAGAGGTTTGGAGGTGGGTGGGGCGTGGAGCAGGGAGGGAGGAACAAATAGATGGAACACAGAGGACATTTAGGGCAGTGAAACTACTCTGTGTGACACTATAATGGTGGATACATGACATTATGCATGTATCAAAACCCATAGAATGTAAACACAAAGTGTGAACCCTACTGGAAACTGTGGAGATTGGTTAATAATAACATACCAATATTGAACCAGTCTTCTAATGGGGGAAACTGGGGTATATGGGAGCTCAATACCGTCTGCCCAATTTTCCCATAAACCACATCCACATCCTCCCTCACTTATGAGGGAGCTGGAAAGGTTTATCCAGGCCTGACATTTTTTTTTAATTGAGGTATAATTGACATATAACATTATATTAGTTACAGGTGCGCAACATACGGATTCGATATCTGTATACACCGTGAAATGCTCACCGCAATAAGTCTAGCTTACCTTCCCCCCCCACCGCCCTGTCGCCATATAAAGTTACATAAGATGCGATCCGATGTTGTTGACCAGAGTCGCCATGCTGTGTGTTACAGCTCCATGACATGTTTATTTTATGGCTGGAAGTTTGTACCTCTTAACCCCTTCTCCCATTTCACCCACCCCAACCTCACTCCCCTCCAGCAACCACCAATCTGTTCTCTGCATCTGTGAGTTTTGTTTGCTCGTTTGTTTTGTTTTTTAGATTCCACATATAAGTGAAATCATATGGTATTTGTCTTTCTCCGTTTGACTTATTTCACTTGGCGTCATACCCTCTGGGTCCATGTTGTTGCAAATGGCAAGATCTCATTCTTTTTTATGACCAAGCTGTATTTCATTGTACATATATATACCATATCTTTTTTATCCATTCATCCATCAATGAATTGGTTGCCTCCATATCTTGGCTATTGTAAATAATGAACATATGGGTGCATATATCTTTTCAAATTAGTGTTTTCATTTTCTTTGGATAAATACCTAGCAGTGAGTTACTAGATCGTTCTATTTTTAGTTTTTTTTTTTTTTTAAGGAACCCCACACTATTTCCCACAGTGGCTGCACCAATTTACATCCCCACCAAGAGTGAGTGAAAGTTCCCTTTTCTGCACGTCCTTGCCAATACTTGTTATTTCTTGTCTTTTTGATACTAGACATTCTGACAGGTGTGAAATGATATCTCATTGTGGTTTTGATTTGCATTTCCCCAATGATGAGTGATGTTGAGCACTTTTTCATATGAGTGTTGGCCATTTGCATGTCTTCTTTGGAAAAATATCATCTATTCAGATCCTCTGCCCTTTTTTTAATTGAACTGGTTTTTGCTCTTGAGTTGTATGAGTTCTTTGTATATTTTGGATATTAGTACCTTATTGGATGTATGATTTACAAATATTTTCTCCCATTCTGTAGCTTGCCTTTGTGTTTTGTCAATGGTTTCCTTCACTGTGCAGAAGTTTTTTAGTTCCATGTAGTCTCACTTGTTTATTTTCGCCTGGGTTGCCCTTGCAGTTGGGAGTAAGATCCAAAAAATATCTCTGAGACTAATGTCAAGGAGCTTACTGCATATGTTTTTTTAGGGATTTTATGGTTTCCGGTCTTATATTCAGTTTCCTAGTCCATTTTTTTTAGTTGATTTTTGTGTATAGTGTCATATAGTGGTCCGGTGTCATATAGTGGTCCAGTCTCATTCTTTTGTATGTGGCTGTCTAGTTTTCCCAACACTATTTGTTGAAGACAGCGTCCTTTCCCCATTGCATATTCTTGCTTCCCTTGTTGTAAATTAATTAACCATGTGTATGTGGGTTTATTTCTGGGCTCTCCATTCTGTTCCATTGATCTAAGTGTCTGTTTTTATGACAGTATCCTACTGTTTTGATTACTATGGCTTTGTAGTGTAGTTTGAAATCAGGACACATCATGCCTCCAGCTTTGTTCTTCTTTCTCAAAATCCTTTGGCTATTCAGAGTTTTTTGTTGTTCCATACAAATTTTAAGATGGATTGTTCTATTTCTGTAAAAAAAAATGCCACTAGAATTTTGATAGGGATCGCATTGCATCTATAGATTGCTTTGGGTACAGACCTGACGTTTTCCAAAATGCAGTGAAACATAGTTGGGAGTAAATTAAAGTTTCTCTTTGAAGTCAAAGAAGAAAAATTGGAAGAAGAGTAAGCATTTATTTGTGAACTACAATTTATGCAGGAAGTTGTGTTTCATTACCTTTCGCCCTAATCAGTATATTATACTTTGTTTTGAAATCACAAGTAATTTACAGAGAACCAAAGCATCCTTAATTATATCTGAAATCCCCTTTCGAAGCCTTCTCCAGCCCTGACTGCTAAAGGAAAGGAACAGGCCACATACGACTTCATTCATAGAACTAAGAAAAGGAGTTAAAAACCAAATGTCCAGGGCACCTGGCTAGCTCAGTCAGTAGAGTATGTCACTCCTGATCTCAGGGCTGTGAGTTCAAGCCCCACACTGGGCATGGAACTTGCTTAAAAAACAAAAACAAAATTAATAAATGTCCAACATTACAGCAGTTATACTTGCCTATCATACAGTTTCTAGAAAGACAGTATTCAGGGCACTACACTGCAGAGAGAAATACAAAGGCTCTGATGTCAATAGAAATTTGTCAAGAAAGTGCTCAGCCAACAGGCGGTGGGCAGGATGACCGTTCCTGGTGGCCATTTCTGTCTATAATAGACCAGAGCAGGTCTACATCAGTAGCCCGTGTGAACTTCCGCTGCCTTCCCTACCCATCCAAACCTGAAATGCAACACATAAACAGGTTGAAAATTCTTCTGTATGTCCAAGTGTCCAGCTCTCACTATATTGAGCTCACTGCACCTGTAGCAAGGGGCATTAACTAACATTATTTTGTAGGCATTTGGGGCTCCTGACCTCAGGGTACAAAGGTGTGGGAAGGAGAGGCAAATTAGCACCTCTAGCTGGTGGTCGTGATACTCGGTTTTGAGTGGGACCTTCCCACGGTTCCTAGCTCCCAGGTGACTGCGTTTCTCAGCTTCACATCGCACCACAGCTCCCTCTCTCATTTATCATTCTTTCACTCTCATGCCAGCTTCTGATGAGAAGGTAGAAAACAGGCCCTGGGAGGGAGCTCATTACTTAAGTGGGGGACAGAGAGGACACAGGATGGCTTGGTAACAGTCTCTGCATTGTGAGTGTTATTACCGCGGGCCATGGTGACCAGAAGGGTCTCAGGTCAGGCTCCCTGGAAGCAGAGCCCCAGATAGACACAGATTCCTGTGCAAGTGAATTATTGAGGGAAGGCTCTCGGAAGAAAAAGGGAGAGACAGGAGGGAAGCAGTGTAGGGCAGGGGAAAAAGCAAAATGAAGATGGAGATTTAGCCTCAGCCTGACTCCCTGGCAGAAGGGGCTGGGGATCATGGAGTCATTCAACAACATACATGACACAGGGGGCCAGGCCTTTATATCCCCTGCGTCAGTTAGTCACTGGCTACAAGTCACCCCACTGGGGGCACAGGGGTGCATAAGCCTCGAGTCATCAGCTCTGGGCAAGGCTGTCCTGTAGGCCAAGGCCAGTTCTCGAGAGAGCACTGAAATAGTGAGCCTTTCAACTGGGGATGAGCCCCGTGGTCAGTGCAGGGCTGACCTGGCTGGACACCACAGCATCCACAAACAATGGCCCACTAATACCACAACGAAAGAGTAGGATAGACACCAAGAAAAGCCTCTTGGGGAAACTGGATGCTCTGGAGCTCCTTGTAGCCGCTAATCACTAGAGCCAATGGACAGAGAATGGCCTTAACCCAACTGGATCTTTATTTATTTATTTGAGAGAGCGAGAATGAGAGAACATGAGCAAGGGGGGAAGGGGCAGAGGGAAAGGGAGAAGCAGCTCCCCTCCCCCCCCGCCCCGTGCAGGGAGCTCAATGCAGGGCTCGATCCCATGACCCCAGGATCTGACAGGATCTGAAGGCAGACGCTTAACTGCCTGAGCCACCCAGATGCCCCTGCCAGGTGCTGTTGCAAGCACTTTATGTCTGTTAACCTAATTTAAACCTCAACACAACCCTGTGAATAAGACATTATTATTTACCATTCCCATTTTACAGATAAGGAGACTGTGGCCAAGAGAGGTTAATTAATTTGCCCAAGTGAGCAGTAGGAAGTGGGGGAGACAGGATTTGAACCCAGGTATCCTGACTTATGAGGGCTACACCACCACTCTGTTGGCCTTGGCTGTCCCTCTAGCTTGGGTAGATGAGTGCTAGAAACCAGAAGACCAACCTAGATGCCATCAGATGAGCATGTTTTATAAATCTTGGCATACATCAGAGTCAGCCATGGTTGACTGCTACATGACAGCATCTAGGGCCTCATCCTGAATCAGGACCCAGGGCTGAGAGGCAGGTTACAATCCATACATTTAAGAAGTTCCCCGGGTATTCTGATGCTGGCAGTCCGGAGGCAACTCTGAAACCTCACAATTATTCAGATGAAAAGCAAAGGCCAGGCTCAAGTCCTAGTTCTTGCACTTTCTACCTGTGTGACCTTGGAAAAGTTAATTAACCTCTCAGCCTCAAATTTTCTCAAATCTAAAATAAAAATAATAATAATGTTCCTCTTAAGGTTTTATGAGGTTTCAACTGTGAGTTACTGCACATAGAGCATAATTATGTGTATTTTCAAACTATATGTATATCTTACATATATATTGCATATTACATAAGACATATATATTAGACAAAGATCAGGTAGGCTGAATTATTAAGGGTGGTTTTCCGTAGGGAGGGAAGTAAGAAGGTGGAGTAAAGTGGGTAGAGAATGGACTGAAAGAAGTGTTCACTTGTTACTCTATGTATTAGATTTTTATTTTATATTTTATTTTATTTTTGGAGGGAAAGAGACTATGAGCAGGAGGGAGAGGGAGAGACAGAGAGAGAGACAATCTGAAGAGGGAGAGACAAAGAGAGAGACAATCTGAAGGCAATCCATGCCTAGCATGGAGCCCTACACTGGGCTCCATCTCAAGACCCTGAGATCCTGACATGAGCAGAAATCAAGAGTCAGACACTTAACCCACTGAACCACCCAGGTGCCCCAAATGTTAAGTTTTCACAAAGAGAAGATATTAAAGTACTGCATATAGCAGCGCCTGGGTGGGTTATTTGGTTAAACATCTGCCTTTGGCTCAGGTCATGATCTCAGGGTCCTGAGATCTAACCTGCAGTCCAGCTCCCTGCTCAGCAGGGAGCCTGTTTCTCCTGCTCTCTGCCCCACTACCCTGTTCATGCTAGCAAGCTCGTGCTCTCTCTCTCTCTGTCTCAAATGAATAAAATCCTTAAAAATATAAAGTACTTCAGATAGAAAATGTGTTTGTATTTCATCAAAACCAAACAGGCCAAATAGAATCATCTAGATAAGGCACCGGGCACACAGTAGGTGCTCAATTAATGGTAGCTGTTGCCATTATTGTCCTCATCCACAAACATTTGTTGAGTGTCTATTATGTGCGAGCCATCATATTCAGGCTCCATAGGGAGGCAGGGAAGTACAAAACAAAGTCCCTGCTCTTACATGCACAAAAACCCCCAAACGCCCAATGGCAGTGTTTACTTTGGGTCCAATGAGTGCTATAGAAAATAAAGCCTTTAAGAAGTTGAAATGAGAGAGAGATCATTTCCAGCTGGCCTCTTCAGGGGAGGTGGGGCTCGTGCGAGGCATTGAGGAAGAGGCAAGATTTCAATAGGCAGAGAAAGGGGGAAAGAACATTCCAATGGCAGAAAAGAGCTTGGTTCAAAGGGCAAAGGACTCGGTAGGCATGCGCAGGTGGCGCCGAGGGGACATTTGCCCGGCTCCCCAGGGTCTGCAGGAGACAACCCTGCCCGATCCGACGCAGCCGAGCTGGCCTCCCCTCCCTCAACTGCAACAGCACAATCTCTGGTCCCAGCCCTTCCGGTACCCGGAAGGGGGCCAGGAGGGACTTTCTTTACGATTCTTGACCCTTGTGGGCTGAGCCTAGAATGGGAAGCCAAGTAGCCGCAGCGATTAAAAAAAAAAAAAAAAAAAAAAGTGGATCCTTTCCCTTCACCGCTGGGGCCCAAGGGCATGCAGGGCCCACGCAGCGAGCGGTGGGTGCAGGAGGGACGGCGCACGGCGGCGTGCATGTGCGTGCATGTGCGTGCTGCTACGTGCGGCCCGTGTGGGGATCGACGCGTGAGCGCGCACGTTGTAATGACATGTGGTATTTCCTGCGATTGTGTGCCGTGATATACGGGGCTGAGTTATGAGCGCAGTGTGTGCTGACCGCATTCCTGGAGGCTAATCTCTGTGAGCGCCCGCGCTGGGGGCAGCGGGAAACAGGCGGCCGGCGACGGAGCCGGGCGCAGAGCACGTCTCGGCCTCCGAGGGCAGCCCGGCCCGGGCCGGCGGGGGAGCCAGGGGCGGCAGCGTGGCAACGTTCGCCCCGGGCACTGAAGGATCCGGCACAAAGCCGGGGGCATTTACATTCCAGACAGCGCCAGAGGGGCCCCCTCATCAGCCAAGTGCCCGCACCGTGGCACCCCGACGGCTTCCCAGATCTGGTCCCCTTGTGTGTATAGCCACAGCGTGTATACAGAGACGAGAGATAAACACTTAAAAAAAAAATTAAAAAAAAAAAAAACGTAAAGCTTGATTAGCTGAACACCACAAGGCCCTGGGAAATTGAATTTAAGAAAAATTTGGATAATTGGAACAGCATATAATATCGAGAATGTTAAATACACAAGTCGGCTGAGCACACAGAGTTTATGGCAAGCTCTGATTAAAATGAAGTTTCTGATAATCAAAGTTTTAATGGCAGAGGCTCATTTGAATTTCTTCTGTCTAGAAGGGAGATTAGATATCGTGTGCACAGAATATCTTGTGATAGTTTCCATTCTTCCCGATTCCAGTTGGGTCACATACACGCTTTGTATGTGTGTATTTATTTCAGGGAAAGTGCTCTATCCTCTGGTCGGCCCCCAACTAGCCCAAACAGGACTTGCCACAGATGTGTTTATCAGATTGCTCTGCGAATGCTCGGAGAGGAAAAGTCTGCCTATCGTCTAAGTGATTTCAAAATCAAAGCCATCCCAGGCGCACCAGAAGCCTAAAGCAGCCAAGAGATAGGCCGAGTTTATAAACTTCCATAATATGTTTATTGCAAGGATGGCAATTACCCAATATCCCTGCCCTCCTGGGTCTTAGATCAGAATATTTCCACAAAAAGAAATCTGTGTTCGCCTGCATTTAACCAGTCATAATTCCAGATGTCTGGAATATTCCAACACCAGGCATGGGGCTGGGGAGGAAGAAAGGAAGCTGCTGATCATTGTCAGAGCCTCGCCGTCGTCTGCGGTGACATGTCTAGTGTGGCTGCTCATCCCTCCTCCTCCTCAGCCTAAGGTCCAGGTGTCACAGGAGTATCGTTGTGTTTGGGGAGGTGGTGGTGTAGGGGGAACGGCCGTCCTGGGCCACATGCAGGCTTTTCTGTCCGGCTCTGGAAACTCGACGCGTCACATCGGAGACGTAATTTCTTAATGAAATGACTGGAGTGTTCGTAATTTACGCCAGAACGGAAAATGCTGACCTGGCAGAAAGGACACTTGTTCCTGCGGTTGCAGGAGGACGTGTGGGCCCCATCACTCAGGAATGAATCAGACCGGCCTCACAGGGCAGCCGGCTGAGAGAATTGCCTCCTCGCGTGCTCCTATAAAGTGTTAAGGTTATTTACGGCGTGGCACATGGACGGCCCATTCGGCCGTGTTCGTTGGAACACACACTTGTGTGAGTTCCATCACTTGTCCCAGACTCCTTCCTGAGCCTTAATAAAAAAGGCAGGGCTGTTCTAGAGAATCATCGGTAGGATTGACTCTGCCCTTTCCTCTGGGGCTCTTCTGGCAAACATTAAACATGGCAACATCCCATTAGAGGAAGGTGAGGACTCATTTCACAGGTGCTAAGACTGATATGAAGATTTTGCCCCCCCGTGACACCTTATGGCCAATGGCATGGATTTTTTTTACCGCCTCCCATGCCCCGCCCCACCTCCCTCCAGCAAACTGAGATGCAGTGGCTTGGCTATGGCGTGGTTGAACAGGTCCGCTTATTTCTGATCGTTATGGGGCTGAGGGTGGGGTCTTAAAGTCTGAACCCTTTGTCCTGTGCTTGCCACTGGGCCAAGAGGCGTCAGTTAAGGCCAAGTGCAAGAAGACTTTCTCCACTGGTCCCCATGCCAGAAAGTCTCCAAAGTGGGATAACACACACCCTAAGTGTTACCATTACCTTTGAGGGGTAGTGGTAATGGGTTGAATTGTGTCCCACCAAAATTCGTATGTTGAAGCCCCAGTACCTCTGAATATGACCTTATTTGAAGATAAGATATTTATAGAGGTAATGAAGTTAAAATGAGGTCATTGGGGTGGACCTAAAAAATATGACTAATGTCCTTATAAAAAGGGAATATTTAAACACAGACATAGAGGGAAGACAATGTGAAGAGACACAGGAAAAAGACAAGCCAGGGAGAGAGGCCTGGAACCAATGCCCTTCTTACAGCCCTCAAAAGGAATCAGCCCTGCCAACACCTTCATCCTGGACGTCTGGCCTCCAGAACGGTGAGACAGCACATTTCTATTGTTAAGCCATGCAAAGAACGTGTGCTTCTTTGTTCTGATATCCCTAGCAAACTAACATAGGTAGGAAGAAAATACCAGACCTTTAGAACTTTCATTTATATCACGATGGTAGTTTGGTTTATTTTTTTTAAGGTTTTTATTTATTTGAGAGAGAGAAGGAGAGTGAGCTCATGAGGGGCAGAAAGAGAGAAGCAGGCTCCCCACTGAGCATGGAGCCCGATGTAGGACTCGATCCCAAGACCCTGATTATCATGACCTGAGGGGAAATCAAGAGTTAGATGCTTAACTGACTGAGCCACTCAGGTGCCCCAGGAGTTTGGCTTACTGATCCTGATTCATTGCTCACCTGGAATAGAAACAACACCACTTACATGTGACTTTGCAGTGCCTCCCTTTGTGGGTGCAATATACTACTCCCACCTCAGGGAAGTTGGGCTTGAGCAAGACTGCTACCAGATGTGGCCCATGAGCAGGCATTTTAAATGTGTTGCATGGTACGGTTTGCCCTTTTGAGCTTCTGCCATCGTTAGGAGAAGAACAGGTCCTAGGAGGCTATAGTCACATGGGCCAGGGCTCCAGACCTGCGCAGAATCTATGACCTGGAGCTCCCTCCATCTCCAACTGCCATAGTGAGAGCAGCTGCCACCACGTCTGCCCACCTGCAGTGGATGGTCAGGCAGGACTGCTCCAGCTTCCTGATGAAGAAGACATACAGCACCGATCTTAATAATCTGAAGGAAAGCAACTCCTTTCACTACAATGTGCTGACTCACCACTAGACTGTGGGCATATAGCCAGGGCCCGACAACAGAGGTGTAGTGGTGCTCATGAAGCAGAGTTCCTGCCAGTGAAAACCCATCACCTCCTACTTGTGGACCACCATGAACCAGAATGCCCGCCACTCTCAGCAGCACCAGGCCCATGATCCAAAAGAACAACTACTGCCCAGATCTGTGCGTGGCTGACATTTGCAGAGCTGGTGCCATCCTGTGCGGCCAGAAGCCAGAAATGGTGAAGAGGAAGCCGGCCCACCCCACCAAGAGCTCCTGAGCACTTACTCTCCCCCACCTCCAAAGCAATAAAGATGTCAACCACCTCAAACAAACAAACAAAAACAAAAAATTCGTGACCTGGAACCATGCCTGGCCAACCCACAGTCTGAAATAGCCAAGCCCAGGCAGGATTAATCAAACCCCCAAAACCTTGCAGGATGAACAAGAAAAATAAATGCCCATTATTGTAAGCCACTGAGTTTCAGAGTGTTTGTTCTGCAGCATTATTGTAGCAAGAGCTGACTATTACAATGACCAATGTGCAACATGCAGATTGACCCTGGGGCCTCGTTTGGGCTGTATGTCACCACTCAGCATCCAGTGTGACAGCTGAGGAGTGCTAAGGCAAGAGTGGCAGTTCCATAACTTGGACATCATCTGCCTCAAATGATTTTTCACTTTCAGCAAATGGCCTATTATGAGTGCCACATTGTGTGAATTTACGGATTATATTATGTTCCTCTAACCAAACTAATCATCACAAAATGGGCAAGGGGCTTGAAACGGTTCCTCTAAACGAAACCGTGGCTTGAAGATAGTCCCATAGAAGAAAGCTTAGGCTAAGAACCCGGCAGAGCTCACAGTTCTCCTACTTTGAGAGCTAGTTCATTTTAAAGTGTTCACACTTTAGAAGACAATTTGAAATATGGCTTTTTGACTCCTATTGTTAATAATGGACCACACACACAGGCATATGGCCTCAGGATCTTAGCAAAAAGCATTAGCACATGAGTGTAAGTTATGAGTGAATAAATATACATAGAGTGGAGGGGGGGGTTGCTAAAAGTGTTTCACTGTTGGGGTTGAGACCACTGGAAAGTCACTTGAAAGTCAGTTCACCAAAATGAAAGGAAAGGAAAAGACAGAAGAGGAGAGAGGAGGGAAGTGGAGGGGAGAGGAGGAGAGGAAGAGAAAGAAGGGAAGGGAAGGGAAGGGAAGGGAAGGGAAGGGAAGGGAAGGGAAGGGAAGGGAAGGGAAGGGAAAGGAAGAGGAGAGGAGAGGAGAGGAGAGGAGAGGAGAGGAGAGGAGAGGAGAGGAGAGGAGAGGAGAGGAGAGGAGAAAGAAAAGAGATGCTTCGCTGGCTTAGTCAGTAAAGTGGCCAACTCTTGATCTCAGGGTTATGAGTTTGAGGCCCATGTTGGATGTAGAGATCACTTAAAAGTAAAATCTTTTAAGAAGAGAAAAGGAAGTCAGCTTACCCTATCGAACTGATTTATTAACTTGTTGGGTGAGTTCATTTGTGTTTAATGTTGTGGAATTATGATGGTGCTATCATTGAGCACAGGAAAGGCCTGTCCCCTCAAAGAACAGAGTGCGGAGCCATGGGCTCTCTCCAGTGTTGCAGTGTGTTCACTCTGTCTCTGAAGCCTGGGGCAGAGATGATGATGTCATGGAAAAAGTGATGACACACCTCCGTGCCAGGCCTGAGGAGCACCATCCAGAACTAGAAGCCGAAGTGTCTGTGGTAGCCAGGGTGCCTGGGGCCTTCACAGATCAAAGGCCCTGCTCCCAGCCCAGAGGCTCCTCCTAGCTTTGCGAAGTCCCAAAAGGAACCCCTCTGTTGGCCTGTCCCAACTCCAACAGCACCATTTAAGATGTGGAGACAAGGTCCCATAACTTGGACAGCCGGAAACTCTGCTCTGAACTGGAAACTGCTCTGAACCCATTAGGTCCCTCGCGCTCCATCATGTAAACCTTGCCCTGAGCGTAGTCCCTGGGCTGCTGGGGTGAAGGCTTTGTAATGGAGCGAGACCTCCTGACCATGGGGGAGTCTGGGAAAGAAAAGGTCCAAAGGGGAAGGTGGAAAGCTTAAGGGAGAGTCTCTAGGGTGCCAGGGTGAGGCATGAAAGAGAGCTTGGGAAGAAGCCCATGGAAGATGCGTCTCTACATCTGGAAGATGGAAGATGCGTCTCTACATCTGGCGGCGGGCCTGGCATGGCACAGCTGTGGCTCAGCAGGACCAGCAGTCAAGAAACAGAATTGCGGGGATCCCTGGGTGGCGCAGCGGTTTGGCGCCTGCCTTTGGCCCAGGGCGCGATCCTGGAGACCCGGGATCGAATCCCACGTCGGGCTCCCGGTGCATGGAGCCTGCTTCTCCCTCTGCCTATGTCTCTGCCTCTCTCTCTCTCTCTCTGTGACTATCATAAGTAATAAATAAAAATTAAAAAAAAAAGAAACAATTGCGTGCAGGGCAAGGGGGAATAAGGGCAAGCTGGCACCTTCTAGCACCTTCTGTCGTTCACTGCAGCAAACCACGATGACCAGACAGGAGCAGTAGCAGCTTCTCCTCCACCTTCCACATGTTGTACACATTTCTCTTCTGACTCCGCTCTCATCAGGAACGGTAAAAGGAAAAGAAGTGGGGCGGGGGGGAGGGGTGGGAACATTGCTCCTGCCTGGCCAAGGTGACCACAATACGAAATCACCAAGGGGTCCAGATTTGAACAGATTGCCAGAAGCTCTGTGGTCACTCTTTGGCCCAGCTAGTTTCGAAGTGAAGATTATGCTGCAAACATTTTGGACCACAAGATTGTCTGGTGGACTCGGTTCATAAAAGGGAAAGCCTTCACCGGGTAGTGTCTTCCAAGCCCAATGCCATCCTTTTAAGCCACTCATGACTTGAGAAGGATGATTTCAGGCTGAGAGACTCAGAGAGAGGAATAGCTAAGGGCCTGTGGCAGATTGTATTTTCCAAAGATGGCCACTGCTAAGGACTGAGCAGTGTCCCCCCACCCTGAAAGTCATGGGGTGAAGCCCTAATCCACAGTGGGGCTGTATTTGGAGATAGAGCCTATAAGGAGGTAATTAAGGTTAAATTAAATCACAGGGTTGGGGCCCTAATCCATTCAGACTAGTATCCATATAAAAAGAGAAAGCCACTCCAAGGATCCGCCCACAGAGGAGAGGTCATGTGAGGATACTGGGAGCCGTCAAGCCAAGGAGACAGGCCTCAGGAGAAACCAAACCTGCCGACACCTTGCTCTGAGACTTTTAGCCTCCAGAACTTCGAGAACAGTAAATTTCTATTGTTTAAGCCCCACATCTCCGGCCTGCGAGATTCTGTTCTGGCAGCCCCAGCAGATGAATACAGCCACTGCGGTATCTCCCAGCTCACAGGGTCTTCTTCAAGGTGATAATGACATTCCAATGATGATGTCGCTTCCCGTGATGGAGCCTATGCCCCTTCCCTTGAACCAGATCAAGCAGTTGTGACCGCCTCATCTAGTACAAGATAGTAGAAGCGAAGCTATTGGGACATCTGAGGCTAGGTCTTAAAATTGCTATGCGCGGGCTACCTTGTTTCCTGGGGACACTCACCCTCCGAACCTAGCCACCATGCTCCAAGGAAACCAGGAAGCCACATGCTGAGGCCACATGGACAACCCCGGCTGAGGTCCCAGCAGACACCCAGCACCAGCACTAGATCTGTGAGCAAGAGCCTTCCGATGACTAGTCCCCAGCAGTCAAGCCACCCCAGGGACACTGTGCAGAGCAGAGACAAGCTGTCCCCCACTGGCCTTGCCCAGGCTGCAGATTTGTAAGCAAAATGAATGACTGATTGTTGTTTTGAGCCACTAATTTGGAGGTGGCTTATTAAGCAGACTACCAGAGCAGAAGTCTGCTGAACAAATGCATCGAGGACACCAACCTGGGAGAAAATGAAGCCAAGTCAGTATATACATAGGCTTTACCTGCCTTTTCGGGGGGGGGGGGGCGCGGGGGGAGTATGGCCGTGATTTCAGACAATCAAACTGATACAAACCTCTGGCACCAATGCAACAACACAGGCTGCCAGATGAGTGTTTCTCCAAAGATCACACCCACTTGGGGATCCCTGGGTGGCACAGCGGTTTAGCGCCTGCCTTTGGCCCAGGGCGCGATCCTGGAGACCCGGGATTGAATCCCACGTTGGGCTCCCGGTGCATGGAGCCTGCTTCTCCCTCTGCCTGTGTCTCTGCCTCTCTCTCTGTGTGTGCCTCTCATAAATAAATAAATAAAATCTTTTTAAAAAAGAATATTGGGGATCCCTGGGTGGCGCAGCGGTTTGGCGCCTGCCTTTGGCCCAGGGCGCGATCCTGGAGACCCGGGATCGAGTCCCACGTCAGGCTCCCAGTGCATGGAGCCTGCTTCTCCCTCTGCCTGTGTCTCTGCCTCTCTCTCTCTCTCTCTCTGTGACTATAATAAAAAAAAAAAAAAGATCACACCCACTTTTATGATTCCTATTCATTTTCGAATGGCTCTGAAAGTCTTCCCAAGGAGATTTTTTTGTTTTATTAATGTTGATCAAGCTCCAGACAGAGTTTAAAGAGGACATATGTACAGAAAGAAAATGGTGGAATCGGGAGGTTGAGCTGGAGGCTAGAATAATTAAAGGTTAAACTCGAGGTACGCATTTGGTATTTATAGAATTTTCCATGCTTGGTGTGAGGGTTTTAAAACCAGGCTGAGGAGGGAAGCTCCTTTCAGCCCTTACAGGAGGGAAAGGATTTTTAACACAAGGAATCCAGCCTGTCTAGTTCAAAGTTTTAAAAGGCAGCGTAATTAAGCGGCTTTGTTGCTTCAAGTGATGCTGCAAAGGTGAACCGGGCTGGGAGAGGAGGCTCTGTGAGCAAAACAAAGCCAAACAAAACACTTTCTTTCCCTGCCAGGCACCCAGGGCTGCCGGCGGCGGGTCCCCGGGTCATCAAAAGCTGTTTTCTTCTCTGCGGATCCCCCGCTCCGGAGCAGGAGTGCTGCTTATGGCATTTGACAGGGGCCAAGGCAGGTAGGGGAGGCGGCGTCTGGGTACATCGTGAGGGTCACCAAAGGATGCGCGCGAAGCTGAAGGATGCAGGTGAAGGCGGAGGTGGCGGGCCCGGCGCGCCGCGGGCACTGGCTGGGCTCGCAGCTGCGCACTGACGCTGAAAGCAAACGTGCCGGAATGCTGGTCGGCTTTGCCTCTCCCCTCTTTCGGGGGGGGCCCCCCCATCTTCAGTATAGAACATCAGAGACTCCTCTCCGTGCCTTTCAGCTTGTTGTTTTCTGTTTTCAGGAACTGGATGTCTCCTTTTGTTTCCTGAAGCTTTGATGGGGGGCGGGGCGGGGGAGGGGGTGGGGGGCGAAGGGTGTCGGTGCTCCGGGCTGAGGCTGATCTCCCAGGGAGCATTTTGCAAACGTGTCCGGCTCCAAACCTTCCAAAGACACGGCTGAGGGAGGCCTGTAAAAACTTGCCTAAGCTGGCGCTGCGTTTCTCTGCGAAAATGGAGTTACTTAGATGGGCCATACGCAGCTCTTGAGAAGGAGGATTATAAAGACCATGTGCCAACATGGAAAAAGGCAGGCGTGATATCTCGTTCAACGAAGGATCGGACCCCCAAACTGCGCCCGGGGCCGTTGCAACTATGTTAAAAGTGAATTGGGGGCGGCGGCTCAAACAGATACCAGTACACCCGTGTTCATTACAGCGCTATTCACAATCGCCAAAAGGTGCAAACAACCCAAGTGTCCACAGACCGAGGAACGGATAAACAAACTGGATACGCTCTCTTTGACCTTGAAAAGGAATGAAATTCTGTTATATGCTACATGCCTGAGCCTTGAGGATATGATGCAAATAATACAAAACAAGCCAGTCGCAAAAGGACAAATACTGTATAATTCCATTTCCATGAAGTTCCCAGAGTACTCAGATTAGTGGACGCAGAAAGAAAGGTGGTTGCTGGCGGGAGGGGGAATGGGGGGGTTAGTGTTTAATGGACACAGAATTTCTGTCTGGGAAGATGTGAAAGTTCTGGAGATGGGTGATGGTGATGGTTGCGTGACAATGTGAATGGGCTTGATACCACTGCACTGTACACCTCAAAATGGTTAAAATGATAAATATTACGTTATGTATATTTTACAACGAAAAAATGAGTTCATTTTCTGAAAAGTTGGATTAGGCAGATTGGTGATTGTCAGGGACTGGGAGAAGGAAGAGGAGGGAATAGAGACCAACTGGCAGGTATACAGAATTTTATTTGGGGATGATAAAAATGTGTTGGAATCGATAGAGGTAATGGTTGTACAAGATTGTGAATGTGCTAGATGCAACTGAATTGTTCATTTAAAAATGGTTAACTGTGAGGCGGCTGGGTGGCTCCGTCATTTAAGCATCAGACTCTTGATTTTAGCTCAGGTCATGATCTCAAGATCTTGAGATGGAGCCCAGAGTCAGGCTCCGCACTGGGCGTAAAACCTACTTAAGATTCTCTCTCTCTCTCTCTCTCTCCCTCTCCGTCTGCCCCTCCCCCTTAAAAAAAAAAGGTTAATTTTTAGAGGCACCTAGCTGGCTCAGTCATAGAACATGAGACTCAATCTCAGAGTTGTGGGTTCAAGTCCCATATTGGGTGTGAAGTCTACTTAAAATTTAAAAAAAGATCTGATGATATTTTATTAAAAATAAATAAATAAAATGGTTAATTGCATGTCATATGAATTTCTCCTCAAGTTTTTAAAGAATGCATTAGGAGGAGCTTGAAAGAGAACATGGAAAAATGAGAACTGTTTAATGCATTACGATCATAGGACTATGGGTGGATGCATTTTGATTTCTGAAAAAAAGTTGTTAAAACAGTTTGTGCAATGTATGTGTTTAAGAGAAATCTGTCAGGCAGAAATTCTATTATTAAAAAACAGACTGTTGATCAACTATAGCAAAATGTTTCTTAAGACTTAAGGGGTGGGGGACGCCTGGGTGGCTCAGCAGTTGAGCCCCTGCCTTCGGCTTAGGGCATGATCCTGGAGTCCCGGGATCGAGTCCCACATCGGGCTCCCTGCCTGAAGCCTGCTTTTCCCTCTGCCTATGTCTTTGCCTCTCTCTGCATCTCTCATGAATAAATAACTAAATAAAATCTTAATTAAAAAAAAAGACTTAAGGGGCAAGATTATACAGAAAGAAACACCAGAAGGAAAAACAAATTAGGGACCCAGCTAAGATATCACTTGTCACTTTTAAATATGCATCAATATATATTATGTATTAGTAATAAGGAATATAAGAAATGAGTACAGTAGGTCCTCACCAATCAATCAGACATGATATTTAAAACCCAGTGTTTCCAACCTGATGTTGGGCCCAGAAGGTGAATTGGAGATAAACCTTGATGCTGTCAAGCTAAGTTGCATGATGCTGACATCAAGAGTGTGAGGTCAGAGAAGGGGAGAGAAAGTGAAGCACATAGAGGGAGTGTCTAGAGGGAGGGAGGGCATCTCAGCTGGAGTTGGAGGGGGGATTTTCTTTTTTTTTTTAAGATATAATTTATTTATTTATTCATGAGAGACATAGAGAGAGGCATAGACATAGGCAGAAGGAGTAGCAGGCCCCCTGCGGGGAGCCCAATGCGGGACTCGATCCCAGGACCCCAGGATCATGACCTGAGCTGAAGGCAGCTGCTCAACTGCTGAGCCACCCAGCACCCTGGGAGGGGGGGATTTTCGAAGGCAAAGGGGAGAATGGAGTCCACTTAAGTGTGAGAGGACAGACAGGACAGGAGTGCCGATGTCTTTGGCCAGGAGAAGGGAGGGGGAGAGCAGAAGGGTGAGCCAGACAAGCTAAATGAAGCACCGTCAAGGCAAGCTCTGACTGCCTCCCTGGAAGCATAAACACTACAGGCAGTAGGCAGTGAGGAGCCATGGCTGGCTCCAGAGCGAGGGATGGAAACCATATTTTCTGAAAGTTTCTCTGCCAAAATAACGGTAGGCCCTGGATCCCCTTTCCCTTTTACCCAGGGGACCCAGAGAGGCCAAAACACAGCCAGAGCCCCAGCCCTGCCGCAGATCACAGTAGCAATAGCAGGGAGCAGTCTTGGAAAACCTAGTGTCTCATTGAGGGTGGATAGTTTCCCATCCCCAAAGGGAACACACTTGAAAATCATGGGTAAAGATGGAGGATTGAACACATGCATTCATTCCTTTGCCTCCTTCCAATACTTCATGATGATGATAGTAGAGGGATTTTTTGAAAAGGCATTTGTCTGCAAGCATAAAGGGAACAGAAAAGGAGAAAATAGCCAAGAGCTTGGAAGCTGGAAAGCGGAGGGTTGTTTAGTGACTGACTTATATAGCAAGACCGAGAGAGCCGAACTGTCAGCTGGCCGGAAGAGAAGCTGAGAAGCTATCAGAATTTCTTTCCCCTCCAAAGACCCAGAAGGGGCTATGCCAGGTGATTCTGGAAGTGGAGGTGAAACCGATCAATTGAAAGTCTTTTCTAGAAGCAGTGAGGTCTGCAGTTGCCTTCCCTGGCTCTGTACACCTATGTGACTGTCCCCCTTCACCACCGACCCCTGCAGGTGGAAGACTAGACTTTTATTATCTGGACAGGGCTCAGTGAAAGGGTCTTTGGACAGAGATACTGGCACAGCTGAAAGTAGGATGGTCAAACAAAAATGGAGAGATTAGGTGTAAGTTTTCTTATGATTATCGTGCTCCCAGCCAAGCTCTCCTGCCCACTCAACTCCTGGAAACTTGACATTCAGGCTCTAGGAAGAAGATTGAATACTGTCACTAGAGATTTCCCACTTAAAAAGCC
This sequence comes from Canis lupus baileyi, assembly GCF_048164855.1. Taxonomy (NCBI): domain Eukaryota; kingdom Metazoa; phylum Chordata; class Mammalia; order Carnivora; family Canidae; genus Canis; species Canis lupus. The sequence continues at coordinate 90,279,326 of NC_132876.1, forward strand.
TAGCCAGATCATCACACCACAGTGGTGCTCAAACTTTAGTTGGCAACAGAATGCCCTAGAGGGTTTATTAAAACTCAGACAGCCCGGGTTTTGAATCCAGTAAATCTAGATCAAGGTCTAAGAATGTGTGTTACTTAGAAGTTCCTAGGTGATGCTGTCACTGTTGGCCTGGGGACCATACTTTGAGAACTGCTGCTCCGGAGTGAAGTCTGCAATTGGCAGGCCATGTGCACACACACAGAGGGCCCTAGCAGCTTTTTAGTGTCCTGCTGTAAATGTGGACACATAACTGGTGATCATCAGACATCTAAGGAAAACCTCTAACGTGATGACCAAGACCAAAAGGAACAGATGAGGGGCACCTGGGTGGCTCAGTCGGTTGAGTGTCTGACTCTTAGTTTTGGCTCAGGTCATGATCTCAGGGTTGTGGGATTGATCCCCGAGCCAAGCCCAGTGTCAGGCTCTGCACTCAGTGGGGAGTATGCTGAAGATTCTCTCTCTCCCTCTCCCTCTGCCTCTGCCTCTGCCCCTGCTCTCTCTCTCTCTCTCTCTCTCTCTCTCTCTAAAAATAAATAAATACATGTTAAGGGGGAAAAAAAGGAACAGAGGAAACAACCTGAAGAAAACAGACTATGCTGTGAAATGTAAACCCACCCCCACACACATAATCACACCACACGTATGTATGCATACACACATGTTTACCTACAGATAATGATCCAGAAGAGACATATTTTAATAGCATTAAAAATTAGCATTCAGGGAATAGAAAGAAACTTCTAGAGAATCAAATTTGATGAAAGAATGGGCAGCCCGGGTGGCTCAGTGGTTTAGCATTGCCTTCAACCCAGGGCATGATCCTGGAGACCCAAGATTGAGTACCACATCAGGCTCCCTGCATGGAACCTGCTTCTTCCTTTGCCTGTGTCTCTGTGTCTCTCATGAATAAATAAATAAAATCTTTTAAAAAAAAACAAATTTGATGAAAGAAAGAGATGAGAGGGCATCTGGGTGGCTCAGTCTGTGAAGCATCTGCCTTTGGCTCAGGTCATGATCCCAGAGTCCCTGGGCTCAAGCCCTACATCAGGCTCCTCACTCAGCAGGGAGTCTGCTTCTCCCTCCCCCCCCCCACTCTCTCACTCAAATAAATGAATAAAATATTTTTTAAAAAAAGAAAAAAGGGATGAGAAATAGAAAACAAATTTCTAAATGATTAGTCTGAAATTTCAAATAGAAGGAGATTTAGAAAGAGAATGGGGGGCGGGCATGACAACATCAAAGAAATAATTTAAGAAAATGTCCCCCTACCTAAAGGACATGAGTTTATAGATTGAAAGGACCATTGAGGGGATCCCTGGGTGGCTCAGCAGTTTGGTGCCTGCCTTCGGCCCAGGGTGTGATCCTGGAGTCCCGGGATCGAGTCCCATGTCAGGCTCCCTGCATGGAGCTTGCTTCTCCCTCTGCCTGTGTCTGTGACTCTCTCTCCCTCTCTCTGTGTATCTCATGAATAAATAAATAAAATCTTTTTTTAAAAAAAGAAAGGACCATTGGAATACCTATTATAGTGGATGGCAAGAGACCCACATAAATACACACTGTGATGAAGTTTCAGGCACTGGAGACAAAGACCCTAAAGGCTTCTAGGGACTCCTGGGTGGCTCAACGGTTGGGCATCTGCCTTCGACCTGGGGTATGATCCTGGGGTCCTGGGATCGAGTCCCATGTTGGGGTCCCTGCATGGAGTCTGCTTCTCTCTCTGCCTGTGTCTCTGCCTCTCTCTCTGTGTCTCTCATGAATAAATAAATAAAATATTTTTAAAAGGCTTCTAAAGAGAAAATATGTATTATACACAAATATTGAGAGTCAGAATGGCCCTGGACTTCTCCATAGCAACCCTGCAACTAGGGAGAAAAGAGAAAAACACTTCTCAAAATTCTCAGGGGAAATGATCCAACTTAGAATTCTATATCCAGCCAAACTATCAGTTAAGTGTGAGCATAGAAAATACTTCTCTGACGTGCAAGGTCTCAAAACATTGCTGCCCATGCATCCTTTCCCAGAAAGCTGCTGGAGGAGATGAGCCACCAAAATTTTGGGGAAAATTATGAAAGAGGAAATGTGGAATCCAGGGAGCTGGGGAGAGAGGCAGACAGATTCTCCAAAGAGAGAAGAGGAGAGCCCTAATCACAAGGAGTGACCACCCTAGACAGGTACTGCTCAGAAGCCTCTCACTAAGCCAGGACCAACAAGAGGGCATTGAGGTGCTTGGACACAGTGAGACACCTAGTAAATGGGGAGAGTTTGGGCTGCAGGGACCTCCATAAACCAAGGCAGCCAGAAGATGGTAAGACAGCTCAGTGACTACAGCCTGGCCTGAATTTTGATTTTCCATGCAAAGATGAAAAGGCCTGGCTCCCGCCTCTGCCTTCCTCCACCAGCAGCCACATCCCCATGCACATTTGGAAAGGCAAAAATATCTAGGCCAATTTTATCATACTAAAAAGGGAAAAGAATCATCAAAGTTCAAACTCCCCATCATCAAATGATCTCAGTCTCCCCAGTGTGAAATTCCAAATGTCTGGGTTCACGTGCTGTTATGGGTAGACGAGAAACTGGTGATTGGCAATGGTCATTGTTTTATTGAACAAGAACTTGCGAGGGTATAATTAGATGACACAAATTCCTTTTTTTTTTTTTTTTATAGGGAAGTATCTCTCCGTTACATCGGAGTATAGCATGATATGTTTTACAGCCAGGGATTTTTCACTCGGATGGTATCTCTTTCAGTGGTTGATTTAAAGTCAAAATGACACCAACATGGAGAACAAATGGTTTACCTGTTCTCTCCCCAGTCCCACCCAGAGCTGCAGTGAAGGTAAGCGTCTTTCATCTTACACATTTCCCCTCAGTGCAATTGGCTACCTTTAGTGATTTGATGAGGTACCATGGTCCCATTCTACAGGATTTTAAAAGATATTTTATTTATTTATTTGAGAGAGAAGAAAATGGGCAGAGGGGAGAGGCAGGGGAGAGGGAAAAGCAAGTTCCCCAATGAGCAGGGAGCCAGACATGGGGCTTGATCCCAGGACCCTGAGCCGAAAGCAGATGCTTAATTGACTGAGGCATCCAGGCACACCCTGTTCTACAATTTTCATGGTATAAAATGTAGGACTAATTAGGATGGGGAAGTCTCTCAACAGGTTGAAATAAATAACAAGCCTTGTCTAGGCACCCCATCAGAAAAAAAAAAAAAAAACTAACAAAATCCATTCCATGACCCCGTGATTTAATTAAGAGTCTTTCAAAGGAGGACAAGTCCCTGAGGCCCAGGCTTTGGCCTCACCCTGCTGCCTGTCACTCATTCACACACCTGCCAGCTCTGATAAACGAATTGCCCCAACCCCCGCTGTGAGCTCTTTTGGGAGTCCGGCAGACTCTCTCCAATCCCTACCCCATCTCCAACACATCTCCTCCAACCAGACCGGGGGTCGCTTCCAGACTGAGCCTCCTACCCTCTATCCACCTTACACAGGCCATCTTCCTTCAGTATCCCAGGACTGTTCACTGCCCGTCCCCCCTTGGATTGTGCCAAGGGAGGGTGGAGAATGTAGATAATTCATCTTTGAATCTGAGCACCTAGAAGAATCTGCATGAAGCAGTACTTAATAAATACTCGTTGAATGAATGAATAAATGAGTGAATGAACAAAATAAATGCGTGGATAAATACGACTTAGAGGCTTTAGTAAATGCCACATGAATTTACTGTGTCATGTGACTGCCAAAAAATGCTAATACCAAAGGCTTATGCTGTTGAGTTGTGGTCTTCAACACTCCGTTGCAGTGCGCTGACAACTTTAGTTTCTGTCTTATTTTTTTTAGGATAAAAAATACATGTAAAGTCCTAATGTCAATATTAATGGAGATTACTTTCTTTTTTACTTGTAGCTTCAAACCAGTGTGACTGGTCTTTGTTTCCTGTGCAGATTGCCACTTGCAAATGTCCTTCCTGGCCAGTGCCACAGTAAATGTTGGTCACCCGTGGCATCTGCGTGACCAGGAGAAGAGCAGGAGGCCGGCTTCCTCCTCCACTGTCAGCATATTGTGACGCATGGCAGCTTACAGGTGCCTAGCGATGTGGATTTACTGATCATATGACCTAGTTTTAACTTAACTCCCAAATGAGCCATAGGGCTTAAAAAGATTCCTGCAAAGAAACCATGTGTTAAAAATAATACTAATAATGCAAGCACGCCCGAACAAGATGGAGGCAGAGCAGATGTTTCTTCTAGTACGAGCTCTTTGTCAGCCACATCATGAGGCCAAAACAACTATAATCTAATCAGATCTGAGATGAAGTTGGCCCTCAAATTGAAAATATCAAGAGACAATTTGAAACACGAGTTTCCAATCACTGCCGTTTTAATGACAAGCCTGGCCTTGAGTGTACATCGTATATTGGGACTATCTGATGAACAGCAGAAGCCTCCAGAACAGAGGTCCTTAAACATAAATAAATACAGCAGATTGCAAAGGAAACCAACAGCATTTACAACATTATCAAATTATTAAAACAAATTTGTGATATAGATATTTATGTGCTTCTTTAGTGAATCATTAAGTAACAAGTTCCTGTGGCAGATCTAATAACTATCATCATTTCATAGCACTGATGAACATAAATAATATTTCGAGATCTCTGCAACGAGAACATGATTTTAATTGGTGACAGTCTCAGGTACTGCGAATACTACTGAAGTTTGTTGCTTATGTTCGGAGGAAATGCGAAATTTCAGTTAGAAGCAAGTGAAAATGAAGATTCATGTCTTCCTACATCAAATTCACAGACCCTGTGCATTTTATCCTTGAACCTCAGGTTAAGAGCCCTGGCCCAGAACAAAGTAAAGGTCCCGTCTCTCACAGCCTCACTACCAGGTGTTCTGTTAAATATCATTAAAAAAAAAAAAATCATGGCCAGTCTCCGACTGAATCAGAAATTGCATATAAAAGCGTTTATTACAAACAGGCACAAAAACAGTTTCTCAACCTGCTCTTATAACCCAATGAAGGGCACTGCCAAGTCTCTGCCCGTGAGCACAGCAAAAGTACCTTGGCTGAAAGGCACACCGAATATAAAAGTGACAATATTTGGGTGGCTCAGCGGTTGAGCGTCTGCCTTCGGCTCAGGGCATGATCCCGGGGTCCAGGATCAAATCCCACATCGGGCTTCTTGCGAGGAGCCTGCTTCTCCCTCTGCCTGTGTCTCTGCCTGTCTCTCTCTCTCTCTCTCTCTTTCTGTCTCTCATGAATAAATAAAATCCTTTTTTTAAAAAGTGACAATATGTAAGTGGCAGGATTCAACTAACCCTCTGGTTAGAACAGGCACTATGTCCTACTGTGTTGGGTGGCAGGCCACAGGAGTAAACAAAGTCTGTGGCCTGTGTTGCTGTACCCAAGGGTGTTTGGTCTCTGGGTCTGTCAGACTCATAGACCCTCACCCCATGGGGCAATAGCAGAGGTACTAGTAATATTTCCAGACCATGTCTTGAGTATCGCTTGTTTTATCACTGAAAACTTATTTCCAACATCTTTAAATGCTGATTGGTGAACCCTCTGATACAGATTTATTAGATAGTTGATGTGCTCGTGGGAGCTGTCTTTGCAGCGTGGATTTTTTTTTTAAGATTGTATTTAGGGCAGCCCCGGTGGTGCAGCGGTTTAGCGCTGCCTGCAGCCTGGGGTGTGATCCTGGAGACCCGGGATCGAGTCCCACGTTGGGGTCCCTGCATGGAGCCTCCTTCTCCCTCTGCCTGTGTCTCTGCCTCTCTCTGTGTGTGTCTCTCATGAATAAATAAATACAATCTTAAAAAAATAAAGATTGTATTTATTTATGTATTTGGGGGAAGGGGAGGAGCAGAGGGAGAGGGACAAGCAGACTCCAAGCTGAGCACAGAGCCTGATTCCAGGCTTGACTTGATCCCACAACCCCGAGATCATGACCTGAGCCGAAATCGAGTGGGACCTGAGCCACCCAGGCACCCCTTTGCAGTGTGGATTTCTGATTCAATTTTTCAAATGCTAACTGACCATCCCTGAGGTGTGCACTCTACTCTTCATTGGTGTATTTCAAATGTAGACCTACCTCTTCTACCATAGAGATTAAAGAGAGTAGACCTCCTGGGTGGCTCAGTCCATTAAGCATTGACTTCAGCTCAGGTCACGATCTCAGGGTACTGGGATTGAGCCCACGTGGAGGGCCACATTGAGACCCATGGCAGGCTCCAAACTCTGTGGGGAGTCTGCTTGTCCCTCTCCCTCTCCCTCTTTCTTTGCCCCTCCCCCTGCTTATGTTCTCTTTCTCAAATAATTAAATCTTTAAAAAATAAAATAAAATAACAGCAAAGACACACATAATCTATACTGAAGCATTTTGTTATGAACTGAATTGTGCCCCCCTCCACCCCCCACAAATTCATAGGTTGAAACTCTAACCCCCAATGTGACTGTGCTTGGAGATAGGGCCTTTTCAGAGATAATTAAGGTCAAATGAGATCATAAGGGTGGGGCCCTAATCCTATAGGACTGGTGTCCTTGCGAGCAGAGGAAGAGACATCAGAGAGCTCTTTCTCTGCTCACACAGGGGAAAGACTTTGTGGAGACACAGCAAGAAAGCGGCCATCCATAAATCGGAAAGAGAGGCCTCACCAGGAATGGAATTTGCCAGCAGCTTGATCTTGGACTTGCAGCCTCCAGAACTGTGAGAAAATAAATTTCTGTTGTTTCAGCCACCTGATCTGTGGTGTTTTGTTACAGCAGCCCGAGCCGACTTGGACACCTGCCCTCGATGGATGGGCTTCTATTTCAAATGACAGCAGAAGTGACACTCTTTAACTTCCAAAGCTACATAAGACAAAGCCATGCAGATCTTGTCTTGCTTAGGCGTTAGAGGGTAAATGGCAACTCTTGCTCTTAGAGTAAGAGTCATCATGTAAGAAGTCTTGTGCTATGGGTTAAACTGTGCCCCCCCCAAATATATGTTGAAGTCGTCATCCCCATGACCTCAGAAAGTGAACTTATTTGGAAATAGGGTCCTTGAAACTAAGGCTAGCAAAGTTAAGATGAGGCTATCATGGTGCAGGGTGGGCCCTAATTGAATCTGACTGGTGTCCTTAAAAGAGGAAGATTTTGGACATAGACCTGCAGGAAAAAAGGAAAACACATGTGAAGACACAAAGAGAATGCCACGCAAAGACAAAAGAAAAGGTTGGAATGATGCCCCTAGAAGCCAAGGAAGGCCTGGGACCTCTGGAAGCTGGAAGAGACAAGAAAGGATTCACCCACTAGAGGTCTCAGAGGGAGCATGGCCCAGCCCACACCTTGATCTTGGCCTTCTGGCCTCCAGAACCGTGAGACAGTACATTTCTGTTGTTTTAAGCCACCAAGTTTGTGGCACTCTGTTATGACAGCTCCAGGAAACTAATACATCTTTCCAGCCTGAGACTGCCATCCTGGTAGTCTATCAGCAGTCACAGCAGAACCTGACCTTCAGCTCTCCAGGCCCTGTGGCCGCCATGCGAGGGAAGACGCCATCTTGGAAGTGGATCCTGCAGCCCCAGCTGTCTGAGTCCTCCCAGCCGAGGTCCCCGACATCAAGGAGCAGGGCCAAGCTGTCCCCTCCATGCCCTTGCCAGATTCCTGACTGGCAGGATCTATGCACTGGCATTCTGGTTAGTTTATGCCACTACGTTTTAGGGTAGTTCGTGATACAGTGATAGGTAATGGAAGAGATACTGTTACCAAAGGGAGGGAGAATGGATGCTGGCCAGGCAAAAACAATAGTACTGAACCCGAGCTTCCTTTGCTTCTTTTTCCTTTTTTAAAGATTTTATTTATTTATTCATGAGACACACAGAGAGAGGCAGAGACACAGGCAGAGGGAGAAGCAGACTCCCTGTGGGAAGCCCGATGTGGGACCTGATCCCAGGACCCTGGGATCACACCCTGAGCCAAAGGCAGATGCTCAATTGCTGAGCCACCCAGGCGCCCCACATCCTTTCTTTCTACAGAAGGTGATCAGCAACATGGGCCCTGCAAGCACATCCTGCTGCTACAGCCATCATGGTTCCTGCCTCCTTTCTGGCTGTAAAGGCAGGGCTGGCTCCACGGGTTTGTGGCCTGTGCAGCCACATGGGACCCCTGCACCCAGAGGGGCCCCATGGAGGGTTTGATGATTCTTTCAGGCTGTATGGAAACTCTGAATAATCTTTCGAACAAGGGGCCCTGTATTTTCATTTTGCGCCAAGCCCTACAAATGATGCAGCAATCCTGACTGGAGCTTGAGAAGCCAGCTTGAACCATGAGAGGATTTTAAGAATGGAGGATACACACCACAGATAAGAGGAAGGTGGCAAAGAGTCTGGATCCAGGAGCATTTCAGAGAGAAGAGCTACCATACTGGTTTGGGATGCCTTTCTCCAAATTTTGGCGTGACTAGACTTCTATCTTGCTTAAGCCACTATTGGGTTGGGTTTTTTTGTTTGTTTGTTTTGTTTTTTTAGGGTTTTCAGTCACTCTCAGTTGAGACTAATTCTTACTGATACAATATGGGAGTATGAACTCTGAATCCCCCGATAATCATTCTGGAAATATAGCTATTGAAGCAAAGTCTATACACCCCTGCCTCTCTTGCAGCTGAATGTGACCGTGAGACTACGTCGTGGCCAATGGGCTATAAGCAGAAATTTATGGATGCAATTTCCAGAAAATGTCCTGAAATAGAAATTGTGTGCTCCCTTTCAACCCTTCCTCCTTCCTGTGGACAGAATGCAAACATAATGACCGGAGCTTCTGCAGCCATCTTGGGCCATTAGCTACAACCCATGCTGAGAATGTCAGAGCCAGATGACTGAGGGATCTTGGGTCTCTGAAAACTTTTTGAGGTTACTGTACCAGTTCTGGATTGCCTACTCTGGACTTCTTTTATATGTGAGAGAAGGAAACTTCTCTCTTTCTTAAGCCATCATTATTTAACATTTTCAGTCCCTTGTATTCAAACCTAATTTTAACTGATGTAAACTGCAATGCAGGGCTTTGTCCTAACTGAGGCTACAATTTAATTATGAATTAGTTGTCCAGTACCTTCAAGTTTTCTTTCTTAAACAATATCTTAAAACCTCATGTAATTAATTTTTTTAGAAGATACAACTAAACATTATGGTAATAGGAACTTATTTGAGGGGAATAGACAGTCCTTTTGTGACCTCCTCCTGTCTGACTGTAGGCTGTGAGGCACATCCCCTGTAGGCTCGTCATTAACCTCCATGAGCACAGTTGGCTGTGGCTGAGCTCTGAGGGAACTCACCACCACCTCCCATATTAGTTATCCAAGTCACCCCAAAATGTAGTGGTTTAGAGCCAATAACAATGATTTGATTTCTGTGGGTCAGGAATTTAGATAAGACACAGTGGGAAAAAGAAAAAAAAAAAAAGACACAGTGGGGACGGCTTGTCTTCATGATGTCTGGGGCTTGCTCTGGAAGACTTGAAGTTGGGAGCCTGGGAAATACACTTCCATGGTAGGTTACTCACATAGTCGACAAGGTGTTGCTGGCAGTTTGGTTTCTCTCTATGTGGAGCTCTTCATAGGGCTGATTGAATGTCCTTGCAACATGGCAGCTGGCTTCCTCCAGAGCAAGAAACACAAGAGAGTAAGCTGAAAGCTGCAATGCCCAGCATAGCAATCATAGACGACAAAACCATAATGTAAACTTCAAAGTTGCTAAGAGACTAGATCTTAATTGTTACCATCACAAAAAAGAAATAATTCTGGGACATGATAGAAGTGTTAGCAATCATAGTGCAAGATTTAAATGTATCAAGTTATTCTGTCATATGCCTTAAACTTACACAACGCTATATGTTACTCATATCTCAATAAAAATGGATTTTGAAACAAGAAAGCTACGGGGCACCCACATGGTTCAGTCAGTTCAGTGTCTGACTCTTGATTTCAGCTCAGGTCATGACCTCAGGGTTGTGAGATTGAGCCCTGCATCAGGCTTCATTTGAGAGAGAGAGAACGAGCGAGACAGAGAGAATGAGCAGGGGGAGGCACAGAGGGAGAAGATGAAGCAGACTACCCGCTGAGCAGGGAGCCTGATGTGGGGCTCCATCCCAGGACCCAGGATCATGACCTGAGCTGAAGGCAGATGCTTAACCAACTGAGCCACTCAGGTGCTCCAACCATAACAATCATCATCTTCGTCACTGTTATTAGTTATCTAATTATGGGCCAGGCACTGTGTGTTAGGTGTTCTACAAACATTATCTCCTTTAATCTTGTCAAAATCTTTAAAAAAGGATGTATGATTAGCCCCATTTTACAAATGTAGAAAGCATGATTCAAAAGGTTAAACAAGGGGCACCTGGGTGGCTCATTTGTTTAAGCATTTGGCTTTTGATTTTGTCTCAGGTCATGATCTCAGGGTTGTGGGATCAAGCCCTGCAGGCTCCTCACTCAGCGGGGAGTCTGCTTGAGATTCTCTCTCTCTCCCTCTGCACCCCCCCCCACTCTCTCTGTCTCTAAAACAAATAAACAAAATAAATCTTTAAAAAAATAGAGACGTTTAAACAACTTCATAGCTAGCTGGTGATGGAACCACAATTCAAATATGGGGGCCTCTGGGTCTTTGATCAATGTCACACTGCCTCCCTGTCTGTATCAGTAAGATTCTCCGGAGAAACAGGAACAACAGAGGGTGGAGGAGTGGTGATGGGTGGATGTGTGTACAGAGGTTTCATTATAAGGAATTGGCTCATATGTTCATGGAGGCTAACAAGTCCCAAGAGCTGCAGCCAGCAAGCTGCACGTGGGAGAACCAATAGTGTAGTTCCATCCTGAGTCCAAAGGCCTGAGACGCAGGAGAGCCCGTGGTAGTTCCAGTCTGGATACCTTCAGACTCAAAATCCAGGAAAAGTCAATGTTTCAGTCCAAGTTTCAAGGCAGGAAATCCCCCATATTCTAGCTCAAGGCAGTCAAGCAGAGGGAGTTCCCTCTTACTCCCAGGAGGGTCCACCTTTTTTGTTCTACCTTTTGCCTTTGACTATCGGGTAAGGCCCACCCACTTTAGGGCAGGCAATCCACTTTCCTCAGTCTACCAATCCAAATGTTAGTCTCATCCAAAACACTCTCACAGACACACCCAGAATCATGTTTGACCAAATATCTGGGTGCATGTGATCCAGTCAGACCGACACCTACAACTAACCATCACAGTGTCCTTCATGAACTCAGCTTGTTTATCTTTGGACATTCTTAGCTTGTAGTACCAGATTTGCTCTTGCTTGGCCTAAATGTTATGCTTTAAGGAGTCTTGCCCTCACCCACGCATCATTTGTGTACTTTCGTCTTCTTATTGATGTTGATAATATCTCCTCTTTAATTAGGTGGAAGGAAATAAGTAGAAGAAAAGACAAAAGGAGTATTAGGGTGTCCTAGTTCTAAATACTTTTTCTTAATAGATTTCGGGAGAAAGATCGATGAAAAATACTTTAATAGGAAAAAATGAGAAAATAGTTTAATAGTCTAGAGCAATGGTTCTTAAACTATAAAGTACATCAGAATCACCCATGTGGGGGATCTCTGGGTGGCTCAGCAGATTGGCACCTGCCTTCAGCCCAGGGCATGATCCTGGGGTCCCGGGATGGAGTCCCGTGTCGGGCTCCCGGTGTGGAGCCTGCTTCTCCCTCTGCCTGTGTCTCTGCCTCTCTCTCTCTCTCTCTCTCTCTTTCATTCTCTCATGAATAAATAAAAAAATATTAAAAAAAAAAAGAATCACCCATGTGCTTATTAAAATGCAGATGGCTTGGTCCCACTCGTAGAGGTTCTGGTTCAGTAGGTGTGGGATGGGTCCTGAAAATTTGCATTTCTAACAAGTTCTCAGGTGATTCTGATTGTGCTGGTTCAAGACCACATTTTGAGTAACAAAATGTTAGGGAGGGCGGCCTGGGTGGCTCAGCGGTTTAGCGCCACCTTCAGCCCAGGGCGTGATCCTGGAGACCTAGGATCGAGTCCCACATCGGGCTCCTTGCATGGAGCCTGCTTCTCCCTCTGCCTGTGTCTCTGCCTCTCTTTGTGTGTGTCTCTCATGAATAAATAAATAAAATCTTTGAAAAAATAAAATGTTAGGGACAAAAGCCTGTTTATAATGTGCCCAGAACTGAAATGGCACTTAGGAACCAGATTTTTTTTTATCTTGACACTTGACCATTCTATGCCACCTCATAGCCTAATGAGGCTGCCTAAGCTCCAGCCATCAGGACTAGATTCCAAGCAAATGTTAGAAGGAATAGGGTAAGATGACTCCTTTTAAGGACACTCCCCACTTCCCAGAAGTTGCATGCAAGACTTCCCTTTACATGCCGTTGACCAGAACTTAGTCACATGGCCACACCTAGCTGCAAATAAACTGGGAAATAGAGGAGTTTTTTTCCTCCAGGAGGCTATGTGCCCCAGCTAACACTCGATTACTTATAAATAGTGAGGAAAGAGCTACTTAGGGCCAACTAATGGCCTGTGCCATGGAGATCTTCCAGCTTATTTGGAACAGGAGATAATTCATTCCCTCTGTCGGCATGTAACCTGGGCCTATCTTTCCTTCTGAGTCAAAAACACAGTCCATGCAGCTTCATAAATAGGACTTAAAACCTTGCAAAAACTAGTGACTAAGTAATTACCAGCCTAGCCTAAGTCACGTGCTCTCCCTGCGAACTGCTGGAAGAATGACCATGAAATCCAAAGCTAGACATGAACATTTTCATGCTCCCTCTTGCCGGTTTAGTTAATTGGTTATCCTGTTAACTGGCAGAGGTTTGTTTCCTCTGGATTGCTTGTCTCTTGAAATTCAGTAAGGACCAGACATCAGCAAATTTGGGGGGAAATGTCCTCTGGAGGGGAAAGACCTGGAACTCCAGCAATGCACATAATTGCACTCGCTTAGTTCCAGCGTGAGCATAGAATAAATAAGCTTTTAACAAACCCCATTGCCATGCCAGACGAAGGAGGTTTTCTCGCTCCCCCGTTCTGTGCTCCAAGGTGGAAGATGGGCCTCGGAGGTCCCTGCTGCTAAGAGGTAATGGAGGCGTGGGAAACAAGATGCTGCCCAAAGAGACATTTTCTTCAAATGCGTTACTCAATGGCTGAATTTTTAGGGGTGGCCTCGCTTGGCAGAACTGAGCCACAGAAAAGAAAAAGAAATTGCTGTTCCCTGATTAACCCCTCTAGCCACTGGGTGCCACTATTGATTTGTTCGGCTAACCAAACTGTAAAAATGCTTTACCATAGGGGGGAAATTCTCAATGCAGATTACTTTGGTAAAGCAGGAAAGGAAAATGGGCCAAAAAAAAAAAAAAAAAGTCTGCGTGTGCATATATATATCCCCTTAGATATATGTTGGTTATTTCTTTCCTCCTGACTTCCTGTCGCCAGACGACATACTTTTATCTGTAGTATCTCTTCCTTGATCACTCTCTCATAATGAATTTCAGAGTAACACTTTAAGAACTGCTTCAAAAATTATGTTTCCTCAAGTTTCTTACAGAAAGAAAGAAAGAAAGAAAGAAAGAAAGAAAGAAAGAAAGAGTCAACTCTCCTGCACCATGATTTTATAATTATTTATGTATGCTATCATCAATTACAAATGTTTATGAAGTGCCTACTATGTGACCAGGGTTGGGGAATAGAAGAATCAACAAAAGTTCCTACCAGCAAGTTTTTATGCTCTCTCTTCTTTTTAAGATTGTATTTATTTATTTATTAGAGAGAAAGAGAGAGAGAGAGAGAGAGAAGGAGCAGGGGGAGGGGCAGAGGAAGAGGGAGAAGCAGACTCCCCGCTGAGCAGGGACCCCCCCCAACACTGGGCTCCATCCCTGGACTCCAGGATCATGACCTGAGCCAAAGACAGACACTTAACCAACTGAGCCACTAAGGTGCTCTCCCAAACTCTTTTTTAAAGATGTATTTATTTACTTAAGAGAGAAAGAGAGGGGGAAGGGCAGAGGGAGAGGGAGAGTGAGAATGTCCAGTAGACTCCTTGCTGAGCATGGAGACCCAGGCAAGGCTTGAACCCACAACCCTGAGATCATGACCTGAGCAGAAATCAAGAGTCAGACGCTCAACCAACTGAGCCACCCGGACGCCGTACTCTGTTAAAAAAAAAAAATACACCTTATCTCCCACCAGAAACATTTTTTAAAAGATTTTATTTATTTATTCATGAGAGACACAGAGAGAGAGAGAGAGAGGCAGAGACACAGGCAAAGGGAGAAGCAGGCTCCATGCAGGGAGCTCAATGTGGGACTTGATCCCGGGACTCCAGGATCATGCCTTGGGCTGAAGGCAGGCGCTAAACCACTGAGCCACCCAGGGATCCCCCCACCAGAAACATTTTTTATTTTAAGTAGGCTCCACACCCAGTGTAGGGCTTCAACTCATGATCTCAAGATCAAGAGTCTCCTGTTGCACTGACCCAACCAACCAGGCACCCCCATACTCTCTCTTAATGAAGATATGACATACAGTCAAAAATAAAAAGGTAGGAAGGCAGGTAACTGTGGCCAAAACTGCACTGCTTATCCAAGGGGTACTTCTCCCGTTCCATGCCCCCTACCTCCTTCCATCTTCCTTGATGGCCAAGCCTAAAATTTGTTCGAGTATTCCCCATTCTGTGCGGTCAGGGAAGGTGACCCCTCCCCAGTCCTGGGGCAGTGAATCATGCTTGGTCTGAGCCAATCATGGAGGTTTCATATCCCTTTTCCAAAGATGGCTTGAGCATGGCCATGTGACCCAGTCCTAGACAGTGAGGCTGGAAGTAAAATCCATTACCAAAATACTCACAAAGACGGAAGTGTCAGTTTCTTTACGCTGAACATGTGATGCCTGGAATTGCGTTAGTCATCTTGAGGCCATGAGGAGAGTCATCTCCGACAATCAAGGAAAGGAAGGTGTAGAGATGGAACACACCCCAGTTGCTAGACCCACCTAGAAACCAGTCTGCCTCAGGAGTTCTTGTCTTGTGAGATATGTGACCCCCCCTTTTAAGATTTTATTTATTTATTCATGAGAAACCCAGAGAGAGGCAGAGACATAGGCAGAGGGAGGAGCAGGCCCCCTGTGGAGAGCCTGATGAGGGACTTGATCCTAGGATCCCGGAATCAAGCCCTGAGCCAAAAGCATTCAACCACTGAGCCACTCAGGCACCTCACCTTTTTGTTGAGCTACTTTTCGTGGGGTCTTTGGTCCCTCGCAGTGGAATGTACCCCATCTAATGGCCATATATAAGGGCTGCTTTCGCAATGTTAGATCATCCATCATCCATCTGCCTGTGAGGAAGACATTTTAAGCCCATTTTCGGGATGAAGCAATGGAGTCTGAGAGGTTAATACCACATCCAAGGGGGGATCCCTGGGTGGCGCAGTGGTTTAGCACCTGCCTTTGGCCCAGGGCGTGATCCTGGAGACCCGGGATCGAATCCCACGTCGGGCTCCCAGTGCATGGAGCCTGCTTCTCCCTCTGCCTATGTCTCTGCCTCTCTCTCTCTCTCTCTCTCTGTGTGACTATCATAAATAAATAAAAAGTAAAAAAATTTTTTAAAAAAATACCACGTCCAAGGTCACACAGGTGGAGCCCTCTCTCAAACACAATCAGTGCCCAATAAAGCTACAAAAGGATGAATGAATGACCAAGCAGGGGTGCTGCTGAGGGTCTAAAAGTCACTGCCTATCTTGGGGGGCCCAGGAAACCCAACCTTGTGTGGGACATACCCTGTCCCAATCTTCGGATCATCCTTGAGTCTCCAGCTTAAGCATCTTCAAATTCATCCCAAACAACAGCTTTCTCTGTTTCACTGAAAAGCCACCAATCAGGGGCGCCTGGGTGGCTCAGTCAGTGAAGCGTCTGCCTTCCGCTCAGGTCATGATCCCCGGGTGGTGGGATCGAGTCCTGCATTGGGCTCCCTACTCCGTGGGGAGTCTGCTTCTCCCTCTCTGCCTTTCCCCCTGCTTGTGCGCTTGCTCTCCCTCTCGCTCTCTCTCTCTCAAATAAATAAATAAAATCTTAAAAAAAAAAAAGAGGAAAGAAAGAAAGAAAGAAAAGAAAAGAAAAGAAAAGCCTCTAATCAAAATCGAGATTGAAGAGAATCCGACGGCTGGGACGTCCTTCCTAAGGGCTCACCTCAGACTCCCCAGTCGGGGTGAGCTTGGGGTCCCCCAACTCCAGCACAGGACAGCCCTGCCCTCTTCCTTGTCTTGAACAGGGGGAATGAACAGTGCCTGGGACTCAGCACCCCTCCCTCCAAGCAGAGCGGAGACTATGAAAACCAATGTCGCTCTGGACAAAGGCTGCCCGGCCCCGAGTGGCCGCCTGCTCGGAAAAGCAGGGACCCCCACCCCCTTCAGGTGTCCTTCACGCTCTTTAGCCAAAAGCAAAGCTCACACAGCAAAACGATGCTTCTGCTTTCTTGTCTTTTGTTCGGCATCCATCACAGGCCGGCGATGACTGTGCGGCAGGCACAGTTGTCCCTGGCTGCCACCCAGCTGCGGAGCGGCCGGGGCGCTGTCCCACGCCGGGCGCCGCGCGGCGGCAGATCACCGCCAGCTTCCCGAGGGCGGTGTTCCAGGCGAGGAAAATTGCTCCCGAGATTGCTTAAGGCCCCCGGGGAAATGACAAGGAGAAATTAATCTTCCATTGCTAATCTTCCTCCGCGGCTGGATCAGAGAGCGGTTGCCTGCAGGAGCCGGCGGCCGGGCTCCCACGGGGGGCCCCCACGATCCCTCCACACTGCCCCCGGGAAGGGGAGAGGCGGAGGTCGAAAGGGGGCGCGGGGTGCGACTCTCGTCCGCCCTGCCCTGTGTCTACGCGACAGACTTCCCCGGCAGTTTGGTCCAAACCACTGTTATTTGGCATGGAGCATCCGTCTACACCTGTGCCTCCAGGCCCACAGGATCTGGACCTGCTCCAGCCTCTGCTTACATCCGCCCCTCTGGGCTCCGGAACCCGCCCCTTTTCGCTTGCAAGGCCCCAACCTCGGCTGGGAACCTCTGCCTGGAAGCCTTAGCTGTCACACGTGTAACCCCTTTCGTGTCCATGTCCCTCCTAAAAGCAGGTACCTCATCTGTCTACCAGCCTCTAACCCCCAGCACGGTGCCGGGTGTGCCCTGGGTACTCAGGGATAGGTGCGCAAGGAAGGAACCGTTCCCACAGCTTAGGATGTGCAGGCACGGGTGACCCCAAGGATTAGGTACCATTATTCTGTCCATTTCACAGAGGAAGAGGCTGAGGCACAGAGAGGTTAAGTACTTTGCTCAATACGGGCCATTCGTTGTAGAGCACCTGCTGGCGATCCCTGTGCTACAGTGTCCCTCTAACTACAGGCTGTCTCGGGTGGCTCCAGGAGCCTTCCCATCCAGACTGCATCTTGTTTTGTTTTGTTTTTAAATATTTTATTTATTTATTCACAAGAGACACAGAGAGACAGAGAGGCAGAGACACAGGGAGAGGGAGAAGCAGGCTCCCTGCAAGGAGCCCGACGTGGGACTCGATCCCAGGTCTCCAGGATCAG
Source organism: Canis lupus baileyi (assembly GCF_048164855.1). Lineage (NCBI taxonomy): Eukaryota > Metazoa > Chordata > Mammalia > Carnivora > Canidae > Canis > Canis lupus. The sequence continues at coordinate 90,296,940 of NC_132876.1, forward strand.
GCCCTGGGCTAAAGGCGGCGCTAAACTGCTGAGCCAGCTGGGCTGCCCTGCATCTTGTTTTAGGACAGGGCAGGGCTTCTGTTTCCCCGTTATCTTCCCCAGCCCAGAGCGACCTAGGTGCTCAGTAAGCCTCAGTTAACAATTGCACACCAATCAGCCCGGAGAAGCCATAGCCTGCTTTTCACCAGCTTGCACTCTCAGACAAAACAAGCCACAGAGTGATGAAGAGATGTAAATCACAGGGAAATCAGGGAATTGTCCCAAACACGCGGGTAGTCTCTTTTCATTTTCCTTCAGAGCTTGCTCTCTCTGCAAAGCTGAAGTTAAAAAGGAGGAAATTGTGTTTAGGAAGGAAAATGAGTTAAGGAAGCCAGGGACTTGCCAGTGGTCTCTGAAGCCACCTGCACTCCTCGTGCTATAAGTCTGAGAAGCAGGAGGTGGGAATCCCAGGGGCACCTGGCCCTCCTGCTTGGGCGTTGGCAGGGAAGGGAATGCTGTGCCGCTCCAGAGAAGCCTGACTGGCTGGCTTCATGACCGGGATATCTGGGAAGCAGCCTCCACGGACTTCAGTGCCCTGAGCAACTGCATCAGTTAGGCCTGCATTAGGGTGCAAGTAACCAAAAACTTCGTGATCAGCATTCTAAACAAACCTAAGGGTTATTTTGCTCTCATAAGAAGTCTAGAATTTCATGTCTACAGGCACAAGTTCAACCTCGTAAAACATCAGGGACAGCATTTCTGTGATTCTCTTGGTCTTTCCTCCTGGCCTCAAAATGGCCGCTGAAGCTCCAAGAACATGTTCATGGTCAAGGCAGGAAAGTGGGAGGAGGTGAGGCAGCACCAAAAATATCTATTCCTTTTATAAAGAAGTGAAAGCTTTCCAAGGAATCTTCCGGCAGACTTCAGCTTATGAGCCACCTATAACTGTGAAGGGATCCAGACAAGTAAGCATTCAGCCTCTCTACTTTATATATCAGGGGAGGGGGCTGGGAATGGGGGTTGGTTGGGGTTTCCCCAAAAGCAGAGCCTGAGAAGAGGGCTTCAATGCAAGTAGCTCAGTCAGAAGGTGATCACAGGGGGCACCTAGGTGGCTCAGTGGGTTAAGCATCTGCCTTTGGCTCAGGTCATGATCCCAGAGTCCTGGGATTGAGCCCCACATTGGGCTCCCTGCTCAGTGGGGAGTCTGCTTCTCCCTCTGCCTCTGTCCCTCCCCCTGCTTGTGCTCACTTGCTCTCTCTCTCTCTCTCTCTCTGACAAATAAATAAAATCTTAAAAAAAAAAAAAAAAGGTGACTCCAAGTACAGTGAGGGAGGGGAGAAGTGAGACAGAGATGGAAGCCAAATCACAGGGATGTTGACCAGCAAGTTTGCCATTGGGAGCAGCTGAGGCTTGATCCCCCTGGAAACACCATGAAAGGCCATGTGAGATATGCTTCAGAGCACACTCTGCAACTCCAAACACCCAGCCAGGGGCAGCCAGGTCGAGGATTTCCCCCATGGTGCTATCTCCGTGGGATTTTCAGGTTGCATGCTTACAGAAAGATCTCTGATGCCAAAGAAAGCCCATAGGTCAAGAAGAAAAGAGAGGAGGGCACTATAGGCATTCCAGAAACAGCTCACAGCAGCTGCAAGTGAATGCAGGGGTGGGCTGAGGGCATATAGAGATGGGCATCAATAGTGCCTGCTAGAGGTGCCTGGCCGGCTCAGTCTTGATCTCGGGGTTGTAAGTTCGAGCATGCGAGTCTTGCTCTTGGGGTTGTGAGTTCGAGCCCCATGTTGGGTGTAGATGGGCAGATGCAGCCGGGGGCTACAACACCAAGAGACCTCTGGGTAGCATGAGGGAGCCAGAGTGGATTTAATGAACCAGCAACCATAGCAGCTTGAAAAAGGTCACCAGTAAATGCATTGAGAAGAGAGGGTGTAGAAGATTGTGTTTCGAAAATGTCCTCAATGATATTTATGATTTAGCATACTCTTCCAGAACCACCTTGCCATCCCCCATCAAAAGATGACTTTAGGGGCACCTGGGTGGTGCATCCAACTCTTGGTTTTGGCTCAGGTCATGATCTCAGGGTCGTGGGATGGAGCCCCTTGTCAGTCTCCCATGCTCAGCCCAGAGTCTGCTTCAGGTTCTCTCTCCCTCTCCCTCTGCCCCTCCCCTCCCTCAAATAAATAAATCTTTGTTTAAAAACAGAGCAATGAAAAAAAAAGAGCAATGAGTCTATATCTCTCTCCTCTTGAAGTTGGGCAGGTCTTTGGGGCCATCTTGACAAACAGAATGTGACAAAAGTGATGCTGTATGATTTCTTAGGATTGGATCACAAATGGCAGGTTGGCTTCTCTCTCTTTCTCTCTCTCCCCACCTCAGTCTCTCCCTGACCCCCTGCACTCACCGTCATAATCCAGCTGGCATGCTGTGAGGAAGCCCAGGCCACAGGCAGAGGCCAGGTGCAGCTCTTCCAACTGACAGCCCCAGATGAGGTCCCAGACAGTACTCAGCATCAACTCCCCCGAGGCCTTGCAAGGGGTGATCCCAACCCCCAGCCTTCAACCACCGCAGCTGATACCAAGTGGAGCAGAGATAGCTGTCCCTGCCGAGCCCTGCTCAAGTCACAGATTTTATGGGGAAAATAAATGCTGTGTTTGTTTTGAGTTTTACGGTGGTTTGGTATGCAGCTGGAGATAGATAACCCGAAGGGCAGAAGTCAGTGGGTACCAGTAGCCTTCCTGGGGCCAGGACCAGGACTCAGCCCAGGATTACCCCTGGGGAGAAGCGAGGGAGGAGGTGGATATGAGGAAGAACCGGGTTCACCCTGCAAGGGGACCACCTTTAAACTTAGAAGGACTTGAGCTGGTTTGAATTGGCACGCTGACATTCTCCACCACCAGTGGAAATGTGAGCTCAAGGGCCAAGGTCATTTTAATTTCAAGAAAATAAAGAGCATTAGTCTTTGCATACCAGACTTTGTGACCAAGCAAAAATTCCGACCCACTTTACAGTTGGGGGCTGGGATGTGTCCAGCCACAGCCCCGACTCCAGCCCATGAGCAGACACTAAACTCACAAAGACGAAGCCTGCACTGGTCTTTCCAGCAAGAAATCAGGATTTAGTGGTATCAAGTCTCGGGCCCTAGAACCAATAGGTCTCTAAGTTTGTTCTGCTACGCCCCTAGCCATCCTGAGGCTTCTGGCAATGAGAGAAGGGGAAGGATCAAGTGCAGTGTGGAGAGCCCGGTCGAGGTCCGTTGGGGTGGGGGTGGGGGGGCGGGGCGGGGGGGGGGAGGAGGCACACGCGCGTGCACACACACGGTGGGTCGGTCGAGCTGCTCAGAGGGTCACATGCTGGCCTAGTCTCTTTGTGGACAATCCAGGCAGAAGGCAGCGGCGGATGGGCCAGATGCGCCTCCAGGCATCCCCAGTCTTCCAATTTTGAGACAGATGTTTTATGACTCAAGAGTTTTGGGAAAGCAATCTTGCTTCAAATATTCCTATTGTAAGCTACATCTGAAGTTTTTACAAAATAGGCTTTTTCTTTTTTTTTCTTTCTTTTTCTTTTTCTTTTTTTTTCTTTTTTACTTTAAAATACCTGAAAGGCTAACTGTCCCCAAATATGTCTTGGGAACCCTTTGGCTGGCTCTACATGCAGGCTGAACAGCACTGTATTTTTTCCCTCCTCAAACAAATTAGGTGCATATTCTCAGGAATAACACATGGTTGCCATTAACGCTCGTGATGTTTGGGGTTTGGTGTAAACCCACATTTTATCCATTGAACGATTTCTTTTTTCCAAAATAGTGAAAAGAACTACAAAACACAAAAGCAATTACATGATTTAACTTTCCATCTCGGTCAAGCCGTGATTAAAAGTGGAAAATAATACTGGCACTTGGGTTTCTCGCTGGAAAAGCCAGAAAAGGAAATTTGTTGTGATGGTTGTTTTTTTGAATGCCATAAACTACCAGCGAAGAGAAGTGAGGCTGGAGATTCCCAACAGCGCAAGAAGCTGAGACAAAAGGCCTGTCTCCTGAGTGACAAGGGATGGGTGACGACTTGGGTCCTAGAAAAATGTGAGATCTCACCATGATGCTCCAGATTCTTGTTTAACCTCAGGTGCCTCATTTACTTCTCGTAGAATCCAAGAAGGCTCACTGTGATATTGTCATTTATAACAAGAAATGGGCATTGGGTCCTCACCCCATTCTGGCCCAGAGCTCCTAAAACCCTTGGAATTTCTTAAGCCCAGAGAGTGATCAAGATGTCTTTTGTTATGTTAATGAGGCGACTTTTGGAAAGCCCCAGATCACCTAAGGGTGGGGGCTGGTCAAGAGGAATCAGTGAAGTGATTAAAGGGTTGGAAGTTGCATTCCCAGCCCCTGACCCTGAATCGGGGACAGAGGCTAGAGGTTGAGTCAATCACAAATGGCCAGTGATTTGATCAATCAGGCCTAGGTTCTGAAGCCTGCATAAAAACCCAAAAACGGGGCAGCCTGGGTGGTTCAGCGGTTTAGCGCCTGCCTTCGGCCCAGGGTGTGATCCTGGAGACCCAGGATCGAGTCCCACATCAGGCTCCCTGCATGGAGCCTGCTTCTCCCTCTGCCTGTGTCTCTGCCTCTCTGGCTCTGTGTCTCTCAAGAATAAATACATAAAATCTTTAAAAAAAAAAAAAAAAAAAAAAAAAAAAAATATATATATATATATATATATATATATATATATATATATATATATATTCCGGAGAGCTTCCAGGGTTGGCAAGCACTTGGAGATGTGGGGAGAGTGGCTCCCCTGGAGAGGGCATGGAAGCTCCTCATCCTTTCCCCAAACCCTATGCTTTTCCATTTGCTGCTGTTCCTGAATTCTATCCTTTTGTAATAATCCAAGGATCTAGTAAGTGAAATGTTTCTCTGAGCTCTATGAGCTGCTCTAGCAATTTAATTGAACCCAAGGAGGGCATCATTGGAACCTCCATTGTACAGCTGGTTAGTCAAAAGCACAGGTGACAACTTGGATTTGTGACTGGCAACTGAGATGGGGGAGGAGGGCGATCTTGTAGGACTGAGCCTTTCCCCTGTGGGATCTGACACTATCTCTAGGGAGGTAGTGTCAGACTTGAGTTGAATGTAGGACCCCCCTCAGCTGGTGTCCAGAGCATTGCTTGTTGTTGGTGTGAGAATCCCCCACTGTCCCCACAAATTGGAATTGGGATCTGGACATTCCAATAATGTTTATCAATGAAGGGTAAGAACCGGCTCCTGATCCATCAGCCAATCAAGTATGAGCTCTCTGGATTCCCTAAAGGATTGGTTGTTGTTGTTGTTGTTGTTGTTGTTGTTGTTTTAAGTTTTTTTTCTTTTTTAGGTAATCTCCATACCCAGCGTGGAGCTTGAGCTCATGCCCCCAAGGTCAAGAGTTGCATGCTCCAGTGACTGAGCCAGCCAGGCACCCCTCTTAGCAACTTCCAAATATGCAAGACCGTATTATTAACTATAGCCATCATGCTGTACATTACATTCCCAGGTCCTCCTCATTTTGTAACTGGAAGTTTGTACATTTTGACTCCCTTCACCCATTTCACCCATTCCCCACTTCTGGCAACCATGGACTTGTTTTCTGTATCTATGAGCTTGGGGTTTTGTTTGTTTTCTATAGACTCCACATATAAGTGAGATCATACAGTATTTGTCTTTCTCTGTCTGATTCATTTTACTTAGAGTATTCTCAAGGTCCATCCATATTGTTGAAGATGGCAGGATTTCACTCCTTTTATGGCTGAATAATATTCCATTAAATATATATCACATTCCCTTTAATTATGGTGTGGTTTATGTTTACACTTTGTTTCAGCCAATAGTCTGGGCCTTCCAGTGATCAGATTGCCATGGACAGTTCAGAAATAGGTCCTACCTGGGGCACCTGGGTGGCTCAGTTGGTTGAGTGTCCGACTCTTGACCTCAGCTCAGGGCTTGATCTCAGGATTGTGAGTTCAAGCCCCGCATTGGACTCCATGCTGGATATGGAGTCTACTTTAAAATATATGGATATGGAGGGGCACCTGTGGTCTGCCTTTGGCTCAGGTCAGATCCCAGGGTCCTGGGATGGAGTCCTGAATCAGGCTCCCCACAGGAAGCCTACTTCTCCCTTTACCTATGTCTCTGTGTCTCTCATGAATAAGTAAATCAATTCTGCTAAAAAATTAAAATTAAATTTTAAAAGTTTTTAAATGGGTCCACCCAGATTTCTCAGTGTTTCTTGTCTTATTTTACTACTGATATTGGATGTGGGGTGGGTTTTTTAATTTTTTATTTATTTATTTTGAGAGAAAGAGCAAACGAGGGGAGGGACAGAAAGAGAATGAAAGAGAGAATCTCAAGCAGACTCTATGCTGAGCAAGGAGCCATCCCACGACCCTGAGATTGTGACCTGAGCCAAAGTCAAGAGTCTGACGCTTGGCTGACTGAGCCACCCGGGCGCCCCTAGGGTATGTTTTTTAAAAGTTGGATTCATTTGATTGTTTGAGAGGCCAGGAATGAGAAGGAAGTTTCATATCAAATATAGAGGCACTCAGAAATATTAAAAGAGAACCTCTGCACCTCTGCCACTCTCAATTTTCATGGCATTCAGCATCTGAAGAGCCGCTGGAGTAATTAATTAACCTGTTTAATTCCTAGAGCAGTAAAAACTGCTTTCTGTTAGAAGACATAGAAACCTCCACTAAAACTGGCTTCAATACCGATTGGGAGATATCTTGGTTCCTATGATCTTAGAGTCCAGAGGTAGAGTTGGCTTCAGGCACGCCTTGATCCAACGACGTAGTCTCCCGTGCTCTAGTACCTCCCCATTTCACTGACCTGCTTTCCGAGGCACAGGCTTCTTCCTCAGCTTTGCTCCCTGAGGCAGACACCATTGATGCCCCATTCCTTATCCCCTCGGCCTGCCTGAGTTCACTACAGCTGTGGGAGACAGTTAATTATACTCACATGCCTTCCCTTCCTCCAGCATATCTCCAATGCTCTACCTGGATACCATCTTCTGCAACAGGGGAGCTGGAAATTGATGCTGAGAAGGCATCCCCTCTCCCTGCAGCCACATATGTGGCTTGCACTGTGTTTCTATCAGACAGTGCAGCTATAGACTCTATAGAACTACACACTGTACGCCAAATCTGGCCAGCAACCTGTTTTTGTCAGTAAAGTTTTGTTGGAACCCAGCCACACCCATTCGCTTATATATTTTCTGGAGCCTGCTTTCGCTGCAGTGGCAGAGGTGAGCAGTTGCAACAGAAACCATGTAGCCCACAAAGCCTGAACTATTTTTTTCTCTGACCCTTTAGAGAAAAAGTCTGTCAATCTCTGATAGAGAATACTGACCCTAGGAATATTTTTAGGCTGCAAAAATATTACTGGTTTTCAGTAAACAAGAAAAGTTTGGGACACCTGGGTGGCTCAGTGGCTGAGCGTCTGCCTTCAGCTCAGGGCGTGACCCCGGGGTCCTGGGATCCAGTCCTGTATGGGGTTCCCCACAGGGAACCTGCTTCTCCCTCTGCCTGTGTCTCTGCCTCTCTCTCTCTGTGTCTCTCATGAATAAATAATAAAATCTTTAAAAGAAGAAAAAGGAGGAGGAGGAGGAGGAGGAGGAGGAGAAGAAGAAGAAGAAGAAGAAGAAGAAGAAGAAGAAGAAGAAGAGGAGGAGGAGGAGGAGGAGGAGGAGGAGGAGGAAGAAGAAGAGGAAGAAGAAGAAGAAAAGTTTAGTATTTTTTGGAATATGTGAAAAATATATATTTAATATGTGTATATGCACATCTTATATGACTGGTGTGTGTGTGTGTGTATCTCTTGGACCAGGACGTTGAAGTCCCTGCTTCCAAGTGATGACTGTCCCCACGTGAATTGTGGTTAAAATGAAAAGTGTCTCTAACAAGCCCTTAACAACATGCCAGAGAATTATTTAAAAATATTTTTTTAAGATTTTCTTTATTTTTTTGAGAGACAGAGTAAGGGTTGGGGGAGCTGGTAGAGGGAAAGGGAGAAGGAGACTCCTTGCTGAGCAGCGAGCTAGACCTGAGGCTCAATCCCAGGACCCCGAGATCGTGACTGAGTCAAAGCAGACACTTAACCAACTGAGCCACCCAGGAGCCCCTAAAAATTATTCTTATTAGACTTAGGATGGCAAAGTAACCTGCCCAAAGTCACACAGCTTATAGGTAATAGAGCCTGCTCTCCAGTCTTTTTAAAGGAAACTATATTAAGGACGCCTGAGTGGCTCAGCGGTTGAGCGTCTGCCTTTGGCTCAGGGCGTGATCCTGAGGTCCTGGGATCAAGTCCCACGTCGGGCTCCCTGCATGGAGCCTGCTTCTCTCTCTGCCTGTGTCTCTGCCTCTCTTTCTGTGTCTCTCATGAATAAATAAACAAAATCTTAAAAAAAAAATACAAAGGAGACCGGGCTTCGGAAGGTTACATAGCACACCTGAATTTACACCTCCAGGAAATTGTAGGGCTGGAATTTGAAGCCACTCCTGGCTCAACCCATCCTGGACTTTATTTTTTTTTTTTAAGATTTTATTTATTTTTTCATGAGAGACAGACACACAGAGAGGCAGAGACACAGGCACAGGGGAAGGAGGCTCCATGCAGGAGCCTGACATGGAACTCGATCCCAGGTCTCCAGGATCAGGCCCCAGGAAGAAGACGGTGCTAAACCGCTGAGCCACCTGGGCTGCCTCCATCCCCGGACTTAAAAAAAAAAAAAAAGTAAAGGAAACTATCTTAAACCTCCCAAAGAAAAAAGTTACCAAATAAAATAAAGCTGATATAATGTACCTATTAGTTTAGTGTGCCCAGGACACATTTTCACACTCCTTCTGATACTGCTTTGATCTCAGGGTCATGAAATCAAGCCCCACATCAGGCTCTCCACTCTGTGTGGAGTCGGCTTAACACTTTTCCTCTCCCCCACCCCCCGTCTTTCTCTCTCTCTCTCTCTCTCTCTCTCTCTCAAATAAATAAATCTTAAAAAAAAAAAAAGATGTAATCCTGGGCTCTTTATTCCACATACTATTGGTATCTAACAGGTTATGGCAAGATGCAGCACCATAAAACAAGCATTTTATCATACTCCCAGATTCTGTGGGCTGGAAATTCTGATAGCACAGTGGGGATGGCTTGTCTCTGCTCCTCAGTATCTAGATCCTCAACAGGGAGAACTCGGTGATGGGGAAGGGTGGGGGATGGAATCATCAAGGGGCATCTTCACTCACAGGTGGTGGTTGACGTTGGCTGTTAGCTGGGACCACAGCTGGAGCTCTTCTTCACAACACTCTCATATGGCCTCTCCCCATAGTTTGAGCTTCCTCACAGCGTGGATCTCAGGGTGGTGGGGTTGGGCCCCACGTTGGGCTCTGTGCCAGGCATGGAGCCAACTTGAGATTCTCCATTTCCATTTCCCTCTCCCTCTGCCCCTACCTGCCCCCTCTTACATGTGCTCTCTCTTCCTAAAACAAAGCACCCAGAAAATATAGATTCCGTCTCTCAATGGGAGGAGTATTGAAGTCACATTGTAAGATGAACATCTGGGATGGAAGATATTCTTGATGCCAGTTTTTGAAAACAGAACCTGCCATTTTTTGGTAGCCATGTGATCTGAAAAAAAATTTTTTTTAAAAAGGCCAATTGCCTCAGTGATAGAATATGGAGAGAGGATCTAGCAGGTGTGTGGTCCCCTGTGCCAATACCTAAGGCCCTGATTCCTATATTCACTCCTTAGATGTTAGAAGCTACCCCAGTCATCTGACCTGAAAGATTTTCTTCTTGTTTCAACAACTGTAAGTGGGTTTCTAACACTTGCAACCCTGAGTCCTAGCTGATAAAATAAATAATTGCCCATGTTGAGACTGAGAGACTTTGTTTGCCAAGGACACATAAACATGGACACAAGGTAATGCACTAAGTGCTGTGGGGGTGGAAAGGGCAGCATGATGAGCACAACATAGCCCTGAGTCACCCACAGGGGGTTTTACAGGCTGTCTTGGTCGGCTTGGGCTGCCATAACCAAATAGCACAGACTGGAAGGGCTTAAAAAACAGAAATTTACTTCTCACAGATCTGGAGGCTGGAAGCCCAAGATTAAAGTGTCAGCAGCTTTGGTTTCTTCTGAGGCCTCTCTCCTTAGCGTGCAGTTGGCCATCTTCTTGCTGTGTCCTCACATGGCCTTTTCTCCTGGGGTCTCTCTGTGTCTCCAAATCTCCTCCTCTTAGAGATGCCTGGTTGGCTCAGTGGTTGAGAGTCTGCCTTTGGATCAGGTCGTGATCCCGGGGTCCTGGGATCGAGTCCCACAGCGGGCTCCCCACAAGGAGCCTGCTTCTCCCTCTGCCTGTGTCTCTGCCTCTCTCTTTGTTTCTCATGAGTAAATAAATAAAATCTTTTAAAAAGTCAAAACAAAACAAATCTCCTCCTCTTATAGGGACACCAGTCAGATTGGATTAGGGCCCACCCCAATGGCCTCACCATAATTTAATCCCGTTTTTTCTTCTTCAAGATTTTATTTAAATTCAAGTTAAGGGGCAGCCTGGGTGGCTCAGTGGTTTAGCACCTGCCTTCAGCCCGGGGCATGATCCTGGAGACCCGGGATCGAGTCCTCTGTCAGGCTCCCTGCATGGAGCCTGCTTCTCCCTCTGCCTGTGTCTCTGCCTCTCTTTCTCTCTCTCGGTGTCTCTCATGAATAAATAAATAAAATCTTTAAAAAAATTTCAGGTTAAGGAGCACCTGGATGGCTCAGTGGATTAAGCATCTGTCTTTGCTCAGGTCATGATCCTGGAGTTCCTGGGATCCAGCCCTGCATTAGGTTCCTCACTCAGCAGGAAGTCTGCTTCTCCCTCTACCCCTTCCCCTTGCTCATGCATTCTCTTTCTCTCACTCTCTCTCTCAAATAAATAAGTAAGTAAGTAAATAAATAAATAAATAAATAAATAAATAAATAATTCAAGTTAATTCATATATAGTGTAATATTAGTTACGGGGGGTAAACTAATCACTTTTTAAGGCCGTATTTCCAAATGAAATCACACTCTAAAGTCTTGGGGAGTCAGGGCTTGATATATGAATTTTGAAGGGACACGATGCAGCCTTTTTGGGATGCTAATCATGAGAGACTGGTGTTCGGCAAACATTCACTTGCCTCCCTCTCCCTCTTGGGGTGCTGTTTCCCCTGCCCCACTGACTTTGGGTTTGACTCTGTGACTTGTTTTAGTCAATGTATGTCAGCAGATAAGAGGCCAGCAAAGGCTTTAAGTGTGCTTGCACCATTCAGCATGACTTTTGCTCTCTGGTGATCTACCATACGCCAAGAATGCCCCCAGGAAGTTGCTGGTTCAAGGAGAATGAAGAGACATGGGAGCAGGCCTGGACGCAAACTCCAGAATGAGCCAAACTCAGCTGAAATCAATAGAACAAGCCTCCCACCCATGAGCAGGAAATGAGCATTTTAAGCCACTGAGGTGTGGTGTGTTTAAAAGTTTTGTTACACAGCATGATTGCACCAATAACTAACCAATGTGATAAGTAATAAAGTAAATTACTACACCATGTAGATGGAAAGCTCTTTCTCTATGCTGAATTTCATTTTACCAAGGATTCCGAATAGATATTATTTCTTTTTGTCTAACGATTAAACCGATAAGCCATAAATTATTTTGATTGTCTAACATATTTGACAGGGAAGGGAAGTTTTTCCCAAACACGTTGCATATGTTTTCACTTTCAGGAGGATTGTTACTATTTCATGAGTGTCAGCAATGTGCTAAGTGCTGACCTGGGAATCCAGGAAACGCAGTTTATGCCCAGAAACCTCAATACTGGAGTCACCTAAGGACCATCAGACAGATGAGGTCATGAGCTAAGAATTCCTTAAATATGTGAAAGGATTGTGAGTAATTATGTAATTACACTGGTGATTAGAAGTCCAAGTTCACATACCATTAATCTCAGGTATGACTCCCTACATATTTTCAGACTGACATTTTCAGACTTGCATGGCCCTGGTTTGTCCAGTTTCTTATTTCTTTTTAAAGATTTATTTATTTATTGGAGAGACAATGAGAGAAAGAGAGAGTGAGTGTGGGTTGTGGGATGGGCAGAGGGAGAGAGAAAATCTCCAGCAGACTCCCCTTGAGTGTGGAGCCCAACACGGGGGTTGATCCCACAACCCTTGAGATCATGACCTGAACCGAAACCAAGAGCCAGACGCATAACAGAGTGCACCCCCAGGCACCCCTGTCCAGTTTCCCATTTCTGATCCTGTGAATCTGCTCTGCAAGTTGGAAGTACGTTTCACACCCGACAGGGTTCAAACACTGGCAGCGCCATTAGCCACTCTTTTCCTAATAACCTGCCATGATTCGAGATTTGCAATCAACGGCATGGGATTTTGAACATGAGTTGGAATTACACTTTATATAGTCTCCAGATCATCTGTTTGCATTTATTTGGGCTCACCGGTTTCCAATGCATCTGTAAGCAAAGGTCACGACCTCTTGAAAAGGGCTCTATGGAAGGAAAAACAGCAAGTCTACGTGTTGAAGTAAAAGAATTTGGTTCACAAAATAAAACTAAGGCAACAGAAGGCAAAGGGAGTTTCCACTGTTTGAAAAGGGGCTTTCTCAGCACAAGCTTGGAAAAAAAATGTTGATGATTTATGCAAATGAGAAAGGAAATGTGCCCCGAGGGATCTTGGCACAGAAGCTCAAGTTGGAATTCTGAATTCAAGGCTGGCGGTGTCTCTGATTCACTCTGTGACTGGGGCTGAGCCATTTAACCTCTCTGTTTCTAAATACCCTCATCTATAAATGCAGGCTAACAACGCTGTTCTTCCTGCCCCTGAAGGGGAGGCAGTAAAAATGAATGAAATGTCGGGGAATTACTTCTAAGAGCCATCGATTAGAAATACAGCATATGGTCTTAATGAGAGCTTGTTTCTGCCACAAATTTTTTCCCGCTCCCTATGATCACTCCAGCTAGAGTGCACAGAAATCAACTTCTCTCCTCAGCTATCTTCACATGCTGCTCTTAAAAATCACAGAGGTCTTTAAAACAGAACTCCTGCCTCTTCTGGGTATGCATTATGAGGCCGTGGCTCCTGGCTCTTTTCTACACAGAGCCACGCAGCCCGGATTTTCCGAGACGGTGGTGATTTAAAATATTCTGTCCCATTGTCAGACCATGTGTTGGAACATGTGTCGGATCACGTGTCCTGATCATTGCTTCAGAAAATATGGTCGCTCACACCTTCACAGGAAAGGAAGCACCTGCTTGCTGCCTCAAGTCCTCTTTGGAAACGGATGGGAATAAGCAATAAAGCCATGGAGAGACCAATTGATTGATTGAGCAGCAGATATATACATAAGGGCGGGGGAGAGTGTTAATTTGACTCAACCATTACTACGTGCCAGGTGGGGTGGGATGAGTTATGTATTTATTAAGTAGCTAAGCTTGCGCTGGGCACTGGGCTAACCACTGCACTTACCGAGAGTGATCGACAACATCTCGGGCCTTGGCAGCTGGCAGTTCAGTGAGGGAGAAAAACAGGTAACAATTGACCAGGGAAGGGTTTGCTTGGGGGCTGTAGAGAAAGCGAGGACTGTTTGTGGGAATGCAGGGAGGGCTTCATGAAGGTGGTGACACCATGGCTGAGTACTGAGGGAGGAGGAGAAGTTCAGTGGTGGGCTGAGAGGGGGCAGACATTCCAAGCAGGGGGAGGAGCCCAGCAAAGACCTTATGGTGAGTTCTGTTGGTGCCTCACCCATGTCCCTCTGCCCACCCTGGAAGGCACCTGAAAGGACTTCCCAAATACAAAGAGGACTTCCTGAAACTCCATCAGAGAGAGTTCTCTGGCCTCTGAAGCATGTTCAGCTGGCCACCATATGTGTGGGCAGATCCTAAGTGCTTGGCTTCCCAGAAATAACCCTCAACTAATGCAGAATGGAAGCAGGGGTGTGTTGGAGCCGTGGTACTAGCTCTGGAGAGCCTGATTGTTACATATTCAGAAAATTTGCAAGCCAATTGTTAAACCATTGCTAGCTTAGAATCAGCCACAGTGGGAATATTTATATCATGGCAATTGGCAAACACTACAAATTGAGACTTTCTTTGTCCTCCCAGAAAGCTGGTTTACCAGCACACCACTGGATGGGAGTCGGTGGATAAATACTCCAGCTTCTTCACTCCTCAAGAGGACAGTTCTGAGGGGTGTGTTACACAGGATCCCAGAGAGGCATCAGTGGGGATCGAGCCTCCTTGGCCACATCAGCAACCTACTCACCAATGCACCCTTTATTGGCCTTTCTCAATTCCCACTCCTTCACTGTGCTTCCTGAGATCACTGCTCTTATGCCCCCAAATTCGTGGCTCAGGGTCAGCTTTTGGAGGTACCCAAATTAAGACAGTAACAGAGCAAGAGAGCATGGACAGTGTGCATCAGTAGTGAGCAGGACAGTGATTACAGAGGGCTATTGTACCATTCAGAGGATGCTGAATCTAACAAGGTGTCTCAACATCTTGAAGAAATTTAAATAGGGAAAAGATGGCAAGGATCAAGGTTGCTTTTTGGGAAGATAACCCCAGGAGCTGTGTAACAGATGGATGCAAAAAAGAGCAAGACTGGAGGCAGGAGAATGGTGGCGATGTTTGCACAAGCAGATGGGTGTGCTTAATACCACTGAATTGTACACTTACAATGGTTAAGATAGCAAGTTTTTCTTTTAGGACAGTAAGGTTCACATTATGAGATTGCACCATAATAAAAAAAAAAGTGGGAGGAGAAAAGATTAAAGATGGGACAGTTGAAGACTAGGTCAGTGAGACAGTCCAGGGAAGAAATGGTATGAGGGTGTTAGACAATCATGGGAGGTGCCATCCATGTAGACCATGATGTAGTTGTGCTCACCACAGCACTGCTTATGGACAGAGATCTGGGCGTGGCCAACATTGTAAGGGTGGATACCAAAAGAGGAGGTTGGGAGAGAAATCTGGAGGGAAAAGAGGACAAGACACAAAGGAAGATAGTTTCAAGGAAACCAGAGTAAAGGGAACGTCAAGGAGGAAGCATCACCAGTGCCACAGGCCAAAGAGCAGTGGTTGTGAAAATTAAATAGGTAGGAGTTTAGTATCTGATATAAGTTTCCCATTAAAACCCCACAAAAGCCCTATGTTAAATGGCTGAATTCCTTTATTAAGTCTAATAGCTGGATTGTGAGGCTTTTTTGGATTTCTATGTGCACAGCCATGTCATCTGTGAATGACAGTTTCAGCCCTTCCTTTCACTTTGGATGCTTTTTATTTCTTTTTCTTGCTTTATTGCACTGGCTACGACTTCCAGAATAATAATGAATAAGAGGAGTGATAGCAGATGTCCTTCTAGTTCCTGATCTCTGGAGGGAAAGCTTCCAATATTTTACCACTAAGGATAACGTTTAGTGTAAGTTTTGTATGTACATACTCTTTATCAGACAAAGGAATTTCCATTCTCTTTTAAGTCTACAAAGCATTTACCTCATGAATGAGTGTTGAAATGTATTTCTGGTTTCTCTGGCTGACCCCAGGAAAATTACTTAAAACTGTAAACTGTAAAATGACCTCTTGCTTTGGCATTAGATACGCCTGAGTTCAAATTCCAGCTGTACCATTTTCTAGCTGGTACTCTAGGCAATTCAATTCAGTCTCCTTATAGAGAAAATGGAGATAATTATAGTCTCTCCCTCATAGAAACCTGAAATTTTTGTGTGTGTGTAAGTTTGAGAGAAGCAGGACTAGGGTTTAACATCCAAAGCCCAAGGACTCAGACGCCTGAGTGGCTCAGTGGTTGAGCATCTGCCTTCAGCTCAGGCTATGATCCTGGGGTTCTGGGATGGAGTCCCACATCGGGCTCCCCACGGGGAGCCTGCTCCTCCCTCTGCCTATGTCTCTGCCTCTCTCTCTGTGTCTCTCATGAATAAATAAATAAAAATCTTTAAATTAAAAACAAACAAAGCCCAGGGACTTAGCTCTCAGATACTCTGCAGTAGCTAATGCTCCCAAGAGCTTTTCCATCTCCTGCTCCTTACCCAGGATCTCTCGGAAGCCTTCTTTTTTTTCTAAGATTTTATTTTTATCAACCCCACGTGGAGCAGAAGAATCACCACTCCTAGTCTTGCTCCGATTCCTGGCTCACAAGACCATGAGCTACACTAACATGGTTGTCATTTTGAACCACCAAGTTGGGGCTGTTCACTGTGCAGCAAGAGATAACTGGAATATCTACCTTACGTGTTCAGTCTTCCGTCCTGGAAATGCGCCAAGCAAACCTGTCTCGTGCTCAAACCTATGACATCCCTCTTGGTTGACCCTATTCTAACCACTCAAGTTTACCAGATTCAAATAAGCAGTTTTTAAGTACTGAGAAAACAGTGAAAGAAGGAAGTAATTTCACTCTAAATTTCCTGCATGCTTTGTGCCTTAAGCTCCTCCATCAACAAGAAAGGGCATAAACATAATTCTCAGAGCAGCCCACCAAGCTAGTACCATTATATCCAGTTGTTTTTGAAGGCTGAGAAAGTGAAGGCTCAAAGAGAATGACTAACTTGCCCAGTATCGCACAGTCTGTTAAAAACCAAGCTTTTTTTTTTTTTTTTTTTTTTTAATCTTGGTTGGGGAACTCATAGCTGGCAATCAGGGAGACCCATTCATAGTAGCACAAGGAACAGAAGAGAATTGATAAGAAGAACAGAGGAACACAAGCACAGCCAGGCCTCCTCGGGGGCAGGACCTGGGCACCGGAGCCCCTCCAGGAAGCCATCTCTGCCCTCGCCGAGGCCCCATAGTTCTGAAGGCGCTCTGTTACTTACTGCACTTCTTCATTATTCTCTGCCTTTCTGCAGACCGCCTTTCCCCCGCCTGGCATACACAGGCTGGAACACAATGGCCCCACGGTCAGGCAGGACTGCCCACAGAATTTGCAGGGCCCGGAACAAAATTAAAACACACGGCCCCAGTCAAGGGCCGGGAAGACAATCTCCCTTTCCCGCCTCTTTCCTGCCTCCACTCAGGGATCACAGCCACCACGCTGGGACACACTCGGTGCCTGTATCCGCGGTGGGCGGGAAGCCCCTGCCAAGTTGCCAGCCAAACGTGCTGTGGCCCTCCCAGCCTCCCTACCCCAAGACGCCATGACCTCCCCAGTGTTAGCCCCCGAGTCCCAACCAGGATGGTATGAGGAGGGCTGGGCAGCATTGGGAGTTGGGGAGCAGGCATCAGAGAACCCCCCTCGGGGGAGGTACCCCAGGAGGTGAGACCATACAAGAGCCGAGGCTCCCCGCCCCTGGCTCATGCTCCATTGTCCCATCAGGCTTCACCTACCAAACATGAATTAGAAATGATATTCTTCAGCATAACAAGATGGCAACTGAGCGTGGGGCCCTTCTGAGCCAGGGGGCTACGTGATTGCGATGGTCACACACAGTGGAGCCACAGCCCCGGCCCGACTGATCAACTTTCTCTCCCAATCGGCGGTTCCCAGGAAAAAGAAAAGAACCGGCTCAGCCAGTGGCAGGCTCCACCTGGACCTACAGCCACAGTGAAGCCTGCTGGTGTCCCGACCCTGGGGAAGAAATAAAGGGCCACTTCCCAGAGAACCACAAAGCAAGCCAGGAACAGAGCCCCAAAGGTCCCTCCCGCACCCTCTCCTACCACCTACAAAGTGCTTTCCTGCCATCTGCCATACACTCTGTGAGTAGATGAGCAGAGGTGGCCAGTTGCCTATCCCAATGGCCATCCCTCCTCTGCCCTAGTAATAGGAGGTGGCCATGAACCCAAGCCAAAAGGCGACACTTCTCAACCTCCCTTGCAGCAAGAGGTGGCCAATAAGACAGAAGTGGAAATCACTGGGTGACACTTCTGAGAAATCTTTTTAAAGGAGGCTGATTCAAATGGAGGGGGGTGTCCCTTTTGCCTCTTGTCCCTCCCCTTCTTGCTGCTTGAAAGATTTTTAAAGCAGTGAGTGGCATGATCAGATGGAGGAGGCAAGTCTGGGGATGGTGGGTCCAATTGTGTCACGAAGAGTCCTCAAGGCTCTGAATTAAGGCAGAGGAGTAAGAGTATAGGATAGATGTCACAGATGGAGGACCCACAGGATTTGATGGCGGGGACCCCACATCCTGCACATTTTGTGCACCAAGACAGTAGAATGTAAACTCTGTGAAGGCAGGGCCGCTGGGTCTTCTTACCTTTGCACGCCCAGACCTAGCACAGTGTCCAGCACAACGTGGGAGATCCTGAAATATTGCCCAATAAATGAACAGAGAGAATAAATGAAAAGCGCTCCAGAAGGAAGCGGGCTCAAGGGGTCAGAAGCATCCATGCACCAAGAGGAAATGATTCTCAAGTATTACTTCTCTTGCAGTGTGCCACTTGTGAGTGCCCACCATCCCTACACTCAGACCCAGGCCAGGTTGCTTGGGGGCCCGGGGGAGACAAGCCCTAGGAATGCCACCCTGCATCATGCTATTCCCAACACTGGCTCCGACGCGGTTTGTAGGCCAAGTTAATGCGACTGTTTCCACAACATCACTTCCTCTGCAGCGTGAGAAAAGAGGAAGAAAACTCGCTCTGTGACTCTCCTCTTCCCCCAGGGAAAGCACAAAGCTGTTGGAAACAATGAGGGCAGCCCTGTGTAAAGGGGAGACTTTTGTCTGTGCAGTCAGGGGTTGCTGCGCCGGAGACTTCCTGCAGGGACATTCGGCAGCTTTGCAGAGAAATAAATGCTCACATTCAGAATGACCAGCCTAGAACACTTTTATGAGCCTTTTCTCCTCCCCAGGCTGTACACAGATAATAAATCAAATTAGCATCCTGAACCTCCCGTTCAGCATCACTTGTCACCCGTCCCCCTGCTCAAGGGGTAAGTGAGTTTCGGCAAGGCTGTCCTCAGCTACAATTGGGCCCACGTGAGATTGAGGCTGGTGGCCTCTTTGGAAATCATCTGGTGCTTCCAACCTGGGCTGGCCACGAGCTGAGGTCACAGGGTCTTGCTGGTCACTCCAGACAAGATTGTAAAAGAGGCCCCCAAAACCCCAGCCTTATAGTCAAGACCGGGTCGTCACTTAGAAAATAAATGTTTTCATTTCTTGGTTAATAATCCTAGGAGTATGAGCCAAAATAGACAACTGTCAGAAAGGGAGGGAGGGAGGGAGGGAGGGTGGGAAGGAGGGAGGGACAAGAGAAGGGGGAAGAACAGACTATATCAATAATCAGAAACAGAGACTAGGCATTTTCTTCCTCCATGTTCTGCCTAATATAGTGACTTAGACCGCAGAGGCATGCAACAGATGTTGGAAGGATCAAACTGGAAAGGAGAAAGTTTGCTTTCAGGTAACTGGAAGTGAAACTGGTCCTCGTTTACGCATTGCCCAATCAGTAGCATAGAAGGGACAACTGGTCAGGTTTAGAAAATTAGGAGGGAAGAATAACAATACAGTATAAAAGTACATTCTATGGGATTATCTAAATAGATGAAACAAATTTTTTTGGTCGCATCCTCTGTTAGGGGCCACCGGAAGGAGGGGGACAGCACAGAGGGCCAAGTGGCAGGTCTCCAAATGGCAGCTGTTGGTCCCACTGATGAGCATCTCAGAGCTGTCTGCCTTCAGACAGATGTGGCCTCACAGCTGGTGAGGGCGGTGACTGTGTGATGGTGGTGGTCCTGACGTGGTCCATGAATTCAAAAAAGAACCACTGAGCTGCAAACCATGCTTCCCCAACCAACCCGCCTGTGGAAGGGAGGCCAATGAGCCATGTTTGGTGGGTATACACTCCTTCCTTCTTGCTATATGTTCTGAATCACCTCAAATGCGGTTCCAGGCTGCCTGACCCTGAGCAGAAGCCTCCAGAGAAAGAACACGGTGGGAGAGAAATGGCTGACACCAAGTAAAAGCTGCTTTGGGTATGTGCCCCAGCAAGTTCAAATGCTGCCAGGCTGATTGGCTGGGAGGGAGGGGTGGGAGGTTAACATATTTTTTAATAAGTTTCCTGTTACCTGCTAACACTCAAAAACCAGAGATTTTATTAAGGCAGGACAATCATCTCGGGAGAAACAATAGTCAAGGCTACTTTCTGGAAAATCACTTGCACCGATTCTATCAATCATTCACCCACTCATTGATTCCACCAGCATTTGAGTGACCACTAGGTGCCAACCACAATGCGTCCTGCAAAAACATAGAGCCCGCAAGTGAATACTAGCTTTTGCAGATGGGTCTTTTTGATTCCAAGGTGAGAGCACTACAGCATAATGTTTAACCACCCTGGACTCTGCGTGACCTGGTTCAAATTCTCACCAAGTCATTTAACTAGCTGGGTGATCCTGAGCTAGTTATATAACTGATCTTTCTCTATGCCTCAGTTTCTTGATCTGCGAAGTTGGGGGTTCTGAAATACTAGCACAAAGCGGAAGTGGGAGCTACTATTCATTACTTGACGCACTCTCTCCATCCCACTCCAGCTCTGATCGGTGCCACGGGCCCACCGCTGGGTAGTATGTCTGAGGTTGACCAGGCCCTCTGCCGCTGGGCCGTGACCCTGGAAATCGGGTCAGACACTAGTCAAGGCGGCATGTGCGTGTGTATGTGTGTTTGTCTGTGTGTGGTGGCAGTGGGGTGGTTTCTTTTCGCGCTGCTGCAAGCATTTCCCCGGGGCCTCCGGATAGTCTAAAAACTCACTTCGGAGGAGAGGAAGGAGCGTGTAGTGGCTCTTTCGATCTGAGACACCCCCTCCTGGAGAAATCACCCCCTCCCCCCAGCCCAGCGCGGAGTGAAATCTTAGAAGCCGCGGCGGCTGGGTTCGAACGGAATGCCGGAGTCGGTGGAAGCAGGAGCTGGTCGGCCCGAAGGTCAGCGAGTTGTTTTGAGTTCTCGTACCCGGAAGGGGGGGCAGGGAGGGGAGGACGCCAGGGCCCGAGAGACCCCGCGTAAGAGCAGAAATTGTTTGTGCTCCGGAACAGGCAGCTCAGCGGAAGCCACGACGGGGGCGGGTCACGTGCGGCGGTGGCGGCGCAGCTGGCGGGGGAGCCAGGCTGGGACAAGGGCCCGTCCGGGCGGGGGTGGCGGTTTCGCAGCCGAGGGTAGAACCGGCGTGCTCCGGGCGCTGAGAGCGAACGGCGCCCCGAGCCCCGAGCCCCGAGCCCCGAGCCCCGGGCGAGGCGGGCGCGGGAGTTACGGGGAGGAGCGGGGGCTGCTGGTGCGGGAGCCCGGGTGCTCGGCGCTCCGCGTGGTGCGGCGCGGGCGGGACGAGGAATTGCTGCGGGGGGGGGGGGGGGCGGTGCGGAAGCGGGCCCCCGAGGCCGGAGTGGTGATAGCGGGACCGACGCGGAGACCGCGCGGGCGTCCGAACCCCGAGAATGGAGGCGCCGATCTCGTAGTCGCCGGCCTTGTTTTCTTCTTGCACGCAAACCCCGGAACGACCGGAACCGCCATCCCTGCCTGCGTCCTTGGGGCGCCCCATTCCGCGTGGAGGAGGCTGCATCCCGCCGGGCGACTCCGGGCGGGGATCGGCTGAGGCTATGGCCCGGGAGGGCTGCGGAGGTGGCTCCGCGGAGGGTGCGAGCCCGAGCCGTGGTGCACACGACACACACGCCTCCCCCTCCCCCGGAAGAGCCGGCGAGTGAAGGCGCGGCCGTCTCTGGGGACTCCCCGGGGGCTTGCGAGCCGTGAGGCGGCCGCAGAGCGGGGGAGGGTGCTGTAGAGAAACCATCGGCCCACCTTGAAGACAGGAGTGGCCTCGTGGCCAGGGGTGAGGAGTCTCACGCTTCCCCAAGCGGCGCGCGCTACTCCAGCGTGGGAGGGAAAGGACACAAACTTGGCCACCCGCCAGAGCCCTTGAAGACGCCGGACTCTGGTGTCCTCCCTCCCAGCCCCGTGGCCTGAAATGTATCCCACCGCCGCCGCCGTTGCCCACGAGGTCCAGGTCCGAGGCCTGGAAGAGTGGGGCTGCGTGGTCAGGCCTCGGACGGGAAACCCACCCACGTTCCTCTCCGGCGCCACGCGAGGAAGGCGCGGAACAGTTGTCTCGCAAAGTTTCCCGCGTCCCCTCACTGGCCCTCCCCCCAGCCGGGGAAGGGCGACTTTTCCGGACGTGGGGCAGGGGAATGGCCTCGAAACGGGGAGAGGTGCTAGTTCCTTTTCCCGAAACCGGGACGCAGGAGAGGGACGCTGGCCGCCAGCGTGTCAGTGTCCCCAGGGTGGCGGCGCTTGGCCCGCTGCGACGTCTGCTCGGGGTCGTGGGGCAGCGGGAGCTGTGCAGAGTCTGGGACGACGTGAGACGCCATTTGCATTCCCCCCTCCCTCCTGCAGGTTGGCGGGGGCGGGGGTGTCGCCCGCCGCGGAAGCGTATTCCTGGCAGTGACACTGATTAGATGCTGTGTCGGTACGTGCACAGAATCGGGGTGGGCCTTCACCTCTCCTGTGCGCATACACTTTCTGTTGGAAAAGTTGCAGTCCCCCCCCCCACCCCTCCCCTGCTCTCGCCGCACAGCTGCTGTCTCCAGGGCGGAATTAGGCGAGCACGTTTGCTCAGCCGGAGGGAGAGAGGTTCGCGCCGGCGCGGGGAGGCCGCCGGGCCCGGGCCGCGAAAATCCAGCCCTGGCTTTGCGTCGAGCTGCAGAGTGCGGCGCTTACGCGCGCCGGGCCAGCGGAGGCCTGGTTTCCATCTGCCCCTTTTGCCTCCGTGTTAAGTTCGCCGGGGAAAACCCAATGATCCGTGCAGAGCCCCTCGGAGGAGAACCCACCGCCCCCCCCCACCCTAGCCCGATCCTGACCGATGGAAAAAATGACAGTATAGGTCAGAGCAGGCTGCCCGCGAGTATTAATGCGGCCGCCTCCGTTCCCGGTGCTTGGGGAGGGTGGGCGCCTCGCCAGGAAACCGCCGAAGGGGAAGCCACGAGGGCCGCCTGCCCCTTCCCGGGCTAGAAAACGTGGATTCTTAGAGAGACTAGACAAATGTGGTCAGACAGCGACGGGAACTTAGCCTATCTCAATACAGGTCGTCCATGTATCTTTCGAGCAGGATCATTTTTTTTTTAAATCGAGTACACGTTGAGTCAGTTATAAATACTAGGAGAACTGGTTAATTACTAGATGCGGATGAGAACCTCGTTTTTTTGCCTAGTATTAAACGTATGCGCAGGAGGTGCTGGGCTGAGCACGATGTATCTTGGCACGGCCGTGTGTGTCCTAACAAGGCGCGCTCCCCTTTTTGCACTGCACCGTGGAGGACTTTTAATATAACTCTAAAAAGGGATTTATTTTAGTTGTAGTTTCTATTTGGAGGTTGCTTACTCCTTGCAAACTCCTGTCTGGGATTGTTTGTACTTACTAGTAGACTGCCCTGGGTTTGGGCTTTTAAAGCCCAAGTTTTTTCTCAGCTTTTTCTTTTCCTGCGAACGTGCAGCTGGATGCGGGGAAACCGCCCGCCCCCTCTCGCGTCGTCCCCCACCCCCCGCAGCCAGACTTGTGCTGCCACCACCTTTAATCTCTCGCTGGCGCACCACGCGGCCTCGAAAGAGGGGAAATGTGAGCTCTCCGGGTGGCGCTCGAGAACTGGAATTCTGACATAGGGCTGCGGCTGTGTTTCGGGCAGCGGCTTGGGGGCCGGAGGCTGTAGAGGGGAAGCCCTGTAGGTGACCCTGAGGCTTCGGGGGAAAGACCTGGAGGCAGCCCCGTCTTTGTCTTCCCCCGGGGCTGGCAGCCTGGCACGCACAGTTCCGATAAGGATCAACCAAGAGGGAGAGCGCACCGCCAGCACATTTCAGTGATTAGGCAAACGCCTGCAGCCACGTAAGGCAAAGGCCATTTGCGTTGTCTCTGAAAAGGAAAAGGCTGTCCCACCTAATGAATTATGAGTGACCCAGAGAGGCCCAGCCTGGGAGCCAGGGGCACTGAGGCCTCTTCGGACCCTTCTTTGCCCCAGCTCCAAACCATCACACAGGAGACCCCATTTCAAAGGAAATGGGAAGCTTCTTGTAATTAGATATCTGACCAATTCTATGGACATAAATAGTAGTGCATTTATGTGTCCCTAAAATGAGGCCCAGCAACTAGGCCTGCCACATTCCAGGCCTGGACCGGTGTTAAACTCTGGCTAAAGTGCATCCCCAGAGGATGTGGCTTTTGCCCAGCGCCTCCAAGAACTGATTTATAGGAGGTGGCTTTGAGCCATCAAAAAAAAAAAAAAAAAAAAAAGAGGAAAGAAAGAAAAAAAAAAGAAAAGAAAGGTGGCCTGGGAGAGTCTACTGGAGGTCCTCTTTCCACTGGTGCTGTTTACCCAAGGCCTCAGGGAGAGGATGGTGGGTAATGGTGCCTGAGCCCTGGCAGAAGCTTCCCATTAATCCAGTCTAAATGAGCACCATTAAAGCGCACGTTCCTCCCTACATCACCACCACACACTCAGGCCTTTAAGGGAAAGTGTAGCTCAGACAGTTTGAGCCCATCTTGCCTTCTGGCCTTTTCTGTTTGGCTACCAGTGCCCTCTCCTCCCTGCCCAAATCCCTGCCTCCATATGGACCTTTGGGAACTTTAACCTGGCCGTTTTCAAAAAGAGAGTACCGAATTATAACAACAAACACATCATAGCACTGTTTGAGAGGCAGTGCTCTAGGTGTTTTACATGTTAACTCATTATCCTCAAGACAACCCTGTGAATTAGACACTGTTGTTGGCCTCCTTTTACAGATGAGGTCATTGAAGCTCAGAACTGTTCAGCAGCTGGGCCAAAGCAACACAGTTTAGGATAGGGCAGGGATTGCCCCGAGGGAGGGAGGCAGAGCTCTGGTGCTCTCCAGTGTTGGGTAGTGAAGGCGAGCCCTTTGGGGGATGTTTCGGGGTCGTCGGGGTCGACTGCCTGAACCCCTACCTTCTAAAGGAAAAAGTTAAGGAAAGAGTGGTGAAGGCCCAACATCTGGCCCTTATTTAGCAAAAGAAAGTTTCGGGTCTTCATACAGAAGCACGTTATTGTGGCTCCGCGTTGGAGAAGGGGTCAGAGAAGGCAGTGCAAAGGCCCCATGCCCGATCTTGCCGCATAGCATCCGGTGGTCACGACTACCGGAGGTGACTGGGGGCTGGGAACAGCCGATTGCGGAGGAACTCCTTATCACAAAGTGTCAGTGGTCTCGGGAGGCGGGGCTAAACGGACGCTTGTGGGGGCGGCTCGATCCCTGGGCTCCTCCCGCAGGACTGGATGGATGTCTTAGCGCAGCCCGCAGTTCCTGGCTCCCCTCCTCTTGAACCGCCAGTCCCGGGCCTGGAGCCCCATGGCGGGAGGCTGGAGAGGCCAGCCAGTTAGTCCCCGCGGGGATGGCTGGTTGTGGGTTGCTCACACCCACCTTGCCTCTCGTAAACACGGGACACCCTTTCCGGGCGAGAGCGCGCGCAGGCACACACTCACGCGCGCGCACGCGCAAGCACGGGTTCCAAGCGCACAGCCGGCCGCCCGGGCCTCCGCCTTCCCTTCCTCCCTCCCGCTAGGGCGCTTCGGAAGCCCTCGGCGGTTGTGTGCTGCGCCGGCTGTGGAGTCAGGGTGGAGGGGCCGAGGTGCCTTCCTCTTCCCGGGCATCCGTGAGCACGCCGCACCCCGGGGCCCGCAGCCAGGCCTGTGAATCTCCCCTCCACCCCACCCCCTCCTGGCGGCGGCTGGCGGGGACCTGTGCGCCGTGTTTCCTAATGGCGGGGGCGGGGGGAGGACACACACACAATGGGGTGAGCGCGTGGATGGGGTTGGGGATAAATCCCCTTTCCCGCCAAGGCCGGCTTGGCCTCCGGCCACCGCTAATAGGAGTCAACCCTGCAGGTCTTGTATTGGCCGCAGCTTGACGCCCCTGCCCCTGCGTGCCTGGGCCGGCGTGAGGGTGTGTGTTGGGTGGGGCTGGAGGGTTCGTGGTCAGAGCCGGCGCTGGGCGATCAGATCTCCACCTCCTCCAGCCTTTACTTTCTGCACGCGACGACTCGGCCCGGCTGCCCTGGCCACCGCCGGGGCCGCAGAAGGGCAGGCCGGCCGGCCTAGCCGCCCCTGCGGCGGTTGAGAGCGGCTCCGAGGGCCCGGGCTGGCCGCCGAGCGGAGGGAGGGAGCGCAGCAGCCCGCGCGCCTCGAGGCAGAACACACGCCTTTCCCGGAACCTTGAAACCCAGGGGAGCCGCTGCCATCTTCGCGTGACGAGCAGCGAGACGCCGGTGATTAAGTGTTTCTTTCCGGCTCCCTCCCCGGGTTGCGGCTCTCCTCCTTTCCACAGGGCTGGGAGAATAAAACCTGGAGAAAAACACAACTGCGCTCTCTCCACTTGCACTCCACGTCCCTGCTGCGCTCCCAGGGTGCTCGACGCGAGGTGCCCTCGGGCTGCCGAGCCAAATATTGAGGTCCGGGGCCACATGCCTCAGTTTCCATCGGCCCCGCCCCAAAATCGAAGAGTCTAATGGGGGGGGGGCACCCGTTTCCAAAGCCACCCCATTCCCCCCCTCCCCATCTCTTCTCCTCCCAAGGGGATTAAACCTTAACACAAGAATCCCCCACCCACACCAGGGACTAATCCTGCCGCCCCTCCTGGGATTAACTCGGCTCACAGGTCCATAAAACACTTCCGGCGGGGCCAGAGGGTCTGTCTGCAGAAACACTTTAAAATTGTCCTCCCGGGTCTGCAGTCGGAATTAACTTGGTGGAGGCAAGTGAGTAAACAGGAGGCTGTAAGAGCCGATCCGGGTGGTTTGTAGGCTGGAGAGGAGCTGCCCCAGATGGAGGCAGTGGGGGGCTGCCTCTGCCGGAGGGTGGCCCGGTAGATGGAGCTCAGAAATGGATGCGGCATTTGCTACAAGACACCGAACTGGAGGAGGGTGGGTGCAAGCAGGAGCAGGCCGGGGTCATCTGGCTTCTGGCCCTAGTTCAGTGAGGAAGATCAGATCCCTAAAACTTGGGGGGCGGAGGGGCTCAGGCTCCTCGGCTGCCAAATGGGAACAAGGGCGGTGACCCTGCCCAGCTCAGGTGGGATTCTGGGGCCCACAGTGTCAAAAGCACTTTGTTAAAAGGGCACGACCCCTCCACTTAACCGGGATCAACGCCCAGCCTCTCCTCCTCTAGAAAACACAGTGATTTGATAATTAGAAAACAAAACAGAGTAAAAAAGCAGCCCTTCCTCAAATCCGTGCGGGAATGCACAAGAAAAAGGGAATCCAAAAGCAACTTAATATTGTGAACCTCTTTTTCTTTTTCATCGCTTCAAAGTAAGTTTCTGAAGTGATGGGAGAAGCTTTGGGATGTTGCAAGAAAAATCTCGGTCAAAAACGGGGGCGGAGGGTTAAATAGAAAGAAAAAAGACCCTCGAATTGGCTCAAACCACATTGTGAGGAGGAGAAACCGGGATGAAGAATAGATAAAAATTCAAAGTAGCTTTCAGGCTCCTTCAGTTAGTCTGAAGAGCAGATGCCATAGACAGCCACTCCACCCCGCAGGACCCCGGAAGTAGGCCCTGACTCTGCCTGGGTCATCTAAGTACGAGGTGACATTGGAGTTCAGGGCGAGGACAGTGACGACTGGTAATAATATGCTTAAAATGAACATCAGAAGAAAGACCTAGGCCTGCCTCCGCATCCTGAAGGCCCAGAGCTGCCCAAACTGTGTGGGAGGGGGCGCCCCGTGACCTCTGTACCCACAGATGGACTCACACAGCGTGACCAGCCCCAGGTGGCACCCAGGCACGCTGGGGAGAGAGGCCCTGGGCGTGCATTCACCCAGCCTAGCAGATTGTAGGCGGGGCGCGGGGGCGGGGGGGTATGCTCTGGCTGGACCGCCCATCGACCTTCCTCTCCCCTCCCTGGCCCTGAGGCCTCTGGACAGGGTCAACTCGCCTCCACCCCACTGCCCCTTCTGCTGCACCCTCCCCTCCCTGGCACCCAGCCTGAATCCCGAGGCCTCCTCCGCCCGGGAGTCCCATTCCTCCCCCTCGTGATTCATTTAGCAGCGGTGCAGAAAGCCTGTTTACCTCTGCAGCCCAGGGCTACTCGATCTGCTTTAAAAGCCCTAACGCCAGCGCCGACCAGTAGGGGGGGATTGTCCTATAGATTATTTCTCCTCCTGGGTTGGGTTTTTTTTTTTTTTTTTTTTTAACGAGAAGGCTTGGTTGCAGAGGGGGTGGGGTGGCGTGTTGCTGCTGTTTTTTAAAACACCGTATTTGAAAGAGAAACAAAAGCCACACAAAAGCCGTTTAGGAGGTACCAAGGCTGTTTTTACATATAAAAAGTGCAGCGAATACCAAGGGGCCCCCAGCAGTGATAAACTAAATGGTTGGCCGATTCTGCCAATTAGCAGTTAATCTGTTATCTGCGATCTGCAAACAAGTTTTGAGGCTCGAAGGACACCGAATTCCTGTTCCCGTCAACAGGATCCTAAGCACTCCGATCTGTTGGGCACCTCTGATGCTCTGGGTTTCTCTGAATCCAGCTGCCACAAACACGTTTCCCGGGTTGGAGGACAGACTTGAGCCACGGAAAATTCACTTCGGCAGCCGAGGAACCCCCGCCTGCATCGCCCCTCGGCCTGAGCTTGTCCCACCCCGATTTCTCCAAATTGGTCACCCCACCCCTCATTTCGCCCACCTCCTAATTGTGCACGTAGTAGGCCTCCGACCAACGTGGAATGAATGTCAGAACCTAAAATGAGGCTCTTGGCCTGGAGGGCAGCCGGCTGCGCGGCCTCACCTTAGGAACCCCACTCTGGTGCCCAGAGCCCCCAGGTTGCTGCAGCCCGTGCGCAGCTTCAACCTGCGCGGGCCGGGCGGGCGGGGGAGGCCGGGAGGCACGAAGCGCCTGGAGCCTGCACGATGATAAATATTGCGCAGACAGCCCATAAATAATTTGCATTATGTTCAGCTGACAACGCAGGGCGATTAATTTTAATAGCTACATATTTGCCTGGGCTGCTGCTTTCGTAGGCCCGGTAATGAAAGGCGAGAGGCCGCCCTGGCTCCGTGCTCGCGGTCTCAGAAGACAGCCAGGAGGTGCGGGAGGGCCGGACGCGGCGTCTCCTCCACGCAGCCCCCGGGGAAGCCCTAGCCCCAGGGCCCGCCCTCCCTGCCGTGTAGGGATGGGGTGCGCGCGCCGCCGGAGCACCCCGGGGCCCGAGCAACAGGAGCCACCATAATGACACTGCACATTTGCTTGTATGAGGAGAGCCACTTGTGGACCAGAGACCCTCCCCGAGGCGATGCGCCCCACCCGGCCCAAGTCCGAAGTGAACTCCGGAGGGGATTTCGCGTTCCAGTCTGGTGGAGGTGGGGGGGTTGCTGGTGTTAGGCGCCGCCAATTCGCCGGTGGGCCCCAGCGCGGCGGAGACTTTTCTGCCCTCCGGACCAGGACAAGGGACAGAACAAAGCCCAGCTGCCCATGCGTCCTCTCCGCGCGCGTCCTGAGCCCTGCCGTCCCGCGCCCCGCGAGAGGACCCCCTAAAATGCTTCCCTAGCTCCTCCATTAAAAGGACCGCTTTCATAAAGGAGGGAAGAAAGGGTTCGGTGGAGCTCTTAAAAAGGGGGGGTGGGCGGGGAGGGGAGCGCTGGGAGGAAGGACACAGCGCAGCGGCCGCCGCGGTCCCGTGGTGGCCGGGTGCGCGCGTGTGCGTGTCTGTGTGTGCGTTCCGATGACAAAGCCCCGCCGCCGCCAGCAAGCTCCTGGCAGCCTGAGCACTGGTGGGGGAGGGGAAGGGGAGGAGGAGAGCCAGCGCTCGCGTAGGTAGCGGGGAATCGAAGCTTCCCCCAGAGAAAGAGTTCATTCATGAGCTGGCGGAGGCCTCCTGGCCGTGCCAGGTGGAGCCTCCCGAAGCCAACACCTGTGTATTTCCCTTTTTGGAAAGGGGGGGGGGAGCGCATCGATCATTACCATATTTTAATTGCCTTTCGCAAAGGTCATCTCTAATTACGGGTTGCGAGGAGGGTTGGCCAGAGGTCTGCAGCCCTTTATTATCTTTGTGTGCGCGCGCGTGTGTGCGTCTCGCCACTGAGACAATGCACCCAGCTCTTCTCGAAATGCCAATCCGAGGGTGTCCGTGCGCGCCTGCGAAGCGGTCACGACGTGCTGAATCCACG
Source organism: Canis lupus baileyi (assembly GCF_048164855.1). Lineage (NCBI taxonomy): Eukaryota > Metazoa > Chordata > Mammalia > Carnivora > Canidae > Canis > Canis lupus. The sequence continues at coordinate 90,327,065 of NC_132876.1, forward strand.
CAGACAGACCAGGCTGCGTGCACAATAAAAGCCGAGCAGGCGGCGAAGGGCCGCGCAGACCCACGGGTTTTCTTTTTAGAAACGGTGGTGCGAAGAGACTTGACAATAATAACACGCAGCAGGATTAAATCAGGGCGGGAATAAGAAAATGCATTTTCGTTTCTAGAACCGCGGACTGCGTTTAACCCATCCGGTCCCCCAAGAGTTTTTGTACCCACGTGGAGTCCCGCGCAGGGACAGGTGCTGGGCAGTGAGCAGCCCGGGACTGCCTGATGACGTCCTGGGACGGCCGCGTTATTTTAATATCAAACTCTTCCTTTAATTCAGCATGTTGTCAGTTACAGGGACGCGGAATCCTTAACGATGTCTGTTTGATGGGAAATGATCATCTGCGAGTCGAAAAGGAGAAAGAAAACGTTGAGGGGTTTTCAACTTTGGAAAGTCTTCATTTCCTTAGTTTTCGTCGCTTGCGCAAATCCTTGAGGCAGAAGTCTATTTTAACTTCATCAGAGGGAGAGGAGCAGTCCAGGAAGGTTGTTGGACAGTCAGGGGCTCTTGGGAGGGTATTTTGGAGATGAAGTGCAGGTGATCAGTAAAGAGCTACGTGGTCAGGAGTGGGCAGCAGCCACTCTGAACTTGACTTTCTCAAGGGATCCTGGCACCTCTGAGCCGCGGTGCTGTTTTGGGGACTCATGCCTGGCAGAGCCAGGGGCTCCCGTGAGGAGCCTTGGAGAGTTGGGGGCTTTTGTACTGGCTCTGCTTCCTGCCTGCCACCCCCCCACACCTGGCCTCCTGGCCTCACCAGCAGCCAGCTCTGCCCGGAGGAAGGCAGAGCCAGATGACTGGTCCAACCCCCGAGAGACTGCCTGGCTTTCTCCTCCCCTGTAATCAAAACCAGATGCACTTAAGCGCCTTTCATCAGAGGAAGCCCAAAGCCCTTTAACAGGCTTCAATAAAAGCCTTACTAGGGCCTACCAGCCTGCTCCGTGTCTGGACCCCTGTGCCCATTTTCCAGCTGAGGAAGCCTAGGGCTGTGGTCAGGGGCTAGCTCCTTCTCTGAGACCCCAGAAGCCAAAGGCAACTACTCAACCACTGTGGCCCCTCCAAGGCAAGTAGGGTACCAGGATCCCTGCCAGGTGTGTGGGTGCAGACCCCGTGGACAGAAGACAGACATGGGAGGGAAGCCAGCAGCCAATGCCTAAGGTAGAAAAGAAGAATGGCCTATGAGAAGGAACCAAAGGAGCTAAGAAAGTAGAGGTGGACTGGACAGGCAGTGATGCTCAGAATAGTCAGAAGGGCTCCATGGTACTCGGACCATCTCCCATTTGGCCCTCTTGTGCCACTGTATTGTGGGGTTTCTGTCTCCCCCACTAGACTACAAACCCTCCAAGGACAGAGACTGTCTCGTTTATCTTCTTGATCAAGCCCACCTCAGGGCCTGGCACAAAATACATGCTCAAAATGTTTGGGAGATTGGAGTGCCTGGCTGGCTCAGTCCGTAAAGCATGTCATGTGACTCTTGATTTCAAGGTAGTGAGGTCTACCCCACGTTGTTGAACAGAGAATTTATTTAAAAAAAAATATTTGGGAGATCACAGGTGTGGTGGACATCTCTGGAACAAGACATATCTGGGCTTAAGATGGGAGCCTCTGTGCACCCCCCTCCCCTGCAGTAGTTGTATAACTTATCTGAACTTCAGTTTCCTTATCTGTGAAATGGGTATGAGAATGCCTACATCACAAGATTGGGGAAAGATTAGATGAAGTGATTGCATGTAAAACACCAGAAAGATGGGTAGCCCTGGTGGCTCACTGGTTTAGCGCCGCCTTCAGCCCAGGGCATGTTCCTGGAGACTGGGATCAAGTCCCACGTCGGGCTCCCTGCATGGAGCCTGCTTCTCCCTCTGCCTCTCTCTCTCTCTCTCTCTCTCTCTCTGTGTGTCTCTCATAAGTGAATAAATAAAATCTTTAAAAAATACAAATAAAAACACCAGGAAGATAATAATAAGAGCTTAATAAATATTGTTGAAGGAGTGACAGAAGGTTTGGGCTGATGTTATTTGGAGTATAGGAAGGAAAGTTCGTGCCAGGCCCTAGCTGGGCACAGATCTCACTGGCCTGGGATTTCGGTCAGAAGAGAAAATTGGTTCTAAAATGTGTGTTCCAGTAGCCCTGTAAATGGGAGCCGTGGGATCTCACTGTCCAGAGGGGACAGGCAGCCCCACCAGGAGCTCTGGGAGCCTCGCCAGCCTTCATCTCAGGCTCTGGGGAAGGTGGGAAGGGGCAGGTCCCAGGCCTTTGGGCTCTCTCCTCTGCAGGGCTGACTTGTGCCTGAGCCCTGGCCGCACTCTGACGGTCAGGCCTCCTGGGATGAGTGACTGGCAGATAATCCCAGTTGGTGCTGGCTTTCTGTGGTTGGGGAACCGTCCCTTCCGCCTGACCTCTGCTCCTGTTTCATGGCTGTATTTTATCTTCGACAAGTTCATCCTCTGGCCTTTGGCAGGGCAGGGAGGGGGTGTTGCCTGCTTCTCTTTGCTGCTTGTCTTATTCTGGCCTGTTCAGCAGCGACCCACCTCTCACTCCCCACCCCACCCCACCGCACACACAATTTGGCAATTTCACCTCGTGGGCTCTTTCCTCTTGCTCCCTGACTGCCTTGCTTGTTGGGGGTGAGTGGTTACCACTCGGGCTCCCCACATTCCCCTCCTCAGTCTTCTGCATGCTAGATTGTTGCAGCCCCTCCCCAGGACTCATCGTCTGAGCTCAGCACTTCCCCAGGAGGGCCAGGTATGAATAAGGGTCTGTGAAGGAGGACAGAGGGTAGGACAGGCCAAAGGGCACTGCTGGGTGATTCTGTGGGCATATGGCCCAGCCAGTGTGACTCTGAGTATTGTGAATGAAAATACACGTGTCTGGAGGGTGATACCGGTGGAGTAGTTGGAGACAGGGAACGAAAGACATGGAGTTTGTGGGGGAAGAAACTGATGCTGACACTCCTTCTGTATTTCCATCCTTCCCCATCCCAGAAGGGAGAGCCTTCTTCGGGGAGAGGCAAGAAGAATGTGGAGAGAGAAGCGAATAGATGGGAGAGCAAAGCTAGCCAGGTGGAAATGCTTGGTCCAGGTCTCCTGCCCAGCTATCTGGCTGCCTTGTGCAGCCACTGTAGGACAGGAGGGGACAACAGATAGGGTTCTTTCAACCAGGTCCATTAGGGAAGTGTGAGATCAGATTTGAGGAGGAGAAGGACACTGTCCTAAAGGGATTCCCTAAAGAACAAGAGATCAGTTATGTCATCAAAGGTGGAGGATTTGGGCCGTGATCAAGTGTCCTATCCTCCACACTTCTGTTTTTAATCCAGCTCACCTTCTTCCACGGATTTAACAACATGTTTTAAAACTGATGACTACTTACTATCACAAAAATAAGGGTCAGAATGTGTCAGCTGCAGGGAAGCTCACTCAGAGGCAACTGAATTCGCTTGTGGGTTCTGTGGGTCCAGAATTCGGTGGAAATACAACAGCTGGGAGCTAGAATCGTCTGGGGGCGGCTTCACCCACATGTCTGGCTGCTGCCTGGGACCTCAGTTCTGTCCCGCAGCACAAACACGGGGCTGTCCTTGTGGCCTGGGCTTCCAGATGATGTGGTGGCTTCGGGAATGTAGGCCTTGGAGTCCCACAGCCACAGCTCAGAGCTCCAAACCCAGGCCTGCCCCCAGACGGGAAGAAAGCTGCATCACCTAGTCTGCCCCATCCTCAAAAGTCATGTGGTATCATTCCTACTGTATTTTACCAGTTACAGGGAGTCACAAACCCACAGTAGAGGGAAGAGGACTTAGACCCTACCTCTCATCGGCAGGAGTGTCAGAGAACTTGTGGCCATAGTGTGTGGGGGCATGCCAGGCACTCTTGAGAGCTAAGCTTAATTAGCAGTGGCGGCTCCAAACAGAATAGTCTACATTGTAATAGGAACTGGTAATCTCAAGAGGCCGCATAAATTATACAGGGAGGTGGGTAAGAGCGCCTGGGTGGCGCAGTTGGTTGAGCTTTGGACTCTTGGTTTAGGCTCAGGTCGGATCTCAGGGTTGTGAGATCAAGCGCCTGCCTTGGGCTCCACGCTCAGGGGTGGTGTCTGCTTGAGTTTCTCTCACTACCTCTTCCTCTGCCCCTCCCCCCTGCTCTCTCTCTCTCTCTCTCAAAATAAATAAATAAATATTTTAAAAAATTATACAGAGGCTGGGGGAGGCAGAATTAAAGTTAGGCCAGGGTAGAAGAAGCAGATCCATAAAGCAAATACGGATTTTATGAAAAATGGACAGTATCAGGACAGCTCTGTGAGCTTGGGAAGCGTGGGAAGGACGGAGGAGAATTTTGTGTTGGGATCTGAAGCAGCACTGAAAGGGAAAGCGGTAGGGGACAGGACTCAGCTGCTCCCCATCCTTCGCCCTCCATCTTTGGGGGATCTGTGGCCGCCCTTCATTGCTTCAGACAACAGCACTTGTACTATTTGCCTACCAATCGCTTTTTGTTTTTTCCAACATACGGGTATCTCCGTGTTGGTACAAAGCTGGAGATGTAGTCAATGCATTTCCTAAAGTGAGTGTGGAAAAAATAATACATTAGTCTCATAATAAATAACTCTAATACTTAATGTTTGCCCCCTACCCTCAGGTGTGGTTTTAAATATCCAGCACAGAGAGCGTTGGGGCTGCGTACATCTCTAGGGCCCCAGGTTCTCATTATCTTTGTCTCTAACCCCTGAATGGAGAGTTTGACTTCTAATTTCATGCTAGGGGTTTCACAGGCAACATAATTGTATTTGCCTCTGCCTTTGATCTGCTACTTGATCCGCTGTTTCATTGTGGCTCAACTAGGAGACAGAGATGGAAACGTGGTGGAAAAACATGATTTTGTTTTGCTTTGGAATTGGCAGTTTTTCTTTTCTCTGGCTCCCCTAACGCGACACACCTTCCCTAAATCTGAAATCTAATCATTTTCCCGTTTTTGAAAATCCAAAAGGCATGTGCACCCTCTGGCCTGCTTTCCTTTTTGCTCACAAAGATTTAATTTTCAGCAAGGCTTTGGGGGCAGGATGCTCATGTTTTAGATCTCAATGAAAACTAAGTCCCCAGGGTTAGTGGAAAACTCCTGGGTGAACTTTGACCCACTTGCCCCTTTCCTGACCTCACCTCCACTTGCCTTGCTGTACCTGGCCTACTCGGGGCCTCCCTGCAGGTGATTTCGTTCTGTTTGTGGGGCTGGCTACTTCTCTTTCGGAAGCCAAAGAAACCCAGGTACTGCAGGAACCTTGTAGGTCAGAACCAAGCAACAGTCAGGGTGACCCCTGAAATAAGCTGGCTTCTCAGGCTGGGTCACCACATTGGTTTGTGCATTCTGTGCATTGCACAAAGGTCTCCAGCCAAGACAGGGAGGGCTGGAATTCAGGCCCAGGGCACCTTTCTCCCATTCTTACAAAATCACTGAGTAGGTTAGTGGCAGTTCTCTTCTCAGGGCAGAGGAGAAACAGATTCTCTCTCTGATCAAGAAGAAAAGAGATGGTGACACAGGGCAGAGCAGGGGTCAAAAGGGCATCTTGGGAGCAGAGTGGGCCTGCCTAAGGCTGCAGACCAAGCCAGCGTTGACCCAGCAGGTTGGAGCAGTAGGCCATTTACTCACTCTTTGCTTTGTCAGCTCTCATCTGAAGTCTACTGTTCCTAAATTACTGGGTTCCTTCTAGGCTTTATTTGGAGTATATATATAAAAAAAAAAAAAAAGACAGGGTGTCACTCTATCTATGTATCTTGTTTAGCAAGCAAGGTGGCATTGGGAATGGGGGTACCATGTTTTCTTTGGTTTCAAATGTGAAGACTTTAAGGGATGCTGCTAACTGCAGGCCCTTACGGACTGGGTGTAGGCATTTGAGCATAAGACCCTAACAGGTAGTGCAACGGAGTTTAACATCTTAACAAGTTACCTGTGAAGGAAAATGCATGCTAATGTGTAATGGATGAAGATAACTTACATTTAAAAGCAGAAGATGCCAGGGATTTCCTGGGTGGCTCAGCAGTTTAGCGCCTGCCTTTGGCCCAGCACATCATCCTAGAGTCCTGCATAAAGCCTGCTTCTCTCTCTGCCTGGGTCTCTGCCTCTCTCTCTCTCTCATGAATAAATAAATAAAATCGTAAAATAAAATAAAATTTTAAAAAATAAAAATAAGAGCAGAAGATGCCTGGCTGGCTCCATAGTAGAGTAGACCACTCTTGATCTTGGGGTCATGAGTCCGAGCCCCATGTTGGGCCTAGAGATTACTTTCAGAAATACAGAGGTAAAAACAAAAATATATAAAATAAATAAAAGTGGAAGATCAGGGTGTGTCTGGCTGTTTCAGTCGGTAGAGCATGCATCTCTTGATCTTGGGGTCGTGAGTTCAAGCCCCACATTGGGCATAGAGCCTACTTAAAAAAAAAAAGTGGACAATCATCCAGATAAAGCAATTCCTAATCAAAATTAAATAAGTCCAGAGTGGAATTTTTCTGGTGTTAGCAATAGGCTGGTAGGGAAAGCCTTTAGAAGCCTTCTAAATTAGCCCTGTAGAGCGTACTCCTGTTCATTTCTGTACTGGACAGTATTGGTATTCGGAATGCCATTAACACTCGGAAAGGTATTGAGAAAGGCAAATTTAGAGGACTCGCTCTTCCCCTTTAACCAGGAATGTATAGCCTGGAAGCCCCAAATCCATTCACTTCCCTCCCCATTTTTCCCACACTTCCGATAATTTGAATTGGGCATATTGAAGGATGGTTTTGAAGGACTACATCCTTGTGACTGAGAGTTTGCAGAGATTTTTCTAAGATTGTGGGTGGGGTCGTGCCCGGGTGGCTCATTCGGTTAAGCCTCCCACTCTTGATTTCAGGTCATGATCTCAGGGTCCTAAGACTGAAGCCTGCAGGGGCTGCGACTCAGTGAGGAATCTGATGGAGAGTCTCTCTCCCTCTCTGTCTCCTCCTTCCCCTGCTCACACTTTCTCTTAATGAATAAAGAAAATCTTAAAAAAAGAAAAAAAGAATGGGTGTGTGTTTCTTTAAATTTTAAAGTTTTATTTGAGTGAGAGAGAGCCTGCACATGAGTTGGGGTGTGGAGTTGGTGAGGGGCAAAGGGAGAGAGATTCTCAAGCAGACTCCCTGCTGAGCACAGAGACCAACCAGGGGCTTGATCTCACCCCAAAGATCATGACTCTAGCTGAAACCAAATGTCGGATACCCAACTACCACACCACACAGGTGCTCAGAATGTGTGTTTTTAATTTTTTAAAAATTGGAGTTGTTGGGCAGCCGGGGTGGCTCAGCGGTTTAGCGCCGCCTTCAGCCCAGGGCATGATCCTGGAGACCCGGGATTGAGTCCCACGTCAGGCTCCCTGCATGGAGCCTGCTTCTCCCTCTGCCTGTGTCTCTGCCTGTCTCTCTCTCTCTCTCTGTGTGTCTTTCATGAATAAATAAATAAAATCTTTAAAAAAAAATTGGAGTTGTCTCCAAAGGAATATTTGCCCAAAGTTTATGAGGCCAAATAGTATGCAAAGTCTTGGTACAAAAAAGCAGACCCCTCCCTTGTTCTGCCTGTTTCTTCTGGTAGATACCATCATATTTCTTTTTTTTTTTTTTTTAAGTTTGTTTATTTATTTGAGAGTGAGGGCCGGTGTGGGCACAAGCAGGGGGAGGGGCAGAGGGAGAGGTAGAAGCAGAACCCCAGCTAAGCAGGGAGCCCAATGGTAGGGGGAGGGGGCTCAATCCCAGAACCCCAGGATCATGACCTGAGCCACCCAGGGGCCCCTACCATCATATTTCTAAGTAATATGTAGGTGTGGCCTTCTCTTAAATACTCCGTGGTAACTATCATCTGTTGACCTCCTAGTATGGGACAGGAGGATTTTAGTTCTCTGCATCGTACTTCCCCTCTCCCACTCTTACAGTAGAGCTATATAATTTCTTATGAAATTCATATCCACTGTTTACTTCGTGACCACATATATATTGTATATTGCTGAGGCAAATGAGCTTCAGTGATCACATTTCCTTTCTTGAACATCCCCCCCCCCCCGGGGTTAATAATTGCCTCAGTTTTTAATTTGCTTAATTTTCTTTGACCTATGACTAACTTTCCCACACTCCCCAACCTCTGTACAAATCATCTTGGGACAGTTTTCTGCACGTTCACATCCTGGAGACCATCTGCAAATAAATAGGCCGATCTATTTTGTTTTGTGTGTTTTCTTTTTAATTCCCATTATCTTTAGGTCTGAAAGCTTTCTGGAAGTTTCTAATCCCCAATTTAGCTTTATTTTTAAAAACTTTTCTTTGTATGAAGTGTGGTGGGAGTTTTACCAATTTCAAACGAGGGCATTGTGTCTTGTTAGAAAATTGCATCTCTACCACCCAGCTAATGTCAAGAGCTGAGAGATGAATCCGAAGTTTCTGATTCTTGGTATTTTGCTTAGTTTAAATAAACTTTCACCATTTTTCCTAAACATCAACCTTTCAGAAGTGATGACTGTTATTCCCTGGAACCCTGGAACTAGCCAGTGTTAGTAAATTTCTATCCTTTCCGCTCCTCCCCTCTCAGAACGGATTCTACATTTTTAGAAAGTAAAGGTCATTTTAAAAATAATTAATTGGCCCTTCCCCAGGCCATTTACTGCAGGATTCGTGCCCTTTGTTTACATTCATTTCACGTCGCCTTTTATTTGTGTTTAGTTAGTCATTTACAAGTCTGTCTTCCCACCTAGACTGTAAATCATTTGAGGACCAGGGGTGCCTTTTTACAAAATTCACTTTTGTACTTTTGGATTCCCCTAGGACCTAACAGTGCCTTGCCCTTAGCAAGCTCTCCATAAACGCATGTCAAAAAAGTGGACAAATAGAGTGGCAGTCTTCTCCAATCAAGATCCCCTTAAAGAGAGGGAACTTTCCAATCTTCTCTTGCCCCGAAAGCGACTGCGAAATCTGTCGAACAGCGGGAACTGCGCTGCAGGCCTCGCTCCCCGGCCCCACTGCCCACGCCCGCTGCCCCCACCCCCGGGAGCTGCCACCGCACGCTGCAGTCGGGAACAGCAGCCCAAGTTCGGCGGCAGAGGTGACAAGGTGTTGACCGTTGCAGGACTCCGGGAACGAGAGGTCGTTGCTTGGGATTAAAATCCACTCTGGCGGTGCGGCGAGGGGCGACTCCAGACCGCGCTCCAAGCAGGAGCGGCCGCCCGGGGCCAGGGGTCAGCCGTGCCCTGCGGCGCGGAGGGGGCCCGCGAGGGGGCGGGCGCGGCGGCGTCCCGCGCGCCCCCCGCCGCCCCCGCCCCGGCTGCCGGGGAACGCCCGCGCGCCCGCCTCGGCCCGGCCTGCGGCTCCGCAGTCCCACCGCCGGGGGCAGCGCCGCCCGCGCCGCCCGGGCTAAGATGGCGGCCGACGAGCAGCCGCGCGGGCCCCGGGCGCCCGGGGTGGCGGGGGAGGCAGGCAGCGCCCCCCGCGGGAGCCGGCGCGGGTGGCTGTGTCTCCCGGGGGACCGCTCCTCCTCGACCCGCAGGGACCCCCGAGGACCCAGTCCTGCGACTTCCCCAGACAGGCACCCTGCCAGGCGCTCTACCTGGACGGGCCCTAAAGGGACATTTTATCAACCAACTCTCCCAGACTCGGGTTCCGAAGGGGTAGGGCCAGGCCTTGGCTGAAATAAGGACTGTGAGGGTGGCAGCCGGAGTACGCACGGTGGACGAAGGGCCAGCGGGTACCACTGGGTGCGGGCCTCACCCTCACCCCCGAGCCTTTTCCTCTCGCCTCGGCAGCTCGGCCAGTAAGCCCCGGAACACCTTTGGTGCACAGTTACGCAATGCCAGTGACCACAGGGAGGGGGTCATGCCCGGCGAAGACACAGGGCCCAGGGCTCTTGAAATCAGAATTCTCTTGGAAAATCTGGCACATCCGGTTGTGAAATCCGTAATATTACCTAGTAAAGGCTATAGGACGTGGGCCGCTGGTCACATTGGCTCTGACATCGGTATGCGCACAGTGTAGGCTGCCTTCTTCCTAGGACACTCCAAAACCTGAGGTCCAATTTACCAGAAATGGCATTGATGAATGCGGTGCATTCTGAGTGATCTCGCCTCCGGCTCAGGTTGGGAGGTCAGAAGCCGCCTCTCCCCGCCCCGGGAGGGAGCAGCTGATGCAGGTAGAATCACAATGGTAGGAACAGAGATGTACCTGGAAAAGCTGGCCATTGTCCTCTGTAAACTTCCAGGCCGGCACCTCCCATGAGTTCAAGCTTCCATCCAAAGTTTGCCTGTGGTTTATCGGCTGAGTGTGAGAGGCTGAATCTGAACTTGTTTTGTTTTGGTGAAATAAACTTGTTCTGCATAAGGTTTGCACAGGCTTGTTACTCTTATGGAGAACACTTCCTCCACCCACCTAAGCAACGGCTACACCAGCCTTTCCAGCCTTCTGCAGCCCCTCTTTTAATTACCTCTCTCTTGCCCCAGTTTGGGCAGCTCCCAGTGCTTTGTTCATGGGCAGCAATAAACCCAAGATTGGACCTAACCTTCCGTCTAGTGGACCTGGAGCCTCGAGGGCTGTCCTGGCTCTCCCCAACTGATGAGGTCCAAGGACGCCGCTGGTTGTGTTGATGCGTTGTCTCCCCTCTGTGCACTTGTTGGTATTCAGACACAATGCTTTACCAAAAAATAAATCATATGCAAGAAAAAGTTCAAAGCGGCCCTTTGAAGCCAGGCCTCCAGGAGCTGGGAGTCAATACTGCCAGGGAGCCATCCCTTTGCTTTGGAAACCGCAGCCAGCGCCAACGGGTTACCGCTGACCACGTGCCCACAGAATTCCTCTGGTAACACCAGCTCCGATGGCCAGGGCGCACTCACCTCCAGCCCTGTCCAGCCCCATGCCCCTCCTGGGAGGCGCAGTAACCATAAAAGGCACGACAGGCGGCCCACCGAGCAGGTTTGGTGACGACTCCCAGGAGACCGCCGCCTGGAGCGGCAGGCCCCATCTGCAGTGCAGCTGAACGAGTTAAGCTGCCCCAAGTGTGAGCGGCCTGGGGTGGGGCCTGGATGAGAAAGAACCAGCGGCAGCGCCCGGCAGCCTGGGTCTCAGGATCCCGCAGTTACAGAACTGGGTGAACCTGACTCTTCTTTCGAACGGCTGTGTGAGAGGCCTGGAAGACCCCCCGTGAGGGGTTGGGGAGGTGGCCTCAGAGCCCAGTGTGAAGCTGTGAAGCTGCGCTGGGGACCTTGGCGTCTCAGGGGGGTCGCGCCCTAGAGGTCTCCCTTGGCATCTAAGGCGCTTCTGCGCCCTACCAGCAGTGAGGAAGTGCAGCATCCCACCCTCGGGCTCCGGCGGCCCAGATGAGCCCACTGAGCCGGCAGGCAAAGGAGGCACTGCTCTCGGTACAGCTCCACGTGCGCTGAGGTTACTCGCCATCTCCGGGCCAGTCAGGCCTCGCGGTGCCACCCCTGCCCTCTGCCATCCATCACCTGCCAGAACCTAGGCTGCGGGCACCAGGGCCCTGGAACCGCCAGACTCAGCCCGATGCGACCCCGCCTCAGCCTCACAAAGGCCGCGTGCGGCTGGGGCAGACGAGGAACGGCCACGACTCTCAGATCTTTAATTACGCCCCTACCCTTCCCCCCACCCCATCGTCGGCTTCCAGCCCTTTAATCAATTTCACGATATTAAATATTAATTTCCCGCCAGCCAGGCTTTCTCGGAGGAGGGGGAAGGGGCCGGCAGGGCAGTTCCGAGGACGGGATGGCTTTGTAGGGTGTGACCCAGGTGGTAGGGCACCGAGGATGCAAGGGCTCCTTAAGTGACCTGCGCCAGGAACTCGGTCTGCGCTTTGCGGCGGGGGAACTTGGAGAGTTCTGCAGGCCTCGGAGAGGGGCGGCTAGGTGCGCCGGCAATCCCAATGCGCTGGGCGACCGCTTCCTGCTCCGCAGCCCCCCCCCCCCCGCCCCCAGCCCCAAGTCAGCCTCACGCGGGCCCGCGGCGCGCAGCGATGATGGATCGCGCCTGGCGGGGGTGATTTGGTGTTGATCGCACATTATCACTGGCAGGTTGGACTGGTTGCTGATGGACGACTTCTAGCGGCGGCAGCAGCAGCGTCTTCAGACACGGTGCGGGGACTCGCTTGCTCTGCGAGGGTCTCTCTTTCCCCTGCCCCCACAACCGTCCCTCGCCCACTTGCCGGCGTCAGGAGGACTTGAGAGTCCGAGCGGGGTCCTGCCGCACCCAAGGCCGCCGGCCCTCGTCCGGGTCCTGGTGTGGGCCGCAGGCCGGGCGAGGAGGGGAGCCAGGACGCCTCTCCCGCTTCCTCCCATTCCTCCTTCCCTTGCCGCCTGCCCACCCACTCCCCATTCTTTCCTGCTTCCCCATCGAAATCGGGAGGGCCTGGGTCACCCGCCGGTTGGTTTCCCAACGCGGGTGCAGGCCGCGGGGGGGGAGACACCCCCCCCCCCGCCCTGCGGCCTCCGCCCCTCGCTCTCGGGGCTCGCTGCACCGCGACGCTGCGGTGCGCCCCTCCTCGCCTCTTTTTCTAAAGTGCCTGCAGATACAAAAGCGGTTTCGTAATGCCTTCCGTCTGCGAGAGCCGGAGGACCTTGGCTGACCTTTCGGAAACTGATTGCAACTGCCTGTTAACAGCCCGTACTGACCGCACCGAGCAGAGCGGAGGACAATCATTTAAGTGACAGACGGCGAGGTGGCCTCGGCTCAGTCGAGCGGCCTGGTTAAGCCCGCCCCACCCCTCCCCCCCAAGTGCCCCCCCCAAGCCCCGGGCGCACTGCGGGCTGTGGCGGGCGCCCGGGCGGGCGGGGAGGGCGCGCCGCGCGCGCGCGGTGTGTGTGTGTGTGTGTGTGTGTGTGTGTGCGCGCGCGCGCGCCCGCCCGCCCGCGATCACCGGTTGACGGGTTAACCCTTCGCCGAGCTGCCGGCCCCTTTGAGGCCGGACGCTGTCGGCTTAATCTGCCATCTGCAAAAGAGGAATAAAAGGGCCGCCTCCGCCGACTTTCCCTAATGGATAAACTGTCTCCCCTCAGCGTGACCGGGGCTGCGTCCCCGCTGCTGCCGGGGAAAGATCCCGACCCTCAGCTCTTCCGGCACGTCCCTGGGTCCCCTCCCTGCGCCCCCTCCCTTCCCCGCACAGAAAGACGCCAAGACAGGAACAGCACAGGGACAGCGCGAGGGGTCCAAAGGCTCCGAGAGACTCGCGGTGCAGTGGACGTGGGTGTTCCCGGTGTTTTCTGTTTTGGAAACTGGAGAAAGGTGGGGACGGGGGGTGGGCCCGCACTGGGAAGGCGAGGTGGGGGAGGGGAAGCTGGTGACAGGGCACCTCGGGCTGCGCTCGCTCCCTCTCTCGGGAGAGATCGCCAGCTGCTCTCCAACAGGCAGCGCCCTGAAATCTATTTAAAGAGAGGGAAAGGGGAGGAGAACAAAGGGGGAGGAGGGGGGCGGTGAGCGGAGCCTGGGCGAGAGCGAGCGAGCAGGGAGGATCCGCCGCTCCGCGGGCACATCAAGCGCTCACATCTGTACACTCCGCGATCGATGGGGAGAATGGATAATATTTGTCAGCTGCAGACCTTTCTCTTCCCGGTTCCCGGGGAGGGGAGGGGGCGAGGGAGGGGGAGGGGCGGGGAGACCAGGCGAGAGAGGCCGCCTCAAGGACAGCGCGCTTCCCGCTGCAGCCACACGGAAACCTAGAGCCATGAAAGCCCGGGGATTTTTCTCTTATTATCATTATTAATTATTTTTTATTATTCCACAGCAGCCAGCGAACGCTCGGCGGCGCCCCTCCCCCGCTCGCCTGCCGGCTCCCTTTGTTGATTCTCAGCTGCGAGCGCGGCGGGCCCGAGCCGCCGCCGCCGCCGCCGCCCGCCGCCGCCGCCGAGCACGATCTGCTCTTGCGCCCTCGGTCGCAGCTGCGGCCCAGGAAGCCGGGGCTGCGTCCCCGCCCCCCACCCCCCACGGCGCGGCAGCCCCCGCAACCCCCCCCCCGCCGCCCGCCACGAGGCCAGCCCAGCCTCTTCGCCGCTTCTCGCTGCGGCTCCGCGTCCCCAACGCCGAGCAGAGGCGCTGGCTGCTGCCGCCCCGAGCCTCCGGCTGCGCGGGGGCCTTCGCCACCCCTCACCCCCCGGCGGCTGCACTCTGATGCCGCCGTCCCCACACATGTTCTTCATTTCGCACACTCGCGGCGTGCTTCCTCTCGGCTCCTCTCCTCGGGGCTTTTCGGAGCGAGGAGGGAGGTTTAGAGGAAGTTAGAAACCCAGAGAGCCCAGGGGAAAGGGGGAAAACCCTCGCTCTCAGTCTGAGCTTCCCAGGCGGAGGGGAGCGCCCCGCGGGGTGGGGGGCAGGGCCTGGTTGCCCTCCCCTTCCTTAGATGCGGGAAGGTGAAGTGAAGGGTGGTGGCCGGAGGACAGGGAGCTGGAGAGTGAGTGAGCTCCAGGTTTGCTTTGGCTCGTCCCCCTGCACGACGCTACCGGCCGGGGCAGAACTGACCCACCCCCTCGGAGCGGCACAGAGGGCCTGGGAGCCGATCGGATTAGCGGTCATCAAATGACACCAAAGACACCTCAGACTGTCCCCCACCTTCCGCGAGGGAGTTCCCCGGTCCTTCACCCCCTCCCTCCTCCAAGGTGTAAAGCCTGAAGCTGACGCCCCACAGGCCCGGGGTCCCGGCCCACTCTGGGGTGTGTGTGTATGTGTGTGTGTGTGTGCAGAAAGTTCTAGTCGGAGGTTTACTTGTGGCTTCGCGCACCCACCCCCACCCCCGCTGTCCTGCGATTCCGGGCCAGCCTGCGGCGGCGTCCCCGACTGCTCCGCGGTCCTGGGCAGGGCAGGAAACTGGCACGGCCGCCGGCTGGGCCGGCGCCACTTGGCCGGGCCGGCTGCTCGCTGGAACTCGCGCGGCACCTTCGCGCCGAGTCGGGTTCCCGGGTCTCCCGCCCAGTCACCCTGAGCGGCTCCCCCCGCCCCCCCCCCCCCGTTCTTTCCGTCGTCCTCTCTCCGGAGTCTCCCAGTCTCCGCCCGCCCTCTCAGCTTTTCCCCTCCTCGGTCTGTCTCGGGAGCCCCGTAGCGCAGTCAACCGCCCTTCCCGAGATTCAAAAAGAAGTTTTGTGTTTCCCCGGGGGCAGCAGCCTAATGCTTCCCTTGTTTTCCGGAACAAAGCAGACATTCAGTGGGGAGGGGGCAGGCGCTGACTCCTTCCCCTCCCCGCAGCACCCCGCACCCCTGCAGGTTCAGAACGCTCGCTCCCGGGCCGGGCGGCCCGGGGATGGGGTGGGGGCCCTCTGTCCCCAGGCCCCTCTACAAAAGCCGCGCCCCCCGCGGGCCAGCTCCCCTAGCCTCCGCCCGGAGCCAGAGAGAAGGCGACATGGTGTTTGGGTGAGGTTCCCAGCCCGGGCTGGGAGGGCGCGCACGCAGCTGTTTACAGTGTGCCTGTGCTGCTGGAACTCACCCACCGCCGCCTGACAGCGTGGGGCACCCGCGCGCTGCCAGCTCAGAGGAGGCGCGCAGCGGCGAGCCCTCGGGCACTCGGCCGGAGGCCTCCGCAGCCCTGGGGCCAGGGCGCGCTGGGAAGCTCGAGGTCTCCAAGCGCGCGAGCCTCGTCTAGCCCGCAGACCGCCCCCTCCTCCCCAACAATGGCCTGGATCGGGTAGTATATCAAAGGGACTGGGGGAAGAGCTCGCGAGGGGCGCTCAGGGCAGTCCTTGCGCTGGGGTTCTTAGCAGCCCTTTCCCTCCCAGGGGTGAGCCCTCCGGCCAGAGTGGGCAAAGCTCTCCACTCTAGCGACTCGAAGATGCCTCTCGCTGCAGATAGCGCCCCGCGGCCCCACCCTGCCCGGCGGACTTCCCCTCACCCCGCCCCCGGGGGGACCGCAGCACTAGCAGTGCCCACGCGAGCCGGGCCTTGTCCGCGCATTGCTGCCTTAGATCCCGCTCCAGCTCTTCCCCTCTCCCGGGCCTGTGGCCGGCCCCCGGCGCCTCCAGCGCGTCCTGAAACTTGATCCCGTGTCGGAAGGACAGTGTGTAAACACCAGGCGCGCTCCGAGAGCCCGCGGGAGGGGCCGGGCGAGGGCCGCCCGGGCAGCGCCGAGGCCCCGCGCCCTCGCCCGCCTGCTCGCCCCGGGCACGATCGACGGGGCCGCTGCCTCGCTCTCTGCCTTCCCAGTTGGCTCAGCTAATTGGAACCGCAGCCGCCGCCGCCGCGGCGGCAGCCTCTTGTTGAATTTTCTAGATCGCAACCGTTCAGTCGTGGCTGCCTCCGGCTCCCCTCCCCCTCCCACAGCTGTTATCTCGGCGGCAACTTGTTGTTGGTGGGGACGCCCCTCCGCTGACCCTGGCCTCAGACTCTGTGTTGACCCCAGCAGTTCGGGGGTGTTTTTCTGTGGGGCGTGGGGAGGGAGGTAGAGTCTTATCGAAGAGTGAGACTTTGCGCCAGAATCTGAGACTCGTTTTGGTGGGGTCGAATACTATCCAGGGGATCCTCTGGGCAGAGAGCCATCGTCCTCGCAGTCTTGCACCAGGAGTGGTGACAGTACCTGAGGGGCTTCAGGAGCAACTCCAGTAGTAACTACAGTCCATTCCAGAAAGATGTTACAGAAGGCTGGGGGTGTTGGGAGGAGGAAACTACCTGCTGCCTTCTGCCCTGCCCCCAGTCCCTCTCAGGCTTTGGAACTTGCCGCAGCAGAGCTCTCCTATCCAGCGCCTAGCCCACCTGAATGGGCTGGGGCCACCTTCCTGCTTAGTTTGAAGTACCAAGTGGGTCCAGGAGGCACTTGTCAGCCTCAGTGGGTTCTAGAGGTGCACCTTCCCCAAGCTGGGTCAGCTCTAAACTTGTGCCAGCAGGCCTTCCTGGGCCTTGGGTCCCTCCAGCTGAGCCTCCCTTCTCCCTTGGCCTGCCATCATATACCCTATCCACAGGTCCCTGCTTGGTACAAGCTATGGAGTCTGCAGACTGTCCGCTCTGCATGGGTCTAGAGGAGGCCCAGAGCCTGACCTGATGGCCAAGGGAGAAAGAAGTGAGGCAGTTGGATAGTACTAAGAGACTCAAGGAAACACTGTTCATGATACTGGAGAGTTGCCCTATATCCAACATCCGCCTTAGAACGAATTTTCCTCAGAGTATGAGTTTTTCCTAGTGGATTTCACAGACTCAGGGCCTAGGCTGTAAAAGTGGCTGCACCCCCAGCCCAGAAACGCCTAAATACACACCCGCAAACTCCCAGGGGGCTGGGTCTGCAAACCACCACCCAGGGGATCAGTAGCAGCCAGAGAGCCTCAGCTTTTCCTGTGACTCTTCTGAGAAAGGCACCGGTTGCCCTCCCCTTTGATGATTATCTGGCAACTGTTAGGGAACAAAGAGGCAGGGCCATTGGCTCATTTTCCAACACCTTTTTCCTTCCCTTCTAACTTTTACCCAAACCCCCTCTTTGGAGGTTTTCCTGAGGTGTCCTCTCTATTCACAGAGCAAGGTTTCCAACTCAGTCCATATTGATTTGAGCTATGATAAAAAGGGGAATCTGTAAAATTAATATGAGAACTTGGTGTCTAGGATGGTGCTTCAGTAGGTCAAGTTCACCTAGTTCTTTGGCATCTAAAAGCCTCCAGGCCCTTCCAATCAGATAATCAAAGTGTATTTTCCCACTGCTAGTTTCTCTTCTCTTTCTATAGTGGAAAAAAAGAAAAGATTCTCCTCAAAGATGTTTATTCTTCTTCCCTTGTATCCTATCAGTCTGGAGAACTTTGTTTCTGTGTAGGGTAAAGTATATTCCTGTGTTTTGATAAAGAAAAGAGTAATTTGTGTTCTTCTTCGGGCCTGAAAAGATAATTATGTGTCCTGGGAGCTCGCTCTTCTCCTGGCTGTGTAATAGACAATCTGGATTCTCGTTCTGGAGCAGGAGTGCTTTGGTATCCCAGCTTTCTCCTCGTCATCCCACCCAGCCATTACCAGGTCCTTGGGTGGGCCACGTGGAAAGAGGATTTCTGTCCTGAAGGCTGGTAGTGCCCCAGCAGACCTTGCTACTCTTGAGTCTGGTAGTAGGCATTCACGTTTCTTTTGCTGTGCAAAGAATATTCTGAGCCATTGGAATTCCTTTTCCATCTCCCTGAAAGCTTATGCCAAGAGCTCTCCATGGGGCCTATGGTGATGGATGTCATGAGGCCAGGGGAAGGAGCCCTCATGGTGGGAAGAGTTGAGTACTTGCTTGCAGGACTCAGACCTGACCCGCACCAAAATGCAAACAGCACCCCCCCCCCCAAAAAAATGCAAAGAGCAGCTCCATCCACCTGGTAGATGGCCCAGAAACAAATGCTACCCCTCCCCACCCACCCCCAACTCATAGAGCCTGGGGACAAACCATTCCATCGGCCTCCCTTTAGCTCCACTTACTTGGGTACAGTTAAGCATACCAGGAAGCTGAGCGGCATCCACTGCTCCTCACTTCCCCTGGCGCTGGGCTCGGCTTGGCTGAACTCGCCGTTCCTGTCTTTTTAGAGGAGCTGGTTGTGTTCCTGAAGCGGGATTGCACTGCGCTGCCTCCCCAGGGGTCCTCAGCTATTGATTTTTAATATCCGTATTCAATATTGTGTATTAAATATTGAATCCATGCACGAGAGGATGTGATGCAAATCACCAGCCGTGCCTGAGACTTTAATAGTTGTTTTATTGCCCGGAAACCACAGTTGGACGCAAGGCATCCTGCAGCCGAGGCTGGGGGCGGGGATGACAGGCAGAGAGGAGAGCAGAGCAGAGGAGCGGAGCCAGGCCTCCCAAAGATAGGAGATCTCAGGAGTAGCCACTGCTGAAGGCACAGCCAGGCACACTGACAGCTCACCCCTGGGCAGGTGGGCTGGGGGCCAACTCTCAGGCCGCTACCGAAAGAGTGGCCAGATCTGTGAGACCTGGGGAGAGGAAGAGGTGTGGGGCTGTGTCCTTCCTTCCTGGACTTCCCTGCCTGCCTGGACTGTGCATTCCTGGCCGGCCATCCCCCTTCCCCTCCACACGGATCTTCCCCCAGACACACACACACACACACACACACACACACACACGCACAGAGCTGTTGAACAGGAAAGTGAACTTGGGGGCAGGAAACTCAGGCCTTGGGCTTCCTCTACCACTCTTAGCTCTATGACCTTGATACAGACTCTCTTAACCTCTCTGGGCCCGTTTCCCTCCTTTGCCAATGGGGGTAATGCTATCTGCTTTACCTCCCTCACAGCCCGGCAGTGAGGCTGGTGCAAATGATATAATATTCAGGGAAAAGGCTTTTGTAGACTCAGGCCCCATCATCGGCAGGCTGAGGGATTAGTGTTGGCTTTCCCTTTATACTCCTCCTCTCCCGCACGCTGTGTCTCCCGGTTGGCTTCCTTCTCTCCTGCATGAGCCCCCTCCTCCATTATGGGTTACTCCCCTCCTCTCCCTTGGCCACCTCCACTTGGTCTCCGTCCGTGGCTTCTGGCTCAGCATGGCTCTGGGCTCAGACTAGACAGTCAGGTTTCGAGGATGCCCAGCGGGAGACAGGAAGGACGAGAACGACTCTGTGTGTGTGTGTGTGTGTGTGTGTGTGTGTGTGTGGTGGGGGTGGGTGTAGCTAGTGTGTACAAGGCCAAAAGCCGAGGGAGTGTGCCAGTGTGCCGGGCTCCATTCGAGGGAGGACAGGCGTGCTCAGCCGCAGCTGCCCCAGGACTGCGAAGCTGGGGTTGGCGAGACTGGGGGGAAGCAGTGGGTTGGGGCTGCTGCTGGCCCAGTGGGGGGGGGGGGGCTGGTGGGCTCACTGTGCAGGCAGTGGGAAGGAGTGGCAGAGAACCTGAGCCTGGGGACCTCTTTGCCACATTGCACTGTTCCTCATGGCAGGTTTCCCGCTTGTTGGGAAGTCAGGGAGTGGGCTTTGCCATAAAAGCCTTAAGATCGGGAAGCCCAAATGTTCCTTCAGTGGAGGGTGGCGGCCCTCCAGAACCGTCCAAGTCAGGCAAACAGTTGCCAGAGGCCCCTAGGGCAGAGACGCAAGTTCTCCAAGGGCCCTGAGAAAGTGTCGAACCCCTCTAACCCATACCTTTGTCTGGGGCTCGGGGAACGGCAGAGACAGGACGGGTCCCTATTAGTTAAGACCACCCCGGAGCCGAGGAAGGCCCAGGCTGACTCGCTAAGGCGGCTCAACAGTAGTTCGGCAGTAGGCCCCGTCAGGAGTCCAGGTAGCTGTCCCCTGGGAGCGAACTGGGGTATGCCAGGACCAGCCTGGCTGCGCACGCCTCCGCGTCGGGGCTCCGGCGTCTGCTGCTGCCAGTGTTTCCGGGTCTGCGGCTGAGCCTCCCCGGCTCTCTCCTCCCGCTTTGTCTGGCTGCCAGCGCTTCGCCTGCCCTCGCCAGTCTCCTGGGTCGGCCGGTCGCGCTCTGCCTCTCCGAATGCATCTTGGCATTTACGCTGCCTTGCTCTTGCAAGCGCGCGTGTGGCCCCCTTCCCTAGATCCGGGCTCAGCTCGGGCCCTTCCCTCGGGCTAGTTGGCACCGCCTTAGGATCGCTGGGAGTGTCCACCCCTTGCACCCCCTCCCCTGGCCCAGGCCGGCGTGTCTGGGTGTCTGCGACCTTCGTAACTGAAACAGCCGGAGACTCTGGTTTAGCTCCACCAGAGCAAACCCAAGAGGGTCGGAGTATCCCTCACGGCGTTCCCTGATGCTCCCGGCCCTAGGCAGCAACTGAAGGGGGCTTTTATGAGACCTACTTTTCGGAGTGAAGGGGGAACTCTTCAGTGGCCGACCTGGCACCTCTGCGCGTTCTCCGAACTCTCGAGACTGTAAGCCCTTAAGAACTTGACTACGGGGTTCTGCCTTTGACCCGAAAGTTGGCCAGAGTGTGGGTCCGGGCAGGGCTGCCCGGAGTTCGGGTACATGTGTGCAGATCGCAGGGACTCTCGGTTAACGCTACAAAGGGGGGGAGGGGGCACTGGCCTCGGGCGCTTGGCAGGGGGCGGGGGAGGGGAGGCAGCCAGGGGCCTGAGAACACCCTAGGCCTCGGGACAGGTGAAGACACCCTTTCGGGCCCGCCCCCTCCCCCTGGGCCCGCACTCGGCCGGCCTTTGAGGCGGAAACAGCGACCAACTCCTTGAAAGTAAACTTGCCGCGAGGGGAGCGAAGGAGGGAGGGGGCTGGCGGGGGGGTCTGCGTCGGGAAGGCTTGTGTCAAGTTTCAGCCCCTAATGACACTCGGTGGCAAGGTGCCAAGGCCCTGGGAACGGCGGCAGGGGGAAGGGCAGCCGGGGTCGGGTGAGAGTGGCCGCGCCGGGTGGCCGGAGCCGCGAACCCCGAGGCGCACCGCGCGCTTTCAGGCTGGAGGAGGCCGGGGGGCGGGGGCGGCGGGCGGGGAGGGGGCGCTCCGAGAGCCGCCTGAGCGGAGAGGAGCGCAGGCATCTTCCGCAATCCATTCATGCACTGAAGCGCGTGCAGAGCTGCTGATCGCTGCCATTGTTACTCGCGGGCGGTGTGGGAGCCGAGCCTCCACTCTGGCGAGAGATAAATGGCCTCTGACAGCCCCTCCTCGCCAAGAGAGCTCCTCGGATTTCACCGCGCGGCGGCTCTCAGGTCTGTGCCTCGCTCGCTTCCCGGTGAGAACCTTTAAATCAGCCTCTCGGCCCTCCCTCCGCCCCGACGCTGCCCCCCGCCTGCTCAGGCCCCAGCAGGGCCCCGGGCACGCTGCGCGCCGTCTCTGGCCTCCTCCCCATCTGGGGGGAGGACGAGATGGGGAGCTCCGGGAGGACCCGGGCCGCGGGGGAGGCGGCTGGCGCCCCCCGCCCTGGGTCCGCACCTCCCCCGGAGCGGAGCCCCGCGCCCCGCCTCCGCGCCCACAAGATGGATCAGGCTACCGTGCGGAGAGCGGGCTGTAAATATTTAAAAAGTCTCTCGCGCGCCGGCGGTAATGGCTTTCGCAGTCGGAATGTGTGCTAGGAGAAGAGAGGAAGGGCGATGTGTGTACAGTGTTGCGAGGTGGGGGAATCGTTCCTATGCCTTCCCCACCGGGTCCGGGGTGGGCTGCAGGTTCCGGCTGCCTGATTTCCCGCCCTCCGCCTCTCCACCGCCGCGTCCCACGGTAGCGTCGAGAACGCCAGTCAATAGGGAACTTGAGCATGGAAGGGCGACGCAGGCCCGGACGAGGTGACCTGGAGCCACTATCCCCTCCGGGGTCTCCCAAGGTCCTAGGCTGGGACTGGCCAGATTCCCCGTCCAGGTCCTCTTCTCGCTGATGCACGGGGGAGGGCGGGAAAAGCACGGGTTAGAACCCTCTGAGTTTGGGCGATCGCTGAAAGCCTGGGCCGGGATTTCTGCCGCGGGGGCCTGGGGTCCCCTCCACATGCCTCTCTTATGCCTCCATCCACTCTAAAGAAGAGCCCTTCCCTGCCCGCCCGCCCCCCCCTTTCTGAATCTGAAAGTAGCTTTGTGGCTGCCGGGACAGAAAACCTGCGAGGAGGCGACGCGGGGAGATGGGGTGGGGGGCGGTGCCTAGCGCCCAGGCTTAGTGGAGGTCACACGTGGATGTGGAGGGGGATCATTTGCTTCTCTGGCGAGAGTGGGCCTGGGATCTTGAAGGCCGAACCCGGCCGGATGGAAGAGGTGGGGGAGGGGGCATCCCGTCTTCCCGGCTGGGAGAGGCTTAATGGACCCACCAAGGGGTGTGTGCCGGGTGAGGCCGTCGCCTTTGCCAGCAGCCCCTCCCTGGCGGGGCGGGGGCGCCGAGTTGCCCAGGGCTGGGGCGGGCCGGGCGCCGCTGGTTCCCGGGGAAGGTTGGAGGGATGTGCGCCCAGGCTGGGGCTGCCCCCCCGCACTCGTCCGCTCCGCCCGCTCGGGGACCGGCCAAAGTGTGGGTGCTGGCGGCGTGTCAGGGCGCGCCGGGGCTGCTTTCCGCGTTCGAGCGCGTGGAGCTCCCGACTCCTGGCAGCTCCGCGCGCACTCCGCTTCCAGGGGCTTGTGTTGTGCCCTGCTCGCTTGTTTGTCTCGTGTGAGCCTCGTAAACCGCCCTGATTTATTACCCAGACTAAATGCTTAATTTGTGAATATGAAACAGATTAAAAGGGGCGGGGGGGGGAGGGGGCTTGAGGTCGGCATATTTTAGCAATCAGACCAAAGCAGCCAGGCAGATGTTTCAAATTTGTCGACATTTTCAGGCTCATGTGGAAAGCCAGCCAGAATGGTCAAGAGGTCTTCTCCTTCCTTCAACCTGAGAACTTGGCAGTGATCAAAAGGAGGTGATTAGTAGCTCCAGAGAAAAGACACCAGCAGGCAAGGAGTTAACAGAGGCTGAGCTCTTCACCTCCAGGATTGGGATTGGGGTGTGTGTGTGTGTGTGTGTGTGTGTGTGTGTGTGTGTCTTGGGGGCTGGGGGTCTGTGAGAACTGGTGAGAGCTGGTCACAAAGGCGAGAGAAGTCCTGGCTACAAAAGCTCCCAGAAGCTAACTTTGAAGAACAAAGTAGAGGATCCATTTAAAAGTTAATTCAGTAAATAAACTTCATTGGTGATAAAACAAACAAGAAAGATGGCAACTGAAAATGGCCAAAAGACAGTACAAATAGTTGGACGTGGCCTAAACATGTGCCTTTCACCAGGCAGGTCCCTGCAGCCAGCCACCTCACACAGGCCTCCCTGGAGCACCCTCTCCCTTTGAAAAGCCTTCGTGTGAATAGGCGATATTTTTTGGCATTTGTCATTTTTAGGCAACTTCACACATCAAAGGCAAACACAGTGTTCTTTGCGGCTCCCTGGTTGTAGCCGCCCAGTGAAGCAGATACAATTTCTATAAATTGGCCTTCTCCTCTGGGTTTTGATTGATCATCACCATATGAGATTATTGAAAGTCTAATGTCTTATTTCACTTTCTCCAAGGGGTGAGGAGGGGAACAGTTTATTGGAAGTCAGGCCACGTGAAGACTCTGGTGTTTGTGCAATAGTAATTTCCATTAGCCTGGGTAGATCAGCCTCCAGAAACTCCCATGCATCTCCTGCCAGTTCCTCAGAACCACCCCCCTCCCGCGCCTCTGCCCCCCACTCCAGCGCCTCTGCCCCCCACTCCAGCATCCTTCAGTGGCTAACAGGTACAGTACAAACTAGAGCCTCTGGAGCCTTTGTCACTGTAAGGAGAACATGGCTGTTGGCTAAAATAAGGCATCACAAGATTCATTTTTTTTAAGATTCATTTTTTAAAGCATATTTATTCTAACTCAAGAATTCCCTCTTGAGAATCCTTTCCCATTCCAAACTTTTTTGTTCCCCTTTTGCCTTGATACCATCTTTCATTTTATTAAAGTTGATTATGGTTCCTCTGCCTTGTCCTCAGCCAGACAAAGGCTTAGGGAAAGTCAGAGAACGTGTTAATTATATGTTTCTTGTAAACCGACTTTTCATTTCCCCCTAACACATTTAGTTGGCTTGGTGTTTAGTTTAACACTCAATTGCTGCAAATATGCTGCTTAAAAATGCTGTCTTTATTAAAACAAATAAATGAATGCAAAGACCTTTCTAATTTCAACTCGCGTGGGCTAGAAACAGAAGAGAAGACCGAAATGGAGAGCAAGAAGGAAGGAAAGGCAGTGCGGAAAGGAAAGAAAAGAGACCAGGAAACACACACACACACACACACACACACACACACACATACACATATTCCTTCTGCCATCCCTCCCCCAGCCGAGTTAAACTGGTCCATACAATTGTCCCTCACTGCACCCTGCAGCTCGCCAGCCCGCCTGGATTTTCCATCACTTGGCGCCTAAGGCGATCATTAGCTGAGAATGGACAACCTCTACCTGCTGGCAGCCCATCACTTACCAGTGGGGGGAGGCTGGCTGCAGGCTCCTGTGCCGGGGCTGGGCCCCATTTGCTCAACCCGAGAGGGGTCCTTGGTTCTTGCCCCTGGGTGCATTGGTGCCTAATTAAACTCTATCCAGGGCAACGTGTGCTAAATATACGGAGGCTGAGAGGAAGCTGGGAGGAAGAGGGGGTCATTACCTGGGCAGAGAAAGTGAATCTTCTGAGAGACAGGAGGACTGGGATCCTTCTGATCACACTTTCTGTTTACCTTCAGCAGAGCCACTGAGTGCACATTAACTATCTTGCTGAAATCAAGGAGAAATGGAAATTAGGGAGAAAAAAAATCCAGAGCCCACAGATAACGAAACAGGGCCTGTGTCACCACCAGGCAAGAGGGAGGTCTACCGTAGCTCCAAACAGACAATGCTGGCTGCAGAAAAATGACTCAGGTGCCCTTGTGGCATTGGAGTTATTGCTCATGTGCCATGGCCCCGTCGCATGCGGGAGCTGCAGCTGTATATATAAATGGCTGTGAGGACAGAAAGGAACGGATATGTCAGGAGCCCAAGGACCAGGTGTGTGTTGTGAAGCTAAACAGACCGTGGAAAAGCAGGAGGAGAATCCTCAGCAGAAGGCCAGGGACCCTACTAAAGATCCGGGCCCAGGAATGATCAAAGTGGCCCGACCTGGGTCATTGTCAATTTACTCTGACCCCGGGGTAAAAGTGACAGCCAGCAAATAGAAGTGGATGCATACCTTCTAGAACAGCCAAGCTACCAGGGCTTTAATTGAGCCCCCATTGAACCCAGCTGAAGAAACAGGTTCAGAGGGTGAAAAGAACACTCGCTCAAGGTGACCCATTACTGGCAAGAGTGAGACCAGAACCCAGAGCTCCCTGCTTTGGGAAACGCATAGGAGGAGGAGGGTGACCCATGGTTAGAGGGAGATCCAGGGTGCTCTTGGCCACTGCAGAGGCCCAGTATTTTAACATTTAGTAGGTACTTGCAGTGTACAAAGCACTACTCTGGGCATATGAGGCCCAGTGCTGTGAGACCTCCAAGGAATGTGCAGGGGAGCCACGGTCCTTTTTCTGTGCCTGGTAACAAAGGCTCTTAAAGGACCAGGTTGAGGGGGGCTGGAGAAGGAAAGAGAGAAGCCGACCACTCGCAGGGGTCCGCTTTCATACGCAGCTCACAATGAGGTTTTCCAGCAGGGCAGCCTGGATGGTGAGACTCTTCTCCCCAGGCAGGAGGTGCGAGAGAGGACATCTGGATCAGGCCCTCCACCTCACTTGCCTTGCAATGCCTGCCGGGGAGGCAACTTGCCCCACTCCAGGCGCTCTCTGTTGCCCTGGACAAACAGAGGAGGGTAGCTTATCCCCAAAAGCTCCTGGACAAATGTAGGCTCTCCAGGGGAGCTGGTAAGGGAATACTGCTTCCCTTAACAAAACAAACCCGAGACTCTCCAAGGTTTAGCACTGGAAACAGAATATCCCAGCAGAGAAGGGGAGCTGGTTTCAGCGTGTCCCCCCCACTCGGTACCCCCCAGATTCCACCTGCCCCTTGGGGCGCTCACAGTGTGATCACAGGTGCCCTCCCTGCAGCCATCTGGCCTCGGCCCAGCCTCTGCTCTCCGTTTCCCTAAGCAGAGGCGAAACATGCTGGAACCTTCAAAGCACATTCCTAAACACTAAGGGAGATCTGCAGGGAAGTGAAAACAAAGAGGCCAAGGAGCGCTGGAGCAGTTCAGCTTACAGAGTCTGTGGGCCAACAGGGCTGGCCCAAGTTCAGTCAGACTTCCTGGCTGTGGGCCAGCCAGAGCTGGCAGCGTGCCCTTGCCAGCCCACCACTCAGGCCCGCGTTGGCCCCCAGACCTGGGCACACCCTCGCGCCCAGCCCTGGCATCCCCCCACCCACCTGAGCCCGGCCGACCCCTGGTGGCCCCCTCTCGGCCCGCCCTTTCACCACTCAGGTGGCCAGCTCCAGTGCCAGTCGGCAGCCCCTGCAGGCCCCCAAGCCCACAACTTCCCAGGAGTGAGGGGCTGGCCCTCAGGGTGTCCCGGTGGCTCTGGCGTTGGCCCAGGCCCCTGACAGGTGGCTTTAGGCCTTGAGGAGCCATCTTGGGGGGTGGCTAACACTTGGTCACTTGTTGGCCCTGGCGCACTAGAAGAAGAGCACACCATCCGGCCGAGTGGTGACAGATGTGACATCCGGGCTCCAAGAGATACCTGAACACATAACGGGGAGAGGGTCAGGCCCTCCACACCTAGCCCCTCTTGTGTGTTGGGCATCGCCTTTATGGCCACTGGGGAGTGGCTGGGGGATACCCCAGGGCCTGAGCACCTCCTCAGAGAACTTAAAATGTCCCCAAAGAGAGATAAGCCCCACTTGGCTGAAAACCTCACTGTGCTCACCCTCACTGAAACCTAGAGAGAGAGCAGCCCTGGCTTTTCCTCCTCGGGCTTATATTTTTCAAGCCAAAGAGTGGATGGTGTGCTTTTGCCCACTTTCCACTTATAGCTGGATGAGCAAAGGTTTCCCGCCAACTCTGAGCTGCGGATCTGCTGAACAGGGGCGGGGGGCAACGACTTGGGAACTGGGAATCCTGTGTTCTTTTCTGAGGCTCCACCCAGACAATGTCACAGTGGTGGTGGCAGACACTAAGGGGAATACCTGCCTGTGCCATTAAACTCTGAAGATTGATATCAGGAGTGTGCAGGGGGAAAGTCATCCGGTTCGTCTCTCTGTAGGGAGTCACTGCTCCTGAAATCTTGTTCACCCACCCTGAGATTGAGATCATCTATTAAGGCTAATTCTTTTTTAAAAAAATTATTTTATTTTATTTAAAAAAATCCCAATCCCACAGAAAAATCGAAGGAACAGTACAATGAACACCCATATATGAAGGCAGATTTTCAAAAGCGCTATATTTATTCAACACGCCTACCCTTGGAAAGAATTCAAAACCCCTTCAAAGACCTGAATTAATTTAACTTTATCTTCAAATGTTAGTTAGGAATACTTTGCCCTCGCAGATATGCCGCTCGTCCATCCTTCCTCCCCAGCCCCTCCAGCCCTCAGCACCTTATCAGTGTGCCCTGGTCAGAGTTGACCTTGAATAAATCTTGTGGGGTTCAAATAGCTAAGACCATGCAGTGGTTGGCAGGGTGGAGCCAAGGCTGATGGCCTGGCCTGGAAACCTGGCTCTGCCACCTGACCCACTGCATGGCTTTAGGCAGTTACTCTCCGGGGCCTCACTTTGCCCTTCTATAAAATGGAAGGTAATAATATGGCAATTCAATTGGTAGATGGACAGAAAACACTTAAAATAGTGCCTGGCATATTTATACACACACACACATACACATATAGAAGATGCTTAATTTTTTTTAAAATTTTTATTTATTTATGATAGTCACAGAGAGAGAGAGAGGCAGAGACATAGGCAGAGGGAGAAGTAGGCTCCATGCACCGGGAGCCCGACGTGGGATTCGATCCCGGGTCTCCAGGATCGCGCCCTGGGCCAAAGGCAGGCGCCAAACTGCTGCGCCACCCAGGGATCCCAGAAGATGCTTAATAGGTATGGGGGTAGGGTGAGGCTGGACACTTAAACACATTAGGTATCAACTTTGCTTTGGTGATTGCATATTGCATGTTGCATGTGAGTCCTTTGGCTCTGAGTTCATTGGTTAGGGCAGGGGAGGCCCCAGGAAACCCAGGATGCAGCTGCATAATCCTCCCCCTGAGAGAATTGCCCCAGCTCAGCTCTGCTCTGAGCTGAAGCAGAGTGGCGTATAAGTGGCACGGGTCTCCCATGGACAGTTTCCACACTCATGGAGAGTTTCTAGCCATGCTTATTAAAAAGGCATTTGGAGGGAAACTCTCCCCCACCCACCTCCCACTCCATTTTCTGGTCTAGCTAGTTGCTGCCCTGCTGATAGAACCATCTTCCGAGATAGAACTAGCATTTTTTTTTTAAGATTATTTATTTATTTATTTATTCATGAGAGACACACACACACACAGAGAGAGAGAGAGAGGCAGAGACACAGGCAGAGGGAGAAGCAGGCTCCATGCAGGGAGCCTGATGTGGGACTCGATCCTGGGACTCCATGATCACGCTCTGGGCCAGAGACAGGCGCTAAACCTCTGAGCCACCCAGGGATCCCAGAACTAGCATTTATTTAGGGACAGAGCCAAGAAGAGCATCTCTCTCTCTCTCTCTCTCTCTCTCTGAGTTTCAGGCTCATAGAAGGCCCACTTTGGGCCCGAGGTCAGAGTCGGACAGCAGACAAGTGGGTCTCAGGCGTCCCCCTGGTCTGATAAGCCAGAGAGGGTCCCTCAGACAAACTTGTCCTGGATGCTCTTCACATAGGACTGGTTGAGTGGTGGATGTCTTAACAGCCAGAGGCAAGAGAGGATGCAGGAAAGATAAAGAAATTTGTTTAAAGGTATACTTTGGTCTGTGCTATAAAATATTGTGCCTAATGTTAGGCTTTGATGGCTGTAATATCTGACCTTGACATTGTAGTGTTTCTGCCATATAATTCAATTAACCTGTGATGCTGGCACGATGCCAGAGAGTCAAACGTTCTGACAGCTCTCGGAAGCCACGTAAGTCCCTTTGAAGTTCCCCCCAGTGAACTAGCATGCGGAGACATCTCCTAAGGTGGAGGACAGCCCTTGATACGGGGCACAGAAATTCAGCTGGGTTGCGGTGACATTGGATGGCACTGGCCAAGCCACCTGCTGACTGGTCATGGTCCTAGAGGCCTGCTGTGGTTTCCAAGGGCCGCAACCACTGTGAGTGGCTCCTCGAGGAAGAATAACTCATCCTTCATTGGGGAAAACATGAGGAGGTCTCCTGTGTGCAGATTTTTCTCCACAAAATGTTTTCTTCTCTGTCCACTTTGCCTATCACCAAGTCACCGAGCTTCATGCAAGAACATAAATTAGATAAGGGGCATATTACCTAAGGACAGAAAGGACTATATGCATCCACTCTGCACATAATTGACACTCACTGTGCACCTACCAAGGCTTTGGGCATTTATAGCAGGGAACAAACTGGTGTCTTGGCCATTCATAAAACTTCATTTCACCAGAGAGAGAGAATAAAGGAGCAAAAATATGTATGTAATATTTTAGGTTGTGGTAAGTATTATGAAGAATTAAGGAGGGTCGGGGTGCCTGGGTGGCTCAGTAGGTCAGGCGTCTGACTCTTGATTTCTTCTCAGGTCATGATCTTGTGGTCATGAGGTTGAGCCCCATGCTGGGCTCTGCACTCAGCATGGAGTCTGCTTGACCATCTCCCTCTTCTTTGTTTTTAAGATTTTATTTATTCTTTTTTTTTTAAAGATTGCATTTATTTATTCATGAGAGAGAGAGAGAGAGAGAGAGAGAGGCAGAGACACAGGCAGAGGGAGGAGCAGGCTCCATGCAGGGAGCCTGACGTGGGACTTGATCCCAGGCCTTCAGGATCACACCCTGGACTGAAGGCGGCGCTAAACCGCTGAGCCACCTGGGCTGCCTAAGATTTTATTTATTCTAATGAGAGACGCAAAGAGGCAGAGACTTAGGCAGAGAGAGAAACACTCCTTGCGGGGAGCCTGGTGCAGGACTCCATCCCAGGAGCCCAGGATCATGACATGAGCTGAAGACAGGTGCTCAACCACTGAGCCACCCAGGTGCCCCTGTCCCTCTCCCTTCTGCTCCTCCCCCTGCTCCCTCACTTTCTCTCTCTCTTAAAAAATAAATAAATAAATAAATAAATAAATAAATAAATAAATAAATAAATAAAATCTTTTAAGAAAAGAATTAAGAAGGGTAAGGGAATAGAGAAAGGTGGGATGTTCTTTTAGCTGGTAGATTGTGCATTAGGAGTCTGGGCTTGATAGAGTCACATGCTTAAGTGGTGTATCAGTCAGTGCTTGCTACCATAATGCCGTATAACAAACCACCTCAGAACTCAGTAGTTTACATCAATAAGTATTTTTTTCTCACATATGTATCTGTGAGTCACCTGTGATTAGCTCTTCTAGAGTGTGCTCAACTGGGCTTGACTCTGGATTGTGGGTTGGGTCCAGTCTGCTATATGTGTCTCTTATCCTCCATGAACAAGTGGACAACCTAGAAGATGTTCTTCTTGGGGCAGTGGCAAAAGTGCAAGAGGGGAGAGTGGAAAGGCCGTGCCTGGTTAAGTCCTAGTCTCAGAACTTGCACACTGTTCTGCTTACATTCCATTGGCCAAAAGATGTTCTGCAATCTGAATGTCGATGGGATGGGAGGCACACTCCACCTCTAGCTGGATGAGTTGTGAAGTCACATGACAAAAGGGTGTGGCTACAGGGCAGGAGAATTGGGAACAGTAATGCAATCTGAAACAGATGGTTCAAACCCAAACTATGTATCTCTAGCTATGGCATTTATATATACAAATACATACTATCAAATGATATAACCACCTTTGCTGGAATCTTCTGTTTTGGATTAAATTTAAATAAATCCATGCAATAATTACACATTAGCATTCCTAAGGTGGTTTGTTATGGGACCAGAGGCTTCTGGGTCATGGCCACAAACCTCAGGAAACCTGGGAAGATGGACCACAGATCATCCCAGTGCTCAGAGAGAAGCATTGAGAACTGATTGAGAACTTTCTTCCTGCTTGGGCTTCCCTTGCAGGACTGCTGCAGGTGGGAAAAACCAGAGGAGACCCCCAGACCCAGTAAGTGTCCTTCTGGCCTCTGAGCATGTCCTAGAGTGACACAGATCTGGAGTAGGCCCCAGGAGGTGTCACACGGGGCCTCACTGTACTACCAACTAGATGTTTAGCTAACCTCCTTGGCAGTCTAGGATAGATAGTCATGTGTTCGTTGTATAAGGGCATCCAGAACTTTCTTGCAGCTCCTTTCCTCTTTATGCAGCCTTCACTTTCTCATGCTCTCCTTGAATAATGTGAGAGGGATCCCAATGTGTCTCTTCAGAAAGTGATGATGTTTAAAATCGGGCCTCTCTTCAATGAATTCCTCCAGAGCCCTGCAGTCAGCCAAGTACTGGAACCTGGCCCCTTCCTTTAGGAAGGAAAGCTTGCTGTTCAATTGATTCTGATGGCTAATGGAATCTAATCGCCTTTGGCCAAAGTGATTCCAATCAAAGGAATCCACTGTCTAAAAATTCAAGGTGGCAACCTCAAGATTTACATCTGGTAAGCAAAGATGATGGAGGCCAGGGGCAGATGTTTAATGGTGGGGCCCCATGAGGATTCAGACCATCTCTTATTTGGGAGAATTCTGGCTCCCATCTCCAAAGGTGTGTGAGGTGATCCATCTTCTGTAACTAATCCTACCCTAGAACTGGGAGGGGGACCAGCTGGATGTAACCGCCTTACAGATATGCTACCATTATGGAGCGTGTTGGCCATTCCTGACTCTGCAACTGGGTCTCTGATTCCACTGATGACTGCCTGATTTAACTGGGTCTATCTTGAACTGATCCATGTCAGAACCTCCCTTGGCTTTGTTTCTTTGTCACTCTCAGTGTTAATCTGTCTGCAACTCTATCCCAGAGGCCCTTCTGTGCTTACAGCCTTCATTCCCCATTAGATGATGATAATGACGATGGTGATGATTCACTTTTTGTTCAAGCCAGCTAGCTACATGGAAAAGCACACATGCCATTCGTGTGCAGCTTGATGACCACACCCATTTAGCGAGTACCCAGATCAGGAAACTGAACACCACCAGCACCCCAGAAATCAATTTGTGCCCTCTTCCAGGTACTGTGGCCCCAAAAATAACTGTTGTCCTAACTTTTTTTTTTTTAACATTTTTTATTCTACTTTTTAAAGTAATCTCTACACCCAATGTGGGGCTCAAACTCACAGCCTGAGATCAAGGGTCACACACTCCACCAATTGAGCACACTAGGCACCCCTGTTCTCCTAACTCCTAATAGCATTGATTAGCATTGTCTGATTTAGGACTTAACACAAACAGAATCTGCAGTGTGACATTTTGGTGTCTAGCTTCTTTTGTCCCACATTACACTTATAAGTTTCATCCACAGTGTATATAGTGTGGTTCATTCATTCTCTTTGCTATGTAGTATCCCACTGTGTGAAAACACCTTTATTTATTTGTCTACTGTTCTATTGTGTGGTTTTTTTTAAGATTTTATATATTTATTCATGAGAGACAGAGAGAGGCAGAGACATAGGCAGAGGGAGAAGCAGGCTTCCTGCGGGGAGCTCGATGTGGGACTTGATCTCAGGACCCCAGGATCATGACCTAAGCCAAAGGCAGACGGCTCAACCACTGAGCCACCCAGGCATCCCTACTGTTCTATTGTTGATGGGCGTGTGGGCAGCTTTGCTTTGGAGCTATTGCTGATAGTACCACTATGAACACTCGAGCACATGCCTTCTGGTGAATAGATGGACACGTTGCTGTTGTATGTGTACCTACAAGTTGTATTGCCAGGTTATAACTCAGGCCTCTGTTCAGCTTTGACAGGGCCAAAGTTTTCCAAGGCAGTCATGCCCATGTATACTCCCACAACCAAGTATGAGAGCTCTCCTTGCCAGAACTTGGGATTTTCGCTTTTTCCTTTTAGGCATTCCCGTGGACCCTGTTAGGTTTCAAAGTAATTTCCTTCCTTGAAAATTCTCCCAAGTGTCTCTCGTAAAGCCATCATGGGGAAAATGTTAGCTGATGCCCTGGGACGTAAGAGCCTGTGGTTTTCTTGTACTTTTCAGGAAAATCTGAGATTTGGTCCTTGATCTTTAAAAACAGTAGCTTTTGGAAACAGGGAAAACAAACTGGATCAGAGTCCAAGCCCCCCGCTCCCCTTCCCTGGGCCTGATCCCCCTCTACGCTAGTTTCCACAAGCTGCAGGGAAATCTACCAGGCAGCCTCAGTTCCTGGGCCCCCTGCCTGCCGATGGTCTTCCTCTCCCTGACAGCCGGCTCCAGGTGGACCTCCTCCAGAGAGCCACTTGCAAACTCCTGGTGTAAGTTTAATTGTCCCAGATGTCCTTTGTGTTCAAAGCAGTCATGAACCCAGCTGAGATTTGTAGGAGTGGGGGCATCGACTCGTGGTGGAAAGAGTGTCAATAACCTGCAGCTGTGTACCTCGTGGGGTGGTTTTCTTTTTTTTTTCCCAACGATTTTATTTATTTATTCAGGAGAGACACAGAGAGAGGCAGAGACATAGGTGGAGGGAGAAGCAGGCTCCGAGGGGAGCCCAATGCAGGACTCGATCCTGGGACCATGGGATCATGCCCTGAGCCAAAGGCAGGTGCTCAACCACTGAGCCACCCAGGCATCCCTCATGGGGTGGTTTTCAAGATGAAATGAGTTGATCTCTTTGAAGTGCTGGGCCAACGTGGATTCTCCTTCTAGTCTGAGGCCTGGGAGCTCATGGGGCAAAGTCAGTGCTGGCTGCCGGGTTCTCAGTTGGAGTTGTCTACTGGGCTGTAGGGATGGGGTAAAGGGACAATCATTCTTGGTTTCTAGTCATTTCTAGTCCCTTTGCATAGTTGGTACAGGGCAGCAGAGGGGCACCTTCTGATTCCCTGATGGGGGTTACTGGCTACACGAGGTGTCCCATGGTTTCCCTGTGATCCCGTATCAGCCCTGCCCATGGGCCTGGTCTCAACTAGAAGCTTCTTGAGCTCCAAATGAGAACACTGGCTGAGGACACAATGTCTTCAGGTCAGACATCCTGGTGTGGGGCCCTCGGGAGGTCTACCTGTGTTGGGATGGAGAGAGTCGGGAGCTGAAGAAGTCAACGGTAGACCATTTAGGCCAGCTCGCTGGCTCCCAGAGGGAGGTGGGGCATGGATTACCCTCCAGAGCTGCCTCCCAGAGTAACTCAGGATGAGGCAGCATTAAAAGGGAGCCTGGGAAGGCAGAACAGAGGAGGGAGAACCATCATATGTGTCCTACAATCTGCTGTCATTTGAGAAAGGAGTGGTTGAGAGCTGTCACTGAGGAAGGGTCCCATTTACCCCTCTGGCTCAAGCTCTTATTCTGGAAAAAGGCAATGGAGCTTGTGCTTGGCAGTGTGAGGAAGCTGCTCTGTCTGGTCCTCCTGCTTCTCTTTCTGGGGCTCCTTCACCTCCCCCATCACCACCACTAGCCTCACGTCGGCTGACTGGAGTTCAGAGCAGAGGGTGTGTGAGGCATGGAGCTGCGTATCTATGCAACAGTTTGACCACTGGAGCTCCCATTACTGGGCCCCTTCCACACACCAGACACTGAGCTGAGGGCGGGAAATGGTCCCCAGGCCTCCATGATGCTGGCCGGGGAGCACAGGTTGATGGGTACACACCACTTGCCTGAGTGAGTGACACACACATGAGCACCTTGGGAATCTATGGCAGAGAAGGTCTCTGAGGACCCAGGAGGCCAGGAAGGGATCCCCACACAGAGTAACTAGGCTAGGCCGTACTGTAGGCTTCCCATCCACTCATAGCTTCGTGTCGCAGGTGCCCCATCTGTACAATGGGGGTGACGAGGTGCCTACCTCAGGTGTCATGAGGATGAAATGTGGGGGTGCAGATAAGCACAAGCTAGGCACAGTCAGCCCTTAATCAGGTGGGGCTTCAGGTAGGGATTTGCATCAGCAGGAGCCAGGGAAGAAAGGTGGGGTGACCGAGATGGAGAAGCCAGCAGGAGGCCAGACAGTGATGGAGGGGCAGTCTGCTCCAGGGATGGGCTGAGAGACGGGGGTGGGGGTGGTTGGGGGTGGTGGTGTGCTGTTCATTGTTCCTGCCCCCCAGGTAAGGACAGTAGAGGAGCTTCCACCCCACCCCCACCTCTACCTCCCCAAGACCTCCCAGCTCCTCCTTCCCTCCCTCCAGACTGGTTCACCTTCTCCCCGAGGCATTTCCTGGTGGCTCCACCCATTGCTCTGCCTCCTCTTACAGACTTGGCCTGGCCCCAGCCACCACTGAGGCCTGCCCCTCGAGGACCAGCTCCTCCTATTTCTACTCACCAGGACAAAAGTCCCCATTCTCCTTAAGTGTCAGACCTTGGAGGAGAGGAAAAACCATCAGTTTGGGAGTGTGGGCTCAGCAGCTTTGTGACCTCAGGAGAACTACTTAACCTCTCTGGGTCGATTTCCTCGTCTACAAAAAGGATAATAATCATGACTAATTACTTGTTTTGACTGTACTCCCACAAGGATTAAATAGGGGAATGCATTAAATATGCACCTGGTACTTAGTAGATGCTTAATAAAAGGTGGCTATTTTCATAATGG
This sequence comes from Canis lupus baileyi, assembly GCF_048164855.1. NCBI lineage: Eukaryota > Metazoa > Chordata > Mammalia > Carnivora > Canidae > Canis > Canis lupus. The sequence continues at coordinate 90,363,150 of NC_132876.1, forward strand.
TGCTGTGGCTGTGTATCCTGTAGGTATTAGGTATTTGATTCATCAATGTTCAGGGATTTGACTGGCAGAGGGGGCCGCTTATTGTTAGAGGCTGAATAATAAAAAATAAAAAAATTTTAAAAAAAAGGAGGTCTTTCTTCTTGATGACTCAGGGAGAGCACACCCTTCCTCCTTTACCTCCTGAGGTACCCTGTGCTATGCCCCAGAATTGGAAACAGCAGATACAGACACAGTGGAGCAGGGTGGGGGAGTGAGGCAGCCAGAGCAAAGAAACAGTTCGGGATAAAGGATTTTCCCATTTCCTTGAGGGCTCCGCCGCAATATACATGAAAGTACACCTTCTTCCAAAATTTTTGGAAGGAAACCTTTCTACAGTATGTTTCAAGGAGATGTATCAGTTAGTTACTACTGTGTAACAAAGTACCCTACAATGTAGTGGCTTTAAACATCCGTGTATTCTCCCTCACTGTTTGGCAGTTCCCGCACACAGCTGGTGGCTCACACAGCACAGGTGCAGTCAGCTGGAAGACTCCTAGGGAAGGCACACTGGGGCATAGTGCACAGTCTGGCAGTTGGCACCAGCTCCCAGGTGGGGTGAAAAGTGGCTCCCCTCCCTGTCACCTCACATCCTTTAGTACCTGAGACTCGGGATCCCTGGGTGGCACAGCGGTTTAGCGCCTGCCTTTGGCCCAGGGCACGATCCTGGAGATCCGGGATCGAATCCCACATCGGGCTCCAGATACATGGAGCCTGCTTCTCCCTCTGCCTATGTCTCTGCCTCTCTCTCTCTGTGTGACTATCATAAATAAATAAAAATTAAAAAAAAAAAAGTACCTGAGACTCGCTTCTTTCTGGGGCTGTTTTCAGAACTGCCTGAAAGAGTGAAGCAGATGGCTGCATGGTCTCTCAGGACCTTGCTTCTGAAGTCAGACAGCATCACTTCTCCTGGGCCCTGTGTGGCCAAAGCAGGTCCCTGGGCCAGCCCAGATTCTAGGGGAGGGGATGTAGAGTCCATAGTGTCTTAGTTTGCCTGGACCGCCATAACAAAGTACCACATGCTGGGGGTGTTGGAGGGGCTTCAATGACAGAAATATACTGCCTCACATTCTGGAAGCTACAAGTCCGAGATCAAAGTGTCAGTGGGGTTGGCTTCTGAGGCCTCTCTCCTGGGCTTGTAGACAGCCACCTTCTCACTGTGACCTCACATGGTCTTCCCTCTGGGTGTGTCTGTGTCCCTATTTCTTCTTTTTATCAGGACACCAGACAGATTGGATTAGGGCCCACCCTCATGACCACATTTTAATTTAATTTCCTCTTTAAAGACCCTAATTCCAAACACAGTCATATTCTGAGGTACCAGGGATTAGGACTTCAGTATGTGGATTTAAGGGGACACAATTCAGCCCATAACACAACCCCCTTGGTTGGAGGAGCTATAGAGAAGTAGTGGCCATGTTTAAACTACTACAGGGGATTATATAGTACACAACCATAGCAAATGCTCATGCATGCCAGCTGCTAGAATTACTATTTTATTACCTTCACATTGTGAGGTTAGTGACGAAACACTTCCACTAGAGGCCTTAACCCCCACAACTCACCCTCTCCAGCAATCACGCACCTTCCCCAGGGTGGCTGCCTCTAACGCCTGACAGCAGACTGCAGAGACCTCACCCGTCTTGCCCACCAATCTTCCCACTGGCTCAGCTGGCCTTAAGTGGACTGTGTGGGCAGCCTTCCAGAACTGGACAAGCCAGGCTGGCCTCAACAGCTTTTATCACCCCCACGTGCCCAACCACAACATACCCCTCCACCCTGTGCCTGACCAGTAGCCTCCCCAGTGCCTGGAGCGTCTTTTCCAGGGCATTCTGCCTTGAGAGCACATAGACTCATTCCCATAGCACCTGACTTATACATAGGGTGTGTTTCATAAGCATTTGTATAATTTCAGAATCTTCACGGTCCCCTTAAGGCCCTAGCTCAAATCTCAAAGTCGCAAAGAGCCCAGTGGGACTTCGGAAGGTTTCTTCCATCACAGCTTCTCTGATGCTCTTTCCTCCCCTCCTGCCCCTTACCTGAACCCGCTCCACAGCTGCCGTCCTCACCAGCTAGCACCTTCCAAGGATGCGGGGTTTTGACATTGAACCTGACTTATACCTGCTGTGGATTGTTGGGACAGTGGTACAGGGAGAGAGGAAGCATTTCTGCTCCTCCTGAACCTTACACTCATGCGCACACACACACACACACACACACACACACACACATACTGGGAACCCATTCTGTGCCCCAGCCAGTATCTCCTCCCAGGCTGTGCCCCTGCATTTCCAAAGCAAGATAAATGAAGCCAAGTCAGACACAGCTACAGGTGCAGCCACACCAAGAGAAATGAGAACATGGGGAAGGAAACCAGGAGAAGAAAAGGCAGGGCAGTTGGGGGAGGTCAAGTGCCATATTCCTTGCAGCACTGAGGAGTGCACAGTGCAGCTTAGAGACTCAGGGATGATGGCACCCAACAGAGAAGGCCCACAAAGCTCACAGCAGTTGCCAGAGCCTCAGCTCTGTAGGGCAGAGGATTTTATTCTATTCGTGAACAGCGTCGTGAGCTGATAGTGAATACACGGAAGACTTCACCACGAAATGTGTGTAAGCCACCACAGCATCCCTACTGACCCTACATGGCCCTCCCTGCCCACAGTGCTCTGGTGGAGGGTCCCTGGGATCCTGTGCCACCCCCATCCCCACCACCACAGTTGCACACACAGCTTGGTGGCAGGCCACATGTGACATCCCCTTGAAAGTGGGAGAGGCATGTTGATCCAGAAGAGGAATTCACCCAGGGATTTCAAGAAAGAGACAGAATGGGGATTTCTGATCCCTGTGACCCATTTTGCAAAAGTCGCGGTTTCTTCCCCAGTGGATGTCTCGAAACCTCTAAAAGGAAGGTCAGCAAGTGTCTGAGACTCCCAGGCCTCGGAGTTGCCCCGGGGCCCAGGAACGAGGTCAGACGTGCTAACCGCCGTGCTGTGGCCAAAAGCTCCTGGCATGCCAAGCAGTTCTGCTAAGGCAGAATGTGTTCTCCAAACAGTCTGGCTGGTCAGTCAGGCTTGGGGCAGCAGTGGGTAGCAACAGGCGAAGTGTGACGCTGGGCTTGGCCCCAAAGTTTGGGCCTTTGTAAACCAGCACGCCCGCTTCGCTCTCTATTCTGAGGTGCCTGCTGGGAAAACATCTCTACCCAGGGTGGTGAGGGATCTAAGCCCTGGTGACAGGGAAGTTGAAATTGTCGAGACCAGCGGCTGGAGGCTGCTAAGAATATCCAGCCACAGATCTGACCACAGGCCAGCAAATGCCCCGCGGCTTCCGTGGCCCTCCAGGCACGGGTGGCGGGAGCTTACTGGGCAGCCGGTGCTCCTGGAGTCTCCCCAGTTGGAAGTGTACAGGCGAGGAAGTCAAGAATCCAGTAAAAAACAAAACAAAACAAAAAAAACAGGGCAGCCCCGGTGGCTCAGTGGTTTAGCACCGCCTTCGGTCCAGGACGTGATCCTGGAGTCCCGGGATCGAGTCCCACATTGGGCTCCCTGCATGGAGCCTGCTTCTCCCTCTGCCTGTGTCTCTGCCTCTTTCTGTGTCTCTCATGAATAAATAAATAAAATCTTAAAAACAAAACAAAAAACATGAGTAAGCCTGCCCTGCCCTCAAGGCATATATAATCTGTGGAGGGAGGACATTGACCTACCAGAGGGGACTCACTGGATGTGAGAGATGAAAGCAGGGACAGCCATACAGAGGGGACACGAGGTTCCAAGTGCAAAGGAGAGAGCCCGCCCTGGCTTCCCGCAACCAGATGGATGGATCTGTGGCCTGGCAGCTGGTGGCCCACCAGAGACAGGAGCCCTCCAGAGCCCTGGAGACACTGGCTTTCCTCCCTCCTGGGCCCTTGGTTTCTGCCTCTGCAAAGCCAGGGGTTTGGCTCAGGTCCACAAACGTGTTGCGGTCAAAGGTGACTCCCAGGTTCCTGGATCCCAGTCCATGCATCACGGCATATAATGAGCAGGTGGTCAGCAGGAGCAGCAAGAGGAAGCAGGGTTAGAGGACTAGTGGGAGAAGGAGGCTGGTGGTGGTGGGGGGGGGGGGGGGGAACGCGCGTGCGCAATGGTAGGGAGAGGCTGCCCTCGGATAGGGGGGAGTGACAAGTCCAATTTGGCTGGAGTGGAAGGAAGTTCCTGTAGAGGAGAGGAAGATAAGAGGAAAGACAGGGTGGGGGCCTGGCCATCCGCCAACGCTGCCTGCTTTCCGCTCTTACTCTGGAGTCCTGGGCCACGGGCAGGGCTGCCGCGAAGCTGCGCCGTGCATCCTCAACCCGGGTGGGGGCCTGGCCACCGGCCAACGAGGCCTGCTTTCGGCCTGAAAGTTTGCTTCTGTTCACGTGATCTTCCCCTGTGCCTCCGGGCTGTGTCTAGAATAACCTCGCTGCCCTGTTCTCTCCCAGCCTCACTCCACCAGAGAGTGTCCCCACCCTCCTGCAGCCAGGTCTCCCACACAGAGCTCTAATACAATTAGAAGCCGTATTCTTTCTCCCCCCTTTTGTTTCTGGACGTTTTGCTTTATTGTATTTTTTTTTATTTTGTTAACATTTTATTGAAGTGCAGTGCACCGACATTAAAGTGGATGAATCCTAAGTGTACAGCTTGATGAATTTTTACAAGCTGAACACACCCGTGTATCCTGCATCCAGATCAAGATGCAGAATATTCCCCCCCACCCCCCCAATTCCCCTTCGTGCTCCTCCCTCTACCGCAGCCCCAGCGCTGACTTCTGGCACACCTTAGATTGGCTTCCACTTTAGACTGGCTTTGCCCACTTGAAAACTTGATGTACATGGAATCCTAGTGTGCGTGTTCTTTTGTGTAGCATGTCTTTCATGGGGTGAACCCATGTCGCCCGTGCTGGCTTTGTATAAAAGAATCTTCCCAGGCAGCTGCCCACTCGAGGCAGGTAATGAAGACTGAGATTCCGGAGATCCCTCTGGCCTGTGGAATCCTTCGAGGAAATCTTGGAGAATCCCTTAGTAGAAGCAGTAGAGGGCCCACGGAGACGTGGGGGTGGGGGGGTAGGGGAGGGCTATTGTGGATGTTTTGCACAAATGACGTGCTAAGCATTGTGTTCGGTGCTGCAAGGGATAACAAAGTGGAAGACAGGAGGGAATGAAGGGAACACGAGGCTGGATCTAGAGAGATGGACCAGGTTATATAGAAGAGGGTCTTAAATGGCAAGAGGAGAAAAGAAAGTAGCTCTCCCTTGCCCGCCTCCTTGGAGGAGGGAGAGACTGAAGCTCTGGAGGGGCGTGACTCCTGCCTCCCTAACGCACATCCTCCAGGCCACCTGGGCTCTTCTGGGAGTCTCTGTTAGCTAAAGATTGGAAGGAGGTGAGGTCCTTGCCTTGGGGGAAGAGACATTTGGAGTTTCATTGTCCCAGGGTCTGCGAAGCTTTTCCAGTGTGTGTGTGTGGGGGGGGGGGAGCTTCATTCCTAGGGTGCTTGTTGCCAGATGGGCAGTTCTTGCTTCCACCTGCATGATGGCAGGGGTTAGAGGTTCAGAGAGAGGGAGGAGGCACCCCAGAGATTGAGATTGGCAGAGACACTTGAGAATCCCAGAATCCCAAATCCAGAGAGGATGAGTGACTCACCCAAGGTCACACACCCAGGGAGCCAGCTTTAGGAACCAGATCTCTTGTCCCCTCCATGGTTCTTTCCATTCCTGCATACCAACCCCTCACTTTATAAAGAGTCCAGTGTTGCCACCAAAAGAGTTGAATTCCCTCATTTTTGAAAGGTGCTATGAATTCAGTTCTATATTGTGGACCGGGGCAAAGATGTTGTGAGCAGGCATGACATTATAATTCATGTCCCATTTTTTCTATTTATCTTTGCTGGGTTTTGTGTATCTTTGGAAGCATCCTTAAATCATTATTGGAACAAAGTAGGGCAAAAAATAATAATATATAATTACAAATGAGGAATAGACAGTGTGATCCTATTAATTGCCTTCCCTGCAACCCTTATTCTTGGTATTTTCAGAATAATTAAAAGATTAGGCTTCCGTCAGTGGAGGTAGTGGGTTAACGCTGAACCCCAAACAGTCACATCACCTACTCTAGAAATGGCCCAGTGCCACCTGCCGCCTGCGACGCTCTCTGAGTAACACCAAGGGCTGTGCTCCAGTCTCTGAGTATTTACTCTCTTCAGAGGAGAAACTCTGGCAACGGCTGTAAAATAAACCCCAAAGCAGGGAAGAAGCCGACGAGAGGAAATACTCGGTGGTGCATTAATCATAGTCGTCAGCCCTAGAGCAGAGGACAGAGGCTGGATCGAGCAAAGACAGAACCTAAATTATCTTGGAGATTGATCTTCCCTCCTCTGCGCTCCCTGTGCCAGCGAGCAGGTCAGAGAGGTCCCCGTGCAGCCGCTGGCATTGAACCGGTGAGGGCACCCATGGACTGCCAGTGTGCTTTGTCAAAGAGCAGGGCAGGGATGACCACGCTCTGGAGCGGGGATCCTAGCAGAGTTTCCGCGCGCCCCGAATGGGGTCTCATCTTGGACAGCTACTCAAGAGAAGACATACCTCAGAAGGACCTGAGGGACCATTATGTCCTCAGGGGACATCCTTCGTGTGCCAGGATGCCGTGAAGGCCATTTCCTTCAGATCTGCATAAAGCACCCAATTGTGGTGAGCCTGTGCAATTGGCAGAGTAATGAAGCTGACCACAGGGGGCCCGAAAAGTCTGAAAGACTGCGTGGATAAAAGTTTGGGCTCTAGGAATCAGGTGATGAGTGCCCAGGCAAGTAGACTAGTTAATTATCCTCTCAAGTCTTAGTTTCTTCATCTGTGAAATGGGAATAATAGCACCTTTATTATAGGGTGGTTTTCTCTATGAAATGAGATTACTAGTGCATATAAAGTGTTTAGAACTGTGCCTGGCGGACACTAAGCTCTTAATAAACCCTAGCTATTGTTTCTTTTTTTAAAAAATATTTTATTTATTTACTCATGAGAGACACACAGAGAGAGAGAGAGAGAGAGAGAGAGGCAGAGACACAGGCAGAGGGAGAAGCAGGCTCCGTGCAGGGAGCCCGACGCGGGACTCCATCCTGGGTCTCCAGGGTCAGGCCCTGGACCGAAGGTGTCGCTAAACCGCTGAGCCACCCGGGCCGCCCCCTAGCTATTGTTTCTTGTAAGAGCTGGAAAAAGCTAGTGACCCTCTTCTCCCTAAATCTCAAGAACTGTCCAGCTTCAGAAGGGGTGTGTGTGGTGTTCTTCCTGGATCATCTTTTCCCCTGCTCTGGCTCCCCCGGTGCTAAGAGCAGAGTAGTGTTTATCAAAACTCAAGGCAGGTGGCTCAGCGGTTGGGCGCCTGCCTTAGGCTTAGGTCCTGATCCTGGGATCTGGGATCCAGTTCCACATCAGGCTCCCTGCGGGGACCCTGCTTCTCCCTCTGCCTGTGTCTCTGCCTCTCTCTCTCTCTCTGTGTGTGTGTGTGTGTGTCTCTCATGAACAAATAAAATATTTTTTAAAAATTTAAAAAGAAAAAAAAAAACCTCAGAACAGGAGAAGGGAGGAAAAAAACAACAATGTTGCCCAGAAGTATGAAAGGGCAAGGTGGTTTATAATCTTGCCAAACACTGAGCTGTAATTTAGCCAAACAGAGCTAGGGAACCTGCTTGTTCTGGGGAGCAAGGCCTTCCCTTGAACTTGGTCCCGGACTTTTTCAAAGCTTAGCTGGGAAGAAGGCAACTCTTCATTCAGATGATAAACTCTTAGGTTCCCATGGTGAACACAACAGATCATCTGAGACCTGCTGATCCCAGAAAGAAACAAACTCCTTTTGTGATAGTTGCTGCTGTTGGCCAGTTGCCAGGACGACCCCAGAAGGACACGATTAGAGAAGCTATGTAGGATCTGATCCCAGAAATAGTTTAGGGTTTGGGGGAATGGTGCCTGTGTGTGGGAGGCGAACCGTCTACTTGGCTAGAAAGAGCTCAGATTCGGAGTCAGGTAGAAATCCCCTGTAGCCAAACTCGCCCAGATAAGCTGGTATTTTTGGAGGGCAATTGTAAGAGCTCCCGTTTCCCTGACTATAATGTGTGAATAGTAATACCTCACCCATAGGATTATTTGGGGGGCTTATGGGATGTACATACACAAACATATTGGAAATGCAGCCAATAAAGTAACTGCAAAGAGCAAAAGCCCTCAATAAACAGTTGCTATTTTTATCATGTAGGAATTATTCATTGTTAAAAAAGACCTGCTTTGCTACCAAGTGTGTCGCAGTGGCACAGTTACTGTTAGAAGTCAAATGGTGTGGAAATGAGAGTAGAACTCCAATTGCCTAAGGTCAAGTGTGACCAGAACCCACTCGTAAGGTTTCTGAAGGGTCTTGAGAAGAAAGCTAGTCACAATCTTTTGCCACCAAGTCAAGACCAGATGATTGGCAATAGGCAAGGTGCTCTAAGGAGGTTCTGGTTTTGGCTCTGGGTTTCTGGCTTGCTTTTGACTGTCCCTCACTCATCTCCTGAGGATAATAGTCTGTGGCTCTTAGCAAGGATACCAAGGATGTCCAAGGCCTTCCCCCCCAATGGGCACACCCAGGAACCTTGGCTTCTCTGGCAGAGACCTGTGGGTCTGCCCCCTGTGCTCCCATGGGGCCTCCCTTGGACGTTCCCAGACAATAATGGCTCTTCTGGATTCATCCTTCCCTTTTTCAAATTCTTCCAACAACTCAATCCTTGAGAGAACTACAGAGCCACTCCCAGCAGGCCCGGGGACCCTCTCCCCCACTTTTCCTTTAGCACACACCCACAATTGTCTTGCTCTCTTAAACACTCGGTTTCTTCTCTTGCTGTGATATAGGATATTGACTCAGTACCATCTTGCTGTGGAAGATGGGTCAGATGGGGGCTGACAGTGGCAGTACAGAGACCGGCTGGAATCATAATCTTTGGTTATTATTATTATTTTTTAAAGACGTTAGTTGTGGGCAGCCCTGGTGGCCCAGCGGTTTAGCACTGCCTTCGGCCCGGGGTGTGATCCTGGAGACCCGGGATCGAGTCCTGCGTCGAGCTCCCTGTGTGGAGCCTGCTTCTCCCTCTGCCTGTGTCTCTGCCTCTCTCTCTCTCTGTGTGTCTCTCATGTATAAATAAATAAAATCTTAAAAAAAAAAAAAGATGTTAGTTGTAAGTCATCTCTACATGCAACTTGGGGCTTGAACTCACAACCCAGAGATCAAGAATTGAATCTCTACTTAATGAGCCAGCCGGGCGCCCAATAATCATGGGCAAGTGAAGATCATGGCCTGGCCTAAAGTGGATGTGGGAGAATGGGAAGTAGGTTTATTGGACAGGACATTTGGAAGTAGAAACAGCCCTGCCACTAAAAGGTGAAGTGGGAGAGGAAGGAGATGCGACAAGAATGACCACTCCTCTTCCCCTCCCCCCCAGGATTCTGCTTTCAGTACTTGAGTGGCTGAGAGATTTTCCTCAACAGGGGAGGGAATTGGGACAAAGGGCAGGTTCCAAGCAAAGAGCCCATTTCCCCTTTTAAGGGAGAGTTTGTCCTGTTTATCATTCTTTCCCCAGCACCTGCCACAGGTCCTGGCATTTAGTGAATACCCGCACATATTGGTAGATTAATTCGTGATTTTAAAAATTCAGTTCTGGAGCACCTGAGTGGCTCTGTAGTTGAGCATCTGCCTTTGGCTCTGGTCTTCATCCTGGGGTCCTAGGATCACTCCTACATCAGGTTCCCCGCAGGGAGCCTGCTTCTCCCTCTGCCTATGTTTCTGCCTTCTTTGTGTCTCTCATGAATAAACAAATAAAATCTTTTTTAAAAAAGAATTCAGTTCTACACAGGCCTGGAGGCAGTGAAGAGAATGGCTGCGAACAGGAGATAGAACTGCATGGGTTTGAATCCCATCTCCAGCATTTTCTGAGTGACCTTGGGAATGTTTTGTAGCCTTTCTCAGTTTCCTCATCTGCAAAATGTGGATAAAGATTAATAGTCAATTTACATAAAGTGCTTACTAGAGGAGTACTGCCTGCACTATGCAAATGTTAGCTATTGTCATTATTAAACCGGACATAGATTGCCAAGTTGAGATGTCAGGTCTGCAGCTTGATATAGGGGGTGTGGAATGGTGGGGGTGGGGGGCTGGAATGTAAAAATCATCAGCAAATAGATGGTATTTAACGCCATGGGCTAGGATGCCTGGGTGGCTCAGCGGTTAAGCGTCTGCCTTTGGCTCAGGGCATGATCCCGGAGTCCAGGGAGTTCAGGGATCGAGTCCCACATCAGGCTTCCTGCATGGAGCCTGCTTCTCACTCTGCCTATGTCTCTGCCTCTCTCATGAATAAATAAATAAAATCTTAAAAAAAAAATAAAGCCATGGGCCTGGATCCTCCCCTCTCCCCCTCCCCCAATCTCATCCAGGCCCAAAGCAAGTAGTAAAGCATAGAGAAGAACCTATATAGAAGAACCTAGAAAGAAGGTCAGAGGCAGGATGGAAACCTGTGTCTGTGGCATCAGGAAAGCCAAGAGCAGTTTGAGGGGGTGTAGTCAGGGGTGTTGAGTGTTTCTGAGGCCAAAGGAAGGACTGGCAACAAGGAAGTGACCGGTGATTTTGAGGATCTTTGCAGAATGGCCAGGGAGGCTGGTGTAGTTTGACGAATGTGATACATGATGTATCTATATATAATGAAACTCCACCAACCTTGGCACAGATAAGGCCCATCTTCCCATGCTGCTAGAAAATGATCTGTGAGATGTAGTGATAATAGGCAAAACAGAAAACAGTTTATGCTATACCCATTTCTAAAAATAAAACGAAGGAGGAGGGCATGCACATGTACAAAGAAAATGGTAGTGATGGGGTGCTCCCCAGCAGTGTTGAAGATGTTTCCTGCACATAATAGAGACGTGTCTATATTCCCCCCTACTTTGTTTTTATCCAAAGTGTAACATACCCAAATTGTAGCATACTATACACACCACTTCCTTCTGCACCTTGTTTTTCTCGTTACAATAGACCTGAAGGAAAAAAAAAAAAAAAAAAAAAGACCTGAAGGTTTCATTCTGTATCAGTTCACAGAGCAGATCTTAATTTTTAAAATAGCCACAGAATATTTCATCCTATGCACGTACCATCAATGTCATTACTGGACAAGTCGGTTGTTTCTCATCTAATGCTGTTACAGACAAAGCTACAATTTTCCCCAAATCATAGAATAACTTCAAAACTAGCTGATCTTGAGTGCACTGGAGGTAAGGAAATAGAAATGCCACATAGCTGTAGACACCTCTTTCAAGAAGTACAGCTGTGCAAGGGAACAGATAAATAGGGAGCCGGGGAAGGAGAGGTGGGGTCAAGGAAGGGCATTCTGAAGATGGGAGATGCTTCAAGGGAATGAATACAACAGGGTAATTCAATAAAGAGTGCATAGAGTTGGGGGAGGGGGCAGTCCGGAAGAGCCTCTGCTGTGATACTTTAGCAGGTGTAGGAGGATGACTTCAAATGGTATGACCCCTGATATGGGTGCTGTGGAAGCACCAGGATGGATGGATGGATGAATGGATAGATGGATAGATGGACTCAGGCCAAAAGAAAGGTTCTAGTCCAGCAGGGAAGCTACTATGTTTCACAGATCAGTTGCAATATTGTTAGAAAGTGGTTGATTCTGTTTCCTAGGTACAAAGATCTCCCAACTTCCCACTGGCCTGCCTTGCTGGTGGAGTTGGCTCACATTTCCAGTGGTTCCCTGGGTTTCCTCTAAGACATTAGCTGGGGAGAGCAGAGGATATTTTGCCTGAAATTTGTAATTTTCCCATAGGGATTAAATGACGTGCGTGCCCTGGAAGGCTTAAAAAAAAATCAGAAAGAAATAAATAAAAATCCCAAGAAGAATTTATATTCCTGATGGCTTTTCTGATGGTCTTGTAAATTGTATATTTAATCAAAGGCACTCGAATGTCTTTTTTTTTAACTATTGAAGAGCCATTTAAATGTCAACATAAGTGATTCCCTCCCAAATAGTGCTGTTTATACATTACTTCCCCTAATAGACCATAATGATTCATAAGGAGGCATTTCGCGCCTCCAAATTGTAGGCCTATTGAAATATAAATTAAGATGATAAATAATTTGACCTTACCTGAGAGTACTAAGTATTTACATGTGTCAAATACGAAATTACCCTGAATATCAGGGTCCCTAAAAGGCTTCCTCTCCTGGCTGAATTCAATAAATGACAAGGGTTTAGAAATTTCCTTTAGCGTGTGTAGGAAGGAGAGGGGCACACACACAAAAGAATGAACCCGGGGCCCCGGCCCTCCTCGCCCTCTAGACAGACTTCTCAGTCCGCCCGAGTGGGGGGAGCAGGGGAGCACGGACCCCCCCCCCCGCCCCGGGAGTGGAAGGCGGGTGCCGGCCGCCCCCGCACGGTCCGCGCGGGCTGGCTCTCTCCGGCCTCCCGCAACGCCGCTGGAGTTTCTAAACATGGAGTTTGAGCAGGAACTTTGCCAGGCCGAGCTCGCCGCCCTCTCGGGTCTCCGCGGCGGGATTCGCCCAGCCGGCGGCGCCGCGCCGCCTCCCCACCCCCACGCCCTCGGGGACCCGCTGACCCGCCGGTCTCCAGCCCCGCGGAAGCGCTCCGCCGGCTTCAGACCCCGGGAAGGCGTGAGGCCTCCCGGGCTCAGCGCCCCCGCCCGCCCCTGCCCGGGCCCTGGAGGGTGGCAGCGGGGCGCCCTCGGTGGGGCCCGAGCCGAAGCTGCCCGCTGGGCCTGTTCGTCGGCCGCCGCCTGCGCTCGGGGCCCGGGTCTCGGCGAGTTCTCGGCTCCCCCGGCCGGGGCCGAGAAGCGGGGTCACCGGCGCAGCAGAGGGGTGCAGGTCGTGGCGGGCCGAGTTGGCCGCTCGCGCTGGGTTTTTGTTTTGTTTTGAAGCCGGGCGTGGGGGAGGGGCAGCACCTTGTCAATGAGAAATTTCCTGTTCGCGAGACTCCGCTTGCAGAGTTTCTGTCCTGCCCTTGAACTGACAAGTGGATCTCGGCAGCGCCGGCCCCCCGAGAGTCCATGCAGCCGCGCCGGGCGCACGCGGGGGTGGGGGCGGGGCACCCGCGCCGTGGCGCCGAGGCCCCCGGAGCCCGGCTGAGCGGGGCCGACGCCTGCCCTCCCGGTTCCCGGCGCACCCGTGAGTGCTGAGCCGAGCGGTGACTAATCTGCGGCTCCGGGCCTCTTGGCGCGCAGCCCGGGCTCGCCTCCCACCCCCTCTCCCCCCCCGCCGCCGCCGCCGCCGTCCTCCCGGCCCCGCTGCGCGGAGCTCCGCCAGGAGGATCGCGCGGGCCAGCGCCGCCGCCGCCGCCGCCACCGCGTTCCCGAGAGTGTGGGAAGCGGGTCGAGGTAGGCGGCTCGGAGCCGTCTCTCCAGTCGGCCTCCTACCACCCAGGCCCGAGTGTGCGTGTGTTTCCTTCCCCGTAAGCACTTTGATCAGCGTTTCCTCAGCGCCGCTGAGGAGCCAGGGCGAATCGGAGCTCTTAACCCCCTGCGTGCCGCCCCACGGTGGGCTCCGTGGGGAGGGCGCCGCGGGGAGGCCGGTTGGCACGGGGGCGATGAGTTTGTTTTGGCAAACCCGAGTCTGGAGGAGCCCAACCGGATCTGAGGAGCTTGCCCAAGCGCGGCAGGCTCTCTTGGGGAGAGCAGGCCGCGAGGCCCCGGGCGCCTCGTTAATGTTCAAGCCCGCCCCGGGGCCGCACAGTAACCCGACCTGCCCGGCGAGGCAAGGTGCGGGCGTGAGAGGCCCGGCAGGACGAAGCTTCTGGAGGGGATCGTGAGGCGCTGGGGTTACCCGCCTTCACGCACCCTGTACCCTGGCGCGTGGACCGCTCCCAGCCCGGGGTGGGGGCCCTGCGCTCCCCCGCGCACTCGGCTCCGGCCGCTGCTCCCTCCCTCCGCTAGCCAGGCCTCGCCGGGGAGTTAATGATTGATTTACTGGCTCCGCGCGGCCGGCGCCCTCCCAGCTATTTGTCCAAGCTGAGGAGTTGCTGGCGAGCGGCGCAAAGGCCAGGAGAGCGGGGGTCGCCCGGGATGGGAAGCCGCGCTGCAGACGGGAAGGAGTGGCCACTTGGGTAGCCCCAACTGAGCGGCTCTAGCCGTGTCCTGAGCGAGCCCGCTGGAGGCCCGGGCCGGGCGAAGGGAGCATTGGGAAGCGCCACACGTAAACGGGTTGGCAGCTGGTGATTAGGCCGCCCGGTTTTATGAGTCATAATGGGCCGCCCGCCTGGCCCACAACCTGCTCGCTGTGGACTCGGCGCGCTGGGGTCCAGGCGGTGCACCGTTCTGGGCCGCGCAGAGGGGGGACGATGCTCTGGGGGGCCTCGGCCGCCGAAGGCGTTGCGCAGGATTTCCTCTCATTTCTCGCAGAAGGCAACACAAACACCCTAAATCAAACCGCTCCGACAACCGAGGGCTGCACACAGACACATCAATAAGGATTTCGCCTCCCGCGTTCGAACGCACTGAAACACTTGTCCTATTTTTATGCAAATGACACCACACAAATAGATCTCGCAGGCCCGGGAGTGGGGCGAGAGGAGGAGGGGCGCCGCCGCCCCTGCCTGGGGGCTGTGAAGGGGGAGGGAGTCCCAACCCGCACCCTGGGGCCCACGCCGGCTCGGGAGCAGCGGGGCTGGTACTGGCCAGGCGGCCCGCCCCGCGCGGTGGCTCCCTGCCAGCGCCGCCAAGTCGGCCGCGTCCCCAGGCTGCCTGCAGAGGCGGATTAGGGAAGGAGTGAAGCGAGCCTGTGACTAATCGCGGGGCCTCGGACCGGAGCACCAAGGCCATGTGCGACTGACAGGATCGACACTAGCAGAGGACACGGCGACGCCTCGCTTAATTGCAGGCTTAAAAAATTGCCGCCTGAGCAGCTCCGGTGCGGAGAGCCAAGGCGTGCGCGCTGGGCTGGGGAGCACGCCAGGGGGGACCTGCGCTCTTGCCCAGGGGAGGGAGGTCTGGCGTTTCCTGGATCCAGGGACCCGGCCCAACCGTCCACGACTCTGCAGGGTCGCCCCACCCTTCAAGCGGGCCATGTGGCGGAGTCGGCCAGTAGAGTAAGATCCAGTTCCCAGGTCTAGGTTCCTGACCCTTACCCCCTGTGGAGCCCCCGCTTATCCCCCCTCCTTCTCGCCCTAGATCCTATAAAGGAGCCTGTACAGTTGGGGGTGAGAGATTCCAACAAACCCTTAATAGAAAAGCCACACACAAACCACTTTCTTCTCTTCCCTCCCCTTCCTTTTCCACCAGCTGATACAAAGCCCCGAATGACCAAAGGGAGGGAGAGAGGACAGTCAGGGCTGCAAGGATCGAGGTTACCGCGTGCCCCAAGACTCGGAGCTCACAGGCACGCACCCTAGGCTCTTCACCCCTGGTCACAGCCCCTCTGGCCCAGATCTCCTTCCTGGAGCGCCGAGGCCTCTCGGGGGAAAAGGGGGAAGCGTCGGCAGGCCGGCTGGCCTGTGTGTGTGAGGGGAGGGGGGAGGGGGGAAGGCGGGGTGGCGGGGAACCCAGCGAGAGAAGTTTCCACCACGCTCTGGTCGGCTGCTGCCAAAATCCCCGGGCCCCTCCCCGCCCGCACCGCCTTCCGTTGCCACCACAAGTTTGGTTTAACGAGAGCTCGGGACAAAAGCAAACGTTTTCTATAGACCTGGAAAACAAAGGGGAAAGAGACGCGCGGGGCCGCCGAGAAGCGGCTGCTAGCGTAATGGTGCCGGGCCGACAGCAGAGCATTAGAACTGCAAAAGCCGCGCGGGCGGGAGGAAGTGCGAGGCGGGAGGCGGGAGCGCGGGGAGGGCGGGCGGGGGAGGGGCGCTGCGCCATGTTTCCGTGTCACCCGCCGAGTCGCCGGCGCTGGGCTCGGCCGCCGGCTCCCGCCTGCCTCCGTAACAGCAGAAAGCGTGCGATTAGCAGCCAGACAGGCGGGGACTCCGGGCCCGCGGGGCCGCCGCACACGCCGCCCGCGGCCCGGGCCTGCGCCCCCCCGCCCGCCGGGTAATCATCCTCCTCGCTGCAGCGCTGTGTGCACTCTCATTAGAGCAGGGAGGCTTTTCTCTGCGCACTCGCTCGGCCCCCGCTGGCAAAACAACGCCTTCCCCGGCCGGGCCCTGGGCCAGGAGCCCGGGGAGGGCGGAACGGGGGAGGGGGGGTGAGGCAGGGCAAGCAGCGCGGGTCATCTGGGCCGCCCGATCTCCTCGGGGCACGGAGAAGATGCGGAGGGTCCATCCACCCTCCCCACGCGGAGTGGCAAAGTCTGAACCCCATACCAGTCCCTTCGGGGCGGGGGGGGGGAGTGGTGGAGGAGGTGCCAGTGCCGCCATGACCTACTCTCGTCCCCCGCCGAAGGCTAGAGTCCGGGCCGAGGGGAGATGAGTGTGTCTGGTTTGGAGAGCGGGGGCGGACACCGGGAAGGCTCCCAAAACAGGTCTTGCCCCATCTGTTTCGCGAACGACCTCTTAAGGACAGAAGTCGGATCCCAGGGGTGGCGGCCCTTCGATCCCCCAGGAGCCCCGAGTCCCCAGGCTTCGAGCTTGGTCGCACAGAAGGGGTGGGAGATGGGGGCGGCCGAGACGCGGCTGCGCCTGGCCCAGAGCTTCGGAGCCCCGTGTTCTCCGCGATCTCTGCACACAACAGTAGGCAGCCTCTCCCGGCACCACGCGCCCAGCTGCAGGGCCCCGGGAGCAGGTGTTCCTGCCCGGCCGGAGTGGCGGCTCCGTGCCCCTCCCGTCCCAGCTGCGAGGCTGGGACTGGGGGCGGGGCGGGGTGGGGGGTGGCTCTTACGGCGGCCACCGAAGGAGGTCTCACTGGACCGCGAGAAGGGTCCTCCGGGCTTAATTGGGGATGTCCCGGGGCGAGGGAGGCCGCCTGGGGCCAGGAGGGATGTTGGGTGACGCGCGGCCAGCCCTCGTCTGGAACAACCCTGGGGGCCAGCAGAGGCCGCTCGGGGCGGCGCAAGGGCTTCCGGTCCCGGTGACTGCGGCGGCGGCAGCGGCGGCGGCGGCGGCGGCGGGGCGGCTGGGAAGTTCCCGGGGCGGCCGCGAGGAGCACCCTCCCCTGGCTGCAGCCTCCGCGCAGCTTTCGGAGCAGCGCCCTAGCAGCCTCCTGGCATCTGGCAGCCCCGCTCCCTGTCGGGAGCGGGGACGGGGGCTGCGGAGTGGTCCCGGCCCAGCCCCCAGCGCGGAGGGGGAGGCGGGGGCCGGGGACCCCGCGGGAGCTGCGGCGCGCCTCCCTGCCCCCTCTCCTCGCCGCCGCCGCCGCCGCCGCCGCCGCTGATATGGCGGGCACGTGAAGCGCAGCTCGGCGCCTCGGCGCCAGCTAGGGAGCGGCCTGCCCCGGCGGCTCAGCTTACCCGCGGGCCCAGGAACGCGGAACCGAGCCCGGTCGGGTCCCGCAGAGCCCGCGCCCCCGCCCCGGTCCCGGCTCGCTGCGGCCCCGCACCCCTCCCCGCCCGCGCCCGGCCTTGGGGCCGCGCCAGACGGCTCGCCCGAGGGGAACTCAGGCTGACTAATGGGACGCGTGTAGGCCTTACGTGAGGCCCGGCTGTCAGCGGATGCCCGCTCAGCTCGGCGCCTACGCCGCGGCCAGGCTTTTCGGGGAAGGGCGAGAGGAGGGGTTTCCCCGCTCGGCGGTTTCGGCTCCCCGGGGGACAATCCGGCCGCGGCCGGCCCCGGGCTTTAGGTCGCGCAGCCTGGCCCGGAGGGGGCAGACTCCGTGTGCATCCAGCGCCGAGGCGCGAACCCGGGATGGGGGGTGAAGTGGCTGGAGCCTTGGAGCTCTAAGCCGGAGGTGGGCACGGAGGCTCAGCCACTCGGCCTGGGGCGCCCGCCCTGATGTTGGCGATCTGGAGCCCGTGCCCTGGATGGGGAGAGGGGCAGTTTACAGGCCACCCCCCCCCCCCCGGGCTTGGAGTTCAATACCGAAACCTCCCTAAACAAATACGAAATCTTCCGAAAACCCCTTTTTAATATATTTGTGCGGGAGGGTGGGTGGGGAGGATTTTTATCAAACTCCCAGAGAGTGCGGTGGGGCTGAGAGTTCTCGGGTTCTGGGGTGCATGATACCTTTTCCTTCCTTTACAGGGGCCTGCAAAAACCAGCAGAGTTTCTTATTATTTCGCATTAACAACCACGTAGTGTTGACATAGTTATATGACCCTCCCAAATATAACTAGCTGTTTAGTTTCAACACGCGAACGCGATGGAGAAACACAAACACTGGTCAGCAACTAAGAGAAGAAAACCCGGCTGCAAGCTTGGGGTTGGATGCAGGATAAATCCAACTCACGCATCCTTGGTTTTATTCAACCTAATTACACTAGTAATCCTGCCCCCCCTCACGAGAAAGCCTGAAACCCTGTAGTCAAGGTGCGACTTTTCCTGGGGAGCCCCACGGATCAAGAAGGGGTTGCTGGTGTAGAGGAGGTGGGTTTTAAATGTCACTTCCAAATGAAAATGCTTTCCCTCGGCCTTTTTCTTTCTTGCCTTTTTTTTTTTTTTTTGATGCAGTTTTCGAAAGGAGCATTTTTGCGAGATAAGAAGTGACCGATCAAAATCGCTGAGGGGAGGTTGTAAGCAGCCGCTTTGCCCCAGCTTAGCGTTATCTTATCTTTCACACTTGCATGGCGGAAAAAAAATTGGCTTATCTTTATCCCCACCCCCTTCTCGCCTTAATTGCTAAAAAACACTGGTGTGTTAAACGGGGAGGAAGGAGGTCTCTGGATTGTCAGTGGAAAAGGAAGATTCAAAATGTGGGCGCTTGGGAGGGGGGACAAGGGTGACAGGATTTATTCTTTCTCCCAAGCCTTTCTAGTACTACGAAGAGGGTCCAGTCTGGGATGGAAGGCTTCGATGGCCAGATTAAAAAAAAAAAAATTCTGGGGATGGCCTTGGGCTTGTGGCTTTCCCTAGGCCTTGCTTTCTTGGTGCTGCGTTTACCAATTTCTCCTTCCCTTCTTGTCTCAAAAGCCGGCGGTGGGTCTTGGGTTGAGGCCTCTCACTCTGCCTTCATTCCTCCTCCCCATATACATCCCCCTTTTGGGGAGGGGGATGCAAGACTGGGATGCACGGCCTGCTGGAAATCATTAAAATATATGCGAGTGTCTGCAAACACACACTTTTAAATCATGGCGTTTCCCCTCCACGCTGGTATATTTAAACTCCAGAGCGAGCTGGATCTCCTCCCTCTCTCTCAGTCGTTTGTCTGTGTCACCGACAGGCCGCTAATGGCCGGGCTTCCAGGCGCTGTGCATTATGCATTAGCCTCCTCCCTCCGCCGCACACAGAAGGTTCTGTCAGGCCTCGCAACACAAACCACCCTGCGCCCCCCTCCCCCCGCACTCCCAGCCAGGGGTTGCGCGGCTGCTAACGCACTGGGGTCGCAGAGACCGGGAGGGGCCCCCTCCGGGCGAGAGCAGAGCAGAGTGGGCCGGAGGGGGAATGGGAGAGGGTAAAAAAGTGCCATGCATTAGGCCAAGTGGAATCCCCAGCCTTGCGCTGGCCCCCAGCTTTGCTCCTGGCTGACCTTCCCGAGGCAACCACCCGCGCCACTCACCTCTGCGCCCGACTTTGCGGGGGGCCTCAGAGATTTTCAGAGACCAATGAGCACCGCACTTCCATTTGCTGGGCGGTACTCCCTTTCTGCCCTGAGGGAGGGGCTGGTGGAGCCTTCCTGATCCCACCAGTCCCCAGGTGGTGCCCTCGAAGGGGCTTGGGCTCCCTGTGATGCGTTTCCGCTGATGACCCCCGGGAGTGGAGGAAGGAAGCTGGATACAGACTGGCTGGAGAGGAAAGCCAGCCTGCCGGGTCCCCAAGGGAAGAGTTGGTGGTTCTCCCCCACCCTGCTCCCCACTCCGTGGTTCCCACTCACTGCCCCCAGCCCGGTAAAATAGGAGCCGGAGGCCCCTTGCTAGGTAAGCAGCCAGGGCGGGACGGGTCGTCCAGGTTTATCTGCAGGAGCATCTGGTCCAGCGAGGCACCATCGAAGGCGCTTAAGCTGGGGCCAGGTGGAGCTCTAGCCAAGGTTTCCCTGAAGCCGCCGGTATTTATGCGCAATAAGCCGACACCCATCTACCCAGGGAAACCCTCAGTGTAAACTAAAGGGCAGCTCACTCGCGGATGCCTCGGTTTGAGCTCAGAGCCTGACACTAATAGAGCCCCGACCAAAAATTCCAAGAGACAGTTGGTGCTATCACGTTGGGCCTGCCTCTTGGACCCTCCTCCCCCAAAGGCCCAATAACCCCTCAAAGGCTAGGCAGAAAAAACAGCCGTCTTCAACCTGGCCACCGACCCCTAAATCTAGCAGACTTCTGCCATGGAAAGCAGTTACCTTTAGATGTTTCTGGATGACTGAAATCCCTGGAAGGAGGATGCCCCTGGGTTGGAGGGGATAGGCTAATGAATCTTCTCAGGGCAGCTGGGTAAGCCCAGAATTCTTTTACAAAGTAACCAGGGAAGACTATTAGTATGGGTGTCGGTGTGGTGTGTTGTTTAAAATAGTTACCATTAAGGGGCTAGCTCACACCATATGAAGTAAAAATACATTATCTGTGATCACCCAGATCCCACCTATTACAATAATCAGTGGTATAAATGGGAGAACAGCCTCTGAAGAGCCTCACCAGGGGTCTACAGAGCTTTATGCTTTAGATCATACACATATGTTACAAATGAACTGCACCCACAATGCTGGAACCCCAGAGTTCACCCAGTTCCAGGTAAGGACCTCACCGGGGGATGCGGGGCCTTTCTCCAGGCCTCAGGGGGGTGGTTGAAGGGACCCTGGCAGGTCTTGCACTATCGGCCTGGGCCAAAAAGGGTGGCCAGGCTCCAGGCCTGCTCTCTGAGGCACCAACCTGCTTACATCGTTGCAGAACCAGGATAGAATCTGCAAGCAGAGAAGTGCCTGAGAGCCTGAGGTTGAGCCATCTGTTCTGAGACCCTTCCGAGGGGACAAGAGGTGGGTGGGAGAGGGGTGGCTCCACACCTCTCCTTTCTGAGCCCATTTCTTTCTTTCTCCACTGCTCGTGCTGCCTCCCCTCCCTTGCTCACTCACTGCCTCTCTCCGCCTCCTCCTCTGCTTTCATTGAAATCCTTCCCTTGCTGAGTGCTGGGTAGAGCGGCCTGACCCCCAGGTCAGCTCCTGGGGGACTCCTGGGAGGGCAGGGGGAGGAGGAAGCCCAGGAAGGCCCTGGCTTCCCTAATACTCTGCAGGCCCCGAGGTGTCCCCCAAGCTCCTGGAGCCCATTCCTGAATGGAGACACAGGATGGGACTGCCCTGTGTGAGCTTTCTTCTCCTCCTCCCTGGACCGATTCCAACTAACCGGGCCAATAGGTGTAAACTCCCAACCCTCCCCTGCCTTAGAGCACCTCCAGAAAATCTCACATTTTAATTCCCAGTGAGTCACGAACCACCCTCCCCACACACACACTCATGCCTCTTAGGACTCCCTTAATAAGATATTTTTAAAATCCCACAGAGTTGGAAAATGTATCCCTCAGAGATGGAAGCGAAACCCTTTAATCCCACCAGCCTGCACGGGGATACCAGGGAGGCCAGGCTCCTTAAAAAAAAAAGTCGGGGTGGGGGGGGTGAACGCTGCAAATTACGTCAAAGGCAAATTTACTGGCCTGTTTGTCTCCAGCATCAAATTTCTCCCACAGTCAGCCCTCCTCTCGGCCCCCTCGCATTTACAGCACCGCACCCCCCCCCCCCAATTCATTTTAACTCTGGGACTTTTAAAGTTAGACAAACAGGCCCCTTTGTCAGCAGCCCCAGGAGGCCGCAGGATTCTGAGAGGCAGCAGGCTCCGTGTCTCGCTTAGTTCCTGGATTTTCCAAAAGTTCTGGACGGTTACATGCAACTCTTAACTCCGGGAAAAGCCTATGCCTGGGGGGAGAGTTGGGGAGGCATGGGAAGGGGAGAGAAGGTGGCCGGGCACGGTGCCAGGGTCTCTGCGGCAGCCTAACCCAGCCGGAAGAGCCTGGCACAGCTCCACACTCACTCAGGCCAGCTCTCCTGCGTGGCCCACAGTGGCACGGCGGCCTCCTCGCCTGGAACCACGTTCAGAGAGTTTCTCCACAAATACCCAACTTCAGCCTTCCTGGTTATTTTAGACTTGTTTTGAATAAAAGGAGTCGCTTCAAAAAGAAATGTTGCTACAACACACAACCAGAGGCCCTTTCTCCAGCTGTGTCTGTAACTCGCATGCGTTCAGTCTAATAACTTTTAATGTCTGGCCCTAAAATGTCTTTATAAAAAATAGCTTTACAGCATAATAGTCCAGGTGTCTTTCTGCTTGTTACCGGAGATTAAAAAAATGTGTGGGTTAGCTTTCAGAGACATCCACCTCCAGAAAAACCGGGAAGAAAAAGGCGTGCATTCCATTATGCCGGCGCGGGTCCTGGAAGTGGTGGCAGCCCGGCAGGGCCGGGCACTGTTCTCGGGGGGCACTTGCCTGCCTGTCTTTTACATCAGTTGTTACAAGCAGCTCTGGAGCATGAAGATTTAATTCTGCCCGAAGTTTCGGGTTTCAAACGGTAGAGATGTTTCACTTCTGCTTTGAAAAGGGCTGTTTTTATAACTATGTACTGAGAACTAAAACAGAATAAATAACATCGCACCTAACACCGGTCCCGCAGTCAGTATTAAGTCTAATTTTTAAAAGGGCTCTGCTAGCTAGAGCTGATTTTGGCCTTGACCTTGACTTCGTAATCAACTTGAGATGCTTTTGATTATTTTTGGCATGGAGACACTCCAGGATATTTTAAAACTTTCCGTGTGGATTTACAAGCTACCTCCATTTCGGATTGATGTTCTCATCGAGCCTGCACCATCTTGTCCTTAGGCAGAAAGAGACTTCCCCCACCCCCAGCATAAAAAGACTCTAGCGAAGAGCCGAGTCGGATCACCTTTTGCCGCGAGGTCCGGGCCCGCGGTCTGGGTGCGGCTAGGCCGGAACACCCCTCCCCCACTCCCACCCCTTCCCGCCAGCTTCACGAACTGGGGCTTCACCGCTCGCCCCAGAGGCTCTGCGCTCCGGGGAGGCCGGAACCTCGCCTCCCCGCCTCCCCCTCCCGCCCGCCGGCCCCCGCCCTCCCCCCGCGGCCAGCGCCGCGCCGGGTGCGCTGGAGAAGCTCAATACGTGTCAATTGAATTGAACTGCTGCGGGCGCAGGCTGTACGCCGCCGCCGAGCACCGATCAGCACGACGTTACCGAGTGGAAATTTATGGGGCGAACGGTGTAAGCCAAAAGTTGCTCCCTGCCAAGGAAAATAAAACGCGGGAGATAATCTCTCGAGGCCGGGGTGAGGGGCCAGGACGGAGCCTCCAACCAGCTGAGGTGCAGACTATGAAATGCCTGTGACCGGGGAGAAATCCTGGCGGATCTCCGCTCCCCTGCCGCCCCCACCCCCGCTTCCTTGTGCCCCACTGACTGCCTTCCCCAACCCCCGCCCCACGTCTCTCCAAACAATTCCCACACAATTGAGACGTCCGGGGAACTCGGGTGCGGAGTTCGGGCAGAACGGCCACCGGGGCCCGGCGCGGTGTTTCCAGGTAGCTCTGGACGCCGAATCGGGCAAGGGCTCCTCCAGAAGGAGGGGGCGACTGTGGGCGAGGGTGGGCGCCGACGCGCACCCGCCAGGCTCTGCTGGGTCTCGGAGGGGACGCGCGAGCGGGAGAGCGCAGCGCTGGTGACGAGAGGAGGCAGCGGCGGCAGCCGCTGGGGTTTGACAGCTTTGGCTGCGCTGAGTGCGAGGCGCTTTATGGTAATTGCGGTCCTCCACTGGCCTTCTGGGTAGCGAGGGGAGTCTCGGCGCGCGGCTGGGAGAGCCGCCCCCGCCGCCCCCCATCCCCTCTGCTCGGGATCAGCGGGCCGCCCTCGCCGCCGCCGCCCGAGCCGGTCTCTGGCTCGTCCAGGACGCGCGCCCGGGCCGGGTGTGCGCAGCCAACTCGGTCCGAGCGGGGGAGGGGAGGGCGAGGGGCGAGGGGGAGAGCCACCCAAGTGGTCCGGGGCTCCGGACCCAGAGAGGCGAGACGCGCCTGGCCGGGAATCGATGACGGCTGGGGAAACTCGGGCAGACCTTTCCCGGGGAATCACCCCTCCGCAACCCCACCGCCGAGGCGCCGCAGCGGAGGGTGAGCGGAGGCTGGGGGAGCTCAAACTTGCGAGAGCTGGAGGCGGCGGCGGCGGCGGCGGGCGGGCGGCTGTCGCCCGAGCGCTGCGCCTGCGGGGGGAGGGGAGGCGGCTGCTGGGAGGGAGGGAGGGAGGGAGGGAGGGCGGGCGGGCGGGCGGAGGGAGGGGGAGGAGGAAGAGGAGGGAACCGGGGAGGGGGACGCGTTGGGATCGCGGCGTGCGGCGGCAGACGGAGCCCGGGCTCCCAGCGGCAAGGTGAGGCAGAGCTACGCTCCTCGCTGAACGCGGGCCGAGCTCGGCGGCTGCGGGGGAGACGCGCCGGAGCCCAGACCGCGACCGAGAGCGGGAGCGAGGCGGGCGGCGGCGGCGGCGGCGGCGGAGGGGGAGCCCGCGAGCCGCCGGGCGGGGAGCCCAAGCCGCGCTGTCGCCGCGCAGGGACGACTTGGCCAACACACTCTCTCTCACACACGCACACACACACACACACTCACACACTCACATACACCCAACCCGAGCGGGCGCTCGCGGCGATCCGTCAACATGGCGCTGGGGCTCCTGCCGGAGCGCGGGCGGCAGCAGCGGCGGCGCGGGAGCTGCTGAGCCCGGTCGAACCCGGCCCAGCCCCGGGAGCCCGGAGGATCGCGCGGGGCCGTCGCCACCTGCCCGGAGGCTTTGAGCCCGCCCCGCCCCGCCCCGCCCCCACCCGGCCCAGAGCCCACCCCTCGGCGGGGCCGACCCCGAGGGCAGCCGGCTGGCAGCAGACGGCGAGGGAGACGAGCGAGCGCGGCGCCGCGAGCGGGCTGCGGGCAGCCGGGGACGGCAAACTTTGCTGCTCGCCGCGCTTCCCCGGCTCGGCTCCTTCTCCGCTCGCTAACGTCGCCTCCCGACTTTCCTCCGACCCCGCACACCTCTCCCCACCCAGCCATCCGCCCCTTGCTCCTCCTCGCCGCCTCGACTCTGCTCGGGGGTAAAACTTCAAAGCGCCGGATCGCAGGCTCCCTGCTCACTCCCCGGCCGGGGATTTCAGGTCAGTGCTCCGAACACCTTTCCCCGGGGAGGCCGCGCGGGCGGGCGGGCGGGCGCGCCGCGGGCTGCAGTCGGCCCCCTCCCTCGGGGCCCCCGCCCGCTGCTGGTTGCTCCTCCGACACTCTCGCGTACCCCGTGGAGCTCGAAGCTTTCGCCTCGCGCTTCCCTTTGGCTGCTTGGCTCGCTTTCGTTTTTATCTCCTAGCTGTAAGTTATTAAAAATGCAGCCAGCCTAAGCGGCCCCGCGTGGGCACCGGGGAGGGAGGGGCGCGGCGAGGGGACCTGCCGCTTCCCCGGGGGCTGGGAGGAGACCAGGGAGTTCGCGGAGTGGAAGTTTGCAGCCTGTGTGTGCCTGTGTGCGCGGGAGCGCGGTCGCCGGCGAGCGCCGCGAGTCGGGCGCGGGAGGGGGGGGCAGCTGGGCTGGAAGCTGGGAAGCTCGGCTCGGCGTTAGCTCGCGAGCAGGAAGGGGAGGGCGGCGGGTTCCCGTCTGCTTTCTTTTTCGACTCGGGAAAGAACTGTAAAAACCCCCAGCCACCGCCGCCTCGTCTCGCCTCTCCAGGGGCCGGTCGTTCCTCCTAGTGGAACGACGGCGTGTGCGTGCGCGAGGGTGTGTGGCGGGCGCCCCGGGCCGAGCCGAGCTCGACCTGCCGCCGCCGCCGCGCAACTCGAGAGGGGAGTCCCGGGTTTTTTCTTGGCTTGCCCCAAAGCGCGAATCACGTGGATTAAAAAAAAAAAGGAAAGAAAAGAAACTACTAGGAAATCGAGCCGAGCTGAGCCGAGCGAGGGGGTTCCGACTCGGCCCGTCCGCCCGCCAGGTCAGACGCTTTGTTTTTTAAATGTTCTTCTGAAATTATAATCCGCGACTCCCTCCCACCCCCACGCCCTCTCCGACGTTGCGGGGTAGGTTTTAAGTTGTGAGCCCCCGGGGGCGGGGGGTAGATTGGGCGGGGGCGGCGGCGGGAAGGGTGGGCTCGGGCGGGGGTGGGGGGGCGAGACCTGGGTCCTCCACCCGGCAGCGGGGAGTCTAGTGGGGAAGCTGGTTGGGCGTGTGCGTGTTTGCGGCCGGAGGAAGTTGGTCCCACTCGGAGGGCGTGCGGCGCAGAGGCTGAGGGCGAAGAGGAACTTGCGCACCCGGGGCGCGATCCTCGCCGAGGCGGGGAGGGCGAGGCGCCGCCACCGCGCCGCGGGGCTCGCGCTCGGAGCGGGCGGGCCGCTGCGCCGCAGAGCCTCCGCCAACTCGGGGGCTCAGGGCGGCGGCGACGTGCGCCTGCTGTTTACCAAGCAAGCCCTGGGGCGCCGTGTGCGGAGCAGGGCGGCTCAAGGCACGCGTGGTCCCGGCGGGCTTCCCGCCGCTCGCACTTTCCAGTGGGCACTTCCCCGGGTCCCTGTGACGGCGGGTTCTGGCCGCGTGTAGGCCGAGGCCGGGCGAGGCTTAATTTGCCGTTAATGAATCTTTTCCAGAAAGTCGCGATCTCCAGCTAGAGGCTGTGAGTGCCTGCGCGCGAGGGCGCGCGCCGCCGGCGTCTGAAGGGTGGGGGTTGGGGGAATTGAAGAGCGAAGGAAGGGGGGAGGGTTATGTGTATTTAAAAACAAACCTTAAAAAGAAACCAGCGCGCTTCAAATAGGTATTCACACAGACTCCCTGTGTCTAGACCAGACAGCTCAGGGTTTTAGCTGTTTTTTTTTTTCCTTTTCTCTTTTTTCTTATCTTTTTTTTTTTTTTTTTTTTTTTTTTTTTAAGAGAAGGCTAGGGGAGGGGAGTAGTGGTATTTGGGGGTAAGGGTAGCTTCTTGTCGAAAAATCCTTAAAAACGGCCTGGAAGTGAAAACAGGGAGGAAATGGCCCACCCCAGAAGGTAGTGGGTGGCGAACGCAGACAGAGTTGGGTATTTCTAGCCATCTGACACTTCCTGTGGCACTGGAAACGGACACCGCGGGTCGAAATCAATCCTTACGAGGTGTTGGATTCGGTTTTGCCAAAGGAATTGCTTGTGTGTAAGGCATTTTAATTGTCGGCTTCGGAGACTTCTGTACGTGGGCACTTGGAGAATACGTTCGCTTCTCGACCCTTCCCACTCCACCCCCGACCTGTTATCTGGTCTGGGCTTTGCAGTGTCGGTTCGCGTGTTTATTTGGGGCACGATTTCACCGCGTGGAGGAACGGGAGGGGAGGATGGCGGTGATTAATATGCCGTCCAGGTTTAATGCGAGGCTGGCCTTCAGCGTGCGGGTATCCGCCGCCCCTCGCCGGGATTGCCTGGGGTAGTTAGGGGAGCGCGCGGGTTCGGGCGCCAGGCGCTCGGCAGGCAGGTCGGGGCTGGGGCTCGCACGGCCCCAGCGCTGTCCTTTGAGGCGCTGTCACCAGTAGGTGACTGAGAGTTAATTAGGAAGTGTTCTCCGGATCAATGGGCCGCACAGCTCATTAGCGATTCTCCCTAGCCCTTTGCAGGGCCGGCCGGGCCTCTGCCTCCCACACAGGCCGGAGCCCCGCGGCCCGGGCTTCGGAGAGCGCGGCTGGGAAGTGGGGAGGGACCGGCAGCAAGGGGTGGGGAGAGGCGAGTGTAACTTCGCCGGGCTGCGCGTTGCGTGCGGCGCCGCGAGGCCCGCGCAGCCCGCTCTTTCTTCCTGGTCTCGGTCGCCTCGACTGTGTCTTTAACTCGCTCCTGCTCGCGTCGCTGCCTGGCTGCTCCTCCCCGCCTCCCTCGCCTATCTCTTGTTCTCTAAGCACGACGCCTGTGCTCCCCGCCCAGTTTGGGATTAGACAAGATAAAAATAGGACTGCCCAGCGCGCAGAGCTGTGACTGCCCCGGCAGCCGGGCTGGCGGGAGCGCCGGGGGCCGAGGCCAGGGCCGGCGAGAACCCGCGGTGCGCTCGGGGCGGCCCGCGCCCGTCGGCTCCCACCCCCACCCCGCAGGCGCGGTCACGCTCCCCGGGTTCTGTCCGCCGGGAACCGTGCGAGCAGGGGGACCTGTGCAGGGTCTCCGTGCTCTCGCGGGTGTTGTTGGTGTGCCTGTGATAGATCGGTCTAGACAGGCATGCAGGCTCCCTCCCGGCTGAAGGACGGGAAAGGGGGGGGCGGGCCGCGGAGGCGGCGGCAGACTCCCGTGAGCAGCGAGTGAGCGAGCAAGCCTGCGGGCCCTGTGAGCGGGGTGGAGGGAAGGCAGTGAGGATTTCTCTTAACCCTTTAAAGGCAATGGGGGAGTGTGATGGGGGAGGGGACAAAGATCCTAGTAGAAATTCCTGAAGGCAGACTAGCCCCCCCCCCCCCCCGGAGGGGGAGGCGGGGCAGGAGTTTAGGCCTAAGGTTTTCCTTTCTCTTCTGTGCTTGCACGCTCACATCCTGGTGCATTGGACTCGATTCTTCGACAAACCAAATGCAGCTGCTAGGTGATCTACTTTGACCTAGGACTTTTCAACGGGGAGGGAGGCGTGAACACCCAGTGTGCACCCTCACTTAAGGAACTGAGTTTGGGAGATTAAGATCTAGACCTCCCAGAGAGAATTCATGTGGACGGTCTAGTAATGGGAAGGTCGGCTCAGAGGCTCAGAGCCGTAGTGGGGTGGGGCCTCTGACCAAGACTGCTGCAGATGGAAGACTTGAGGCTGAAATGTCAGGCCAGGGTATACAGGTATGCGTGGGAGACAGCAAAGAGGTCTTTGAGTTGTCTGTATAAATAGATGCACTTTAACCATGAACTTGTGGGGAGTTACAATCAGATATGTGCAAGGGGACAGCTGCTAAATAGGAGTTGGCTAGGGATGTGTGCAAGATTGATCATTCGCATTCACGTATGTGAGGTCGACATTGAATCTCCAAATTTAACATAACTTCGCAGGTGGTGGTCTAGTTCTTTCTAGAGGTTGAAATTGGTGGGTGGGTTCCCCTATATATAAATAAATCATTAGTTAATACACCTCTGTCTCCTTCCCCATCCTTTTCCTTTTAGGGTTTGTGGTCCAGGGGATCCTCTGGTTATATTTAAACTGCAAACCCATATTGGTCTAGCCTGGGAATGGGCCACACATTACTGGCAACGCAAGAATGTAAGTAGTGGGGAGGTGTAGGAGCTAGACCGGAATGCTCAGATTAAGATGTGCGCCTGCATGACATGTGCTGAGACAAATCAAGACACTTGGGCTCTGATGCCCACATGGAACAAGAGATACATAAGAGATAAAGAACTGGCCGAGAGGAATGTAAACACGGATATGCAAATACAGAGACCTATAGTGATATTCTAAGAGAAAATCCCAGACTTTGTTGAGCTGGAAACTGGGGCAGAATTTCTGTAAATGCCTACCAGAGACAAAAGCCCATTTAAAGGTGTGAAGAGGGTCACTTGGAAACACAAAAAGCATTCATATGTATACATCCATGCTTAGATACACGAGCTGAATGACAAAAACTCCTCCACGCCAGACGTAGACTCTCCGCCTTCCTGCCGAGTGAGAGCCACATGGGCACATGTGGCTGTGGGCCATACCAACACGTTCGTGCACGCACTCACAGGGAACTCCTGTGTGGTAGGCTGGAAGGAAACTGAGGGCAAAGCGGCCTAGCTAAGGGCGGATGGCCCTCACTAATATTACTTCTGGTTATAGTTTTCTTTCCTTCTGGGGCAGGGGAAGAGGGTACGTGTGGGAGCAGGTAAGAGGATCTCTAAGAGATGTTGAATTCTTGACCTTGAGTGGATGGATGGTGGAGGAAAAGGAGTAGCTTTTGGCTTTGGATCAGGAGGAATGGGAATGGATGGTGGCACTGCTCTGGAGTCCTGTTTGGCTAATGTGGCTGTCAGCCTGGTGGATTGATAAAGATAGAACCGAAAGAAGTGCGAAGTTCGCCCCCCGGGAGGAATAAAGAGGAGGTACGCTTTCATTTTGGTATGCTTTAATTTTTTTTTTTTTTTCCTGGAGGAGACCTTGCGGGAACGGCCTGTGTAGGGTGGATTAGTAGGCGCCTGTGTGACCCCAGACGCTCACGTAAACTAGGCTAGGGTTTGGTTTGCCCGCGGCGTCGATTTGCCGCGGTTCCTCTTTGTCTGAGCCCAGCCGGGAATTCCAGCTTTTATTGGGAAGACCGCACTCGGGTGGAGCCCGCGCCGGGTCGGGCGGGGCAGGGCTGGGCCGCGCGGGCTGGGCGGGAGGCCTGCAGGCCGCAGTGCCGCCCGAACTCCAGGACGGTCCTCGGGAGCGCACGGCAGCCCTGACAATGCCACCTTGGTGGTTTCCTCGAGGGCGCGGGGCCCGGCCGGGCTGGCCAGGCGCGGCGCGGCGCGGCGGGGCGGGGCGGAGGACCTCGAGGGTCCGCTTCGGCCGACGAGTCCTCCCCCTCCCCCCGCGGTCCCCACCCCTCCCCCCGCCAGCCCGAGGCCGAAGCGAACTCAGAAGGCCCTTTGTTAGGCCCCAGGGTCACACCCGTGCCCTGGGGGCCGCGGAGGGGCGGGGAGCCGTGCTCTCGGCGAGAAAGGACCTTCTCCTTGCTTGGAGGCTTCGGCGGTCGGCTCACACGGTTCGGGGAGGGGAGGCCGGGGCCGGCCAAGGCCCGCCCCAGCTGCTCTGCCCGAGTGCTTGGCCCGCAGGATTCCGTCTGTTTGCAAAGCAGGCTGCGCTGCTGGGGCCTAGGTGGCGGCGGCGGGGTTGAGAAGCTGCAGGGGCCGGAGAGGACGGCCTCCCCGCGCGCCCCGGGTGGTAGCCAAGCCGCCTTGGTGCTGAGTTCTTGGCAGGAGACTCCTCCTCCCGCTCCCCCCTCCCACCAGCCCGGCTCGACGGCTTTTTTGCTGGTTGCCCCTAACGTATCCCTCTGGAAGGGATATCTGACTTTGTGTTGCATGGGAATTAATGAACGATGCTTTTCCGGGATGTTTCTGTAGAAGGCCCCCTTTCCCAGCACAACTCATCTGTGCCTGTCCCCAGTCTAGGGTCTTGGAAATGGGGGGGTCCCTCGCATGGTTATTTTTTAGAGTCACGTCTCCCTGAGCCAGCCATCCCCCCTCAGCACCCACGGGCTCAGCTCCCTGTGATTAGACTAGCGGGGAAGTCCGCTAGAAGATCCTGACAGCATAAAATATAATTTGTGATCTAAAAGACAGTTTCCAGTATAATCTCATTATGCACCACAGACTCCCGGTGTTATTTTGTGGAAGGCGGACAATGATCAATTTACATTGACCCGGGGCTGGGCGAGCTTTTAGATGGTAATTGCCATATTGATTTGCATGCAAAAAGGAGACCTGCTAAAATTAAAGACCGGAAGCTAAATTAAACTAAATTTATTGTCTAGGTGCAAACCAGAGGAACTACTGGGGGAGGGGGTGAGTCAGGTCGGGGTGCCAGGGGCAGAGCAGGTGAAAGTCCCAGAGAGCTTACCGAGGTCACAGATTTGGGAGCGATCTTTGCCCTTGTGATTTCATAATGTGAGGAGGGGGACTTGTTTAGGGTATGGGGACCCAGCGGGTGAAAGTTATAAACAGGTACTATTGCATTGAAGGCACTGGAGTCTTTTAATGCTAATAGTAACTGAGGAGGGGAGGAGAGGTTTATAGGGTTATAGGGGTCTTCCTGCACCATTTCCGGCAAGCCCCTGTTTCTATTGTTCTACCCGAGCTCTCGCAGCCTTGCCAGGGACACCCAAAAGTCTTGCAACTAAAGAGTTTCAAAAAGGAAAAAAGGGGGGGGGGGCGCAGCCCCGCCTGCTCCATTCCCCCTCCCCCCGGTGTAAGTTCTTTCGGAGCGCGCGAGTGTGGGGCGCACTGCACGCGCGCCGCGGGCAGGCCGGGACCGTTGGAGGCTGCGGGAGTTCCTTCCCGGACGCGGCAGCCCCACGCTCGGCCGGACGCCGATCGCTTTGGGAAGCCGCCCGCTCCGAGTGGCTCCAGGTGGCTCAAGGTGTGTGTGGGGAGGGGGGGAGGGGGGGAGGGTGTCTGCCGGGGCCTCTGTCTCGCGGTACCGGGGCGGGGGTCGCCTCCCCGGAGGTTTGGAAGGGCCTGCACCGAGCTAGGGGTGGGGGGAGGGCGGAGGCTGGAAGCCCTGCCCGATCGCCAACGCCGGAAAGTTTAAGAGAGCGAGCGAGCGAGCGAGCGAGCGCCACTGGCGGGGAGCCAGGGGCGGGCGGCCGGGCGGCGGGGGCGTGTTCGGCTGGCTAGCGGGGTGAGGACCCGGCGCCGCCATCGCCTCGATCCCTCCCGCGCCCGAGGCCCCTGCCCGCCCAGTCGCTCCTGGAGCCATTTCGTGCGTCCGGAGCCTCGGCCTCTTGGAGGAGCCACCGGTCCGGGGCCGGAAAGCCCGCCGGGGCAGCTGACTGTCCGGTCCCCCTGCCGAGCGGGAGATGGCCCTGTGGAGCCTGGGTCGTCCGGTGTGCCGAGTTCCCGGAGCATCCGAAAGCCTGGGGCAGATCTGGAAACTGGGGTTGGGGCCGACTGGCGATATTAGGCCCCGACACCCCCCCCCATACACACACACACCCCTTCCTTCTGGAATGAGAAGTTGGGGATATGGGAGATAACTCAGTCCTTGGCTTATCGCGGGCGTTGGCCTTTTATGGGGACCCCCAGTCCAGGAGGGCCTGACGTCTTACAAGCCACTTACCTCTTAGTTTCTACCCGCACCCTACTTTGGTCCCTGGAGGTTTTTCCTTAAAACCCTAGGAAAGGTAGGTGGAGGCACTCTTTCCAAAAGGGCTTTTGCTCTATCTAGATAATTTGATTTATTGCTTTCTGTGGCAAAACTAGGGTGGCAGGCCCAGACCTAGCACCGGGAGTCAGCACTTTCTGTGGAGACCCAACAGTAGCGACCCACCTACCCCTGCCTATTCTACGTTTCTGGAGGAGGGGAAAGTGAGGCTTTGTTGGAGCCCTGACCTCACACTGGGGTATTCCTGTGTAGGAAGTCACAGGAAATTGGGAAAGACTTCAAGTGAACCAAGAGATTACTGGATGTAGGAGAAATTGGGCTTCGGTTTCCTTGTGAACTAAGGTACATAGGTGTCAAACGCTCTTATCCTGCCCTCGAGTACTAGAGCTAAGGGAAGCTTTCTGAAATTCTTGAGGATTTTTCAGATGGCACGATTTGACCAATAATTGGCTCCTCTCCGGAACTCCAGGACTGAGTTTGACCGTGGCTCATTTTTACTAGCTGTGTGACCTTGGGGGCAAGTTATTTATGGCCTCTGAGCCTTGGTAAGTTTCTTCATTTGTAAGACTGGTAATAATTATCCACCTTTAGGATCAAAGGAGACTACTTGGCACATAGTAGGCCCCGAGAATTAGGGACTGCGTTGAATGACTGGTCATGTTCCTATAGGTTGCTCCATCATTCCCGGCTGCCCCCTAGAGCCCCTGAGACCTGTCTAGGCTAGTGTCAGGGACTGTCGCAAGTTAAATTCGCCTCCGTTGATATCCTTCTGGTCTGCCTTCATGGGTTCCTCTTTTCTTTTGTTGCAGTTCTTTGCATTCTGCGCTTTAAAGGGTTCCATATGAAAGGGCTTGGATGCGCCCCCCCCCCCAAAGCGGGATCATTATATGGTTAGGAATTGATTCCAGAACCGGGTATCTTGGTGCTTTTTGGCAAGCCTTCTCGTCCTCCTTTCTTGGGGGAGAGAAGAGCCAGGGGCTGGAGGGGAGAGACCTGGTTGGAAGAGGTGAGGGGCTGGCCTGCTGCAGAGGCCAGAGGTGCTGTGGTTTGTTTGATAGGGATTAAGTCCGGATGTTACGAGGTCTCAGTGTGGTTTTCAATAAAGTCTGCCAGGGATCGCTTCTTTTTTTATATCGATATGTATTTTAAAAAATTACCAGCATGAGAAGAAAACCAGACCTGTATGGATCCAGGCCGGTAGTAAGCTACTGTGATCAGGTTTCCTACTCGACTCCCAGAGGGGAAGTCAGCGTTTGATTGAAGCTACACTTGGTTCTTGACTCTCAGGGGATGCCTGCTCTGAAACAGGAGCCCTCCCCTTCTCTCCTCCTCTCCCCCCTCCTCCTCCCTCTTTTTCCCTTCTTCCCCTAAAAGCCTTTGTGCTGAAAGAGCTTCAGTAGGCACGAATCCTTGGTCCCTCTCTAAAGAATGCCTTCCAGCCTTTGCTGACATTGTTTTGTGAACAGTGGGTTTTACCAGGCCAGCAGTTTTCCCCGCATCTTAGCTCACTACTATTTTAGAGGTAGAGTGTGGCCAGGATGCGCCTCACTGCCATGATTTCCACACTGCGGAGCCGGGGCCTTGCCTGTAATCTGAAGACACCTTAACCTTTGCCCTGGATGCCCCCAGAGGGGGTGAAGGTGGGGAGAGCAAGGACAGGGGGTCGTTGTTGAGGGTCTGTTTGTTTTCTCCCGAAACAGAGGCAGAAGGTGGAGAGGGGGCGAGTCAGAGCCAGGACGGTCCAGCTTTGGGTCTGATTTAAAACTTGGTCTAATTGGAGAAGCTCTTAGGCACTCAACAGTTCTGTACAAATGCAAACTTGAAATAGCTCTAGGCCTACGTCATTTAGGACAGAATAAATGAAGTACAGAAATGTCCAAACTATGCAAATCCTGGAGTTGTCTGCCCTCCCATAAACACATGACAAGTGCCAAGGCATTTCCAGTCAAAACAGCCGTGGAAACCAGCAGCCTCCATCCTTTGTATTTATTATTTTATTAACAGCATTTTACACAGCAGTTAACAAGCACAACCCTGCCTGCTTTGCGCCGAGGCTCTCGGCAGACCAGGGGGAAAGACTGGATGGATGGCAGTGGGGAGGAGTGGTCTCTACCAGAGACGGCCTGCTGGAGGAATCTCTGCAGATGGGTAAGGAAAAAGTAGCATTTGGGGCTTCTTTCCACTGGCCAGAAAGAGGAGACAGCGAAAGTGAGGATTTGGAGGAAGAGATCCCCTCTCCCTTCCCAAGAGGAAAGTTGCACAGATGTGGTTATGTCTGGTCTCAGCCGGGATTCCAGAAGGTGACATGGTGTCATTTCAGGATCCTCTCTGCCCATCAGTTCTTGCCAAGTTTCAAAGAATAAGTATTTGTCTGCTATCATGAGTCTATATCCTGGTGGAAAGTTTATAACGAAAAGTAATGCCTTTCTTAAGTCATAAAATGAGCCTTGTATGATTATTTAATTAAAATCTATTTAAGGACCGATTAGGCGTGTAATTTGCACTAATAATGACGATTATGGAAATGTTCGACTTAACCAAAAATCATAAAGGAGACATTTTGATCAGTGGGGCGGCCAGTAAGTATTCAGGGAGTTGGACAATTTTCGAGGCACCAGAGGCACTGGGCCGCGGGCTTCGCAAAGGGCAGAGCCTCCTGGCCCCCTGTGACCCAGCACAGGGAGCGGCAGGCCTCCCTGTCCCCGACCCCAGGCCTGGCCCAGCCCACGCCTTGCTGAGCGTTGAAAGCGACCCTGGGAGTCTGAACAACCTTTCTTCCTAGCTGAGGAAGTGGGGGAGGGGTGCTTCCCCGAGCCACCAGGAGGGGCAAACTCTGGGAGAAGGCTGATAAACCACACAGAAATCCCTGCGACATGGCTGTGCTCTTTTCGCTTTTACAATCAGCGGCAACAAACTGCACGCTGCCTTGGCTAGCCTTGGCTGGAGCCTGGAGGGGTGGGGGAAGAAGGGGGGGTCCCCTTGTTCCGGAGAAACCTGCCAGCTGCTGGGCT
Organism: Canis lupus baileyi; assembly: GCF_048164855.1. Classification (NCBI taxonomy): domain Eukaryota; kingdom Metazoa; phylum Chordata; class Mammalia; order Carnivora; family Canidae; genus Canis; species Canis lupus. Next base: position 90,399,040 of record NC_132876.1, read on the forward strand.
TGGTGCGAAGGCAGCGGAGGCAGACACAATGCTGCTGTTGTTGGTTTGATCTCGAACTGTGGATTGTTAGTCTGGCTTTAACTATGTGGTAAGGGGGGAATGTGAAGGCTGTTTACAGCGAGTGCAAATAATGTGACAGCTGTTGGTGCACGAGCAGCGCTGCGCTTACACAAAGCGTGCACTATGCAGGCCCGCGGAGAGCTGCAGAGGTGGCCGCCGCTTTCTGGCCACAGCGTCCTGAGATGAGAGAAAAAGTCGGCAGCGCCGCGCACCGCCCCACGCACCCCTCCTCCCCCAACACACACCTTTCTGGCTCCTGGAATCAGGACCGAGGTGCAGGATGGGTGCGTTGTGTGTTGTGCTTTAGGGGGCTTGTTCTGCAGAGGTGGTGGGAGAAGGCCCACAGGGTCCCAAGTGTCACTGCTCAGAGAGGGGTCTGGCCAGGACCTGGGCCCTCTGGTGCTCATAGGCATGGTTTTAAGATTTGGGGAAATAACTTGCAGCTCTAAGCAAGCTTGTTGGAAACAATGTGTTATTAACCAAAGGCTTTCTGGAAGTTGCAGAGTCTCTGATGGCCCTCGGTCCCCCTCGGAAATGGCTCTGTTACTCAGACAAGTTAGAGTAGAGAGACTGGTGGGTACTGTGCACTCACCACCATTTCCCAGGCTGGAAACGCAAGTGTGTAGGTTCAAGACCCAAAGGGGGTTATATTGGAGTGGGGTAAAAGGGTGCAGTTTGGCTTTTGATTACCCACACCCCTTAACTTTTCCTCCTAAGCCTTCCTATTTCCATGAGCACATTCGACTTCAGCTGTAGGACGCAAAGGCGTGGTTCTGAGGTGTGCTTACAGCGCCACCCACTCTGTGACTTAATCAACTAGATGCCCACAGCCACAGGCCTTCTCTGAGTTCCTAGTCGCCAGCCAGACACTGGGGGGAGGCACCAGGGTGGGAAGGAGAGCAGTTGGTGGCAGTAGCCACCCCCTTGGCTGGTCCTGGAGATGCCCAGTTGACCTGAGCAGGTGGGTTCAGGGTGACCAGAGAGGTGGGCCCCGCCTCTGGGCTGTCCTGGGGCAAAATGGGTGTCAGAATCACTCCCCTCCCCTTCACCTCCCTTGGCCCCCCGGGGTTTGGAGGATCCTTTAGAGCTGATTTGATTCTGTATCTTGTCCTTCTCTGTGATTTTGGTCCCTTGGATGTACAGCCTTCAGGATCTCAGCAAATTGAGTTCATTGCCCCTGGCCCCCCCAGGCCTACCCTCTTTGAGTTTTAACGTGGACTTTTGTATCCACTTGGGTTCCCCAGTGGGGAGCTGGGAAGATGCTTCTGGAGTGATACATGAACTTCGGTGCCAGTTCTATAAATTGGTCTCTTTTTATGACGTGTGCCATTTTCTGTAGGAATGTTGCTTGCAAAACGAGTTTCGCCTTGGAGGAAAGGCGGAAAGATAAACAAGCCTGTAACGCCAAAACACTGGCAGTCTTTCCCTCCTTCCAGCTCTCTTAAAGCAGCCGGGCTGTATTTCCAGGATTAGACTCGTGCTTGTGAAGAGGGACTCTGGTTGGCTTTTTTTTTTTCCCCAAGCAAATGCAAATTAGAGAAAAATAATTTTCTTTCAACGATATGCAATGTATTAGTCACTTGTTATCGTGCTCCGAGGCAGGCCTCATTTGCGCGTCTGCCAGCTCGCTCACATCTGCTCGGCGCTGTTCGGGGCATTTTAACCTTGGCGGTGTCGTGTCTAGTCCCACGGATCAAGGAGGAGTAATTAAGCTCTGAGCAGCGACAAAAATTCCTGGGCCCCCATCTACACCATAGTTGTTCCACAGCTTTGTTTGGGGTGTTCCGAGTTCCAAGAGTGAGTAGCAGACATGGGGTTTCTTTTGTTCCTTGTCAAGAAAGTGGGAGCCCCTCTGCTCCTCTGACCCTCATTCCCCAGCCCTCCCAGAACTCCCAGGCAGTGCACAATCATTTAAGGAACCCCGGTGCAGATCACAGGAGCCCGTGTGCTATGCATCTTTTATGCATAAAAAGTTCCTTTGTGCTTCCTGTGTACTCACGATCGCTGTTGTTGATAGCCTTACCATGTAGCCTGTTCCTTTGGCGGGGGGCGGGGTGGGGGTGGCTCGTCAAGTGTGGTTTTATTCCTACAAAACCCTGGTGGAGATGGCAGTGCATTGACACCCCCTCTGGAGTTGTGATACGGCTCCTTTATTCTGGGTTTGCCCCCAGGTTGTATAGACTCCCAAGTGGCAACCCAGCCCTGTTGGGATTATCCCGAAGGGGGTGTGAGGCTGGGGGTGGGGGAGGGGAGAATAAGGGAGGAAGGATGATTCATTGCATTCAACCTAGGTTTCCTGTCCTGGGCTGCCTCCTGTTGAGGGACACCGGCTTCCAAATAGGCCCTCTCTTGCCCATGTGGTGGTGTGTGGCATAAACGTGAAAGAAAGTGAAAGGAACAAAACCCCAAGGCTGTGGCCTGCATCGGTGTCGGGGGAGAAGGGGAAGTGTCCCAATGTTGGTCCAACAGCTGACCCTGGGTGTGTGTGTGGGGGGGGGGGCGGTGGACCTCCAGTCTGCTCAGAAGGAGCCTAGGAGGAATGGCCAGGAGGAGGGTGTCTGCGGCGCCCATTCCTCGGCTGGGTCCGGCAGAGGAGCCAGGGTTCTCCGTATGCCCACCCAAAGTTCCTTTTTGTCAGAGATTCAACGGCGGGGTTCAGTCAGGGGGAACCCCGGAGGAGCACGCGGGCCGCAGGGCCCGAGGGGTTAATTGGGGTCAGTGGACTGGGTGATTGCGGAGGTCCAGCCGCGTCCCGGAGAGAGCGGGAGTTCCTGGAACGCTGGGCGGGGGCGCGTCGCGAGGGTGTGGGCGTGTGCCGTGGGGCGGCCCCGCGTGGGGACCTCGGTGGAGGAGCCGCGAGGAGGGGCGGGCGAGCCCGGAGCAGCACGGGTGTGTGTGGTGGGAGAGAAAATCTCTTTGTTGCCGACCGATCGCGCTCGGGCTGAGGCGGGGGAGGGGGCGCCCTTCCCCCTGCTCGCCCTCACCGCCGCCGCCGAGGGCCAAGTTCACCCCCGACCTACCCGAGTGGCTCTGCTCTGACCCAGGCGCCCTGGGAGGAGGCAGGGAAGGTTCTGGTTGCTCGAAAGGTCAGGACCGCGCGAGTTTCCCATCCCCCATCCTCCTCGCTCCCTCTCCCATCCAGCTTGGTGTGTTACTAATGCAAAACTTGGGGCGTGGGTGGGGACGCCCCCGGAGGCGATGGCCGAGGCTTGGAGTGTGCCAAGAGACAGCGCCTGGGCAGCCTGGATCACTCCTCCCAAACCCCCACCCACCCCCTCCAACACCCTTGGAGGGCTGGCTGACCAGGCCAGCCACCAACCTCAGTCACACCCCTGGACGACCGGATGCGCGCTGTGGGGGGGGCCCAGTCTCGGTCCGCTTCACCCTGCTGCTCCACCAGCCCCCCCAAAAAGCAGCCCAGGAGGACCCGCCCCCAACAGTGCACATCCGGGAGAGCGTTTTCCTCTCATCATCTACCCCCACACAGCCCCCCTCCCCCCCATCCTAAAATAGGAACTTCTTCACCCCTCCCTTCCTTGACACCAGGAGAGAAGTGCTGCTGTGCGTGACTCAGTCTGCTCTGGAGCAGCCCCAGGAAGGGCTCCCGCGGGTTCGCTTTGGGCTTTGATGAAATCCACACAACTCTGCTGAAGGTCACCCCTCCCTGGCCTGGCCCCCTCTGTGTCCCTGCTTCAGCCTTCCCAACGCCACAAAGAAACTACGCGACCATTCTGGGGTTGTCACACGGTACGCTCTGTGGCATCAGATGCTGTTTAATGGGGTTAAACGTGGCCTGTACTAGGCATTGCCAGGCAAAACTCAAGTCCATAGTGCAGTTTAATCCTCTGGAAAATGCGGTGCCAAATATTTACAGATGAGGGGAGCAGGTTTGAAGAGGTTCGGCCACCTGCCCAGAGACACACTGCTGGTGAGGGTGGGAGCTGGGAGGCTGTGGTGGTAATCAGGTTCTTGCGTGCTCTCTGCAGAGAAGTGGCTGTGATGGGAGGGAGGCCCCTTCCCCGAAGAGGTCCCCAGCACACACTACACACACACTGGGCCAGCCTTCCCAATGCCAGCTCTGCCTTCTGAGCCGGAAGCTCGCCCCCCCGCCCCACACCTGCCCAGGCCTTCTTGACCATTGCCTGGATAACAGCCTGATGGGGGCAAGGGGTGGCAGTTGAGAGACCCAAGGAAGGGGCACCTCACCATTGGCGCTCGCGTGGTGCAGGGGAGCTGGGATGGTTTGATGGTGATGTTTTCCATTTTGTTGGTGAACTTGACAAGTGTGATGTGCAGGCTTGAATGGAGCACCTCCTCAAGGGCAGAGGCAGTACAGGTGGCCTGGTGCCAGGAGGAGCCCAGCGGAGAGTTCAGGAGGGGTGCCAAGAGTGGTCTGGTGCTGCCTCCCGTCCCCTTGCTCCTCCCAGCCTCTGAAGTCTGCAACCCGCTGTCTGTTGTCTGCCAGGGGAGATCGCCTGTAAAGAAAACCCAAACAGCCGTCTCTTTTTCCTCAGTGCATAACGATGTCCTCATGGCAGGAATGGGTGGTGGTGGTGGCAGCGGCGGGTGCTACTTCTGGACCCATGTGCTCCTTGTGTCCTGTCAGAGGCTTGGCAGTGCCCCTTCTCAGAGGTGACAGCTCCTAATTTTGGTCCCTCTGACCTCCTTCTGCCAGTCAGGCCCTTTCCTCGGTGTTCAAGCCAAGCCTAGTACTCTAAGCATAACCCTTGGCTCCCAGAGCAGATAACTGCCCATGTCTGTTGAGGGAGACGCAAGCTCTCTTGTGCTTTCAGTTACTGCCAGTTCAAGAGCTGGAGTCCACTCTGGGGGTGTGTGGGTGTGCATATGTGCACGTGTGTGTGTGCACTCGCGTGTGCGCATTTTGCCAGCCAGATCTCTCCCCAAAACTGGGTGTTCCAGCGGGCAACCACTACAATTCCTGGTCTGTTCTTTAGAAACCAGACACTCCTCAGTCTCCCTGCCTGACCCTTTCCTCTCAGCCACCTTCCCCTTCCCTCTCCATCCCCATCCTGCATCCTTGGCCCCTTTCTCTCCATTCACTGAAAAAGGGTTAAACCCCATCGCCAAGGTGCAGCTTAGCAGCTAACATGGAAACAGGTTGGTGCTTGTAAAGTGCTTTTCTTGAGTGACTTCACACATCTTGGCACTTCTAGCCTTGGGGGGGGGGGGAGTTGGTGCCCGCGGAGAAATAAAGGCAAACAAGCCTCTCAGAGCCGCAAAGTGCCTGCTCTGTTTGTCATCTAAATCACATTATTTGTCCTCTCCACCGTGGCCTTAGGGTCAGCGAAGTCAGTTTTGAAGCACTTTCTCTTAGAGTTCAAAAAAAGACCCCAACTATTTCAACAGCCCCTTCTGGAAGTGGAGTGGGATGAGCATCGCTGTATCTCCGCCCCTTGGGCTCTTTGTGTTTCTTACCCAAATGCCGACCCCCTTAGTTCCACATCCCGTAGAGGGGTGGAGGGGAGGTCCCCAGGCTGGCCTCCTGGCGGGGTGGGCGGGGTGGACGCAGCATGGCCTCAACATGGCCTCAGCAGAGGATGTACCTGCTGGGGATCCGGGCTCCTCCGGAGCAGGCTGGCACCCTGGAGAAGGGGCTCCCTGCAGGCTGGGCCATTGCTCACCAGCCGTTCCCACTTAGCTCCATCTTTGCCCAGGAACCTGAAGAGTTAAAAGTCTTTAGCTTGTTGCAATGAAATTATGGCTGGCAGTGGCGCCGCTGTTTGTTCAACAGACCTCCACTTTTAAACAGTTCACAAAAAGTTCATGGGGCAGCTAAAGATTGTGTGTGTGTGTGTGTGTGTGTGTGTGTGTGTGTGTAGTCAGCAGGATCCAACAATGTACCTCTCCCTCCCTTGTTTCTTCTCGCACAGCCTCCTCCCTCTCCTCCACCCCCAATACTTCATCTGACCCTGTGCCTGCAAAGCCACTTCATGCTGCTGCCCGTGTCACCTAAGTGTGCGGCATTAATGTTGAAAAGCCCACAGGAAGAGCCCTGCAGTGGTGGTGGGGAGCTTGAGAGCACCCAGGGCTCCCAGGTGTCTTGCATCACATTCACCCTTGTGTCCAGGGAAGGGGGCCGCTGGCCCTTTGCAGGGGTGGGGGAGTAGGAAGGGGGCAAAGTGGGATGATGGATCCTGTTTCCTCAGTCAGGTGCTCAGAGGTCCTTGTCACCAGGCAGCTACCGAAGGAGGTGGGTCTGTGGCAGCTTGTGGAAGGCCAGGCCACTTCAGGGACCACAGAAGATTGAAGTCTCCTAGGTGCGCGCACACACACACACACACACACACACACCCCTTTTCATTCCCTCATCCTTTTCCTAGGGGTGCTTGATCAACCCTTTGGTTCCTGGTGTAATTTCTGCGTTTCCTTGTGGCACGTAGTGAGGGGATGGCCTGTGCAGTCCCACTGCTGCCGCTGAGGACCAGGACACTTGCATCAAGCAATGTTGCTCCACTGTCCACATTGGGCCACCCAGAATGTCTTCTTTTGTTAGAAGGGGCGGCAGGGGTGAGGGAGGGGACAGTCCCTTGAATGTGCCTTGTGGTCTTCTGTGCACTAGTGGTGGCCTTCTCTCCCACCCCCAACTTGATTTGTATGTTTGGAGGAAGGAAGAGAAGCCCAGAGCCCCCACAGAACCTTCTTCAAGACCCCAGTTAGTCTTTTTGCGGCACTGGGGCTAGCCCATCGGAAAGAGAAAGAAAGAGGCGCTTCCTCCAGAAGGTGCTCCTTCAGAATCCCACCAGGCCTGCTGCAACTGCAGATTTTCTGCCTCTTCCTCCTCCTCGTCCTCGTCCTCGTCCTCCTCCTCCTCTTCCAGCTTCATTGTTGGGCTCTAACTCCGTGCCGTGTGTCTGTGTGTGTGGCTCTTGATTAACAGACGGTGTTCTATGTATAGGGGGCCAACAAGGATACTGGTGGACAAAAGGCCTAGTTAGCACAAAGAAAGGCTGAAGGATAGACCAGCCTAGCTTTTGGATTTGGGTCTCCCAGGTGCTCCCCCAACCGCCGCCCTCAGTCACTCTCAGAAAGAGTCCCCGGACCTGGTGCTTCCACCCCGACCGACCTGGCAGTCTGCTCCCTGTGCTCGAGTGTAAAAGCAAGCATTTGCATATTTTTCCCTGCTAACAAAGGAAATGTGTCGACTTAGGGAACATTTGGGCTTTCGGAAACTATGTGGGTGGGTGTGTGAGGGAGGAGAAAGGAAAGTTCCCCCGATGATCTGCACACCACTGACTTCACACTCCCATTTGGGTCCCCGCGTAAAGATGCCCTGGCCCAGCCCCGGCCCGGACAAGGGAGATGTGTTTGTGCGCGGGGAATTGCCGAGGGCCATCGGTCCCAGGCATTAAAGGCTCCCCTACTTATTAACCCAGCATTTAACAGCAGGATATGGGCTGAAGCGCAGTCAAAAGAAACGGCTCAACCTCCAAAGAGCAATTAAAATCCTGCACGAGGATAAATCACGCGCCGTGATAATCCTGTTAATAAAATGCAGCTTGTCCTGACCCTTCACTCATGCAGCAAACTAGAATGTGATGTGGGGGGGGGGGCAGCGAAGGTAAGGAAAGCCGGGGAGAGGTACTCTCCCCTCCTCTGCCTGGGCAGCCTCCCCCTCCCCGGACAAGGAAAATGCGTGGCTTTTGCCTGCTCCCAGCCTGCCAGTGGCTCCTAGCCCGGCAGCCTGGGCTGCTAAGACTTCTGCACTCACTAATGATTTCTTGTCCCCAGCGAGCAGGCGTCATGGAATTACTCAACCGCTTCCCTCTGTAGCTCTCCCAAGCCAAACCACCCAGGCAAAACCACCCGGGGTTCAGCGCCTAATCTAATCTAGGGCTGAGTGGGGTGATTCACCAGCCCACCGACTCTTTTTAACCCTCGATCTGTTAAGTAGCCCACACCACAACCCCGGAGACGCATCGTAGTTTGGGTTGCCACACCTGACCCTTGTACCTTCCACCACCCCTGGTCCTCTCAGACCCCAGAAGAACCTGCATATGGCTCCCTGGGATGCAGTGCCATAAACTGCCAAGCGTGTTCCCCAAAGGCTGGGAAAGGAGAAGGTGGGCGGGTGGGCAGGCAGAGGCAGCCGGGGGTGGCAGTGCGATGTGTGCAGTAGCGTGGATGGTGTGGTATATGGTTCTTTAACACCTCCCCGCCGGCAAGGAAGCTGCGGGCAGCCCTTGTACCCTTCGAGTCAGGTGTGTTCCTTCACTCCTGGACATCTGTAGAACATTGGGCACAGCCTGCCTTCTGTATGAATTACCTAGAAAGAGGGCCTCTCTGGTTCCCTGTTTGGCTCTTCTTTATTCAACCTCCTGGGATTTTTTTTTTTTTAAACAGACTAGACGCTTGAAGAAAAGCTGCCATCCAAGAAGACGACATGCTTTCAGCAACCCCCCTGTATGGGAACGTTCACAGCTGGATGAACAGCGAGAGGGTCCGCATGTGTGGGATCAACGAAGACAGGTGAATGTGCTGTCTGGCTGAGGCCTGGGGAGAGGGGGTGGGTGCCCCCGGTCCCGCCCCACCCCCACCCCATGCTCTGGGCTCTCCGGGCTGAAGCCCCCCTCACCTTCTCACAGCCAGAGTAGGCCCAAACAGGGTGGGGGAGAATGATCTCCCGCCTAGCTGCCGGCCCTTGATTTACAGTTTTAACAGGCAACCCGGCTCAGCGAAGCATTGCCGCCCTTTAAAAGATTAGCCCCTAAAGCGGCCTTTCAGTGCACTTTCGTCCTTAATTTATTATTTCATATTTATGAAGGAGAATTAATCCCAGTCTATATGCTGCTTTAACTCTAAATGTCAGGAGTGTGGGCCCAGGTGGATCGGCATTCGATGTGCTTTTAAAACAAATAGTTTGCTCAGTAATAAATGGGGAGATGGCCACCCCTTCCTTCATTTAAGCCCCAGGTTTCTTGGTGTCCTCTGCTGCCTATTCTGGCAAGGGCCTCGGCTCCTGGTCTCAGTTGCCTGGCAGCTCTGGTAGGCTCCCTAATCAGTAATTTTGGAGTGTGGGGTAGAGGCAGCTAAGCAGTAGATGATTGAAGCCGCTCTTCGGGGTATCCGCTGCTGCTTGTCAGCGATTTTATCCTGGGGATTTGGAAGTTGGCACTGAGCGCTTTCTTTATCGATGCTGTCTGATAACAAGTCCCAGGGCAGCCGCAGCAGCCTGGCACAGATGTGCAGCTTTCTCTGGAGCCTGGAGCAGCTGACATTTGTATGATATTCGTGTGTATCCCCCGTCATTTTGATAAAGGCAGTCAAATATGGCTTCATTATCACCATGGCAACCACTTTTGTAGAACATGGTACCTAACTTTGTTTGGGGAAAAGTTTTGAAAGCCTGCCCTCGTGAGGAGCACGGAAGTGACTCATGCACCCAGCCCACAGACTCCAGCCTGTGTCTCCACCTCGGTCTTTGGCCTTCGTACTCCCCTGATGTCAGTCCTCACGTAAAGCAGCTCAGGAGGGTCTGCTAGGAGGGCAGAGCTCAGATTGGCCTCCTTGGCCTCTCTAGAGAAAACATGGTGCAGGATGTTCATTTCAGTGGCGTCCGGTTTTGGGAGACGTTTGTGATTTTCACGTCCCCCTCGCTCTGAGCCCTGCCTTTCCTTTGTTTTCTTCCAACCCAGCTGAAGCACAATGTGGGAACAACTCTCAACAGGGGCCCGCTGGGGAGGAGTTGTTCCGGTAAGGGCAGTTTGAGACATGGAGGTGTTAGAAATTGGTCTGTTCTGGGGTGATCTGGGAAAGGTGGATCAAGTGGGGAATGCTTTCACGAAGTTTGGCATATCCTTTTTAACTAGGAAAATTCCTGTGAATGATGGTGACGCTTCAAAGGCCAGACTGGAACTAAGGGAAGAAAATCCCTTGAACCACAACGTGGTAAGAGACTCATGGCTTCTGTGACTATCAGTGATCTGTAATCCATCCTGCAGCTCAAGGGCCTTTTGGGGGCAGGGCAGGGGCAGGGCCAAGTAGGCTGCTGCTTTTTTGCAGGACCAGGTCCTTACCCCTGCTCTCCTTGGCCCCCACACTCCTTTTCACACGCTGCCCATTTATGTCCAAGTCCCACAGTGACTAGGATACGTGCCTCCTTTTTTCTAGAAAGCCACATGCTGCCTCCATGTCCCCTGGAGTTGGGTAAATTTCCAGCCTCCCAATAGACCCTAAGGGTTTCCTTTTCCAGGAAAATAGGAAACACTGACCCATCTTCAGACAGCAGGGAGAGGAAGTCAAAAGACACAACCAGAGTTTGACCCGTGGCCTCTTCTATTGATCTAGAAATGAGACAGCTAAAGTTCTCCTTTCCTGATGGTCCATCCCACTGAAGATTGTTTCTTGTTATGTTAAATAGTAGTGCTTCCCCACCTCCAGGGGAAAAAAAAACCCTAGTGAGCACCCCCTCCCCCAAACCTAATGGGCCTGGGAGGTTCAGGTCCCTACCCCATGAGGGTGGTGCTGGGAGTAGTGGAGCTGGTGTCATCTCTGTTGCAGCAGAGAATTTTTGCTGAGAAGGTGAATTTTCCAGAGTTAATAGATGACTGAATTTAATGTATGGGCCCCAAGTCTAAAGGGATCAACCTTTTACAGGCTTTCAGGATACTAGTTGAACCGAGGTGAGAAGGCAGGCAGCAGAGGCTTTTGGATAAGTGGGCAGGGGACCTGGGCCCCTGTGGAGTCTACCTTTTTAACCCTTTCTGTTCAGATGTTGAGGCTGATGTCACATTGAACTAGTTAGCGGTTTCTCTTTGGGATGGGCCCTGCCTCCTTGAAGGAGCGTCTCGAATAACACCCGTGTTCTTCTTCTGCAAAGGTGGATGCCACTACGGCCCATCGGATCGATGGCCTGGCCGCGCTGAGCATGGACCGCACTGGCCTGATTCGGGAAGGGCTGCGTGTCCCTGGCAACATCGTGTATTCTAGCTTGTGTGGACTGGGCTCGGAGAAAAGTCGGGAGGCCGCCACGAGCACTCTAGGTGGTCTCGGGTTCTCTTCCGAGAGAAATCCAGAAATGCAGTTCAAACCGAACACACCTGAGACGGTGGAGGCTTCCGCTGTCTCTGGAAAAGCCCCAAATGGCTTCAGTGCTATCTATAAAACGCCACCTGGAATACAAAAAAGTGCTGTACCCACAGCAGAAACACTGGGCTTGGACAGGCCTGCCAGCGACAAACAGAGCCCTCTCAACATCAATGGTGCTAGTTACCTGCGGCTGCCCTGGGTCAATCCTTACATGGAGGGTGCCACGCCAGCCATCTACCCTTTCCTCGACTCGCCAAATAAGTATTCACTGAACATGTACAAGGCCTTGCTACCTCAGCAGTCCTACAGCTTGGCCCAGCCGCTGTATTCCCCAGTCTGCACCAACGGGGAGCGCTTTCTCTACCTGCCGCCACCTCACTACGTCAGTCCCCACATCCCGTCCTCCCTGGCTTCACCCATGAGGCTCTCAACACCTTCGGCCTCCCCGGCCATCCCCCCTCTGGTCCACTGCGCAGACAAAAGCCTGCCCTGGAAGATGGGCGTCAGTCCTGGGAACCCCGTCGATTCCCACGCCTACCCCCACATCCAGAACAGTAAGCAGCCTAGGGTGCCCTCCGCCAAGGCAGTCACCAGTGGCCTGCCCGGGGACACGGCTCTCCTATTGCCTCCTTCACCTCGGCCTTCACCCCGGGTCCACCTTCCTTCCCAGCCTGCTGCAGACACCTACTCGGAATTTCACAAGCACTACGCCAGGATCTCCACCTCGCCCTCCGTCACCCTGTCAAAGCCATACATGACGGTGAGCAGCGAGTTCCCGTCAGCCAGGCTCTCCAACGGCAAGTATCCCAAGGGCCCGGAAGGGGCTGAGAGTGGCCCGCCAGTTCCCGGGCATGCCCGGAAAGCGGCAGGACAGGACAGGAAAGACGGTGGCTCGCCTCCTCTGTTGGAGAAGCAGACAGTTACCAAAGACGTTACTGATAAGCCCCTGGACTTGTCTGCGAAAATGGTGGATGTAGACGCTTCCAAAGCGGACCACATGAAAAAGATGGCTCCCACGGTCCTCGTTCACAGCAGAGCTGGAAGCGGCCTCGTGCTCTCCGGCAGCGAGATTCCAAAAGAAACACTATCTCCTCCCGGAAACGGCTGTGCTATCTATAGATCTGAGATCATCAGCACGGCGCCCTCGTCCTGGGTGGTGCCCGGGCCAAGCCCTAACGAAGAGAACAATGGCAAAAGCATGCCGCTGAAAAACAAGGCCTTGGACTGGGCTATACCGCAGCAGCGCAGTTCATCGTGTCCCCGCATGGGCGGCACGGACGCCGTGGTCACAAATGTCTCGGGCTCCGTGTCGAGCGCTGGCCGCCCGGCCTCGGCGTCGCCGGCCCCCAATGCCAACGCAGATGGCTGCAAGACCAGCAGGAGCTCCATGGACACCACGCCGTCGGTCATTCAGCACGTGGGCCAGCCCCCGACCACGCCCGCCAAGCACAGCGGCGGCACCAGCAGCAAGGGCGCCAAAGCTGGCAACCCGGAGCCCAGCTTCAAAGCCAACGAGAATGGCCTTCCGCCGAGCTCCATATTTCTATCTCCAAACGAGGCGTTTAGGTCCCCGCCGATCCCCTACCCCAGGAGCTACCTCCCTTACCCGGCTCCCGAGGGCATCGCTATAAGCCCCCTCTCCCTACACGGCAAAGGACCCGTCTACCCTCACCCGGTTTTGCTGCCCAACGGCAGTCTCTTTCCCGGGCACCTGGCCCCGAAGCCTGGACTGCCGTACGGGCTGCCCACGGGCCGGCCGGAGTTTGTGACCTACCAGGACGCGCTGGGGTTGGGCATGGTGCATCCCATGTTGATACCTCACACGCCCATTGAGATGACTAAGGAGGAAAAGCCGGAGAGGAGGTCCCGCTCCCACGAGCGAACCCGCTACGAGGACCCGACCCTCCGGAACCGCTTTTCCGAGATGCTGGAGGCTAGCAGCGCCAAGCTGCACCCAGAGGTCCCCGGCGACAAGAACCTAAAGCCGAGCCCTGGCTGGAACCAAGGGAAAACTGTCGTCAAGAGCGACAAACTTGTCTACGTAGACCTCCTCCGGGAAGAGGCAGACGGGAAAACAGACGCCAACGTGGCCAAGGCGGGCTTCGTGGCCGAGAGCGTGGGCCCGAGCACTGAGCCCACCAAGCCCCCGGCCGACCCGGCCTTGCAGCCGCACCGCGATTTCGTTGCCCTGCGAGAGGAGCTGGGGCGCATCAGTGACTTCCACGAAGCTTACGCTTTCAAACAGGCCCCGGGCCAGCCAGTCTTCACCTTGAGCAAGGAGAGCGTTCCGGCCGGAACCAGCAAGGAGAACCTGGGGATGCCAGTCGCCACTCCGTTCCTGGAGCCAACTCTGGGGAGCGACGGCCCGGCTGTAACTTTTGGTAAAACCCAGGAGGATCCCAAACCATTTTGTGTGGGCAGTGCCCCACCAAGCGTGGATGTCACCCCCACCTATACCAAAGATGGAGCCGATGAGGCAGAGTCCAATGATGGCAAAGTTCTGAAACCGAAGCCATCTAAGCTGGCAAAGAGAATCGCAAATTCCGCTGGTTACGTGGGTGACCGGTTCAAGTGTGTCACTACGGAACTGTATGCAGATTCCAGCCAGCTCAGCCGGGAGCAGCGAGCCTTGCAGGTGAGCCACCCCCCCGCCCAGCCCACCACCCCCACCCACCCCCAATTTCAGTGACTTTGCCAGTTGTCAGTTCTTTTTTTTATTTTTTATTTTTTTTATTTTTTAATGTGGAAAGTGGATTGGGGGAAGTATGGTAGGGCAGGGCACCGGGCAGATTTGGTTAATGAAGCTTACGGTCAAGTAAATGTAATGAAATGTGTCCGGTACGGGGACGTGAGTGGTAGCACTTAGGAGGTTCATGTGTCTGGATACTTGAAGTTAAATTCTGTAGATACTGAGAGAACTCCACTCAGATGCTGCTAACAGAAGTATTAATGATTGCAAAGGACAGCTAAAGACTGCATGACGTTTACCTATCAGTTGCTTTGATTTCTCTGCCATTACTGTACGTTAACGAATAATACCTAGCAGTGCTGCTTAGAATGCCTTACGTGATACTTGGTGGAGGTGTGTAGCAGCCGCATGTCTGTGGGATTCGTGCAATTTTTTTTTTTTTCACCAAAAAAAGAAAAAGAGCTCGCTTAAAGGGATAGTCTGTATTTAACTTGCTAGTGAATGATAGATGTTGTGTAGGAATTTCCTTAAGATATTTTACTTTTAATTAAAAGATAAATAAAGCCAAATTGTGTTGCAATGTTAAGAAAAAAATTGGTTTATGCTTATAAAAATGGATGAAGTTATCTAAATGATCCATTGAGTGCCCATTTTAATTACATAGATGGAAGGATTACAAGAGGACAGTATTTTATGTCTACCCGCTGCTTACTGTGAGGTCAGTTCTTCAAATTTTTATTACTAGAATCTTACATAAACCTTTTGAGTTAAATTTCATTTCCAAATATACGAAGGGAAGTTTGTGGGCCATGGTCGTCTTTATTCATTGTGCATTTTGTTTTCTTTTCTGTTGTGTTTTTTGTTTTGTTTTCTTTGCGTTGTGTTTTTGTTTTGTTTTTATTTACCTTCAAAAGAGAATGTCTCTGTGCCATGGTGTATGTATGGATATACATACACAGCGCATATATATCTATATACATATGGCTTTATAAGTAAAGAATGTGTGATTACTTACGTATAGCTACTCTTACATTTTTATCTATTACATTTTAAAATATCTCAGTTGTATCATAAATTGTGGTTGGTTTTGGGCAAACTTTTCTTTGAAACTATTTTCCTTTAAGGTAAGGCAAACGAAATAGCTTTTATGGTAAGGTGTTGTGTTTTTTTTTTTTCCCCGTCTCCGTTCTCTTTCTAGCGTGCAATGATGCGCTTCTCAGAGCTGGAGATGAAAGAGAGAGAAGGTGGCCACCCAACAACCAAAGACTCCGAGGTGTGCAAATTCAGCCCTGCCGACTGGGAAAGGTTGAAAGGAAATCAGGACAAAAAGCCAAAGTCAGTCGCCCTGGAAGAGGCCATTGCCGACCAGAATGACAATGAGAGATGTAAGTAACCCCAAGCAGCTTATGTGTGGTGGTGCACTGCTGGGGGGGGGGCACAGCTCCCAGAGCTGAGGGAGGCTATGGGAAGCAACTCTGCTGCTCTAGCCCTATGGCCAGTGGGCTGCTGAGAGAAACAGTCCGCTGTTGCCCTCTGAGGAGTGAAGAGCCGGTTGTCCATTTGAATGTGGTGATACCCAGGGATGAGGTACCCATGCGAGATTATTTCCTGGGACACATCTCCTTTCCTAGGGAAACACCGGTTCTATAGTTAGTAACAGTCTGATACGATAGAAGCAGCATAATGACAGCAGGAGACAGAAACGCGGCGTGTGTATTGTGTTCTGTTTCATAGCGGGTACAGATACGGTTCCCTGCCCTTCCCTTCCTTTTTGTAGCAGTGGAATGATACTTCCAGCCAGAGGCACTCGCCACCCACCACGATGACGGTCACCCATGGAACGGAGGCTGCGGTTAGTCTCCCTCCAAAGGCAGAGGTTTTGCTAAAATGGGATGGAGGACCATGAGGGCACCACAGAGATAAGATCATGATGTTCTGTGGCAGGTCCATTGGCCTTCATCAGATGTTGACCGCACGATCCGAGGATGTGGTAGAAACAAGGGGGTTTTTCCCACCGGACAGAGGTTGTATTGTGCCTGGGAGGCAAAACGGCAAGAAAGCTACTGCTTTTCTCAAGTCACTCATTGGGCCCAGCAGCTGGTCACCCACTGCAGTGTGACTTGCTCAAAGGGATTGGCCAGAGACTCCCCTGGCCAATAGGATGTGTGGGTAGCAAGTGGAGCAGGTGTTTCTCCTCGTTTCTTACATATGCAGGCACGAGGCCTGCAGCCCACTCTAGACCTTGGAACCTTCACTGGTGGTGGTGTTAGGGCATCTGGCTGAATGTCAAGGGGACAGTGGGTGCAGGATCCTCCTGACACAGGACAATAGGGGTGGGAGGTGAATTTGTGAGATGTTGGATGTCACAGGTTTGGTGTCTCCCGTGTGCACCTACTTAGTTCATCGGTGCCCAAAGGAGTTTGGGGAGAACTTGTCCCAGACACGGCGCTTCTGACTCCCTGGAGCACAGCCCTCTCCTCCCTCCACCCCCCAGTCAGCTCTGGGGTCAAAGGCCTGTGGCTGGTTTCTGGGTAGGCCTCACCAGGACCAGTCTGTTTTACTGAAGTCTCAAAAGAAGGGAGTTTTTGTTGCTGGTCAGTGGTGGGGACGCTGATGTACCTGGAGTAATAAAGATTTGCCTATGTTTCCACGGGGGGGGAAGGGGGGCATTGATAGGGGAGTATGGAGGGTCTGAGCTGCTCTTGGGTAAAGCAGCAAAGAATGCCTTCCTCCTTCCAGATGCTCAGTCTGGGCAGCTCTTTCTTTCCCGGACTTGCCCCTAAGCCCAGCTGTTGGGGAAGTCTCCGGGAGACCGGGTAGATGTGGGCTAAACCAAGTTAGTGGGTGGGTGCCTCTCTGGCAAGAGGAAACGGGGGAGATAGGCCAGAGGAAGGGAGCAGGAAGCTAGCCAGCCTGGAGTCTCCTCACCCTTTGTCTGGCTTTTCAGTAACGTGGCCGGACCCAGGGTGGCTGCTGCTCTTCACATCTCACTCACCCTGGCCTTCTTCCCAGGGAAGTTTGTGTCCTCCCCATCTTTCCTGCTGAACCTGGAGTTGAGCGCTCAATCTAGGCAACGGAGAGCAGAGCCCAGATGACTCTGAAAGGCTTCCGTTCTCTGCTGCCCTGAGTCCCTCCAGGCTCAGACCAATGGGCTCACTTTTAAAGACCTGGTGGGGGCAGGGGGCCCAACGAAGGAGGCGGGGCACCATCCCCAACCTTCTGGGGACTCATGGCTTGTGGTTGGTCTAGAGAAGCCATTGTCCTTGCTGTCACCTCCTCATCCAGAGGATGGTAGGTGCTGGATCCATTCTGCTGCAAATTAACGGGCCTTCTGGTCCTTTTGGCCCTCATGTCTTGCACCCATGGGGGCTCGGGCCCTGCTCCACGTTGGTTCCCCTCACGGGTGTCCACATGGCAGAGAGCCAAGCTGAGCACATGGCAGCTGGGGTAGGGATGTGGGAGGGGCAGGGGCGACAAAGAGGGCACAGGATGCCTTCCAGATGCCTTCCCTCTTCCAAGGCAGCCCTCCACTCCTGTAGCCCCCAGGAGCTTGTGAGATGGCAGGTGCTTCCTGCGTGGCCCCAGCTGCCCAGGCATGGGTGCATCTTGTTGGGAGGGGCTGACCTAAGAAGAGCAAATGGAGTCAAAAACACCATCAGGATTTTCATTTGCTCTTTATGGTAGTAGGGGTGGCTGGATTAAGTTTTAATTTTAGAAGTCTGACAGATGCCTCAGGAGACTTCTCAAACTTGGAAGTTTGTTAATAGGGGAACCATCAGTGGCCTTTTGAAGGTGGGGAGGGACAAGGAGATAATTGGCCGCACCCTTATGAACCAAGAGTGATGGTCTCTCTTGCCAGCCACTTGACTGGGGCAGACCCAGGACCTGCTCAGTGGCAGTGCCTGGGCAGGACCTGGAAGAAGCCTCAGTCAAGGGGCTTTTCACGAAACTTCTCTTTCTCAGACTGAGCACCTGTGTGTTTGTAAACTATGTTGGGTTTGGTAGAGGGCAGGAGCTTCCACAAAGTTAGCCTTTGTTGGAGGTGCTATAGTTCCGTGCAGAGGAGGGAATTTCCATCCTGGGGAACCCTCCCATCTTGTTTTGGGCTCACAGGGGAGGGGGTGCTGACAGTGGGGAGGGTGCTTTGTTGCCACGGTGACATTTACATGTCACCATGGCAAGGTTTCTATGAGGCAGTACAGTGGCACAACTGAGATAAACTATGGGATATATGTGCTGTGAGTCATGGGACCTCGCTGCAGGGAGCAAGTGGTAAGCCACCCAACACAGCCACATTCACATCTGCTTAGGTCCAGTGACCAAGAACACATGCCTTCCCACTCGTAGAAGGGCTCCCTGTAGCAGTGATGGTAGACCTGGTGGTTAGGACCCCTGTGTATCTAGCTCTCCATCTCCTTTGCTTCCAAGGGCATTCCTGGGAGTTGTGGCTAGAATAGCTTCATCGACGAGCTCTGGGTCAGGCATGTGACATGGAATCTGCCCCCCTAGCCGTGGCCATGTGTATCTCAGACAGTCATGATGGGTGCTCTTGAGAATTATTACTGGCCCGGGTAAGGTTGTGCTAGCGTGAGGCCTTGGGGTGAGGCGGGCCTTCACTGAGTTGAATTGGGATCTTGGCCCCGAGAGCCTTGAGATTTGTGGAGAGGATAGATGTACCTAGCCTGGGGAAAGGTTGTCAAGCAGATTTTACCAGAGGGGGAAAGGCTCTTGCCCACTTGGGGGAGAAGGGACTGTCATTCAGCCAGGAACAGGGAGACAGGTCTCCAGTCACTGCTTGCTGACATGGCGAGAGGCCAGGTAGGCGAGATAGAAATGAGCCGCACTGTTGGAAGTTTGCAGGCAGGGCGAAAACTTGTGAGAAGCCTCCCTGAGCAAGACGTGTGTCTTGAAAAGAACTGGGGCTGTTACCGATACAGGTAGTTGTGAGACTCGCAGCCAGAGTGTAAAATGTGGAAGTGACCTCTGAAGCACTGGGGTGGAGAGTGGCTTAACTGATCAGGGTGCATGTCGGGTGTGAGCCGAGGTGGCCAGGGCCCCAGGCCGGCTAAGCCACTGCCTGGTTGTGATCCCTAGAAGGTGCCCATCATCTCCCAGTTACCCCTGCTTTCCAGTCACCTGGTTTGAACCATCTTTCCTACCTAAGGTGTGGGGAGAGGGATGACACATATACTGAACTGACTTTAAAATTAGCACGCGGTGGCTCTGAAAGCTAGCTGATCCCCAGCACCTCCCACGGGGCTTTCTGGATGGGCCGACCAGAGACGTCAATTGGTGTTAACCAGGAGGGCTCACTTCCTAAAATCTCATGCAATGGGGCTAACATTCAAGCTAGTCTGACAGTCTTGGCATCCGTCTGTTGTTAGAGTGATTTCTCCAGCCTTTCTCTTAGCTGGGCTCAGCCTGTGTTTATGAAGCCCACCCCGGGAGGCAGCTTGCAGTAATATTCCCACTTTACAGCTGAAGGGGGCCGAGTTGTAAAGTAGCACTGTTACTGCTAGAGCAGTTAAGAGGGTCACAGAGCAGCAGGCATGCAAGGCACAACCTGCCCCGTTTGCGTGCCGTGGCCCAACCCAGGCCGGCGGTCAACCCGGCTGCCACTGAGCTTTTGTGTTGGGACGCTGCGGTGACGGAAGACCCACGTGGTGGGGTCCTTCCACCATTGAGCGCACAGGCTAGCCAAGGCCAGGGAGAAATTCCACACACACCCCCCCCCCCCCAAACTGCTGACCATCACTAAATGGTGGTGATGTCCCCAAGAAAACGCATATTGGGGCGGGAGTGATGTTTGTTTTTTGGTTTTGGTGGGTTTTTTTTTTTTTTTAAGATTTATTTATTCATGAGAGACAGAGAGATGCAGAGACACAGGCAGAGGGAGAAACAGGCTCTTCGCAGGAGCCCGATGGGCAGGAGTGATATTCGAAGTGGCCAGGGGTCGGGAGGAAATAGGAGGAAGAATGGGGTCAGCATATGAAGAGTGTGTTTGTGACTTCATCTGGACATGGACTCGAGACTCGAGCAGTTCTCAGTGTTAACCGAACTACCAAACTCCCACTCCTTAACATCTTGGTGATGAGTATGAAATTATTTGTGTATTAGATGAAAGGTGACCCAAGAAGTTGAACCATTTCTTGGGCCAGGGCACCGCCTGTGCATGATGTCAAGCTGAGACGATTTAAGGAGAGGTCCCAAGTCCCAAGGCCATGCTTGGTTGAGCGGAAGGAGCCCACGTGGCATAGGGAGCTCTGGAGCTAGCAGCTCAGCAACTACAGGCCTTAGCACAACAAGACACCCCA
The DNA here is from genome assembly GCF_048164855.1 of Canis lupus baileyi. Lineage (NCBI taxonomy): Eukaryota > Metazoa > Chordata > Mammalia > Carnivora > Canidae > Canis > Canis lupus. Next base: position 90,419,149 of record NC_132876.1, read on the forward strand.
ACACTGAAAGGGGGCGGAGCCTTGTGTTTGGAAGTCCTCCAGTGCTTGCATGTTAAAGGAAGGCTTGAAAGGGGTGCCACTTGGGTGAACTGGTGTCCCCGTGGGTATGCATGGTGTCATTGAGGTGTCGGGGGTAAAATACGCTTTTTCTCTCCCCGGATGTGAGAGACACACGGGATGCGTAGTGAATCAGATTGACTTCTTCGAAACTGCCCTTGACCCTTGTTGCGCACACTAGGAAACCTCTCCTTTGGCTTCCCCCAGCTCCTCTCCCAGTTGCCCTTGGGCCCCCAGTTTCTCTGCCTGCCAGCACTCCCTCCCTCCCCAGCCCCCTTTCTTCACGATCTTCCAGTTGACCCAAGGGGACATGGATGCAGTCCCTTCTGCAGATGACATGGAGGAGCTATTTGTTCTTTTTATTACATAGCTTTCCTTTAATTTCAAAATAATACCCTCAGTGAATGTTTCCGAGAGATCTCTTGGGTCAACCCTAGCTTGGTTGGATCTTCCTGCGGGATCACCTGCCCTCCTGCCTGCCCCGTCATGGGAAAGGGCCCCCAGAAGGGACCTAAGCCTATCGAAGTTGTGGCGATGCCTCATCTTCCAATTCTCCTTGTGCCCCAACCATAAGAAGGTAGAGAAAGCGGAGTGTGGCACATGCCTCACTTTCTGTTTTACTTGCTGAAGCTCTTCAGCTGCCCTTCCTTCAGGACCTTCTGTCTCGGTGGGCTTTGTGCCTCTAATGTGCCAGGCGCCCCGGGTCTTCCGGAGAGTGGGCTGTTGGTGGCAGATTACCGTGGGCAGGGAGCTCCTGCCTTCTTGTGGTGACCTTTGGGCCTTCATTCCTTGTGCTACTGTCTTCCCTCCCCCAGGTGAATACAGTGCTGGAAACAAACATGATCCTTTTGAAGCTCCAGAGGAGAAAGATCTTCCTGTGGAGAAATACTTCGTGGACAGGCAGCCTGTGAGCGAGCCTCCCGCTGACCAGGCGGCCGTGGATGTGCCACACAGCCCCACCCTCCGGCTGGACAGAAAGCGCAAAGTCTCAGGTGACAGCACCCACACTGAGACGGCCGCCGAAGAGCTGCCGGAGGACCCTCTGCTGAAAGCCAAGCGGAGACGAGTGTCCAAAGGTGAGCTTGGTCGGCTTCGGCCGCCTGCGCCTGTGGCCAGAGGTGGATGGACACAAGGGGTGCTGCCCACCCGAGCCGCGGGGCGCCCAGGGGAAGTCCCTAGTGCGGAGCAGTGGAGGTCCCCCATGTCCCGCCCTGGAGCCCCGGGGAAGCCGCTCACGCCTGCCCTGGCCCCAAAGCCAGCTGCAGGAGTCGGAGCCCAAAGATGGCCAAAGATGAATAAGTCCCCTCCCGAGAGACTTGGTGGCCCACCCCTCCCCTCCCCCACCCCCTTAGTGATGTGTAAGACAGATTGTTCCCTCCCCCCCCAGGGGGCTTTTTGATTAATTTGTAGTTATTTCTCCATTAGATGACTGGCCTGAGAGGGAAATGACAAACAGTTCCTCTAACCACTTAGAAGAGCCACATTATAGTGAGCTGACCAACCTGAAGGTGTGCATTGAATTAACAGGGCTCCATCCTAAAAAGCAACGCCACTTGCTGCACCTTAGAGAACGCTGGGAGCAGCAGGTGTCGGCAGCAGAGAGCAAACCTGGCCGCCAGGGCAGGAAGGAAGTGACCCAGGCCACCCAGCCTGAGGTCACCGCCCAGGGCAATAACAGCCCCGAAGAGAAACCCAGCAGGAAAAGGGCCGAGGCCAAAGGCAACAGAAGCTGGTCGGAGGAGTCCCTCAAATCCAGTGACAATGAACAAGGTATGCAGAGGCCACCCCACCCTGGCCCTGGATGGTGGCTCACCTGCCTTCCTGCAGGGAGAGGCCCCGGGAGCACACCAGAGAAATGGGTGGCCTGGGATGTGGCCGGGGGAGTGCTTTCCCCCGAGGCCCTTCCAGCCCCCAGTTGCCCTTGGGAATGAGTGTACAGTGAGGGGCTCTGGAGGGAGCTTGGCTTCCTAGTTCCTGCTCACCGGCGCTGGGCAGGAAAGGCAAGTCAGTCTGGGTGACCCTGAGGGGCTGGCCAGGGGTCCCCCCGCCACCCCCTGTGGGTGGGGGTGGGAGATATGGAAGGGCTGGGCTCCTGCCCTCCTGTCCCAGTCCTTTGAAGAAACTTGGCCGTGCGGCGTTTTGTGGGTTAACCTATTTGCCATTTCAATGTGGGATAATTAAAATATTAATGCTTTGGAAACATAATTGGTATATCTTTAAAAACTGAAGCCGCTCCAGTGATCAGTGCTAACAATGGGCTTTTCTTTCCGCATCGGCTACAACTGTGTAACGCCCGCTTCTTCTCCCCCTCCCTCCTTCCCGCCCGCCACCCCCTCCGGATTTAGGCTTGCCTGTGTTCTCCGGCTCTCCGCCCATGAAGAGCCTTTCATCCACCAATGCAAGCGGCAAAAAGCAGACTCAGCCAAGCTGCACGCCAGCCTCGAGGCCGCCTGCCAAACAGCAGAAAATTAAAGAAAGCCAGAAGACAGATGTGCTGTGCACAGACGAAGAAGAGGATTGCCAGGCTGCCTCCCTGCTGCAGAAATACACCGACAACAGCGAGAAACCATCCGGGAAGAGACTGTGCAAAACCAAGCATCTGATCCCTCAGGAGCCCAGGCAGGGCTTGTCACTGACAGGAGACTACTATGTGGAGAACACTGATGGCAAGGTACCTCTTGCCCCCCCTGCTCCCCCGCTGGGCCTGGGAGAGCACTGCCTGCCTGCCTGCCCGTCTGCCCGCCTCTCTGCTTCTGAGGACGGGGCTTTCCTTTTCCCAGGTTCCTTCCCCTAAAAGTCACTGCCCCCCCATTCCAGGCTGGTGATGAAGTTTCAAACTAGTAAGAATGAAACCCCTTCTCTCCACCCACCCCTGGCCCCTCTCCACACCTTCCCCAAACAAAAGAAAAGGGAAAAATGCCTGCCTCCACTCCGGTCCGTTACTTGGGGAGGAGGGGAGGAGAAGCTGGTGTCGGAAGCCGGACCTAACCATCCGCGCTGCCTGGTTTTGTGATAGGTGACTGTCCGGAGATTCAGAAAGCGGCCTGAGCCCAGTTCCGACTACGATCTGTCACCAGCCAAGCAGGACCAGAAGCCCTTCGACCGTTTGCAACAATTGCTGCCAGCTTCCCAGTCCTCACAGCTGCCACGCTCAAGCTCCCCTCCAGAGACCACCCAGTCGCGCCCGATGCCTCCAGAAGCACGGAGACTCATCGTCAACAAGAACGCAGGCGAGACCCTCCTGCAGCGGGCCGCCAGGCTCGGCTACGAGGTGAGAGGCCTTGGGAGCCCTGCATTCCAAGACCCCTGACCCTCGTTGCTCCTTCGAGGCTGGGGGTGGTGGGGGTACCCCCCCTCCCCGCCACCGCCGCCTGCCCCAGGGCAGGGGCTCAGCCCCCTCCACATCAGGGGCCAGGCTGGATATTCCAGCAGGATGTTTGTGTGAGCCCCACTCGTGCTCCCGTCTCTTTGCTGGCTTGTTCAATCGCCGTGTGAAAAGAAAGGCCTCTCTGATGTTCAGTTCGTGTTCAGGCAGGTAGGCTGCTTCGGCATCCTCCAGTCTCGCTCACTTATCTCTGATATAAAATCTGACATAACCCAGGGCTTGGCGACTGGGGGAATTTTAATGAGCCCTTTTGGATTCTGATTAGCAAGGGGGAGAGAAGTTATTAGCTCTATTTTGGGTTGCTTCTGCTGTTTCAGGCAAAGCGGGGACCCTGTTGGGAGGAGGTGGGAGATGTCTGGGCAGGGGTAGGGGTTGTAGGGTAGGGTGCGGTGGGGGGCACACCAGAAGAGAAGGGTCTTTTTTTTTTTTTTGAGGGCCCAGGAGCCTGAGGGGGAGGAACTCTGGCTCTGCCTAAGACTCACCACCCCCTCCCTCTCCCCCACCCCACTGCTCTCCAAGACCCGCTCACATTGGAGTTGCCCTCTGAGAGATAGATTACCCCCTCTGCCCTGCACGGCTTCCCCACCACACTTGTCAGATGAAATTGTGATGTAATAGCCCACAGGGCAAAGGCATTTTTTATGCTGGCATCAGCCCTCTGGGAATTGAATGGTGCAAATAAAACGGGGCTCAGCAGGCTAAGTGTGGAGGTGTGGACGAGGCCCGAGGTGGCAAGACCTGTGCCGGCCCAGGGCTCCGTCGAGGGCTCCCAGGACTTGCCCGGAGTCCTGGCCCCCATACCCTGGCCAGCTCTGTGCCTCTGTCTGCTGTAGGGGGGAGCTTGACCCCAACCCAGCCCCTTCCACCTGCCACCCACTCCCCTCCCTTCCCCAGGGAAGTGACTGGGTAGGAAGTAAGAAGCCCTAGCAGATTTCTTAGTTTGGGGGTAGTTTAGGTTGTCAGTTAATTGTGTTACCGTTTGCACCGACATGTCTCTTCCAGAGATCTGTGGATTGCCGGGAGAGAACTCTGGAATAATTCTTTGGTTAGGGGAGGTGAAACCCACGTGGCACGGTTGGCTTCCTGGGAGCTGAGAGCTGCAGCACTTAAGAGGACAGGGCAGATACTCTACACGCTGAGCTAGAGCCCAGGTGCCTGGCGTTCGCTCGTTATTGGTCATGGCTGAGAAAAAGGACCTGTGATTTGGCAGACACTGGAGAGCAGGAGGGTGACCCTGCTCCATTTGCCTTAGAGGGCAGGGCTCCCAATCTCCCCTCTGAACTTGACATTTCCAGCAATCCCCATTTGGGACCAGAAACCTCAGGAGACCCTTGTTTGTCCTCTAAGGAAGTTTCCATCTTGGTTTTTGTGGAACTCAGGGGGTCTCGGGCCTGGACGGAAGAGCCCTTACTCAATCCACGCATTAAGCTACGTAACAGGTTTTGATAGCGTCTGAAGCCCTGGGAATGTTTAGGTCAGGACAACTCGGGGGGGTTTACCCCTTCACAGCTAAAGTTCAGTATGTAAGTTACACAAATCACCAGTTTTGATGCCGAACATTTAACTATTCACTTTTAACCCCCAACTTTCTAGGATTTCGTTGGGCAGGATGTAAAATGTCGGGATGGTGGCCACTTAGATTTGACAGTCTGAATCTTTGAATGTTGAAGGACAGTTTGTTTAACCCCAGTAAAGGCGTGTTTTGCGAAGCCATTGATTTGGGGAGGGTCTTGCAGAAGTTAATCTTTACCACTGTGATTTTTCTGCTTACCTAGAGATACTATGTGTCATAGAAGGTTGTCTGAGCTTTGTGTTGTGGTTATCTGGTCCTTATGGTTTAGAAACACCCTCTGTGTTAAATAGACCACTTTGCATGGCTAGAGACACTTGAAGCTCTCCCTCCTGATAAAAAGACTTCTGTTTCTTAGGCTAAAATGCCAGTGTGCAACCACATGCTTGTGCGTTTAGTGGTGATGGTTAAATTTTCTATGAATTGAATAAATCATGTTTTTAAAAAAGTTAATGAGGCATTTAATTAATTAACAATGTCGGGTTTATGGCCTTTATGGTTACATTTTGCGGTTAATGGCATTCGGCTTATAGCCGCTTAACAGAGAATTGTCCAACGAAAACAGTTTAATTTTGTTTGGAAATGGGTGGGCTGCCCTTCAAACACTCCCATGTCTAGCATAGAAAATAAAGCAAGAACTGTGTTGGGTAGAGGACTGGCCCAGCCTCGTAGCCATCGTCCCTGTGGGTGACATCAACCACTGTAGAGGCCACTGCCCTCCTTGCAAGGTGAGTGTACAGAGTGGGCCTCATCACAGCCGGACTGCATCCCTCTCACAGGGGCCCTCTTGGACCTTCAGGATCTTCCCTCCTGACTGGTTACCCGTCGACTTGAGCTGTAGATCTAGTACCTCACCTTCATTGAACTTGGGGTTTAACCTCTCCAGACCTCAATTTCCTCAAGCGTTGAATGAGAATAGTACCACCTTAACCTTCCTGCCGTCCCAAAGGTTTACTGTGGGATAGCAGGTGATGGACTCATTTGGGGAAAATAAGACATGCTCTAAATAGCACAGTTCAGTTAGGGCTGCCCATGATGGGCAAAGAGCCCGACCTGGCCGGCAGGTGACAGCTGCCTCTCCTGCCACCCTCCAAGAAAAGAGAGTTGACTTACCCATCAGCTTCGTTGTCCTTTCATTTCTAGGTTCCCTCATACCCGCCCAGTAGCGATGAAGGTTTCCAGGTGAAGGCCATAATTGTCAGAGCAAATAAACCCTGGGTTGATAGGACACCAGGCAGGCCGCCGGGACCCGGGTAAATTGATCTGCGCACAGCAGTCGGTGGCGTTCAGACCTGATCCCAGAGCCACGTGACAAGGCCTCTCCCTGGCTGGGGCACACAACTCATTAGCTTGCAGCCGTCCACTCGAGTCTGGCTAGTGAGGGCCTGCTAAAAGAGCAGCAGCTTCATGCGGTATCCTGGATACCAGGGCTTGGGGCAGGTGGCCTGGGAGCCCAGAGGATTGTGGGCTTTCTGGCAGGTTGGGGTCTGAACGAAGAAACGCGTCTGTGGGCATGCCTCCTGTCTTCCTCCTCCTCCTGTCTTCCTCCTCCTGTTTTGGAAGCAGGACCTGAAGCAACAGGGCATCGATGGCCAAGTTTACCAGCATGCAACATTAGGTTCACAGGGTGAACATATGGAACGTTCTAGTTAACTCCCAAGTATATGGTCACTTTTGATTGATGGGTCCCAGAAAGGGCACAGAAGGTTTGCAGATCCCACCTTACATCTGTGGGTGGCTGGAATGACCCCAGTTTTAGGTTTAACAGATGAGTTATTTAAAAGTTGTTCCAGGGAGGCCTGCTCTGACCCCGTCCAGCTCCCCACTAGCAAGTAGACTGAGTGTAGGCAGGCCCCGCCTACCTGCAGCTCTGGGAACCTGACAGCTCTCTGCTGGGCATGACTTGTAGGAAAACAGTGTGGTGTGTTTTCTGGTAGCAAATGCTGTTCTGTGTGTTTGAAAACTTTCTTAATCAAGGTAATAAAACATTGAATAAATTACTGCTCTGCTTACTGGGAGCGGTTCATATTAATATTTTAACACACCAAAGAAGTCAGATTAATAACAGTGATTCTAATGCAAACCGTTGACACAGGATACCTTGTGATACGGGGGCGGGGGGTGTGTAGACTTGTTTTATTTAGTTCTCAAGACGTGTAGGGTGCAGCGTACAGGTTTCTGGATCTCTGTCCTTAACTTAAGGAACTATGAAAATCTTACATGTTGGTTCTTCTCCAAGTGGGGTGGTGTGAGGTAGAATAGAGAGTGGGATTATCTGAAGCATTTGGTGTCCTTTCTCGATGTTATATGTGGTGAAAAGAGAGAGTGTCTCTTTTACCCTATTTACCCTGCAAGCAGGAGCTTGGGAGGACCTGGCTAACCAAACCTGGCCCCCCCCACCCCCCCTCTACGTGAAGGAATGTTCTCCAGCTGATTTAATCTCTGGGCATCGGTCATCCACGCTTTTATCTAGACTTGTGTTTTTCTACACTACCACCTACTGAATGGACCCATTCACTCCATCACATGTGCTCTTGCCGCCTTGCCAGCACATCCCCCCCACCCGCCTGTGTTGCAGGGGTTCTGAGCCCCAGGGATGCACATCTTTGAGAGTAGGCACTGCCAGGCTATGGACAGGACACCCTCACAGGGTTTGTTGAGCAGTGCTCTGATGGTGTACCTCTCTCTTCTCCACCCACAGGAGGTGGTCTTGTACTGCCTGGAGAACAAGATTTGTGACGTGAACCATCGAGACAATGCGGGTTACTGCGCCCTCCATGAGGCTTGTGCTAGGGGGTGGCTCAACATCGTGCGACATCTCCTCGAGTACGGCGCAGACGTCAACTGCAGTGCCCAGGACGGAACCAGGTCAGTGGCTGTGGGAGGAACCGGGAGGGCATGGGGAAAACCCCCGAAGGAAAGATGAAAGGTGATAACCTAAGCATGTTGATGGCGGAGTCTTCTAGAATGGAATTGAACAAACCTCTCTGGCAAATTTATTTTTTTTTTTTTTTTTTTTTTTTTTTTTTTTTTCTCTCTGGCAAATTTAGATAGGACTTTTAAATTAGTAAAGCTCCCCTGGACAGAATTCCCTGAAGATGTTGGAGCCTGCGTGAAATAACTGAGGGTCTTGTCTTTTATTTTAAAGATTTTATTTATTTATCCATGAGAGACCCACACAGAGAGGCAGAGACATAGGTGGAGGGAGAAGCAGGCTCCCTGCAGGGAGCCCGATGCAGGATCCAATCCCAGGACCCCGGGATCACAAACTTGAGCCAAAGGCAGATGCTCAACCACTGAGCCACCCAGGGGCCCAGATGTTGTATTTTAAAACCCTAGACTCTGTCAGCATCTCTCAAATTGCTGTATTTAAAATATATGTAAGTTGATAGTCTCAGGAATACAGACAGAGGGCCAATGGCCACTGGCCCCGTAGGACCTGCCATGTCCACCCACGTCCTCAGGCCTGTCCCCTATCCTGTCCTTGACCTCAGGTCAGACTCCTAGGTTGGAGTCCCCCAAGCGTCTTCCTGGTGGTGTACATGGGATGCTACCGGGAGGTGGGCATAGGGCTTTCCCGACAGGCAGAGAATTAGCAAAACTTAAAAATATTTGGTATCTTGCTACTTTCCAAATAGCATTCCCTCAGGATTGGACTGAGGGCAATGTTCTGACCTCGGTGGACATGGGCTGGAGGACTCTACCCTCCTGAGATTTTGCCCCAGGGACTCTACTTCTGGGCCAGAGGCTTGATCATTGATCTCTAAGCTGCTCATGTGTGGCTTTCAGGAGAGGCTCCACTTTGTACGTAGTTTTTTTAAAAACGAGTAGGCTTTTTTTTTTTTTTTTTAATGGTAGAACAATTGTTTGGTGTTTGGCTTCTATAATGGTGTGATTTTTGTTTGTTTGTTTTGCCCCCTATAAATTCTTTTTTTCTTTTTTCCAGTCTATCACTACTTAAGTTCTTTTGAAAAGAGTTTCATTTTAATGGCTTGAGTTCCTCCTTGGGCCCTGGATTAAAATAGATCTGCATCTGCAAATTAGGCTTGAAATTGTCCTTTCACATGCCTTGTAAAGGGTTACTCATAGAAATAATAGCAGAGTAAGTTGTTGCTGTACCTCAGGCCACTCATAGTGCCTCAGTTTCCCTATCTGGAGTGGCAGCAGTGGTACGCACCGCACCTCCTTGGTGAAATAGTGTGCCCGGGGGGCTTGGTGCACACACGTCCATTTGCCTGTGGGAGGCAGGCACAGGTTCCATCCCACCATGTGTCTCTCCTAGACCTCTCCACGACGCTGTTGAGAATGATCACTTGGAAATTGTCCGCCTGCTCCTCTCCTATGGTGCTGACCCCACTTTGGCTACGTACTCAGGTAGAACCATCATGAAAATGACTCACAGTGAACTCATGGAAAAGTTTTTAACAGGTATGACAAAGTTCAAGAAATGGTCTTAAACTCAACCATACTAAGTATAAAAAAAAAAAAAAAACTCAACCATAGATGGTTTCTTCACACACTTCCGTCCAGTGACCCTCCCACCCCCACCCCCCAACCCACAGGGCCCACTCTTCCTCCCTTTAAGTTCTGCTTCCTGGGGAAAGCCTGTCTATCAGAGTAGGGATAACATGATTCAGACGCGTACTGTCTTTGCTTGTGAGGGCCGAGAAAATTCTTAGCTTGCCAATGTAGCCTTTTTGGTGGGCCAGGGGCAGGAAAGGTAGTCCGCCCATCAGGAAGGCAGGTGGACAGGTATGCAGGTTCTGGTCCCATGTGGCCAAGAGCAAGGTATTGGAAGCATGCCTAAGAGGGAGCGCTGTGAGGTGGAATGTAGGTGATATGACAGCCCTAACAGTGACCTCCCCATGCCTCCCCTAAGGCGGCCAGGGTTTGATTTGCCCCAGTGGGTCTTACCTTGTTTTTCTCTCTCCAGATTACTTAAATGACCTACAGGGTCGCAGTGACGAAGACTCCAATGGCTCCTGGGAGTTCTATGGCAGCTCTGTGTGTGGTGAGCAGTGGTTCTTTTGAGTTCAGTGGCAAGTGAATGAGTTACAGAACGTTTCTCCCCGGTGTGGGTGAGGGGCGGTGGGCAGCCAATGCTGTAAGCAGGGCTGAGTTGGGCAAGAATTTTTAGAGTCCTCTTTTGACAACAGCTGAAATCTTGTGGCAGCTTACTGATTTCTTTATCTCTTTTGCCCTCCATCAGAACCAGATGATGAAAGTGGATATGATGTTTTAGCAAACCCCCCAGGACCAGAGGACCAGGATGACGACGATGAGGCCTACAGCGATGTGTTTGAGTTTGAGTTTTCAGAAAGCCCCCTCTTACCGTGTTACAACATCCAAGTGTCCGTCGCTCAGGGGTGAGCATGACTATCATGTGCTTGAGAACTCAATGGGTTGCTCCTGAGGTGGCAGGAGTCAGAAAGCCCCATAAGCAGATGAGGGCGGGTGGGTGAATGAATCCTCAGTGCCCACAAACCCCACATAATGCAGTCAATCCTTTCTAGAAAAGGTGTGGAGGGGGAGTACAGCATGGTGTAAGTGCCCTTAACAGGACCCCTACCCGGAGCCCAAAGGACATTGAATTCAGTGACTGGAATTTCACAGAAGAGTCTGGGCACCTTGGATCCTTAGGTCACTAAATTCTTTGGGTCCTCCTCAGGAGCCCCCCACAACAGGCCACCTTAGGGACCTTCCAAGGCATTTGAGATCTGTTGGCTGATGCTGCTAGACCACCTCTCGTGTAAAGCTGGAAAGAACATTATACATTAGCTGGGATCTTCTTGAGCGTCATCCAAGTTGGTTAGATCCAGTCTTGCCCCCATGGTCCAGCCATGGGGCTGCAGATGACCAATCCCCTGGGAGTGTGTGCACATTAGGGGACTGTTGTGCTATGTGTTGACACAGGTGCTTAATGAGTAACATCCTCCCCAGGCTCCAAAGTTGTAAACACATAGCCGTTGTGGTGACATTTTATTAGTAATAGAAATCATAAAGCGTGGCAGGGCATACAGAAGGAATGTAACACCTTCCTTCTCCAAAGCGTCACTCCCTCCCAAAAGCACCGGAGGTTGGGGATGGAGAGTGTGGGGAAGGGAACGCGAGCCAGCCAGCCTTCCACATTTATAATGCTCCATTTGGGGGTCTCGGCGGGGAGGAAAGACCCCAGGGGGCCTCCGAGAGCAACTCTCAGGCCGGGATACAGAAGGCTGCCCACGGTGACAGGAGTGAGGCACTCGCCTTGGAGAGTGGTGACCTGAGCTGTGGCCAGAGCTGAGTGAGTGGGTCCTTGTGTGTCAGTTCTGGCAGCACCGTGACACCCTGAGACGAGGCTCCTTCGGGGTGCTGTCTCTGCTTCCCTCTAAGTCAGCCGGTCATCTCTCGATGGTCTCTTAATAAATCCAGACAGGTCCAGCATTCTCGCCTCTGAAAGTAGATCTTCTGAGGATGGTGAGAAGCGGGGTGGCAATGTAACTGCAGAAGTGACTGTCCTCGGTGGTGGCCAGCCCAGGGACTCTTCTCATCAAGGGTGGGCGTTCGTAGTCCTGAGTGCTTCGAGGTTGGCCAGAAGTTCGAACTACTCTCCTGTCTTGTTCGCAGGCCTCGAAACTGGCTGTTGCTTTCGGATGTGCTCAAGAAGCTGAAAATGTCTTCCCGCATATTCCGCTGCAATTTCCCGAATGTGGAAATCGTCACCATCGCAGAGGCGGAATTTTACCGGCAAGTTTCAGCAAGTCTCCTGTTCTCTTGCTCCAAAGACCTGGAGGCCTTTAACCCAGAAAGCAAGGAGCTCTTAGATCTGGTGGAGTTCACTAGCGAGCTGCAGACTCTGCTGGGCTCGTCCATGGAGTGGCTCCACCCCAGCGACATGGCCTCGGATGACTACTGGTGAGCTCGCCAGACCCGCCGTGTACAGTGTGTCATAGTGTTAATCTTTGTGCATATGTGTCATAATACGACTATTTCTGTAAAGAAAGGACACTATTACATATGAAAATATCTCTTCTTTATATAAGAGAAACGACTCCAGTCAGAAGGACTTAGCAACATGTGGTGTTTTTTGTTTTGTTTTGTTTTGTTTTCCTTTTTAAACTTCTGAGTCAGTTTTTACAAAGTTGTTATAATGTTTCTTTACTTTTCAAATGCACACCTGCTTTGGGATATGTTCGTTTTTACTTGGAACATTAGTTTCTTTTCGTTTCTTTTTTAAGGAAAAAAAAATGAGGAAAAGGAGCTGCACACTTGGACTCAAGGTGTCACACAAAGCTCCCATGACAGAGGCCACCACTGTTTTCAAGTGTGGCCAGAACCATACGGTTGGTTTGGGGGAGCGAATTGGGTGAAGGCACTTGGTAATTGTAACTTTATGTTTTGTTTACAGAGTACCTGCTCAGGCCAGGTAAATGCTATTGGATGTAATCCAGTAGCGTGTAATATAAATTCAAACCATATCCACACACAACAACTAATTGTATGAAACTTTTATATCCTAATTTAAAAGCTGTGAAATTAGTTTTCACGCATCAAACCGGATTGTTTATATGTTTAAACATTTTATGCTCTTATTTAAAGAAGACTTTGAGCTATTTTTTTCTGTACCCTGTAAAATATTGAAAACTAACATAATATGTTGAGGTTGCTTGAAAATGTACATAAAACTAAAATTTTCTGAATTGTGTGTTTATGTTTGAAATCTGTGTTTTAACTTTGTAAGTAAATTCTCTGCCTTTGTATTTATATTTTACAAAAATTTTCTTAAAAGGCAATAAACCTGTTGAGGAAAGGAGAAAATTGAAGTATTTCGTGTCCGATGTATTCCTAAAATGTTACTATTGTTACAGATGTGACAATGGCAGTCAGTCCCCTACCAGTGACTTGAAGGGGAATTTATCATTTCTGTAAACGAAAGCCAACTGAGGATTTCAGGGGAGTTAGCCTTCCAACACAACATGTGTCCCAGCCTAAAAGCTCAGTTCGTGGGCGTGTATTTATTTTGATGTCTCTCAGAATCTTCTCTTCCCCATTAAAAAAAAAATTTTTTTTTGATGCCCTAGTACACCTTTACATGGTCTTTGGCCTTGATGGACTATGATAACTCCATCACGGCCAACCCTTTATCTTGAAGGAGCAATCGTTCTAGAAACCCAACTGCCGTGTCCCTTCTCTCCCCAGACCTCTCATTGTTTTACCTTTTGCGGCCCAGGCCCGTAGTTTTGACCCCTCTGCCATTCCACTGCTCTTACTTTTCCAGCAGTATCCATGTGGGGTTCTACCAGTGGCACTCAGTTTCTGCCCTATGATCTTTTATGTCCTTCCTTCATCACAGAGGCTGGAAAGCTGTGAGCTACTAGACTCTCTTGCAGCTAAGATCTGAATGTTCAGTTTGGAAAGCAGAATGAGGCTGAGGCATCTTCCTCCTAGTAGCTGCTGATAAGAGAGCTCATCGAGACATGTTGGCCATTTGGAGCGACTAGACCAGCCTTCCAACCTCAGTTCTTTGGAAGCAGTAATGGCTAGAGCGTTCGCCTTCTGGTGCTTGGATGACCTCCTTGACAGATTGTTCTGGAACCCAGTGGTCTCCCCCAAAGATTTTATGAGTGTGTGATTCCTTGTGTCAAATCCATTTGTGCTCAAAATGCCGAGTGCTTTCCAGTCCCACATTGAACTCTTGAGAACACGAAGGCAGAGCCAGTGCGGGGGGGGGGGGGGGGGGGCAAGGAGGGAGGAGGCCAGGGAGATGGAGTACTCAAGGGGGTTCTTGAAGTATGTGAAGGGAGGGGTCAGCAGGCTAGCAAAGCAAGGCGGAGCTGGGAAGGGAGAAATCCAGCACCACTGACTAACCTGACTAGCCAGCCCGGCATGTGCAATGAAGGAGCCCTTTGTTGGGGAAGACTTGCAGTACTATATGACGTTTGGGATGTATCCTGAAGACAAGGGGTAGCCAACAAGTGTTTTTGATCTACTAATTCTTCCAATTAGAAGGAAATCCAACTTTCACTGTTAAACCAGTCCACCCATTTCAGAAACACAGGCTCATGTCATCCATCACCAGCCACCTTTTCCTCCCATCCCCCACTCTGGTATCAAAACACCTGTTAATAGTCTGCCAAATTCTTGTTTTTTAAGAAGTCACTTCAAACTGCAGGTGAGAGTGGCAAAAAGGGAAAAGCAAATAGCAAGACCTGTCAAACAGACCCACGGAAGTACTTTGAGCAAAAGAGGACCGGTGAGCCCAAACTATTGCAGGCAGTGAGGGGCTCCCGTGAGCCCAAATTAAAGCAAAGGCTAACTCCAGGGCGTTCAGCTCTTTGTATTTGTATTTGGGCTGGAGGCAAAGGGAGGGCCCGAGGCCAGCTGAGGTTCCATCCTGGATGAAGGGCATTTCTATGAATTAAGCCAAGGAAACAGGTGGGAGCGACAGGTTTAGGGAATAGATGAGGGGAAGTAATGAGCTTCGTTCAGGAAACACAGAAGGTGGTGGTTCGTGCTGTTGGAGGAGCATTACAGAGTATAAAGAACATTTATTGAACTGCCAGCATGTTTGGAACCGTGGATGAAGGAGGGCCAAAGCCTTGGCTGTGGGTAGAGACAAGATAGCATATGCGTAGAGGCTCCCCCTGTGGGAATTGAGGGGATCCTGGGTATCGACCACAGTGCACTGGGTGTGGACACCGAAGATGCGGTGTGAGATACGGTGACCACCGTGGCTGCAGTGAGATCACAGAGTGATTCACTCGCTGCTCACCGAGGGTGGAGAGCGGCCGTGCGGCCGTGCGGTTCCTTCAACTTCTGAAGGTCTCCCTAAAGGTGTCCTGTCCTCCCTCTCCTGGCTAGACTGTGGTCGCGACCGCTATAGCCAGAGCAGCAACCCTGGACAGAGAAGCCTGCGAGCCAAGCGCTCAGGGTGTTGAGCGGGGCCTGGGTCCCTGAGGCCCCTGGTGTGACAGACGGAGGCAGCACCCCAGCCCTGCCCTGCCTGGCTTTTTTTTTTTTAAGATTGTATTTATTTATTCATGAGAGACACACAGAGAGAGGCAGAGACACAGGCAGAGGGAGAAGCAGGCTCCGTGCAGGGAGCCTGATGGGGGACTCGATCCCGGGACCCCAGGATCACACCCTGAGCCAAAGGCAGACGCTCAACTGCTGAACCACCCAGGTGCCCCCCTGCCTGGCTTTTATGGGGGAGACCAATAAGTGATGACTTTGAGGCAGGCCACTGTTAATTTTGAGTTTTTCCTGCTACTCCAGCCAAATCTGATCTTCATATGCTCACCACCTGTGTGACCTTGGGCACGGTCCTCTTTCAGCCTTGTTCTCTTTTGGCAAATTGGCCTGATAGTTGTTACTAGTAAAGGACCAAAGACATCCAAGTCTCTGTCAGCCGGGTTCTGGGTGAATTAACGGGTGCATCCGTGCAAGCGATTGAGGACGGGCTCTCTGAATTGCTTTAGAATGTTCTTCACCGTATATCATTAAATGAAAAGACAAGGTGAAGAAAAGTGTGCGTGGTTTCCTGCTATTTAAGATGGGGATGGGGAGTTAAGCATATACGTATATCTGCTTTATTTTAAAAATGAAACACCTTTGAAAAAATGCTGACATCTGGGGAAAATAGAACGGGCTGCAAGTGAGAGAGGGTGGAAGCTATACCTCTCTGAATTTCCTTATTGTATAGATTTGACTTTAGAGTTTCCATAGTTTTCAACTGAAAGCAATGCCTACAAATCAAAAAGCAAATGAAGCAAACCTAACTTGTATCCAGTTGGTAGCACCACCACACAGAAAAGAACCATTTCAAATGACTTTAAAACACAATCAATTGATTATATAATCCTTTGCGGATTTACCCCGAGGACAGAAAAGGGCAAAAAACATTTCAGATTTGTTTTCAGTAATCCTACCGTTGGTGATAGTGTCCGCATTGTTATTCTGAACCCGTCCTGTTTGTGTTGTGAGATAAAGCAAAAATGTATCTGTTGTTGAGACCTGAGATTTTCAGCACGGGAGAAAGGAGATGCAAATGTACGATTGGTGAGGTTGAATACAAATTATGTACTCTTGAAGCTGAATTAGAAGTAAGATCACTATGAAGTCGTGATAAATTTTATCTTAAAAAAAAATATTTCGGGGTACCTGGATGGCTCAGTCAGTGAAGCATGCGATGCTTGGTCTCAGGGTTGAGAGTTTGAGCCCCATGTTTTGTATAGACATTACTAAAAAATAAAATATTTTAAAAATACATTTCATAGCTCTGTCCACTGAAAAGGCCTAGACACAATGACACATAGAAATGGGCACCACTAGGTTCCAGACTGTGGTCTCTAAATACCTCATCCCACTAAAAATAATTGAGCTTCCTTTGAGACATGGTTGGTTGCAAGTTGGGGAGAGAGATAGTAGGAGGGGAGTATGGATGGACATACATAATAAGCTGGTGGGGCTTTGTCAAAATGATGCAGCAGCCAACTTGGAGAAGCCAACAGGATAAATATGGGCTGCTTTGTGCATGAGCGAAGAGAGCCACAATGAATATGAATAAGCATCAATATGTTCAAATTGTGAGTTCATAAAGGTATGCAAAACCAAACTCCTTGCTCCCCCACTGGAGGAGTGTTGAGGAAAACCTCATCATTTGAAAACTGGCAAACAAGGGAAACAATCAAGCATTTCCCCTCTTTAATATATGAAAGGAAATATTTTGCTCCATGACAGTACCCCTGCCAGCATCTGAAGAAATACCAGTTTACGACCCTTGATGAAACAGTGGATTGGGACGCCTGGGTGGCTCAGCGGTTGAGTGTCTGCCTTCAGCTCAGAGTGTGATCCCGGGGTCCTGGGATCCAGTCCCACATCGGGCTCCCCACAAGGAGCCTGCTTCTCCCTCTGCCTGTGTCTCTGCCTCTCTGTGTGTCTCTCATGAATAAATAAATAAATAAAGTCTTTAATAAATGAATTAATAAATAAAATCTTTAAAATATATATTTGTGAAAACCAGGGAAATAGGAACACTGAATTTTTTTTGGTGAAGTCCTTATCCTTTAGTAATACATGCTAAAATATTCATGAGTGAAATAAAAAAATATCTGGGATTTGCATCGAAATCATCCAGGAGGGGATCCCTGGGTGGCGCAGCGGTTTGGCGCCTGCCTTTGGCCCAGGGCGCGATCCTGGAGACCCGGAATCGAATCCCACGTCGGGCTCCCGGTGCATGGAGCCTGCTTCTCCCTCTGCCTGTGTCTCTGCCTCTCTCTCTCTCTCTCTCTCTCTCTCTCTCTCTGTGACTATCATAAATTAAAAAAAAAAAAATCATCCAGGAGGAGAGGTAAGGAAGAGGTAGAGACGAAATAAGCTTGATCATCAGTTGGTAATTGTCGAAGCTGGTGATGGGTACATGGGGAGTTATTTCCATTATACTCTTATTCTCATTTTGGTTATATTTGAAATTTTCTACAATAGAAAAGTTTTTTTATGGGGTGCCTGGCTGGCTCAGTCAGTAGAGCATGCGACTCTTGATCTCAGGGTTGTTGATTTTGAGCTCCATGTTGGGTGTGGAGCCTCCTTAAAAATAAAAAAAAGTTGGGCAGCCCGGGTGGCTCAGCGGTTTAGCACTGCCTTCAGCCCAGGATGTGATCCTGGAGACCCGAGATCGAGTCCCACGTCTCGTGCAGGACTTGCCTCAGGGAAACGTTTCTTTGATGGGGAGTTTATGAGATTTCTTTTTCTTGTTTATGCTTTATTTGTGGTAACGAAGAAGTGAATGACTTCCACAGCCATGGCCAGGCGGGCCGGCAGGCAGAGCGGGGCCTGGGGCTGCGGGGCTGCGGGGCTGTCCCTGGTGCAGCTGCTCCTGAGGTGTGAGGGGGCTGTGGCTTTTGTGTGGCACAACTATGTTGGTGTTGGGGAGTGGTATGGAAATTGTTAATCTTGTATAAAGCAACTCAATAAATTGTTTCAAGGTTTCAAAAAAAAAAAAAATTCCTGCATGGAATTGCATGGAATAGCTTCTCCCTCTGCTTGTGTCTCTGCCTTTCTCTCTCTCTGTGTGTCTCTCATGAATGAATAAATAAAATCTTTAAAAAAAGTTAAAAAAATTAATGAGCATCAATACCTATCTTTCAGAGTTGTCGTGAGGATTAAATAAGATAAAATACTAGCACACCAGGCACAATGCCCAATAGACAGTAGGCACTGGATGTTTAAGTTCCTCCTTTTAAAAAAAGTTGTACACTTAGGGCACCTGACTGGCTCAGTTGGTATAGCATAGACTCTTGATCTAGGGATTGTGAATTTTTTTTTTTAATTTTATTTTTGATAGTCACACAGAGAGAGAGAGAGATAGGCAGAGACACAGGCAGAGGGAGAAGCAGGCTCCGTGCACCAGGAGCCCGACGTGGGATTTGATCCCGGGTCTCCAGGATCGCGCCCTGGGCCAAAGGCAGGCGCTAAACCGCTGCGCCACCCAGGGATCCCCAGGGATTGTGAATTTGAACCTCATGTAGGATGTAGAGATTACATAAAAATAATCTTAAAATAAATTAGGATGTCATATTACTTAAAAAAACAGACCCTGAAATGAGCCTGCCCCTTCACACACAACTTGTAAATTTCTGCAAACTAGATTTATGTTTTTGTTATTTCTACCATTTGGTGATGACCTATTTGCTGGAAAGATGCAGAGAAACCATGGCAAATGCTAGCTCTCAATGGTAAAGGCTAGAGGGGTCACAGAAGGGACCAGACTTCCCTGTGTATGCTGATTATATAGTTTAAAGTGGTTTCAATATCCAAAAGCCAAAAATAAAAATGAATGAATGAGGGCTAACAGTGAATTTGAATGTAAACAGAAACAAACTAAACTTAGTATTACAGTGACAACATCACCCCACAGAAAAAAATTGACCTAAGTTTCCAACATAGTATATGGAGTGTACAGCCTTAGTGGAATATACTCTGACTGTTCCACCCAGGCGCCCCTTTCTTTCCTTTTCTTTTTTTTAAAGTAGGCTCATGGAGCCTAATTATGTAGAATATATTCTAAGGACAAAAATAACTGCAAAGATATCTTGAACTTTACATAGCCAATCTCTTGTAGTGGTATTTGTATTGTAATTCTGAAAGTATTTTATGTGCACTATAGGACAGAGCAAAGATATTGGTGATGTTGGAAACCACCGTGTGAGAAAAGAAATATGAATATAGAACATAGGGAGGAGAAACTACCTCGTGATGTCGGATTTGAATTGTCAACTCAAGATTTAAACAAAACAAATACAGTGTGGATTTTTTAAAGTTTTGTCCACAAAAAGGGCTTAAAAAATGTTGACATACTCCAAAAACAATGAGCACATCTAGCACCAAGTTCTTGGTTTCTAAATACCATTCTCCACCATCAAGGACCAGGGGCTGCATGAAGAAATAGCTGATCCTGAGTCTGTCGCGGGGAGCATACAAGGTGAGCCTTGCCAGGAGAGGGACAACCTAGCACGGGTATTGTCAGGACACAGCATCACCTCGGTGGTGTTCTTGTCAAAAATGTGTAACCTGAATCTGGTTGTGAGGAGACAGATAAATCCAGAATCTGGGGCATCTGGCAAGACAATTGGCCTGGCCTTCCTTTGTTTTTTCATTTTTATCAATGTCATGAAAAACAAAAGCAGGAGAGATGTTCTAGATTAGAGAAGGTGAAGAGACAAGGCAATCAAATGCAATACATAAACCTTGATAGACTTCTAGGACAGAGAAAAAAATCGCTATAAAACTCTTTGAGGGGGCGGGCACCTGCGTGGCTCAGTCTGTTAAGCGTCCGACTCTTGGTTTTGGCTCAGGTCATGATCTCAGGATTGATTGTGAGATCAAGCCCCACATCTGGCTCTGTGTTCAGCACAGAGTCTGCTTGAGATTCTCTTTCTCTCCCTCTGCCCCTTGTACTCTCTCTCTCTCTCTTTCTAAAAATAAATAAATAGAATCTCATTTTTAAGATTGATTTATTTATTTGAGAGAGTGAGCACTGAGCGGGGGCGAGGAGCAGAGGGAGAGGGAGAAGCAGACTCTGCTGAGCAGGGACCCTGATGTGGGCCTTGATTCCAGGACCCTGAAGATCATGATCCAAACCAAAGGCAGCTGCTTAACCAACTGAGCCACCCTGGTGCCCCTAAATAAATAAAAATCTTAAAAAAATAAAAATCTTTGGGGACCACTGGAGAAATTTTTTAAAATCAATCTTAAAGAGGTATAATTTACATATAATAAAAGACACCGATTTCAAGGGTACAGTTCTATGAGTTTTGACAATTTCATACCCATGTAACCACCACTCCCAGTCAAGCATCAAACATGTCCATCACCCCCAAAAGTTTCCAGGTGCCTCTTTGCTTTCAATGCCCCCCTCACCCCAGGCAACCACAGATGTAGTTTTTCTCACTATAGAACCAAATGGGAAATTGAAATAAAGGTTATAAATTAGAGGGCATTATTGAATAGACGTACATTTTCTTAGTGATAATGGCGTCGTAGTTACGTAGGAAAATGTTCTTATTCTGGCGCGATGTATGCTAGGGTGTTTAGAGGTGAATTATCATGATGTCTGTAATTTACTTTCAAACGGTTCAGCAGAAAGTACACACACACACAGATCACAGAAGCATGGCAAAATATTACTAATTGTGAATCAAGGTGAAGGGTATATTAAACTGTTCTTTCAACTTTACTGTAGATTTGAAATTTTTCCAAATAATAAGTTGAGGGGGAAAAATGTAATTTTCATCTCAGACTTTTTTTCAATGCCTCTCAACACGGCTTCCTGAGAGAAAGATGAGACAAAGGCAGGTTAAAACATTTATTACCTTGTCACTCTTCTTTTTTTCTAAAAGGTATCAGGATGCTGCCAGAAAGAGAAGGCCCAAGAGGTTTTGTGCCCCTCTCATCACCGCCACTCCTGAAGCCCAGGCTCAGAGTTTGAGGGTGGGATGAGGGTCTGGTTTTGGGGAGGGGGTGTCTTTCCTTCTCACATTGAAGTCATCCTCTGTCTTAAAATTCATTCACAGAGTACTGGAGATGAGGGGGCTCCTAAACAACAGAGATTTCTGTTTTTTCTTTTTTAAGATTTTTATTTATTTATTCATGAGAGACATACAGAGAGAGAGGCAGAGACACAGGCAGAGGGAGAACCAGGCCCCCTGCGAGGAGTTGGATAGGGACTCAATCCCAGGACCCCGGGGTCACGACCTGAGCCAAAGGCAGACATCCAACCACTGAGCCACCCAGGTACCCCAACAACAGATTTCTTTCTCAAAGTTCTGGAGGCTATGAATCCCTGATCAAGATACCAGTGTGGTGGGTTCTGGTGAGAGCTTGCAGATGGCTTTCTTTCTCCTTTTCCTTTCCTTTCCTTTCCTTTCCTTTCCTTTCCTTTCCTTTCCTTTCCTTTCCTTTCCTTTCCTTTCCTTTCCTTTCCTTTCTTTCTTTCTTTCTTTCTTTCTTTCTTTCTTTCTTTCTTTCTTTCTTTCTTCAATGATTTTATTTATTTATTTATTTGAGACAGTGAGAATATTTGAGCATGAGCAGTGGGAGACGCAGAGGGAGAGGGAGAAGCAGATTCCCCGCTGAGCAGGGAGTGCTACTGGAAGGGTGGGGGTGATGAGGGATCCCAGACCCCAGGATCATGACTGGGGCCACCCAGGCGCCCCAGAAGGCTGCTTTCTTATCATGTCCTCACATGGTGGAAAAGTAGCTAGCCAGCCCCATGGCCTCTTGTATCAGGGCACTAACCTCATTCATGAGGGCTCCACCCTCATGTGTCCCATCACCTCCTGAAGGCTCCACCTCCCTAAGACCATCATCTCAAGGGTAGGGGTTGGGGGAGATGTTGAAGGACACAAAGGTTCTGTTCGTAGCACCCTCCTTCCCAGAGCCCCCTGGTTCACACAAATGGATCTCAGAGGATGGATCAATCAGCCCTGTCTCCCCCAGAGCAGACAGGTGCTGAGGCAGACTCACTCCAGCAAGTTGCAGGGCTCCTCCAGTGGGCAAGTGGGCTTCGGCCCCTGTGGGCCAGCTGAACTGGAGAGCACTCCCTCCGAGTCTCACTCTCCCCTCCTCCTTTCCTCCCCACCTTCCGCAGGTGTCCCACCTGATGGCGGTGTGAAGGCTCCCCTCACGTTCTCCGGTTTCCTCCCCCAAGACTCCCTTTCCTGTCCCATTCCATTGTGCTTCTGCTCCTTGGCCCATCTCAACGCACACAGTTTCCCTCTGCCAGGCATGCTATGAAAAAGGACCCGAGGGGATCCCTGGGTGGCGCAGTGATTTGGCGCCTGCCTTTGGCCCAGGGCGCGATCCTGGAGACCCGGGATCGAATCCCATATCAGGCTCCCGGTGCATGGAGCCTGCTTCTCCCTCTGCCTATGTCTCTGCCTCTCTCTCTCTCTGTGTGTGACTATCATAAATAAATAAAAAAAATTAAAAAAAAAGAAAAAAGAAAAAAGAAAAAGGACCCGAGGGACGCCTGGGTGGCTCAGCGGTTGAGCAGCTGCCTTCGGCTCAGGGTGTGATCCCGGGGTTCTGGGATCCGGTTCTGCATCTGGGTCCCCTCAGGAGGAGCCTGCTCCTCCCTCTGCCTCTGTCTCTGCCTCTCTCTGTGTGTCTCTCATGAATAAATAAATACAAATTTTAAGGAAAAAAAAAAAAAGACCGAGGCCAGGGTTAGCAGGGGCCAGATCTGCCTTTGGAGCTGGCGTTTTTCCTTGTGTGCTTATATTAAAGAGAGGAAGAGAAGGAAAGAGAACGAAAAGGCTGGCTCTAGATGAGTGGTCCGGCCAGGGAAGGCTTCTCTGGGAAGGTGGCGTTGGAGCAGAGGTGCAGAAAAATAAATCGGCTTACAATCAACCAGTGAGATCCGAGACGCCAGCTGCAGCAACCAAGGCAGGTACGTGTGGCAGACGCAACTGATCAAAATAGAAGGTAATTTACGGAAGAATGTGCATGGCATGACACATTCATGTAACATTACAAATAGGCACAGTCCCCTGTTAGAGACTTAATGGGTTTCTAACTAGTTAGGAAAGATATAAAAAAACGAGAAGAGGAGTGATACATACCTAATTCAGGGTAGTTGTCACCAAGGGGGGGCAGGAGCAGTAGAGGGAGGGAAATGGTTACCAGATGGGGAGGGCGGGAGAGGGGAGAAGGAAAAAAGGAAGGGAGGGAGGGGGAGAAGAGGGAAAGAGAGAAAGGGGGAGGATGGAAGGATGGAAGGAGAAAGAAATAAAGGAAGAGAAAAAAGAAAGAAAGAAGAAAGAAAGAAAGAAAAAGAAAGAAAGAAAGAAAGAAGAAAGAAAGAAAGAAAGAAAGAAAGAAAGAAAGAAAGAAAGAAAGAAAGAAAGAAGAAAGAAAGAAAGAAAGAAAAGAAAGACTAAAGCAAGCAAAGCAAGTGAGCAAGCAGGCTAAGGACATTACTCTGGAAGCAGAAGTTTCTTCTGAGTGAAGCCTGCGTGGTGCTTAAAATACCAGAAGTAAACAGTTTCTGGTCTTCGGGCACATCCTACATCTACAATCCTAGAAGGAAAAGCCTGAGAGTCTGCGATGATCCCTCACCTGCCCGGCTTTTCTCTATAGCTCAGTCTCGCTGGTGGGCCGGAGCCTGACCCCGAGCACGTTTTGGAGGCAACTTTGAAGCTCCGTGATTTTTGCCTCTGCCTCTGCCGCCCGAGCTCTGCTGCATGTGCCGGGTCTATACAAGTGCTAACAATGCTCCCAACCAAAGGCTTGGACGAGAAGGGCTGGCCCGGTTGCCCGGTAGCCACTAGATTTCAGGGCTCCAGTAAGGAGCAGCCTTCACGCCCCTTTCCCTGGGGCCGTGGCTGGCATTTCTAGGATAGACTCAAATTTAAGCAAACAGTAGACAGTAGAAGCGGCGTAAAGAAGTTAGGAAAGTTCCTGTCACTCCTTCTTTCAGCTGCCTTTCTCTTTCCCCATCTTTCACTTGATTCTGTCTAATATTTTATTTTGTTTTTTTTTTTTTTTGAAGTAGGCCTTGCACCCAACGTGGGGCTCAAACTCACCACCCCAAGTTCAAGAGTCACGTGCTTTACAGACTGAGCCAGCCAGGCGCCCCTCACTTGATTCCTTCTGTACGTTCTCCCCTCTCCGCTGGCCCCTGTTCCAGTTGTGACAGCTGTAGAAGTCACCTCCATCTTCTTACATTTTATTGTAATTCTCTGTTGATGTGCCTCTTGTCCTTCTTTAGAATGTTAGCTCATTCTTTTGAAAGTTGGATCAAAGGGCGTCTGGGTGGCTCAGTGGGTCTGCCTTTGGCTCAGGTCATGATCCCCAGGTCCTGGGATGGAGCCCCTCTCCCCTGGGGCTCCCTGCTCAGCAGGGAGTCTGCTTCTCCCTCTCTCTCTGCCCCAACCCCCACCCCTGCTTCTGTGCTCTCTCTCAAATAAATAAATCTTTAAAAAAAGTTGGACAGGAATAGATCATCAACTTGATAGAAAAATACACACGATGTGACTAGAAGGGTTATAGAAAATCATGCAAATGGCCTTGAAACCTATGAAAAGACATTCGATCTTGCTAATAATAGAAGAATATAAATTACTATGTTACTACTTCTTATCTGTCACATGGACACAAACCCACAAGTTTGACAACATACTCTGTGGGTGAGGTCGTGTGGAAACAGGCATTTTCATACATTCACGGTTGGAATACAAAATGGTGCAGCCAGTATGGGGGGAAATTTGGCAATATCAAACAAATTTATAGGTTTTCACCCTTTGGTCTTGGAACTGCACTTCTAGGAATGGATCCCAAAGATATTACTGCAAAATATATGAGAAGATGTATGCAGAAAGCTGTATTTTGCAGCAGTTTTTTTTAAGATTTTATTTTTTTATTTCTAAAAGTTATTATTGCTAAGTGATTTCTATACCCAACGTGGGCCTCAAACTCACAACCCCGAGATCAAGAGTTGCCTGCTCCACCAACGGAGCCAGCCAGGCGCCCCTGTAGCAGTTTCTGTAATAGCAAAAGATTAGAAGCAACCCACATACCATTAATAGAGGACTGGCTGAATAAAATGAAAGTCATCTCCAAATGTTATGGCTTATACTGGCATAAGGACATATAGAACAATGCAATAGCATACAATAGAGGACCCAGAAATAAACCCTCACATAGATAGTTAACCGACTTTTGACAAGGTGCCAAGACTATTCAATGGAGGGATCCCTGGGTGGCGCAGCGGTTTGGCGCCTGCCTTTGGCCCAGGGCGCGATCCTGGAGACCCGGGATCGAATCCCACGTCGGGCTCCCGGTGCATGGAGCCTGCTTCTCCCTCTGCCTGTGTCTCTGCCTCTCTCTCTCTCTCTCTGTGACTATCATAAATAAATAAAAATTAAAAAAAAAAAAAAAGACTATTCAATGGAGAAAGGACAATCTCTTTAACAAATGATGCTGGGAAAATTGAATCCACATGCAGTGGATGAAGTTGAACCCCTAACTCACACCATACCCCCAAATTAACTCAAAATGGAGCGATGACCTAACTATAAAACTTTAAGGAGAAAACAAGAGTGAATCTTGGTTAGGCAATGACTTTTCAGATATGACATCAAAAGCACAAGCAACCAAAACAAAAATTAAGTTTTTTCAAAATTTAAAACTTTGGGGTTTTTTTTCTTTTTTTTCCCAAAAATTAAAAACCTTTGTGCTGCAAATGATACCATCAAGAAAGTGAAAAGATGCCATGCCTGGGTGACTCAGTCAATTAAGTGTCTGCCTTTGGCTTAGGTCATGATCCCTGGGTCCTGGGATTGAGCTCGGCATCTGGCTTCAGGCTCATCAAGGGAGCCTGCTTCTCCCTTTCCCCACGCCCTACCCCCCATCATGGCTTGCACTTGCTATCTTTCTTTCTCTCAAATAAATAAATAAAAATCTTTTTTTTTTTTAAGTGAAAAGACAACGCATAGACTGAGAGAAAATTGTCACAAATCATACATCTGATAAGGGACTTATATCCAGAATATATAAAGAACTCTTACAACTCAATAATAAACAGAGAAAAAAAAATAAAAAATAAATAAAAAATAAAAAAATAATAATAAAGAGACAAATTAAATTACCCAATTAAAAAATAGATAAAGGAGGGGCACCTGGCTGGCTCACTTGAAGGAGTGTGCAACTCCTTGATCTCAGGGTCATGAGTTTGAGCCCCATGTTGGGTATAGAATTTACTTAAATAAATAAAAACCTTAGGGATGCCTGGATGGCTCAGCGGTTTAGCACCGCCTTCAGCCCAGGGCGTGATCCTGGAGACCCGGGATTGAGTCCCACGTCGGGCTCCCTGCAAGGAGCCTGCTTCTCCCTCTGTCTGTGTCTCTGCCTCTCTCTGTGTCTGTGTCTTTCATGAATACATACATAATCTTTAAAAAAAAAAATAATAATAATAAATAAAAACTTTGAAAAAAATGAGTAAGAGACTTGGATAGAGGGGATCCCTGGGTGGCTCAGCGGTTTGGCGCCTGCCTTTGGCCCAGGGCGCGATCCTGGAGACCCGGGATCGAATCCCATATCAGGCTCCCGGTGCATGGAGCCTGCTTCTCCTTCTGCCTATGTCTCTGACTCTCTCTTTCTCTCTATGTCTATCAAGAATAAATAAATAAATAAATAAATAAATAAATAAATAAATAAATCTTAAAAAAAAGAGAGACTTGGATAGAATATATAAAAGGTGAATAAGTATAAGAAAATATGTCATCTGGGAGATGCAAATCAAAACCACAGTGAGCTACCACTTCACACCCATTAGGATAGGATGTAATTAAAAGACGGACAATAGCAAGTCTTGGCAAGGACGTGGAGAAATTGGAACCTTGTACACCACTGATGGAAATGTAAAATGATGCAGCCACTTTGGAGAGCAGTTTGGCAGTGCTCCAAAATGTTAAATAGAGGGGCACCTGGGTGGTTCTGTAGTTGGGCATTTGCATTCTGCTCAGGGTGTGATCCCGGGGTCCTGGAATTGAGTCCCGCATCAGGCTCACCGTAGGGAGCCTGCTTCTCCTTCTGCCTATGTCTCTGCCTCTCAGTGTGTCTCTCATGAATAAATAAATAAAATCTTAAAAAAAAAAGTTAAATGGAAAATTTCCGTTAAGTCTGCCCTGGCCACTCTTAGGTGTGTACCCGAGAGACGCAAAGACATACATCACAGAAAAACTTGTACATGTGCATAGCAGTATTATTCATAAGGGCCAAAAAATAGAAACTAGATGCCCATCAACTGAAGAATGGATAAATGAGAAAATGTGGTCTATCTATCCAATGCAATCTGATTCAGCAATAAAAAACAAGGTAGGAGTGGCACGTGCTACATCACAGAAGGACTGTAAAAATGCGATGCTGAGTGAAGAAGCCAGACACACAAGGCCACATATTGTACGATTCCATGTATAGGCAACGTCTAGAGCTGGCAAATAAATCCACAGAGTCCCAAAGTAGATTAGTGGTTGCCAGAGGCTCCAGGGAGGATGGAGAGAGGGGAGTATGGGGCTTTTCTGGGGAGGGATGTAAGTATTCTAACTTGATCATGGTGATGGTTGCACAACTCTGTGACTCTACTAAAACCATCGAATTATACACTTCAAGTGAGTGAATTTTATGGCATGTGAATTATATTTCAATAAAGATGTCAAAAAAAGAAACTTCTCGTTTGGCTGGGTTACAAAGGCAAGCATCCCTTAAAAGCAAGGACCACTCAGAAGCTGTTTCCTGGGGTGCCTGGGTGGCTTAGTTAGTTAAGCATCTGACCTCAGCTCAGGTCATGATCTCCATGACATTGAGCACCGTGTAGGGCTCCGCACTCAGCAACGAGTCTGCTTGTCCTTCTCCCTCTGTCCCTCCCCCTTCCCCTGCTTGTGCGCGCTCTCTCTCTCAAATAAATAACATCTTAAAAAAAAGAAGCAGTGTTTCCTGTTATGACATACCCTGAAAGTCCCACATTGCCATTCTCATCACACTTCCTCTGCCCCGCACATGCTCCAAATCTTCATAGGCGGGAAATCCTTGAGTGAGTGTAAACCAAGGAACCCCATTGAAATGCCTGCAGAGGGCTTTATGTTTCACAAAGAACCTGCACACGAGCAGTTTGGGCCCACTGCTCATGCGTGCCCGTCTTGGGGTGACATGTGGACTGAACAGGGCCCCATGGAAAGAGGCGGGCGCTGCTCTGCGTCAGACCGTTACAACGTCTTCTGACTTTTCAAAGAGAAGCCAGTAATCCAGGTTTTATGTGAGCTCTCGCAATCATTCATGACATTGATAAAAGCGTTCTCTAGGCCAAATAAAGCCATCCCGGTTAGGCCCCGGGGCTCACCAGTTCGCCAACTCTGGTGTCCATCCTGGGGATTTTTTTTTTCATTCGCACAAAAATACGGCAAAAAATTGCTAGAATTGTGCATGGTCTGGCTGATTCGCCCCCCATGTAGGGGCAGAGAGACCACTTCAAGAGCCTCTGACTCAAATGTTCCCCAGAGAAACAGTGCAGTGAGGCCAGCAATCCTGGGGTCTTTGTTAATTTCCTGGTAAATAAATAAGTGAATCCAGTGTACAGCAGGAGTTTAAAAAATTCTTTTAATTTAAAAATTTTAAATTTTTTATTATACAAATGAACTGTAAGCCCATGAGGGGGGGAGGCGAGGTTTTGGTGATTACGCCTTCAACTTTCTTTCTCTGTGCATCTATTTATTTTGTTTTTTTTTTAATGTGCTTTAGAAGCAAGTTTTAAAAGAATAATATATGGCAAACACCTTTTTTTTTTAAGGATTTTATTTATTTATTCATGAGAGATCCAGAGAGAGAGAGAGAGAAGAGAGGCACAGACACAGGCAGAGGGAGAAGCAGGCTCCATGCAGCGAGCCCAACGTGGGACTCGATCCCAGGTTTCCAGGATCACGCCCTGAGCTGAAGGCGGTGCTAAACTGCTGAGCCACCAGGGCTGCCCATCAATGTAAGTATACGTCTTTGTCAATATTTTTGATGATCGACATGGTATTTTATTGTACTAGGATGTATTTAATCAACACCCTGCTATACCAGTAAGGAATAACTTTGGATTTGAGAACCAAAACCAAAAGGGTGAACAACAGCAGCACATGAATAAAATAATAGTGGCTTAAATAAAACAGAAGATATAAAAAAATAAGATAGATGTTTAAATCTCATTGACATCAGGGAGGTCTAGAGGTAAGCAGTGTTGTGTTGCCGTACCATCTCTTGGCTCTGTTTCTCTCCACACATTTCTTTTACCTCATGGTTCAATGAAGCTGCCAGAGTGCTGGTCATCATATCCACATTCCAGAGAGCAGGGGGAAGGAAGGGACAAGTCACAGCTGCCTCCTTTACGAAATCTCCCAGAAGTCATCTCCAACAGCTCCATTTATATGCCATGGATAAGAACTTAGTCATACACTCATAGCTAGCTGCAAGAGAGACTGGAAATACAGCCTTGACTCTGGGCATCCTGTGCCAGTTTAGAAATCCTAGTGTCCAAACTGTGGCCTCTATTCTTTTTTTCTCTTTTTTTTAAGTAGGCCCTATACTCAACATGGGGCTTGAACTCACAACCCTAAGATCAAGAGTTGCATGTTGTACTGACTGAGCCAAACACATGCCCCTAAATTGTGGCTTCTAGATACCATTTTCTACTGAAAAGAATCAGGGTCTCTTGGACAACTGACTGATTCCAGACCTGGAACAGAAAGTACAAGCTAAGTCTGGAACATCTTATATTAGAAAACAAAGAAACTTTCAAAGCTTGACATGGATTATGTGAAATAAGCATCTCTCTTGTCAGGCAACTATTATTATAGCCTTTCTGTGCCACATAACCGTCCTTAATCCTGACTAATACAGCAGTTTACCTTTAGAATGAGTAGCAGAGGGGGCACCTGGGTGGCTCAGTCGGTTAAGCATCTGCCTTTGGCTCAGGTCATGATCCCGGGGTCCTGGGATCCAGCCTCACATTGGGCTCCCCACTCAACTGGGAGACTGCTTCTCCCTCTCCCTCTGCCCCTCCCCCTACTTGTGCTCACGCACGCTCTCGCGCTCTCTCTCTCTCTCTGTCAAATAAATAAATAAAATATTTTTTTAAAAAAGAAAGAATAGTAGCAGAGTGCTCACTTTGGCGGCACGTATCCTAAAATTAGAACAATACAAAGATTAGCATGGCCCCTGCTCAAGGATGAGACACAAATTTGCAAATTCGTGAAGCGTTCCATTTTGTTTTATGTGGTAGCTACACTTGTGGCGAGCATAACATAACATAGAAGTTGAATCACTAGGGACGCCTGGGTGGCTTGGCTGTTGGGTGCCTGCCTTGGGCTCAGGTTGTGATCCCAGGATCCAGGATCGAGTCCCACATCGGGCTCCCCAAGAGGAGCCTGCTTCTCCCTCAGCCTATGTCTCTGCCTCTCTCTCTCAGTCTGTGTCTCTCATGAATAAATAAATAAATCTTAAAAAAAAAAGTTGAATCACTATGTTGTACACCTGAAACTACTAACATTGTTACATTACTCAAAAAAAAAAAAAAATGAATGAATAGTCGGGGGAGGGGGGTGGGGCGGGAAGCAAACAGAATATGGTTAAATCTGCATTTCAACCCAGGTCTGAGTTCAAATCCATTGCCTCCTCTGTAGTTTAGAGTAAGAATGATGCCTAGGGTTGCCTGAAGGATTAAATGAGATCATATAAGTAAATGGCTTAGGCCAATGCTTAGCATGATGAATGGATTCCGTGCTGAAGACATGCCAGCTGCTGTAAGGCTTGCTATTATTTTCACGGGTATCTCAAACTCAAAACTGTTCAACATCGACCTCATGATAGTACTTCCTCAAGGGCTCCTCCGCCAGGGCTCCCTGTCTGATGAATGACTGCACCACCCTCCCGGCTGTGCATCCCATAAACCAGGGGGTCGTCCTCTCCTGCTCACAATCGTTCTAACTGATAACCAACTGTACTGCCCTCCTAAACACCTCCACTCTGTGTCCTTCTGGCCACCTGTATGGCTCCTCCCTCCTTCTGTCTCCTTCCTTCTCCATCCACCTTGCTTCCTGAGAGTTTTTTTCAGAGGCAAATCCCATCGAGTCACTCCTGCTCTCGATTTTCTAGAACTTTCTATGGTTTTGACAGACTAGTGGACCCTAAGACCTGTATAGTCCAGCTCTTGCTTCTCTTCACTCCTCCTGCCCCTCCGCCTTTTCTCCCTTCACACATGCATTCCCTCTACCTGGAAATACTTGCTCCCTTCTACCCTCACTCTGGTGGAATTTCTTTCTTTTTTTTTAAATCTATTTATGAGAGATACAGAGAAAGAGGCAGAGACATAAGCAGAGGGAGAAGTAGGCTCCCTGTGGAGAGCCCGATGTGGGACTCAATCCCAGGACCCCAGGATCACGACTTGGGCCAAAGGCAGACGCTCAACCGCTGAGCCACCCAGGCGTCCCACACTCTGGTGGGATTTCAAGTCTCAGCTTAAGTTTACTTTTCCAGGGGAACTGTATCCAACTTCTCTATCCCTCTTTATAAACTTTTCTGCCCTGCACACATTTCTTTTTTCTTTTTTCAAAAGATTTTCTTTTTGTAAGTAATCTCTATACCTAACATGGGGCTTGAACTCACAACCCCAAGATCAAGAGTCACATGTTCTCCCCACTGAACCAGCCAAAAGCCCCACATTTCTTTTTAAGTAAATTAGTGATCATGCACATGATTACACAGAAACATATGTGGTTGTGTGTACGTTTAAAGATTTATTTACCTGAGAAAAAGAGAGCACATGCTTGCACATGCACGCCTGGTGGGAAAAAGGTTAGAGGGAGAAAATCTTCAAGCAATCTTTTCGCTGAGCAGGGAGCTTGAAGTGGGGCTCGATCCCACCACCCCTGAGACCATGACCTGAGCCCAAACCAAGAGTCAGACACTCAATCGACTGAGTCACCCAGGTGCCCCTGTGGTTGTGCGTTTATTATCTTTTCACCCCGCTAGACTGGAAGCTCTGGGAAGGCAGCATTGTCTCCCTTACTCTGTTTCTATTGCTCAAGTACCACACAAGCAACATTCTCTCAACTGTTCTTATTGAAATGTAACATATAAAAAAGTATACAAATTATAAATGTGGGGATCCCTGGGTGGCTCAGCGGTTTAGCGCCTGCCTTTGGTCCAGGGCACGATCCTGGAGTCCCGGGATCGAGTCCCACGTCGGGCTCCCGGCATGGAGCCTGCTTCTTCCTCCTCCTGTGTCTCTGCCTCTCTCTCTCTCTCTCTACGTCTATCATGAATAAATAAATAAATAAATCTTAAAAAAATAAATTATAAATGTACACATTGATGAATACATGAATTTTCACAAAGAGAGCAGACCCATGTAACCAGCACCCAGACAAAATAGAACATGACCAGCACCGCAGAAGGCCCATTCTGCCCCCTTCTCGTTGCCCACCCCCTCCCCCGGGATAGATAACTCCTAGCATGTTGCCTAGCATGATAGATTAGTCTGCCAGGTTTTTATATTTTATATAAATGGAAGTATACTCTGCGTATCCTTTTCTTTGGCTTCTTTTGCTCAACATGTAGTTTCTGAGATCTGCCTATGTGGTTATGCGTGATTGTAGTTAGTTGACTTTCCTTGCTATGTAGTGTTCCATTCTGTGAACAGTCCACAACTTTTCGATCCACTGGTGTGGTGACAGTTGCCTTATATTTAAATCCTAACAAAAATCTCTTGCTTTGGAGAACACTATCAATGACTATTTTGAACAACAAAGTGGTGTTTGGGGAAGACCCATTAACCCAAAACGGCCTCAATCAATGCTGGTTTGCAGTGCTTAGACAGGTCACCTAACAGAATTGGTTTACAGGGTAAAAAAGGAAAAAAAGGAAGGAAGGAAGGAAGGAAGGAAGGAAGGAAGGAAGGACGGATGCCTGGGTGGCTCAGCGGTTGGGTGTCTGCCTTTGGCTCAGGTGGTGATCCGGGGGTCCTGGGATAGAGTCCTGCATTGGGCTCCCTGTGGGGAGCCTGCTTCTCCCTCTGCCTATGTCTCTCTCTCTCTGTGTTTCATGAATAAATAAATAAAATCTTAAAAAAAGAAACAGAAGGAAGGAAGAAGGGAAGGGAGTTCAGGCTGTTGTAACAGAATACCATAGACTGGATGGCTTATAAACAGATACTTATTTCTCACAGTTCTGGAAGCTGCAAGTCCAAGATCAAGGTGCTGGCAGACTCGGTGTCTGGTGAGAGCCTGCTTCCTGGTTCATAGACGTTAGTCATCTCTTTACTGTGTCCTCACCTGGTGGAAGGGAACAGGGCTCTCACAGAAGCTTCTTTTAGAGGGCACTAATTCCTTTCACGAGGGCTCCACCCTCAGGACCTAATCACCACCCAAAGGCCCACCTCCTAATCACCTCTGGGGTTAGGTTTCAGCATCGAATTTGCCGATGGATGGGGAAGGGAGAGACACATTTGGTCCATTGCAGAGGCAAAGAAGGTTAACCAAGGTTTAGTTATCATCCCTGGTTATGATACAAATATTGGAAGTTATTGTGAATAAGCCCTTTAAGACTTCCTTTCAAAAGCAACAGTCCGTGGGTCGATCGTGAGGGCCATGAACGCACCAAGAAAGAAGGCATGAAAGAAAGACAGAGCCTAATGGTTAGACAATGAGTTCTTGTTTTTTTTTTTTCTTTTTTAAGATTTTATTTATTTATTCATGAGAGACCCACAGAGAGAGGCAAAGATATAGGCAGAGGGAGAAATGGGCTCCCTGAGGGGAGCCCAATGTGGGACTGAATCCCAAGACCCCGGGATTATGACCTGAGCCAGAGGCACACATTCAACCACTGAGCCACCAGGCGTCCCATGCCTACAAATTCTTGAACACCTCTCCTCTCAAGAGATAACGCCAAATTCTCTTTTCCTTGTCTGTGGGCTAGACCTGGTAGCTGGCTTTTAGTGAATAGAATGAAGGGAATATGGCTTGATAAAAGAATAAAGGGGACATAAAGCTGTGTGACTCTGGAGGCTAGGTCACAAGGCACTGTGACATGTAGTTACTCTGTCTCCTGTGCTGTCTCAGAGCACTTACGTCTGGGGGAACTATGCTTGCCATGTTGGTAGCTGCCTTAAGAAAAGGCACACGTGGTGAGTGAGGGAAGCCTCTGGCCACCTGTAGCGAGGCAGCAAGGCCTACCAACAGTGTGTGATACTCTAGCCCTTTTAGCCCTGCAGCCCTGGCCCACATCTAATATTCTAGGCCTACAAGTTTGGGGTAGTCATAAAAGATATTTGGGGACCTTCTCATTAGGAAAACATGGGATCATTTTACTTTTGACCATATAAGACATTTGATTCAGCCACTGGATGGATGGATGGATGGATGGATGGATGGATGAATGGATGGATGGATGAATGAATGAATCTGGGCTTAAGGATAGACCTGGGTGGCTCAGTCAGTTAAGCGTCTGACTCTTGATTTCAGCTCAGGTCATGATCTCAGCGTTGTTAGAACAAGCCCTGTGTTGGGCTCTGCACTCAGCACAAGTCCACGTAGATATTTTCTCCCTCTGTCTTTCCCCAACTTGTGCTAGCTCTTTCTCTCTCTCTCTCAAATAAATAAATAAATAAATAGATCTTTAAAACTGCCCCCAAACCCCACAAATTTGTAATATAGTCATTGCGACCACAAATTCTTTGACACTTTCCTCATTGAGAGGTGGAGTCTATGTTTCCGCCCCTTGTAACCAGGCTGACCTTAAAGAGATTTGCTTGAGCAACAGAACATGGCAGAAGGGACATTCTGGAACTTCCTTTTTTTTTTTTTAATTGAGGTGCAACTGACAATAACATATCCATTTGTTACATTATATATTACATATATTTTTACATTTATATATTACATATATATTGTGAAATGATCACTATAATAAGTCTAGGTAAGATCCATCACCATGTATACAGTTACAAAACTGTTTTTTTCTTGTGATGAGAACTTTTAAGATTTACTTTCTTGCAACTTTGGAATATTCAATACAGTGTTACTAACTACTGTTGCCATGCTGTTCATGATATCTCCATGACTTATTTATTTTATAACTGGAAGTGTATTTCTTATGAGCCCCTTCACCCATTTCGCCCACTCAACATTCTGGAAATTCTAAGGCTTGGTCAGAAGCCTGGCAGCTTCTTCCTTATTCTCTGGAACACCCTCTTTTTTTTTTTTTTTTTTGTGAGAGAGAGAGAGAGAGAGCGCGTGCGTGCGTGCTCTCGAGCATGAGCCGGAGGAGGAGCAGAGGGAGAAGCAGACTCCTTGCTGAGTGTGGAGCCCCAAACAAGACCTGATCCCAGGACCACCCCCCCATCATGAGTCAGATGCTTAACTGACTGAGCCACCCAGGTCCCCCTGGAGCACTCTTTTTGGAGCTGTGAGCCACCATGTATGGGGTCCCACTACCAGAGGTTGCTGTGATGGAGAGCTCACTTGGACACACGACATGAAGACACTAGGATACTGTCTAGAGGTACAAATGCCCTAGGAGCCCCAATCATTTGGATCATCTCATCTGAGTCCCCTGATATTGCCTGGAATAGAGAGACAAGACAGTCCACCAAGCCCTGCCCACACTGCAGGTTCAAGAGCAAAAGAAATGTTTGTTGTTTGTTGTTTTCAGCCACTAAATTTGGAGGCAATTTGTTACATAGCAAAGATAACCAGACCACTAATTGATGTGCCTCTTTAATTAGGAATTAAATAACGAGACCTAGCAGCAGGTCTAACAAATACCATAATTTTGCATTAGTGATGAATGTAATCAATGTATTGAGACATTGGCATCAGCTGTAATGTGATATGAAAATATCTGTGATTTTGATTGGTGACCAAGTCATAGATGCTACTCATACAGCTGTAACTGTTACCTACACGCACGGCCAAAGGAAATGCTAACTTGCAGCTGAAGATGGATGAAAAGAACAATATAAAGATTTCCCATCCAAATTCACAAGTCCCCCGAATTCTAGCTGCAGATCTCAAGTTAAGAAGCCCTATTTTAGAGAGAAATCGGGGCATCCCTTTGATGACTGATTCTGTTCTTCTTAAGAATTCAGTGAAGTTGCTTTTTTATAGACAGCTGAACAGACTGTATTTTTAAATGTGTTTTACCGGAAGCTTTAAAAATACCCATTTTCATTCTTCTCACTTTCTGATGTTCTTTCTCATTTTTCTTCCATGGCAGCTCTTGCTGTTCCTTGGTGCTCTCTCCTCCTCTCCATGCCCAGAACACAGAGGGTCAGGCCCCTGTGCCCCGGTCTGGACCACACAGAAGGTTCTTTTAGGCTTCGGTCATGTCTGCTGCCACCCACTCACTGCCCTGCTCATGAGGGCTTCCTAGAACACAAATGCACGCCCATCCCCTCCAACTCCCAAGTCTACCCAGTGAGCAAAGGGGAGACAAATTTCTATGATAAAAAAACATGCTAGAGGAGTGCCTGGGTTGCTCAATGGTTGAGCATCTGCGTGATTCTGGGCTTCTGGAATCGAGTCCCTCATCAGGCCCCGTCGGGGAACCAGCTTCTCCCTCTGCCTGTGTGTCTGCCTCTCTCTTTGTCTCTCATGAATAAATAAATAAAATCTTTTTAAAAATCCCCCAAAACAAAAAAAAAAACAACACACCAGAAGCAGGCCCCTCTCTCCCGGCCACTATTATTAGGTGACACTTCCGTTACTACTCCCGGGTGCTCAGGCTAGTTCTGGCCTCCCTGGGTTTGCTTTTCCATATCCACTCTCTGGGGACACCTTCTCTCATTCACCCCCAAGCTAACGTGGACTAATCCGTGAAGACCAGCAAGGCCTCCGACGCCTTCTCCAGGAAGCATTTCTTAAGTTCCCCACCCTGAGATGAATTAACCACTTCTCCCTCACTGGCCCACCCATTCTATGGAAGAGTGTATTTTTTTTTCTCACACATTTTATGGAAGGACAGTACACCCACAGAAAAGTGCACGTATCATAAGTGTATCACTCAGTGGATTGTCATAAACTAAAAAGACTTGTCGCACTGTGTGGGCAGCAAGGAACAGAACCTTCTCGGACTTTTGGAGGTGCCTCTGGTGCCTCCTCTTGATCACTATCCCTTCCTCCTAGAGGGTAACTATTATCCTGACCTCTAACTGCCAAGGAGAGTTTTATTTTTTATTTTCATTCTTTTTATTTTTTTTATTTTAAAGATTTTATTTATTCATTCATGAGAGACACACGAGAGAGAGAGAGAGAGAGAGAGAGAGAGAGAGGCAGAGGCACAGGCAAAGGGAGAAGCAGGCTCCACGCAGGGAGCCCAATGTGGGACTTGATCCTGGATCTCCAGGATCACACCCTGGACTGAAGGCGGCGCTAAACCACTGAGTCATCCAGGTGCCCCCCAAGGCAAGTTTTAAAATTCGGGTATGTGGAATCCTACAGTATGAGCCTTTTGACGGCTGGCTTCTCCCACTCAATATCATGCTTATAAGACCCCCTCCATATTGCCATGTGTGATTATGGATCGTTTATTTTCACTGCTGTATAGTATTCTTTTTTTTTAATTTTTATTTATTCATGATAGTCACAGAGAGAGAGAGAGAGAGGCAGAGACACAGGCAGAGGGAGAAGCAGGCTCCATGCACTGGGAGCCCGATGTGGGATTCGATCCTGGGTCTCCAGGATCGCGCCCTGGGCCAAAGGCAGGCGCCAAACCGATGCGCCACCCAGGGATCCCACTGTATAGTATTCTTTGGTGGAAAGACACCGGTTTCTTTCTCTGTTCTGCTGCTGATGGGCATTTGGGTAGTTTCCAATTTGGGGCCATTGCCAATAGTACCGCAGCAAACCCTGCCTTTTGGTGAACACGGGTACACAATTCTGGTTGCGTATATACCCAGTAACCTACAAAAACTTGTTGAAATGTCTGCAACCCTTTATGGTACATCACTATACTTTGTGTCCCGGCTTCCCTCTTCTGGATTGGGAGCATCTTTAACCATGGACCATGTCTTACATTGTTTAATATCCTGGCCGACTAGCTTATAGTAGCTGTTCGATACACATCGTTCAAGTGACTGGATACCGAAGGCTGACAAATTGCTAGAAAAAAAGTATTGTTTCTATGGCCTTCATATTGTCTCATCCTTCTTTTTTTAGATTCTCACAGATTCTGTTTTTTTACTATTTATTATACTTTGGTATTGGTGTGTTACTTTTTTAAAAAAATAAATTTGCTCAAATCCTTTGTGGAAGAGCATGAAATACACACGCATGCACACGTGTGAGCACAGCTTCCCTTTTCCCATCTAAGCTCACAGAAATGAGTGGAACAAAGTAATTTGAATATGTGATGGTTTCCCTACTCTTTTTGAGGAGAGTCTTGGTGACATACCAAGTCCCTGTCCCTGGGACAGGAAGCAACCTGAGTCATTTAGGTCACCCTTCAAATGTTTTATCATTTCGGTCGTTGAAAAATACCATGCACATAGAAAAGTTCTTTTATCTTTGAATCGCACTTCGGGGCATACCTATAGGAGATTCACTCCTCTAAAACTTAGTCATCCTGGTTTTGCTCTTCACGCTTCTAGTGGCTTCTTGTCGGGTATGAATGTGTGTTTTGTTTCATTCTGACTCTATCTCTGAGCATGGTTCCTCTCTGTTAAAAGGGTAATGAATTCTTACAAAGATGTGACTTTCAACTGCAAAGTGATCAAAGAACTATTTAAAAACTGTTTTACTTCTTCTGTTAGTTTATCATCTCTGTTATTGCCGGAAACATTATTTTGCTATATATTTAGTTCACTCTTTGACTCCCCACAATGTGATGTAGGTTGCATTCCTCATGGCTTTTAGATAATGGCTCTCAAGGTTGAGAGAAATGGGTGGGTGTCTTCTTTTGAGGTTAGAAGAGGCACATCTGGGTGAAAGAGAAATGCATTTCATGTCATCAGAACGGTTCAGAGCTACATCCCAGTGCCAAGACTGACTCGTGTATCAGTTATCGATTGCTGCCTAACAAGCCACCCTGCAATTTGGCGGCTTAAAACAACAAACATTTATTATCTCAGCGTATCCATGGGTCACGAATTCTGGAGCAGCTTGGCTGAATGGTTGTGGCTCAGGGACTCTCACGAGGTTGCAGGCAAGATGTTTGTTGGGGTGGTGCCTGGGTAGCTCAGTTGATTAAGTGGCCGAATCCTGACTTTGGCTCAGGTCATGCTCTTGGGGTCTGAGAGTGAGCCTCAAGCTCAGCGGGGAGTCTGCTTGAGATTCTTTCTCTCCCTTTCCCTCTGCGCCCACATCCCCGCCATCCCCACTCTCACACCAGCACACACCCATTCTTTCTCTCAAATAAATAAATCTTAAAAAAGGAAAAAGATGTTGGTTGGGGCTGCCATCATCTGAGGGCGGTGCTGGGGCTGAAAATCTTCTGAGATGGTTCATTCCCAAGATGGCCTCAGTTCATTGACACAGGGCTGCTTGAATGTGAGCAAGACTGGGCCGCTGGCTTCCCCCAGACAGCAACGAGGAAGCCACAACACCTTGTATATCCCACTCATGGATGTCCCAGCTACAGCCACATTCCAGCCATTAGAAGTGAGTCACTGAGTGCCGCCCACAACTATGGGAAGGAAAAATCAGGCACCACCTTTTGAAGGGAGGAGAATCAAAGAATTTGTGGGTGTATTTAAAAAAACCACCAGAGATGGTAAAGAAGTTAACTGGATCCCATCAACTGTTGAGGCAATGTGGACAGTGACTACGTATTTCCCTCTCCTCTAATCAGATGACAGAGCGGAGAATGCAGAGCGGTTAGAAGAGAAGCAGCGTGGGATTTATGTTCAACTTGGAACCTGAGGTTAAGAAAATAATTCCACCTGAAGAGGATGGCCTTGGAGCTCCAGTTGTCATAGCAACTATAAACAGGATTAGAAAAAGGCTCTGTGGGGGTCTGTCTGGGGTGTAAGCAAATTCGCCCTGGAGATCTGGAGGGCCCAGAGCTTGCATACCGGCTTCCACTTGCTAGCTGGCCACAAATACCATCCACACAGCACGAGGAACCGCTGACCAATGTCAAAGGAGGATTCTCAAAAGAAGGCTCTCGAACAAATGTAAAATGAACCCATGTCGAAGATTTTCTTTAACCCATTAATAAAATGAAGAGAGGGGCAGGATATTCCAACCCCTTCAGAGGAGGATTCCAAGAACAGAAACACATATAGGTAGGGAATATTGAAATGCATTTGCAAATGAATGCAAAACTGGCTTTTGGGGTTGGGGTTGGGGGTTATCCGTCCCTCAGAAAGAAGTTTATTTGCTTGTTTGTAGGCAGGGAGTGTTCACCGCTATTAGGTATCTGGGCCTTCTTCAGTTGTAAAATAGCCTGGTCAAAGACAAAGGGTCAGGGATCCCAGTAGGTTCAGACAACCCCACCCACCCCCCTCGGGCTTCAACATTCCAGTGAAAGAATAGCCAGTAATCTCTTGATTATTCCAAACCCATAAATTTGTCCTTACACCTGGTAACCTCAACTCCCTTGAGATGGCAAAACACGTCCCTCAGAGGGGGTCCTCTTAACCTCGGGAAGGTTGAGAATTGAACAGGGAGCATGTGAAATCAATCGAACGTACTGTAGCGATAGGTGGGCGTTCCGTTAAGGAACAAGCTGCGTATGCCACTTGACTGTAAGGTTTGTGAAAACTTGGGAGTTAGCAAAGAATCTGACAGACAAGCCTTATGATTCCGACTTGAAATTGTATCACAGACTTTAAGCTTGCAGTTTTCAGGTAAAAGGAATTAAGATTTGACTTGGAAAGCAGAGGGGCAATTGTTGAAGACAACTGGAGCTTCACTATATTTACAAATTTAATTGATTTGATTTACAAATGTTGGAGTCCTCAGGGAGGTTTTGCTTATTAGGGTCATAAGTTTGTCCATTCAAGCGTTCATTTGAATGCTTGAAAAGAAGATAAAAATGAAATATACATATATACATATAAATATGTCTATTACAGTCTAAGAGGTTTAGGTGGGGCAGCTGGCTGGCTCAGTCCCTGAGGCCCGTGACTCTTGATCTCCAGGTCATCAGCTCAGGCCTTGTGTTGGGTGTAGAGATTACTTTAAAAATGTAAACCCCCCCCCCAAAAAAAAACCCAAACGTTTAGGAAAAATTAGCTGAAGTTATATGAGTGGGACAGTTTAAGAACATTTAGTCTGGAAACAAAAAGAATAATTTGTCTTATCGAGTCACCTTGCCGTGATTAAGCCTTTGTCAAAGACAGCTCTGAAAATGACGGCTTTCAGTTCATATAAAAATAACAAGGTTAATACGCAGAAGTTAGAAACTCGTGAAAGTCGAGATTTTAAAGTCTGGAACTCTGACAAATCAATAGCAATCCAAAACCCAAAGGTAAAACGGTCTTTTCTCTACTCACAGCCACAAACTTACTGGGATGTCGAGTAATTCCCGGGGACGGCTGGGAGGAAGGAAGAGATGCGGAAGGGACAGCACGGGACGAGTGAGACGTGGAGCAAAACACGAAGGCACGTAGCCTATTTTCGTTTAAAATGAGTTATGTGTCAGTTTTTAAACAGAGCTCCAAGATTCTTTGACTCACCTCCCACTGAGGGATAAGAGGGAGGGGCCGACACCTTCTCCCCCTGGAATCCGGGCTCTGTGGCTTCTGGGCCAATAGAACATGGCAGCAGGAACACTGCTAGCTTCCAGGCAGCTTCCCCTTCCCCTCTCTTGGGTGCTCGCTCTTGGCAACCAGCCACCATGCTGTGAGGAGGCCCAAGTGATCTTTGGAGAGGCCCACACAGAGGAGAAACAGAGCCAGCACCAACTTGCCAACCATGTGCGTGAGCCATCTTGCAAACGGATCCTGGAGCTGCTGTCGAGCTGCCCCAGCTGACCAGGTGGCGGTGCAGAGGTGAGCTGTCTCTGCCAAGCCCTGCCCCGACTGCAGATTCTTGGGCAAAATAAATGATGATTATTGTTTACACCACTAAGCTTTGAGGTGGCTTTACACAGTAATAGATAACCAAAACAGGATATAACTTACACATAGTAAAGTGTACAAATCCTAAGTGTACAGCCTGATGAATTTTTACATTTCGATATAACCATGTAGCCATCAATCAGATTAGATACAGAATATTTGCATCTCCCCTGAAGGTTCCCTTAGTCAAACGGCTTCTTGA
Organism: Canis lupus baileyi; assembly: GCF_048164855.1. Lineage (NCBI taxonomy): Eukaryota > Metazoa > Chordata > Mammalia > Carnivora > Canidae > Canis > Canis lupus. Next base: position 90,461,432 of record NC_132876.1, read on the forward strand.
AATACTACCCAGGCACCTGAACTATTAGCCTACAGCTCTGGGCAGCTCAGCATTTATTTTTTCTCAGAGACGTTTCCCAACGAAAGGGGATTAGAAACATTCTCTCCAGCGTCCATCGATGAAATAAAAACAGGCTATGATGTGCAGGCCAGAAAGGAGCCGAGGCTCAAATGGAAGACAACCAGACTGCAGGCTGTAACCTCTGGGAAGTAGGTCGGCAGGAAAATGAGCTGATCTGCTCTTCGACTCCCCATCAGCAGAGTCACCTCGTAAAATGCAAGCACATAGGGTGCTGTCTTAATACCTGTGGTCAGGCCTGCGAGGCCTGATTTGGTACGTATAATCCTAACTGCCCAAAGCAACTGAGGCCAAAAAGGCTTTGGGGAATCTTTGAGTTGGGCGGAGGAGACTCCCCCTCCAAAATCTGCTGCACCAACTGCTTTACTTCAAACTGTGGGCTGATTTCCATTAATCACACTTGGCCCTAATTACCCTGGAGCAGCCTTTCTTCCTTGGGCCTGGGGCAGGAATTTTAAGGGGCTCCTGACAAAGCAGGTCCCTGAGACCAAACAATAGTGGAGACTCCAAGAAGAGGCAGGGTGAGGAAGCGTCCATGCCCGCTCCTCTCTTTCCGGAGACCCAGGTTCCAGGCCGGCTTGTGATCTCCCCAGGTAGGAACCCGAGTTCCTTCACTAAATAGATTTTCCTTTTGTTGTCACATTAATTTGCAACTCATTAATAGTGACAGAAGTGAGGTACTGCACCGATGCTATTTGCATATTCATGAGTGACTTATTATTAAACAAATAAGATTTTCCTATCTTCGCGAGCACCCAAAGTAAGGCTGAACAGTACATTACACCGGCCCCGATGCTTTATTCTCTCTTTAATATGTTAATAGATTCAGTTGATTTCTTTAAGTAAATACGCATCTATAAAACAACACGTACTTTATAAAAAAGAAATCATTTAAATAATAATCCATTAGCAAAGTTGGCAACAATTTAAGAGGAACAAACCATTAATACCAACGCGTGAGAATCAATTTGCGAATTTTAACTCGATTGGGTGGTGGGTTGCGGACGGCCGAGGAGGACGACCTGTGAAAGCGTGGGAGCGCTTAAAAAAAATATATATATATATATATTTTTATATATATATATATATTTTTATATATGATATATATATGAGTTTCCGGAGACAGGTACTCGAATTTTCCGCGTCTTTCGGGTGCAAGTTCCCAGTAGGGCGAACACTGCCTGCGTCCCGACCGGGATCGGCGTCTTTCCGGCGTCCGCAGGGCACCGGACCTGGGAGCTGAAGGCAGGCCCGAGCGCCTCGCCGACTCGGCCGCTTTCCCAGTGTTCGTCGACCCCGGATTAGCACCCGGTTCAGCGGGGTGGGGGCGGAGCGGGGCCTAGTCTCTCTCGGCGAGACTCCGCCACCCGGCCGGGACTGGTGGCCTCCCCTCCTAGCCGCCCCCAAGTCGGGCATGGCTTTCGTCACAGCCGGCTCTTTCCTGCCCGGGTCAGGGCGGGTTCCCCCCGCGGCGGCGCGGAGCGCGGGGCCAACCGCGCACCCTTATCTCGGCCGAGTCAGACACTCGCCGCGCGGAATCTGTTGACATTTACTATTGTTCGCAGGAGTCCGGAGCACGGGCGGGGGCGGGATGGAGGCGAGGAGAGGGAGGGCGGCGAGTGTGGGGCAGTCGGCCCGAGTGTGTGTTTTGTGTGAGCTCGCGAAGGTGGGGGGGGGGGGTGTGCGCGCCGGCTCCACGGAAAAGAAAAGTGGCCCGCGGGCCCGGAAGCTTCCGAGCCGGCTGACCGGGCTACGCCGGGAATTGTGGCGGTGCCGGGCGCGCCGAACGGGAGATGGGGCAGCCGGCGGTGGGGTCCGCGGTCGGAGGGGGTTGGTTCCAGCCGCACGGCCCCCGGTGACCCGCAGGACACAAGTGCATTTGTGCCGAGCCGTGGCGGGGATTAAAGTGCCATACGGCCCGAGCGAGGGGGGCGAGGCGGGTGGAAAACAACTCCCCGCGCGCACAAAGCGCGCATTGTTCCAGCCACCTCCATTATGCCGCGCTGCAGCCAAGAGCCCGTTTCGCAACTGCCCGCCCGGCGCGCGCGCGCGCGCGCACGCACACACAGACCGCCACACACACACGCGCGCGCGCGCACACGCACACACAAGCACGAATTCCCCCGGGCCGAGGCCAGGGGTGGGTGCGCTCTGCTGGGACTGGGAGAGGCCGCTGGGGCCGGGGTGAGAGGGGCTGGTGCTCGTCGGCTCAGGGCTGGGCTTTTTAATGTCTTCTCCCTCTAATTTCCTCCCCGGCACTTTTCCTTTCCTCCGTCTCTCCAGGCCTACCCCGAGCGCACCCCGGAGCCTCGAGCTCCCCAGGAGAAGCGGCGACGGCGGGTGTGGGGATCAGGGAGGGGCGCTCTCAGCCGCTGTCACCCGCGGATCGCAGCCCCAGGCGTGCAGCGCTTGCCGGCTCTGCTGGGGACACGTGCTCGGGAGGAACGGGGGAAGCATCCCGCCTTCCAAGGAGAGGCTCCCGGAGCGCCCCCATCCCGGGCTCTCCAGGACTTCCCCTGGCCCGGAGCGGGAGCTGCGGAATCCCGCGCCGCACTGCCGGGTCTGCCGGTTGGAGCTCGCCAACTAGGACAGCTCGGCCACCACTACCCTCACCACGCCAGTGCCCGGGCCCCGTCCTCCGCTCTCGCTGGCTTTCGCGGCACTGATGGGCACCCAGAGAGGACTATCAGGCCTGCCCGCCTCTTGGGATCCTACCCTGTTCTTCCCCGGGAGCGCAGTGGGGATGGGGGAGGCCGGGAGAGAACTAAGGCACCCTCTTCGCCTCCCGCCGCGCCCTCCCTGGTGGGCAGGTGGGGAGCGTAGGAGCCGGAGCGCGGCGAGCCAGCGCGGTCTGGTTTCCTTTACGTTTACAAGCTATAAATAAACTTCCCCTTGGGCGGATGCGCGCTGCGTCCAAGGGCGGCTTCCCGCCGAATCGGGCGAGTGGTTTACGATCCGGGCCGGGAGCTGGTCCTAGCGCGGCCTGAGCCCAGGGTGGGGCGCTGGCTCCGGGAGAGCTCAGAGGTCAGCCAGGAGTGGCCGAGTGACCCTCCATCCCCCGCGGGGCTGGGGCGCCTCTGCGGTGAGGCCCGAGGGTGGGGCCGGGTGATTTATGAGCCGTCACCCCACCCCGCCCCTCCCGTTTCACTTGTTTTCCTCGCCTTCCTCCCAAAGCCTCGCCTCCAACCTTGCCCAGGGACGACTTGGCAGTTTCAGGCTGCCGAAGCGCCAACAGCGGGCCCGGCGGGGCGCGTGTCCGCAGGACGTGGGTGAGGCCCTCGGTGCTTTCACCCCCGCGCCCCCGCCCGGGCTCGGGACCCGGCCGGCTGAGCGCGACGAGGCTGGGCGGCCTTGGCCGGAGAGGCGGGGAGGAAGGGCTGGCCGCGCGACTCCGGAAACCGCGGGCCTGCGGGGTGGATCGCTGACCCCCAAGGTCACCGGGCCTGGGGAAACCACCGGCCCACGCCGGAGCAGAGGCCACCGCTCCAGTCGGAACCCTACTGGGGCGGGGGTGCGCAGCCCCGCGCGGAAGCCCGGAGGACAGGAGACGCAGCGCGGAGGCCGCCACGCGTGCCGGCACTGCCCTCCCTCAAAGGGGCGCCGGTTCACTCGCACCGCGAGCCGTGCCTCCTCGAGCCCTCAGCACACGTGTGGGGCGGCTGGCGTACACGGAGGGTCCTATGGGGACTGCAGAAGGAGTGGGGTGACTCCGGCAGCGGCTGCGTTCGCTTCCGCCGAGACTTGGGAGGCTGCGGGGGAGAGAGGCGGCCAGCCGAGTGGGCGAGGGCCTGGCTTGGGAATGAGGAGGGGGCGCCCTCCCTCCTGGAGGCTCCGTAGCGAGCGCCCCCAGCGTCGCCTTCCCGCCGGTGTCTGCGGCGCGAGGGCCGCGGCCCCACTGCACCCCAGGCTGGCTCTTCTGCCTCGTGTTTGCTTAACCCTCGACCCCTCTGCGGCAGCTGCGGGTAGACGGATTCCTGGCGGCGCTAACGCTGGGGCTGGACCCCAACCTCGGGCCGTCGGGAGCGCCCCTCCCCCTGCCGAATCTCCAGGCCGAAGGTCCCCGTGGGCCGGCGTCTCCGCCACCTACACGGGCTTGGGGACCTTCAGGGACTGACAGAAGGGGACCCTTGGCAAGGTCCCCATTGTTCCCCGGGAGCTGGGAAGCTGACTCACGCTCTGAACAGAGCGATGCCGAGTGTTTTCTCGGCAGCCTTTACCCGAGTGCTTTATTTAGACAGGCTTTATTTACAGTACACATGTTTTCGGCTCGTTATTCTGGAAGCGGGAATGGAAACTGGGCAAAGCAGGAGCTCTCCCCGTGAGCCTCACGTTTGGAAGGGGCTGAGGCTCGGCGCAGTCGAAGGATCCCTCTCTGGCTGGCGAGGTTCCCTAGTGAGAGGCTTTGGAGGAAGACAGGGAAGCAGGAGCATAGAGGGCGCTGGGGCGCACCCAGGGGGTCAACCCCTCCCGCAGGGCCACTCTTCAAAATGCAGAGCACCCCAGAAAGGTGACACACCCGCAGCTCATTACACAGACTTCAGGGAGGGCGATGGCAGGCGGGTCACATGGACACCAGTTCAGTGAGGAAAGCAGGCATCTTTAATTTCATTTCCTAGGCTGCCTCCTTATGCTTTGGACCTCCGGGGTGACCCAGATCCTGGTCGCTCTGGATTCTGTGAAGTGCCTTGTCCAAACTCCTGAGTGCAGGGTACAGGCCGGCCAGGCCGCTAGAAGGCCCGTGGTTGCCAGCCTGCAGTCAAGCCTGCTTTTTGGCAGCTGTTCAGTAAGTGGGGTGGTCCGGTTAGGGACTGCAGGAAATTGTCTGAGCTAGATTAAATATTTTACAAAACCTTCGGGGGGCCCACGGTTGACTTGAAGCTGGCAATGTTAAACCAAACAAAAGTTAACGAGTTCTCTCTCCTGACTTTTTAGGTACAGTTCAGAGAAAACTGGGGGTAGTGCTCTTTAGAGGAAGCAAGTTTAATGGCGTTTCCTCTAATTTTTCTCCACATCGAGATGTAGTCTTCCTGCTGCTTGCAGAACTCAGTAGCTTCTCTGGAGTTGGGGTGTAAGAAAGGCCTCTCTAGGGTCTCTCCCGGGGCAGGGGGCGGGGGTGGGGTGCAGCTGACTTGATCTCCCGTGGCCTCTGAATTCTAAGTCCTAGGCCCTTTGCTTGCTTCTGACTCCTGCAACCTGACCGGAGGAGGTGCTCTGGCCCTCGGCACTGCACGGGACACAGTGCATACCCGGGAGCCCCTTCTCCCAGCCTTCCTATAACTCAGCCCCTGGGAGAGAATGGCCTACTCCTCAGGGGCCAAGGCCCAACAGCCTGTGCCTGGCCTGAGTTTCTCTCCCTTTCTTCAGTTTCTGGCTGCAAAACCTGAATTGCTTTTTGGGGTTAGTCTGCAGGGTTCCCCTTTCTGAATCTAACATCCCTTGGTCCCTGCCCTCTGGCTTGCAGGGGGTGCTGACTTTTCCCTGGTGTGGATACCCACCCCAAGCCCATAACCAAGCTGCAGCATTTGAGCTCCGCAGGCCAGAAGTGAACCATGGTCCTGTGAGAGGAGATGGCCTGACCTTTGCAGGAGGGGAAGAGAATGGAGATTCACAGCTTGCTGCCCGCGTGGCGGGGAGACCCAGTGTTGCACAGGGAGCCGCAGGCAGGCTTGCCACAGCCCTGGCGGCTGATAGGAGTCTGTAAGAGGAACCCAGCTCTGGGAGGCAGAGATCTTCTGTGCCCTGGCGAGGTGCACAGACCACTCAGCCAGTGGAGCTGCTTGGGGGTGGGGGCTGTGGCTGCTGCCAGTGGAGCCGGGTACGTGTGTGGGAGTGGTTCACAGAAGCTGGGGCCAAGGTTGAGGCTGCAGTGGAGGATGGGGCCTCTGGAGAAGACAATGGCCAAAGGAAGCTGCTCTTGAGGCCCAGCCACCTGGAGACTGGCTCTTTGATGAGAGCCCCCCCCCCCCCCCCCCGCAAGAGCCTAGGAAGGATAGAATTGCCAAAGGATCTAGGTTGGGTCTTTAAACATGAATATTTGGGGTGATGTCTTCCATACAATGCCTTTCCAGGGGGAAACAGGCCCTTCATCTGCAAGTCCCCAGAGACCTCAGGCACAATGACCTCAGGGCTAGCATGCAGGTCCAGGCACACCTAAGGGTGTGTGTCTCAGGAAGGGGCAACCCATGCTGGATCTTTCCTAGGCTCTGAGGGAGGGGTGGGCAATGATGGGGTGCTCACACCCGATGCTGAGGCCGCTGCCGTTGTGCTTGAAGCGGGAAGGTGCTGCCTTTAGCTTCGCTGCTGGAAACCATTGTTTGAGTCTGCACCCAGAGCTTCTCCAGCCGGGCTAATTCTCCACGTGTCCAATTTTCGTGTCTGAAAAAAAGCAGCAGCACAGAAACAAAACCATATGACAAGACTGGGCTGCAAACCTTGAAGAATCAAGAAGAGGGTGGGGGAGGTGGCGGTTGGAAAGGGGGAGGGGAAATAATGTATGTGTGTGTATGTGTGTGTTGCGGGGGGAGGGCGGGGGCGGGGAGAGGCAACGGCGGCGCACAACTCAAAGTTTCGACTCTTTCCTACCCGATCTCACCTCCCAGGCGTGCTCATCTGATGCAGTTCCAACTCCCTCAAACGATTCCGCAGCCCCGGCGCTCGCGGGAGTGTGGAATTACAGTTGGGAGGCGAGGCGCTGGGGGACAGGCGACGCGCAGAGCTGGGCAGTGCGGAAGCACAGGCCCTCGGCGGCCAGACGGCTCCGTCCCCCTTCTGGTGCAGAGCGGGAGGTCGGTCCCCGCACACCCTCTGCTGGCTGGGGGCTGGGGCGGGGAGCGGGCCGGGGCTTCTCCCGCCTACCTCTCTAGGGCGCGAGGTGCCTCCTCCCCTTCCTGAGATCCATTTCCTTAAAAACTAGCCCTAGGGCCAAGCATTTAGCCACGGGTTCCGACCCCCGCCCCGTGCCCTCTCCAGGTTCTCCAAACCAGCGAGGGCACTTTAGGCCCGGCCTCTCTCCCCCACCCCCCACCCCCCACCCCCGCTTCCGTCCGTGCACGAGCCTGTGGCGGTCACTTGTGCGACTCTGGAGGGCCGACGGCCCGGAGCTTTGTTCTCTCAGGGCTTCCCCTTTTCCCCTAAGTCACCTCTTCCAGGCTTTATCTGCCCCCCCCCCCTTCCACATTCGCGCATACAAACAACCCTGGTTCATAATCTCATTAGCATAGGCCTGGGTGTGGGTGACCGCGAGGTTCCCGGCGCCCCAGCGCAGCGCTCTACTTCGCTGCGAGCCTGAGTTTGCACCAGGCGTGCGCCCTGGGCGGGGGGGCGGGGATGTTGCGGGGGGCCAGTGTTGGCTCCGGGGCAGGATTGGGGCCAGCCGGGAGGAGGAGGCCGCCCGGGGCAGCCGGAGCCGCGGGAAGGCCCCTCCCAGCGCCCAGTTGCCGTGGTCCCCGGAGCAGATGGCAACTTTGTCTCCTGGTGTGCGCGCAGCGACTTTCAACACATTCAAAAGGCTGCGCTCAGCCTGTCGGGGAAGCCTCGCTGACATTCAGAACCGATTAAAGACCCGAGACGGTGCCAGGCGCAGTGGAGAGTTATGAATTAATCATGGGGGTTACCGATATCTGAGGCTCCCCAGGGCAGCCCCTCTATTATTAAGCAGCCCCCACTGCCCACTCTTGACCCCCCTCCCCCCCCACAAAGGGGTAGGCTCGGCGTCTTTTACACTGCCCAATTAACAGCCACCGGGTAACGTGAAAAGTGTTTGCCCCGCCACCCTCGGTGCAAGGCTCAGGTCGCGCCGCTGGGCCTGCCAGACGCGCGTCGGGCAGAAAGCTCAGCCTCTGGGACAGGCCTAGGGTGAGCGCCCCGCCCCGCCCCGGGCCGGGGGTGGGGTGGAGTGCGGCGCGTTCTCAGGCTCGGTGCCCCAGGCTCGGCTCCTTTCACCTCCGCAGGGGCGGAGGTGGGGAAGGCCCTGGCTGGTGGGCGACGCCGGGGGGCGGGGGAGCTCTTACCGCGGGGTACGAGTCCTGGGCCCCCCAGAGTGGCGGCAGGTTTGTGGTTTCGCGTGGTGGCTCTGGTGACGTTCCAGGCATGCAAAAGCGAGGTTCGTGTGTGCTGTGAAAACCCGCACATTTCCTGGGCCTTCCAGGAGGCCAGCTGACTGGAAGCCTCAGGCTCTAGGCAGCCAAGGGTCACCCTCTGTGCCCGGCACCCCTGGGAACCCAAGCATACACTCGACCACCGAACTCCCTGTCTGCATATTGTTAAATCACGTACACCCTTCTAATCTTCCCTATTTATTTCCTGGGCCTGCCTGGCCACAGATTTCTGCAAGACAGAGCAGTCTTCGGGTTCCTCCTGCTTCCAGAGGGGCCATAAAAAACAGATGGTCTCATTAGGAACAATTTATGCATATATATTTCGAAGAGTTCAGCAGAGCCGGGGTAGGTTTGCAGCCCCTGCGTCAGGCAGGAGCAAAATATCACCACTTGCAAATGTTTCCAGTTTGCAAAATAATGGCCTATCCAAAGTAGCTAAGCAACGAATTACTCAAACACTAGAAGGTTAGATGCCAATATTATCACATTCCTCGTGTTCCTTAAACTGTCCTCCTCCGCGGTCATTGGATTTCGGAGGGAGGCTCGCGAGCCTCGCACCCCTACGCCCGCGGCTTCCTTTCAACGACTATTTCCAATCTCCAAGTCAAATCACTTATTAATTATAGAGGCAACTCGAGCAAACCCAATTACCCGTAGGCAGCCCTTCCCAGATGGGAAGTCTGTCTCGCGGCTCCCACGGTGGCCCAATTTCTGGGGAGCCTTTTTTTTTTTTTTTTTTTTTGCGTCCGATTTCTTTTTGCCAGTGGACTGCCAGCGGCCCTGAATGTTTCCTCTCCCTGATTCCTCTTCCTAGAGGCAACTCCATTTTCCTACCCAGTTCGCTTTCCTTCCTCCAAGGAGACATCCCCGCCCCTTAGGAGGCGCTGCCTTCAGGCTAAATTTACCGCCGCGCCAGGTTTAAGCCTTAGGCGTCGCAGACCTGGCGCAGGAATGGCGGAAGCCGTAGACAGACAGAGCCCTATTCATTTGCAAAGGCGGAGGGCTGAGCGATTCGCTCCCTCGGCTGCCCCTCGACTCCTCTGTCCTCCCCTCAGGCCTAGCTGGTGGCTGGCGCTCACCTCGATTTGTGAGCTGTGGCCCTGGACCCCCAGGGGTTCACTCCCCGGTCGCAGGAAGGCCACCTCGCTTTTAGTGCTGCCACAATTCTGGCCACATGGTAATAATGCTAACCGCCTGCATTCTGTGCCAAGGCAGTTTCCATATACAGCTATCTTTAAACCACACGGCCACGCATTTATACGGACAGCATTCCTCCCATTTTGCAGATAAGGAAACTGAGGTTAAGAAAACTGCCTCAAATCACACAGTTGGTTGGAAATGAAGCCCTTAATCCCAAACCTGAGTTTTCATTCACAGCTTCAAAGACACCTTCCGGAATAGTATAAAACCGCGGCGGGAAGGAGGGGGGCAGTTGGTTTGCGTGCAGCAGAGGATGCCTGCCTGGTAGCGCAAAGGCCTCGGAGGTTTCAGGCAAGTGGTTTAGGCGTCCACTTGGCAGTTGGAAAGCACACCGGCTGGACGCGGCAGAGACCTGGGAAACGGAGGCGTGCTTGGGCTTTGGGGCGCTAGGGTGGCTGCGCTGGCCGGGGGCAGGATTGCGGGGCAAAGCGAGGCCACAGGGGTCTTGCAGCGCGTGGAGAAGGCTCCCGTCGCCGCTTCCGGGGCTGCGGCGCTCGGGGGACGGGGGACGCGTTGCCGGGCGTGGAAGGCTGGCCCGGGCGACCCGGGGGAGGTGGGAGGAGCCGCGCGGAAGAAGCCTCGGGGGGTCCCCAGAGGCAGTCGGCCGCGGTCGGGCTTCCAGGGCGCGCACTCTAAGATGGAGCCAGCAGCTCCGCGGAGGGGAGGGGAGGGGAGGGGAGAGGAGGGGGCAGGGATGCGCGGGCGAGCTGGTAACCGTCTGCAGCGAGGAGTGTAATTGCCCCTGTGACCGCGGGCGGCGAGGGCGGGGCGCGCGCCCGGCCTCCTCCCTCCCACTGCGCCGCCGCGCGGAGCCGGCTTTTGGCTGGGAGGGCGCGGAGCACCTCGAGGGCCTGGCAGCCTCGCCGTCCGGACCGTGGGCCTCGGCGTCCCCGCCAGGGGCCGCGCCCGAGCGCGGAGGCCGCTCCCTTTGGCCCCCGGGCCCTTCCGCGCACCAGCCTCCGGCCGCCTCGCCTCGTGCGTGGTGCGCCTCGACCGCGGCCTGGGGCGGGCTGCTGCGCCCTGGTGACGTCGTTCCCTGGAGAGCGGCGGCCGGCCCTCCACCCCATCCCATCCCCGGTTCCGAGGCGGCCTGAGCCACCCCAGCCGGACACGAGGCCGAGCTGGGCTGCGCGGCGCCGGCCGCCGGTCCCCGGGTCGGGAGGGAGACAGTCCCTGCGCCCCTGGGAGCTCCCCGCGCCGTCGACGGGCGCGCTCGGCCCTTTGGTGGCTTCCTGGCCCCGCGCCGAGCCGAGGGGCCGCGTCGGAGGTGGGAAGGGGGCCCGGGCCGGCCAGGGATTCCGGAGTTTGTAACCCGTGTAGTTTCTGGCTTTCACGGCTCGTTTGAAATCCTCCCACAGGAAGATGTCTGCCAAGGAGGCCTGCGCCGCTCGGAGCCCCGCGCGGCCACCCGGGTGTGCGAGTGTGAGCGCGCACGCGTGTGTGTGTGTGTGTGTGTGTGTGTGTGTGTGTGTGCGCGCCCGCGCGCGCTCGAGACCTGGGGGGATGGGGGAGGGAGCGGGCCCCGGCACCTTCTCGCCGGGCGGCCGAGTTCCGAGCGTGACCCGCGGCGCGGGGCCTGGCACCCCGGGCTCGCCCGCGCCCCCGCTTCGGCCCCGTGGGCGCCCGGGAGTCCCTCCCGCGCCTTCCTCCTCGCCCCCGCGGCACGAACTGTTAACCCAGGCAGGTGACGGCGCCCCGGCGCCCGTCGTGCGTTGGTCTTTATACCTCGTGAGTTCAACACTAATGAGTTATGGGTTGGCCCACGAAAACATAATGTGTAAATTAGGAATTTAATGATGTGTAAGATTAAAAGCTGCGCAGGGTTGCATTTATTTAAGGCTGCCATCTTGTGTTCGCAGAGAAATTACTCGAACGACATTGACCCCCCTTGCCTGTGGGCCTGGAAATGGCGCGGGGGCGGGGATGGGTTCTGGGGGCTCCGGGCGGTGGAACTCGAGGCCCCTCGCCGCTCTGGCTGGGTGGAAGGGAGGCCTCAGCGGAGCGAAGTGTGGTCTGGGGAGGCCCAGACCGTGGACTGCTTCTGAGTGGGCCCATTCCCAGGAAGCCTGAAGAGGGGTTGATGAAACTCCCTCCATCGCCCCCTCCCTGCTTTCTCGGGTTACGGATTGGCAAGGCCCACAGGGTTTGCCAATTTCTGGGATGCTTTCATCTCCTTCCTGCCCTGGTGAGCTCCTGTGGTGCAGGGGTCGTCTCCAGAATTCAAAAGCACCCATTTTTTTTTTTTTCTTGACCATTTCTCTTCATATGAACGAGCTCCAAGTGTTGAGTCTGCTCTCAGGGACATAAAACCTGTCCCATGAAGTGGCCAGGGCCCCCCAAGACCTGGGCAGGCCTGGACTTCTGCCTCTGAAACCTCAGGTTTATGCAGATGCAGCTCACTCTGGTTTTTTTTTGTTTGTTTGTTTTCTTTTTGCAAATTCAAGGGGGATATAGAAAGCAGAGAGTCCCTGCTTTTATGCTCTGACATTGGGGTGCCCCCCCCCCCTCTGTGACAGCATGCCTGGGTGCAGGCCAGCAGCCACCCTTACCTGAGTCCTGCTGGGCCCCACCTATTCCTGGGAGCTGAGGAGATTCGTTTTTTCTAGCAAAAGCTCCTGATCATGTGTGTGGCTTGAAGCTCCCTCTCGGTTGCTTGTCAGACTCAGATGAGGAGTCTTGGGAGGCTGTGCAGAAACAGCCACTGGGCCAAGCCTTCCCTCTGGTTCTGCTGCCAAGGTGACTGGCAGGTGGGACGCCTCTTATGAGCACCACATGTGAGGCCTCTGGGCCGATCTTTGCCTAGCCCTGCAGCAGCTGAGAAGGGGGCAAGGCAAAGTGGGGTGCTCTTGGGGCCCAGTATAGAACTCCCTGCTAACCTCCTTCCGCAAAGAAATGTGGGCTTTTCTCTGTGAGGCTGCTTTTTGCCTGGTAGTAAGAGATGGCCTATTTGGGGGGACCCGAGATGAGTAAAAGCAGATGGAAAAAGGAGCAGTTCATGAACTTTTATTTAAGGAATGAAGGCTTGTCTTGGTAAATTCTAGAGTACCAGGACCCCATGGGACATAGGCCTCCAGCATGTGTTTTGTAGACCTTGAAAGAGTTAATGGAAGAAATGTTCACGGTTTGTCTGTTTGCTCAGGCCCCATACTTATCTAACCAATCGCTGAAAGGGTATAACTTTAGAAGTTTCCTTCTGTCTCCCGCTTGGCTGGGAGTTTCAGAAAACCCTTGCTTAAGTAATCATGATAATCCTTTCAGAGTCCTTAGGGTCTGAAGCCATTTGGTGTTCCCACTTGAGTCGTTCCTAGAAGAAAGGACGAGGAGAGAAAAAGGCAGCCTATAATAAAGGGCACTGCAATGTACCCCTCTGAGAAATTTCCTCCCTGACTGGCTGTGTTGTCCGGGTAAACTTACTAAACGCGTCCCCCAGTTTCTGAGAAATGGTACTGCCAGGCCTGGATGTTGGCAGGGAAGGGAAAGATCAAAGGGAAGCCAGGTTGGGGGGGCCATATTTTCCCTCTGGGTGAAACCGTGAAGGTGATACCTGACGTCCTTGGGCAGCTGGTCAGAGTGGTAGGCCTTTGAGATGCTACTGGTAAGACACTGTTGGTATCAGAAGGAAGGTGTGGGGGGGCGCCTGGCTCTTGATCTCGGGGTCATGAGTTCGAGCCCTACTTTGGGCCTAGAGCTTACTTAAAACCAAAAAAGAAAGATGTGTGGTTTCTTGCAGTTCCTTCAGGAAACTTTTTTTTTTTTTTAAGATTTTATTTATTCATGAGAGACACAGGAGAGGCAGAGACATAGGCAGAGGGAGAAGCAGGCTCCCTGCAGGGAGTCCGATGCAGGACCCAGTCCCAGGACCCCAGGATCATGCCCTGAGCCGAAGGCAGAGGCTCAACCACTGAGCCACGCAGGTGCCCCTCCGCCAGCCAACTTTTTCCCCTTGCTGTATGTAATGTCATGTCTCTAAGGGGTCCCTCGGCCCTGGGCCTGCCCCCTGCAGCCCAAATCAGCCCGTCATGGGAAGTGCCCTGCCACCACCTCCCTCCTAAGCCACCCTGTTCCTGATCTGGGTCCTGAGGGCCTCAGACATCCCGGCTCTTTATACAGCCTAGCCTCTTCACTCCCAAGAGGATCTTTATCCCCTAAAGAAATTCTTCCCTGAGCCATCGCAGTAGGCTGGCCAGACCTGTCCCCATTTCTGGTGACATTCTCCAGGCTTTTGCTTAGTCGTTTATATGCCATTCCCAGAGAAGCTGCGGGCGGAAGTGAAAGAATGCTTGGCTGGATTTTTGTAGGTCTTTTCGAGTCTGTTCTGCGGCTGATCTAGCCCTACAGGCTTAGGCAGGCCTATTCCCCTCTCCGCGCCCTGGTGTGGGGCAAGATGATTTCAAAGGGCCTTTTCAGTTCAGACTTTCTGACAATTTCTTTGACAAGGCTGGAAGTGGCTGGGATTCTAATCCTCAAGGCTGGATACAAGGAAAAGGCAGTTTTTGATTGATTGGGAGGTTTCGGTGTTTATGGCTTCTTTGGCAGCTGCTCAGAACCACTGTGGTAGACAGTTTTAGCTTTGCTCGTCCAACATTTGGTTCCCCTTCTAGATCCAGAACCCACACCCACACTGTTTGGGGAAACCATTCCTCTCTGACCCTCAGTCCAGGTGCTTTGTGGGAGGGGTCTGACTCTCTCCCTGCTGCTGAAATGGGATGACTGGAGCATTTGAACCTGTCCCCTCACCCCACTCTGGCCACACTGATTGCTTCAGAGATTGGTATGTGAACTGAGTGTGACCCAGAGAGACAGTTTGAGAACTTGCTGTTTCTGGTGGAAAAGAGAATGACACTTTCTACGGGGGTTACCAAAAAGATAGGTTCTAAGCCTGGGCTGGCTGGCTGCCTGAGAATGGAGCCGGTACAGGCAGAGAAGAGCCTCACGACAGAGTCTTCATTGTTTGAGCCCCTGGATCCCACTGAACCTGAAGCTAGCCCTGCCCCAGGATATTTCGGTAACGTATGCCAATAAATTCTTTTTCCTTCCTGAGATCACTTTGACTTGGGTTTTCTGTCACTTGATTTACCTGCGACCCTGGGGAAACATAGAGGTCACTACCCCCAGACAGGTTCCCAGAAGTTAAATCCAGGTGGTACAGAGCCAGGACAGGAACCCAGATCTCTCCTTCCACGGTGCTTGGCCCAACGAGTTTTGTCACCCTTTTAGTTTTCTTTCTCTGGCCTCTAGATGTTTCCAAGGACCCATCCAGAAGTAAACCTTGTATGCTGGGGCATCTTCATTGTGGTTGGTGCCAGGGGAGAATGTTTGCTTTTATTTCTGGCAGAGACTGTTCAGGATTTCACGCTTTGCTCTCAAACCCCTCCTAAGCCGTCCTCCCAAGATTAACTTCCTTTCGTTTGGTTTTCTGTTTTGTTTTCTTGCCCTCATTCCAAGGACATTTTCTTGACTCCCATCCATTCCTTTAATCTGATCTTCTATATTCTGCTATAAAGACACTTCCCAGGCCTGGGTCTGGAGACAGTGCCTAGCACAGAGTTGTAAGTGCCTGGTAATTGTTAGTTTGTTGTGGTGTGAATTACATCCCTTCCTTCTCCTTGTTCACCAGACATCGATACTTTGTCTCCCTTCTTTTGAGCAGCTTCTAGGGCCTCAAGTCTTTCATTGAAGCCTTATCAATATCTGGGAAAGAGGTAGCCATCTTCTCTGGCACTGGCCTAGATAAACTAGTGTGGCCCTCTCACCCCCAATCGCAGCATCGCCAGCCCTGTCCTGTCGCAGTGTAAAATGCCAAGAGGCCTGGACCAGGAGATAAGAGATTTGGTATCAGGCAAATACGGTAGTTAGTCTCACTCACACCCATTCCAACTCCCTTCTGCTTTCTCATTCTCTACCATAGAGGCTAGATAGTGAGATTCTCAAATCGCTAGGCTACTTTAGAGCGAGTGGTAGCCAAGTTCTGGCCAATGAGAGGTAAGCAGAAATCTCTGGGAAGGGTTTCCCTTCCCAAATAGGTAAAACCCTGAACAGAGAAGACCTTTAATCCTTGTCTCTTTTCCCTGCCTGGGATACAGATGCTGTGCCTGGAGGTGCAGCAGCCAGCTTGGGATCATAAGGATGAACCCCACAAGCAGTGGACAACAGCACAGGAATATAGAGAGTTTTGTGATGACTTAAGTAGATGACTGAGCCCTGAATTCTGAATGTTTCTTTGGATTTTTCATACAAGAGAAAAATAAACCGCTTACTCAACCACTGTTCATAGGATTTCTTTTTTTCTTTTTTTAAGTAGGCTCCATGCCCAATGTGGTACTTGAACTCACAGCCCTGAGATTAGGTCACATGCTCTACGGTCTGAGCATGCCAGGCATCCTAGGATTTCTGTTACTTGTAGCATTCCTACTTGATATACCTGGGCTCCGATCCTAGCTCTGCTCTAACTCACAGTATATTCCTGGGCAAGTGACTTCACCTCTCTGGGCCTTAGTTTCCTCATTTGTAGAATGAATATTTGTGAGTACATGCTTTAGAAGATTTTATATAGCTAACGTATTCTGATTTTAGAAATGTGGCTTTGTGTCTTTTCCCCTTGTCTCTACCTGTATTGAGGCCTTATCATCTAAGACTGCCATCCAGTCTCCTGACCTTCAGAAGGACCTCTCCTTCTACATTTCACACGCCTCCCTCTGATTAACCCCAAATATAGGAAGTCTGCTTTGTTATGCTTGAAAATTGCTAATGGTTCTTCTTACCCACAAAATAGATCCCCGAGTCCTTTTTTCTTTATTCCCTACAGATGTCAAGGGGTGAATATACTGCTGTGATAACCAAGATCCTGTGTAATTGGCTCTAAAACAGAGAACGGATCCACCAAATAGGAATGATTCTAGAAGAGACGAAAAACGCTATGATAACAATCCATGACAAACCAAAATAACCAAGTAACAGAGAAAGGAATAATTATTTAATAAATGCCACAAGTACAATTTATTGGTATAGAGGACTAATTGGGATTTGGATTTGTATCTCACACTAGACTCTGTCCTCCTCCCACCCCCACCCCACTCCTAAAATTCTGGATGGGTCAGAGTTAACTATTAAAGCAAAGTAGAAAAAAAAAATAAAGCAAAGTAGAAGGAGTGCCTGGATGGCTCAGTGGTTTAAGCACCCGACTCTTGGTTCTGTCTCAGGTCATGATCTCAGTGTTGTGAGATCAAGCCCCGAGTCAGGCTCCACACTCAGTGCAGAGTCTGCTTAGGATTCTATCTCCCGGGATGCCTGGGTGGCTCAGTGGTTGGGTGTCTGCCTTTGACTCAGGGCGTGATGCCGGTCTGGGGATCGAGTCCTGCATTGGGCTCCCTGTGAGGATCCTGCTTCTCTCTCTGTGTCTCTGCTTCTCTCTGTGTCTCTTAGGAATAAAAAAAAAAAAAAAAGATTCTCCCAGGGATCCCTGGGTGGCGCAGCAGTTTAGCGCCTGCCTTCGGCCCAGGGTGTAATCCTGGAGTCCTGGGATCGAGTCCTGCATTGGGCTCCCTGCATGGAGCCTGCTTCTCCCTCTGCCTGTGTCTCTGCCTCTCTCTCTCTCTCTCTCTCTCTCTCTCTGTGTCTCTCATGAATAAATACATAAAATCTTAAAAAAAAAAGATTCTCTCTCCCTCTTCCTCTGCCCCTCCCCCACCCACTGCTCATGTTCATGCTTGTACTTGTGCTCTCTCTCTCTAAATAAGTAAATGAAATCTTTAAAAAAATAAAAACAAACAAACAAAATCAAAGCAGAAATATCTCAGCAACAGCAAGCACAGAACTGGAAGAAAATAGGCACGTATTCATTGAATATATCTATAAGAAGGTAAGGTGAACTTAGTAGGAAATGACAAGGACATTGATGTAAAAATAAGGAAAAGTACTACACAAGAAAAGTGTGGGTCTATTTTGGGGGTTCTGCATTCTTCCCTGTGGATCTGTGCGCCTGTCCATCCAACAGTATGATACTGTCTTGATTATTGTAGCTATAAGTAATCTTCATGTCAGAGTGAGAATTTGAAATCTTTTGACCATAAGCTGACTCAGTTTACCACTCTTCTCCCCACCCCCCTGACTGCTCTGATTTGTGCAGTGTCCCTCACATCTTTCATGGGTGCACTTGAACTCATTGTTGGCTGCCCAGAATGATGGGCCGTAGCCTGCATCTGAGACCAGCTCTTTCTTTAAGATTTATCTCGGTTTCTTCTTTTTCTGGGAGACCTTTCTTGGTTCCCGCTGCTTCACACCTGAATCTTAAAAGCGAGGGTGCTTCCCTCTTGAACTCCCTGTCCTCCATATCTGTGTCATTCACTTAGACTTTCACAGGTTATCCCTTTTATGTACCTGCATTCCCAAGTGTCACTATCACCTTCTTGAAGATGGGTTTCAGGTACCTGACACCCAGTGTCTGGTATACAGGAGGTATTTAGCAAATAACTCGTCCTCAGAGCAAAAGAGTAAATCTGATTCCACTGCTACTTCAGGAAGGCATATGTGTGTGGTCATAGGTGGGCAAAGGGACCCATGCTCCCTTTGAGTACTGGTGTGCTTGGAAGTGGGTTTGCAAGAAAAGTTTCTGACACCATATTGGTGCAAAGCCAAGTTTCCTGTATTAACAGGTTGATCGAAGCTCTATCTCTATATATTTTTTTTAAATTATTTATTTATTTATTTATTTATGATAGTCACACACAGAGAGAGAGAGAGAGAGGCAGAGACACAGGCAGAGGGAGAAGCAGGCTCCATGCACCGGGAGCCCGATGTGGGATTCGATCCCGGGTCTCCAGGATCGCGCCCTGGGCCAAAGGCAGGCGCTAAACCGCTGCGCCACCCAGGGATCCCTATCTCTATATTTTTTAAGATTTTATTTTTATTTATTCATGAGAGACACACACACACAGAGAGGCAGAGACATAGGCGGAGGGAGAAGCAGGCTCCCTGTGGGGAGCCTGATGTGGGACTGGATCCCAGGACCCTGGGATCACGACCTGAGCCAAAGGCAGATGCTCAACCACTGAGCCACCCAGGTGCCCCCGAGGCTCTACATTTAAACAGAACCTGGAATGGATGTAATCCCCATTGCTACCACCCAGCTGCATAACAAATGACCCCCAAATCCCCGTGGCTTACCACAAACACTTATTTCTTACCCATGGCTGGTTGTGGCTTCTCTGCTCCAGGCTAGGGGTAGGATTGAGGTCAGCTCCATGCATCTCTCATTCCGGGGTCCCACATTGAAGCCACAATAGCTACCTGGAGGCATGTCCTTCTCACAGTGATGGCAGGGGTTCGGTGGAGGGGGTCAGGCGAAAACAAGGAATCATATTTAAAGCCTCTGATTGTATCATGTTGACTGATACTCCATTGACTGAAGTGAATGGCTTTGCTGAAACCAAGGTTAGCAGGGCGGGAGCATACTCTGCCCCTGCAGGGGGTGCGGGGGGGCTGGGGGGGTCTGAGGGGGAAGGGAGGAGGGAGTATTTGCTGAGCAGTAGCACAGTGGGCTGCAGTGCATAAGCAAAGATCAAGATCCCAGCTACGAAGGCCTTGAAGCCAGAGGGGTGGACCTGACCTCTTGGGACGGTCCAAAAAGATCCAGGAGGAAGCCAAACTGCATGGGGGATCGCGCCGGGTCCTCAGCGAGGAAGAGCTGGGAGCTGGCGTCAGAACCTGCAGTGCATCCTTCATGGTTTGCGCGTGAAGTGCTCCTATAACAACTGCACGCTGCTCTGAAATAAATCCAATCGGGCTGAAGCAGCGGACTCATCCAGGTACAGGTAAGGACATGGAATCTGCCGTAGACATTGCCAATCAATTTCCCCCCTCTGTGATTTCTCTGTCATTGCACCCGTTCATCCTTAGTGGGGAATAATCTTGATTCCCATTTTCTTAGTATGAAATATTGGACTGTGGGAAGGCATAACCTTTGAAAAGAAATGACAGTGAAGCTTCTGGAGTGGGGAGTCTTTTCTCTCAGAGAGAGAGAGAGAAGCCAGGGATCTTCTCTAGATGAGGGGAATAGCTGAGATTTTGCTGGAATGTTTCTGGGTTCTTCTCACTGCCCCTCCTGGGAACTGAGTCTAGAGAGGAGCCAGTGTATTCCAGAGTCTCAGTGCCCGCACGGTACAAGGGAGAGACTTGGCCCTCTGCCAGCTGACCAAGACGTTCCCATGTCCCCCTACGCTTTCCCAGTTAACTCATTCGAGGCTTGCTTCTGAAGGTGGCTCCAGAAGCCAGCGCTCACCAGCCGAGGAGAACCAATTATACCCATCTCTTCCCAACTCTGCAGTCGGAGGCGATGTCAAGTCGAGAGCTTGAAATCGGCCACGGTGGGAGAATTTACACCACGCAAATGGGCAAACACGACAGACAGGCTTTCCCCACCCAGGAGAGAGTCCATTGTTAAATGTTTACCAGCACATCACTGCTGCTGAGGGACACATCCGTCCACGCCATCAAAACCTTAGAAGCATCTTTCTCAAGGTTTCTTAAAAGTCTGCTGTTCTTGTAAAGGCAAAACGGGAGTTTGGGAGTGTGGTGGGGGTGGATATAGGAGAAACAACTTGTGCTTTGTGTGTGTGTGTGTGTGTGTATAGGAATGAGGGAGTTGAACTATCCCATGTTTATTTAGCACTTTTTCTTTTAAAGATTTTTAAAATTTATTTGAAAGAGAGAGTGCATGAGCGGGGTGGGCGGGGGAGGGGCAGAGGGAGAGGGAGAAGCAGACTTCCCGCTGAGCAGGGAGCCCCAGGCAGGGCTTGATTCCCGGACCCCGAGATCATGATCTGAGCAGAAATCAGACACTTAACCATCTGAGCCACCCAGGCACCCCCAGCTCTTAATACAGACAAGAAGCCTTAAAGCACTTAGTTTTTAAGTTCAGCAAGTCCAGTGTGAGGCTGGGGGCTGCCACTAGGACAGGGGAGGGTCCATGGTGAGAAGGCTGGGGTGTGGGGGGGTAGTGACCGGATCTGCAGGGGGCCGTCCCTCTCTATCCTTTTCCACGGAGCGCACGACTGTCATTCACCACCGGAAAAGGTTATAAATGTACCCAGTATTGAAAAGCTCCGGAATGAATGAAATGGAATTAGAGGTGTACCACGTGAGAGGGCTCTGCTGGCTGTCTCCCCTTCATCCTAGGTGTGGGGCTTTGCCAACATGACCAGGACTCCAGGAACCCACTGAATGAACGAGTCGGGGGCTGGAGGGGGGGGGAAGGAGTTTTGCATGCCTCTGTTATTCTCCTGTATCGTCATTCAGCAAAGCTTTTTGGGGGTACCCAACCTGTGCGGGGCACTATGCGCCCCCTGGCTCCCTAGGCACCCCACAGGGGGCATCTTGCCTGGTCATGGCCTGTGGCTTCACCTACATGGTCCGTAGTCTGTGGTCCGAAGGCAGGATCTGGATTCTTGACTCCCCGGCCCCCTGCCCTGCCCTTAGAAAGCCCATCATTAATTCCTGCGGGAGCTGCCACCGCCCCCGTCTCTCCTTTGGCATGGTGTTGGCAATCTCTTAAGGAGAAAGGAATAATTTTGTCTCCTGTCACGTAGCAAAATCAAAGCGTTTGGCAAGCACGAAGCTGGGAGGCCTTTACTGCCACACGTATAATTAGAACTTTGGGCTAAACCCATCCCCGAGGAGCAAAACATTACATTTTAAGGCACATGCTTTTGGATTTATTTATTTTTACATTTTTTTTTTTTTCCAAAAAAGCCGTTCCCTTCATTCCCTCGGATGACATCACGACTGAACACAGCACACAGTTCTGCACCGCTTTAGAGGGGGAGCATTTTGCATGCCGTCTTTCACTTCAAACCCTTGTGAACCAGACCTTCACCAGGAGCCCGGGATGGGTATTCTCCTTCAGGGGCAAGGATCATTACAAGGCAAGCATTCTTAAACCGGGTCTGCTCCCAGCACAGCATTTCCACATATGGATATTAATTTATGTGATCACTTGAATACAAACGCTCAGCTGTCTCCATAAGTTATAGAAGCAATCATCCCAGGGAGCATGGGAGATACCGAGAGTCAATTCCTGTGTAATAATTTCATATTCGAGCCAGGGATGCCAAATCACGGCCCCTTTGGATAAAATGTGAGCCTGTGGAAACACTCCCCTCCCCCTTTTTATTATTGTGCATTTTATTTCTCCATAAAATACGTTTATGCCCTGGAAAAACAAACCAACCCAGGGGGCCAGGCTGACAGCGTGATGCAGGAGGTGCCTGCTTGGGGCTGCCCGAAGCTTCTGACTCAGCCACTAGCAGGCACCGTGATGAGGGAGTGTGTGCCGGAGCTGCTGAGAAAGCCCTCCTGGGGCCGGACCTCAAGGGGGCAGGTGGCTGAAGATCGCCAAACCCTTGGAATAGAAATCACCCAGCCTCGGAGTGGAAGGAGGTCATCCAGCCCCAGTTCCAGCTCAGTTCCCATCTTGGGAATCCCTCTTTTTTTTTTTTTTTTTTTTTTTAAGATTTATTTATGTATTTGAGAGAGGGCAGGGGGAGAAGCAGAGAGAGAGAACCTCAAGCAGACTCCCTGCTGAGTGTGGAGCCTGATTCGGGGCTTGATTCCATGACCTGGGCTGAAACCAAGAGCTGGGTGCTTGACCCACTGAGCCACCCAGGCACCCTGCCTCTATTCCTTTTTTTTTTTCTAAAAAAGCTTTATTGAGAGATAATTCACATGCCATACAATCCACCCATTTAAAGTGTACAATTCAGTGATTTTTAGTACATTCACACAGAAATGCAACCATCATCACTTTTTATCATCCCCCAAAGAAACCCCATATCCATTAGCAGTCACTCCCCATCTCCCTCTAACCACTCCCCGGTCCCAGGCAAGCGCTCATCTACTTTCCGTTTCTATAGACGTGCCTGTTCTGGAGATTTCATACACACAAAATCATGCAGTGTATGTCTTTTGTGACTGGCTTCTTTTACGTTGTATGATGTTTCCAGGGTTTCTCCGTTGTGTGTCAGTTCTTCCTTTCTTTTTATAGCCAAATAATATTCCACTGTGTAGATTCACCACATTTTGTTCATCCATTCCTCAGTTGGTGGCCATTTGGCTTGTTTCCACCTTTTAACTATTGTGAATAGTGCTGCTCTGAACATTTGTGGACATATGTTTTCATTTCTCTAGGCTGTATACCTAGGAGCAGGATTGCTGGGTCATATGGTAACTCTATGTTTAACTTTATTGAGAAACTGCCAGACTGTTCTCCACAGTGGTTGCACCATCCATATCCCCACTGGCAGTGTATGTGGGCTCTGATTTCCTTTTTAAAATTTTTTAATAAATTGTGGTAAAGTACATATAACATAAAATTTACCATTTTAACTATATTTAAGTGTACAGTTCACTGGCATTAGTAGATTGACAATGTTGTGTCAACATCACCACTGTCTGTTTCTTTCCTTTTTTTGTTTTAAAGATTTTATTTATCTATTCATGAGAGACACAGAAAGAGAGGCAGAGACATGGGCAGAGGGTGAAGCAGGCTCCCCGTGGGGAGCCCAATGTGGGAGTCGATCCCAGGACCCCGGGATCACGACCTGAGCTGAAAGCAGATGCTCAACCACTGAACCACCCAGGTGCCCGCCCCCCACTGTCTGTTTCTAGAACTTTTCCATCATCCTAAAGAGAAGCCACATCCATTAAGCGCCACTCCTCATCCCCCCCGCCCCCGCCTCCTGGTAACCTTTGTTCTACTTTCTATCTCTATGAATTTACCTGTTCTAGGGTTCCAATTCCTTTTATAGTTCTCCTGACAGATGTTTGTCTGGGTTCAACTTAAATACCCCCAGCGGCAGCAGGCTCACTCCTTTGCCGGGCATCCCATTCTGGTCTCAAAAATATCTGTTGAAACATCTTTTATGCTTCTGTCCCCATCAGCTCCCATCAGATCCATCGACTGATGTTTGTGTCAGCCTCTGGATATAAGACATGTTGGACAAGTTGACCTCCCCATCCACAAGATAAGCCCGTCCTTTTCCAAACAAAACCAAGGGCTTGTAGGATCTAGCTCTGGAAAGAGTCTTCGCAGGATAAGAAGTGAGCAGCTCTGACCTTGGGCCCCCCAGAGCCCCCTTCCTCTGGGGGATCCTCACTCTGAGATCCACTGATACCACCAACCAGTGTTGCCCCCTCCCCAGGTTACGCTTGGGGCCCCTGCATGGAGAACGCTCTCTCCAGCCTGGCTCCTCTTGAGACTTCTAAACACTAAGGGAGGTCCGAGGGACATTGACCCAGAGGCCACAAAACATAAAAGCAACCTGGCTTACATAGCCAGTCCCACAGAGGCTGCCTCTTGCAGCACCGTCCTCAGCCACAAGGATTGGGATGGTTTGCAGGCTCTTTCCCTCGTCTTCGCTAGGCTTTCTTTCTGAAGACCCCGCTAGTCCTCCCGTGTTGCACCTCCCGGACAATTGTGTATGTCTCTTACCTTCTCTCACGCTTTCTTTCATCGTGCTCTGTGTTCTGGAATAATCTCTTGATTTTTTTCTTTCAGGCCATCAATCAAGTTCTCTCACTCTGTCCCCCTATTTTATTTTAGATTTTAGATTTTATTTATTTGAGAGAGAGAGAATGTGCAGTGGGGAGGAGCAGGGGGAGAGGGAGAAGCAGACTCCCCGCTGAGCAGGGAGCCCGACATGGGGCTCGATCCCGGGACCCCGAGATCATGATCTGAGCAGACACCCAACCGACTGAGCCACCCAGGTGCCCCTGTCCCAGTATTTTAAATTTCCAAGGGTTCTTACCTTCTCTGATTGTTAGGCTTGCTTTGTGGATGCAATAGCTTCTCACATCTGAGGGTAAAGCTTTCCTTCTCCCTCTCCTCTTCCTCCTGCTCCCCACCCCCCGCCTCCTCTTGCTCATCTTCCTTTAAATTCTCCCCTGTTTACCAAATTATCTGTTTCCTCCAGGATCAGTCTGCCTCATGTTCTTCCCTGTCTTTGTCTTTGAAGTTGCAGGCTTTCCTCAGACGAACAGCCGGGGAGGGCGTCTCTCCCTGTGTAGCAGGAGGAACGTGGACCAGAAGTGTGGCGTTGCCTAGGTTGGGGATTGGTGGTTGGGGAACTCCACTTAGGTGAGCCTGTGGGGAGCTGGGGTCTCCCAGATGATGGATTGTGGGGGGCTTTCGTCCAATCCCCTTATGTGCACATGAGCCACTCCAGTTCTCCTCAGAAAATGTGTCCCCTTTCTTTGGAAGAAAGTCTTTCCTGCTGTGGCATGAATACCAATGTCAACTCTAAGGAACCAGGAAGTTTGCTCATGGCTGTCCTACCCCCGAAGGCGGGGACGGTGGTGGTGGTGTGGTGGTGGTGGTGGGCGGCGGCGGGGGGGAGGTAGCGTGTGACAGCAGGTCTGCCTGTGGACCCTCAGTCCATCCTGTTTCCAGTCCTAGTTCCTACTCCTGCCCTTGGGGACCCCCATAGGCTCAGCCTGGAGCCTCTTCCTTTTGCTTCCCTGCCTGGGAGGATTCCAGCTGGGGCTCTCTCTGCTCTGTGTCACCTGTCACCACCCTTCCTTCTGCTCTCTGTCTTCCAGAAATGTGTTGAAATCCCTCATCTGGCGACACCCTGCCCCCCCTTCCTTATTGTGGGTTTATACCGTTTTTGTTCCTTCGCGATTATATTAAAGGGAGCTTGGGAGGGAGGGGAGATAAATACATGTGCTCTAAGTATGTAAAACAGATAATCTGTGCAAAGCACTCTGCACGGTATCTGCTCAACAAATGTGAGCTCCTCTTAAAATTATCACCTGGTGTTGTGCTGTCTTGGGGTGTGCGGGGAGAGGTATCAGGGCCAGGGGGACAGTGGGTTCTCGAGTCAGGGTGAGCACATAGGTGGCTAAATGGTGGTCTCTCTCTGTGAGTCTCCTGTGGCTTCTAGCTATAGTTTTTGCTCTTAAAAATTTATTATTTAAAATAGATTTTTAATTGCATTAAGAATAAAGGAGTACGTGCCTTTGTAAAAAGTGTAAAACCTCGAAATAGCTTCACACCAGTTCCAATCCCCTTCTGCCTTCTGTCTCAGCTCCGATCCCGGAAGCATGCCCTGACACAGGAGTTTGAGGGCCAGCCCTTTATGCGGGTGGTAGTCCCCAGGAAGCCCCAGTAGAGGGGTATGGAGATGAGCCATGAAAGGGAAGGAAATAAAAACCAATAAAGGCATGGTTACCAAGCAAGTTAAGCTGTGGGCAGCTGGAGCTCAGTCCCGCTGGGGATCTGTGGCCATCAGCAGAGAGCAGCCCACCCAAGGAGCCAGGGCGCTGGGGGATTTACCTGCCATGCTTGCTTCTTGGCCCTGCTCCACAGGGCGGGGGTCCTGGCCATGGCTTCTGAGGCCGCAGCTTGTGTGGTTCACTTCACTCCCACCTCCCACCGCCCCGACATTCCTCTTAGAGGTAAGAGGCTGCCAGTCACTTCCACTCCTGGAGCACATATCATGCTGCCCCCTCCACAGTCTTGGGGGATGGGAGTGGGGGAGCTCTTCAAGTCTTTCTCCAGATAGCCTGCTTCCCTCTTCCCCTCCAAAAACCTTATCCCATCCATCAAGCAGTGGCTGCTGGAACTGGTTTGAGCTGGCAGATGGTGTGCATCTCTTTCTAACTCTGAATTCAGGGATGTCACATTGGTAGCTTGAAAGCAGCCAGGGGGGAAGTATTTATACCACAGAGATTGGCCGACGCCCCAGGTGTTAAACATTTGCCACCACACGAGTGTGTGACTTCCAATGGGGAGCAAATACAGGGGATAGACAAACAAGCTAAATGGCATCACAAGGAACCTCCTGATATATCTAGAAGGTGGGACATTTTGCAGAACAACCTCTCTTATTCTCTTTGGAGCATTAAGTTCATTTAAAAAAGGAACTGGCCTGGGGCGCCTGGGTGGCTCAGTCTTTTAAGCATCTGCCTTCAACTCAGGTCATGATCAACTCAGGTCCTGGGATTGAGCCCTGCATTGGGCTCTGTTCAGCGAAGAGTCCGCTTCTCCCTCTCTGTGCTTATGTTCTCTCTCTCGATCTTTCAAATAAATAAATAAAATCTTAAAAATAAAAAATAAAAGAGGACCTGGCCAGACAGAAAAAGACTTAAGTGACATAACCAGATGCAATCCAAATTGGATTGGATACTGGTTTGCAAAAACATTTTGGGGTCCATTGAGAAGCTCTGAATATGTTCTGGGTATTAGCTGAGATGAATATTTACTGAAGTGGAAAGGTAGAGGGAGAGAACAAGGGAAAGGGCAGAGGGGGGGAGAGAGAGGGAGAGAGAGGGAGAGAGAGAGAGAGAGAGAGAAAGAAAGAAAGAAAGAAAGAAAGAAAGAAAGAAAGAAAGAAAGAAAGAGAATCTCGAGCTGAAACCAAGAGTCGGATGCTTAACCGACTGAGCCACCCAGGCTCCTTACAAATATGTCTTTACAAATATACTCGTGCAGAGAAAAATGTAGACAGATACGGTGGTGGGCAGAACCCATACCCTGGTCCCGGCACCTGTGCAAGTAAGGAGATTTCACTGCCGTGATTGTGTGGTGGGATAAGGCACAGTTGACCCCAGGCCCAGGATTATCCCGGTGGGCCTGACCTAATCACAAGAGCTGTTTAAGAGCAGAGCATTCTCTCTGGCAGGCAGAAGGAGAAGTCAGAGAGATTTGAAGCATGAGAAGGGCTCAGATGGGCTCTTTCTGGCTTGAAGGTGTGCAAGAACCAGAGGACAGCCAGAAAGGCAAGAGGGAGGCCCTCAATCATGCTGCCGAAAAGACCTGAATTCTGGTGATGACCTGGACGAACTCGATAGTGGATTCTTCCCCCAGACCTCTGCAAATAAAAGTCCAGCCTGGCTGACACCCTGACTTTGGCCTTCTGAGGCTCAGAGCAATCTACCCGAACTTCTGACCTGCAGCAGTGACAGGTAGTAAATGGATGGTATTTTAAGCTGCCAAAGTTGTGGTAATTTGCTACACAGCCGTAGACAACTAAGACAGACGTGCACTTAGGTGTTAATGGTAGTGATATCGGGGAGGTGAGAGTGTGAGGTTTTGATTTTAACCTCTCTGATGGTCTGTAGGTTCTAATGTTCTACAGTATGCCTGTTCTCCCATTATATCAAAAGGGTATATTTTTGTAAAACCCTTTTAGATTGCTGGAAGGGTGAGGGGGAAGCGCGTCCCTTCATCCCCTCCCCATCCAAGACAGCCTATTACAGCATTATTCTGTACCTCCTCCGTGACAGTTGCTGTATTTTGTGCTGCTTATGTTCTTAGTAACACCGTATTTTTAATTTAGATCATCTTTTCTTTTTAAAAAGACCAAACCAAACCACCCAAAATACTTTAGCCTCCCCCTGAGCAGTAATATTCATGAAGTCATGGGTTGATTGTACCAGTTCTCTTTTTCCCAGCACATCAAAATACATAACCATAATTATTTAAAAAAAAATACGAGTCTGTGTACCTCCAGTGGTATACAAAACAGGCTCCGGGAACGGCTGATCCCATATAATCCTTTTGCAGCTTCGGCTGCAGTTGAAAACAAAAGCCTGGGAGGGGTTGGCTCCTGGGTGCCTGGCAACTTCAGCCGTGACCCTGCCCACAAAAGCCCAAAGGCTGGGGACGCCAAGGTCTGGCCACTGTCTGGGTCACGGAGGGGGAAAGAACCTATGGCAGGAGGAGATAAATCCAGATTTGTGTTTCTGGAAACTGCCCTACCCACGGCTGGGTGTCAGAGCCCGAGGTTCAGCTGAGCCAGGCCATCTGACTCCTCAACCCTGGACTCATGCCACTTTTCCTCCCAAGGAAAAGACCAGAAGCATGAGAAGTCCCAGAAGGAATCAGGCATCAAGCAAAGACTAGTAGACACAGGGCTTTTTGTCCAGTTTTTGGTTTTACCCAGAGGAAGGAGAGAGCAGGAGATAGAGTGTCAGATAAATTTTTTTTAAAGATTTTATTTGTATATTCATGAGAGACACACAGAGAGAGAGGCAGAGACACAGGCAGAGGGAGAAGCAGGATCCTAGGACCCCAGGATCACATGCCTCTGATGAGGCCGTGGGTGACCTGAGCCGATCCCGCAGCCAGCGGTGCTGGGGTGGCGGCAGGTGGTCCTCTTCTTCCCAACTTGATCATTGGCCTGGTGATGAGAGAAGTGAATTTCTTTCTTTCTTTTTTTTCTTTTTAAAGATTATTTATTTATTTATTCATTCATGAGAGACACAGAGAGAGAGAGGCAGAGACACAGGCAGAGGGAGAAGCAGGCTCCGTTCAGGGAGCCCGATGTGGGACTCGATCCCGGGACTCTAGGATTACACCCTGGGCCGAAGGCAGGCGCTAAACCACTGAGCCACCCGGGCTGCCCTCTTTTTTTTTTTTTTTTTTTTTAAGATTTTATTTATTCATGAGGGACACACAGAGAGGCAGAGACACAGGCAGAGGGAGAAGCAGGCTCCCTGGGGGCAGCCTGATGTGCGACTTAATCCCAGGACCCCGGGATCACGCCCTAGGCCAAAAGCAGACACTCAACCACTGAGCCACTCAGGCGTCCTGATAAATTTGGTTTTAATCTGGGTAGGGCTCCTGGGGAAATCTGTGCCAGATTTTTCCTGGTCAAAGAGTTTACAAACGTGGCAAATTCAGAGTGAGTCACTTAACTTCTCTGTTTCTTTATCTTTGAAGTGGGAATAATGGAAAAGGTGGGTTTTGCCACATACTGGTGACGAAGGTGAAAACACTTCCTACTGAAATAATATTTAGTGGTACATTTGTGGTTCTCGGTGTCCGGATATGGATCATGTAACCTCTTCATGGGTGTGCTCCCCTTCTGCCCTCACCCCTCCACAGTTTGCTCTAAAACAACAGCCAGTGGGGTCCCCTAAAACCCGAGTCAGCTTCTGGTGCTTTTAGCTTAGAATCCTCCAGAGCCTTCCTATGTCACTTGAGTAAAAGTTGAGGGTGGTAGGAAGGCCCTGACCCGACTTCTCTGAGCACCTGGCCTGTTACCTCTTCTCCTTTTCTTTGGCCACACTAGCCTCTTCGCAGTTCCTGGAATACACTGGGCCATCTCCACCTCAGGATCTTTGCACTGGCTGTCCCCTCAGCCTGCTCTTTCTCCTTTACCCACATAGGGCCCTCTCATACCTCCTCGAGGCCTTTGCTGAAGCATCAACTTCCCCCCCCCCCGTCCTCAGCCCCTTACCCGTGTTCTCTATTCTCTTCCCTACGCTGTTTTTTTCCTTCCCGCTTCCCACCAGAAAACATGCCGCATGTTTTGCTTATTTATTTGTTTTCTACCTTTCTCCCCTGCAAGAACGTAAGCTCCATGACTACAGGGATTTTTAAAAAATCTGTTTTACTCACAACAGTTTTCCACAGCCTAGAACAGCGAGTGACATATTGCAAGTGCTTAGTGATTACTCGTTGCATAACGAACGAACGAGCAAGGGGCAGAGTGGGTGCACAGTGGCCTAATTTTCAGAGGGTACCGCCTCGGGCTTGTGCGGGCCTTGGCCCGGGGAGCCTGTTTCTCTCCCAGGACCCCTTGCAATTTGAACGCCAGTGGCCACGCTGTCTGCTTTTCAGCAACCATCCGGGGCAGTCCTCAGTTGGCTCCGCTTTTGCTGGATTCTCAATACGTGATTTCCCCCCATGGACAGAACAGGAATCATTTAAAATCATTCATGAGAAACTCATGGCTGTGCTTTCTGCAGGCAGCTTTGCAGGCCACGGCAGGTGAAAAGCAGAGAGGGGAAACATTGTGCCCATTTTCTCATCCCCTGTACTCTACCCTCCCAGGTTTCCCCAGGCCTGGGATGCGGGTGGGCAAACCTGCAGCGCGAAGTGCTTCAGCCGGCTCAGCGGCGGGCACGGTCATGGTGGGCTCCTCTCCCCACCGCCGCCCCCTGCGTCCCAGGCCTGCAAGCTGCAAGTTCCCCAGGGCTCGGCCTGGAGCCTCGAGCCTGCCCCGATCCTGGCCGAGGCTGCAGGCTGGGCCCCTCTTCGGCCCAGTGGCAGATCTGTCCCCAACCTGGCCTCCCGTGGCTCAGCGCAGAGGAGTCCATGTTATGCCCTCACTGGCTCCTCTTGGTCTGATTCAAATGGTTAGGGGCAGCCCCTGGGGTTCATCTGTGTAGACTCATGTGCCCTGCAGCCCTTTGCTAGTGGCTTAATCCGTGGGGTTGGGATTTTGCCACGCAGGCGGGCGGCCCTGCTCCTCCGGCTGGCTTGCCTTGACCCGCCCTTTGCAGCAGACACTTTCGGGGGGGGGGGTGCCCACCCACCTGCTGGTAGCCTTGGCCTTCGTGCTGAGGAGATTGTTTACTGCAAATGCCTGTGACTCCCTGCCCGAGCGGGTTTTCTGGCAACACACTCTTCCTGTGTGCGGGGGCACAGGGCAGGCTAGAGCACCCATGAAGGCGGGGTGGGGTCAGCGGACGAATCCCACAGTTCGCTTAGGGGAACTTTAGGGACATGTTCTATACTGTCTCCCTGAGGTCCCCAGTGGGACCCAGCCCCACCTAGTTGGCTGTACTAACCGCCTTTCCCTTCTGTGCCCTCATTTCCCTTCCTGTTATCTCTCAGGTCGTGGTAGGTGAAGACAGCCGCAAGCTCCTCGTCATTCTCCTAGCAGGAGGCAGGGTGCACACATCAGCAAAGGCACACTGAAGTCCCAACCCCCAGGGCCTGTGGATGTGATCTTGTTTGGAACCGGGGTGGTGGGAGATGTCATCAAGTTAAGACGAGGCCGTACTGGAGTAGGTGGTCCCTAAGTCCGCTGGCAGGTATCCTTTCAAGAAGAAGGAACGAAGACACAGGGACACACACGTCCACCCGCCACGTCACAGCAGAAGCAGAGATCAGGGTGGCTCGGCAGAAGACAAGGGATACCTCGGAGTATGGGCGAGCCCCAGGAGCCAGGAGGGAGGCCGGGAACACACTCTCTGAGGCCTCAAGAAGGAACCTACCTCGCTGCCGCTTGAATTTTGGACGCGTGGCCTCTGGACCTGTGAGAGAATGCATTTCTGGGCTGGCAGCCGGCAGCCTGCATCGACTTGCTGGCTCTTTAGGAAATGGGTCTTCCAGCCCAGCTGATGCTCAAATGGTAAAATTGTGAGCAAGTAAGTGATTGTTATTTATTTTAAGCCGCCAAGCGTGGGGGTGGTTGGTTGCCTGGCAATAGACAACTGAAACACACATGAACTTCTGGCCCTGAGATCCTTGTTTTAGAGCCCTACATCTTCCACGTTTCGTCTTGCAAATTGGCTGCACTTCAAACCCAGTCTGCTTCTCGCGGCCCCTTTCCAGGCCTGGTCCCCCGGGGACGGTGCTCCCACCCTCAGCCACCTGCCGACCCACACCCGGCTCCCCTGCCTCTACTGGGTGTCCCCTGCACGTCTTCCCCAGACGTAGAACCGGGACTGGTGCCCCGGCCCTGCTCCCCTCAGCATGTACACTGTCCTTAGCCCTGCAGGCTGCCTTCGGGAAGCAGCCTCCTGGAACTGGCAGGGGTGCCCCTGGGGGAAGTTAGTCTCTGCCGGTTCCTGGTTTGCAGCCCTTCTCAGCATGTGTCCCACCCCCACAGCTCAGCATTCTCACGGGGTGGCCGTCCCAGGTCCCTGTCCTTTGCCACATTAAACCGTCACCTCTGCTACAAACCCCATGAGATCCATTTTGTGGTTCTTGGCTGGCATCCACAGCGAAGTCCTGCCCTTGTGGGCTTGTGGAGGGCATGGTGGCTCAGTCCCTGATATGTATCACTCTGCTGGGTGGCCGATCTATTTATCTGGCTAGGGATCGGGTCAGGAATGGACCTGTGGCTGAGTCTTAACCAATGAGACATGATGCGGCAGGGAGGGGTGTCTACTAGGGGCTTCTGAGGAATATTGACTTAGTATTGACTTGCTCCTAAGAAAGGTACTCAGAGTCTGGCCTGCCTGTTTTTTTTTTTTTTTTTTTTTTTTAAGATCCATTTATTTATTTGAGAGAGAGAGAGAGAGAGTGAGCGAGCAGGGGGAGGGGCAGAAGGAGACAGAGACACGCAGATTCCCTGCTGAGCAAGGAGTCTGACTTGAGGCTCGGTCCCAGGACCCCGAGATCATGAGCCAAGTCAGCCGCTTAACCGACTGAGCCACCCAGGCGCCCCTTGCCTGTGTGTTTTGCTTCTGGACTTGTGTCTGTCCAAATGTCTCGTCTGGGATGGCCAGGAGCACCATATGACCTCCAGAGAACACAGGCTGAATGTGAGGCTGACAGGAGGCCAGCTGAGTGGGCAGAGGGGGCCACTCAGGTCCTTGTGGATATAACTGAGCTGATGAATGTCCCTTATCTGGAGCCAGCTGCACCTTGATACTGGAGTCATCCATTCTTTTTGTGTTTAAGCCAGCATTTTCCCACCTGTGGATCAGAACCCATTAGAGGGCCATGAAATCAATTGGGTGGGTCACAACCAACAATGAAGACAAAATGAGTTAGAAAAAGGAAGAAGAGGGGCGCCTGGGTGGCTCAGTCTGTTAGGTGTCTGCCTTCAGCTCAGGTCATGATCCCAGGGTCCCTGGATAGAGTCCTGAATCTGGGTCCCTGCTCAGTGGGGAGCCTGCTTCTCCCTCTCTGTCTGCCCCTCCCCCTGCTCCTTCTCTCTCTCTCTCTCAAATAAATAAAATCTTAAAAAAAAAAGGAAAAAAGAAACAGGAAGAAAGGAAGTGAAGATATCAGAGCATAGCCCATCCTCTAGTGCTTTGTAAAGAAACTTTTGTCTGGTGATGAGGATGAGCATGTACAGAGCCAAAATGGAGAGTATTTCTCACCGTGGACTGTGGTCAGAGTTCTAAAGCCATTGGCCAGAGACAAGTTGAGTCGAGGTTTTCCATAATTGCAGTCAAAATTGTCCCTGACACCCTCTTTTTCCATCTCCCACTCGACGCCAGCTCTTTTCTTCCTGTCCTTCCTAACCGGCCACGTGGCCTTCATTTCTGACTTAAGTCTTGGTTCTTATTCTCACCCCCATCTGCTAAAGCCCTTTGGCTCTCTCCCCTCTCTCCCTACCCGCCCGGTCTGATCTGGTCCTTCAAGTCCTGGCTCGAGCCCCACCGAGTCTGTACGTCCTGCAACTCCTCACCCCGGGTCTTATCTGCACGGTTACACATGGGCTGTGCAGCCCACTGCCTGGATTCGAATTTCGATTCTGCTGCCTATGGACTCTGTGAACTCGGATGAGTCAATGAACTTATCTGAGCCTCTGTTGAATCAGCTGTGAAATGGGGCTCATTACAGTGTGCGTTGAGTAGGGTCATAACGAGGACTAAATGAATAAACATGAACACTGTTTGCCAAGTGCTAGGACAGTGCCCGGCACAGCCATGATGCTTTATAAATGTCCGGGAGGTAAATGGCAGAACTGAAAGTTGTCATCCAGCATTTGCAATCGTATGTGTCTGCTCATGTGGCTCTTGCCTCTCCCCAGGATTGGCCTTGGGTCTCGTTCTTCCTGGATGTTGAACTTCCTTCCAGGTTCCTGGCTGGCCCTGTCCTCAGCTGTCTACCCCACATCCTCCCATCTGGCTGCTCTCACACCGGGTGACTGTGTCCATCCCCTGGCAGCACAGTGCTCAGACCTGCTTCTTCCAGCCTCAGCCTCAGCCTCAGCCCAGGAGCCTTTCTTGTCAATCTGGATGGGAACCCCGGAGGTGCCTGTCATGGGCAAATTTGATATGGAACTCCGATCTTCATTCACCAGGGGAGAAAGGGGCTTAAGAGCACTCGAGTAGAATTTCATGGCTAGACAGGTGGCATGAGGGATCCCTTCGACTGCCTAAGGTTTGAGAAGCATGGCAGTCATACTCCTGGTGGTAAGAAGACAATAATGGGACCTCTGAGCAGCCACTGAGCGTGGCGTGTGTGGCCCTGACCTGCCAGCTCAGGCTGGATGCTCCATTCAGAGCTGCCTCACTGAAGCCCGCCACCGTCCTGGCAAAGGAGGGACCACTCTCCTTGCTTTAAAGATGATGGAACTGAGGCCCAGAGAGCAGGGCCTCAAGATGGCACAGCCAGGAAGAGGCTGGGAGTGGAGAGCAGGGGACGGGAAGCCGGGAGGAAGCTCAAAACAGCTTTGGGAAGCTGGTTCCCAAAGCACACTCTGCCCTCCTCCTCCTCTGGCCACCTTCCTTGTGCACTGGCCTGAATTGTCTTGAAAGCCCGGAGCCCACCAAGCTGCTCGGGTGCCTCCTCACCCGTTCTCGGCCTGGGCTGTCCCTCCCCAGGCCAGCTGGGTTTTGCTCGAGGAAATGTGATTAAAGTTGGTCTCTCCAGAGAGGGTCTGTTTGAAAGAATCAAAGGCTCGGAGCAAGCAGAATGTTCATAATGTTGGAATAAACCCTTTGCTTGGGCGGCTGCGGAAATATTAGACCTCCCAGCAAAACCTGCAGGGTTGTCAATTCTGAGATGGGGAAGGGGAAGAGGGGAAAAAAAAAAAAAAAGCGCAAAGCCCCATCGCCAGCAAATGCTAGAATTCCAACGGCACCGGGTCCCTGGAATCCTCACGGTGTGAATTCAGGAGGAAGAAAATATCTATCTGGGAGAGCAGGCGGTTCTCCATCTCACTTTTAATTGCACCTGGAAAGGGGCTTAATATCTCAGCCAATTTCTGCATCATCTTTTGCAAATCTTGGGCTGCTCAGGTCCCCGGGGGGTTTGTGTAATAAAACGGGATGGTTAAAGGGCATGTTTCTGCATTAACGAATCTTTCCGCACTGGCTGGGCCCGAGCATTATGTAAATGTTTATTGTAATTAAGAGATGAAGTTGTCACGGTGTAGTATTTTGGTTGCTGGTGTGGGGTTCTTGCCGTGCCCCAGCCGTGAAGAGTCACCCGGGGAAGGAGGAGGACCAGAAGCAGCAAAGAGAGGAAAAGGCAGGGCACTTGGCTATCCCTGGGAATAATCCTGTGGTGGTAACGGGCCATCCAGCCCCAGCTGCAGGGGGAGCCGGGTCGCCTGCATCCCTCGGGAGGACGGGTCTGGGCTCGGTCGCGTGGACTCGCCTTCCTGCCACTGCTGTGGTGGGGTGGCCACGCTTGTGTCATGCGGCCCTGAGCCTAAAGGTAGGATTTCTCATGCTCCATCCCAAAGATAAGCAGATACTTGGAGTTCCAGGGCCTCTACTTGTTGTACGGGTTTGTTTGTTTTTGGAGGGGGAAGTGGCAGAGAATTCTGGCATTAAAAAAAAAAAATTGAAGTATAATTTTCGTAGGGTGAAACACACATCTTAAAACAAAAATATAGCTTTTTTGAGGTATAATTGACATACGATAAACTGCACATATTTAAATGATACAATTTGATCTGTTTTGACGTTTGCGTCCACCCGTGAAACCATCACCCTAATCAAGACCATGAATATACCCAGTGCCTTGTGAGGTTTCCCCATGCCCCCCTGTAATCCCTCCCGCCTGCCTCTCCCTGTTCCCCATCCCCAGGCAACCGCTGATCTGCTTCCTGTCACTGCAGACTAGCTTGCATTTTCTAGAATTTAATATAAATGGAAACATGCAGTATGTGCTCTCTGGCTTCTTTCACTCAGCATGATTATTCTGAGATTCATCCATGTTGCGTGTTTGTTCCCTTTATTGATGAGTTGTATTCCACTGCACGGATATACCACAATTTGTTTATCCATTCATCTGTTAGTGGATATTTGGGTTGTTTCCAGTTTTGGGTTCTCACAAATGAAACTGCTGTTTGTGTGCATATACTTTCATTTTTCTTGAGTAAATATCCAAGAGTGGATTGGCTAGATCACCCGGCAGGTATATGTTTAACTTTGTTAAAAAAAAAAATTTTCCAAAGTGGTTGTACCATTTTTCACTCCTAGCAGAGATGTGTGGCTGGGGTGGGGTGGGGGTTGTCCCATTGCTCCACCTCCTTTGCCAACAGCTGGTGTCATCATTCTTTTTAATTTTAGCTATCCAAGCTTGTGTCTGTGTGTGTGTTTTAATTAAAATCTCATTTTTATGTGCCTTAAAACTCTGTAAGCTACCTGAGTGTGTGCATTTGTAAAAATTCGTCAAGGTGTACACCAAAGATTTCTGCATTTTCCTGGGTGTAAATCATTTCTCAATAAAATACTATAAACAACACTGTAGGGAGAAGAGTCCCTTGAAATGAAATCATCTTCTATTTCTGTCCTTCGAAATGGTTTTCCCGACTGAGGCAGGGCCCCAGCTCTGGTAATAGGACCTTTAAAAAAGCCTGCTAGTTGTTGGTGGCAAGGTGAGGTGTGGGCCTGGGAGGTGTGGTTCAAGCTGAGGAAGGCACAGGTGACTCATCCAGTTTCTTGGATCCTGGAAAATTGTGCCCTGGGCTTTTTTTCGAGGCTCTTCTTTGAAATCTCAGAGATGAAAGCTTTGTAAGCTGTGGCCACTCCTGGCCGCTGATGGTGGTGGCAGCCCACTCCTGGCCAAGAAGCAGGGAGGCCGCTGCCCTGGGGTCGGGGTGGTGAGGTGGGCACAGGGGAGGGGCAAGATACCTCTGCAGCCCCAGACCCTGTCGCCTTCCCCAACACCTCGGTGTGAGGATGGCCTGGCTCTGCTGGCCCAGTCTGGTGGCTTAGTCATTGTTGACTTAAAATGCCACAAATGGCCCAGTGTACCCAGATCAGGGGTTCCCAACCTGGGGGTGCACTGCCCACCACCCAGGGGGTGTTTAGAAATGGTGTTTTTGTTGATCACGATGTCAGGGTGCCATATGGGTGAGTGGGCAGGGATAGTGTGTGGGACAACCCTGTGCAATGAATGACTGTCCTTCCCCAAACGCTGACGGTGTGCCCTAGGTTGAGAAACAAGCTGGTTGTTTTTTTTTGTTTTTTTTTTTAATTTTTATTTATTTATGATAGTCACACACACACAGAGAGAGAGGCAGAGACACAGGCAGAGGGAGAAGCAGGCTCCATGCACTGGGAGCCCGATGTGGGACTCGATCCCGGGTCTCCAGGATCGCGCCCTGGGCCAAAGGCAGGCGCTAAACCGCTGCGCCACCCAGGGATCCCTGTTGTTGTTGTTGTTTTTTTTTTTAAGTAGGCTCCATGCCCAGTGTGGAGCCCAATGTGGGGTTGAAATTGAGCTAAGATTGAGTCAAATGCTTAACCAACCAAGCCTCCCAGGCACCCCAGAAATAAGCTGGTTTTGGTAGGTAAGAGTTAATTGATTGCTTCAGTGGCAGATATTCCTGTTCTTTAATACCTTGAATTCATCATCATCTTTTTCTTCTTTTTTTTAGAGTAAGCTCTACGCTCAACGTGGGGCTTGAACTCTTGACCTTGAGATCAAGAGTCGCGTGTTCTACTGATGGAGCCAGTCAGGCGCCCCATCCTTTTTTTTTTTTTCAGGCGCCCCATCCTTGAATTCACCTCAGGATGTCCACTGGAGCCTTCAAATCTTGCTGGCTGCACCCATACTGCATGGCCGCTACTGATTAAGAAATACATCTGGAATATCGACAGCACAAAAACCCTCCGCAGATCAAAACCTTTCTCATCTTAAAGGTTACGAGTAAGCCTGGCCCCATCTCTAAACTTTCTGGCCCTGGAACACATAGTTTTAGGGATGTTTAAAGAGCCAGGTTGATTTCCAAAGCCATGAAATAAGTTCTCGGTCTTATTTCATTTTAATTTTATTTTTTTTAGAATTTGTTTTGCACCTAGTATTTGAAGTCAACCTAAACTGCTCTGCTGGTCTTGGTGCTGGAAGAGTTCTGGTTGGCGTGACCCATGCAGAGAAGGGAGTTGCAGTTTTCTGACATTAAATATTAACATGGGGGATTAATAATGAAGGCTGACAGTTCCTTTCTCGGTGTTCCTGAGCGTGTCTCTTCCCAGCCTGCCAGGCCCTTCCCCTGCCCGAGCAATGTGGCTGGAGCCCCCCGCTTTCCAAGGTCAGGAGAGGTAAGGACAACAGCCCTCATGTCACCCAGAGAGGCAGGAGTGCCTACCTGGACCACTGTGCACAGCTCCAGGCTAGTCCTCACCCTCTCTGGCGGCAGGAAAGCAGCTGGTGGCAAAGGAAAGAACAGGAGGTAGATGTGGGGCAGGGGGTGGGGTGAAGATGGCCTCCAGGGGGCCCAAGGTGGCTGGAGGTGGAGAGGGGCCTCTGGCTGAGAGACAAGGGGGGCTGGGGTTCCTTCCCCAAGGATGTGTCACCCTGAGGAGTGCTCACATACACCCAACGCCTCCTAGGCTTGGCCCCCACTCCCGAAGCCTTAGAGCTTCGTTATGAGCTCAAACAGCATCCCCTTCTTTTGGGCCAGGAGGCCGCAGACTGGTTGGGGGTGGGGGTGGCAATGTCAGTGCCATGTAGACCTGGGGGCCACACAGATGCTGATCTTGCTGCTCCTGGCCTTGCGCGGGCACCCCAGCTCCCCTGGACGCCCTGGTGTTCTGCCGCGCGAACTGCCAGGCCTCCTGAGCTCCGGCGACTCGGGGACGAAGGAAGGCAAGGCCAGCCTCGAACTTCCACACAGGGAGCTGGGCTGGCTGAAGTCTGTGCCGGGAGCTGGAAAATTAGGTGCCCAGTCATCTCTTACAAACATAATAGAAGTGCAAGGAATCAGATGTGAAATAGTCCCTATTTCCCACATTCCATTTATGGATGATTGTGTCTTCTCTTGGCTTTAATAAAACCTCGCCTCCCTCCATGTACGTTTTCTAGAACTTTCTGTTCTGGGCCTCCCCTTGAGCGGTGATGGTGGAAGGCGTAGGAGAAAAATAGAAGGCTAGGGGCAGAGGGAAAGCGTCCGTGTCAGGATTTGCCTTTCTTTACCTGTGGCGAGGGTCAGCGCGGCCGCCGGGCCGTAGGCCTCTGCAGACATTTGCGGGAGACCCAGGCCACTTAGAGCAGGGGCTGGAGTTTTAGGTCAGTGTCCCACCGGCTTGGCGCTAGGACCTCCCTCTGACGGAAAAGGAATGTAATCTGAGGAAGGAGCCAGCCGAGGCGCTCGGAGGAAGACAGCCATTTTCTCTGAGGAAAACTGTCCCATCAGAAAACCTCCAGGGACGCCGAGGGCTCACGGCCCTGCAGCCTGGGGAGCCAAGGCCCGGACGGGGAGCCTCTCCCGGCCTTGTGGTGGCCCTGTCACCGCTTGCCTGACTTTGCCCCGAGATAGGGCAAGGCGGCGGCTGGAAAGAAAGAGGGAGGGGGGTGGGCCGGAAGCCTCCGTCAGTGGTGCTAATTAATTGGGCTTGTGGTCGCCTCGCACCTCTCATCTGAGGCTGTACAGGTGTTCCACAGACGTTAATTAATTAGGGCCGCCGCGCTTCCTGTGGGGTTTGGACAGATGTCTGATTCCAGAGGCCCCGTCTTCCCAGTAGTAGGGCAGAGCGCAAGGGGTTTGGTTGGATGGTGAGGAGGGCACCAAGCCACCTGACCTGTCGCCGTCAGGAAAGCTGGAGCAGGTGTGGAATTCCCTCTGAGGGGTTGATTGGAAGAGATTTCTGGAAACACAGTTGATCGGTATTCCCAGGTCCAGGCTCTATTCTCAGCATCCTCCTCTGTGGAGCATGACAACTAGGCCCCAGCCGGTGACCGTCTGGTTTTGGCATCAGAATGGGGATCACTGAGAAAAAAAAAAAAGAATGGGGATCACTGCCTTCCTGCTCGCTGACTCACCAGTGTGGTGCCAGCAGGGACGGTTGAGTCCTTCTTTCGGTGGAAAGCCACACAGGGGAAGGAAAAGGTTATTTTCATGGGCAAAAAAGTTCCTGAGTAATGGTTTCTAGAATCTCTCCTCAGCGAATATAACCTCGTCAGCTCTAGGCTTCTGGCTTCTGAATAATTGTTCTCGGTAATAATACAGAATACCTTCATAATAATACATCCTTCTGTGTGTTCAGGAAAGTAGCAATTTATTCCAGGCAAGACTGAAAAAAAAAGAAAAAAGGAAAAAAAAGTTGCCTTTATTCATCTTGAGACCTGCCCACCCCAGAGATCAAGCGGTGAGGAGGCTGGCTTTTTGGAGGTCTTTAATGAGCGCCTATGGCATGCTCAGTAGTGGGGAGAGGTGCCGTGAGGGAAACAGGAAAAATAAGCCAGAAGAGCTAAGAATATTTCTGGGAAGGTCAGCCCAAACTACGTACTAAATTTGTTTTCCTTAAGTGCCCCCTTCCTTGGGGAAGATACGGTGGGTTGATGTTTAACATCCATCCCAGCCTGTGCTAAACAGTACCTTTCTCACACTCCTTTGCGGCTGGGGTTCCAGGTACGGTGAAGGTCAGCCTATCACATGCTCTGGGGCAACACTTGACTTTGGATCTTGGTTCTCAGTGACAGAGGGAGAGAAGCATGCATTTTGCTTCTGTGGCTCGTGGCTGAGGCCACAGTGTTCTCAAGCTGGTACTGGTGGCTTCCAATTACGTAATGGCTCCCTGATGGTGACAGCTCAGTTCACCCAGTGGTGTGGCTTTGGAGCACTCTTCTGGAAGCTCGACACTGGGTGGGTCTTGTCCCCCCTCCAAATGATCCTGTAAAGCCTCTTAATACCCTACGAGGAATCCCCTTCTGTTTAAACTGCCTGGAGTGGATCTTAGTCTCTGCACTGACCCCTGACCCCTGACTGACACAGCTCTGCTCTGGCACGCTTGCTCCCACACTGCCTCTGGGTCACCTGCCCCATGCCTCCACCCCCTCCTGTCCCCCCATCCCCCGAGGTCATCTTCCTTATGTAGGTAACTCCTACTCATTCCTCAAGACTCAGTTCACATGTCACCTCCTCTGGGAAGGTTGCCCTGATAAGTATGTCACCTCTGCATCCCTCGAACCTGATAGC
Organism: Canis lupus baileyi; assembly: GCF_048164855.1. Lineage (NCBI taxonomy): Eukaryota > Metazoa > Chordata > Mammalia > Carnivora > Canidae > Canis > Canis lupus. Next base: position 90,502,647 of record NC_132876.1, read on the forward strand.
ACCCAACGCTTCCCTTCACAGCACTTTTCCCATTGGATTATCAGCATCTTTTTCTGAGCCTTCCTCCTCCACTAGACTGTGAACTGCTTTAAGATAAGGACTGTGTCTTTTCTTGGTGATTCTGGTGCTAGGCTTGGCTTTCACCAAGAAAACATTGCTATGTTGTTTGCACCTAGTAGGTCCTCAATAAAACTTTCTCATTGAATTAGAAAACAACATATGGCAAATACTCGCATGTGTGGTTCAGACCTCAATTCGGTAAAGGGAGAGGCCACCGTTGCCTAGAGCAAGTGGCAACCTCCCCTAGGAGAAGAATTGGTGACCCAGAAGCCAGGACAGCCTCCTTTCCTGGGTCTGGTTTCCTCATCTATAGAATGAGAGGTGGGCCTTCATTCGTGTTTCCTGCTGCAGATCTCTCGGAACGTTGCTTCTGTAAGGTGTTTCTTTGGACACAAGCGTTCCAGGAGCAAATGAGTTTGGGGGAATGTTGGATTCAGCAAAAATTCAACAGGTTTCTCTACTACAGAACTTCCCAGGGCCTTTACTGTACTAACGGGCATTGTGACCTTCCCGTGGAGAGTTCTAGTATGCAATGCTGTATCAGTTGTCTTTTGCTTCAACAATGCTACCAAACCTCACTGTCCTACCACATTCCAGATTTATGGCTCATGTGTCTAGAATCGCCTGGGGATTGGCCGGCCTGCTCCTGTGTCTGGTGGTGGCTAGCTGGAAGGCCACCTAAGCTGGTCCTGCTTGGGATGACTCCGGCCGGTCTCCTCTGTCCCACCTGTGTGACATCCTCCAGTGTGCTACCTGGACATGTTCTCGTGATGGCGAAGGCTGAAGAGAGCAAGCCTCAAAGTCCCAGCTCGCTGCAAGTCTGCTTCCCTCAGGCTTGCTAGCATGATCATTGGCCAACTGGTCGAGGGCTGGGCAGGTCGCCTGGCCTGCAATGGGAGGGCACTGCAAAGCTTCCTGGCATTGGGCATGGATTCCTGGAGGGGCAAAGAATTGGGGTCACCGTGACACTCTGCCTCACGGTGTTTCCCAGAGTCAGCTGACTGAGGAACTCCTCTTTACGCGTGACTGGCTCTTACAACATACCCTTTGCTGTCACAGCAAGGCTTAAAATCTTTCCCAGTTCTGATGCCCAGATTCTGCGCTCGGAGTAGCTTCAAGGAGCCGGTAGCAAATCTGGATCATGCCGGTTGGATGGGGTTGGACCAGAGGCGTGGCTGGAGGTGAGTGCCTGAGCGCCATACCATCCGGGAAGTCTCCTTCAAGATGGTTCCCTGCAGGCCATTCCCATGATGCTCCTCTTCTTCACCTCCTGTCACCACCAGACTTTTTGCCCAACCACTGTTGGGGAGGGGGGTGAGCAGAGCCCTCCCGGAAGCATCACTTCCTGAGAGGCGTAGTTCTAGGAACCGTGTGGCAGGCCGGGAAATTCATTTTTCCTGTGTTCTCTTGCTCCAGGAAGGCATTTCCCGGAGGCTTGAGTTTGGGGTGGCCTTCCTCCTCACGACCGTGATGCCTTCAGCTAGTCTTCCCTGGGGCTCCAGCCTGGGGGCTGTGTTCCTGCCATTGAAGACTCAGCCTGAACTTTCAAGGTTCGGGTTACCTGCACCCCCGTTCCCACCAGATCTGGAGGCCTGCACTGCCCACTTACCTCCCCTGGTTGGGGGGCAATCGGCCTGACCCCCTTTCCACCCGCTGGCAGAGCTGTCATGACCCCCCTGACTTCACCCGGACTTTGCCACGTCCAGGTAGAAATGACAACCGGAAGCCCCGCAGGGGACAGTGCCAGTGACGGACCACGGAGGTGGCCCTGAGCACTCACCCAGCGCTTCTAGATTTTGCAGACTTGAATCCATCCAGCAGCCCCGCCTGCCTTCCACTAGGCGCGGTGGAAATGCTTCCTGTTTATGACTCCCTGTCTTGTGTCCCCAGAACTCAGAGAGAGGTGGAGTTTCCGACCAGACATCAGGGACTGCTTGGGTTTTATCAAAGCCCACCCGACCCCCTTGTGAATGCCCTGTGGCTCTGGTGCGGGGAGGGGGGTGATGGTGGTGGGTGGGCTCTGCTCTGGGGAGGAGGACAGCTCGACAGCTCGGGTTCCCTTTGGGGTACATAAATTTGGCCTTGTTAAGGAAACCTGCAGGGACTCAGGGATGAAGGTGATCAGGTTACAAAAACACACCAGGCCTCTGTGGCTTCGCGGGAGGCCCGGGGCACACAAAAGGCCCTGGGGCCTGGGGCAGGTGGGGGTGGGGGTGGTGGCAAGCCACCTCCCACTAGGCCCCCATGGAGCTGGCCCCCAGGCCTCCCTCACTTTCAGCAGCTTAGAGGGGGTGAGGGTGGAGGTGCTGGTCCCGCCAGAAACATCCCTTTCCCCCTCCTGGGTGGAGAGCGCCTGGAAGTGTGGTGGTGTGATTTTATCAGAAATCAACACAACGAAGTATGTGCATAGAAACAATACTGAAAGGGAGCCCGGGGCTCTGGTATGGGTGGAAAATCCTCACTTGCAATTAGAGGTCATTTACATTTCTTTTTTTTACACTTTTTTGGTAGTTTCCAAATTTTCTACAGTGGTCACATGGTATTGTTAAATTAGACCAAAAAAAAAGTGAGGAAAAAATAGAATGGTGCCTTCACGTTTTTGGAGAAGTGGTTGTTTTATAATACTTTGTGCTGTATATTCAATAGAATCTCAGTTTAGTAAAAAAAAAAAAAAAGGATAAAAGGTACATAGGAAAGGCATAATATTGTTATCGGTGCTTATGTCTTGGAAATATGGTTGATTTAATTTTCTTTATTTGTTTTTATATTTTCTAAAGGAATGTATGACTTCATAAAATTAGGGAAAAGTAACAGAAGAAAATGAATGTATTTTTATTTTTACCTCTATTCCCTCAGTAAATTTGGATGGGGCATATCCAGGGACCCTGTGCCTGGGCTCCTGGAAATAACCACCGAGGGAAACCCAATCACCCGGTGACCCCCCAGGGTGTACACTTGCCATCTGCCACTGGGCCCAGACATCCAGGTGTCTGACAGGGTATAAAGGTCCTGACCGAGTCTGAGGCATCCAAGAGTCTGTCCTGCAGAAACCACGTTTGAATGGAAACTGGAAGAGTAATAAGGGGTTAACTAGATGATTGCTTAGGGAAAGGGTTTTCCAGGCTGGAAGGCTGGTACAGGAGGCCTGAGGTTGGAGGGAGAGTTCTGGAGAAAGACACAGGAGGGGGTCTTGGGGTCCTTTTCAGTTTAGAGCTTTATCAGTGGGATGCCGCCAAAAAGATTTAAGCAAGGAGGTGAGGTGGTAAATTGCATATTTAAAAACAACTGCAGGAGAACTGTCTAGGAAAGGAAGACTGATAGCAAGCATGGGGAGGCCTGTTGGGAGGCCTGTTAGGAGGCCGATCGGAGGCCAGTGAGGCCCAGACCAGGATGGGGAGAGGAGGTGGAAGGAATCACTGGAGTCTTGAGATCCAGGTGCATTTCAAGGTGCAAAGGGGCTTCTGGGTGGAGGATGGGTACAGGCCCCGGGGGTTTCTTGGAGCCCGAGTGCTTACCTGGTTCTCTCTTGCCGGCTCAATGGCCAGGGCCAAGTTGGGTCAGGCTGATCTGAGCAGAAGGAGAAGCAGCCAGCCCCCTGTAGCATGGAAGCTTGTCGGAGCTGTGGGCCCCAGAGAACGGCCAAATCTAGAGAGGAGAGAAGCAAATACGATCCCAGCTTCCAAAGCCCAAAAGAGACAGAGGTGGTAGCAGTGGACACGCTGTCCTTCTCAGAGTTGTCGCCTTACACTGCACAGTTTGGAAGGGTTGACTTGCCCCTGCCACCCCAGGGATCCAGAAAAGGTAAAGGCGCGGGGGAGGGAAATGGGCAGAATGTGTTTGAGAAGGGGTTGCTCATTAATCAAGCGGCCACAAAATGCAGCATGCCACAGCCTCCTGATGTGGTCTCTGACCTTTTTTGACATATTAAGTGCAATCTCCCACCTCTCCCGAGAGGGCTTTTGGAGGACATTTACTCCGACGGGCGTGACCCCTCCCCGCAGCCTCCGGACAGGACCTGGCTTCTCTCGGGGAGTGAGTCTGTCTGTCTGGGCCTTCTCTCCCTCCCTCAGCCGCTGGCATTCCGTGGCATCCGGCTTCTGCTCAAGGCCTAGGCGGTCCTATGTAGCCAGGGGGTCCTCCAGGCCGCATCTGGGCCGGGCCTTCTGCACGGATACAGGCTGAATAAATATTCCATCTCACACCTAGAAATACGACCGTTTTCCAAATGTCTGCAGTGCTGCTGTGTTGAGTAAAACACAGCATTTGCAAGACTCACAGAATTCCGACTTGCCTCATGTCGTTTCGTATTGTTTGTAACAGATACTGAGAGCGCAGCGAGGGGGAGAACTTTGGGGACCTTATAATGAGCGGGCCCTGTGTGTGAGAAGGCTGGGGAGCACTGTTTGCAGAGCTGACCCCTTTTGTCAGGGGACCGTGCCATGTCCATGGGCCTGCCTATTAGGCCAGCCAAGCTGTGGTCTGGGAGGGCGTTCAGAGGTGCCACCTGCCTCTCTGCGGCCGGGGCCCCTGCTGCCACAGCCCGGCACCGCACAACACCTCTGGCTCTTGGTTGGCAATGGCAGAGTTTGGATGCTGCCCCAGGGTGCTGGGATGGGTTTCACCACAACCCCTATAGGATCCGCCACCGCTGCTGGTGAAAGAGAGCAGGGCATGGAATCAGGTTCAAGGGTGCTCCCACTGTCTCTTGGACTCTCCAGTCTAATGAGTGGTGGGGGAATTCTGGTGTAGGTTTGAGAGCAATCACAGTGGCTCGGGTGGGTGGGGATATGCATGGGATCCCACGCTTTGTCTGGAATGTTTCTTTCACAAAATGAACTTTGGCAAACACTAGAGACCTGTTTTTTACTGTTAGTGTGCTCGAAGTTTTGGCCTATCTGGCATGCTAGACACCGTGGGCTGGCTCTACACACTGCTTTCTTCCTTGCCTTCCTCTATCACAGAGGCTGGAAAGCACAATTCTACGATCTCCCAGGCTCCCTTGCAGCTGGTGGTGCCCATGTGACTCAGATCCAGCCAATTGTATATAGGAGGAAGTTTTTTGTGAAGGGCCATCTCAGCTGGCATGTCCCCATAGCCCTTTGTCCACCCCCCCCCCCCGCTCCATCTTCCTGTATGGAATGCAGGCTCATGCCTGGAGGTATAGCAGCTATATTGTGCCCATGAGGACAAAAGCCACATGCTAAAGAAACCAGAGAAGAAGATAGAACATCCTTGGCCTTCAGAGATGTTGTTGGGCTGCCATACTAGTCCTGGAAAGCCACCCTCTTCATTTTTTTCTGTATGAAGCAAACAAAACTCCTACCTGTTTAAGCCATCGTTCATTAGGTTTTCCATAACTCAGCCAAATTCAAATCCAAATAACACACATGATTTTATCTTCAGAACAACTCAGTGGCACAGAACTGACATCTTTGTTTTACAGATGAGAACACTGAGGTTCAGTGGGTTCAAATAATCAAGGTCAGACTGCTAGTTGCAGATTTAAGATTTGCATGCAGGAGTGTCTGACTCCAAACCCTTTCTTTATTTTTTTTAAAGACTATTTTTTTTTGAGAGAGAGAGAGAGAGAGAGAGAGAGAGAGAGCATGCACCCGTGAGTGGGGAGAGGGAGAAGCAGACTTCTCACTGTGTAGGGAGCACGAGGTGGGGCTCAATCCCAGGACCCCGAGATCACAACCCAAGCCAAAGGCAGATGCCTAGCTGACTGAGCCACCCAGGTACTCCATGACTCCAAAGCCTCTCTATACTCTTTCTACAACACCCCCTTCCATGCAGTAGAGAACCAGCCGTATTTGCCTAGTGGTGGAAACCCATCCAGGGTATCATACATGTTGGGTTTGAGGTTCATGGGTAGCAACGAGAATTTTCCCTGTTATTGATTGGTGCTTTTGCCATGATCACAAACATGCTCTCTGTTATGAGTGGAATTGTGTCCCATCAAAATTCATATGTTGAAGTCCTAAGCCCAAGTACCCACATTTTAATACAAATGTGACCTTATGGGAGGCCTGGGTGGCTCAGTGGTTGAGCATCTGCCTTTGGCTCAGGGTTTGGTCCCGGGGTTCTGGGATCGAGTCTCACATCGGGCTTCCTGCATGGAGTCTGCTTCTCCCTCTCTCTATGTCTCTGCCTCTCTCTCTCTGTCTCTCATGAATAAATAAATAAAATCTTAAAAAAAAAGAATGTGACCTTATTTGGAAATAGGGTCTTTATAGAGGTTATCAAGTTAAAGTGAGGTTGTTAGGGTGGGCTCTAATCCCATATGACTGGTGTCCTGATAGAAAGGGGAAATTTGGGTAGAGACAGACAGACAGACACAGAGGGATGAGGACATGAACACTCAGGGAGAAGATGGCCATCTATAGGCTGAGGAAAGAGGCCTGGAACAGATTCCCTCACAGCCCTCAGAAGGAACCAACCCTGCTGATACCATGATCTTGAACTTCCAGCTTCCAGAACTGTAAGACAATAAATTTCTGTTGTTTAAGCCACATAGTTTGTGGTACTTTGTTACAGCAGCCCTAGCAAAGTAATCTACCCTCCTAGGTGAATTTCTCCTGTTCTTCCAGGCCCTTCCTCTTGCCTTACATATCAGTCAGCTATCTTTGTAATCCTGCTGTGTAACAAACCACCCCAGGATCCACAGAATTCAGATTGGATTCAGATCTGCTCCTTGTGTCTCTTGTTTTCTTTGGGCCATTGGGCTACCTGGAGCACCTTTTTCTCATGGTGATGAGAAGTGTAAGAGGCCAAGCTTGGCCCCACCAGCACATTTTAAGCCCTTTCTCATATCAGAGTCTGCTAACATCTCATTGGCCAAACAAGATCGTGTGTTCCAGCACAACAACTGGGGAGAGGCAGCAGTGTACTCTAACCCACAAATGGAGAGGGAAGGCAGTGAATATTTACTAAACTATAATTCAAATTTCCACCCTTCCCAGAGGTGCTCTGGGCTTGGAATGAACCCACATATTCTTTTTCCTCTTTGCCTTGATCAAAGGCTCCTCACATCTTCCCATCCTATGGACACTTTTGTGGCATTCCTTCTCCTTCCTGAAGGCCATTTCCTTCTTAGTCTTCTGTACCAGTTAGAATGATTTCGACTAGAGGGACAGAAAATCCAGCTGAACCTGGCTTAGACAATAAAGGGATATAAGGCTTCAGTAACTGACAAATTTGACAGTTGGATGAGCTTCAGGGGTGGTGTGATCAGGGCTCCGACTCCACTTATCTGCCAATCTCTTGGCTCTTTTCTGCTGTGTGTCAGCCTGCTCCTCCAGAAGGCTTCCTTTAGAGTCAATCTATGATTACAGCAACACAGTGGTGAGGTGAAGGGAGAAGCTGCTCACCTGGCCTACAGGTGAGGAAAGAGGAAGGGGAGAAGGAGTAAGGGAAGGTGGGAAGATGAGGAAAAGGCAGACCTCTCGGCCCCACTGGTGGGCTGGAGGGGACATCTGGAGATTTTGAGGGGAGCAAGAGAGGCACTGGGAGCACTAGGACGGGAGTGAGGGAGTAGCCGGGGATGGTAGCCTGCCCCTCACAGCCAGGGTCTCCTGGTGACCATGTGAGAGAAACAACACTGAACTATTTACCTGACCCCAAAATGGTATTTCTTTCTTACAAAATTTAGGCTCCCATCAGCAGCAGATGAAAGTTCCTGTTGCTCTATATGTTGTCAACGCTTGGTATGGTTGTAGGATCTTTTTATCTTTTTTTAATGATTTTATTTATTTATTCATGAGAGACACAGAGAGAGGAGGCAGAGACACAGGCAGAGAGAGAAGCAGGCTCCATGCAGGGAGCCTGATGTGGGGCTAGATCCCGGGACTCCATGACCACACCCTGGGCCAAGGCAGGCGCTAAACCGCTGAGCTATCCAGAGATCCCCATTTGTAGGATCTTTTTAAAGCATAAATCAGGATGTGTTTCTGTCTTACTCAACCACCTCCCCCTGCCCCATGCCTTCCTGTAACATAACAAAATCAAATCCTAACTCTTTACGTGGCCTGTGACAAGGTGCAACCTATTTCTCAAGAGGCCAAGCTTGGCCTCACCTCAGGACATTTGCATTTGCTATGCTCTTCACCCCTGCCCTTTGCCTGTTTTCCTCTTCTCATCCTTCACATCTGTATGTTTTTGGTACTCCTGCTGCATAACAAACCACTCCAAAAGTTAGGGGCACGAAACAAGAATTTTATTATGCTCATGGGCTCTAGGAGTTAAGAGTGCAGACAGGACACAAAAAGCTTGCTTCTGCTCCACCGTGGCTGGAGTCTCAGCTGACAAGACATAAAGGCTGGGGATGACCAGCAGCTGGGCCCCAGACATTTCTGGAGGCTTCTGGCACCTGTGCTGGGATGACTCAAACTCTTAGTCCATCTGAGACAGCTGGTCACAGCAGGTACATGTGGCTTCTCTTGCTGTTTGAGCTTCCTCACAGCATGGCGGCCTCAGGCTAGGCAAGCTCCTCACGCAACAGCTCAGAGCTCCAGCATGAGCATTTGTGGGAACCAAACAGAAGCTCTGTGGCCTTTTGTCACGTACTTTGGAATTCTCTTGGTGTCACTTCTGCTCTACTCTCCTGGCTGAAGCAGCTGCAGCATGCCTGGATTCAAGGGATGGGATATACTTATTTATATGTTTTTTCCTATCACCTTTGTATCACTAGTGGCTGGCACCATACCTAAAACACAGTAGAAGATCTGTTAATATTTGTTGAAAGGAGATGATTTAGTGATAAGCAATACAGGGTGCTCTGGGAGCACAGAGGCTGGCTTTTATTGGGGAGTCCAGTAAAGGGCTGCTTGGGGGAGGTGACAAGAGCCGAGCTTTATTTTTTTATTGTTTTAAAGATTATTTATTTATTTATTTATTTATTTATTTATTTATTTGAGATACAGGGAGAAGCAGAGACATAGGCAGAGGGAGAAGTTGGCTCCCGGCGGGGAGCCTGATGTGGGACTTGATCCCAGGACCCCGGGATCACAACCTGAGCTGAAGGCAGACGCTCAGCCACTGAGCCACCCAGGTGCTCAAGAGCTGAGCTTTAAAGGACTGCCAGGTGTATGGCTGGTAGGATGGGATTTGCTTATTCCACATGAAGAGATCGCTGGGGACCTGGCGCATGGGACCCAGCCGGGGCACCTCCCCTTCAGTGTGTGTGTGTGTGTGTGTGTGTGTGTGTGTGTGTGTGTGAGGAGGGTGGAGGGGTGGTGTGGGGGACAGACTGGCAGAGCTGGAGCACACAAGGCAAGTCTGGCCTTGCTCCTGAGGGCCGCAGAAAGCCCCGTGAATAATTTTAAGCTGATATTAAATGATGGGATCAGATGAGCTCTTTTCCAAAGGTCATGTCTTACAGATGGAGTGTTTTTCCCACGGGCAGCAGGGATCCAGGCGGGCACTTGAGCGGGGCCTTGCATGCAACCTTCCATCCCTGCTCCCGTCTTGGGTTCTCATTATGCCGCAGACACACCTTCTATTCAGGCTGCTGCAGGGTCCAGGTGGCCCGAGGTCTGGAAACTGATGGTTGTCCCAGGCCTCCTGGGGATGTGTTGGGCTGAAGTTCGTCTCGGTTTCACCACAGTAAAGAGGGACAGCTATGGGCAGAGGTCTTACTCCTTGACAATAATCTACCACATTATTAACAAAACCCAGGATCAGGCGGGTGAAGTCTGTGGTGTGTGTGTGGGGGGCGCTGAGATGACACAGGGTGGGTGGGACAGGACTGGCCCCGGGGGTTGCAGGCTGTTGAGGCTGATGATGCTTCTCAACAGTTCCTTATAGAATTCTCTCGATTTTTGTTTGGAATTCCCCATAATAAAAAGGTTAAAAAGACATCACAGCCACCCCAATAAAATCATAGTCTCCCCTTCTCCATCTTCCCTTTCAGAAAACCATCATGTTGGGCACATTCTGTCCCAATAATTTTAAAAGCAATAGCTTTTGACCATAATGTCAGGATAACAGCAAGATTATTAGCAACTCGCACAGGATGTGAAAGCAGTAATCTTGTTTTTCAACTTATTGGAGTGACTTAATGGTCATATATTTTATCCTGAAGCGTGGAGAATGCATATTGAAAGTGTGTACTCCAACACAAAAGCTATTATTTTTAACGCTCAACTTTATGTCGAGTACAAAAGTGTCAACTTTCATAAGGCAAGCAGGGAGACTAAACTTTATTGTTTTGGAGGATCTAGCGACAGATTCTAAAGCTAAAGGCAGCATCTTTCATACTCAGCCAAGTACACCTGGGCTCTCTGAGACTGAGAGTTTGGGGCTGTGAGGACAGAGAGCAGTAGCCCCAATTCTACAAGGAGCTCCAGGTCCACAGTGGAGCTCTCAGTGTCTGTTTTCAGACCTACCCTTTCTGACAAGGCCGCCAGTTCCAACATGGCTGCCAGTTACTGCTGTTGAGTACCCCTACTAGGCACTGCTGCTGTTCTCAGAGATCTGAGGGGGAACTGCTGTCTCAGGTTGTGAGGAGCCACTCCTCTAAAGGAGGGATCTACTAGGTTTGTGTACATGAGCACAGAGATATGCACTTCTGTGGATGCCCAAAGAGACTGGGGGATGAGGTTAAGGTGAAGCTCTAGAGTGAAACACAGCCAATCGAGGCTACAAGGTTGACTTCCCTGGCTCTGTGGGTTCCATTGCTAGCCAGAGGTTTGTAGAAGGCACAGTCAGGGCCTTCCCAGAGGCAGGCCATCTTAGAAGTGAGGGGTGACAGGTTTTTCCATTGAGGCCCACCACAAATGCTAGTAGATGGATATATAGGGGAAGAGGATGGCTCCTGGGGCAGGGCCAAGCTGTGGGTACTGCATCAAGGTTGCCCCGGTCTGCAGGTGGCCTCTCTGACAGGCCAGCAGGAGGCTGGAGACCTAGGGGTGGGTGTGAGGGCAGGCCTCATCTCAGTGCAGGGGGTTAGGGAGCAGAGGAGTCAGAGGGCTGGAGGCTCACAGTTCCCACCCTGTCAAGTGGACACTGAGGAGGAACAGTAAAGACCTCTGCTCAAGGCTTCTGGGGAAGGGAGAGGTCTTCAGGAGGTTCATAAATACTTTGTACTGTGGAACTGTGAGCATGGAACTTAAGGACTGTTCCTGGGGTGGGAAGCTCCTATGATGTGCTGGCAAATCCCAGTGCACTGGCATACCGTGACCGCAGTCATAGCAAAGGCCCGAGATAATCCTGGGCCCTGTCCCCATCCCACTTGCCCGCAGGGAAGCCTTGTCTCTTCCAGGACCTATGCCCCAGCTTGGCCTCAGGGGCACTCCTTCCCATAGGAAGGCAGCTCGCCACTGTAGCTTCCCGGTCTTCAGATGGCTCACCTCCCTTCCTCTCAGTCTGAACACATCACATTTTGCTCCAGGTCTTGCTCTGATTGACAAGGCCTCTGACCCCTTCTCCCTACCTCCCTGACCTCTATCCTGTTACCCACACCCCTCCCCCCACCCTGCTCCAGGAACACATCAGGTACACTCCTACCTCAGGACCTTTCCATGGACTATTTCCTCCTCCTGGCATGCTCTTCCTCCAGATATCTTAATGTCTTGTTTCCTCACCTCCTTACATCTCCTTCCCAGCGACCCCTTCCTTAACACACTATTGAAATGCCAACAGCCCTCCCTCAGTTCCTATTTCCTGTACTTCCCCACTCCATAGCCTTTATCATCATCTGCAGGGAGACACATTTGAAGTGTCATCTATTTCCCCTCATTCACATAGAAGCTCGGAGCAGGAAGGGACTTTTCACCTCTTTCATTCAATGCTCCATCCCCAGAGCTTAAAACAGTGCTCGGCATGTACAGGCACATGGTAAACAGTTGTTCAGGGAATGAATGACTCTACTCACTGTGGCACCTTTGGGTCCCTGCTCTTCACTTGGTCCTTTCCCACAGGCTCAAATCCACCTTGGCCCCCAGCAAACCTTCTGTCTTCTCCCTCTGCCAAGCTGCTTGTCCCTGACCCTTCTGTGCTCACTGCCCCCACATTGTGACCTCCAGTGTGCTCTTGACGCTGCTTCCTGCAGGCCCCGACAGCCCATGCGCTCAGTCCTCCTGTTCTCTTCACCGTGTCCCTCTGGCCCCTGCCCAGCACACAAGCCCTCCACCCCCCATGGGCCTCTCCATGCTCCTGTGCATCTCCTCCCCACTTTCCTTTGTGTCCACTCCCCACTATGGCTCAGCTCTCCTCCTGGCCCGAAGGTGTCCTCTGCCTCCTGCTTTTGTCTCCGGGGGCTCTCTCCCTTTAGAGGTCTACTCCATCAATCTCCTCAATCCAAAATCAATGAGGAAAAGCCCAACAGCCAAGTGCATGGATTAGCTAAAGAAAAAAAAAGCAATAAAAAAGGAGAAAAAGAATAAAGAAAAGTCTAGCTCATCAGCTTCTTTTCAGCTCAGCTTCTCCCCCGTTCCTCCCATCTCTGTTGGTAGCCTGACCATTCCCCTGGGTGCTGGAACAGAGGATCAGTATCACCTTCGGGGGGGCCCCCATCACATGCCTCTGGGAGGTCCTGCTGCGTTACCTCTTCTGAGGGCTCTTTGAGCATCTTTTCTCTTTGTCTATTTTCCTGCCACTGCCCCACTTCAGGTCGCAAAAGCTGTTAAGTGGGGTCCTCTGTAGCCGACGTGTCTTCTGAAGCCAAATTGGATCCAATTACCCTGTATTAGTGAGGGTCTAGCCAAGAAAACAGAAACCACTCTAGGTATTTAAACATAGGGAATTTAATCCAGGAAACTGGCTTCACAGACACTGGAGAAACCAAGGAGCCAAACGGGGCACAGTGAGGTAACACAGAAGTTAGCAACCCAGAAATTAGTAGCAGCAGGAAGCTGCTGGCACCCCTAGGGCTAGAGGGACAAAGGGAAAGGGGGCGTGGTAGGAGCCTGGAAGCCAGAGTCAGCTAACAGGAGCTGGAACCACGGAGAAGATGCTGGAGAAGCAACTGACGCTGGCATTGACTGGGGAGAAATACCCTGGCTTCTCCCTCTTGCTTCCCACCTAATCTCCCACCGGAATCTCCTATTGGCTAAACTGAGCTAGGGGCCAGGCACAAAGCAGCCTGGGAAATGTAGTTCCCTGCTGTACTGAGCAGGAAAAGAGAAGGGTGGAGGATGGATCTGAGGAAAGAGACAAGTGACTGTCCATGCTCCTTAGCAAAGAAGCCTTCTGTAGTTCCCGTCTCCCTATCAGATAAACTCCATCTCCTGAGTCTTTCTACATGCTCTGGGTCCCCTTCTTCTTCTTTTAAAGATTTTATTTATTTATTCATGAGAGACACAGAGAGAGGAGAGACACAGGCAGAGGGAGAAGCAGGCTCCCCACAGGGAGCCCGGTGCAGGACTCCATCCCGGACCCGGGATCACGCCCTGAACTGAAGGCAGACACCCAACTGCTGAGCCACCTGGGAGTCCCTCTATGGGTCCTCTTCTGTCCATTTTTCTGGCCTTATCTGCCATGGCCCCTGCATGCTCACATTGAATGTGAATGATATTGAGACCCCTGCCACTAGCATCTGCCGCCTCTGTCCCTGTCGTCACCCAGTATCCTCTGTCCAGGAGGCTTGCCCTTCCAGCAATGCTTGTGCAACCTCACTGAGACTTTAATGGCCAAGTGAAGTGCCACCTCCTCTGTGAAGCCTTCCTGCCCATCACTTCCAGCCCCAAACACACACAAACCTATATATTTTTTTCTTCCCCAGCACTTCCTGCATTTATTCCTTGCCTCTCTTCTCCCTGTATCATAGTTATTAATGGGCTTGTCTAAGCTCCTCCATTAGACTGTAGGCTTCCTTAAAGGCTTGTTCAAAATGAAGCCTCCACAGCCCCCAGCATGCAGCACCCTGCATCTAGGGAGGGTGTACCGCATTCTAGTGTAATAAATGAACAAGTAAGTAGCAAGCAACCCATCAGCAGGTAGCAATGCCCAGTCAACACAGGTGAATTAATTTGGACTTTTTGGCAATCCGTGCCTGGGGCGGGGGAGTGGTGACAAGGCTGGGGAGAAGTGAGCTGGGGAGTCGTTCAGGGCGGGGAGCAGATGTCCACATTCTGCCTTGTTATTACTTCAGCTTATTGTTCCAGGTTTTTTCTTTTAGAGAGAAAAGAATCCGCCCATGTTTTCATGTTGTTCTCATTGAAATCCACCCACAGGCTTTGAAACGAACCCACTGGTGAAGTGTGAGGAGAGAGGGTGGCAGGTTTGTTTCTTTAGCGTGGTTGGTGCAGCAGCTCGTGGGCCGGGGCTCCCCCAGGCTCCCTGGGGCTCCCCAGGGCTCTAGCATGGGAAGCAGAGGGTGGACTGCCCCAGCGGGCTGGAGAAACCCCTGGGCTGGCAAGCATGGCCTTGGGTAGGTGCTCCAGGTTGGGAGGTGGGTAGGGAGGAGGCTCAGACGCTGGAGCATTGAAGATGTGTCTGAAGTCATGTTCGTAGGAAGCATTTTTCAAGTGCTTACCTCTCCTGGAATGAAAGACTCTGGGATGAGAAGGGATGTGGGTGTGAAGCTGAGCACAGGGCAGAGGTGGCCCTGGGGCTTGGGGGTCCCCGTTGTAGGCCAATTATTCATGAATTGTGGTTGCCCATTCATTTATTTCATGAACACGAATTGAGGAGCCACCAACATGATCAGACTTCTGAAGCTAGCCTAATCCCCCTATCTGAAGTTGAAGGCCCAGAAAGGTTAAGGGACTTGCTCAAAGTCACACTGCCGGTTACCTGCAGTGTAAGATTTTAACCTGAGTCTCCTGCCTCCCAGTCCGGTGCTCCCAAGGATTGCCGGGCCGCCAAGAGGAGTCCAGCCTGCCCTTGCCTTGAGGCCTTATAATCCGGTGGACATTGGGTCTAAGGGTCACTTTTGGAGTGGCTTTCCAGAGTCGTGACTGGCTCTCCTGGCTGGCTGTGACACTGGGGAGGGACGGCTGTGTCTGGCACACTTTGCATCCAGCCGAGGGTCCTGCCAGCCAGTGGAGAAATGTATCTGTCTCTGAGCAGATCTTGTTAGACCCCTCACACCCCAACCTGTCCACAGCGCTGTGCCCTGCCCCCCCCCCCCCCCCCAGCGTGTATCTCTGCCTCGGGTTAGTACAGACTGCATTCTGTGCTGTGTGTTTATAAAGCCCCGTCAGCTTGGGGTGTGGACAGAAATGACCTGCACTGTCTAAACAAACCACGAGCTTCTGGCAGCCTGCCTGCCAGGGTGCTTGTGACATCCTCTGGCCCGGCAAGGTGGGTTGGGTTGGGAGTCCTGGCTTTGCTCATTTTGAGATCTCGCCAGTATAAACGCAGGTCTGAGCCCTTGGCTTCCCCGGAGTGAGTGGTGGAAGCTGGCGCTAATCTACGATGCAAAGGTGTGTGTGGGGGGCCCCCCAGGATGTTACTGCCACTCCCTCCGCCTCCCCCACGCTGCCATGCCTCCCCGACCCCACCCTTCTCTTAATCACCAAGGCACAAAGAGAAGACCCAGCGGCAGCGGAAAGAAGAAAAAAAAAATCCCAAGCAGATTTTACCAATGAGAAACCACAGGAACAGGTACATTTTAGTAAAATGAAGGCCTATCTGCTTCTTTCAGAGATTGTGCCTGAAATCATAACTTCAGTTTCTTCTCCTGGATGCATATTTGAAAAATGAGGCTTAAGTCTGTCATTTTAAACAGCTTTTCAAATGACACAGAAATTATACTATTTTTAGGTCAAACACTCTGCAAAGTTGACATTTGAAGGTTCGGCTATGTGTGAAAACATCCAAAAGGAAACGTGTGATTTCTCTCTCTCTCTCTCTCTCTCTCTCTCTTTTTTCCCCCCAGAAACAATAAACAGGAGTGGCTTTGGTTTATTTGTGTCCGTTCTAATCCCCCTTACATTTGCATCTCCAGTGTTTATTGGTGTAATTCTTCAGGCGCACACTCTACATGGCAGATGTCACCTGAAGGCCGCCCTTGGAGATGTGGTCCCTACAAATAAAAGCAGGTCGTTAGACTAGAACCGTCTTTGTTCCCTTAACTATGGCGGTTTCTCCCTCTGCACAGAGCACGCTCTATATAAAGCCATAACCATTCAGAGTCACACGTAGACTATATAAAGGCGCTGCTGAGAGATGAAAGATGTTTTTAACCCCTTCCTCTCGGGCGGCGGTGGCAGCTGCCGCTGCTCAGTTCCAGAGCGTGCAGAGTTCTGTTCTGGGCCCATGCGGGGCTGGGGGAGGGGGAGAGAAGGGGGGTGTGAGTGCAGCAGCAAGGTGGGAGAAGTCCCCACCCTCCCCCTTGCCTCGCCTTTCCTGCCTCGGTGTAGAGCGGTGGGGAGGGGGGGACCCCAAGATGGAGCCGGGCTCATATGCTGGGAGTAGGAGGAGAAGCAACCTGTTGGGGGCTTTCATCTGTGATCTTATTTGGGGATCAGTGCACTCTGCCGTCTCTGCAGGGGTGCCAGGACCCTGGGGACAGAGGGGTCAAGGTGGCAGTGCTTCCTGGAGGATCAACTGTATTTGATTTTAAGTGACTGTCAATGTCGCGTTTATGTGAAAACAAGCCCAGGGGTGTCTGATGGGACAGAAAGCAGATGGGCATGAATGTCAAAGCTAAACATGGAACACCAGAGAAGTGCCCGGGCTCGCTGAGGTGCTACTTTGAGCTCTAGCTTGAGACCCTCGGGAAGCTGTTTCGGTCCCTTTGGGGACAAAGTTTAAGCTGTATCCAAAGGGCCCCCACCCCAGGCTGGATGGCTCTGTACGTTAAGCAGCTGCCTTTGGCTCAGGTCACGATCTCAGGGCCTCGGCTCAGCGGGGAGCCTGCTTCTCCCTCTCCCTGCCCCTCCCTCTCTGCTCGTGCCCTCTCTTCTCTGTCTCTCAAGTAAATAAATCAAAAATCTAAAAAAAAAAAAAAAAAAAAAAAAGAAGCCATACTTTACCAGCACATATAATCATCTGCTAAATGCAATGCAGAAGTGGTTTAGTGCAAGGGACGTGGTGGGGGTTCAAGGCCTGGCTCTGCTACTTGCTCGCTGTGCGATTTGGGGTGAGTTTTTTTTACCCTGAGTCTCGGTTCTTTCCTTTGTAAAATGAGACAGGTCCTGGCTCCTTCCTTAAGGGACCAGGCCTGCCTACTCTTGGAGCCTCAGGGTCTTGTGCGGCCCCCCTTCGAGCTGACATTCCTGTGAGGTTGCCCTTGCATAGAAACAATCCAGTCTGAGCCCAGCTGCTGGCAGGGCCACGGTGGCCACCAGGCAGGGCAGCAGCCTTTGTCCTGTGAGAGCACAACTGTGAGCGCTGAAAGCAGGGAGGACACCCCCCCCGCCGCCACCCCGAGGTGCAGTGCAAAGTGCAGTCACAACGTGCCCTGGGTTATTAGACATCCGAGGGCTCCCCGCCCTGGGCCACCACCCGCGCCCCACGGCACTTGGCTTTTCTCACTTGTTCCGCCTGACCTACGTGGTCGCTTCTGAAACAAGCCACGTCTGCTTCTGAAACTTGCTTTCATGGATAACGTGACCCATGTTCGGTGGGAGAGGGGTCGTGAGCCCAGCTGGACAGGCAGGCGTGGGGAGAGGAGGAAACAGCTGGTGGAAACTCCACCCTGGAGTGGACACTGTGGTGCTTTGAAAGATATGTCCACACATTCTTTGACACTCTTCCCCTCGAGAGGGAGGCCAGCTGCCACGTGGTGAGGACCGAAGCCTCCTGCCCACAGAAACCCTGAGATGATAAACGTGCGCTGTTTTAAGCCACTGGGTCTCGGGGTCATTGGTTCTGTAGGAATAGATACGGACATCTCCCCTTGTCCTTCAGAGTGCCTTTTGAAAGCTGCCAAGACTTCATGGATGCCTTTCTTTTTCCTCCTGGCTTATGAGAATGTTGGAAGCTGGAAAAAGAAGGGACGTGGTTTTGGCATAGGGCAGTCATACTGGGGGGATACGTGCTGAGTGTTTTCCGTCCGCCGTCGAATCATCTCAACCATCCTGAGGGCCAGGGTTATTAGTCCCATTTTATAGATGAGAACACGAGGCTCAGATAGGCTAAGACTTTTGGTTGAGATTACACAGGAAGCTTGGCTGATGGGACATCCAAACTGTGTTTCTTCATCAGTAATGGGCTGCCTCTGCTTGGGAATAAAGCAGCTAGCCCAAGGTCCTGGCCTTGCGTCTGATGAATTACATAGCCTTTGGCAAGTTACTCTTCTGTGGGGGCCTTTTTTCTTTGTGAAATGGCCCATGTCCCATTCCTTGTAGCACAAGGGGCTGTCAATCAGAGTGGCCCACTCTCCTGTGGCAACAGGCGTGGAACATGTGTTCCTGGTCTGGCCTATCAGAGTATCTTATTCCCCTGGCCACAGTGATTAGGTAAGAAATATGCACGGGATTCTAGCCAGGCCAATCAAAAGCTCCCTCAGGGCATCTTGGCCAGAGTTACTGGTGGGGGCAGCTCTTTCTTTCTGCTGGGCTTGCTAAGCCACAAGGCTGTGGATCTGGTGCTGTGGGGCTGGTGGGCCCGCCCCTCTGCAGAGTCAGGTCAAGGCAAGCCATGAAGGGAGGCAGAACTGTGGAGCCACTTGAACTCCTGGATCCAGCTATGCCTGAAGCCACCCCTCTTTCTGGACTCCTCAGTTATGTCAGTAAATTCCCACTTTTTTGTTTGTTTGTTTCAGCTGATTTGACATGGGTTTGCATTGTTTGCGGTGTAGTGAGCAAACTTGGGAGTTGCTTTTGGCATATCAGAGCAGTAGAGCATAGGTCCTCTATATGGTGACCAAACATAGCAGGTGCTAATGGTGCCCTGCTGGCCCATGCTAGAGGTCATAGTAGACTGTTTCCTTACAGGCCAGTGGTCTCCTGTATCTTTCTGCTTGAGGTGTTCTCTGGCTTTAGGACCACGTATGGGCCGTGTGTGTGTGTGTGTGTGTGTGTGTGTGTACGCACATATACATGTGTCGGGGGGGAGGCTGTTCTAAAATGGCAGGGAGTTAATGCCTCAGGAGTGACCCTCTTCCAATGACAGATGGAGGTGGATGGATACATACTCTGGCTCTCTTGCCCCTTGAGAGGACAATTTACAGGTGTCTTCTACAGTCTCCCTGAGGGTCCCCAGCAGGACTGCACCCCAGTAGCCTGAGGTGGGACTCCCCCCACAGTAAAGCAAAGCACCCTTCACTGGTTCTCTCCCTACCTACTTTCTCCATTCTTTCACTTGTGATTCCTGGGATCACTTCCCAGATAAACTACCTGTACCCAAACCCTAGTCCCCGGGTCTGCTTTGGGGGGAAAATCTAAAGCTAGCACATCGATGAATGGGATTTTGATTTTTTCCTGGAGTTGACAGATCTGGAGATACTTCTCATCGTTGGGAAGCCTGAAACTGCAAGGTTCCTAGTCATAGCAATTTTGTGGGCTAAACAGTCCCATATGGGACCAGTGAGGACTGCCCCAAGACTGGGGCGGGGGGGGGGGGGGGGGAAGAGGCAAGACAGCAGGGGGTGAATGACAGGCTTCGGAGATTCCATCAACTTGGGGGAGCCACCCTGAAATTAAAGTTGAGGGGACAGATGAGGGCCGGAGCATTTGGGCAATTGGGGGTTGCGTCAGTCTGGCACTTTGTGGGGTGCCTGCCTTCTCCCTTGCCCCCGCCGCCTAGAAGTGTCTCTGGACAGACGGCTCTGGAGCCCTCCCGATGACAGCAAGAGAAGGGCTTGCTTTCCAGCCCTTGGGCTTGTTTGCCTTCCTCCACTGCCCCCCCCAGCCCTGCCTTTGTTCTCTCTTTCCTTTCACTGCTCTGGTTTATTTATGTTTAAACACGTCTTGTCCTGTGTCGCTGCCTCAGCGGAGTGGCAGGAGAGCAGACGACAGCGGGGTTCCCACCTCGCCCTCCCCCCGCGAGGCTGGGGCTCCTCTGTGCTCAGGCCGTTTCCCTGGGCTGGGGACAGAGGCGCGTCTGCTGGCCTGGGGATGTTTGGCTGGCGAGGCCGGCTCTGACTCCCGTCTGCTGTCGCTGCTCCCGGAGGGCGGGCCCCCTCCCCCGCTGCTCCCCCTGGTCACTTCCGCGGTGGCATCTGGGCCGCACGCACGCATTGTTTTCCTCTAATTGCATTGCAGCCAAGGAGAGCCACGCTAATAGACGGAGCGCAGGAGAGGGGCCTGGCAGGGCTCGGGCCCAGTGGCTGCGGCTTCTGCGCGGGGCTTGGATCAAGAGGGAAATAGAAAGGTTCGCTTGGGGTATTGGCCCCCCTCCCCCCCTCAGAGGGGATTTCCACTCCGTTTTGTATTTCATCTTTTCCCTTGAAGGATGCCGTGGACAAAGAGCGTCCAGTGCACTAGGCGAGCACCTTGATGGAGTTTTACATATGCCTACAGCACGCCACCCCCATCCAGGTCAAGATACAGAACCTCCCCATTGATCCAGAATCTGGTCCTGCAACGCCCCTCCCAGTTAGCATCCTGCACCCACTCTCCTGACCTTTCTCACTGGAGATGGATTGCCTATTTTGTAACTGCAAGATTGAATCATCCAGCTTTGTCCCCTTCTTCTTCTTCTTTTTTTATGTTAAAAGATTTTATTTTGGGGCACCTGGGTGGCTCAGTCTATTGGACATCTGCCTTTGGCTTGAGTCATGATCTCAGGGTCCAGGGATTGAGCCCCATGTCCGGCTCCCTGCCCAGCAGAGTGTCTGCTTCTCCCTCTCTCTCTGTGGTCTCATGCTCCCTCTCTCTCAAACAAATAAATAAAAATCTTAAAAAAAAAAGATTTCATTTCACTCAAATTCACAACCCCAAGATCAATAGTCGCATGCTCTGCCAGTCAGGCACAGGCATTGTCCCCTTCTGTGGCTTCTTTCGACCAACATTATGTCTATGAGCCTGTGTAAAAATGATCTCCTTTTTTTTTTTTTTTTTTGTTGCTGTGTTTTCTTTGATTCCTCACCACGGAGGGTACTGAAAGTTCAGACCCTGCAGAGTGTAAAGCTAGGAGCTCCAGGTTCAGATTTGGCCCCATCGGCAGTCCCAGTGGTGGCTTTCCCTGTGGGCACCTTCCCTCCCAACTGTGGGACGGTGATGTGCCGATTCTGCCAGACGCCAGCTCAGGAGGCTAATGCAGCCTTGGGCATCAGGTTCTCTGATGATTCAGGCTGCTGGGCCAGTAACCTCAGGTTGGCAACCTCACTGGCTCTTTGGGATGCTGGAGGACACTGGAGCAGCCCCAGATGTGGGGTGGGTCTCAGAAATACTAAGTTGCAAAGAGAGAGAGAGAGAGACACTAAGTTGCGATTTGCAAACATACAGACCATATGGGACTCTGCGCAGGGATCCTGCTAGCTGGTGGAAACTTCTCTCTCTGTTCCTCCTGGTCTATGGATCTTAGGAGACATTCCTTTCTATTCCATCTCCCCAGGGAGGTTCCCAGCCAACCCAGTCTACCCTGGAGAGCCTTGGTTCCTGGGGTCACTTCATGCACCAAGATGCCTGCTTCAGCTCCTGCCATCATGACTGCATTCCAGCCAGTAAGGAGGAAAGGCAAGGAAAAGGGTTCCATTTTCCTTTACAGTTCGTAATAATAATAATCATAGCAGCAGACACTTACACATCATTTACCATGTACCAACCCCTGTTCTAAGTACAATATCATCCTATAAAGTACTATTATTTGCCTCATTTCACAAATGAGGAAATGGAGACACAGAGAGGTTAAGCGATTTGTGCAAGGTCATATAGCTAGGAAGTGACCAAATCAAGATTTGAACTCAGGCAGTCTCATTTCAGCATCTGGGTTCAGAAGCCCTCTGTTTTTGTGCTTTTCTCTTCCAGATCTTCGTAGACCCTCCCCCCTCTTACAACCCATTGGTCAGAATTTAGGCACATGGCCATACCTACCTGCAAGGGAGGCTGGGAAATGTAGTCTTTGTTCTAGGTGATCACCTGCGTAGGAAAAATCTGGGGGTTTGATTGCTGGGGAAGAGGAGAGGACAGATCCAGGAGGGTGGCAAGAAGTCCCTGCCCGAGGTGGTAATTGCCATTCTAACTCTATGGCTCTGTTATGTGACTTGTTGGTGGGTACTCGGCTTGCAAGAAAGGCTCTCGCCCCGGCCCTGCGTAGGAAATGGCAGTCTTTGTCTTGCTGTGGACTTTAGGTCTAGAGAAGCTCCTTTTAGGATCCAGAATAACGCTATGCAAAGAGTGGTCCCTAATACGTCAAGTGATCCAATGCCTTTCTAGGGAAAGGTCCCATTCTCTGTTCTCTGGATGTCAGGAGGATGCACCTGGCCTAGTTGACCACCCTCTCTGTTCTGAAATGGTCTTTGGCTTGGCTTCCAGGGCACCACGGTCTGGAATCTCCTTGGACCCTCCAGGGCTCCCTCTCAGTCTCTTTTCCAGGGGCCTCCTCCTTGGCTGGCCCTGTAGGTGCTGGCTGGATCTGGGCTCAGTCCCTGGGCCCTCCTCTACATTTCCTTCAGCCTCTCTCCCTGGATGATCTTGTTTCCTTCCCTGTTTTTTTTTTTTTTAAATGCCCTCCATGTGCTGATCACTTGAGACTTGTCTCTTCTCAGAGCTCCAGATGTCCACAGCACCCCTGCCTGCTGGCATCCCATGTGGCAAGGTCATCGGTACCTCAAAACTAATGTATCCTTTTTTAAAAAAGATTTTATTTATTTTTTTCATGAGAGACACACAGAGAGAGGCAGAGGGAGAAGCAGGCTCCCTGCAGGGAGCCCGATGTGGGACTCCATCCGGGGACCCCAGGATCATGCCCTGGGCCGAAAGCAGAGGCTCAACCGCCGAGCCACCCGTGCGTCCCAAACCTGTTGCTCCTTGAGTGTTTGTTTCCCACCTTAGTCAATGGCTCTTCCAGCCCTCCAGTGGCTCCTTCCAGAAACCCGGGAGCCATCCTTGGTACTCCATGCCTCATATTCAGCTCGGGGTCTGGCCCTGGCCACCTTACCTCCAGCATGTCCCCTGAGTCCATCCACTTGTACCCAGGGCCACTGGACCCTCAGCTAATCCCCCTCCTCCCTCCTAGACCATGGAGATGCTTCCCACCTGTTCTCCCACATCCATCCCTCCAGCCCCTTCTTCACGTTGCAGACTGAGAAATCTGATCATCCATCCTCCTGCTCTTGGTCCTTCAATGACTCCCGAGAGCCTGCGCACAGCGCTCCCAACCCTGGATGTGGCCCGTAACCTAGATGCTCTGGTTCTCAACGCCTCTTCAGTCTCACTTCCAGCTGTGGTCCAGTTACTATAGCTGCAGAGCAAACCGCCCCAAACTTAGAGCCATAAAACAACCTCCATTTATTACGCTCACAGATTCTACGGGTTAGGAATTTGAAAAAGGCACAGCAGGGACGGCTTATTGCTGCTCCTCGGTGTCTGGGGACTCAGCTGGAAACCTGGAAGGCTGCGGGGTGGGACCGTCTGAAGGCTTGTGCTTGCACCTGTCACCGCCCCACCCGGTGGCTGCCGGGTAAGACTGCTGCGTGGAGCACCTGCCCTGGCCCCTGCCTGAGGCTCAGGCTTCTTCACAGCATGGCAGCTTCAGGATGGTTACATCTCCCATGTGGCCGCCCAGGGACCCACTGGGCCAATCACCAAGGTGCCAGCTGATTCCCCTTCTCTGACCCAGCCTCCAAAGTCACGTGGTGTCACTTTGGCCACACGTTGATTGCGGGCCAGACAGAAGCTCACCCAGATTCAAGACAAGGGGACATAGATCCCATCTCTCCATGCTTTGGAAAATGCTCTCTGCCCCGTGGCCCTCCCTTCATTGCCTGGACCTCTGGCGCATTGACGCTCTCTCTCTCTCTCTCTTTTAAGTTCCTTAAAAGCTCCAAATCCTTTCCCTCGGCTCACTTGCACACACTGCTCTCTCTTTGCTTCCTCTGGCTCACTCCAGCTCGAGGCTTATGTGTCACTGCCGCCCCCAATCTGAAACAGGTCCCTATTATATTCTTTCCTGGTTTCCGCCGCTGGGCCTGCATCATCCTTCCTGCAGCTTTTAATTATAGGCACTTTGGTTTGTCGAGATGTTTAGTTTTCGTCTCCCCCATTGTAAGTGAAGCTTCCCGAGCCAGGAGGGGGGACACCAAGGAGACTGCTTGGCTTGCTGCAGTGTCTCCGGAGCAGAGCCAGGACAGGACAGGCCTGCAAAAGAACGTTAGAGTTTTCAAGCCAGTTTCAGGGAAGAGCTGTCTACAGGCTAGCAATGGCTATGAGGATAGGTCAACGATGGTCTATCTCAGAGAAGGTGGAGTGTTTTTTAGGAGTGGTTGTGAGCCAGGTGGGCCAAGATGGAAATGACTACAAGAAAGACAATTTCTGTACCAGTTCTAGTGGCTCTCTTAGGGGTGGGCATGCCAACACCAGCTGCTTGCCTTGCCCCCCACCCCCCCGACCCCGCTCCCCAGCCTCACTGCACTTTCTATCAGACTTGGTTACTCTGGCTACTCTGGCACACCACGACTTTGCATTGATCAGCTCTTCTCCTAGGCACACCCCTCCTCACTTCCCTGACTGGCAAACTCCAGACCACCTCTTCCAGAACCTTCTCTGACTTCTGAGGCCACTCTGTTCCTCCCTTCCCTAACTCTTCCTGCACGTCCTCATCATGAGAGTGTATACCACTCTTACCAGCAGGGTCCTAGTCACACCACCCCTCTCCTCCCCTGCAGCCTGAGGGCTTCTTAAAGACAAGGCCCAGGCCCTCGGGGGGGCTCTATAAATTGTGGGTGACAGGCCACATTGCCTGCTGGTGTTAAGGCTGTCGCAAGGCCCCCTCTGTCTGGAAATTGGCCCTGAGCCCCCTGCAGGCTGTGGGTGGGCTAGGTGGGGGCTGAAGGCAAGTTGCTCCTCCACTGGGGCTGCCTCTCCTGCCTCGGGGGGGCCCAGCCTTCTTAGGATGCTTTCTTCATCCTGACTCTGACCGGAAGTTCCTCATTCCTGTGTAATTACATTGAACTTTTATGATGGGGATCTGGGCGGCCAGCAGCATTACTTTGCAGGGGCAGATTGCATTCCTGGTGTCTGGGTTTACCTTCCTTCTCAGTCTGTGCCCTGGAATGCCAGTCTGTGGACAGGTCCTCCTGCCAAGCCTGGGTCTAGTTGTGGGGTCTGCTGGCAGCATGCTGGCAGCAGGATAAAGAGTCAGAAGTATGTTCCCAAATCCCAATCCCAATCCCTCCTGCAGGGCAGGAGGAGGGAGCTGAGGCCAGAAAGATGGCCCAAGCCCCCTTTCCTAGCTGACACCTGCTTGCTGTGGCTTCAGAAGCCTCATAGTTGTCTGCCTCACACACATAGCTGGTCCGTGAGCGTGTGTGTCCATGTTCAGGGACTTTCTGCTTTTTTTTTGGTTTAAAGATTTATTGATTTATTTTAAAGTGAGAGAGAGCATGAGCAGGGGGAGGGGCAAAGGCAGAGAGAGAATCTCAAGTAGACTCTGGTTGAGTGTAGAACGGTTTTTTTTTTGTTTTTTTTTTGAGTGTAGAACTTGACGTGGGGCTCCATCTCACGACCCTGAGACCATGACCTGAGCCGAAATCAAGAGTCAGATGCTCAACTGATTGAACCACCCAGGCGCCCCAGGGCCTTTCTTCTTAAATCGCTTCTTCTTCTTCTTTTTTTTTAATACTTTATTTATTTATTCATGAGAGACAGAGAGAGAGAGAGGCAGAGACACAGGCAGAGGGAGAAGCAGGCTCCATGCAGGGAGCCCGACGTGGGACTCGATCCCCGGTCTCCAGGATCACGTCCTGGGCCAAAGGCAGTGCTAAACCTCTGAGCCACCCGGGCTGCCCTAAATTGCTTTTTCTTTAAAAAATTTTTTGTAAGCAGCTCTAGCGTATAAGGTTAGGACCCAATCTCACCACCCTGCACAAAGATAAATACCAGGTAGATTAAAAATCCTGATAAAAACCTGAGATGAAATCTCACAGTAGGGATCCCTGGGTGGGGCAGGGGTTTAGCGCCTGCCTTTGGCCCAGGGCGCGATCCTGGAGTCCCGGGATCGAGTCCCGCGTTGGGATCCCCGCATGGAGCCTGCTTCTCTCTCTGCCTGTGTCTCTGCTTCTCTCTCTCTCTCTGTGTGACTATCATAAATAAATAAAAAATTAAAAAAAAAGAAATCTCACAGTGGACTACTTAATAATCGTGAGGTAGGAGGGCGTTCCCAACACAAATAACCAACAACATATGAGAAGATGCTTATATGCAGTATAATTGAGAAGGGTATTGGAGACGGTGGAAGGGGAAAGGCGCTCTCATATGCTGTTGGTGGGGATTAAAATTGGGATAGCTTTTCCTGGGGAACAGTTTGGCCTATCTATGCAGATTCTTTCAAGCCTATGTGAGCAGGTGGACATATATCCGGGGAGGTTCACAGCATCGTTGTCTTATGGCACAAATTTGAGAACAACCTAAATGTCCAACAGAAGGGGAAGGTTAAGTGAATGAGGAGCATCTCTGCCATGAAATGCTATACATCACTTAGAAAGAATAACAAGCTCTGACATGGAATGTTTTCAAGAAATATGAAGTAAGGAAAGAAATTTGCAAATCCCTGTGCCTAACCTGAGTTCCTTTATATCCAACAATCTGTGTGTGGATTTATAAATGCAGAGAGAAAGGGGCTTCGAGCTATATGGCCAGGATGGAGGTGGTGGTCCTTCTACAGAGGTGAGCAGTATCACGAAGGATGGTAAAAGGGGAGTTTCACCTTTTTACCTGGGAACTGGTTGAATTTTTATAAGCATCTATTACTTCCTTGAATTCAAACTGTTTTTTTTTTTTTTTTTAAATCTCAAAGGCAACACCTGCCCCTTGTAAAAGGCTCAGGAAATCGAGAAAAATGATTAAATTGTGATGTATCTATTTTTTTTAAAGATTTTATTTATTTATTCATGAGAGACACACAGAGAGAGAGAGAGAGACAGGCAGAGGGAGAGCCCGATGTGGGACTTGATCCCAGGACCCCAGGATCAGGCCCTGAGCCAAAGGCAGGCGCTAAACTGCTGAACCACCCAGGGATCCCATGATCTATCTATTTTATTTATTTTTCTTTTTAAAAAAATTTTTTTGTGATGTCTATTTTAAAGATTATTTATTTATTTATTTATTTGAGAAAGAGCGAGAGCGAGAGCGAGAGAGAGAGAGAGAGAGAGAGAGAGAATGAGAGGGAGGAGCAGAGGGAGAGGGAGAGAGGGTTAGGCTGAGTTGAACTTTGTAGCCAGTTTATTTTTTTTTGTATTTTTTAATTAGAGTTCGATTTGCCAACATATAGCATAACTCCCAGTGCTCATCCCGTCAAGTGCCCCCCCTCACTGCCCATCACCCAGTGTAACCAGTTTTTTAAAAAGGGTGTGGGCAGTGTAGGAGAAGATGTGCTGGATACAGAAGGCCGCTTTGAGGAGGGCTGGCCAGGAGTTGGCCTTCAGCAGAGCGCTGCTCCGAGGTGCCAGAGCAACCAAGCCCATGTCCTCACCAGCACCCACGCCCCCCCCCCACCCCCTTGGCCCTTCCACCTTCCACAGCTGCCCAGGGCTCATTGTTCCGGAACAAAAGCAGTTGAGATCTTGAGAAAGGAGAAAAAAAAAAAAACCTCAGCTGAACTCATCTTGCTTGTAAGTGAGCAGTTGGCTCTGGCCACTGAGTGGGGAGTCCTGCAGGGCGGGTGGTGGCAGGAGGGCCCTGGGGACAGTTTGACTGGAAGGGAGCAGGGGCAGGGAGGTGCGGCGGGACTTGAATGGTTGGTTGGTGATTTATGGCACCAATAAGCACAACGGCTGTCTTGCAGTTTTCCCTGAAGATGTGTCTGAACGCGGTCCCCTTGGAGCATCACCTGTGTGTGCTGTGGCTTCAGGTGCGGCCTTTCTGGGCACAAAAGCCCGGCTCCTCTGCGCCCTGCTGATGGGTGCCCCTCTCCGCTGGAGGCCCAGGGGGAGCCCCGCCCCGCCCAACTGAAGGCAGTGGGAAGATGTACCAGGAGGACCTAAAACGTACTGTGATAGGGACGGTGCCGGGTGATGAGGTGGTGAGCAGGGAGTCTGGCTTCCTCTTTGGGGCAGCGTGTAGGATGCATAGATTTAGGGAGCCTTCTGGAAAATCAGCCAGTGAGGAACATTCACTTTGGCAGCTGTGTCACTGCTTCGAGCTTTGGCGAGCAGGCCCCGAGCTGTCCTTGGCTAGGATTCTGGGGAGTTAGAGGTAGGAAGTGTTTCTCAAGGGCCTACTATGTGCCAGGCACTGGGCTAAATTTTGAGCATTTTCTTAATGCTCTTTAAACTTCACGATGCCACCCTGACATCAGTATTATTATTGTTAGTTTCATTTTGCAGAGGAGGAAAGTCATGCTTGGAGAGCTCAACTAACTTACCCAAAGACCACAGCTAGGAGGTGGAAGAATGGGGATTCAAGCCTAGCTTCAGAACCAAGGAACCTTAACATACTTCGATGCCTAGGGGTTGAATTTGCTGAGGGGCAGGCCCAGAGGTACCCCGAGTAGGATAGGGCAGCTGGGCCCCCAGAAGCCCTCCAGAATGAACCTAGACAACTCTCTAACAGCAGATTGCTTCTAAAATCTGTGAAATCTGGGGTCCACTATGGCCTCTGGATCTTTTGCTGTTAAGCAATCTGCAGATGCACCTCGAGGACTGAGTTTTTCTTTTGGAAAATCTGACTTCCAGACTAATTCCATCTGGCTTGTTGGCTTCTAGTGCTATTGCTGACTGCAGAGGAAGAGAGCAAGAGACAGCAGGAGAGAGAGCACAACACTGACCTGTAAGCTACTGAGGGTCAGAGTGTTGGCTTCCCACCATGGACTTTGGCCTTGGTTGCTCTCAGCTGTTGGGGTCACTCAGAAGCTCATCTTTGTTTGGTCATTTGTTGGGCTAAGAGTGAACAGGCAGATGGTTCTCCTGGTCATGGGTGGCCATCCTGCCCCCTGCCCCCACCAGTCGACTCCTGCGCGTCCCATCCCTCCCTCCAAAGGCAGGCACTCAACAGAGATGTTTCTCTTTCCTGTAGGAGCTTGGGTACTGGAACCTGCACGATTTTAGCTTGAGGAAAAGACAAAACCGGCCCAATTTGAGATATTATCGAAAATTCCGATGACCTTTCCTTTTCCTGTGGGGAAGAGTCCCCTGCCAGCGCAGGGCCACCAGCTCCTGGCAGGCCACAGGAGACCTGGCATTGCTTGCAGGCTGCCTGGCCTCCTGGGAAGGCTATCTCCTGGCTGTGTGGGCCCCTCAATAGAGTATCAGCAAACTCCTGCGGGCCCAGTGAGGTCCACTCTGTGTGTGTGTGTGTGTGTGTTTGTGTGCGTGTGTGTGTGGTGCAGGCAGGGGCTGATGACCGGGCATCTCCTTCCCCTCTTAGCCTGCTGTTTTCTGCACCCCAAATCTGCATCAAGTGAAACAGTGGCAAGATGATAAGGGGGTAGGGGACAGAGGATTGCATGGCTATAGGTCTTTCTTGGGAGGGCCCGGCTGAGGACAAGTTGCCAGACTCTCGGCACTTTCATCCTTGCGGAGTTGTGAGTTTTCTTCCAGGAATTCTGGAATGTTCTCGAGCCAGGCTAGAGGGGGAAAGGAAACACAGCCTGGAGTCCCTTCCTCCCACCCCCGCACACTCCTCGCGCGCCAAGATTGATTTTCTATCAGAGCTCAGTGATTTCCAAATGGTCAGCAGCCTCCAGGCAGCTGAGAGGGAGAAGGAGAGGGAGCGAGCTGCGTGTGGAAGAGGTCCCCCGCCTGCCAGGTGATGGCTCCGAGGAGGAGCGCTCCCAGGGCCCGGCCATCGCCAACCGCAGGGGCCCAGAGCAGAGATTTGTTTTCCGTCTGTGACTGAGAGGTTTTCAGGCCCCTATGGCATGAAGATGGCCCTGGCGCTTGGTGGACAGGCAGAGACAGCCGGCATACCCGAAGCAGGGGCTACACAGGGCCACCTGGAGGCCCACCGGCAGGTGGCCCGGGGGGCTGGTTGATGGCGGCCAGTCTGGGAGTCAGATGGACCCAGGTTCAAATCCCGGCTCCATGACAAGAACCCCACTGAGTTCTTTTCCCTCCCTGATCCCTAGCTTCCTGGTCTGTAAACTGGGGACAGCGACAGCTTCCTCCAGAGGTGAGCACTGCGCGCAACGCCCGCCACACAGCAGGTGCACGGTGGCGAGGTAGCTGCTCTTCTTATTCATCAGTGTTTTCTCTTCCTTCCCCGGCGAGCACCGTCTGTCCTGGTGTGCCTGCCGTCTTTTTTTGGGTGCTGGACTAGGTGTTCTCAGGCAGCCAGAGGGGCCTTGGTGAGAAGTTATCCGAGTAACTGGCTCCTGCCTGGCAACAGGGCCTGAAAGTGTCCATGTCAGGAGGACTTGCATTTTGGCTCATCTCTGTCTCAGGGGGTGAATTAATTTTTTCAATAGACATTGATTGAGACACTGGCCTCCACTATAATCAGTGTTATCACCGTACGCCCACCATGTGCCAGGCACATTGATCTCACTTCGCACCAGCATTATGAAGAAGGTTTTAGCATCTTTCCCATTTTACAGATGAGGAAAGAGGTTCTGAGAGGTTAAGTCACCTGCCTGAGGTCCCGCAGCCGTGCCCCTGGCTCGACTGGCTCTGACATTCACTTTATTGATTGATTGATTGATTTTTTATTTGAAAGAGAGCGCAAGGGAGCCTAAGCAAGAGGAGCAGCAGGCAGAGGGAGAGGGAGAAGCAGGTTCCCCGCTGAGCAGGGAGCCCATCGGGGCTCGATACCAGGACCCTGAGATCATGACCTGAGCCGAAGGCAGACGCTTAAACACTGAGCCTCCCAGGCGCCTCTACCATCCACTTTGAAAGGGTAGGCACCATGCTGGTCCCTGGGGCCACAGACAGGAATACACTTCGTCCTCAGTTGCAAGGACCCCCTGTCCTGCGGTGGGGCCTGGCAGAGAAAACGGGTGGCCAACTTTCAGGAGTGGCAGTGGGCACAAGGTATGGCGGGCCCAGACTAGGGGCATGTGAGGCATTTGGGAGCAGGAACCAGCGTTAATTCTTTCCTGTGGGGAACCCGAAGCCACACAGAGCAGCATAAAGTTTATACTCCCACTTTCTGAGGACGAGGTCCACCTGCCCGGGATCAGCCCCTCTCCAGCCTGGGAGGACGGCCTCTTGACCACGTGAAATGACTTCAAGGGCGTTTGTTGGAATCAAGAGCCGTTCCTCTGTGCCGCCCTCCTCCCAGCTTCCGATGTATCCTTCGGGGGATACAAGAGGATATACGTATTCGATTGTATATAAATATATCCTTTGCAAAAACCACAAAGGAGAGTGCACTATAAGCCAGTAGCGCAATAGGACATCTACATCACGTATATTTATATATAAGAGCAAGTCAGCTTCCAACTCTCTTCCCCTTCCTGAAGGCCACCCCTGCTGCCAACATCTAATACAAGGTGATACATATATATCCTTTTAAGAAAGACAAATGATGCCATATCATAAACATATGATAAAGTTCTATATATCTTGTTTTTTTTTAACCCAACACTATGTCTCACAGAGCGTTCTGCAGCAACACCTAGAACTCTATTGCTCTTCTTTTTAATGGCAGCATAACATTCTATTATGAGGCCGTGCCAGACTTTATTTAACCAGTTTCCTATTAATGGATAATCATTCAGGATGTTTCTGGCCCTTTACAGCTCCAAAATACCCGGCTATGAATATCCCTTTACATAGGTTTTTACTCACATGTGGTATGTCTGTATACTTTTGCTGGATAAAGACATATGCATTTCAAAATGAAAAACCATTAAGGCATACCTAACTATGTAAAATCCGTGCCTAAAAGCTAATCCAAAGAAATGAATCACTAAGTGTGGAATTCTGACCATCAGCAAGCAACACCTTTTGCCTGAGTAGAGACTGCCTGCTCACCCTGGGAGTGGCCCTCCCTCTCTCCAGCTCCCAAGCCTGAGTGCCATCGGAGCGGAGATGGCTGGGGTACCCTGGCTCTTGAACCCTTTGGGGGGGGGGCACAGAGTGGGCTGGTGGTGTATTCTCTGTGGACAGAAGTTCCCTCTCTAATCAGTTTTCCCACTGCATTTCATTGGCGGCCAAGAGAGACTTTCCTAACTCTTGCTATCTTTACAATATGTCGTTCAAATTTAAAACATGCTAAAAGGGAGAAAATATTTATAGAATTTTTCTCTGGAAGTAAAAAAAAAAAAAAAAAAAACCCTACTTTTAAGCCTAGCCAATGACATTTCTGGAAACCACGGAGAGAAAACAGCAACAACTCGCAGAAGATAAAATGGGCTAATTACACAACAGATCTCTAATTTAAGAAACTAGCTGCATTCTTCTGGGCTTTTTTTTTTCTCTTAAAGATGACAGAGAATAAAAATACTGGCTTAGCAGCTTATTAAAAAAATAGTCCAATGACTCCTAACCTCCTCTTCTGTGAGATGACGTGTGTTTGTGCATGCGTCCACATGGCAGGCCTGCTGGCCTTGGTAAAGGCCGTAGAGAGGGGTCCTGCTGGTGGCGTTTCTTGGCCTATGGGCTAGTTTCCCATGGGAAGGAACAGGAATTCTGCTGCCTGAGTTATTTAAATCC
Organism: Canis lupus baileyi; assembly: GCF_048164855.1. NCBI lineage: Eukaryota > Metazoa > Chordata > Mammalia > Carnivora > Canidae > Canis > Canis lupus. Next base: position 90,535,288 of record NC_132876.1, read on the forward strand.
TGCCGTATTCTTTCCTTTTCCAAAGCTCTGGGAGTGTCTGCATGGCCCTAGCTGTAGTGGACGCTCGGCCTGGCTTTGGGGTGGCCGAGGTAGGCCTGTGGTCACCTGTGATTTGCCCTGTCATGAACCCAGCCCCTGGAGCCGCCACCGGAACCCCGGCTGGCCACCTTGAACAAGGACCCTGCGTTTCTAGAACAATTCCTCAGCTGCAGGGTGGTCAGCAAAGACACGGGGAGCCCCTCGCCCCTCCATTGTTTCTGCGAATCCGAGTCAGAGCGCTTCCAAATGGGCCACCAAGGGAATCTTTCCCTGGCTAGAATTTCCAGAAGCCAAAAAAGTGACTGCAGCCAAAACCTCCCCGTGAACTTCGTTTCTGTTTGGATTTTTATGGAAACTGTTTCTCCCAGACACACATCCTGTGGGACTGCGCTCCTTCCCCTTCCCTTATTTTTATGTATGAGTGGATTATGTCGGCTGTTTAATGGGTTTGCAGCAAACCCAGGCCACCGAGCGGTTTTAATGAAGCCTTGGGGCTGGCTGGCCTGTGGCTTTCGGAGGCCTTTCGAGACCTGAGAGAGGGGTTCCCTGGTGCCCGGATGGGATTTGCTCTGTGCTCCCTGCCTGGGAATCGTGGCTACCCTAGCACTGCTCTGATTTGCTGGGGGATTTGGGGAAAGGTCTTTAATCCCCAAGCCTGCAGTGTAGACCAGAGCTCACACCAGCAAGCACCGCGGCCCTCTCGCTGAACCAGGATGAGGAATCCTAGTGGAGAACAAAGAGTAACAGTGAGAAAGGAGTGATGGGGGCCCTGAGGAGGGGGTGTGCCCGGTGGGAGGGGGTGGTTCTGCTGAGGGCCAGGGTCTAGATGGGGATTCTCATCGTGAGTTCAGTTGGGGTGGCTAGGCCTCCATTGACCTGGTTTGCCTTCTTTTACCCAGTAGGCTCTGGTCTGTTGATTTGGGAATGTATTATCCATCTTTAAAGCGCACAGATCCAGGAGGCGACTTGGGGTGAGGGGGTGCTCACCTGGGGGCCGCTCTGGACAGCCCTTCACCCCTTGGGGAGAACAAGGATTCTGCGGGGAATCAAGGCGTGCTCTCTCCCCAGTGATGGGCTCCTGCCACTAACTCACCCTCCACCCCACGGCCACCAAGATCTCGTTTCCTCAGGCTGGCCAGAGGCAGACCTGAGAGGCAGGGCACCTTCCCTCCTCGCCTTTCAGCCTCCTGCCCGGCCTGGGGACCCCTCGTCGCCAGCGTTCCCAAGGGGCCCGCTGTCAGCAGCTGCCGGCAGGGCTGACGGATGAGGCTACCCCACAGAAGGTTCCCGCCCCTCTCTCCCAGAGCTCCTTTTATGATATCCTTCCCAGGGCTCCCAGGTTGACAGTAGGCTCCGTGGGGAAGGCTGGCGCTTCCCGACCCATTGGATTGGGCGGGGAGGGGGGTGGCAGGGCGGGGCGAAGCTCTGACTGGGTCAGAGCATCCCACCCCCACCCCGACTCCCACCCGCAGGCCCCTGGGCTGCCTGGCCCACGCTCTTCACATCTGTTCTCTGCACAACTGGCTGAACGATCTGTTGAAAACGCACACTGGGCTCTGTTAGTCCTTCCTGAAAACCCTTGGAGCCGCTTCCAGGGCCTGGAGATGGAGGGTGGTTTAGGCCTCCCGGTCCCTGCTCTCTGGCTTCCATCCTCAGCCTGCAAGTGGCCACGCGCCTCTCCGCGCCGCCCCCAGCCACTGGGAGCCCCAGCCCGCCCTGCCACCGCCACCAGGCAGCCAGCCGGACTTCGTTTTCCCTCTTTCTGGAAGAATTCTCTCCAGTCTCTCTGGATCACCCCTATTCTGCTGTCAGGAGGCAGCTTGGGCATCACCTTCAGAGTCTCTCTGCAAATCTTTAAGCCATGGATTCCTTCATTTTGTTTTCCGTCGATCGAGACATATGTAACTGGCCATTACGGCTCCGGATGGGCTGCCAGCAGCCTGTCCTAGAGCTCATGCCTCGCCCGGAGCCAGCCAGTCGTGATACGAGAAAGGGGTCCTTTGAACCAGGGGCCCGGCTCATCCCTCACCACCCTGCTGTGTGCGCACCAACGGATTGCTCACCCCTCTGCCTCTCGGGCCCAAGGCCTTCTGTTTGCCTGGTTGCCCAGAATTGCTGAAGGAGGAAATTCACAGAGGCCTCTCTCTGACCTGTTGTCTCTTCCTCCAGGCTTGGTCTCCTGGACTTTAAGTCCATCCACTTCTGCGGTCCGGGGTTCCTTGAGAGAGGCCGAGAGGTCTCAGACTGCCACTTTCTCAAAGCCTGTGGCCACCAGCTACATATGGCTCACAGCAGGCCTTTGTGAGGCCCTTGTATGCGTCCTTCACTCCCCGGGCAGCCTCTACTCTCCCTTACCTGGGTGACTGAGGCACCCCCACCCCACTGGTCTCCCTGCTTCCCCTTCCACTGCCTCTTCCTTCTACTTTCCACACAACAGCCAGGTGATCCTGTTAAAACGTGAGTCAGATCATGGCAATCCTACCTCAGAACTCTCTGGTGGTTTTGCATCATGCTCCAGGTGGCCTCAAGGCCTCCCCATGGCCCACGACCTTCTACAGAATGGTCCCTGTCACCTCTCTGATCTCATCACCTCTCACTCCCCGTCACTTACCCCACTCCAGGTAATTGGCTCCTTGCCATCCCTCGCACTCCCTGGAAACATCTGGCCCCAGGCCCTTTGCACTTGCTGTTCCCTCTATCTGGAATGCTTCTCCCCCAGTCCTCTCCCTTCCTTCAAATGTCCCGATCAGTGACACCTTCTCCCACCACTCTATGGAGAATTGAACTCCTCTCCCCAGCACGCCTTACCCCCTCCCTGCTTTCTTCCCCTTTCCTAGCACTTACCACCTAAAAGATTATACATCTTTCTTATTGATCTTGATTATTGTCTATTCCTTCCGTGTGGGACTGTAGGCCTCTGTTAGAGCAGAGATTTTGTTTGTTTGGTCTCCTTAGTGCCTAGAACAATGCTTGGCACAAAGTCGGCTCTGATTAAATATTTGTTGGGTGAGGGAAGAACGGACAAATGGATGGATGGAGTGGCAGTTGGGTAAATGTTCCACTGTCTCATGGGCAACGTCTGAAAACCAAGAACGTTGGTTGGCTACTGGAGGGACACTTGCTCATGATTCATAGGTCTAGGAGTGAAGGGACTCTGAAAAACTCGATGGTCATCGGTCCTGGAATTCGATTTCTTCCTCCTCCGCTGACTTTAGATTCTCCTAACGTGGATCGTAGAGTGATCATCCACTATCTTCCTTCTCCGCAGGCTGCAAGAGAGTGTTCATGGCTTTCCTCTTGCTCTGCTGTAGCTCATCCCTGGCAGCAGTTCTGTATGACTTCCTGCTGGGCTGTTGCTCTTGGAACATTCGAGAAACCTCATGAGCCCCAGCAAGAGGAGCATGAGCTTTAACGTCACTGCTGGTGCCAATGGCCCTTGGTGCACCTAACGATGGAAATGAGAGAGCTTCACTTTGCCATCAGCTCTCACAGGCTGCTTAGAGGGGGAAACTTGCCTCCCGGAGCGAGGGAGCCTTCCACTTTCAAGATGAAGTGCTTACTTTGCCTGGAGGCATGGTCTTAGATGACATTCACTGGGCCAGGGTGTTCGGTTTGCACATCTCTAAAATGGGGCCAGTGATACTGACCCCGCCTGGTTGTCATGTGAGGAATAAATAAGCGACATAAATTAGGCAACCTATAGAAGTGTCTGGTGTTCTTGTTACCGGTGGGGCCCGCTCCTTGGGGCAAGCTCGCTGCTCTGCGGGATGGGGGACCTCTGTGGGGCCCTAGAAGAATTCGGTACCTTTTGGCAAGGTCCTGTAGCTCACGTAGCCTCTTCTGCTCACGTATGGGGTTTGGGTATGGCTCTGTGTGCAGCTTCCTGCGACTGGAGGGTGGCCTGGCTCCCGGGCTGCTGGTGGCCAGATGGAAACGGTGTGTGTGTGTCAGGAAGGGAATGACCGCTGACCTTTCTTAGATATTCTGTGTCATTCATTTGCATTTTCCAGTCAGCTGAGAGTTTATTAGCCAGCAAAGGGACTCTCAGCTCCAAGCCCCCAGTTGCTCAGCGCTGAAGAAAGCCAGGCAAGGAGGCAGCCTGATGGCACAGGGAAGGTGCGAGCCCCGGGAGTCTGGGGATTAGGGTCTCCTCCTCATTTCATTCTTCCAGTCGGTCAACTTTGGGCCTGTCAGGTCGTCTTGCTGGGCCCCAGCTGCCTGTCTGTGTCCCAGGGGGCTTAAAGTAGACCGGTCCTGTTCTGAGCTGGTGTCATTTTATTCTTGTGACTTTTCAATGACAATCACTTCAAACCTGGAAATGAAAACCCTGTTGATGTTCCCTCTTCTTCTCCAGGTGTCTGCCCGTTATTCTGAATTTCTGGGGAGTCTTGCCTGAGGCCCGCTCTGGTTTGGTGGCTCTGTCTAAGGAGATTCTCCACTCCCAGAGGTAAACTCCTAACTGGCTGACACCATTGGGATCCATTGGTCTCGCGGGTGCCCTGGCTCCCCTCATGCTTCGATGGCACAATTTTGTGGCGTGCTCGACATGCTCTCTCGAGGTCCTCTGAGGGCCTGGACCCCAGTCACCCACAACAAAGCATTGCTTGTTCCTCATTCATCCTCTGCCGGCACCCTCCCTTTCTGCTCTCACTTCCCCCACCCTTGCCATTCTTCCTGGATCTCCTGCTGTTAGGAGCCACATTGTGTTCCCTGCAAATTCAGATGTTGGAGCCCAAACCCGCCATACATGAGAATGGGACTGCATCTGGAGCTAGGGCCTGGGAAGAGGTGAGTCACTTAAAATGAGGCTGTTAGGATGGGACCTGATCCCACTGGTGCCCTTATAAGAGGAGGAAATTTGTTCTTGTTTTTTTGTAAAAGGATTTTATTTATTTATTCATGAGAGACACACAGAGAGGGGCAGAGACACAGGCAGAGGGAGAAGAAGCAGGCTCCCTGTGGGGAGCCCAATGCGGGACTCGATCCCAGGACCCTGGGATCATGCCCAAGCCAAAGGCAGATGCCCAACCACTGAGCCACCCAGGTTCCCCAAGAGGAGGAAATTTGGACATGAAAGGGGACACCAGGGGCCCCACAGACAAAGGCATGATTGTATGAAGTGGAAGCAAGACAATGACCATCTGCAGGTTAAGGAGAGAACCTCAGAGGAATCCCACCCTGCTGGAGCCTTGATCTTGAACTTCCAGCCTCCAGAACTATGAGAGAAGATCTCCATTCCTGAAGCTACGCTGCCTCTGGGATTTTGTTATGGTGGCCACAGCAGACAAATAAACTACCTGCACCCACATCTCCAGCGTGGAGTGTGCTTTTTTGGGGAGTGAAAGAGATTTAAGAAATCATCATCCAGGGACAGAAGATCAGTGCTACATTTTGGGTGCTGTGGTCTTATCTGGGGTGTCACAGACCGGGTCTCCATGGTGGGGTCTAAGAGCGGTTTGTCAAGATGCCGGCTCATCCCTCTCAGGTAGAGAGGGAAACAAAGATCTAGAGAGCTGGAATAAGTCAAAAACATCTTCATAGTCACCTTCTTGTATTCAGATTTGGGCCTGGTTCACGGAAAAGAGCCGGAATCCTGTGGTGAAGTCTACACTGGGAGTCCGGGCTGAGATAATGCGCATTACGCAGTGCATGAATACAAATGCTTTTATTCACGTGAAATTGCTTCAGAATGAAGGGCTGCTTGAAAACTGACCGCCAAATGGAGCATTTTGTGTTACAAAATAAAATTGCATCCCTTCGGCTCCGAGAAAAATGCATATTGCCCTCATCTGAAATGTGGTGATAATTATATGCCACATTATTCATCCCGTGTCATTTCTGGTCACATTCAGCATTTGGCACAGTGGCAATTTAGGGTGTGCTGGAAACAAAGGCAGTCACGCAAAAGGCACAGGGGACAGAGTGCGGGCAGCCAAGGTAATGGGGATGGCCCGTGGTACCTCAAGGCTCCCACTCTCTGGGGATGATGCACCTCCAATTTCGAATGTTCTCCGTGGAGAAGGACCAATGTTGACATGCTTTTCAGGGAAAAGGGGAAGAGAGAAGAATAGGAAAAGGAAACCAAGTCAAATAGCGCAAAGATGTCAGAGGAGGGTGTGTGTGTGTGTGTGTGTGTGTGTAGCAGGCCAGGGAAGTCAGAGCCATGTGCTCTGGCCTGAGCAGTCTTGGGGCTGAGGGAGGATTAGTTATTAGTGCATAGTATTAGGCTCTCAGCTAGGAGCTGTGTTATTTATCTGTTGCTGAAAGAGCTAATTACCTCAAAACTTAACAGCTTAAAAACAGCAAACAGTTTCCTCCGGTCAGGACGCCGGGTCGGCTTAGCTGGTGCTTCTGGCCTGGGTCTGCTTGGGGCTTGCAGTCAGCTCAAGGCTTGCCCGGGCCTGGAGGCCCAGCTTCCAAAATGGCTCAGGCACATGGCTGTTGGCAGGAAGGTTCAAAGGGTCGGTTTCTAAGCTCACTCACGTGGTTGCTTTGTTCCTCCCCATGAGGGTCCTCTATAGGCTGCCAGCGCATCGTCAGGACAAGTCAGCTGGCCACCTGGGGGGCAGAGAGTGAGTGCCCCGGGAGAGTCGGGGACTGAAGTCACAGTCTTTTTGGGACCTAATCTCCAAAGTGACTGCCTGTCCCTTCTGCTCTGTCCTGTCCCTCAGCCTGGCCCACCCGCAGGGCATGTGAACACCAGGAGGAGGGGGTCACCGGGAGCCATCTTAGAGGCCGCCTGCCACCGAGGTCAGGCCCTCGACCACCCCCGGCATCCGAGAAGGTTCTCGGGCCTGAGAAAGTTGCCATCATTACGAACAAGTGCTGGAGAAGAGAGCTTCAAACGTGAGATTTGCAAGAGCCTGGTTCTTGCCCCGACTCCCGACTCTCTTTCCTTATTTATTTATTTATTTTTAAATTTTTATTTATTTATGATAGTCACAGAGAGAGAGAGAGAGGCACAGAGACACAGGCAGAGGGAGAAGCAGGCTCCATGCACCGGGAGCCCGACGTGGGATTCGATCCCGGGTCTCCAGGATCGCGCCCTGGGCCAAAGGCAGGCGCCAAACCGCTGCGCCACCCAGGGATCCCCCGACTCTCTTTCCTGTCTGGGTCTCTCAGAACAAAGACAAAAGTCTGTCAGAGTGGGTTTCCGCGTCTGTCACATAGGGACAGCAACACCGAGCTCACGGAAGTGGGGCTAGTTGAGTGACATGAGCAGCAAAATGCTCTCAGATGGAAGGAGCCACACTGGCGGTCTCGGGAACATTCCCCGGTGTGCTGCTACCCGGCCAGGACTGGGGGACCTGGGGCTTACGTGGGTGACAATTTCTACTGTGGTGGGCTTTCCTGGCCACTCTATTCTAGGGGCTTAAGACCAAGACTGACAAGAGCCTGAACAGTCATTAAGTAAGTGACCGTTGCCAGGTGGCGTTCTCTGTCCAAGGAGATGGCAGAGGGTGACGGGCAGGCCACAGCCCCTTGGAGCCCAGGTCTCGCCTTTCCCCTTCTTTCCACTGTCCTTGGGTCTCCCCAACTCTGATTTAGACCTCTCTCCACCCACCTCTTGACTGGCTCGAATGGGTAAGAAAAATCTTTTAATAGTCTGGTACTTTCCAAACAGTATTCTTGTTTCTGGTCCTGAGTGTTTTATATTTCCTCTGGTCAAAAATAAAAACATTGACGTTTCCCTTTTGTGTGAGGTCCTGGGGACCAGAAGCCTTCAGGAGAGGAGGGGGAGAGGCCTGGCATTCCTCTGTAGGAATGGCAGGCCGGAGGGCGCTGGGCAGCCTGGTGCCCTGTGGAGGAGCAGCCTCTGGCCTCTGGGGCAGCTGCCGCCACCTCCCGGGAGCTCCCATCATGCTCTGGGGTGTGCTGTCCCCAGCCACGCCAAGCAAGCCTGGTAGTGACTTGGGAGCAGGGAGGATGTCAGGTCGCCTCCAGCTCTGTCACTTATTAGCTCTGGGGCCAGACAGAGGGTCCCTCTGGACGGGCCTCTGCCTGCCCTGTGCACTATCATATCTCCTGCTCCTGGCACAAGCCCTGCCTGAGATTCTTTTTAATTTAATTTTTTAATTAAAGCCTAATTTGCATGCATTGAAATGCACAGAAGGTGTACACCGTGATGCGTTTGGGCAAATATATGCATCTGTGGAGCTACCCGCGCGAGATATAGAACATTTCCATCACCCTCAAAAGTTCCCTTGTCCCCTACCCAGTCAATCGCATCGGTCACCAGAGACAGCCACCCCCCCACCCCCCCAGTCTGATTTCTGTCACCGTGCATTAGTTTTTGTCTCTTCCTAGATTGGATATAAATGGATCATACAGCATGTGTTCTCTTGTGTTTGGCTTCTTTTGCTCGACATCACATCTGCGAGATTCATTCACATTGTTGTGAGTCCTGTGAGTACCTTCCCTTGTATCACCGAGTACTGTTCCGTTAGACGGTTAGGCCGCACTTTGTTTATCCCTTCACCAGTTGATGGATATTTGAGTCGACTCCAGTTTTGGAGCTATTATGAATAAAGTTTCCGCGAGCATGCCCGTGCAACTGTGTTTCTGAACATACGCTCTTATTTCTCCTGGGTAAATACCTAGGAGTGGAATTGTTGAATTCTAGGGCAGCTGTATGTTTAACCTTGTGAGAAGCTGCCAGACTATTGTCCGAGGGGCCCTGCCATTTTATACTCCTGGCTGGCATTCGAATCTTTGAGCAGAAGGGTAGAGGTTGTTTGTCTCTGGGTCTGCCTTGGCCCCTGCCAGTGCCAAGCTTTCTTATCCAGACATCCAATCTACGATGCCAATCTCCGATCGTCTTCCAGTAAATTTCCTTTTTTTCCCCCTCATTTTTTAAAAAAGATTTTATTTATTTATTCATGAGAGACACACAGAGAGAGGCAGAGACACAGGCAGAGGGAGAAGCAGGCTCCATGCAGGGAGCCCGACATGGGACTCGATCCCGGGTCTCTAGGATCACACCCTGGGCCGAAGGCAGGGGCTCAACGGCTGAGCCACCCATGCGTCCCTAAATTTCCTTTTGTAGAAACAGATTTTATTAATTTATTTGAGAGAGAGAGAAAGAGAGAGAGAGAGCGAGAGAACACGATTTGAGAGGGAGGGGCAGAGGTAGAAGGAGAAACAGACTGCCTGCTGAGCAGGGAGCCCAATGCGGGGCCCAATCCCAGGACCCCAGGATCAAGACCTGAGCCGAAGGCAGATGTTTAACCCACTGAGCCACTCAGGGGCCCCCAGTAAATTCCCTTCTGCCCAAGTTAGTCAGACTCTGTTTCTATTGTTTGCAATCCAGGAACTCTAGCTAACTGATGCAGCACGGTGCACACAGTAGGTGCTCAGTGAAACGGCGGCTGCTCTGGTATTTGTGGTGTTCAGTCCAGACAGTCACAGGGAGAGGCAGAGGGAGCAGGGCGAGGCTGCTAGATTGGGTGTGTGTAGGAGGGAGGTGGGTGCAGCTACAAAAGGGGAGTGGAGGAGGAGGAGATTGTTCTAAGATGCTTGGACACGGAAATGTCGTTTTGTCACTTGTCTGGGGAAAAGGTCCTTTTCATGTAGCTTTTTAGTCCTTTGTAGTATGGACTGTGGAGCTTCAAGAGGCACCTGCCTTTCGGGAAGGCAAAAGGGTTCATGAGGCTCCCGGGACACCGGCTTGGCAGGGCCCCCTGCCCCTCAGGATCTCGTTTCCCTCTTCTGCAAGGAGGCAGCTGACCGGGAGGTCCTCGAGGAGCCGACGTCGACATCGGCAGCATCTACACTCACTCCATCCTGGTCATGCTGGTGATCTTTTTGAGGCTGAGGGAGATGGATAGGCCATGCTAGGGTGGTGGTCCTAGCCTGAACACCCGTGCATTTTGGGGAGCCACTTGCTTCACACAGAGGGATCACAGCAGAAGTTGGGCAGGCAGGATCTCAGGCTGCTCTGTTCCTGTTGTTCCTACTTGCATGTGGACATGCGGGGGGCTGTCTCCGAGAGGCCCCCCCCGGGTAGCCCTCTTCCCAGACCTTGATGGTTTCCAGTTTGCACTGCCATGGCTGACCCAGTGCTGAGCTTGGTCTTGCATGAAGGGCAGGTAACTAGCTGCAGTTGGGTCCACGGGGTGCCACCTCCTGCATTTTCACCTGATGCCGCTTTTTTTTTTCTTTGTTTAAGTTCAGGTGCAGCTTCCATACAGGGAAATGCACCAATCTTCAGTGCTAATGTTCGAGGAGTTTTGGCAAAACTCAACCCTTGCGTAACCTATCCTCCTATCAAGATACAGCTCATTTCCATCATCCCCAGAGCACTCTCGTGCTCCTTCCTTTTTCTGACTTTCATTACCATAGTTTAATTTTGCTTGTTCTCGAATTTCACATAAATGGAATCATAAAGTGTCTCCTCTTTCACGCTTGACTCTTTTCAGGGAGCAGATGCATTTGAGATCACCCAAGTTGTTGTATTTAGGAAGAGTTTTCCTCCTTTTGATTGCTGAGTACTTACCACTGTATGGATGTACCATAGTTTTTGTATTTATTGACCCACTGTTGGACCTTTGGGGTTGTTTCTGGTTTGGGCTGCTATGAGCAGTGTCACTGTGAACACTGACATTCAAATCTTTTTGTGGATAAATGCCTTCATCCCTCTTGAATGGGTACTCAGGAGTGAAATAGCTGGGTCTTATGGCAACTGCATGTGTAATTATTTTTTTAAAAATGTTGTATTTATTTATTTATTTATTCATGAGTGACACAGACATAGGCAGAGGGAGAAGCAGGCTCCCCACGGTAAGCCCGATGTGAGACTCAATCCCAGGACCCCAGGATCATGCCCTGAGCCAAAGGCAGATGGTCAACCACTCAGCCACCCAGGCACCCCTGAATGTGTAATTCTTCTTTTTAAAAGATTTTATTTATTTATTCATGAGAGACACACAGAGAGATAGGGAGAGACATAGGCAGAGGAAGAAGCAGGCCCCATGCAGGGAGCCCAATGTGGGACTCAATCTAGGGACTCCAGGATCATGCCCTGGGCTGAAGGCAGACACTCAACCGCTGAGCCACCCAGGCATCTCTGAATGTGTAATTCTATAGGAAATTGCCAAACTGTTTTCCAAAGTGGCCTTATCATTTTACACACCCATCCACAAGGTCTGACAGCTCCAGCTGCATCTCACCCCTGCCCGCACTTGGTGTTGTCGAGTGTTTTTAGTTTAGCCATCCCAGTGGATGTGAAGTGTTTTCACATTGTGGTTTTAACCTTGGGCCGTTTTTCAGTTCTGGGAGAAGTATGATTATTTTGAGGAGTGTTGAGAATGGCTCTGTGCCTGTGTGATTATAACCTGGCATTTGAAATATCAACAGAGAAAAGCTGATTTGGAATTCCAGTGAGTACTATTTGCTGATCCTTGTACACACCAATAGGGTGTCTCTCGATATAATACATGACAGCAATCCATTTCAGTGCCCTCCTTACCATCCTTGTTTTGCATTGAGAGAGAGTAAGTTCCGCACTCTGCCGGAAGCTGGCACAGCCCCTCCTGGGGTAGAATATCCTGCTGGATAGGATGGCGCTGCTCATGCACTGTTGAGGAAATGTGTTGGAGCTGTCTTGGGGTGCTCCCTGCCCTCTCATGGGATCCTGATCAAAATAGCTGAATCGCTACTGTTCACACACGAGAATAGGGTGAGGTCCTGGCCAGTGCTGCAGAGGTCCTGCACGCAACGTCCATGAACTGAGACCACAGGCAACTGCAATCCCTCTGACGTTGTATGCACAGTTTTGCATATACATGATTTCTGTTTTTCTGTGAAAGGGTTCATAGCTTTCATTGGGTTATCAAAGACAAAGATTGCTAGTTGATTCCCAACATTTATTTTGTTCCCCTTTTTTCCAAGTAATGGAGTCCCTGAATTCTTTCCGGACACATAGGCTATGTGAAATAAGGACTACATTTCCCAGCCTCCTTTGCAAGCTAGAGGTGACCTGTGATTAATTGTTGGCCAAGAAGATGTAAGTAGACATGTCATGTGCAAGTTCCAGGAGGTGAAGGGACCCTTTTTCTTGGCTGGCTGGACTGTGGATGTGCTGGCTAGAGCATGAGCAGCCATCTTGGACTAAGAGGGGGCAAAGAAACAAGATGGAAGAGGTCTGGGTCCATCAGGAGCATGGAACATTATACCAACTTGGGTATAGACTTTGTGAGAAAGGGAAATACATTTTTCTCTTGTGTAAGCCACTACTCTTGGGTTTTGTGGTAGGCAGCTGTTAAGAAAGACTTCAACGAACCTGCCTCCCACACTGTTCCAGGGTTGGTTTGTATGACCAATAGCATATGGTGGAAGTGATGGTGTGTCACTTCTGAGATTTGGTTATAAAAATACTGCTGCTTCTTTCTTGGGTTCTCTCTCTCTCTCTCTCTCTCTCTCTCTCTCTCATGGATCACTGGTTCTGGGGGAAGCTACGTCATGAACACCCCCACGAAGAGGCCCATGTAGCAAGAAACAGAGGCCTCCGCCAATGGCCACATGAGTGTGCTTGGAAGCGGATCCTCCTGCCCCAGTGAAGCCCTAAAAGACTGCAGCCCCAGACAACAGCTTGACTGTAGCCTGAGCCAGAACCTCCCCCAGCCAGGCTGCTCCTGGATTCCTGACCCTCAGAAACCGTGTGAGATAATAAATGTTTGCTGTTCTAAGCTGCTAAGTTTGGAGCAATTTGTTACCAAGCAATAGATAATGAATACAGGCTTCCTGTCACTGAAACAGACAAAGACCATCCTGCAGATTAGACCCACAGAATATTAAGAACTTCTGTGCTAAGTAACATCTAGGCATCTCTGTCCCTGGGTTCTAGCCCCAAATTTCCAGAAACGTGCTCCACGGCATTGGACAAATCATGTCGCCAATCTGGGCCTCGGTGTCTCCAGCATCAGCTAAAGCAACTGCTTTTTCCAGCTAGAGTCTCAAATTGCAGAGAGTAAGGAAGGCAGGAGAGGGTGGCATGGGCCGAGACCAGACCAATTTGGCCGGCATAAAACTATTGCAACACTTTGGTGAGGCTCCTTGGGCATTTCCCCAGTCCAGGGGGGTGGTGGGTAAGGCTAAGTGAGGACTGAATTGCTCTGCCTAATAAATTAAGAAAAACTGTCCAGGGGAGCTGTGTGCAAGTGGGGGGGAGGAGCAGGCAGGGGACGAGAGGGACCAAAGGAGAGAAGCCTGTGAACACGGCCATGGATAGGAGCCAGGGAGGAATTCCCTGATGCCAGGAGCTGCTGATGAATTTTTAAACTAGTGAAAGTATCATCTAAATTGTTTCTTGTATTGTGCTGAAATCTATTTCGAAGACTCCAAGCTCTCTCTCTGTCACACACACACACACACACACACACACGTGCGCACACTCAGGCACATCCACACACACACACACCTACTGTGCCTTCTTACCCCGGCAGCCTAGCACTGGGGAAAATTTAAGAGCGCAGAAGCAGCCCCGGACAGGCCTGGCTTTTTGAATCTGGGCTCTGTTTCTTACCAGCTGTGTGACCATGAATCTGCCGCCTCCTGTCTCTGAGCCTCAGGTTGACCTGATACAGTGAGGCTAAAATAAAGCGTCCTTGATGGGAGTTGCTGAGGGGGACACCGGATTCTGTCCTCCAGGCCCTCGGCCAGGGCTGAGCTCCTTGCCAGAGCGCAGGAGCCACTGCTGTGAGCTCTCGGGGTTGTCTTTCCTCTGCTTCTACCCGCCGCAGGCCAGTCATGCTTCTGGAAAGGGCAAGCTGAAACCTCCTCCTCTGCTGGGTGCCCACCAGCCCAATGTCCCTCCTCTCCCCTCCCCTCCCCTCCCCCAGCCACAGAAAGAGACTGCGCTGTGTGACATCGTCTCTGAGTGCCCTCTTCCCCTAGCCTGGGAGCCCAGGCCACCCTGGGTGGGTGGGTGTGCAGGTGGCTTCTGGTGAAAGCATAAGGTCCAGGCTGGTGGCTCAGGGGCTGCAGTCCTGCTCTCTCAGAGGCAGGGCTGCCAGCAGGGCTGTCACCTTTTTCTAGGTGTCCTGCTTGCTTTTCTGGGTACAGAAAACTTCAACCAAGTGGCCCAAGTCCAGCAGATGCCACTGGGGCCCGTCGACTGGGAGTTAGCCCTAGCAGGAGTAGGCCGGATGTGCTGGGCCCGGGGTGAGCATGGCTGCCTTGCAGAGGTGCCACTGCTGGCAATGGCAACCCTAATGATCATCGCCTCCCATGCGCTCCCCTCCCGCTCCTGAGAAGCCAAGGTGTCCGTGGATACTATATCTCGGAGGCCATCCCTGGGGGCTGGACAGCATCAGTCCATGTGAGAGGGGAAACTGTGGCACAGAGCTACGTAGGAGGCCGTGGAAGGTGCCAAGGGGACAGAAGCCATAGAGGAGCCCGCTGTGATCCTGGTGACAAACATCTGTTACCCCTGCTGATGCTGCCAGTCAGATTGGATTAAGCCCACTCTAAGGGCTCATTTTAACTTGATTCACCTCTTTAAAGGTCCTGTCTCCAAAGGGAGTCACTTCTGAGGTCCTGGGCATTAGAGCTTCAAACTATGAATCTGGGTGGGGGAGGGGAACATGATTCAGCCCTTAACAAGCTCAATTTAGTATGAGGCATGTGACTGCCCCTGGGCACATTTCTGCCAGGCGGGCACACAGACTGACCCAGGAACCCCAGCCTTGGGTCCAAAGGTCACTTGGCTCATGAATGCTTTGACGCTTCTCCCGCTGAGTGGCAGGGTCCATCTCACCCCTTCCAAGTCCAAGCTGGGCCCCGGCAGAAGTGATACGTGCCACTGTCAGGCTTAGTTGGCCCTTCTGAGCGCCGGCACCTTCTGCCCTGGTCTCTTGGGGGCCCTGAGACCACTTCAGAAGTTGAACCACCCTCCTAAGAGACCCCACGGAGAAGTCATGATGCCCTATGGCCAGAGGGACAGGCCCAGCTGAGCCAGCCCCCTGCCTTCCTCTGTCAAGGCACCAGGCATAGGAATGAAACTGTCTTGGGTCCTCTAGACACCACAGTCACTGGAAGAAGGCCACCAAGTGACCCTAGTCAATGCCAGGTCCTGCTGAGGATTTGTCCAGTTGAGCCCTGCCTGCGTTCCCGACCCCCTACCTCATGAGAGATAATAAAACGGTGGTTTTTATGCCACTAAGTTCTTTTTTTTTAAGGTTTTATTTATTTATTCATGAGAGACACACAGAGAGGTGGAGACACAGGCAGAGGGAGAAGCAGGCTCCCTGTGGGAAGCCCAATGCAGGACTTGATCCCAGGACTTCGGGATCACGACCTGAGCCAAAGGCAGATGCTTAACCACTGGGCCACCCAGGTGTCCCTATTCCACTAAGTTCTGGGGTCATTTGTTATGTAGCGAGAGATAGTGGACTATTTGGTGACTCTCGAGGTGGTGTGGTGGGAAGGGAGTTCAGTGATGTGGAGGGACGTTCTTGCCAGGCTGGGGTGGGTCATTCTCCCCTCCATGGCTGAGCAGGCTGGACTCGGCTACCTTCCCTGGCCACGGTTGAGAGGGCAGGCATCCTCTTCCCTCTGAAAGTCCATTTTCTGGAATCTAGGAAAGCCTTGGGCTGCGGGCTGTGGCCACCCCTGAGGCCATAGGGGTTCAGGAAAAGAGGGAGAAGAGGAACTGCTATCTTTTTTAACGATTTATTTATTTGAGGGCGGGGGAGGGACAGAGAGAAAATCTTCAAGCAGACTCCCCACTGAGCAAGGAGCCTGACTTGGGGCTCGATCCCCTAAACCTGAGATCATGACCTGAGCTGACACTGAGTCAGATGCTCAACCAACTGAGCCACCCAGGCGCCCTGAGGAACTGCTATTTTTGAACACCTCCAATGAGCTGATGAGTCCTCCAGGGAGGGACATTCCATCCCATCCGCCCTGTTTGTCTGACAGGAGGCCTCATTTCCTGGGTCATACCAACCTGAGCCTATGTTTGGATGGAGGCGGGTCAGATTCCCCAGCCAGTGTTCTGACCCTGACCCCACACTGTCTGGGCCGAGTTGGGAGGAGGGTGGGGGGAGGAGTCTGACAGTCAAGCAGCTCTGGATGGGCTGACACGTGAAGGTTTGAGAAGGTTGACCAACAGGCCAGAGGGTAGGCTTCTGCAGCAGCCAGGCCATGGTGGGTGGAGGCAGGCCTTGGCCACTGTCCCCAGCCTGTCCCACACGTGGGGATGCAGGCAGGGACTGGGCCACAGATGTGGTGAAGACCAGGCCTGAGAAGCAGGGTGCAAGGATGGGGCTGGTGTGCCCCCAAATACTCTGATGGCCCTGGCTTGGGGGACTAGGGAGACCCAAGGCCTCAGGTGAACATCAAGGGGCCTCCCTCTCCCACCACGAGGAGAAGTGGGACTCAGAGACCGGATCTTACTGAACTGGATCTGTGCCCTTGGGCAGGTGTGTACACTTCTGAACCTCAGTTATCTTATCTGTAAAATGGGTAAGTTAGACTAGGTGATCCCCTCCAGTAACGCCTGGCTCGAAAAAGTCTGTACTTTTGTTATAAAATCCCTCCTTCTCTCTCACTCTCCCTCCTTCCTTCACACCCTCCTGTCCTCTGTAAGCCTTGGTTTTGTTTTGTTTCATTTCTTAGCACCACCCAGTGCTGCCTGTCTTCATGGATCATACAGTCTGCTAGCAGAGAATGGAAGATTGCACTTTCCAATCGACATACGCCATCCCACATGCCCGTCTTCCAGGTAGCCATTGACTCGTCTCTACTGAAGTGTCTACATTTCCTCCTGGGGCATCGGAGGGCCTGTGATTATGGCAGGAGTGATGCTGTGCCACATTTGAGGTGGAGCCATAAAACGCACTCGAGTTCCTGCCTCGCCTTGGGGTGCTCTCTCAGAATCTGCAGCCATACTGGGAAGGACCCTGAAGCCACGTGTAGGGGTGACGACCCCAGTCCCAGCCGATGGCCCTTGTGAACTCCCAGACATGAGAGGGGCCGTCGGATGAGCCAGCCCTGGCCTTCCAGCTGCCCTGGCTGACGTGGGATGGAGCAGAGATGAGCTGTCCCTGCCATGCCTGCTGAAATCACAGATTGATGAGCAAAATAAATGTCACTGTTTTAAACCATTAAGTTGTGGGTTATTTGTTATGAAGCAATAGATAGCCAGAACTGGGCGAAGACAGGTTGGAGAAAAAAAATGTAACACCGGATGACACCGTCTTCAACGAAGGTATATATATGTCACAACCTGGGCGCAAGGGAAGAAAGATAAACTTTAACCAATGTGTGTCCATGTATGTGTTTGTGGTGGGGGGGAGGGTTGCACCTGCCATGGTGGAGATGGGGATGGAAATGGATTTTTCCAGGCAAACAAAATGGGGTGGGGACCATGCTCCGCAAAGGAAGAGCCAGTGCAAGGTCACGGTCCTGCCAGGTCCCAGAGCTGCCGGGTCACAGAGCCTGGAGATTACAGAGGAGCAAGGTCACAGAGCAGCCAGGTCACAGCGCTGACAGGTCACGGGGCCACCAGGTCACAGAGTTGCAGGTTACAGAGCTGCCGGGTCACCGAGCCTGGAGATTACAGAGGAGCAAGGTCACGGAGCAGCCAGGTCACGGCGCTGCCAGGTCATGGGGCCACCAGGTCACAGAGCTGCCGGGTCACAGAAGTGGGTGGCAGCCCAGGGCTGAAGCTGAGGAGGTCATGCTTGCACCCAGCCACCGGCCACCACCGCAGTACAAGGCTCCAGCTCCGGTTTATGTATTATTTTCCCTTAATTGCCTCTGAGGCTGGTGGATGCCAGCCAGGGAGGGTCTTAGATCACATCAGGGAGCCATCTGCAAATCTTCGTGCAGGGGGTGGTGGCCTGAGGGCAGCTTTCCTGAGGGGAGCTAATCCCAGGCAGGCTCTGTAGCTCCTCAGGGGAGCTGGGTGGGGGTGGAGTGCCTCCCCCCATCCCCAGCCTGTCTTAGATTCGGGCCTTTAATTTGGATGGTGGTTGGCTAGAGGCCCGAAACCTTGAATGCTGGAGGCTGCTGAGTCTTGTCCACCCCCCTCACGTAGGGAAGTGATCCCTGACTTAGCGTGATGGCTCTGGAGTCCGTGACGGGGAGGTGAAGCCAGGGTAGCTGGCTTTTGGGGAGCCACTCTGGTGACCTGGTTATTCTATGTGACAGAGGCAAGCCTAAGCCATTCCTAAAGCCCTCACCTTTCCGAGAGCCCTGGGGCCAGGCCCCCACAGCTCTCACCTGGCTTCCCTCAGTCAAGGTCAAGTTGAATGAAAGAACATGGAAGGGCTTTGAGGTCCTTAAAGGCCCAGGCAAATCCAGGTGTCTGCTGGGGCCCTGTACTAGGCCCTGTACTAGGGGGCCCACACCTGGCTGCTCATCTACTGCCCCCTGCGGCCACCCCTTAGCGCGGTGGTGAGGAAACTACAGCTTAGGGTGCCAAGGCCACTCGGAGTGACACAGGCCTACCCAGCTCCAGGCTTCCCACTCTCCACCGGACGCCAATACTGCTGTGAAGACCAGAGAGACACCCTTATTCCCTTGGTCTGGCCTGTTGTTCCAGGATGGGGACTCTGGAGCTAGGCCCCGGGGGACAAACCGCGCTCTCTTCGTGTGACCTCAAGCAAGTTACTCAACAGTCCTGGCCTTGGCCTCATCACTTGTGACTGATCGAGCAGCAGCACCTGCCTCCGAGCGGTGGGGGGGCGGACGGGCTGAGTGGGGTGCCACGGCCTCCCAGTGGGTCTACCAGGCCACTGAGCTGAGATGGCCTTTGTCGGTCGGAGCCACGGCACGGGGCGGGGGGCGGGGTGGGGTGGTGACTAGCTCTGTCTGCCCACCACACCGGGAACTCCTGGAGGGCACGGCCGCCAAGAACTTACAGGAGCAGGTGGGGACGCACGCCCTCCACTCCGCCCCATTTGGGATGAGTCCTCTGCCTGCAGAAGGACACGGAAAGGAAAGAAAGGTGGCTCCTTCGGCTATGGGGTCTTAGAAAGCCAGGGAAGAGGGTATCAGGCAGAAAGGACACTGGGTGGGGTGTCAAGGGGCATAGTGCCCATCCCTGGGAGCCAGGACTCCTTGCCCTGCCTTCTCAGGCAGCCCGGGCCTGCCCCCAGGGCCCTGCAGCCTCCACCTGTTCCCAGAACCCCGACAAGCGTCTCCTTGTCTTCCCGGGCCTCCTGGTTCTGGGTTCCTTGTCCGGCCCTGTTCCCTGCAGCTCTGCACACGGCTTTGGGCCAGAGCAGCCCGGGGCCCGGAGGGAGGTTTGTGAGAGTGCACTGCCTCCTAACGAGGCGAGGCGGTGTCCCTCTGCAGCGCCCACGCCAGGGGAGGGGGGTAGGCAGGGCTGAGCCATGAGCCGGGTGGGGGGACGGCCCAAGCTTAAGGGATCCTGTGCCCACCTAGCTCTGCCCCCGGCTCCCCCGTGGCTTCTCCCCGGCCCATCATAACCGTGCTGTCTTTGCTGTCCTGCTCTGTCCTCTTGCCCCGTCTGCCAGCTCCGGGCATCTCAGGGCCTGGCCACGTGATGGGCCCAGTGGGAATGGCTCTGGGTGTTCCCGAGCCTGGCACACAGACAGGCCCTGTCCCTGCTGCTTACTCTGCCATCTTTCCTGATAGTTTCCGTCAAGGGGAGTTGACCGGCCCTACTTTTCCTCTCCATGTCCCACAGCTGTCCCTGTCTTTGCCGGAGACTTCTAGAACTTCCAGATTGAAGGGAATGCTCAATGGCTCCATACTGCCCTCAGGAGAAAGTATGAGTTCCTTAGCTGAGCTCCCAGAAGCTTGCTGTGATGAAGTCCCCCAACTTCTCCAGCCTTGTCCTGCGTCTACACCCCCACCCCCATCATCCCATGTCTTAGTTATTTGCAGCAGCCGCCAGGCCCTTGGTGGGCTAGACTGTGGCCCTATCTTCTCCCCCTGCCTTCCTTTTCAAGTCCCTTCTCTCCCCTGCATCCTCCTCATGCACCTGGGCCTCCTCTGTGAAGCCTTCCCTTACCACTCCCCACATGCAACAGATCACCTGCTTCGTCGTGCTCCATGGTGGGCTGAGTAGCCTTCCATCACGGCATCTATAATGCTGGAGCTTGTCTGGCATTCTCCGTCATGCTGCTTCTCCCACCAGGCCAGTGGCTCCTGAAGGGCAGGGCGCATGTCTTTCTTGATTTCGCTTCCCTAGACCCTAACATGGTATCTTAGATAAGAATTCTCTAGAAGTACAAGGAATCGTGTGCATGTGATTTATGGAGAGTGTGCTCTCTGGAGAGGCCAGTGAAGGTGTGAGGAAGCAGGAAGAGCAGAGGAGGGGGAGAGGGCAAGGATGTGGTTTCAGGGGGTGTCCGGCCCCAGCCTAGCCCGGAAGGGGAGCTCCCGGTGTCAGTTGCGGTGGAGAGCGTGAGAGTCAGAAAGTGAGGTCTAGAAAGAAAAGAAGAGGAAAGATGAATGAACCAGTGAGAGAGGAAGGGGAGGACAGAGAGAGGATAGGCGGGAGAGAGCTGGAAGGGCAAGGTGGGGTAGAGGGAAGAGAGAGAGAGAGAGAGAGCATTGGAGGAGGAGGGTAGAATTTGTGCTGGCTAGCATAACCCAAGCCTCGAGGTCCCGGGGTCCCTGGCTGCCCCAGGCTCTCTGGACAGAGCCAGGAGTCATGGCCTGGGTGCGTACCATGGAGGGACAGAGCAGGGCCTCTCTGGCAGGCTCCACCTGCCATGCCCCTGACAATCTTCCTGAGGAGGCCCGAGGGGAGAGCAGGCCCTGGTAACCACCCCTCCGCTAGCATTTCTGTACAGACGTGCATTCTCTAATCCCACAGCTCCTGGAGGACAGGGCAGCCTTGTTAGTGTTTCCATGTCACCACGGCGGAATCTGAGGCCCAGGAGACTTGACAGGGCTCCCAGGTGAGTCACCAAGGAGAATCCATCCCCAGATTCCCTCTCCTCTGGGAGGAGAGATGCAACTCGGGGTGGGGCGTGCACCCACCACAGCGCCCTCCTCTGCAGCAGGGCTTGTCCAGGTGCAAACATCAGGGCTAGGAAGGGGGTGGGAGAGCCATCCCCTGTGCCTCCAGCCCTCAGGGACCTTGCCCAGCTCCTGCTGGGGGTGGAGCAGGGCATCCCTTTTTTCTACCTGCTCAGAACTAATCAGAGCAGCAAGGGCGGGTACAGGGCCTGGGGCCTGGTAGGGAGGGAGCAGCACCCGTGTTCTAGTCTCAGCTCTGCCACCAAACATCATATGACCTTGAGCACGATACTTAATTCCTGGGAGCCTCCAGTTCCTAGTCACTAACAGGCCCAAAGCCTGTCTTACCCATCACTTCAGAAGCTTGTTGTAAGGGCCCATCCAGGTAAGACAGCCAGGTCCCAGCATGTAGCACAGTCTCTTAGAAGCCTCTTGGTGGCCCCAGGGAAAGGCCTTAGTAGTCTAGTGTCAATGCTATAACAGATGACTGCCTGCTCAGTGGCTTAGAATAACAGAAGTTTGTTGTCTCATGGTTCTGGAGGCCAGAAGCCTGCCATTGGTTTCACTGGGCTGGGAGGTGTCAGCAGAGCCACACTTGTTCTGGGGAATTGAAGGGACAATTGGTTCCTCGCCTCTTCCAGCTTCTGGTGGCCACCGGCATCCCTCGGCAGGTGGCCACATCATTCCAAACTTTAAGAACAGCGGCTTCAAATCCTGGTCTGCTTCGTCCTCACATGCCTTTTCCTTTTATCAATGCGTACACCAGGATCAGGGATGTTACACAGTATCCCAAGGTCACAGCCAGTGAGGGAACCAGAATTTGAACTCAGCCTGTGGAGACTCAATCCTGTGATCTCTGCTCCATCTCAGCTATGACCTGCCTGAGCTGGGCCTGCCCTCCTGAAGCCTCTTTCTGGGAGCCATCTGGAGCTGGCCTGTGGCCATCCCCAGCTTGTCTCCAGCCAGTGGATCTGGGACTTGGAGACCAGCTGTACTATGGTGTCTAAATAAAGGGCATCCTCGAGAGTACAGCAGAAGTAGGGGAGGATGCTGGCTGTGGCTGACTGACCATTCAGGGTGGCCTTGGTGGCCCATCACAGGGCTGGGCAGGGCGATCCAATCTGGATCTTCAGGGCTGGGGTCGGCCCCGGGGTCAATGCCGACATGAAAGCCAGCCAACTTAAGCAAGACCACCTACGTATTTAAACAGTTCTTTGAGACTGAAGGGGCCATGTCATCGCTTGGGCCTAGAGAGACAAGATGGGCCTCAGGCTGGGGATTAGGGCCTTTTTTTGGTTTGAGAATTTTTCCTGATGCCTGACAGGGCCTTTTCTGCCTCTTCCTTCTCTTGTCCTGTTGCGGGGAATAGCAGGGTCTGTCCTGTTTAGTATTTAGTTCTGGGGAAAAGACAAAATGAACCTGTGTGCATGTGTGTGCAAGTGCCTGTGTGTGTATGTGTGTGTGCACATGCATGGGCGTGTGCAGGCCTGAGTGTGTGTTGAGGGTGAAGGGATGGAGCTATTTAATTTTTTTAAGCCAGCTAGGCCTGCAGAACTCAACACTGCTTACTCTATTCCACGTTTCAGACCCAGAAAAAGGGAGCCAGAACAAGAGATCCCAGAACACGGGAAAGACGGCTGTGGCTGAAGTCGTATCTGGGTTAAAACCCCAGGAGTGCTCCTCTTTAATTTTTTGGTACAGCAGGATCAAGGAATCGATTCACTCTGGTTATGCTTCCTCCCATTGTTTCTGTGGGCCGTGTTTGATCTGTGTTTCACGTGTAGATCTGCTATCCACGCTCTGAAAGAAATAATATATTCTGCGTTGCACTGGGTCAGGCTCAACCATGAAAGCCCCTTTTATTTTATTTTTTTTTATTTTTTGGATGATTTCAAAGACACACACACACACGCACACATACACACGAGCACACAGGCGTATATACATGCGCGGGCGCACACACACACACTGTTTGCGTAAAGGATTAAGAAAGAATGAAAGGCCCAGTTCCAGAACATGAACAGGGTCCGGGACACGGACGGGCCTGCAGGAGTGGCCCAGGCTGTGGCCTTCATCTGCGAACCTGGGCCAGCTGTGTCCCCTCTGAGCCTTGTGTGCCTGACCCCTGCGGGCAGGGGGGTATACCAGCGGACCCTTTGACGCTGCGCCTGGTGAGGCTGAGTGACAACGGCTTTCAGTGAAAGAGAGTCATTCTCCCAATGGGGAAGTCTTCCCCTTCCTTCGGGTCAAAAGCTGAACGGGGATGCCAAGGACACCCCCCAGTGCTGGGTCCTGGGGGTGGGGGGAGCGGGGCGGTGTCCGGGGTGTCAGGGGGATCGTGTACGTGAAAGATGTGAGGCCAGACAGGGAGGGCAAACAAATAAATAACCTGGCGCTGGCAACCAGAGCCGAGCCTGACGTTTCGGCGCGGGGGTGTAAAAGTTCAGGGGAGCCGCTTGGACCGCAAAGGCCCCAGGTGGGTATTGCTACCAGACTCTGCCAAGCACCCGGCTGGTGAACATGACAAAACTGAATCGATAAAAAAGAGAAACAACAGCCACCACAGGAAACACAAAGACGCAACACAACACAGCGACAACATGGCAATCGCAACACGAACCCACCCACGCAGCGTCCACCCAGCCCGTCCCGGGCCAGCCTCCTGTGCGCCCGTGACGACATTGCACTCCGCGTCCTCTCCCTTTATTTAGATAAGGTGCCTGTCGCCGCCGCTGGCCACCAGCCAGCTTTCTGTCTCCGAACTTGGGGCTTCAGCGCCACACAGGAACGCGACTCTGATGCCGCGGGCCTGAGTGTCAGCAGCACCCCGAGGGTCCCCGCGGCTTTGTGTTCCCAGAAGGATGATTTGTTTGACAACGGGCTTGCCTTCCAGACCGTCCTTCCAGGCTGGCACGGCGCGGGGGTCCCCCGAGACACGACGGGGCCGTGGAGCGCCGGAGCAGGCACCTCGGGCCCCGGCCGGCCACTGCCTAATTATGACGGCCACATAAAGGAAACGCAGACACAGTGGAAGGCCAGGGAGGGTCTTTGGTTTCACGGACTAACTGAAGCGTTTGTGTTCATCAGGCCTGAAAAAGTTAAGCGCTGGGGGAGCGGGGCAGACAAGACTGGACTCATTCTGTGGCACACAAAAGATTTTTAATAAGCTCCGAGAAAGGTCCCCACCCCCACCGCTCGTGTCTTTCTCTCCCTGTCTCATTCCAAAGCTCCTGTGTTAGCCAAAGAGACAGCTCGGAAAAGCCGCCCGGGAGGTGGGCGAGGAGGCGGTGGGGGAGCCGTTCTACCAGGCTGGTCCCCGCTGGGTGGCTCCCACAAAGTCAAGGCCAAAGTCATCCTGGCCAGGCCTGGGGCGAGACAGCCGTGAACAGTGGGGGCAGGGCTGGTGTCCGGTGGAGACCACCACACCGTCTCTGCTCCCATCTCCTTTCAGGCTTGCTCCGGGGATCTCGGATCTTAAAGCAGCTTGACCATTAGCCACTGGGCTCCTGGAAGCTGGTGGCGAAGGCTGGAGGGATTGATTTTACAAGCGACACTTGGAGTCAGTTTATAGGGGCCTTTGGTGAGGAACCACAGAACCACAGGAGTTGGGCAATAAGAATCCCTCTGCAGGCCGGGGTCCCCCTCCTCACTGTCCCAAGCCCTTTCCCTTCATATTCACTGAGGAGTAGGCCCCGGGAATAGCTGGGACAGCCTGCCCGCCCCCCGCCCCCCCCCCCCCCACGACATCTGGTTGTTGTCTTAGGGACATCAAGGGAAGATCTTGCCTAGCTGTCATATTGGGACCAGTTTGGTGGACTGTGTTAAAGGCAGGGAGTGGTCAGCATGGGGTCGAGAGGTCTAAAGCGACCTCCAGCAGGAATTATCTAGTGCTGCCCAGGCAGAGACGCTGACCGCACCTCTGCTTCTCCTTTCCATGGTCCACCTGTAGCACTCTGACTCTGATTCCCAGGAACCTCAAAGAGGATAGTTCAGAGGTGAACATGGGCTTTCCTGCCCCCGGGGAAAGAAATCTGCCTGTTGCCAGTGGCTGTGTTGGCATCGATTTTTCTGAGTTTGGCTTGGCTGCCCCTGGTCTGCTCCAGGTACACTGACCAAATTCTGTTTCCGAGTCAGTCCTCAAATATGGTCTGCCAGGGTTAGCCTCCCCTGCTCCCTGTCTGAAAGTTTCCCTCCCCCTGGAACTGTAGCAAGCCTTATTCGCGAGGCCAATCTCTTATTTCGGGCCAGGGCTCCTCTTGCCCTTTTTTTTTTTTTAAATATTTATTTAATTTAGAGAGAGAGAGAGAGCAGGGTGAGGGGCAGAGGGAGAGGAGGAGATTCCTCAAGCAGATTCCCTATTGAACGCAGAGCCTGATATGGCGCTCGATCCCAGGATCCTGAGATCAAGATCTGAGCTGAAACCAAGAGTTGGATGCTTAACCTACTGAGCCACCCAGACACCCCCCGCACCCCTGCCTTGGTTTTGACTGGTGCACGAGGCAGGTGAGGCTGTGGGTGGGGTAGGGGTGGAGGGGTGCTCTCAGAGAGGAAGAAAAGAAGAGGGGAAGGAGACAGGAGGAGGCCTGATCCTCATTTCGCATCCCTCCTCATCCGGCAGCTGCCTTTTCCACTTAGTCTTGGATCTTTGGGGGATTATGTGATGGGGGGCTGAGAAGAGGAGAGAAGTCAAGAGCTCCCATTAAGCCTCTGAATTATAACCTGTTTCTGGAATGAAACAAAACTGATGGCTTGAATAAAAGGAGACAAACTATAAATGGCTACACTTTGCTTATCTAGAAGTCATTTGACTTAGCAACCTCAAGTATCTGGAACAATCTGGAAGAGCCAAAATGTGTTAGGAATTCCCTGCTCTAAAGTCCATTGACGGTGCATGGGAGCCTGTTTACTCTTATTTCACAAACTATTTTAACGACCTAGCCGACTCCGAAATTCCATCTAACTCCTGCTTTTGTTTTCGTTTTTGTTTTGACTTTGATGGCTGGGTGAGCACAGGGGCCATTCACCAGGCTCAGAAATACAAGAGGAGAAGGAGCAAGCTGGAGGGAAACGTAGTGAGTTCCCGTGGGGGTATAGACTGAGATGCTTCTGGGGTATCAGAAGCATCAGGAAGGGGTTATTGTCCACATCTGAGCAAAAGAGAAGCCGAGAACAAGCGAAAAGGAAGAGCTCCAGGGGACAGCAGGGTGGAACCATCTAGTGAAGGGGCGCATTGACGCAGAAGGCTGCCCCGTCTTTCAGCATGACAGTTGTCCATGTCCCAAGGGAGCAGGCCACCACGACAACTTCAACTGTGTCAGTGCCCTCAAAGGAAACAGGGAAATGTATAATGCAGTTTAGATGTGGTTTACTTAAAAACAGGTACACTTTTGTTTTTAAATCTTCGAGTTTCCAGGGGGTGAGCTTAGCCTGCACGTTCATGTCTTTAAAACAAACCCATTCTTCCCTGGTGCTCGGTTAGGGAGGGGTTAGTGTTTTCCCTACGCGTTACATCTTAAAGATGAAAAAAAAATTCTGCTGGCTGCCCGAGAAAATTCAGTATATCTCACTTGACATAGGAAGCTTGGCATTCCTTTGAATGCAAAATGCGAGAAGCATGCCCATCAGAGCATCCCTTAGTTTGAAAACAATTGATTTGTAGCCCTGTTCCCTGGCTTCCAGGAGGGAGGATTGAACAATAGGAAGCAGGGTGCTCCCGCTCTCTTTCTGTTCCTGACAAAGAAGGGGACCCTCAGGCTGGCGGAGCCCACACTGGAGGCTCCATGGGTGCAGCAGGACTAGCCCAAGAGCTCCCTCCTTGGTTAGGCCGGGGGCTGAGCCTAGGCTTTCGTTGCTACGCATCTTTCTTCTCTAGGTGATTATCTGTGGGACACACACACACACACACACACAAGCTTGAGAACCACTGCTTTAGAGGGAAGGAAGCTCATTTATTGAACATCAGTGCTCTGCCTGGCATTTCATAGGCGCTCAATGCAGATTTGTTGGAAGGAAGGAAAGTAAGAGGAAGGAAGGTCACTATAGTAGTCCAAAGCCTTGGATCTCAACCCTGACTGACCACACACTGGAATCACCTTGGGGGCTTTAAAAAGTGCTGATGCCTCCATCCCAGCCCCAGAAATTCAGACTTGTTGAGTCCAGAGCGTGGCATGGGCATGAGGGTTTCTGGAAGCTCTTGGAGATTCTGGTGTGCGGCCCAGGGTAAGGACCACAGATCTAAAGGGTCTGGCTTCAGCGTCAGAAAGAACAGGCCTCCATTGACTCTTGGAGCTTCCTCAGCTCTATGCCTTTGAGCAGATGGCCAGGGTCTCAGTCTCCCTATCTGTCGAGTGGGCAGAGGTCCCGCCCGGCTCCTGGTGTCTGCTCCCTGGAGGACCGAGTGGAACGGTGTCTGTGAAGCTGGAGCGCAGAGCAAGGTGCTCTGGAACAACGGGTAACAACCCGTGATTCCTGGCAATCCTGTGCTGGAAAACAGCCCATGGAAAGATCTAAAATCACCTTCCCATCCTCCGGGTCTTGAGGTTGGCTGTTTCCTATCCTCGTTAGCTCCAACTCTGTTGCTCGCATGTGGTCGAGGTTCTCGAAATATTGGCGGGTTGACAGAGAACCTGCAAGGAGAGCCCGGCAGAGTTCGGCAGACCCCAGGAGTTTGGTTTTTCCTTTTAAACCTTGCGGAGGAAGGATGGAAAAGAAATTCCAGATGCAGGTTTTATGATGCCCTTAGTGAATGCTGTGAAAACAGCTGAGCGGTGGAGACTCCCGCTGCCTGCCCTGGGCCATCCCGGGGCACGTATGGTGACAGGGCACCCCAGCCGAGCGCTCTTGACTTGCGGCCACCCCACCCCGCCCGCCCCCCAGCCTTTGATGAGAGACACGGAGCTAGTGAGTGGCTCGCAGGGAAAGAGAACGCTCTTTCCTCAGCCCTGGGGACTTGTTCAGCTGTTCGGCATTTAGCAAAATCTGGCATGCATTCTGCACAGCCCTGCACCCCTTCCCTTCCAGCTCAGCCTCAGCAGCATTTCCCAGGGGAGCTTCAACTGCCACTGACTGCAAACCCTCTCAGGACAGGGGAGCTGCCCCCCGGGGCTCTGGCCACCCAGCCCGGCTTCGGGTGACCTCTACCCATGCTCTGGTCTAGCGATGGGGAGTGAGCTCCCCCCAGCTGGAACCCAAGCTGGCAGGCGCACCAGGGGGCTCTCTGGATCGGGGGTGCTGTGCCTGGGCTCCAATGTTCCGGTGATGATAATGACTACCGTGCTTCGCCTGTAATTACGCAGTCTCTAAGTCCCCGGGGCTGGGATGGTGTATTTGCCTGTGCTGTTTGGGGGTTGATCCTGCTGTCAGCGCTTAGCAAGAATTAACAGTGACGCTCTGCGCACCCCAGTCATAACACTAAATCTGATCTGCATGTTTATGATTCATTAAAAAAAAAAAAACCCACCGTCGCTGAAACCCCTCCAAGCCCATCATTGAAAGAAATTATGCTCAGTTGAAAGAGCGATTTGACGTCACGGAAGACCTACGTGCCTTTTCATGAGCGGCTGGAATTAGAAGCCCGCGCTTCGGTAAGTGTAAACGGGATCCAGACTTGGAAACCTCTGTGCAGCCAGCAACCTGTTTTCCAGGTGCGGGTTGCTCACTTTCCGGATCCTCTGAAGCAGAGTACTTTGAGAACCCATGGCAGGCTCGCTTATCATGTCCTTCTGGGCCACGCCAAGCTCCTTCAAGGCAGGTAGCTTCTGGGAAGGCCAGCCGGTCTTTCTTTTTCTTTTCTGCCTCTTTTCCTCTTCTCCTTCTCCTCCTCCTCCTCCTCCTTCTTCTCTCTCTCACTTGCTTGCTTTTTTTTTTTTTGGATTGTAGGAGAGGCCCACACTTCAAGCGGGAAGGACAACCTGTTCCTATAACACAGCTTCCAGTAATTCTTTGACATGAGGTCAGAAGCCGTGAGGATAGCCTTTCCCTTTGAGGTCCTGGCAGCTCTGTCCTGTGGAGGAGCAGGAGTCTGGGCAGTAGGACTCCTGTTCAAGCCTTACATTGTACCACGGACGCTTGGGCAGTTTGTACTTCCGTATCCACAAAGATGGGTCATAAGAAATTCCACCTCACCCTGTCTCTTAGAGTCAGATAGGGATAAGGAAACAAAGCAAGAGTCAGGGAGGATGTGATCTCTTGGGAGAACTTACTACTGCTGTGTAAAATATGACCTCAAACTTAATGTTATAAAATCACAAACATTTTATTATGCTTGCCGATCTGTGGGTCAGAATTTAGGCTGGGCTCAGCTGGCCGATTCTTTCACTCTTTGTGGAGTCCAGTGATGCATGGGCTGGGTCTAGATGCTTCTATCACGTGTTTGGTGACTTGAAGGGCATGAGCTGTGGCCCGGAGCATCTGTGCATGCCCCTACAGGGCAGCCTTAGGTTGGACTTCCTATGGGTTCCCCTGCAGTGAGTACCTCAAGATACCTAGGTGGGAGGCTTTTTCTGACTTAGCCCAGAAGTCACACAGTATCCCACATGCCATGCTCTATTGATTGAAGCAGTCACAATCCCACTGGGATTCAGTGGGAAGGGAAAAGGAACCCAATTCTTTTTTTAGGGCCTGATTCTTTATGGGGAGAGAATCAGAGGACTTGGAGACTAGGACTTGGCTAGACTTTACAACAGCTCCAGTTTCCACTCTTTTTTTTCTTTTTAAGATTTTATTTATTTATATGAGAGAGAGAGAGAAAGAGAGAGAGAGAGAGAATGAATGAGCAGGAGGAGGGGCAGAGGGAGAGGGAGAAGCAGCCTCCCTGCTGAGCAGAGAGCTCAATGCGGGGCTCTATCCCAGGACCCTGGGATCAAGACTTGAGCCAAAGGCAGATGCTTAACCATCTGAACCACCCAGGCACCCCACCAGTTTTCACTCTTACACAACTTTTCATTTAGGGCCTCATATTTTACAGTGTTGTCACTGCCAGTATTTCTTTTGGCTTTTGCAAAAACCTTCTGATGGGGGTAATGTTATCATCCCCATTGTGCTGATAAGGAAACTGAGGTTTGGAGAGATGACCTGATTTGCTCAAGTTTGTAATGGCAAATAAACAATGAAATGAGGGGTGCCTGGCTGGCTCAGTGGGTGAAGTGTGTGACTCTTGATCTCAGCATCACAATTTTGAGCCTCAGTAGAGATTACTTTAAAAAATGGGAAATTAAAAACAAATAAGATGAATTTTATTTGTTATTTTTTAAAATTTTTATTTATTTATGATAGTCACACAGAGAGAGAGAGAGAGAGAGAGGCAGAGACACAGGCAGAGGGAGAAGCAGGCTCCATGCACCGGGAGCCCGACGTGGGATTCGATCCCAGGTCTCCAGGATTGCGCCCTGGGCCAAAGGCAGGAGCTAAACCGCTGCGCCACCCAGGGTTCCCTATTTTGTTATTTTTTATTTTGTTATTTTTTATTGGAGTTCAATTTGCCAACATATAGCATAACACCCAGTGCTCATCCCGCTAAATGCCCCCTCATTGCCCATCACCCAGTCACCCCAACCCCCTGCCCGCTTCCCCTTCCACTACCCCTTGTTCATTTCCCAGAGTTACGTGTCTCATGTTTTGTCACCCTCACTGATATTTTCACTCATTTTCTCTCCTTTCCCTTTATTCCCTTTCACTAATTTTTATATTCCCCAAATGAATGAGACCATATAATGTTTGTCCTTTTCTGATTGACTTATTTCACTCAGCATAATACCCTCCAGTTCCATCCACGTTGAAGCAAATGGCGGGTATTTGTCGTTTCTAATGGCTGAGGAATATTCCATTGTATACATAGACCACATCTTCTTTATCCATTCCAAGATGAACTTTAAAAAAATATTTATTTAAATAAATAAAATAAAATAAAATAAAATAAAATAAAATAAAATAAAATAAATTCATGAGAGACATACAGAGAGAGACAGAGACATAGGCAGAGGGGGAGAAGTGGGCTCCCCACTGGGAGCCCGATTAGAGACTTGATCCCAGGACCCTGGGATCATGACCCAAAGGAAGATGTTCAACCACTGAGCCACCCAGACATCCTAACGAGATGAACCTTGAATGCACTTTCCCAGGTAACAAATTTTAAAGAGGTATGTCGTACAGATGAGAAGTACAGAAAGATGTTCTTTAGAAACTGCATCTCTATCTTCCCAAACAAGATTTTTAAACATCTGAGGAGTTGTCTGGGAGATGTGACTTCCTCTAAGACACAGATGGAATTGAACCCGTTCTCTGTGGAGAATCTTCTGGGCTGCTACCTCTTGTCTTCCTCCTCTCACCTTTGAGTCAGAAATCAGTGGCCCAACAATAAAATGTGAATTCATCTAAAATGAAATGTGGAGAATTAAAAAAAAATTGGGGAGAATTGTAGAAGTCAAGCCCAGCAGACGGGCAGCTCACAGGGTAAATATTTGATCAGTGAGTAAAAATTCAAATTTGCACTATTTGCTGAAGATGAAAAGTATATTAGGGAATGAATGTAATGGAGGTTAAGTGGGTCTAGAGAGGGCCTCCTCCAGGAATCCTCCTGCCAGGATTCCGCCTCCAGAAGCCCCCTGCCTCTTGGTGACCCAAGTTATAAGCAAGAGGAGGCTGGGTGCCTCCAACCAAGGCCACCCTCCTGGCAGGAGCATGGGGGACCATGGGGGTAGAGCTGGAGTTGGCTGGATCCGTTCGTGTGCTTGTATGTGCTTGTGTGCACTACACCCTCCCCTTCTGTTGTCCCAGCTCCTATTAGAGTGCACCTTTCTTCCCACTACCAGGTAAGCTGGAAGCTGCTCCTGGCTTTGCCTGTCAACCCCCAGTACTCTCATCTTCTGCCATCATTTGTGTCACCTTGGCTGGGCTTTAGACCTGCTAAACAGAGGGGTTAGGACAAAGGTCAGGAAGGGAAATGAGGGCTAGGGTTTGCCCAGAATGTTTAGCTCCGTTCCCACGTCCCCAGATCTATCCTGTATCTCTTCCAGGCCCTTTGCATTTCATCCGGAGAAAGCAACGATACTTTGGAACAGCCTAGGCCAGTGTGGAAGCTGGCAGGTCTCTGGAGAATGTGTCAGTCACTCCAATAACAAGGCTCAAAAGCAGGGCCGGGGCTCCGGATTCTTGAGAGGCCAAGCTCCATGGCTGAGTGACAGCTGGTTACTGGCAAGCCGTGGAAAGCAGGGGACAGAGCTGGAGGCCGGTGAGGACCACGCTTGCCATGGCTGATGAGCCGAGCCGTGGAAGGCTTGTGGTCCCGGTTGGCTTGTCCTATTTAACGGAGGTTGACTTCCTCCGAGGCTTGTCCTGGGCCGCCCAGTGCCCGGTGGGCGGCACAACGGAGCCTAATGACCAGCCCTGGAGAACCAACGCTAAAGCCCAGACAAGCCGTGGCCTTGGGTCCCCTGCGGTGGCCAGCTGTGAGGCCGCTGGTTACCAGGAGCAGAGCCTGAACGTAGCAGGAAACCGCCGTGAAGGAATAAGACCAGAATTTTCATCCATAGGCCCCGGGAGAAGTGAGCAAATCAAAAACACCCAGCTGGGCTAGAGTCAGACTGGCTTCCAGACACGCATCAGCCTCTGGAGGAACAGTGAGGGGGGCAACGGGCCCAGGGGAAACGAAAGCGATTTATGCATCCAGATGTGTCAGGAGCTTGGAAATTAAGGCAGGGGCGAGGATGCAGCACACACAGAGACCCCTTTGAGGAGGGTCTCTCTGTTCTGGCTGGGGGCTGAGGGGTCCCCCGGACAGCCTCCAGCTGTCGGCTCCTTTGGGGTTGGCCTCAGCCACCTAGAGCACTGTACCCCAAGCCACGCCTTCCTGGGCAGCCTGTATCTGGTGGGGGGTCCGTCCTTATAAAGGCCTGGCCACTCTGGCTGCAGGCCAGACACAGTGCGGGACGCCCCGACACCAGAGCTCTCTCCGTCAGGTTCCTTGAAACTCTGCATTTCAACTTGTCTCCCCACTCTCCCCCCACCCCCAGTCCTGCTTTCCCCTCCTTCCTCTGAGGAATTGATCTCTCCCCAACATCCTGCCCCCTAAACTCCATCTCAGAGTGTTCTCAGGGAGCCCTGTGTGCAACAGATGGTCACCTCCACCTTTGGGTCATGGATTCCATGCCAGGGACCGTCAAGCCCCCAGATGCCATTCTCTTATAGTCCCTGGGGGGTTTTGTCCCATTTCCTTTAAATTGTTTTGGAAATTCCCTCCACCGATTGTACTTTATCTCTTCTTGCGTTGAGAGATTACCCTGAATGTAATAGAGTTCTTCATTAGGGGCAACCCGCCCCCTCCACCCTGGCCCTCAGTGTGAATTTTATTCTACCCCATTTTATCCGGCCCTCTGCCCTCCCTCTCTCCGCAGACACCCCCAACCCAGGGTCCAGCCCGTGCTCCTGTAAAGGGCTCCTGTGGCCCCTCAGGTCTGCTCTCCTCCCGAGCTCCTTCCTGATGATCGTGGCTCTCTGCCAGGGTCATTCGGAAGGTGTCCCTCCGCACGCAAAAACCTCGTCTCCTGCCAGACACCGGGCCTTTATTATTGGCGTGGGGACAAGCCAAATAGCTTGGCAAGCCACACGCCTGCTCTTAGTCACTGTCTCGTCACTGTGGACATTGTTGCTGCCTTAGTGCCCCCCCTTGGGATCTCAGTCATCATGGTATTCGTTGGCTTCTCCTGCGGGCCTGGAAGGGACCAGCCTGGGAACCCTGGGATGTCACCTCCCATGGGCCCCAGGGAGGTCCAGCTTAAGGCTCAGATCCTTGACTCATCAGCCGGGAACTTCTCTGACCTGCTTGGCAGCCACCTCTCCCCTAACACCAGATGCCTAATTAGTAGCTCAGGATCTCCTCTTCCTCCTTCCTCCTTCCTCCTTTCTCGTCCCCCCCCCCCCCCCCCCCCCGCCTTGGGCCCCACCTTTACCCTTATGGGATGATCCTTGAAATCAGGGGTATATTTTCAGGTATTGCACGGCAAGGGTGTGAGAAGAGATGTTTCCAGACTGTGCCCTTGGTTTCAGCCAGTTCAATTCAACACTCCATCTATTATGCGCGGTGGCAGCGGGTCCCTGTCCCTGGCTGGTGTGAGGCCTGCCAGGGGGCAGCTGGCTAGCAGGGAGTGCCTCTTATGGCCCACCGAGCTGAGGGCACTGCTAAAGGACAGAGCGACCTGTTTTGAGGCTCCCCCTTCATCAGCAAGATAAGAACCTGCTCTGGCAGACCTGAAGGCAAGGGGCAGGCCACCCCTGAGCCAGCTGCACATCCCTGGGGGGCACCCGAGGGGATTGCTCCCCCCACCCAGGCCTCAGACAGGCTCCCGGGAATCCTCCTCTCGGCTTCATTTACACAAACAATCCAAAAAGCCAACCCAACCCAAATGAAATGCCCACATTTTATTGCTTGCAGTGTTTTAGTTCTAATTTGGCTTCATTTGGAAAAGAGGTTTTACTAAGTGGCATAAATTGAGCCTAACAAATTTTAAAACTAAAACAGCAACACCCTAAATGTTTAAAACTGTAATTGGAGAGAGAGAAAAAGTGAGTCGTCTGGGAGGGGCGGCGCGGGAGGCAGAGGAAGGGGGAGGGGAAGAAATCCAATTTCCGTCCTACTTGGCAGGAGGGTCATTTCCTGCTCCCCCTCCCCTGCACCCCAGCCCTGTCCCCTCCCTCCCTCAGAGAATGCACCCAGAAGCCTCCAGAACTGGTGCCTGTGCCCTGCAAGGTGACTTGTACATGGTAGGCACTTACGAGAGACTGGGTGAGCGAATTCTTTTCCTCCATGTGGCCATGGACAGACGGACAAAGTGGATTCCTTTCAGGGGATCCATTTGCCCCCACAGGGGAGGTCTGCAATTTCTTGGCTGGGGGGTTGGGGGGGGATACAGGGAAGTCCTCCTTGCAGGAGGCTGTTCCAGCCTCCCTGTGGCCTCTCCCCACCGACCTACTAGCCTAGCCCCCTCCCCATCAAGTCAGGATCCTACCAGGGAGGGAAATATCTTGAGACCTCTGGGCCCCTCTGCTGATCTGAGAGAAAGAAGGTACAGGTGGGAGAGGGCAGTGGCCAACCAGGTGGCTCAGTGTCCCACTTTCCCCACTTCTACTGTGAAATATCATCAGGGATGATGGGTAGGTGGGGAGAGCCATCCCTGCGTGCAGTGCATGGCCACATGCATCCCTGCAGAGGTGGCCTTCCTCCGTAGGGGCCTGGCAGGAGGCCCTGCAGGCCAAGCATATGTCTTTAGGGAACCAGTTCCCTGATTTGCCTTTAGTGAGCTGGCTGTCCCCTCAGGAAGGGCAGCATATACATAAATAAGCATAGGTGACCTTGGGAAGTATCCTCAAATGCTGGACAGGAAGAGTAGGGAGGGAGCCAAAGAGGTGGTCTGGGGCTGGGCCACAGTCCCTGGCTATGCTAGCCTGTACCCTCTCCAGGGAACCGTTCAGCACTTAGAGCCTTAGCCCGGTGCCTTAGCCTGTGTTTATAGAATGCTTCAACCAGGAGGCAGCAAGATGGGGGTGGAGTGGGGTGGGGCAAGCCCATTGGCAGGAGACTCCTCCTGCTCATGGCCGGCCTCCATCCTTCGTGGTCGAGGTGAACTTGGCCAAGCCCCTGGGTTGTCCAGTTCTACTTTCTCTAGCTATAAAGTGAGAAGTGATGGCAACCGCAAAACTCTTTAAAGCAGGAATATGCCATGTGCGACGAATCTGCTTTCTTCTTTTTTGCAGCTGATAGGAAAATTCTTTGTCTTAGGACGTTTGTAATACCAAGAATAAGAACATTGCTTAACTTAGTTCCAGGAAATAGGAGATTTAGTAACAGGATACCAAGGTCTCCTATAGAACCCGACTACGGGAAAACTGTTGGGGCCCTGGAGACTGGAGCAGAGCTCCTGGAAATGGGGCTGCGGTCCATCTCTCCCTCAGATGGGGTCTGTGGCTGCTCCTCCCTGCAGGTCTCTGGGTGATTGCTGTGTTCTGTCTCTGTATCCTGGTTCTTCTTGGTTTGTTCGTCTGATTGTACGTGGTTCCATGTGGCCACCCTAAATGGCAGCCTCCAGCTCGGCAAAGTGGTCTAATGGCTCCAGAGTCCACCATTCTCTGATTGATTTTGTGTCTCCGAGTTCGAGATCTCAAAAGAGAACCTAACTGGTTTAGTTCAGGTTATTAATTGGGTCAACCTTAGCTCAGGCAGATTGCCTTGTCCAATCAGCAGTGACCAGGGAGGTTGGGCCACGAGGAATATATCTGGTCCCCTAAGCTACCCCTTAGGCAGAGACCATGGGTAGAAAAATGTGGAGATTTAACCCTAGTCATTCCTAGGACATTCCCTGAGTACCATGTCATATATATTTTTTTCTGAATATAATGAGTCTTTCTGACTCAGAGCCCTGAAAGCAAGAAAGTGCCCAAGACATAGTTGCTGATTGTTTGAGGGAAGGTTATCTTCTGCTCAGTCTCTGCTGTCTGTGTTTCCTTCCTTTGTCATTAGGCTTCTCATCTGGAGTGTATGGTTTCAAGGAAGGGTGATCACAGGCAGAAAGCTAATCATCTCGCCAGTATATAAAAAGTTCCTAGAAGTCAATAAGAAAGCTATCAGTGATCCAATAGGAAATACATACAAAAGATATCAACACACAAGTTACTGAAAAGGAGGTACAAATGGTTTTTAAACACATGAAGTGTTGCTCACTGTCACTCAAAATAGGGAAACACAAATAAAAGTACACCAAGAGGGCAGCCCGGGGGGCTCAGCGGTTTAGCGCCGCCTTCAGCCCACGGTGTGATCCTGGAGACCCGGGATCGAGTCCCATGTCGGGCTCCCTGCATGGAGTCTGCTTCTCCCTCTGCCTGTGTCTCTGCCTCCCTCTCTCCCTCTCTGTGTCTCTTATGAATAAATAAAAATAAAATCTTTTAAAAAATAAATAAAAGTACACCAAGATATTCTTTTTCACCTAGTGGATTGATAAAAATCTAAAAACGTGATAACATACTATGACAGTAGAGCTGTGTATAAACAGGTGTTCTCATACATTGCTTGCAGGAGGATAAGCTAGTCCAACATTTATGCAGAGAAAATTGGCAATATCCATCAAAATGTCAAATGCCCATACCCTTTGATCCGGCACTTCCTTGTCTGGGAGTTTGTCTTACTTGCACAAATATTCCATAGTGTATCAGTTAGCTAGCGCTGTGTAACAAACCGTTCCAAATTTTAGAGCCTTAAAACCACAGCTCCTTATTATTTCTCACCACTTGATTGGCTGGGTAGTTCTGCTGATTAGACTCTGCTCATCTTGGTTAAGTTCTTTCATGTATCTGTGATCAGCTGGTGAACTGGCTAGGGGATGGCCTGTCCAGGACAGTCTCAGCTGGGCCATTTGCCCCTGCTTCATGCAGGCTCTCAGCCTGTAGCAGGCTAGTCTGAGCTTGTTCTCAGGCTGGCCTGGTCATGTTTTATGTCAATTGCAGAGAAGCAAAAGAGGAAGTGGAAATCTCTATTGCATTTTTAAAGTTTCTGTTTGCATCAAGTCTGCTAAGCGAGTTAGGTGGTGAAGTCCAGATTAAGCGTCAAGGAAGCACACTGTGCCTCTTTAGCAAGAGAAGCAATAGAGTCAAGGGCCAAATGGCAGGGCTACAAGAAGAGGTAAAGGCTTGGAGCCATCAATGCAATCAGTCTTCCGTGTGTGCGTTGACATTTGTGCACGGGTACTTACTGCAGCATTGATTGTGATAGAGACAACCGAAATGGCCATCAGTACGGGACGGGCTAAATAAACTGTGGCATCCACGTGCCGGAATAATCTGCAGCTGAACAAAGGATGAAGAATCCCCCTGTGTACGGTTGGAGAAAATCCTGAAGGTAGATTAAGTGAAAAAAGCCAGGTGCAGGATGGTGTGGATAGTACGTTACCTTTTATGTAAAAAGGGGAGAGAAATAAGAATATATGTATTTGTATTTGCTTGCATTTGCATATATTAGCTCGAGAAAGAGAAACAAGAAATGAATAGTGTGGGGGTGGGGGAGCACTAGGGAGACAGGGGGCAGAGCTGGGTGGAGATGCTGCACTGTATAAATAAAAATAAGTCCCATGCTAATAGGATAATACAGATTCAAAAAAATTAACATAAAATAGCCACACACGTGTAATAGTGATATAAAAAATGAGAGAGGAATAAACAAAGAAAGGGAAAGTCACAGGTCTGCTTGGCTTTTAGAAGCCTAGACAGAAGGCTTTGTGGATCTAAATTAGACCTTGGTACCTAACCTGCTTTGCCCTTTGCAGATCCCTTTTGGGAAACACCCGTGGTCCAAAGGCTGGTGTTTCTACTCCTGGGCTGTGCCGTCCCCGAGGAATGTCAGAACACTCCCCATCCTTGCTTATGACCAGGAGCTGACATTTCTAAAAGATGCCATGTGCATTTTCCAGACACATTTGTGGGTTGATTTGAGCTGGGATATATTCCGTGGCTCTTCAAATGTCAGCATGCTGGTCTGGGGGAATAGGAGCCCATTTCTCTATCAGTGCCCAGAGCCACGTGATAATGGGTTTCCTTCCCTGTGGTACGTCCTCATCAGTAGGCTCTGGAAAAGAAAGAGCCTCTGCAGAGCAGCAGATGCACACCTGAGCCTATGGTGATAGTCAGCCAGACCCCTGCTGGGGCATAACCCAACGTGTCCCTACACTGGGCCCAAAGCAACCTAGGAATGTCACTCAAGCTGTTGGATGCCCTTTCTAGGCTCCTAAGGCACCAAACTGGACGGAGTCACAGTGCCCGTGCCCCAGCATCCCCCTCTGCCTGCCTGTAGGACACAAGAAGGGATGCAGGAGAGGCCGAGTTTGGCAGCACCTGGAGAGATGAAATGACCAATCTGTCCCTGTGCCCGATCTGCAGCAACGAGGAGCCACCAGGCTCACTGTCACCACCAGCACCACCACCACTGCGCCTGCACAAGCCAAGCACCTACACGTGCCAGGCATTGCCCTGAGTACCCCGATTCCTCAGGAAGAGAAGCTAGGGACCGAAGCTTGTTGGCTTGAGGGAGGCCAATCAATAGGGTCTGATGTTTGCTTCATAGTTGAATAAATCTCTTCTGTTGCAAGGACAAAACTCAATTCAAATTAGCCTAAAGGAAAATGGACTTAAAGTTTTGCCATCATATATGTGGAAAGGAATGTCTCATAGATCTCAAGGCAGTCATGTGTCCAGGCTCGGGACACTAGGAACTCAGGAACCTCTTCTCTCCATCTCCTTTCTGCTCGTCAGGATCTCTCTTCTCTCTCATGCAGACTAGTTTCTTCATATATAATGCCTGATGCTTTGGGGACATGATATCTCACAGCTTCGACCACCTAGTCAGAGATTCATTTACTGCTCTCCATTCCAGGTGTAAATGTTCCGGAGAAGGGTCTCACAGGCGCTGCGTGGTCAGGTGTCCAGCTCTGGAAGGGTGCGAGGTCTCAGGGTAGGAGTGGCCCTGCAACCACGTGGAAGACCAGATTTCAGGGACGCCTGGGTGGCTCAGTGGTCGGGTGTCTGCCTTCGGCCCAGGGTGTGATCCCTGGGTCCTGGGATCGAGTCCCACATCAGGCTCCCTGCATGGAGCCTGCTTCTCCCTCTGCCTGTGTCTCTGCCTCTCTCTCTCTCTCTCTCTCTCTCTCTGTCTCTCATGAATAAATAAATAAAATCTTTAAAAAACACTAGATTTCAGCTTAAGGAAGCAGGGAGAACCCCCCCACACATACACCGCAAGCCTATAGCAGCAGGACCCTCAGGATCTCCTAGGGAAGGGATGGAGGGGTCAAGACAGGAAGCGATGAGCCTCGGTAGGAGGTGTTTCAGTAATCCAGGCAGAACGTGACAGAGAGAGAGAGAGAGAGAGAGAGAGAGAAGATTCCAGAGACATGGAGGGGATAGAGCAAGGGGAATTTGGTGGATGGGATGTGGGGGAGAGAGAGAGAATGGGGTCCAGGTCTAGGTGGCTTCTAAGGTTTCCAGCATGGGCAGCGGGAGAAATGGCAGTGTCATTCACTGAGAAGACTTGCTTTGGGTCTTACGTTGGATAACCCTGAAGCAAGATCCTGAGCCCAGGACATATTTGAAAGTGATTCATTAGGACCTGCTTTCAAGGATACCAAACAGGGGTGTGGGGAACTGGGATGAGGAAGGGAAGGGGCCCGAGCCAGGGTGTGTTCCCACACCAAGTCCGATGGAGGGTACCTGAGCTCAGTCCTGTAGAGGCCTTTTGGCGACAGGGCAGGTCACTTCTCAGAGTTGACCCTTGTCTGGGACCAAGGGGGCCACAATGTCTACTGCCTCCCCAGAGCTCCAATTATTAGTTAAGGGCTCATTTCAAATTGCCAGACACTCCTAACTGTGTGCATGGGCAAAGTGGGTCTGGCAGCCTGAGGATAGTCCCCGGCCACAGGACACTGTGTCAGCCTCTGGGCAGGCGCAAAAATGATAAAAGGATTCGAGGGATACGGGGCATGTGTGGTCCCGGATGGTGTCAGAACAGGGGCACCCCCTTGGTCTCTAATTGTGCCTGTGTCCTGGTATTTATGCCAACAAGTGGGCTCCTTTCACCTTTCCCCTTTCTCCCTAAATTTCCACTTGGTATTTGATTCCTATGATCCTGTATTCTTTTTTTTTTTAAATTTTAAAAAAGATTCATTTATTTGTTCATGAGAGACACACACAGAGAGGCAGAGACATAGGCAGAGGGGAGGCTGGCTCCCTGTGGGGAGTCCGATGTGGGACTCGATCCCAGGACCCCAAGATCACGCCCTGAGCCAAAGACAGACTCTCAATCACTGAGCCACGAGGCGTCCCTGATCCTATATTCTTGTCCGAGGTCATTCCTGTCATCTGTTCGCTCCTTCAGTATATTCCTCGGCCTTTGCGCGCTTGTGCCTTCCGCCCCATCCTGTACACGCACAGCTGTACATCGCCGCAGCT
Source organism: Canis lupus baileyi (assembly GCF_048164855.1). NCBI lineage: Eukaryota > Metazoa > Chordata > Mammalia > Carnivora > Canidae > Canis > Canis lupus. The sequence continues at coordinate 90,576,244 of NC_132876.1, forward strand.
GGTCCCGATGTCTGCTTCATGGCCTTTCTCTGCGGCCAGGCCTTCTCCTCGGGGGCCTCAGCGGCCTCAAGGGCCTCAAGGGCTTCCTCGTTCCACCCCCTGAGGTCCCCAAGGTCAGGCCCCAGGCAGCAGCCCTGGGGAGTTTCAGGACAGTCCCTGGCACCACAGCACCAGTGTTGGTCGCTCCAGTTTGCTGCCCTGTCGCTGAGCAGATCCTGTGGATGAGGATTTTGCTTTCAGCCCTCGGGCCTCTGCCATAGGGGGGATGGCTTTGCTGGAGTCTAGCCCAGTGGCGCCCGGGGGCCAGGAGGGGAGCCTGGGAGCTACTGCTCTGTCCAGTGCCTCTTTTATACCAGCTCCTCGCCCAGTGGGCTTGTGCTGCCCCATCGTACCCCACACCCCCAGGAACGTGGGCTCTTGCCCTGATTTCTGCCATGGAGAGGCAGGACATGATGGCCCCGGGCCTCAGGTGGATGGGTAGACGCAAGAGCCACATTTGGAAAGCTTCTCTTTCCCTTTTTGTTTCATTTCTGCTTCTAGCCACCCCCCATCCGACAGACACTTCAAAGGCACCTTTGGTTATCCTTGGGGTTTCTCATGGCTCTTTGGTTGTCTTCTGGAATATGTGCTGCCCTTTCATTTCTTGGGCATTTCCAGGCTTGGGAGAGGGAGCCACTGGTTCAGAAAAGGCTGCCTCTTGCCTGGCTGGCCTTGGCCTCACACTTAGCCTAGAACCTGGTCCCTTCCAGGCGGCCTGCTCAGGTCTGGCTCCCGCTGAATCCAGTCCAGCCCCATCCTGGCTTTCAGTGGCTTCACAGACCGGGCTTTGGCCTCATGTCTCCTCTCTAGGCATCTGGTCCCCAACTGCCCCTGGTGAGTGGCTTCACCTCTCCTCTCATCATGGTCAGCTCATAGCACCCATTCCCAGTCTGGTTGGCACGGGACCTACACATCTGCTAAAGGCTGCAGCCATTGGATCCGCATCGATGCCCGAGGGGAGGGACAGGCTGCTGGAGTCACTGCTCTGCAGCTCGGAGAAGAGAAGGGTGGGGGTGCCATGACTGGGCACCCACCATTCAGAGCTGTGTCGGAGATCTGGGCTTCTGGAGGATCTCTGTGCTTTGGGAGTCCCAGGGGAGCAGCCGAGAGTGGGCAGGGTGGCAGGTGGGGCCATGCAGGGGGCCTGGAGCAGTGGCTATTTACTATATGGTACGGAAGCATTTCAATATTTTAACAACCAGTACAGCTGTTGCAGCCATGCCTTTCAGCTGAATGCCGGTCCAGGTTGTAGGTGGTGGTGAGCAGCTGGGCTGTCACGCAGACGATAAGAGCAGATGGAGTGGTTATAAACTGCGACAGGAGAAATTTAGGCTAGTCACTGAAGAATCTGTATCACTACTTTTTGCCGAGGAGGGCTTGGAGGAAGTTCTGTCTGAAACTTTGGGGGCGATAAGAGGCGGGTCTTCGGAACAGGCTAGAGGCAGCTTTTTGTGAGGCTGGCCTGGCGTTAGAGGGTTGGCACAAGTGATTTCTTTGGGCCTCCTCCTTCTCCTTTTCAAGCTAAGGTCCCCAGATTATATGCAGTAACGATGAATCAGAAACCTTTTTTGAGCATTTGCTGTATGCCAGGCATGGTGCTATGTCATGGGCTTACCAAGGTGAGTAAGTCAGACTTTCCGCTCTTCTGGAATTCATGTTGGGGTCATGGGGGAGCCTGGGGTAGATGGGACACTTACCCAAAAGATGACCACAGAAGCAGGCAGTAGGTGTGATGTGCTGGATGAATCATAAGAGGAAATGACGTTGAAGCTTGTATGGGGTGCGAGGCTGGCAAGGCTGAGGAGAGACCTTCATTTCAGGTCTGGAACAGGGATGGAACCAGCCTCTGAAAGGGTTTCCTTCACCTCTAGAAACAGTGAGGTGGTACTACTTGGTTCTGATTTTCACCTCCAGATAGCAGGACACATTTCGTCCTTGAAAGCACTCAAATCGGCTCGCCTCGCCAATGTGAAGTCACTGCTTGTTAGCTATGCACAACTGAGATCAGAATCTGTCCTCCTGCCAGCCAGCCAGCCAATACTGAGGCCAAGTGTCTCACAAGCTGCTCTGAAGGGCTGCTCGGGCACCTTCCTTCTAAGATTTCTCCAGCCTGAGGAGGGGGCAGAGGGCTGTGTGGATCTCACCTTCTCCCTCCTATAAAAAACAATGCCTAGGAGACTGGGGATGTCCCTCTGTGAGATCACCATCCCCAGAGAGAAGGCTAGTCTCTCTAGTGGATCTCACAGCGTGCCCTGGTGGGTATCTAGGCCAGTCGTTTCGTCTCTGGGGATGGTGTCTGGGAAGACGTGTTTTGGCCGCAGTCCAGAGCTGGAATGAGTGCTGTGCTCCATGAAATCCTTGGGGGCCTGGGATCCTTCAAGCTCCATGCTTTGCCTTTAGCCCTGTGGTCCAAGATGGCGGCCATGATGGCCACGCTTAAGGATAGGATAGAGGAAGCGACTAAAAAGAAAGGGATGAAAAGGCACGGACCAGCTGTCTTTTAAGGAAAATTCCTGGAAGCTGGAACGTCATGTATTCATTTATGCCCTATTGGCCAGGACTTAGTCACATGACCACACCTCATTGGGAAATGAATCTTTCTCCTGGGCAGTCGGGACTCAGGAGATATTTGGGTTAGCTTGAAAGGATTCTGAAAAATGGCTCAACCTCATCCAAATATTGGGGTACTTCAATGTAAATGCTCTGTAAAGATCTATTAGGAAAAGAAAGCTATAAGTGAAACAGAGCCTTGATTTTAATTTTAGCTATTGAGTGTTTTGGCCCTTCTATGGCTGATCCTTTCAACTCTGAAAGCAAAGCATTTTTACAAATGTTTTTCCTCTCTTGTTCTCTAAGGACTTCTTTTTTTACATCTTTGATTTAAAAAAATCTTGTTGGGCAGCCCCGGTGGCGCAGTGGTTTAGCGCCGCCTGCAGCCCGGGGCGTGATCCTGGAGACCCTGGATCGAGTCCCGTGTCAGGCTCCCTGCATGGAGCCTGCTTCTCCCTCTGCCTCTCTCTCTCTCTGTGTCTCTATGAATGAATAAATAAAATCTTAAAAAAAATAAAAAAATAAAAAAATCTTGTTACTTGCAGCCCAAAGCATTTCTGACTGATACAGGTCCTTTCTTCCATGGCCAAACTCTCTCTCTCTCTCTCTCTCTCTTTTTTAAAAGTAAACCCTAGGGCAGCCCAGGTGGCTCAGCGGTTTAAGCACCGCCTTCTGTCCAGGGCCTGATCCTGGAGACCTGGGATCAAGTCCCACGTCGGGCTCCCTACATGGAGCCTGCTTCTCCCTCTGCCTCTCTCTCTCTCTCTTTCTGTGTCTCGAATGAATAAATTAAATTTTTTTTTTAAAATAAAGTAAACGCTATGCCCAACATGGGGCTCAAACTCATGACCATGAGATCAAGAGTCACATGCTCTACCAACTGAGCCAGTCAGGACCCCTAATGTAGCCAAACTCTTTATGGGGGAGGTCTAAACTGGTTGGGTCCCACCTCTCAGATGCCTCATTCCTCTTAATCTCTTGCCACTAACTTGCTTCTACTATGACCAGGTCATAGTCATTTTATTCTTGTAAATTCTAATGGCTGTTTATATCACCTGTGTCCACTTCGAGCTTAAGCCTTCTTACAGAAACTCTTTTTCCCTTTGGTTTCTAGGATCCTGGATTTCATAGTCTACATTCTATCTTCTGAGTATGACTTCTACATTTTACATAGTGGGATCCTATTCTTTCTTTTGCCCCCTAATTCTAGATATTTTATTCCCCAAAGTTTTCATCTCAGTCCCTTTATGGTTTACCAGCACCATTACTCCTCTACAATTTCTGCTATCATCACCATCTCCTGTCAACTACAAACATGATCATTAGTCTTCCAATCTTCACAATAGCTATATAAAATTAAGTGATATTATTATCTCATGTTGCAGATAAGAACACTGAAGCTCTAAGATTTTCTGTCTTTTGTCCAAGTTCAAAAAGCTAGTAAGTGTCAGAGGTGGAATTTGAATCTTGGTATGTCTGATGTCAAAGCATGGGCTCCCAATATACCATACTTTGTCTTCCTTAAGATGTCACAGGATTTGCTCCTCATGTCTCCTGACAACAATGGGTGTGAAGCCCTTATCACCACAAGCCTAGGTTAATACAACAATCTCCCAGCAAACCTCCTTGAGTATAGGCATCCAGTCCTCACCCCACCTTCATTGGCCCCTGTATACCCATATGTCCAGCATTGGACTGCTGATCTAATTATGCTTAAGTCAACCTTTTTCATGTCCTGTCCTGCTTATATGCCTACAGTGACTCCCTGATATTTCATGGGCCATATTCTGGCTCTCCAAAGCCTTTCTCCTCTGTGCCGCCCACCCATACTCTCCATACCTCCAACTGCCCACAGCTTATCAGCATTCTGAAGCCAAATGTGGAGGTTATCATTAGTGTTTACCAACAGCCGATTCTTCTCTTCTTCCTGGGCATGGGGGAGCTCACACTTCCTAGTCCCTTTGCAGTTAAGCAGAGCTGGTCACCAGTACAGGTAAATAAAATATATGTGGAAGTGATGTATAATATACTTTTACATTGAGGCAATGGGAAGGCCCTGTAGGAACCTCTAGCTCCTCTCAATCCTTGCTTGGTGAATAATGGCAATGTTCCAGATGGTGGAACCTCTATTGGCCTGAGTCCCTGAGTGACTATGTGGAGCAGAGCACCTTTCCTCCTTCATCCATTGCCTTGCAGTGAACCTTGCAAGGATGTGAAATTTATTTGTTGAGCCACTGAGATCTGAAGGTTGTTTGTTACAGCAACATAACATAGCATGTTGGTAGGCTGGGTATGCTGTAGTAACAGTTCTAAAGTCTCAGTACATCACAATACAACAATACAGGTTTGTTTCTTGCTCACGCTACATGTTTTATGTAGGTTGGCAGGGAGAGAGGCTTTTGTCATAGTCATTCAGGTATCCAAGTGGATGGACAGTCCATCTTTTTTATGTATATTTTTAATGTATATTTTTAAATTGGAGTTCGACTTGCCAACATATAATATAACACCCAGTGCTCATCCTGTCAACATCCCATCCCCCTACCCACCTCCCCTTCCACCACCCCTTGTTCATTTCCCAGAGTTAGGAGTCTCTCATGTTCTGTCACCCTCTCTGATTTTTCCCACTCATTTTCTCTCCTCTCTCCTATAATCCCTTTCACTATTTTTTATATTCCCCGTATGAGTCAAACCATATAATGATTGTCCTTCTCCAATTGACTTACTTCACTCAACATAATACCCTCCAGTTCCATCCATGTCAAAGCAAATGGTGGGTATTCATTGTTTCTAATGGCTGAGGAATATTCCATTGTATACATAGACCACAGCTTCTTTATCCATTCATCTTTCAATGGACACCGAGGCTCCTTCCACAGTTTGGCTATTGTGGACATTGCTGCTATAAACATTGGGGGGCAGGTGTCTCGGCTTTTCACTGCATCTGTATCTTTGGGGTGAATCCCCAGCAGTGCAATTGTTGGGTCATAGGGTAGCTCTATTTTTAACTCTTTGAGGAACCTCCACACAGTTTTCCAGAGTGGCTGCACCAGTTCACATTCCCACCAACAGGGCAAGAGGGTTCCCCTTTCTCCACATCCTCTCCAACATGTGTTGTTTCCTGTCTTGTTACTTTTCCCCATTCTCACTGGTGTGAGGTGGTATCTCATTGTGGTTTTGATTTGTATTTCCCTGATGACAAGTGATGCGGAGCATTTTCTCATGTGCTTGTTGGCCATGTCTATGTCTTCTTTGGTGAAATTTCTGTTCATGTCTTTTGCCCATTTCATGATTGGATTGTTTCTTTGCTGTTGAGTTTAATAGGTTCTTTATAGATCTTGGATACTAGCCCTTTATCTGATAGGTCATTTGCAAATATCTTCTCCCATTCTGTAGGTTGTCTTTTAGTTTTGTTGACTGTTTTTTTTTGCTGTGCAGAAGCTTTTTATCTTGATGAAGTCCCAATAGTTCATTTTTGCTTTTGTTTCTCTTGCCTTCATTGATGTATCTTGCAAGAAGTTGCTGTGGACAAGTTCAAAAAGGGGGTTGCCTGTGTTCTCCTTTAGGACTTTGATGGAATCTTGTCTCACATTTAGATCTTTCATCCATTTTGAGTTTATCTTTGTATGTGGTGTAAGAGAATGGTCTAGTTTCATTCTTCTGCACGTGACTGTGCAATTTTCCCAGCACGGTTTATTGAAGACACTGTCCCTTTTCCAGTGGATAGTCGTTCTTGCTTTGTCGAATATTAGTTGAACATAGAGTTGGCCCATTTCTGGGTTCTCTATTCTGTTCCATTGATCTATGTGTCTGTTTTTGTGCCAGTACCACACTGTCTTGATGGTCACAGCTTTGTAGTACAACTTGAAATCCGGCATTGTGATGCCCCCGGCTCTGGTTTTCTTTTTCAATATTCCCCTGGCCATTTGGGGTCTTGAGAGTCCATCTTAAATTTGTGCTCTGTGATCACCTCCAAGGGAGGGGAGAACATGGTGAATCATGCCCTACTCTGAAATTTTCCACTTAGAAGGGACACAAGTAACTTCTGCAAACATCTCATTGGTCAAATCAAGTCAAATAGCCACATATAAGTTAAAAGGAGAGTAAGACGATATAATTCTACCATATGTCATGGTATCAGAAAGGTGGAAATACTTGGTGAATGGTACTATGGACATCTTAACAGATATGTCAGGTGAACTGAGCCCTCCATGCCCTACTCCATCCTGCCTCTAGGACTTATTTCATGCTGGCTCCTGACCTTTCAGCTATAGCTCTGGGCCCATCTTTCCCAAAAAACCTTCCTCAGAATTTCCAGTACATGCTTTCCCTGCTTCTAAAACTCTATGGCCTTTAGGTTGATCAAAATTTAGTTGGTTATTCACTGATTCGTGCAGACACGATGAGACTATTTTTGCTTTTAATGAACACACCCAAGTGCATTTGCATATACATCTATTTATATATATACATATTAATGTACCTTATTTACTTCAGACTATCACCTGTTTATTTCAATGATGGGTTCACTGCTCCAAGACGTCTGTGGAATTGCCTTGAAGTTTGTGGCAGTCCATTTCCTTATCTGTCAAGTGAGATACTAATGGTGCCCATTTTATATAGATGTGTGAGAAAGAGAAGGGTTGGTGCATATAGAGTGCTTAGAACGGCAGCTGGCACGCAACGGGCACCAAATACACTTTCGCCATTATTATTACTCCCCTAAAGATCTCTGCTGATAGCAATCTTACCTTCTGAAGGTGGATTTGATCTCTTGCTGACGGTTCAAAAGTCATCCCGATCTGTAGCAGGTGCCCTCCCCAGAGGCCCCTGCTGACAGTTCTTGTACCTGCAGATGGCTTCCTGCATGTCTCTGCCAGAAGGGGCTGTCTGGCCTTGGAAGGGATGAAGACCCTTCCATGTGGCTTGCAGGCAGGATACCAGCAGTGTGAGTGTTGGGGAATGAATATCCTCCCAGGCAGGGGAGGCAGTCGATCAATGTCTCTGTTTCATTGCTATTTGGTGGGCCAATCCCGAGATGTGTTCTGCATAGTCTCTGGGAGGCTCCCAAATGGGTCAGTTGCCCACAGTAGAAATCAGCTTGGTAATGGATTCTCCTCCACCTACTTCTTCTTTAAAAGATTTTATTTTATTTATTATTGAGTGTGAGTGAGGGAAGGGCAGAGGGAGAGGGAGATAAGCCGACTCCATGCTGAGTGTAGAGCCCCATGTGGGGCTCAATCCCATGACCCCGATGTCACGACCTGAGCCAAAACTAAGAGTTGAACACTTAACCAACTGAGCCACCCAGATTCGGCAACCTTCCTCCCCATCTTCCCCTCTTCTTTTCTCACTTTCTCCACTCTCTCCATTGCATTTCTTGGGATTGCCTCCCAGATATGTTTGCTGCCTGTACTCTGGGGCTAATACTTGAAGGGAGGAGGGCAAACATGAGACTAAGTTTAAGGCAATGAAATGGAGTTTGTCATGAGTCTGTCCATTACCTTTGGCAGTGGTTTTTAAAATGGAGTTTCTAAAGGGTTGAGTGATGACTGCATCATCAAAGTAAGTTTGTGGCCTCATAAGGTATCAAGAGTGAGGGAGATGAGACACCTGTGGGGTATTGGTTAGGAGACTGATTAGTCCCCTAGCTCTGTAACTCTACTCTTTTAATGACTTCACCTAGAAAGGCTCTGCTCTGGGGCATCTGGGTGGCTCAGTTGGTTAGGAATCTGATTTTTGGTTTCGGCTTGGGTCGTGATCTCAGGCTTGTAGGATGGAGCCCTGCATCAGGCTCCATGCTCTGTGCAGAATCTGGCTGGGATTCTCTCTCCCTCTGACTCTCCAAAAAAGAGGCTCTGCTCTGCTTGGTGAGGACAGCACACTGTTGCCTGCTGGGGTGGTGGGGTTTGTGAGTTCTGTGGAGTCCAGTGCAGAGATGTTCAACGAATGCCTTGCTTTTTTTTTTTTTTTAAGATTTATTTTTATTTATTTATGAGAGAGAGGGAGAGAGAGAGAGAGAGAGAGAGAGAGAGAGAGAGAGAGAGAGGCAGAGACACAGGCAGAGGGAGAAACAGGCTCCATGCCGGGAGCCTGACGCGGGACTCGATCCCGGGACTCCAGGATCGCGCCCTGGGCCAAAGGCAGGCGCGAAACCGCTGAGCCACCCAGGGATCCCCCCGAATGCCTTGCTTGATTGCCATTCTGTCCCCTGTGGTGGGCAGTGGACATCAGCTTCTCCAGGCTCCATGACAACCTCCTCCCCAATTTCTGAAAACCTACAGGATGAGTGCCAGGAAATATTCAGGACAGTCTGGCTGTTGATAATGTTTTGCAACCAAGGAGAAAGATATTAACCAACTTGTGTGTGTGTACAGTGGTGTCAGGAAGCAACTTCCAATGAGGGACAGATAGCCAAAAGAAAGAAAGGAAGGAAAAAAGGAAGGAAGGAAGGAAGGAAGGAAGGAAGGAAGGAAGGAAGGAAGGAAGGAAGGAAGGAAGAGAGAAGAAAAGACAAAACAGTGCTTCCCTGATCGGTGAGGAGGTGAGTACGGACAGCTGCGAGGGGCCCCTGGGGGACAGCTCTCTGCCCAAGTTCACCCCAGAAGGCAGCCTTCTATCTCGTCCACCCCTTCCCATCAGGTAGGCATCTGGGAAGATGGACCTCTTCCTGCACCGTTTTCTGAAGACCATGATCAAAATTGTAAGGATTATTATTTAGGATTGCATGTGTTTTAGAAACACGTAGGCCTAGAGAAGGGAGCATCTGCAATTGCAGAAAAAAATTAACTCACCGAAGGATTTTTCCAGATCTCTGAAATGAAACTGGTGATTGTAATATCTGCATTACTTGTTGTGAGGATTAGCTGAGGTAATGTATGCAAAAGCACCTGGCATTGCTCCCATGCCTAGCAGGCACTCAGAATTTGAGAGTTATTATTCTAATAAATGTAGTTCTATATAATACATTGGTTAACTTTCTCCGATGCCATTTTGATTTTTTTTTTTCCTAGCCCGATAGGAGCCTTATTATATATTGGATATCTTGAGAGCTACCTGGAGTTAAGTACAGTCCAGTGAATTGTGCCCATTTCTTTGGGCTCTGTTGCACAACGATGGCTAGCGTTGAATGACCTCTGTCCTCTCTCTGCTCTTGCAGATGTTTATGGCCTTGCCCACAACCCCGTTGCACATGCCTGGCATGAAGTAACAAGCCACAAGGGGAAGCCCCATAGTCAGCTCACCCCATGGGGGCCCCGAGGCCTGCGGACGGCCAACAGGAATGAACAGAACCCAGGACAGCCAGTTCCTATTGTCAGCAAGGACACTGGCCAGGCATTCTGGTGCTCCAGCTAGACGCAGCAGTGGGGCCTCTGCTCCAGCCAGTCAATGGGAAAAGACGGTTGGACCTAGAACCAGATTCTGGGCTGGTTATATTTTGGGTCGGGAAATATATCCAGACCCCTTCTTCCTAGTATGTGTGAACTTTGGGGAGCAATAATTATGCTTCTGCAGGAGCCAGTAGAGAGCCTAACGTCTCCACACAACCAAGGCAGCTGTCTCAAACATACACGTTATTAGGCTGATTGAAATAATCAGAAAACAGCTCCAGAATGCTGGCTTGGAGGAAGGCAGGCAATTTCTGCTTGGCAGACAGTGGTGTCAGCTGCCAGCGGGGGGAAATGGAATGTTGTCTTTCTTGCTCTCTTTCTTCTTCTCCCTTCTAAAAACTTCCCCGCATCATTTCATTTCCCATCAGTTTGGCCAGAAGGGTTGTTGGCGGATCTCCCGTGATGCGCTCTGCAGCCTTCCAGCGTGTTAGGGCACCAGGTGACAGGAGAGATGCATAAGGACACCCCTAGACACGTGTTGCTTTCGGACTGTGGGAAACTGCCTTATACCCAGAGCCCATGTCTTCTCCGACTCTCCCTCCTGGCCTCTCCTCACTCAGGTTGTCATTGAGTAAGAAAAGGCCAAAAAGCCTGAGAATCTGACCTCATGAGGCAGAACCAACCATCCCCATCCAAGCAGATAGAAAGGGCTAGAGAAAAATCATTCTTGTCTGCCTGTGACGAAATTGAGTTAGTGCTGGTCACATCTGTGCCCACTTACAGTGCAGAAGGGGCCAACGCTGTTTGGGGCTGAGGGGGGTGGGGGGTGGGGCTGGGGTGGCCCCACCCTTACCCTGGGGTCCCCCTTCCTGGGGTCCCCCTTCCAGGTGCTCGATGTTTTGCAAGTGTTGGGGCAGGCACCTGGACCAGGTGAGTGCCAGCATTTCATCACTCACAGCCTCCTCCCCAGGGACTCTCTGTGTGCCACCCCCTTCCCCTCCCCCTCCCCTCTTCCCTCCTCCTTCCCCCAGAGTGAGTCTGCTTGGAGAAAACTGGGTTGAGGGGGGAGATGGAGGGGAACGTGGTGTGCTCTGGACAGTCTGCCCAGCGCGGAAAGCTTCAGCTGTAGGCATTAGTGGTGCAGACAGCCTTGGGAGAGGAGGGAGAGGTGGCAGGGGGATGGAGTGGGGGGAGGACCTTTCTGTGTGGTATTTGCACGCTGGTAGAGAGCGTGCCGCTTCCAGGTTTCCAGCAATAACAAGGCACATTTGCTACTGCAGGTTCATTAACGAGGCCTGCGGGAATGAGGATTGGCTTGTCCACCGTGCTAACTGGACTGGAGGAAAAAAAGAAAAGTCAGAAAAGAAAGAGCAATGTTCAGGTTTGGGTTCACCTTTCACTACTCCTCTGGACTGGGAACGACTCCCCCCCATGACTGCCTTGGCCTTGGGGAGCAGGGAGAGGGGCCAAGGAGGAGAGAGGATGGAGAGGTAGGGTGGAGGGTGTTGCTAGTTCTCTGGCTCTTCTCCTTTTTTCCTTTTTTAATTCATACGGGGCACAATTTTTGGTGCCCTTGGGTCACAATTGAACATTTTCCCCAAAGTAATGGCCACAGGACATTCTTTTGTAGCAGAACAGGCAGCTTTCCCAGCTTCTGCTGGCCCAGGTCTAGGGCCTGAGGGGTACACCCTGCCTACCCCCTCAAGAAGAAGAGCACTTAAGAATCCTTGATTGTGGGAGTGCCTGGGTGGCACAGGTGGTTAGGTGCTCGATTCTTGGTTTTGGCTCAGGTCGTGGTTTCAGGGTCATGAGATGGAGCCCCTGCATCGGGCTCTGTGCTCAGCATGGAGCCTGCTTGAGATTCCCTCTCTCCCTCTCCCTCTGCCCCTCCTGTTTGTGCTCTCTTTCTCTCTCTCAGATAAATCAATAAATCTTTAAAAACAAAAATAATCCTTGATTGTGGAAAAGTCAGGAAACGAGGAGCCCCCCAACCCCACCTCAGTGTTCCATATTTCCTCTACTTCTACTCACTCTGCAGGCTCTAACCTGCCTTCTGTCCCCCCACCCCCCACCAGCTGTCCATCCTGCCTCAGGTGTGGACAGGGAGGCCCTCGGATTTTCGGCCACGTGGTGGCCCACAGTAGCCCTTGTGGTCCCAGAAGCCCTCGCCCTGGAACCTGTTGTCTTCCCTTCCTGTCCTCCAAGGTGGCTTGAATTCGCAGCCAGCACTCCTGTTTGTTGGGCAAACAGTGAACAGTCCAGCGCCAGGAGGTTTAGAGCCTGGCAGCCATCTCCCAGGGATGAGGAAAGAGTATCCAGTCGAGCACCATTTAGGGCCCACTGGCATCTCCCCCTGCATCAACTGGGGGAGGGGGGCAGGGGGTAGTGGCAAGGGCAGGGATGAGGCAAAGACTGGGCATTGGGAATCTTTGTATCCTGCAACATGGGCCATCAGGAGTCCTGGCAAGAGGTTACTTGGGGAAGCTGGATGATGTTATCGACCAAATTGGGGTTTGGGGATTATCTATGGATTTCATTTATCTGTGTTTTCCCTCGTCTCTCTTGTTGTAGGTAATTAAGAGCTGATTGCTGGTAATTAAGAGTTGCCGAGAGAGGCAGCCGGATCCAAAAAGGAGACTCACACGGTTTGTCTTCTTTTGGATGGACTCCTGACATCCTGCCCCTCCTCCTCTGCTGCCCCCTCCTGCGGGGACGTGGACCCGGGAAAGCACGGCAGGGCTTGTCAGCAGGAGTCTATGTGTCCCCTCTGCTCTGACTTGGTGCCCTCCTGTTTTCCTCCAGGCTCGAGTAAAGCCTTGCGGAGCAAGGTGAAGTCCTCAGCTCCTGACACTCAGGTGTGCTAAGATGTAGCTTTTCTTTATTTCTCCCCAACTGCAGTCTTAACTGGGCCCCTGAGTCCCCGTTTGTGCTGATGGTGGACAACTTGAACTTGCCAAGTCAAAGTAACGGTTGCTTTGGTCTTAAATCATGGTCACTTGGAGGCCAATGCTGTTTCTTCAGGATTTTCTCTTGCCCTTTCTGCCCTGCTGTGAGTTGCAGGGTGGGGGGCAGGGGGGGCGGGGGGGGCGGGTGGGAGGGAGCCCTATGCCTGCCTGTTGTCCAGCCATTTAGCAAGGGATCCGGTCTGCTGCCCTGTGGCCTGGCCCCACCCACTGGGCTCGCTGGCCTTGGATGAGTCGTGCTCATCCCTCCTGGACTAGAACATGAACCCTGATGTCTCAGATGGCCGTGACCTTGGGCCCAGAGGCCCTGCGTGCTGCTTCCCTACAGGCCCCCTGTGGGCCTCTCCTGTCAGCACTTCTGGGTGCTGCGGGGGCTTGGGTGCTCTTGGCTGTTCTCTCTGCTGTGCTGGGGTGTGCAGGATCTGGGCCACCCTGGGGACCACCACCGAGGCCCCTTACTTACCATGGCTACTTTATCTCTGCAGTTGTGTGCTAAATGTGGGCTTCTCCCTCCGGTATGAAGATTTCCCTTGCTAGTTGCTATGGAGCAAGGCCCCTGGCCTCTCTCTTCTCCACCCTATAAACCTCTCTGGGGTTTCTGTGCCTCTCCCTTCCCTATACCATAAGAGCTTCAGGCCTGTCTGGGGCCCTCAGTTGGCAGAGACCTTTCCACTGGTCAGCTAAGCTCTCAAACTGGGGGAACCTTTATTCTCTTTCCATGTGGTGGGCAAACGGCCCTCATTCTCCCCCGTTTTATATATTATGGTGTAGAATCAATGTTCCAAGTCCAAGGCATCTAAAAAACCAAGTCTGTAGAATTCCAGAACACCCTGTTGGTCTCAGGCACCTGGAGCTTGCATTTGGACATCGTGGCTCTCAAGAGCAGTGAACTCGCTATAGATTTATGAGAGTCTCCTAGGGACTTTGGAAATGTTTTTGCTCCTAGTAGACTAACGTTTATTGTGCACTCCTCACGTGGCCCACGCTTTGTGTGGGTTATTGCATTAATTTCTCACAACTGCCCTGTTATGATCACCATTTTGCATATGAGGAGACTGAGCCAGAGGAGTTAAAAAATCTTGCTGGATCATTTGCTGCCTCTGGTGCCCTGGCTCAGTTTCCCACGGCCCGACCTCTACTTCCAGCTGTGGCTGTGGCAGACAGTTTGCTGAGAATGTCTATTCAACTTGCCCTGACAGCCTCTCACCCAAAGTGCAAACCGTGCGTCTGTGCCTTTCGTTTTCTTCTCAGGAGTCCTCTGCTGCTGCAGACACTGGGGGAGCCTGCTTGTCAGGAAGGAGGCTCACTCACTCAGATGTCTGGCAGTTGATGCTGGCTGTCAGCTAAGCCTTTAGCTGGGGCAGTTGGCCAAACACCTACATGTGACCTCTCCATGGGCTTGGGCTTCCTCACAGCATGGCAGCCAGATTCCAAGGGTGAGTGTCCCAAAAGAGAGAGAGAGCACACACTAGGTGGGAGCTGTTTGCATTTTATGACTTAGCATCGAGTCACATAGCATCACTTCCACTGTATTTTATTGGTCAGAACAGTCACTAACCCATTAAGATTCAAGGGGAGAGGGAAAAGATGCTCCCTCTTGATGGGAGTGGCAAGATTCTGGAAGAGCATATGGGACTGCAAAAACTGCTGTGGCCGTATTTGAAAAATATAATCTGTCATAACAGAAGTGTCCAGGGAAAGAGTGCAAAAGGCACTAGTCAAACAAAAACTCAAAATCCAAGGAACCAGCCCAAGGAACACCTAAGGCTCCTTGAACCCCAAACACAATATAGGGGCTACCCACTTGCCTTGATCTGAGAGATGCTAGGAAGAGACTCACCCCAGGTATTGCAACACAGGAGACACCCTCTTCTGGGTTAGTCTTTGCTGTAATCTAGGGAAGACTAAGCCTTTAGAGCCACTGCCACAGAGGTTCTGAAAGGCCTACCCTCAGTGGTTCTGCAATGGTTGATAGCACGCCATCCCTACAACTCTGCATGTCTCAGTGGAGACCAAGGCAGACTGTTCCAATCTGGTGGGATGAGCATCCTGACAAAGGTAAGCATGGGTTTCTTGAAGCACATGGGAAGGGCACCTTCCCCACTGGGCCTGCTGTATAGGCTTGCATAGGGACATTTCCTAGAGGAGACGTGCCATCTGAACTGGGTGGTGAGTGACCAGTAGGAGTTGACTGGAACAGGTAGGGGAGATGGGTATCTCTGTGGAAGGAACAGCATGTGCAAAGTCAAGGAGGGAACAGGAATGTGGTGAGGTGACAGGAGCAGGGGTTGAAGTGGTGAGGGGGAAGAAGGGTGGATGGAGCACTGGCCCCACATCTCTCAGACCTGCCAAGGAGTAGGGATGGATGGATTTTCACTTTCCTCTGTCTGGGGCATCAGAAAATTCCTGGTTTCCTTGGGGAGGGTGCAAAAATATGTGCTAGGTGGCTGTGGAAGGAGAGAGAAGTGAGGGGGATGGGGGATGGAGGAGGAGGAGGAAACAAAAAGAGAAGGATCCTAGGGCAAAGGACTTTTTCATGACATGGCCTAGAGCCATGCTGGGCACCTTGGCCATGTCTGAGAGCTTTTGCTTTGGGGAGCTTCTCTTGTCTCTTCGTGCCTGGAACTTATTCATTGATAGGTACTTACTGTTTGTACTCCACTTGCTTGTACTTATGTTGCCTTTGCATGTTTCCTCATTTTAACAAATAAATATTGGGACACAGCCTAACACACATAGGTGAACTTATGGGACAACGGAGTAGCGCATTTAAGATCTGAAGTCCAGCTTATCCCTGCCTCACACCCCTTTACCTCCCTCCCTCCCTCAGCCCATTCACTCTTACTTAGCCAGTCTTGGTTTGAGAACTTGCTCTGTGCCAGGAACGGGATATGGCAGTTAGAGATCTCTGTGTTAATTAGGATTAGGTTGGGCTGAGAGTAACTGAAAAACCCCAAATGACAGTGGCATGTCCACGACAGAATTTGATTTCTTCTTCTTCTTTTTTTTAAGATTTTATTTATTCATTCATGAGAGACAGAGAGTGGCAGACACATGGGCAGAGGGAGAAGCAGGCTTCCTGCAGGGAGCCTGATGTGGGACTCCATCCCAGAACCCCGGGATCACGACCTGAACTGAAGGCAGATGCTGATCACTGAGCCACCCAGGCATCCCAGAATTTGATTTCTCATATTTAGGAAATCCAGATTTGGGTGGTCCTGGACAGCTCTGGCATTGCTCAGGGTCGGAGACCTGGGCTCCTTGACTTTATTGCTCTGCCAAGCACGGCTGCTATGGTGGTTTAAAATCATGTTTGAACATTCTTCAATGGTCCTTCCAACCAGGTGGAGTCTAAGTCCCCTTTCCTTGATATGGGCCAGATTCTTCCAAAGAATAGAATGAGGCAGAGGTGACACTGTGACTTCCAAGGCTAGGTCACATATGGCTTCTGTCTGGTTCTTTCTCTCTTTCTCTCCACAGGTGTTTGGAGCCTCGAGCTGCCATGTAAGAAGGTTGGCTACCCTGAAGCTGCCATACTGGAGAGAGGTGCCTGGGGTCACCCAGGTATTCTGAGCCCCCTTCTCCCACACATTAGAGTCTTCCCAGTCCAGGCACCAGACCTGCAAGTAAGGAAGCCTTCCGATGATTCCAGCCCCAGCCACTGCCTGACCGCACACAAAAAAGCAAGAACCGCTGAGCTGAGCCCAGGCAAGCCCCAGGACCACAAGAAAACAAACACTTAAATGCTGTTGTTTTAAGCCACCAAGTTTTGGGGTGATTTGTTCCACAGCAGCGAATTACTGATTCAGCAACTGTTCCCAAAGTCATTTCATCGCCCACCATGGCTTCTGGAGCTTGAAGCTCATTTGCCCCCTCTGGGGACAGCAGCACAGAGGACTGATACGCCAACTGGTCTGGAAAATCCAAGGCATCTGACTGCTATGCAGGTGGCAGTAAGCACTTGTCCATGACTCTTCTGCTCCATGGGTCACATATTTCTGCCCCTATTAGAGGGCAAGCCCACCATTCCACTTGGGGACCGTCTTCCTGAGGGCAGAGGTCTCTTTGGAACATGTTCCTCTGAGGTCCTGGGGACACTGACATGCCTGCTGCTTGGGTTGGCAGCTGCTCCTCATCTCTGCACTAGTTTCTTGCTCACAGTCCCCAGGTGACTTGGCACATGTGGTTGACATGGAGCCACTCAATTTCCTGCCTTACCTCCTCTCTGGTCTCCTGGCTTGCAACTAAGTCTTCCTGTTTGGGGGGCTGAGGGCTCTGTGGCTTCTCACGGGCTTTCTCTGTCCCCCCTCCCCCAAGGACAAGGTTTGAGGCGGGCAGGACAGGAGGAACAATGGCCCTTCTGATTCAGTGGGGACAGCACTAGACTGCAGACCTGGGCTTTCATCCAGGCTCTGCTGCTAATTGGCCATGAGACTTGGTGAATCCCTTTTCCTCTGGTCCCAGTCTCCTCACCTACAAAGCCTTCACAGGTTGTGACTTTGTGATTCTGTAGTATTTATTGAGTGTCGTCTTTTCATGGGGCTAAGCTGTTTGGAACATCTCAAGGAAATCACATCAAATTAGTGATCTTTACATTGTAAACCCAACCCAAACTGATGTCAGCAAAAGGAGAAATCCATTGGTTTATGTTACTGAATGGTCCAGGGACAACCTACTTCAGGTATGGCTTGATCTAGGACCTAAATATGACACCAGCACCCATTATTTGCTTTGTTTCCTCTGAATGGGCTTTAGTAGCTGCACAAAGTGGTTGTTCCCTGCCCCCCATCCCTGGGGCTTCCGGGGCTCTCCTCCCTATCCTGCCTTAGTTGCAAGTGTTATACTCTAAGCCTTGCATTCTCCCATGACCACAGCCAGCCCAGAAGAAAGACTGTGTCCCAGCCATCCCAGCAAAAGTCTTGACGTTCATATTGTCTGAACTGATTTTGTCGTGTGTGTTGTTTGATTGAGCCAATCAGGCTGATCCCTGGAGCTGGGGGTGCAGCCAACCCCAATTCCCCAAACCGTGTGCCTGGGAAAAGAAGGAAATTGATGCTGGCAGTATGTGTATGTGGCGTGTATGTGTGTGTGTGTGTGTGTGTGTGTGTGTTGTCTATCCTCAAAGACCTCACTCAGAAAGCAGATTTAGGGGATCCTAAATCTGGGTGGCTCAGCAGTTTAGCTCCTGTCTTCAGCCCAGGGCGTGATCCTGGGGTCCCAGGATCAAGTCCCACGTCGGGCTCCCTGCAGGGAGCTTGCTTCTCCCTCTGTCTATGTCTCTGCCTCTCTCTCTCTGTGTCTCTCATGGATGAATGAATAGAATCTTTTTAAAAAAGCAAGCAAGCAAGCAAGCAGATTTATACTCAGGATGCAGAGAGCTGGACCCCAACAATTCTTCCTATAGTGTAGCAGTTTGACAATAGAAAGCTTCGTGTGAGCTCAGCTGTCTGGGAGGGCTTCTTGGAAGAGGCAGGACTGGGAAACAGGAGAATTTGCACTGGAAAAAGCCTGGGAGGAAAGGCAGACAAGGACTGTCTTATGTATGGTCTGCAGCCTGGCAGCCTCTCATAGTCCAGGAACCACACTGACTGGCATTTGAACAGGTTGTGATTGCAGAGATACAAGAGAAACCTTGTACTGGTGTTATGGGTAAATTGTGTCCCCCCGCCCCATTCATATGTTGAAGCCCTTGACCCTGCAGGACCTCAGAATGTGACTGGATTTGGAGTAGGGTCTTTAAATAGGTAATTAGGTTAAAATGAGGTCACGGGTTGGACCCTCATGCAACCTATGTCCCTATAAGGAGAGGAGGTTAGGGACACAGACACACCTGGAGGGAAGACCATGTGGGACACGGCCGCGAGAAGGCAGCCAGCTGCAAGCCACACAGAGAGGCCTTGGGAGAAGCTGACCTTAGAGACCCCTTGATGTGGGACTTCCAGCCTCCAGAAGTGTGAGACCATAAAGCTCTGTTATTTAAGCCCCTCCAAGTGTGGGTCTTTGTTATGGCGGCCCTGGAAAAACCAATACAACTGGTTTCAAAAATACCAGGAACCCCACCTCTCCTTGCCCCTTCCCGGGGGTGGGGGGTAGTGGTGGAGGTGGCTGGCTCCCCTGCTTGGAGCCTGGCTGGGCTCTCAGCTGCGACGCCATCCCAGGGACTCTCCGCTATCCACCCTTACCCCATAGCTGATAACTGAAGTGCAGGGGCTTCACCAGAAAGCCCTCCTAGACGCTGCCAAGTCCTCTTCGTCCTTACCTTCTTTCTGGCCACTTGTTCTGGACTGCCTTTTTTTAAAAATATTTTATTTATTTATTCATGAGAGACACAGGCAGAGGGAGAAGCAGGCTCCATGCAGGGAGCCTGATGTGGGACTCGATCCCAGGACCCCGGGATCACAGCCTGAGCGGAAGGCAGCTGCTCAACTGCTGAGCCACCCAGGCGCTCCCTGAACTGTCTTTAAGAGCAAAACCCTGGGCCTCTACCCAACAGTGTACACTTTTGCTGAAGATGAAGCCAGATTCAGCTGTGTTTGACCCAGGAGATGGAATTTTCCCCCAAGTGAAAATAATGGTGTCCAACTCTTGTGGGAGGTGGACAGGGCTGGAGCAGGCACCGCCAGCCTTTCGTTCCCTCAGAAATAGCCCCACAATGGCCTCATTTTCTAAAACCTGCAACTCAGCGAGTACTTAGCCTTTAGTAAGAAGAATCTACTTTGCTGGAGTTGAAAAGGGAGAGAAATCCATTTGTCAATGTGGGCAGCCACTCAAGTGGGGAGGGGACCGGGGAGCTCCCCGAATCAGCTTGCTCACCAGTCTTGGGTTTAAGGACTTGGGTGCCTGCAACCGACTCACAGTGGGAGACAGAGACGGATGAGTAGGTTTGGACTTTCCACACACACCTGATGAGTACGTCGGGGGAACAGAGTGGAGCACGGGGTTGGTGAGGGTAGGCGGTGTTGGCAGGCAGTGGGCTGGGAGCCTGGGCCCCCGTGAGAAGCTGGGGACAGCTGGCTGGGAACTGGGACACACAGGGTAGGGCGTGATGGGAAGGGGAGCTTTTTTCTCACTGGCCATGTACGAGGTCGTTGAAAGACACTAGTGTGAGCAGGTCTTAATGGACTTGACCTTCGCATGTGAGCCCTGATCCCCTGCCCCTGGAGATCTTGCACTGAAAGCCAGCGGAGGAGGCCCACAGTGCCTTTTGCCCCACTCCCCGAGGAAGCTGGAGGGATCCCTGAACACTTGTTTTTTAATGGAGTGATAAAAGCTCTACAAGTCTGGCCTGTTCAGGCAGAGTGGGGGGTGGGGAGAAAAAGGGAGGTGAGCATTTATGGGGGGGCCTATTGTTCCTTGTTCTCTGTACAAGGGGAACCAGAAAGATAATCTTTCTAGAGCATTTGGGCCTCCAGTTAGAATCTTCCTCCTCTGACAAAGCTTTTCCTTGCATTGTGTGGTTGTGCCGCCCTCCCCACGCAACCTGGGCTCCCGGGAAGAAGACTGTGTGGGTGGCGGCTTTGTGCCAAGGGTCCAAATGTCCAAGAGTCCAAGGGGCCACCCTGGCGGTGGCTACTTGGGCTTGGCAGCCATTTTGGGGGGCGGTGGAGGCTGTACGGCCTCTGAGAGGTATCCTTGAGGTTGGGGGTCTCCTACCCTTCCTGGTGGGGTGCGGGGCCCATGACTGAGCCCAGTAACCACGTCCAGCCCACAGCCACTCCCCAGGTAACTGGGCCTCCCTGCCTCTCCTCCCTTCCCCCTCCCCACCCCCCAGCTGGCTGGCTTGGCCCTGGTGCTTCCTGGTTTACTTAGCAGTCTGAGGAGGGGAGAGCTCGAGAAGGGCTGCCTGCTGCAGAAATAAGTCTCCTGGCAAATTAGCTGCAGGATTTAAAATCCATTTTTATTCTGCCCATTATTAATTATTGTTATTTCTGCTGTTCATTACCAGCTCGTTTCCTTGATCAACTCCCGGAACAAAGGCTTGTCAAAGCGCTCCCCTCCCCACGGAGGAGCCCACGGGACCACCATCACCACCAGGCCCCAGCCCCTAGTACCCCTCCTGGGCCCGGAGATGGGGACCCCTTCGGGGTTCAGCAAGCCCTTCTCCCTGCTGGCTTCAGAGATGGAGCTACCAGCCCCCTCCCTGGACCCCGCCTGGGCCTGCCGCCCTGTCCAGAGCAGCTGAACTAGGAAACCCGTGCTTCTCATTTTATACTTTGAAAACGGTGAAGATTTCACATATATGCGGGAAAGTCCACCAATCTTAAGCATATAGATCTATGGCTTTTTACGCAAGTAGGCATCCATGATACACCTGAATACAGGACGTTGCCAGTACCTATCCCGGGGGCTCGTGATAGCTCCTTCCAATTGACATTCTGCCAAAAGGTAACCATGATTCTGGCAGTATAGACTTGTTTTGTCTGGTTTTGAACCTCCACAAATAGCATCCTACAATATGTACTCTGGTGTGTCTGGCTCCTTTCGCTCAGCATGGCCCGGGATAGCCATCTGTGTTGTCGCATGGAGCGGTTGTTTTGTTCTTTTACCAATGCTCCATGGTGTCCCTCTGTATGAGTGCATGATGGTCAGTGATCTGGTCTACTCTTGGTGGGCATTTCGGCTCTTTCCAGTTAGGGGCAGTCAGGAAGAAAACTGCTACATGCATTTGTGCGCGTGGCTGTTATTGAACATCAGCACTCATTTCTCCTGATTGTCTATTACCTCGAAATGAAATTGCTGGATTACAGGATATGTAATAAAAACCACGCCTCGTTTTTAAAAGAGTGAGCTGGAAGAGGGCAATGCTTCAGCCAAAGGTCTAAAAGGTAGATGAGATGATGACCTTTCAGGCTTCATGTGGTGGAGAGAGGTTTTGCACATGTGTGCAGTGGGTTGTTAAAACGTGGCCCCCAGTGGATCGCACCTTGGAGTATCCACATCCATATGCAGTCCCCTTTCCACATTGACTTTGGGTTTAGATACATGACTTGCTTGCACCAATGGGACATGGCAAGCACCCTGCAAGCACAGTGTGATAATTGCTTGGGCATTGAGACAAAAAGACCACATGGAGAGAATGATCTAGATTTGGGGCACTGGGGAGTGAGATTTTCGGGGATTGCTAGGATAACCTAGCCTATAAGGAAACTGCTACCTGAAGGTGGGTTTGGCCATAACAAGAAACCTAAAATATACAGTCCTTGCTTAGGGTTGAGTGGCAGGTGCATGGAGGATGGAAAGACAGTGACCCATGCTAGGCAGTCACTTTCTTTCTTTTTTTTTTTTTAAGGTTTTATTTATTTATTTGAGAGAGAGAGAGCACGAGCATGGAGAGGGATAGGGGAAGAAGCAAGCTCCCCACTGAGCAGGGAGCCCAATGTGGGGCTCAATCCCAGGACCCCGGGACCATGACCTGAGCTGAAGACAGATGCTTAACCTACTGAGCCACTCAGGCACCCCAATTCCATCGGTTTCTTACCAGCATCAGTACGAGACTCCCTTCTACAGTTTTTCTTTGTCTTTTCTTCCTTTCTCTCCTCCTTTTCTGGCTGTCCTAACTCCAACACCCTGTATCTCCAGTTTGAAAGAGAGGAGACGGGGAAATACTTGGAGGCAGAGGAACAAGTTTAAATCTCAGGCTCCTGAGCATCAGTTCCAGAAGAGAATCTTTAGAGTTAATTCCTTTCATGACCTAACTGGGCTGCCGAAGCATGGGGAGCAGAACTTCAGGAATCTGGTTACCGAATCCGATTGTGGTGATAACACTTCTTGTTAGTTGATTATCCCATGATGGTGTAATGCCCCCCACCAGTTCCTATAAAATATTGGACTTGGGGGTCGGCTGACTCCAAGTTCTCCGTCTAGCCCTACCACTACCAACCAACTTGTCCTTTCAGGTATCACTTTAGCTGTTTGAACCCTCCTTTTCTGTTGTAATCTCAAAAAAGGGGCAATCACACCTGTTCTGCCTTCCTCACGGAGTGCTTGCAAAAGCTGATGGAGTAGTGCCCTTGAAAGCAGGGGGAGCTGTGCAGCAGTGTGCAAGGGGAAGGCATGCAGGGCTCTTAGCCTCAGGAATTGCCATCAGCATGAATTGTTACACTTTTGGGGCAATGGATTTTGAGTTTTTCTTTTCTTTTTTTTTTTTTTTAAATTTTTATTTATTTATGATAGTCACACAGAGAGAGAGAGAGAGAGGCAGAGACATAGGCAGAGGGAGAAGCAGGCTCCATGCACCGGGAGCCCGACGTGGGATTTGATCCCGGGTCTCCAGGATCGCGCCCTGGGCCAAAGGCAGGCGCTAAACCACTGCGCCACCCAGGGATCCCGATTTTGAGTTTTTCAAGGTCATTTTATTTTATGGCCTTCTTCCTTAGCAGTCCACATAAATTTGGTGTGTTCACGAGTGACAGTGGGCTCCAGAAGCTTTCTCTCATTATGACTGGCTGTATTTGCAAACCAGTGGAGCTAGCTATGGTGGCCATTGTCTTTATGAGGCTCTTGGCTCATTTCAGGAAGAACTGCTGGACAGTTGGTCTCCTTATTGGCGAGAACCAAATCATAGCTGTATGGGCCACCAGAGCTGCTTTTGCATCAGATTCCTTCTTGGGGTAAACCAGGGCTGTGTTCTCAACCCATGCCCTGTGGATGGGCTTTAGGAGGCTTCATGAGGAGGCATGCAAAATTCTGTGTGAGTGGGTGCACGCGTGTGGGCACACGCTACACGTTGGGTACATATTTTGTTCTGGGAAGAGAGGCTGTAGACTACAACAGCTCCACAAAAGTGCCTCCCCCGCCCCGAGACTAAAACTCCTTAAACTTTTAGGCCTATGCTGTCACCATGAGATTGAGATTCTAAGACTTTAGCAAGGAGCTACTGTATTAAGAACTGTTGTCCCAAGAAAGAAAACTGCTCAGGGTATCTGGACCTACTTCAGTGAAACCCACAGACGTGCCACTCTGTTGACGGGTATGTCAAAGCTATGTCCTTGTCAGATTGGATGTTTCCTCTCCTGCATGATCCAGGTGTTGGTACTTCATGCCAGGCTGGCAATGGGTTTTGGCAAAGAGGTAGCTCGAGAGTCAGGTGGAAGGTGCTAGCACTGCAATGTTATATTGAAAAGTAGATGTAGCCAGTAGACACTGTAGAGAGAGGATTATTTTATTTCTCTTTCTTTTTCTTTTTTTTAAGATTTATTTATTTGAGGTGGGGGGGGCAGAAGGAGAGAAAGAATCTCCAGCAGACTCCACGCTGAGTGTGAGAGTGCGGAGCCTGACGCTGGGCTCAATCTCACATCCCTGAGATCATGATCTGAGCTGAAATCAAGAGTTGGATGCCCAACTGACAGCCACTCAGGCACCCCTATTCCTCTTTCTTTAAAAGACTGTATTTCCCCTCCCTTTTTGAGGTGTGGACACCAAACTCACAGTAGAAACAGAGGAGCTGAGCATTCAGGGTTAAACTGGGAATTTTGATTCAATAGACCTTGAAGAACAAATAGTTCCAATGGAACTCTCCCGAGAGCATGGTTGCATTTTTATTTTTATTTTGTTAAGGTAATGCCAACAATGGAAGGGGAGGCACGGAATCATGCAAATGATTTGTCAGGAAGTGCTTTGCTGCAAATGATCTATCAGAAGCAACCCACACCTAAGCCTTGGTAAAGAGGAATGGAGTTAGGGATCCAGGATCTCCACCGCCTGTTTGGGGGCCCTCTTCCAAGTGTGTGCGTGTGAGGGCCCGACAGGGCAAGCAGTGGGTGTGCTGTGGGGGCAGTTCTGGCTGGAGTAACATGCAGGACTTTGTGCTGATCAAGTGTGCACAACGGATCCTTCGGAGAGATGCTGCTTGGTGATTGTCATGGAATAGAAAGAATCTTGTCCAGAGATGAACAGTGCTTTCCTATTCAGGGACCATCCTGGCTCCACTCCCTTTGGGGGAGGATTTGTAAATGGAGGTGCATTCTGAGTTGTCACAGTGACTAGGTGCTGCTACTGGCGTTTAGTGGGCAGGAGGCCAATGACAATATCCTACAATGGGGGGACACCTCAGTGGCTCAGTGGTTGAGCATCTGCCTTCAGCTCAGGGCGTGATCCTGGGGTCCTGGGATGGAGTAGCATTGGGTTCCCCGCGGGGAGCCTACTTCTCCCTTTGCCTATGTCTCTGTCTCTCTGTGTCTCTCATGAATAAATCAATAAAATATTTTAAAAAATATCCTACAATGAGGAGGACCGTCCCATACAATGCAGATATGTCCAGGATCAGATACCAATACTGCTCCCATTGGCAAAGCTAGTAGCTGCGAAGAAAGTTCTTTCTAAAGAATCCGCTGGTTCATTGGAAACTGAGGATCATTTTTCAAGGCGATCGAAGGATTAGGGCAAGGACTCTTCTAAGAGAGGTGGTGAACTCACCAAAGCCTGTGGTCATGCCCTGCAGCCCCAGGAGGCTGGGGGAGGGGATGCCTAAGGATCCACTGAAGTCCATCTGTGGCCACTAGGAGGGAGGAGCTTGGGGGGGGGCGTGTTGCTGGGTAGGGAAGCCAGTTACCATCAGGGAAGAGGGGGAAAGAAGACCTGTGGGTGTTTCACTCTGAGGTTGGGCCCCCCTGGAATAAGACACATGGAAAGTCAGAGAAGGATGGGTGCCCCAGACAGGGGATTTAGGGTGGGGTGGAATTGAGAGGTTGTCCCAGAGAAAAAGGCAGAGGGGACCCTTTGAGAGGCCAGGCAGGCCTTAGCTGGATAGAGAGGGTCCCTACTGCTGCCTTTATATGCCCTGCTCCCCTCCAGTTCTTAAGGGGAGTGGCCTGGCCTCTGCCTTTGCTGGTACCCACAGGGGACCCCCAGCTACACTGGACCCACCCTGGCATGGCCTGGTCTGCTGCATGCTACAAGACCCCCTCAGTGAGTGAGGTGGGTGCAGGAGGAGGCAGGTGCCCCAGGGCTTAACATTCACCCACCCCTCAAGAGGGTCTTGTAAGCCCAGCGAACTGTCGTCATCACTGTCTGCTCATCCTGTGCCCCACAGCTCTGTGGCTAGACCAGACCAGGGGACTTTAAAAACGGGTATCGAGGTCTGCTCTTAGCCAACGTTTTGTCTTCTGGTAATCAAAGGTTTGCAAGGCAAAGGAGCTAGATGGCAGTGGCAGAGAACAGAGCTCAAACACCGCAGGGGGAGGGGTGCCGACTCCCCACAAGGGCTGGGGGAAGGGCCTGGGACCCAGCTGCTGACATTTTGACAAAACAAATAAGTGTAGGGCAGAGCCAGTGACCTCAGTGTGATGGAAAAAGATGGTCAGCAGAGTGTCTGCCAGAAATGGCATGTTTCTCAGCCCACCTGTTAGGAAGCCGAAGGGGAGATGTTGACTAATATCACGGCAAGCAGTTATTGAGCATTTACTGCATGCCTGGCACGGTTCTGAGCACTTGATGTGGGTTATCACATTTCATCCTCAAAACCATCCCGTGGGGAGGGCTCGAGTACGGTTCCGTGTTCACAGATGAGGCGCCCGAGACTGGGGTGTTAATGTACTCCTCCAGGTCGTACGGCTAAGAAGTGCTGGTAAAGGAATTTAAAGCCCAGCAGCCTGGCCCCGGAGCCGGAGCCTGCGTAGTGAGCATCCATCCCTGCTGCCTGGAGCCTCCGAATGGACCCTGTGAAGTGGGACTTTGTGCATTTGCGTGTGTGTGTGTGTGTGTGTGTGTGTTGGCCTGTGTTCTGATTATCCATTGCTGCATAATGAATCACTCCAAAACATAGTGACTTAAAAATAACAGCTCTCATTTTATTATTAGCTCCTGCTGTTCTGGGGGTTGACTGCCCTCAGCTAGGCAATTCGTGTGCGCGCGCTCTCTCTTTGTCTGTCTTGTGCCATTGCCATCAGACAGCGCCTGGGGCTGAAGTCATATCGAAGGATCCCTTCCTTACTCACCTGTCTGGCCATTGATGCTGACTGCTAGCTGGGATCTTAGCTGAGGCTGTCAGCCAGAACATTCCACCAGGTCTCTCTGTGGTAGTCTGGGCTTCCCCACAGCATGGTGGCCTGCTCCTAAGAGTAAGGATCCTGAGGAGAAAGCCTTGGAAGTCACATCGTGACACTTGCACCGCTATCACAAAGCCATCCATATTCAAGGGAAGGGGCCATAGACTCTGGCTCTTGATGGAAGAGTGACATCGTTTTGTAAGAAGGGCATGTGGCATAGGACATGTTGTGGCCAGCTTGGAAAATACAATCTGCTGTAGTCCTCTTTTTCTTTATTTTTAATTAATTAATTATCATTATTATTTTTTTACCTTGAAAGAGCCTCTGTGAGTTAAGCCCAAATTCACTCTGGAGTCACTTCCATCAGTGACAAGATGCTAAATGAGTAGGGACTCAGAGCCTCTCCCCAACGCCTCTGTTCTGCTTCCCTCGTAGCTTCCCAGCTAGGAGCCAGGTTTTGAACTGGAAATGGGATTATAAAATCCCTGGTCCCTGGAAGGCAGCCACTATCAGCCGCCAGGAGAAGATCCCCCCAAACCCTTGTCCCAAAGAACTGTCGCCTTCGGTTTTTATAAACATACTTGGAGGCAGCCCTAAGCAGGAAGACAGAGGTGTTTGTGGGGTGCTGAGAACCTCATCCATCCTGAACTCCCCATCCCTACCCCTACCCCCACTGGCAGGACCTTGTGTAGGCTTGGCCTCGACTTTTCTCTGTTCTTTGTTCTTACGGGCTGAACGGTGCTCCCCCAGAACTCCTATCTTAAAGTCTCAACTCCTAAGTACTGAGAAAGTGACTGCATTGGGAAGCAGGACCGTTAAAGAAGGTGAATAAGGTCAAATCGGGCACCCTAATCCCCTCTGACTGATGTCCTTATAAGAAGAGGAGATGTTGGCACATGGAGAGATCCCAGGGATGCTCACCCAGGAAAGAAAGGCCCTGGGAGGACACATCTTTGTTGCTTAAGCCACCCAGTCTTAAATATCGTGTGGTGTGCTGTTATGCCAGCCTGTGTAGACCAATACATTCGTCCTGCAGCCCCCTTAGGGAAGACTTCTTCCGGTGACATTCTCAAGGTAGGCACAGGCTTCTAGAAGGCCTCTGCCAGGATATTACTAACTGGCAGGCATGGGAGCCCTGGGGTGGGGGCAGCTGTTTGTCCCCAGCCTGTCCTGGTTGCACATAAAGCTGCTTTGATTGGATTAGCTGGTGGCCGCCCGGGGACACTGCTCTTGCCAGTGAGGGGTCAGCTCGGGGTAGGCGGGAGGCTGAGGCACCCAGTCTGGAGGTGGGAGGGAGGAAGCAGCAGGTAGCAGGGCAGCCCCTACCTGGCCCGAGAGGGGTGGTGGGCTGCCGGTGCCCAACAGGCCTCTCCTGATGGGAGAACCTGGCTCCTCACATAGCTCCCTACGTAGCCTGGCCTGGCCCCTGGGGGTGTACGGATCAGCCCTGGCTGTGCCAGCCCTGGAAGTCTGGAATTAGCAGAAACGCGCCCCTCTTCCCCAAAGCCACCTGAAGCCCATCCCACTCCTGGGCACAGGGCAGGCAGCCCTTCTTCCTCCCAGGGCTGTTTCCACCACACATGAAGCCAGGGTGCGCCTGGCCCCGATGCATTTTTTATTTTGCTATATTCTTTCCATTGTCCCGACATGAATAATTTAAAGTGACACAGAAAGAAAGGGCAGCCCTTGCTACACGAGGGAGGCTGTCCCTCCCCTCCCTTACACACACACACACACACACACACACACACACACACGCTCGGCTCCTGTACCTCTGTTTGGTTTTCCCTCCCGTATGTCTCTGCCTCGTGTTTCTGTCTGTTCCGTTCTTGAACCTTCCTCTAGGGTTCCCTCTCATGCTCAGCCTGGACGGGTAAGGTGTTCGAGCATGCCTACAAGCACACCCCCCACCCCGCCACCCCTGCCCGGGTCTCAGTGGGCAGAGTGTGTGACATTCGTCTGGGATACAGTTTCTCCCTCTTGGTGTGAATGGTCTCATCTGCATTTCTCTGTTTCTCATTGTTTCTCATTTCCCTTCTTTCCTTTGATTGACTCTGCTGTTTGCATATGTGAGGGAAAGGGCCGCTTAGTTTGTGAAGTTGTTCTCCCCAGCTCTTTTTTTTTTTAAAGATTTTCTTTACTTATTCATCACACACACACACACACACACACACACACACACACACACACAGAAAGAGAGAGAGAGAGAGAGGCAGAGACATAGGCAGAGGGAGAAGCAGGCTCCCGGGGTGATGACCTGAGCCGAAGGCAGATGTGCAACCACTGAGCCACCCAGGTGCCCCTCTCCAGCTCTTTTTGCCATCGTGTAGCATTGAACACTCTTGGGGGGTAAGTGCAGGAAGGGAGAAGACAGGCCGAGATAGGCCGACTGCGTTCATCATTCTTCCTCTAAGAGGCTGTGAATTTTCCTAAGATGGGACGGGCAAGTTTGAGGTTCACAGACCCTCGGGGGGCTTTTATGTGTCACCTGGGCCTTCTGTGACCCATATGTGGAGCTGTGGCTGGCCACTGGCATTGTCTGGAGAGCAGCCTTGGCCTCCCTCAGCCTTGAACCAGGAAGCAGGCTTTATTTGTCAGGAGAGGGCATAGCCAGGATTTCCTGAAGCTTCTGGCCTCTAGCCTGTAACCCAGTGCTGTCCAATAGAAATATAATGCAAGCCACAAATGTGAGCCACATCTGTCATTTGGAATGTTCTAGTAGCCACATTAAAAAGGTAAAAAGGAACAGGTGAAATGAATGTTAACAATATATCCTATTTAACCCGGTTCATCCAAAATATTATCATTTCAACATGCCACCGAGAAAAAAAAATCAATGAGACACTCTACATTCTTTTTTTGGGAACGAAGTCTTTGAAATCCAGTGTGCATTTTATGTCATGCTTCCGGTACATCTCAGTTTGGGCCTGGCCACATTTCAGAGACTCAAGAGCCTCACGTGGTAGTGGCTACTGTGTTGGGGGGCGCCGGCCTGGCCAAACCAAGCCTGGGGTCTGGAGCCTTGGTTTGGGCTGCCTGAACCACCAGGATGGTAATTGGCCCTCTGGCCCAATACACAAGGGAAGAACGTGAGGTGGTGCCCAGGAAATTCTTGGAACAATTTTTTTTCTATGACCTTCACTAGCCGTCATCATCACCACTGTGCTGGCACAGCTTCCAGTTCAAGCGGCACTCTGTGTTGGAGCATCGCTGACCCACATTCCATTATTTGGATGAGCAGAGCATGCAGTCTCCAGGTGTTCTAGGCCCCCCCCCCAACCCAGTTGGGGCCTCACCTTCTAGATGCATGCTCCCCCTCCTTGCATTAGGTCCCAGGCACCCCTCTGGCCTTCCCCTTCTATATTTAGTGCGCTGTGGTGACAGCTGGTCATCTGATGACTCATCAGTCACTGTGGGCGTCTCCTGATTGGAACCCTGAACATTTATTCACAGGGCATTTTTGGCAGCCTCCGAGCTCCTCCTAGTAAGTGCAGGCTCTTGGAGGCTGTCTGAAAACACACACACACACACACACACACACACAGGAAGATTGGGGAGTTCGATTAACCAGCGGGCCCCCAGCTGAAGACCTCTGGGTGCTGGGCAAATCCAGCAGGGCTTTGGGGAACTGGTTCCCCATGGGCCTGGGAATGCAGAGGCATCATCCCCTACAATGAGGCTTTAAACGGAGCTTTCGCTCTCTCCTGGGTCAACGTGCTAGGTAGCCAGCTGGCCCTAGATGCCTCCTGGCAGCGGGGCCCAGAGATCCCCACGGGAGAGCCTGCAGCCCCACCTCCGGGCGGGGGCTAAACGTTGGCTGCCGAGCCAGCGACAGTTGGGTTCCATCTAGGCTGCTCTGCTCGCTCGCCCTGCCACCCGGGTAAGTCCCTTCGAGCGCCGCGGGCTTCCGCTTCCTCCTGCGTGTGCTGCGCCCGGGCAGGGCCAGCTGAGAACCGTGTGTAACGTGCGTACCCACTCGAACTGCTCTTCTTGCTCAGCTGCGGCCCCGTGACTTACGTTTCCCCAGAAGCAGACCCTGAGATGAGGATTTCCAGGGGAGTGATTTCTTCGAGCCGGGCTCCCCGGAAATACCCGGAAGGGGGTGGAGGTGTCAATTTCAGGGCAAGTGTCACTGCTCAGTGGGGTGGCAGGGGGCGGGGGCGGGGGTGGGGGTGCTCTGGAAGCTCAGTCCGGCCTCAGAGGCTGTCCTGCCCTCTGCAAGGGAGCTGCACTGTCAGGCTCCCTGGCTGGAGCTACTCTGGAGCAGGGCTAGAAGCGCCCAGACCCTTCTGGTTCAATGCTGGTGAGGTGCTCCAGGGCGGACCTCCGACAGTCACAGGTGCCCACTGTCAGAAGGTGGGGGAGGGGCGCTCGTCATCAGTAAAAGGGACCTGAGGGCTCTGTCCCTCTCCTCCCATCAGCAGTCAGCACCCCTGCAACCCCTGCACAGCCGGGATGGGGTCAGGGAGGGGGAAGGTGGTTGGGGTCGGGAGGAGTTGTGGCGCCCAGCCTTTTCCCTGGGGCATCTGGAGGCAGGGCTGCTGCTGCTTCTGGCCAAGCCGGAGCTCTGGGGGCACCAGACAGCAGGCATGGGGGGAAGGCTCCGCCCCAGGACTCCAGCGTGTCCCTCCCAGGCTCCTCCTCCTCCGAACGTGCAGGATCTCTGCCTCAGGCCACGTGCACCCACCCGGGCCCTTGGGGTTCTGCGTCCAGCTCCCGCCCTCCCTGCCCCAGGCCGCCTGCTCCCTTCTCCGTCCTCCCACTTCTGGCTTCCTCCTCACATCCTCCTGCCTCCTTTTCTCTGCCTCTCAGGACTATGTAGCAGCTTGGCCTGGAGGCTTCCATGGGTGCCTCATCCTGCAGCCCCCAAGGCCCTCTCTCCCTCCTTTTCAACCCACCAAACCTTCCGTGCCCTATACCCAGGACAGGGGATGTGGAGTCTGGAGTCCGGGACACCACCTTCCTGAAGTTTCCATTCACCAGCAATGATGAGTTTATTTTCCATTGTCAGCAGTTCTGAGTTTGAATGATTTTACCACCGCTCTGTGCTCGGTGCAGCTGGGATTCTATTTATCCCTGGGTTAGGAATTTGACTTCCTGGCTTTTCCATCCCAATGGACTTCTGTCCCTTCCTCCCCTCCTCCCTCTCTTCCTCCTCTCCTCTCCCTTCTTCTCTCCCCTCTCCTATCCCTTCTCCTGGGTCTGTCCCTCCTCCCCTTTTCTCTCTCTCTCTCTCTTTCTCTCTCTCTCTCTCACATACACACACACACACACACACACACACACACACACACGTGCACAGGGCTTGGCTGTCCTCAGGGTAGCAGTGACCCTGGCAAGACTGAAGGATGGGTCCCTGTGGGGGAGAGCACTCCAGAGCCCGCAGGTGAGCAGCACGGGTGGGGAGCACACAGCAGGCAGACAGCAGGCCCAGGGCATCGTTGTTCCTGGCTTCAGTTAACCACCCTGCCAAGCACTTCCATTACCATGATGGTCATTATTATTATTACTTTTTTTTCTTTTTTTTTTTTTTTTACTTAAAAATGTTGCTTAACTCAAGGCTTGGCATATACTTGATATTTGGTAACAGTGGAATTGGAAAAGGGTCATTAAGACAAATGCTGCTTGAAAATTCTACAGAAATTCGATTTAGCTATTTAAAAATAAAAATACATTTTCTTTCAGTTGCTCCCTTATTTTCCCTCCTGTTGCTCTAGCTTATTAAACGGCAGTTTTGTAGCATTACCTCCAGTTTGCTGCAGCCCCTCAATTCAGTGGAGCCTGGAGTGGTAAAGCTTTGCAGAGGAGCCACATGTGTTCTTTTGGAATCTCACTAAGGGGTACAGAGCCCAAGAGTCACCTGCCAGTCTTAACAGCAATTGTGCCCATGTCAAGGGCATGGTCTCAGGCTAATGTAGCCATCATTTGACAAAGGTGACACTTAGCAATTTTCCCTAGGAGTAAGTGCTTCCCTCCCGGGGAGCTGGCAAGGCAGACCGAGCCCCCCATGAGTGATGTTTTGGTAACTTAGGGCAGACCAGCCTCTCTGCTGCTAAGCTCCACTAAGGTCAATTGTAGGGGTGTGGCACCCACTCTTCCTGGCAGTGAACCTCACACAAAGAGAAAATGCTCTCCTGGGCTCAAACAGCCCCACCTTGCCTGCCCACGGGCAATTTGGTCACTGTTTTCCATTAGTCACAAAGGGGAGGGGAGGTTGGGGACAGGGAATTCAGTGCTGACAGTCACCATCACAAACTCAGAGGCAGAAAACCCAAAATGCATTGCCAACTGAGGCCTCCAGCTCAATGCTGGCATCGGGGTGGTGTTTGCTGGCACCCTACATATCTTTCAGGTAGATGGACCATCTATAAATCCTATGTTCTTGAAACTTGACCTCCTTCGAGAATATTGCTTGCCTAAGGAGGGCCACCTTTACTCCTGGGGTAAGCACCTCCAGAGCCAAGGGAGAGCTCTTTCCCTCGGCATTTAGGGCCCTTTGGCGTCCGGAGCTTCTCCCTGGCTACCACAGTGGCCTGGCCCCACAAGGAGGACAGCCCGCACTGGCGCCCTGCACTGTGACTGTTAGGATTTTCATGGGTGGATGTCCCAGCTTTCTTGTCCTTCGGGTGGGCCAATCCGAAGTGTGTTCCACACTGTCAGCCAGAGAAGTGTCCCATAGCACTGGGTGTTATTTACCCCTTGTGGTGGCCTACTTGTTTTTATTTGTTTAAGATTTTATTTATTTGACAGAGAGAGAGAGAGAGAGAGAGAAAGAGCACAAGCATGGGAAAGAGAGGGAGAAGAAGAAGCAGTCACCCTGCTGAGCAGGGAGCCTGATGCGGGGCTCGATCCCAGGACCCGGAGATCATGTCCTGAGCTGAAGGCAGACGCTTCACCCACTGAGCCACCCCGGTGCCCCTGAGGTAGCCTACTTATTAACATATCCTCCAGCTTCCCTACCCGCACTCGCAGGTCCTCATGGCTATACTGGTGCCCCCAGGAATCCCCTCTGAAGCAACTGCTTGTGCTCAAAACCTTGCTCAGGGCAGCCCGGGTGGCTGAGCGGTTTAGCGCCGCCTTCGGCCGGGGACCTGATCCTGGAGACCCGGGATCGAGTCCCATGTCAGGCACCCTGCATGGAGCCTGCTTCTCCCTCTGCCTGTATCTCTGCCTCTCTGCATCTCTCATGAATAAATAAATAAAATCTTAACAAAATAAAAAATAAAAAATAAACCCTTGCATCAGATTTTGCTCCCAGAGAAGCAAGATATTTCCCATCTAGATCGAGTCTTCCTGGTCTTTCTCAGGGCATTCCCCCCACCCCCACAGTGCTTATCATGACTGTAACTGCATTTGTTTGCATGTCTAAATGTGTAATGCCTACCTCCTTGAGTGGAGTGCAGGCTACGTGAGGGCACACTCCATGTCTATTTTGTCTACCTGCTAAATCCTTACACATGACCCAACCTGGGGCTTGAGAGATCATGCGCAAGATGTGTAAGATAAATTCTGTGGAAGGAATGAATGCAAAATCCTTAAGGGAGGCAGGGGTGATTGCTTTTTAACCACCCTTAGGGGTGGTTTTAAAATATGACACTCCTTCTTTTTTAAAAATTAAAAAAATTTTATTTAAATTCAGTTTGCCAACATATAGTACAACACCCAGTGCTCATCGAATCACATGCTCTCCTTAATGCCCATCACCTAGTTGCCCCATCCCCCCACCTCCCCTTCTGCAATCCTTTGTTTCCCAGAGTTA
This sequence comes from Canis lupus baileyi, assembly GCF_048164855.1. Classification (NCBI taxonomy): domain Eukaryota; kingdom Metazoa; phylum Chordata; class Mammalia; order Carnivora; family Canidae; genus Canis; species Canis lupus. The sequence goes on from NC_132876.1 coordinate 90,610,871, forward strand.
GGAGTCTCTCATGGTTTGTCTTCCTTTCTAATTCTTCCCCACTCAGTTTTCCCCCTTCCCTTATAATCCCTTTCACTATTTCTTATATTCCACACATGCGTGAAACCATATAATGTTTGTCCTTCTCCCACTGACTTATTTCACTCAGCATAATAGCTTCCAGTTCCATCCACATCGAAGTAAATGGTGGTATTTGTCTTTTCTGATGGCTGAAGAATATTCCATTGTATACATATAGACCACATCTTCTTTATCCATTTATCTGTCGAAGGGCATCATGGCTCCTTCCACAGGTTGGCTCTTGTGGACATTGCTGCTATAAACATTGAGGCGCAGGTGTCCTGGCGTTTCCCTGCATCAGTATCTTTGGGGTAAATCCCCAGTAGTGCAATTGCTGGGTCTTAGGGCAGATCTATTTTTAACTTCTTGAGGAACCTACACACTGTTTTCCAGAGTGGCCGCACCAGCTTATATTCCCACCAACGGTGCAAGAGGGTTCCCCTTTCTCCACATTTGTTGTTTCCTGACATGTTAATTTTAACCATTCTCATCCGTGTAAGGTGGTATCTCATTGTGGTTTGACTTGTATTTCCCTGATGCCAAGTGATCTTAAACTCCTTCTAATGAGAGATGGGGTCTGTTTCTCCTCACCTTGAATCTGGATGGGCTGGTGACAGCTTCAAACAAAAGGATGACACGGCTGGGTCCTACAACTCTCACAGAGGCCACATGGGGTTGCTCAGATGGACGGTCTCAGCAAGCCCAGACTTCTAGTCACTTCCACGTGAGTGCCAGGCCCATGAGTTGAGGATGATGACTCTGGCCCCCCAAAGCCTTCACATCTTTTCCGCTGAGACCTCAGATATCGTGGAGCAGAGACACGTGGCATCCCGGCTCTGTCCAGTCCAAATTCCCAGCCCATGGAAACCAAGAGCATACTAAAATAACCATTATTAAGCTGCTATATTTGGGGACTATTTGTTATGCAGAAATAACTGGAGCACCTTTATTACAAACGTATTAATTCTTCATCTGTTCCACCTTCATCTCCCAAACTCCTACTGTGTGCCAGGTGATGGTTAGTAGACATCTCTATCTTTTAGGAACTTACAGTTTAGGGGCTGCTGTCGTAACTGTGTCTTGCAAAAGCCTACGTGTTGCTTTTTAACAATAATGAGTAGATTTTTCAAAAACCACTTCCAGATGGTGCGGGGGGTGGGGGAGGGGTGCTTCCTGAGTGAGTTGCCAAGGGAAGCTCCAGAGGTAGGTGGATTAGATAACAGAGACCCAGAGAGCTCTATTATTTGCTGGCTGTCAACCACGGCTGTCCTGCAAATCATCCCCAGGCTAGCTGCGTCCTCATACCGTGGAGAGGAGACCAAGAAGGACCTGGGAGGTGCCATCTCCGAGGCAGAAGGACGGGAAAGCAACTCCCTGCAGGCCCTGGGACAGAGGCAGTGGCCCTGGCTCCCTCGCAGGCCGGGAGTAAGGAGATCTTGGCCAAGCTGGCGCCACTGGCTGGCACTCCAGCTCCCTCGTCTGACTCCAGGGCGTAGCTTGGGACCCAGTGGTGCTCCTGTGTGTCCAGGCATACTTACCTCTGCGAGTCTGGACTTGGGAAATGAGTGTGATTTTATGCTGCAAATGTTTCTGTTCCTCTTTCAAAAATTTTGAAATGTCTACCTGTCTTGACTCTGCTGAAATGAAAACAAAAGAAAGGACTCTGTCCTTCGTGGGACCGGTCATAAAGAATGTTTTTCCTGGGGGTGGCCCATAGCTTCAAGATGCAAACTGCAGGAGGTGGGATGTTCCGGGAGGGAAGTTTGGGGGTCTGGCCTCCCCTGGTCTGCCTAGAGCTTGTCCTTCCTGGAAGCTTGCTTGTGATCACGCCTCGAAGTTTGGGGTCCTAAGGGCCCCATTGAGCATAAGGCCCAGCACCCCCCAGAAACTGGTAATGGAGGTCAAATCAGCACCAAGGGGCTGAGAAGGTGGCTGGACCTGGAACCCTCAGAGAAGTCGCCTTCCCCTTGGGCTTTTTGCGTCGCTCACCCCTGAAACTCTCGTGCCAGGCTCATAGCTTCGTGATTCTCTGCTGCATCCTGAGTTGGCCTTCGTAGATCGCAAATACCTTGCCTTCCCAATGGCTGAGTAGCTCAGCTAACTCAAGGCCTGTCAGGGCTTCTCTATTCAGCTGTTCAGTGAAGATCTAGTGAGCTCTGTGCCAGGTACATCTGTAGTCACTCATGCAGCTCTGAGCAAAGCAGATGATCCCCTGCCCTCTCAGAGCTTGCATTTTAGTAGATATTGTAAAGGCGGGTGAAGGGAAAGTATCAAGAAAAACCTGAACCTGGAGTATTTGGTGTACAATCTTCAGCTTGAAGTCCATCCGACAGTGATTTCCTGGCTGGCTAGCATCTCTTCTCCCTAAGCAGATGCCAACTTCAAGTCTTGCCGCTGCTGGGGTAAGAATGTTTCAGCCCTAAGATATCTAGGAGCGATAGAGCTAGATCTAATGTCCCTGTCTGGGTCAACTAAGGTCCACATTCTGAATATCAGAAAAGCCACTTCCCAGTTCTAGCCATTTCTTTCCTGAGCCACTGACAGAACACGTGATGCTATCTCCAGGGGATCCCTGATCCCCTACCCCTGTCCCACAACCCCCTGTGCCCTTGACCTGACTACAGGATAATGTTGTCAGAGACCTGCGTGGCCCACCAGAGACCACACACTACAGCAGCAGACATAGCATGCTTCATTCCCAGGAGTTTCCTTATGAATCTCAAAATAATAGTTTTTTTTTTTGTGGGGGGTGGGGAGGAGAAACATTTCCCCAAGGTAAAGTTCTAGAGGAGTATTGCAGTTAAAGAGGCCTTTAGAAACAGCACCAAACAAAAGAGCATGTTAACACACATATTCTTGGGGTGCTGGGTGGTTCAGTCAGGCGTCTGCCTTCAGCTCGGGTGGTGATCTCGGCGTCCTGGGATTGAGCTTTGCATTGAGGGGAGTCTCTGCTCAGTGGGGAGTCTGCTTCTCCCTCTGCCTCTCCCTCTACCCCTTGTTTGTGCTCTCTCTCTCAAATAAGTGAATAAATAAGATCTTTTTAAAAAAAGACACATACTGTTATTCAGATGGTGCGGTGCTTCTTCTGTCTTGCGGTTAATCCCAGGCTCTCCTTTCCTGCAGATTTTGGACTTCTCTGCTAAGCTCCTCTGGATTCACCTGTCACACCTTGTCAGTCCCAACACAGGCAGCTCTTTGTGTCCAGGTCCTGGTGGCATTATATCATCTCCAACTTCTGAGCTGCACTGTTTATTTTCTGTGGAAAATTTGACCAGCAGCTGCACTGAGGTGGGGGTTGGAGCTGACTTTGGTGTGTGTCCCATCCTCCAGTGTCTAATTTAGAATCTTTACAGGCCGTGGCTTCCAGAAGTTGGCAAGCGCTTGGTCAACCTGTTTCGAACTCCCCAGGTGGCAGCCCAGCAGCTCCTCTTGTCTTCTTCTCTCTCCTCATTGACATCACTGCTCCGCTCATAAAGAACAGGTTGCTTTCACGTTTCTCGTGGAGGGCTGTGTGTGCACGGGTGTGTTGGAAGTGGGGTGGGGCAGGGCTTGAGGGTTTCCCATAGAACACATTTTACCTGCTATTCTCATTTGTGATGCAAACTCTGTTCTCCAGGAATTGCCTTCTTGTCTGGGATTTCTCTCCCCATGGCACATCTCCCCTCCTACCAGCCAAGGAGTGGAAAGAGAAATGGAGGGGAGGGGAGGGAGAAACCTGCCACACCCCCACTGTGGAGGCTCCACAGGCCCACCCAGCTCCTGGACTCGGAGCTCACCAAGGCTGAGGGAGGAGGGCTCCAAGACCCCTCTCAATGCTCATGCTTTTGTTAGTAGCTGCCCGTTGAATCTGGCTCCGTTGGGTGGGAGGCCACCCAGCCACCCTGTCACCCCCTGGAACGGCTAAAATGACAAAGACAGATGATGTCACTTGGCGGGTGCGGGTATGGAGAAACTGGAAGTCTCATCCGTTGCTGGTGGGTGTGCGGAACAGCATGGTGTAGAATGGAAGAGTTCCTGATGATGCTAAACACATACCCCACTGTGATTCTGCACTTTCACTCCGGGGCATTCCGCCAAGAGAAATGGCAACCTCTGTCCACCCAGAGCTCTGTTCATGAATGTCCACAGCCACTTAGCACACACTAGCCCCAAAGCAGGAACAACCCAGAAGTTTATCAACAGACAAGGGGAAACACAAACTGCTACGTCCAGGCAGTGGAATACCACCCCGCAGTACAAAGGAACGAGGCACCCGTGTTCGCCGCGGTCTAGCTGGATCTCACAGACACTGTGTTGAACAAAAGAAGCTGCACACAGCCTTCCACCAAGTCCAAGGGAGGCTACAACGAGATTAGTCTGCCCCCTGGAAGAGAACCCTCACCCTCCCACACTGGCACCCTGATCCAGACTTTCAGCCTTCGGAAGTGTGAGCAATACATTCCTACTGTGTGTTGATCTATCTATCTATCTATCTATCTATCTATCTATCTATCTATCTGCATACGATGTACACCACAGTATGATTTTGTGTATTCGAAGTTTAAAAAGAGGCAGAACCAAATCTAGGGCAGTGGTTTTCAACCAGCGGTGCATCTCCACCCTACCAGCCGGGGACATTTGGCTCCGTCTATAGACATTTTTGGTTGTCACAATCGGGGGTGGGTGCTATGGCTTCTAGGAGGTGGAGGCCTGGGGATCTGCTAAATATCTTCTGGTGCACCGCTCCGTGCTCATAATGATCTGGCTCCAAATGTTAATCAGGCCGAGGTGGAGAAACCCCAATCGGCCGTGGTTCAAGTCAGCAAAGCTATCACGTCTTGGGAAGTGCTGATTGGAAGGAGCACCAGGGAACTTGCTGGAAATGTTCTCTCTCTGTGCTGTCTAATATAGTAGCCACTAGCCACATCCCGAGAGCCTCGGTAGCTGCGTGTGATGCACATAGAACATTTTCAACTTTGCAGGAAGCTGTACCGGACAGCGATGCTCTATTTCTTGAGCTGGGCGGTGCAAAAGGTATATGGACGCTTAAAATGTGCACGGGTTCTGGCAGGCAAGTTAGGCCTCAAAACACAGAACCCAGTGGGGTGAGGAAAGTCTTTGCTGCAGGTGAGGAGTGGAGATGCTGGTGAAGCCACAGAACCCCTGCCGCCCTCCAGGCTGCCCCCCACGTGGGGCCAGGCCTGCCCAATGCATCCAGAAACTGGGCGGGCCTGTGAAGGGGAGGGGCTGCTGAGAGTCTCCAGGTGGGCCCCCCACCCCCACCCCGTGGCAGAAAGCACCAAGGCCATTTACCTTCCAGGGAATTCAAGGGCTGCCCTGGCCCTCAGTGGATTTACAAGTGGGTCAGGTGGACCTGAGCAAATGAAGGGTTCTGTTTCCCCCCCTATCACCACCACTTTTGCTACGTAGCCTCCCCCACCAGGTGTGCAGGCTCTCCCGGCAGAAATTGCTCTATTCTCGGGCACCGCTGCCTCTCTCACTCTTCTGGTGTGAGGGTTTTACAATAACAGCATTGTAACCACTTTGAGAAAACCAATAAAAAGGCGGTGACAAAAGAATAGCGAGCCGGCTGGAAATTGCACGCAGCAGCGAAGGCCTGAGCCTTTTGCCGCTGTGGGTTTAATAGTGCTCCCGGGCTGCAGGCTGCGAAGACGCGCGTGTTTATTTGGGGGATGTGCAGTCGCTTAAATAATGAATCTCACAGAAGCTTTAGGATGAATACAGGGAGCTCTGACTCCCACTGTCGCTCAAGCTTTCTCACCCAACTGGGCCCTGTAAACAGGTGCCCCACCCTGGTCAGACCTGTAGAGCCTGCTGCCCTGTAGTGTGTGATGTGGAAGGAGGAGCATATTCATTCATGCATTCATTCATTCATTCATTCATTCACTGGAAACCATACCAACCGACCACCTACTCAATGCTGAGCCCCATCCTGGGCACTGGGCCATAAAGAACACTTTCCCAGTCTGCCTCAGCGTATATACATATTGTGGAAAGTTCTAGAAGCCACTTTCTGCTGAGGTCAGCACTAGTGCTGGGCTCTGTCCCATTTTCTCTCTATTGGGTCATGGCCACCCTGTCCACCGACCCTTGGGGGATCCTCATGTTCACCAGGTTTGGCTCCAGCCCATTCCCCATCTCCCTTGTTCCTTGCTGCTCCAAAGAGAAACCCGAAGTCCTTTATGTATGTATTCATCTTAAGCTTAAAATAAATTTCAGACTCACAGAAAAGTTTCAGAAATAGTACAAAGAATGCTGATATACCCTTCACCCAGATTCTCCAAAGGTTGGCATTTTACTAATTTCCTTTATTCTCTCTCTGTCGACAGATACACAGTACATAGCTAGCTGGCCAGCTAGCTATAGATATAGATATTTCTGGGCTATTTGAGAATAAGATGCAGACATGATGACCCTTCACCTCTGACATTTTGGTATAGATTTCTTAAGAAACAAGGATATTCTCTTATATAACCACAATGCAATTATCAAAATCAGAAAATTAACATTGCTAGAATACAATTATCTGATCTACATTCACGTTTCTTCAATTGTCCCGCTACTGCCCTTCATAGCAAAAGAAAAAGAATTTTTTTTTCTGTTCCAAGAGCCAATCCAGAGTCATAGGTTGCATTCCATTGCCATGGGTTCCTAGTTTCCTTTAATCTGGGACAGTCCCTCAGTCTTTAGTTGAGTTTCCTGACCTTGATAATTTTTTTAAGACTATTTATTTGAGAGAGAGAGACAGAGAGACAGACAGGCAGAGAAAGCATGAGACATGGAGGAGCAGAGGGAGAGGGAGACAAGCAGACTCCCCGCTGAGTCGCAGAGCCCAACTCGGGTCTCCATCCTGGGACCCTGAGATCATGACCTGAGTGAGCCCAAGTCAGATGCTTAATGGACTGAGCCACCCCAGTGCCTGTGACCTTGACATTGACATTTTTAAAGCATCATAGGTTAGTTGTTTTGCAAAATAATCCTTCAACTTGGGTTTGTTGGATGTTTTTTCAAAATTTGATTCAGGTTCTGCATGTTTGGCAACAATACACAGAAGTGATGCTATGTCCTTCTCAGTGCTTTGTATCAAGAGGCACGTGATGGCAGTTCATCATTTGGACTGTCTGCTGGGTTTCTCCAATGTAAAGTGATGACTCTTCACTTTGTAATTAATAGGTATCTATGGCAAAGCCCTTTACTATTTTGAGGGTTTGGGTCACCAGGAGGAATGGCTGGCACAGTGCAGGCAAAATGACCCCTTGCCTGCATTTCCAATTCTTTCTAGAAGAGCTTGACCGGAAGCTTTTTCAAGACTTTGTGGTTTTATTAGTAACGACAGGGCTTTTGGAAACTTCCACCAGGACTCCTTCTCCACACTCCCACCCCAACAGCCTCTCTTCCCAACCCAGAGGTGGGAACAGTGAGCTGCAAAGCAGCAGGGGTTCTTGGTCTTCCAGGTGACCCCCTTCCCACCAGAACTGAGCTGTTGGTTACCCTGACTGGAAATAATCCCCTGTAGGCACATTTCCTTTAAATTCTATTCTCTTGCCTAATTCTGGCTCCCCCACTGACTGGTGGATCAGGTATTGTGAACATCACCAGGGTACCAAGCAGTCTGAGACCTGGAGAGGTTGAGCGATAACACTGGGGTTCTTTGTCTGTACTCCCCAGCCCACTTCAGAACCAGTATTTGCCTTTCTTTGAAGCCACACAGTGATGTGCTACATTTTATTTCCAAAATGGACGGTGCCGTAACCTGAGTGTGTCTCACTGCTGATGGTGTGGGAAGGAGCACCTTGACATTTCTGGCTGTGATTTCAAGTATACTCATGCAATAGTTAGAGCTTTCATCCCCTGGAGCACACAGACACTCAGAAAGAGGGTAGGGAATATAAAGAAAGAGGCCAGCATGAAGACAGCCAACGTAGGAAACAGTAGGACCCACTTTGGATGAGAGCAGGCCAAGAGTTTGGGTTTTTTATTTTTTTTTTTTTGCCAGACTGTACTTTGGGTGGCTAAACAAAAGATCCCAGTATCATACTATCTGTTGCAAGCCTCCAAACAATTTCAATTGAGTATTCTGGTAGACATGGTCCCATACATGTATGTGTGATACAGGTGCTTGTATGTGTCTGTGTGTGTGTGCGCACGCGCGTGACCGTGCACGTATGCCTCTGTGTGTTCAGACACGGAGAGATATTTATACACTCGGTGCTATGCGCAAGTATATGAATCATATGGGAACCTATTTAAAATATTGATATTCTCAGTTAAGTCAACACGGCACAGGAGCTCTATTTTGAAGCCGGAGAGGGGAAACAGAAACTCTTCCTCTCCCCCCTTCCCCCAAAACGAAGTGCTGCCTGGAACACCGGAATCGACAACTCGCTACAATAAGCTGGAACGCCCAGAAAGTACACTTGAACTAATGCCTAAAACCTGACGGAGACATACTTCATAGTTAATCTGGTTACTCGGGGGTTTATCTCACAGTCAGAGGTTCTTATGATGGAAGGGGCTCCTGCTGGCTTCTCCCACACACGTGACCGAATGAATGAATGAATGAATTCAACTTACCAGAGCAGCTTTAAACTGCTTACTGAAACAAAATCTGGTCATTTTTCTTCCTTCCGTTTTCTTTTAAAAGATAAATACGAGCCTCATATGGATGCTGTAAGAGTCATTAATCCTTGATAACCGACTGTTTTATCTTTTGATTAAAAAAAGGCAGGCTGACTGGCAGGGAGCTTACAACGGCAGGCTCATTAACAAGCCAGGTTCAGATGTGGCCTGGCAAATAAACACCTCGTGTTCCATTAACCAGGCAGCACCCAGGAGCTAAGGCCTCGAGCTCTGGGCTTAAAATGCAAGGGACAGGTAAACTGGCTTTGTCTTGCTGAACCAGCAGAACGCGCAAGTTTTTTTCAAAACGAGTGCTTTCTGCGCCACTACCTGGTTGTCAAATTTTAATGGGTGCTTGTTAACAGGGACTCTGAAATATTGTGATGTATTTGACCATCAGCAGCTTTCTGCCTGCTGTTGGGGCTGAGGACTTCCTGGGAGGGCTCTAACCCACGCCCCAGCTGCCGGGAGATAAGGGCCCGGGCCCTCCGAGCAGACACTGGGGACTGCCAGTGATAGCTCCCAGCTTGGGGGGATGCTGCCAATGAGGGTCCCATAGGCTAAACCCCGGAGAGCTTAGGGTTCAGCTCTGCCACTCCTCCGAGCTGATGCCCGGGAAACTCATCTCCTTTAAAGACAGTGGGGGTGGGGGTGGGAAGTGGCTCTCCTCTCTGTCCCTTCCCTCTTTTTCCTTTCTGTCCTTCCTTAGCTCATTTTTCTTTTCCTCCCCAACCTCTTTTCTTCCTCCACCCCTTTCCCCTCCTCTCTCCCCTTCCCCTCTTTTCTTTCTGTAACGCTCCTCTTCCCCTACTCCATCCCTCCTTTCCCTCCTCCCTCCCTCTTCTCTCCCCTCCTTCCCCCTTCTCTCCCTCCCCTTCCCCACCCCTTCTCCCCTTCCCCTCCCCCTTCTCCCCTTCCCCTCCCCCCTTTTCCCCAACCTTTCCCTCCCCTTCCCTTCCCTGTCCCTCCCTCCTTTCCTTGCCTCTCTCCTCCCCTCCCTTCCTTTCCACTCTTCTTCCTCCATCCTTTCCCCTTGTGCCTTTCTCTCTCCTTCCCTCTCATTCTCTCCTCTCCTTTCTCCCTTTCTCCTCCTCTTCCTCCCTCCTTCCTCCCCTTCCTTTCTCCTCCTCCTCTCCCTTTCTTTCCTAATGCTCAGTCCAAGGTTTCAGAGCACCTGAATGTCCTCTGTGTGTTGCTAGCAAGATGCCCCTTTTTAGACTGCAGCTTGCCCGCCCGCTTCTCCTGCCCCCTGGACACACAGTAAGCGAAGCTGGCTTGCCTGCCCGGCAAGGAAGAAGGGGAGATGACTTCTTGGCACTTTCATCTGTGGCTGGGTCACAAAACCAGGACTTGCTGGGCTTCAGGGAGGAAGCCTCTGAGTACCGGGGCGGGGGCAGCCCAGCTGCTGAGGGCACAGCCAGCCCCCGGGCCCCAGCTCGGGCAGTGGTGCCAGATGCTCTGCCATTCCCAGCCAGGATCTTCACCTGCTTAGTGCAGGGAAGGCCTCAAAGTCAAGTTCTCAGAGGGAGGCCACGTTCACCTGGCACAGCCTATGTGTGGTGTGTGTGTATGCCGTGTGCGGTATGTGTGTGCCCATCTGGTGGTGGTGTGTACATGTGTGCATGTGCTACGTGGTGTGTGTGTGTGCAGACGGCGGTAGTGGGTGTGTGTGCGTGTGTGCATATGGTGCTGGTGGGTGTGTGATGTGTGTGTGTGCGCGCACGCACGCACACCATGCTCTTGTGTCCCTGGAGAGAAGGAATGGATGTTTTGGCGGGGGAGGAAGGGGACGTTCTGCCTAGAGCGGCCCAGAGCCGCCAGGCACCATCGTGCGTTCAGAAGAGGCAGGAGCGCTTTGCCAGTGGAAAGCTTATTTTGCCCAGCAGGACCAAAAATCCAATTAAAGAAAGAATGAGGGAAATGCGAAGTCTGGGCCGAGCGCTGGCACCTCCCCGGCCGGCTTCCTTGGCAGGCATCTCGGCGGAGGGGAAGGCCCAATGCCGGCGATGGGGACGGCCGACCGGAGCGGCTCCCACGCGCCACAGCCAAACGCGGCGGCAGCTGCCAGCGGCCGGCCCGCCGGCCCCCGCCGGCCCCCGCCAGCCCCGGCCGCGGCCTCCCGCGAGGACCCGCTGGTGGTCCCCGGTGGGGTGCGGGGCGGGGGCCGCCCGGCGGCAGTGGGAGCGCCGCCCCGGCCGGGCTTTCGGGCCATTTCAGCCACCCACCCGCCCGCGCCTATTGACATCGGTGAGAATCGCACGGGCAGATTAAAGGCAGCATATGGCCCCCCAACTGGAAGCCAGCGGAGCTGAACCAACACTGGCAAATTGTGTTCAAACCGCATCGAGAATCCTGGCAGCTGCACCTGGCATGGCGAGCAGCCGGCGACCTGCGTACAAAGGGAGTTTTATACACAGGGGGCGGCGGCGGCGGCACTGCCACCCCCATCTCCCCCGCCCGCAGCCTGCTCTCTCCTCCCCCTCCCTCCGGATCTGGGCATCCACCCCCCACCCCGGGGGGGGGGGCATTTGACCAGGTTTCTGAACCTGGAGAAAGGAGGCCGCCAGGATAGCTCCTCTCTAGAGCTCCAGAGCCAGGACAGGTCTATCGGGTCTTCTCCTGCCTCTCCTCCCCAGGCCTAGGTGCCCCTTCCCCAGTGTAAAGGTGGCCGTGTCCCCCCTAGCCCAGAGGAGTCGGGGAGTCCGCCTGCGGAGGGGGGACAGCAGGAGGCCTACAGCTTTCCCAGCCCCACCCATAAGGAAAACGTGGCAGTTCATCCTTTCCAGCCTCTGGGGAAGAGCCCAAGTGTGGGAGCCTCCCAGTGTCCCCCAGCGCTAGGGTGACATGCAGACTGCTGCCCATGGCTTGTCTCCCTTCCTTCAGCCCTAAGTAAAAATTGGGAGGCAGAGAACATTTTCGTTACCTCCTAAAAGACATCACATCATGTAAGTGACATATAGAAGGAAAGAATCCAGCCTGGGGGTGGGGGTGGGGGTGGGGGTGGGGGTGGGGGTGGGGATCAATGAACTTGCAATAAACCAACCGAACCAGGTGGGGGCAGTGTTTGCCAAGTCAACATGCCAAACAAGCCCAGGTTCGAGCACCCTGGTGATCTGAGGTGCAAGGTGGGTCAGCCCAGAACGACTGAACAGGTGGAGTGCCGAAATCCAGTGAAACCAAGGGGATGTGGAATGAGATGTGTGTGTGGTGGTTTGGGGGTGGTCTGCCTCATGGAATAGAGACATAGAGACAAGAGAACATCATCTCCTGGCCTCACATTCTTTCTCCAGTCTATGAGAATCCTAATTCTGTTTTTTCCCCCCAAAGGATGCTCTGTCCTGCAGGACTGCTGCTACATGAAGTCATTAAAAATGCTCTCTTGTCTCTGTTTCCTACTGGCTGGCATTTTGGGTGGCAGGGAGGTCCAGAGAAGACAAAAATCAAAATTTTTCCACAGTGTGGTTTCCCCACTCTGGAGAGGCAGTGCTTGGGGGGTTGGGGGGCCCCCATTGGGCCTGCTTCCTTGAACCTGCCAGCAACCATGACTTGCAACCCCTTCCCCTGACCCCCGGAGGCCATACCTCCTTCAGGTCAGGGCTACTTCCCCTACCCTGCCCCAGCAAATGGGAAGTAGGGTTCCAAGGGACAGTTGGGACAACAATGTTCAGTGGAGACTTTGGGGTGGCCCCTGGGCAGAGGAGAGGAAGGAGGATCTCTGGAATCAGGGGCCTGGGAGCGCCGCTGCCAGAAAAGTCCTCCGAGGAACAGCAAGCCCAGGTCACAGAAGCTAGCTTGTCCTGGGGCTTGGGAGGGAGCCACTTTGCAAGGGCAGCCATGGTTGTTAAGCATCTTCTCTGTGGGGGCTTAGGATCCCCAGGACCGGCCCTGCAAAGGGCTTCATCTAGTCATTTTACTTATACAGAGAAACTGACCACAGGACCTCACCAGGCTAAGTACCTGGGTCCCTCAGCGGTGGTTGGCGTGCTGACCCCGGCTCTCCACCCCCCCTGTGCAGACGTTTGCTTGCGTGGGGCCGCTTTCCTGTCACCCAGGTAGCTTTGGTGGCCAGGCCTCCCCAGGTAACCCGGGACAGGATGACTCCCTTGGCTTCCTCCCAGAAGACCGCTGGTTCACCAGTAAAAGGGAAGCACAGTCAGCGATTCTGCTCAGGCCACTCTTTCCGGGGACAGGGCAGCAAGGAAAACTGTGGAAAGAGTCATTTCCTGCCTGCTTCTCACCACCCATCCCCCCTTCAAGCCCTGCTTTTCTTAGCAGTGCCAATGGGGAGCAGGATCCAGGAATCCCAATTGCCCCATCAGGGGTGAATGGGCTGGGAGAGGCTGGCACTTCCCCATCTAGGCTGGGAAAGAGCTGGGGACACCCTGCCTGCCCCCTACATCGTGTCAGACTTTGTGGAGATCCCCATGCTGACAATGTGGGCTCCATTCTAGCTCTCTGTGGGAAGACCTCATGCTAGAACGTTCACTCTGGTCTTCCGTTTTGGAAACGGTACTTCTGCCTGGGAGCATCTCATGTCTTCAACGGCTAAAGTAGCTGCTAGTTTGGACAACCAGCTTTCTTTCTTCCTAAGATTTTGTTTATTTATTCATGAGAGACACACAGAGAGAGGCAGAGACATAGAGAGAGAAGCAGGCTCCCTGTGGGGGGCCCGTTGTGGGACTCGATCCCAGGACCCTGGGATCACAACCTGAGCCAAACACAGATCTCAACCGCTGAGCCACCCAGTCGTCCCATGGTCAACCAGCTTTCTCTTCTGTTTTGAAAAAGCGTGCGTCGATGCAATCACACACATACGTTGTACATGGATAAGCTGCATGGCGGGAGCGGTCCTTGTATTTCTCCCACCTCCTTGTCTCCCTGTGCTGGATAGAGTCCCCTCCCATGCTGACTCTGGGCTTGGTGGTGTGACTTGCTTTGGCCACAGGACACTAAGGGCTATGATGAGCACAGGTTTGACAAGCACTTGTGCACCGGGGACTTGTCCTTTCTTGGTGTTCTGGAGACCCTTGCACCTGTCAGCACGTGAATACACCTGGGTTACAACAACATGTGCCTGGATGAGGCAGGTGGAGGTATGTGGCACACACAGCTGACAGCCAGCTGATGGCCAGCACTGACCACAAGACATGAATAAGGCCTTCGTAGTCCAATCAGTGCCAGGTGACCTGCCAGCTGACCACAGCTACGTGAATGAGCCCAGGCGAGTCCAGCAGCTCAACCTCTAGGCTCGTGAGCCTATAAATGGTTGCTGTTTTAAGCCACTGAATTTTGGGGTATTTTCTTATTGTGGTAAAATATATACTACATAAAACTTGCTGTTTTTAAGTGTACAGTTGAGTGGCAGGCATTAAGTTTGTTCGCATCATTGGGCAACCAGCACCACCGACTGTCTCTGGAACTTTTTCATTATTTGCAATGGTTCTTTACATAGCAAGGCTCACTGATTTACAACCTGTGGGGCTTGCCCCCACCTGCCTGACTCACCATGAGGAGCCTGCCTCTGAGGGGGGCCAGGTGGGTGGCTCAGGCTGGGGTGTGGAGCTCCAGAGTGCCACCCAGCCTGAGCTGTAAGAAGAGCTCCTCCGAGTGCGTCAGCTGTGGCCACTGCCTACCACAACCCCTCTCCCCGACCCCCCAGCTCTTGGTCCCACTGAGGAACCCTCCTGTTTCATAGGAGTCAAGGCAGCTGCTTTTGGCACAGGTGGCCACAGAGCCCTGGCCTCCTGCTCTCGGGCACACTCATTAGTGATCCACGGTAGGACATGCGGAACCTCTGCCGAGCTCAGAGGAGGGACACGCCTGAATGTGGTGTTTACAGAGCCATGGCCCAGGGCCTGGCACCTGACCTCGTGCTTGGAGATGAGCTGTGACAGCAGCTGCGGGCAGCCCTTCTGTCCTTGCCACTTCCTTAGTTGTGTGACTTTGAATGAGTCACTTCAGCTTTCTGGGCTTTGGATTCCTCTCATCTGTTAAATGAAGATAAGAGTAGTGCCCTGTCTTAGGGCAAGGATTAGATGAGCTGGTTGCTGGACATCCTTACAGATGTTAATTAACATACGGGGCAGGCCAGATGCTCTGCCCCGTCCCCATCTGCGTCTTCCGTCACCCTTTGTGGGAAGGGGTCTTTAGAAAGAAAAGAGCCCAGGGACTCTGTTAGTATCAAAAATTATGCCTTGAGAGACGCCTTCAGTACTAGCCAGGGAAACACTCCTTTGTGTTTTGCATGTTCGCTGTGAAGATCTATGGTTTTCTTCAGCCTTGATGTTCAGGTTAGGACCCTGCGGTGGGCTGAAAGTGTGGGAATAAATAGTGGCAGGGAGGAGAGGGGAGGGTAGAAGGAAGGGCCGAAGGAACTTCTGGATGCTGTGTCAGACTGCTACGATATTAATTTTTGTCATCTTCTTAGATAATAGGACGCCTGGTCTTTAGTTAGGCACAGGGTCGTCTGGAATAAAGATAACGTGTCCGACCCTCTCTTACTGTGAGCTATGGCCACATGACCAAATTCTAGCTGGGATGATGTCATGTCCTGAGCCATCTTCCAGGAGCTTCCTTAACAGACGGCTGGGTCGTGTCTTTTGCCCTTCTTCGTCACTCCCAACGTTCTACTGTCTGGAATGCAGATGTGATGGCTGGAGCTCTAGACATTTTGAACAACGAGGACAAGGGCCCCCTCACCCCCACCTCCGAAGGATGGCAGAGCTCTTAGCTGGATGGAACCCCGATCCCTGTTCCAGTACTTTTGGTGTGTCACAAACCACCCCGGATTTTGTGGCTTAAAATAGCCATTTTATTGTGTTTGTAGATTATGTGGGTCAGGAATTCGGGCAGGGCTTGACTGGGCAATTCTTTCGCTCTGGGTGGTGGTGATTGAGGTCACTCAGTGGTGCTCAGCTGGCTGAAGGGCTGGTGTGGAAGACCCAAGACAGCTTTGCTTGCATGGCTGGGGACTGGGGGACAACTAAAGATTAGGACTGCCAACCAGAGGGCCTGGCATGGCCTTTCCATGTGCTTGGTGTCCTCACAGCATGGTGGCCTCGGGGTAGTTGGATCTTTTCCATGCACCCCAAGCAGGAATGTTCCAGGGAACAAGGAGGAAACTGCACGACCTTTAATGATCCACTCTTAAAAGTCTCTTAGCACCACTTTTGCCAACTCCCTTGGCCAAAACAGCCCTCCTATTGGGGGGGGGGTGGGGAATTAGACTCCACCCCTTTCAGGGGAGGAATGTCAAGGTCACATTGCATAAGAACATGAGGGATGAGAGATACCACTGT
Organism: Canis lupus baileyi; assembly: GCF_048164855.1. Lineage (NCBI taxonomy): Eukaryota > Metazoa > Chordata > Mammalia > Carnivora > Canidae > Canis > Canis lupus. The sequence goes on from NC_132876.1 coordinate 90,626,848, forward strand.
GGCCAGTTCTGGAAAATAGGGCCTGCCACAGTCCCTGGGAGCTCAGGGAATTTGAGGAGAAATACACTTTGGAATTTGAGGAGAAATACACTTTGGACTCATTTGAGTCATTCTTATTTTTTTTTTAAGATTTTATTTATTTATTTATGAGAGACACACAGAGAGAGGCAGAGACATAGGCAGAGGGAGAAGCAGGCTCCCTGCAGGGAGCTCAATGCGGGACTTGATCCCAGGACCTCGGGATCACAACCTGAGCCAAAGGCAGGTGCTCAACCACTGAGCCACCCAGAGGCCCCTGAGGCGTTCTTATTTTTGATCTTTGTCGCTCAGAGCCAAATCCTCTGCTAACTCATGGAGATTTGCTCCCCATGAACTTGAAGGGAGTCAAGAAGAGTGAATGACTATAGCCATTTTCTGAACTAGGTATGCATTAGTGTTAGGCTAAAATAAATCTCCGTTTCTAATAGTGATGGATAGCACTTCCACCCCACCCCTCCCCAACTTCCTTTCAAGACCTGGAGATCAAAATGAAGATGACATCTCTGTCTATATTAGCTGCATGCCCACAGGCGTGTCAGAAAACCATAGGGACATTTCGAGGGCTATAGGATGGAGAGGGACCTCTCCTGGTATAAATCCAAGACACTGTGCTGGCACTTCTCAGGCTGTGGCAGTCTTACTCTGACAGCCTTATTCCTGTGATAGGCCTGGGGGTTTGGAGATAAATGTCCAGGGCCTGCCCCTGGTGGCTGTAACGGAGGAACCCTGTGGCCCTGGTGGGAGGTTGAAGAAAGTGGGCATTGTATTCCTTGCCCAGTATGGGAGAAGGTAGGGCTCATCAGGAGGCCAATCCCCACCCAGCACCTCCTGGGGTGTCCTGGGGCCAGAGGCACGTTTAGCGCCACAGGCCGGTGTTGGTGGCCCAGGTCTGAAGATCAGGTGTCCCAGGCCTGAGAAGCACATGAGTGTGGTGGTGGTGGTGGTGGTGGTAGTGGGCAGGAATGTTCCAGAGTCTTCTTCAGGCAGAGGCTGAGATGAAACACAGCTACCAGGTCACCACAGGTGAGGAATGTTCCTTTTGGCCTGGACTTGATCCAGGAACTCAGAATCTACTGGCTGATGGAGTTCCTAGGGAGTCAGGAGTGAGTGAGAGGAATGTTTCACCACAGTGACTCACGTGGAAGGTTCTGGAGCTGGACTGCTGAGTTCAAATCCTCACTTGGTACTCCCTAGCTGTGTGACCTTGGTTAGGTGACTTCACCATGCCCTAGCTACCTTGTCTGTAAAAAACGCCCTTCGTGAGACTTCGTGAGACAGTGAGTTTTCACATGCATAGCCTGGTGTCTTAGCCGTGGCAGTGCTAGATCCAAGGCGGGAGGCGGAGGGCGGTCTGGGTTGGTTCCTTGGGCCCTCCTGGTACCTGGGCTCTGTTCTGAGATGTTGGCAGAAGCACCAGGAGGCTAGCCCCTCTTTGCAAGCACAATGCAAGCCTCTGCTTGTATCACGCCTACCCACATCTCATCGCTCATGCCAAAGTCAAGGGGGTGAGGAAATATACTCCATCCACTTCTAGTGAGAGAAACTGCAAAATCCCATGTCCACGGGTGCGGGTGGGATCATTCTAATGTGGAGAGGGGAGAAGAACTGGATAGCAATAGCAATCCAGCTATTGCTCTATCCAGCAGCCCATAGACCATCCGTTCAAACCATATGAAACCTACCAAAACCAATCTCCTAAGTCCCTATGTCAGCAGTGACAAAATGTGTGTGCATGTGCACGTGTGGGGGGGAGTGAGTGGGCCGGATGAGGGGCCCGCTGTACCTCCCCACCCCCCACGAACCCAAGTATCTTGTAACTTGCTGCCTTGGACTCAATAAATATTTGTTGACTGACTGATAAATACAGGCTGACATTCACAGGGACAAAGCGAATCCCACTGGGGCTTGGGCTGAATGTCAATGAATCTGAAGATGACCTCCTGGCTGTGAGTAATGGCGAGACCCCACCTCCAGGTTCTATCTCAGGAACAGAGTCGCAGGCGCTCATTCTTGCTCCTCCCCGCCCCCCAACCCCACAGCCTCAATGCTGCCCCATGCTGTGTGTCCCCTCTGAGAGGTACAGCTTTTTTTTCTGGATTTCCGCCCCTCCGCTCCCCATGGGATGTGCGGGTCTGGCAGGATGCTCCCTCCCGCTGTCACCTCCCGAGCTGTCTGCACTGCCCAAGTGTTTCTGGGCTTCCCTGTGTTGGGCAGCCAGTGGATGGATGTGTTTTCAGAAGTCCGCTGCCATGGGTGATGGCAGGATGTGTGCAAGGCGCGGTCCACACCGGGAGGAGTGGGGATAAGACACACGTGTCCGCCAGATGCCGGGCCGTGAAACCAGGGGGCTGCATGGGTGAGGGTGGGGTGGAGGGAGGATAGGGGTGCACACTGCGTGGGGGAAGCAGCTGCCTCTCTGCACTCATTTAGGACCTGAGGAGTCCGGTCAAATGCTGGGGAAGAGCTGCCAAGAACAGAGTGGGGGCCTTATGCCTCTGCTTCCCAAGGAGAAGAGCCAAGACGGGGAACCAGCGGGAGCCAGGGCGGCCGGTCTGAACATCAAAGAAAGGCTGCAAGCTTTCAGTCCTGTGGGTAGAGTTTGGCTGGCGAGGGATCCCATTTGTTTTTATTCTTATTTTAAAATAATTATTATTTCTTCCCAGTGATCAAAGTAAATCATGCCCTATTGTGGAAAATTTAGAACATACAGAAAAGTGTAACAAAGACCGTAAAAACTACCTGTAATTCCCTAGCTAGACATTAGCGCTGTTAACATTTTAACACATCTCCTTCCAGCCTGTTACAAGTGTGTACGCAGTGTAGTGGTTAAGAGAGTTGGAGGGGAATCTTGCTCTCTGGGTTCAAATCCATGCCCTTTAATATGAGCATTTTAGATATGTCATTTAACTTCTCTGTGCCATAGCTTTCTCATTTTTTTTTAAGATTTTATTTATTTATTTGAAAGAGAGAAAGAGAGTGCCCCAGTCAGGAAGGGGAGGGACAAAGGGAGAGGGAGAGAGAGAATCTCAAGCTGACTCCTCACTGTGCGTGGAGCCCGAGGTGGGGCTTGATCTCATGACCCTGAGATCAGGACCTGAGTCGAAATCAAGAGTTGGACACTCCACCGACTGAGCCACTCGGGCGCCCCTATCATCTTTAAAATGAGGATATGAGGAGTGCCTGGTTGGCTCAGTGGGTAGAGTGTGCGGCTCCTGATCTTGGGGTGGTGAGCTCTAGCCCCAAGTGGGGGATGGAGATTACCTAAAAACACAATCTTGAAAAAAAATGAAATAGGAATATGAATAGTACTTACCTTATAGGGATGTTACCAGGATGGAATGAAGTGACTCCCCTAAGTGCTGGCATACAGTAGGTGCTTAATAAATGCTAGCTCTTACTGGCAGATTTCCATGTATTGCAATTAGATCCAACCCTTTAAAATTTTGGTAGGCTGTGTGCTTTCTCGTCTCGTGTTTTATTATGAGCATTTTCCTCTATCATGAAAAACTCATATATGGCATCGTTTTGAGTGGCTTCAGCATTGGCACCCCGTGGAGTTCGTCATGATTCAAATTTGTCATGATTTGAATTTGTCATAGTTTATTTATATTTAGCTACTTTCTTGTGGCTGGACATTGATGCTCTTCTCATGTTTCTGTTAATATAAATAATACTGCAGTGAACATCTTTGTCAGGGGCTCCTTGAATGTGATTATACCATTTTTACCTTGGTCTGAAAGTATAGTTGTGATAGGAAAAAAAAGGAAGAAGGTGTTCTGGGCCAGTCTGCAGTCTGTCTTGGAGGCTCCACCCAGCGCCTGGCAGAGTTAAATAACAACCCGGGACAATATGCAGGACGTCACAGCCCTTTAAGTGATTAATTGCCAACTAAGCACTACGAATTTCCTAACCAGCAGTGTTTGCTCCAAGGGACCAGCTGGGACATGGAAAGGGTTTTTAAAGAACGCTTTGTTCTGCTGTGTGACAGGTTTTCCGGAGCCCTTACCAGCCAGGAAGCTTTCTTTCCTAAGGGCCTTTCGGATGAGGGGAGCCCTAAATATTCTCAGTTAGGAGGTCCCTCTCCCTCCCCCATCCTCTGGCCCTGGTTAATCTGGCGGCTGCCTTAGAGGTTAGAGCCTGCTCTGCTCTCAGCCCATCTTCTCCTCCATCTCCTCTGAAAGCCATCAATATTCCATGCTGCTCAGATGGCGCCTGCCTCCCCCACTGAAGGAGGTCCATGGGCAGGCCTAGAAGGGATGTGCCCAGCCGAGAGTGGGTTCAGAGAGGGAGGGACAGCTTTGAAGAAAGAACTTTGGGCCTGTCAAGAGCTTCTGGAAGCATGTGGGCTATGTATGCTGAAGGAGTTGTACCTCGGTGCCTTCTGTTGTTTCTGGTGGGGGCAGTTTCTGGCAGCCTGTCTACAAAATTGGCCATTCCTCCCATCCCTCTGTGTGTGCAGGATGCTCCTCTAGTCAAAAAGAAGAAAGAGTGACTCTACTTCCCTTCCCCTTGAATCTGGCCTTGTGACTTGCTTGGGCCAACAAGAATGCAGGAGAGGGGCAGCTGGGTGGCTCAGTAGTTGAGCATCTGCCTTCAGCTCAGGGCGTGATGCCAGAGTCCCGGGATCAAGTCCTGCATCGGGCTCCCTGCATGGAACCTGCTTCTCCCTCTGCCTATGTCTCTGCTTCTCTCTGTGTCTCTCATGAATAAATAAATACAATCTTTAAAAAAAAAAAAAAAAGAATGCAGGAGAAGTGTTGCCACGTGGCTTCTGAGCCGGGGCCTTAAGAGGTCTGGCAGCGTCTGCTTCGGCTCCCTCGAACACAACGCCAGCTAATTCTGAGCTATCCTGCTGGCGAGGGGCCCAGTGCAGGAGAACAGAGGCACCTCCGCCAACAGCTAGCACCAACTGTCAAAGATGTGAATGAGGCCATCTGGGGTGTCCCCGGCCCAGCCAGACTCCCAGCCGAGTGCGGTTGTAGGAGTGGCTCCAGCTGCTGCCACGTGCTCCAGAAGAACCACCCGCTGAGCCAAGCTGGCCCAGTGGTCTCGAGAAAAACGTCAATTGTTGTTTTAAGCCACAGAGTTTGGGGGTGCTTTTTAGGCAGTGGCCCATAACCAAAACCCGGCCGTTTCAAATATTTGAAAGGCTATCCATGGAAGAGGAGCCCGTGCCTTCACCGGACCCCAGGGAGAATAGAGAGGGAGCCACATCTCTTGGCTCAGTATAGCTGGGCACTTGGAGACACGGAGCCATCTGATAAGGGGACCGCGTGTGACTTTGGCGCACTCCCTGTGAGACACCATGGAAATGCTGAGGCTGCTTGTCAGTATCTGGAAGGGGACTCGGGGGAGGGGGACCAGATGGCTGGCACACTGTCCCCCCCTGGGGCTTCTTTGATCCTTTGCTTTTCTCCACATTCTCTGCATTGGCTCCCCCTAGAAGGGACTCCAGGCCCCTGCTGGGACACAGAACTGGCCCTCCTTCCTGCTCCACCTCTGGGTTTCTGGCGGCCTATGCACTTTCCAAGTTCACAAGCCACCTCTTTCAGAAAGCTTTTCAGGTGACCATGCTTCTTTGGAACACATGACCCCTACCATCTTCTATGGCATCTAGATTTCAAGCTCTCTAAAGAGAGGGACCGTGTTTCCTCTGTTTCTCTACCTGCCCGGAGGCTGGATCTTCCTTCCCTTGCCATACGCAGGTGGGATCTGTAGCTCCAGAGGGGACCAGCTTAGAGCAAGAGGGTGAGGAGGGGGCAACCCCAGGAGGGATCGCCTCAACTCCAACGCCAGTGGCCGGTCTTCCCCATCTGTTCGCAGCACCCGCGGATCCCACGAATATTCAGGGGGGCCCCTGTCAGGCTTGCGTGTGGAGCTCCGCAAATCTTCCTCCGAGAAGCAGGATGTGTACACACGCGCGCACGCACGCACACACACACACACTCAGCACTCAAGCACAGAGACTGCCTCAGGGGAGACACTGTCTGCAGGAACCAGACTCCACAGCTTCCCCAGGGACTCGTCAATGCGTCTCTCGTCAAAGTGTCACTTGTCAGGCGCGGTTCTAGCTCAGCGGAACTCACCCCCTCGCTCACACTGAAGGAAGGGCCTCAGAGGGGAGTGGGCTCCGCAGAGTTTGCAGGCGGAGGCTGCCTGTCTTGTCCTTGGCAATTTCTTGGCCTGGCCCCAGGAACCCTAATGAGCCGTCGGCATGAAGAACAGCCACCGGGTGGTTATCAGAGGGACCATACGGGGCTTTGGGGACTGGCCTGTCCTCTGCTGCGTGTGCCGTGTCATCCAGGCTCCTTCTCACCAATTCCGGGAGAATAGCAGGTTTGAGCAGGACTTGCCTTCCCCTTTCTGTAAAAAGGAAGAAAATAAAAAGGATCTCAGATCTGTGGGGGCAGGGGTGGGGATGGGAGTGGGGGAGGGTGGTCAGAGGGTACCCTCAGACGAGGGTGGGATGTGGATGGCCTTCAGTTTCCAGGGCCGCAGGCCCGCTCCAAGGGGTCCCTCTGTAGAAGAGGAGCCTTCTAGCCACTTTTGGTTCAGGAGCCTCTGGTCTGATGCCCTTGGAGTCTTGTCTTCTGTGAGTGATTCTCTCACACCAGGCTGACCCTGCGGCTCCCCGCACTGCCCAGGGCAGCCAAGCCTGTGGTGAGCCTACTACAGCTGCTCTCCCTGGACACGTGCGGGAGAAAGGTCCAGATCAGCACTCACACATGCTTCTCAATTAGAAATGTAGCAAGTGTCTGGCTTGCGTAAGGCCTGAGTTCTAGGGAGTCACCTGAAAGAGAGAGAGAGCAAAGGCATGAACAAATGTTGGACCAGACCATCCAGCAATGCCCCTTGGCTGGGATCTGGCATCTGGGGCCACTTCTTTTCCTAGGACCTCAGCCTAGCTAATGGGCTCCCCCAACCTCCCCCTACTCCATGGTGGAGACTCCTACCCCGCCCCTTTCCGTTGATTGCTCAGCTCCCCAGCCTGGCCCCTGTACTTAGGAGTCTCCGGCCATAAACATGGGGAGCTGTTGCTCATTCAGTCAATGGGCTAGATCCACTGCTGTGTTGGAGCCGGCTCTGGCTCCTGGGCCAAGGCAGCTTTGTGTGCATCTCTTTCCACCTTTGCTTTCAGGAACAAGTCGATGGTAGGAGGATGGATCTATTCTATGGAAATTGGCAAATGCTAGAAATCCAGACTCCACCCCTCCAGAGTCGGCTATTAAAAGTTCAGCAGCACACCTCGGGTTGGACCCCCAAGGCGGGCACGACCAACCACCGCACCCTGTCCTCAAGGACACCTCCATTGTGAACATGGGCAGGGCCAGGTGCAGGCTCCAGCAGGCCTTGGGTGGGCTCTTCTCCAGACGCAGCCTGCCCTGGCTGTTTACCTAAGCCTTTCTCCGGTATTTTGACCCCCTGGCTACAAACACCAGCTTTCAAGGCTCTTGAGCCCAGGGCATGGATCACCTTGAAAGCCAGAGAAAAACTTTTTCTTTGGGCCTCTTGGATCAGCGGCCGGGACAGGAAGCAAGGCTGTGGCAGACAGGGGCATCAAACCAGAACCTCCCTTCTCTCACCCCTCATGCCAACACTCGCTTTCTCTCTGTTCCTTGCCATTTTATGTCTGTGTATCTGCTCACAACATTCCTCTCCCTGGAATAATTTCCTGCCCTGCCCACTTGGTAAATACTTTCTGTCCTTTCAATTCCGCGGGAGGTGTCACCTTCTTGGGAAGCCTTTGAGAACCTCCAGCTCCACCCAATCCCCCACTACTTCCCCAGGTCTCCTACCCATCCACTGGGTCCTCCACTGAAGCAGCTGTCACTTGCTTGTGGAGCTATTGTCTCCCTCCACTCCCAGGTTGTGATTTCTGGTCTCCCTCTTCCCAAGGCATTCACCCAACAAATATTTCCTGAGGGGCAGCCCCGGTGGCTCAGCGGTTTGACGCCGCCTTCGGCCCAGGGCGGGATCCTGGAGACCCGGGATCGAGTCCCATGTTGGGCTCCCTGCATGGAACCTACTTCTCTCTCTCTCTCATGAATAAATAAATAAATAAAATTAAAAAAAACCAAATATTTCCTGAGCACTCATTATGTGCCTGGTACAGGTGCAGGGGTGTGATGGTGAGTGAGGGGGCTTGGCTTCTACCCTTGTGGGGCAACCAGTCTGCAGGGAATCCTGACAGTTACACAGGCAATTGTGATAAATGGGGATATGCGTGGTCCCAGGGAACTGGATGCAGCAGGGACACCCACTCTCTGGGGATGGGAGTATCAAGTAAGGCTTCCTGGAAGAAGTGACTTTTCATTTGAGGCTTCTTGGAGGAGCAGGGCTCACTAGATGGGGGAGGAGTTGAGAGGGAGGGAGTCAGGAGCATGAGTAGACCTGGGGGCTCCAGGAGGGGGCGGATGTGGGGACTGGAGGGTCCTGGGCTGACACGTGAGTGGGAGAAGTTGCTACAGAGACAAATCCATCATGAACTTTGCTGATGAAGGACATATTAATTGCTGATGGGCAGGGTGAGGCTGGGGCTGTGGGGGAGGAAGGGACAAATCTCCAGAGTTTCACTGTATAATACAGAAGCCACTACCCACGTTCAACTCTTTCAGTTAATTAAAATAAAATAAGATAAAACCATAAAATAAAGTAAGTCAGTTCTTTGGCCATATTAGCCCCATTTTAAGTGCTCAGTAGCCACATGTGGCTAGTGGCTAGGAAAGCACAGATATAGAACAGCTCCATCATCCCAAAGAGATCGATTGCACAGCATGCCCTAGAGCTTGAGTATCAGGGACCCAGAGTTCAAGAGTGGGACTGTCTGTGAGATGAGCAAAGAGATACTCTTCCATTTGAGCCCAAGGGCAGGTGGACAGGGTGGTGTGGACAGATATGTGGTGGCAAGATGCCAGGGTGGGGGTTCTAGTCTGTGACTCCCATGGTCTCTGAAGGAGGAGGGGAGAGGTAGGTGTGGGGCTGAAGTCCACGCCGAGTGGAAAATGTTGGGTGTTGCTGTAGGGGGTAGTGTAGGCTGGGGGACAGCCGACTGGGAAGATGTAACATGATTAGCAGGTATGGTGGAGGTGGTGCCAGTCAGCAAGGCAGAGTGATTTCTTTCTGCTGAGCCGGGCCTCTCAGGAGCAGGCCCAGAGAAGGGCCAGCTTGGATTCCTAGTGGACTGACGTTTATAGAGGCAGCCATGGCAATGGGATAGGGGGACTGAAGACCCTCAAAAAAGTGGCTGGCTGAATGGATGGAGCCCAGAGCTGAGGGCCTCAAGAGAGGGGTGGCTCTGTATCTGGTGACAAGGAGACCCATGGTGTGCCCAGGAAGTTGGGGGGCCAAGAGAAGTCACTGGAGTGGGAGATACAGCTATCTATCTATAGGATCTACAGCTGGGCAGCAAACTCACACAGTGCAGTGACTTACCACACCAACATTTACTTTGCTCATGAATCGCTACTTGGGCAGTGCTTGGCAGGGACAGTTTGTCTACTCCACTCAGCGTCAGCTGGGCAGCTTGCAGTGATGCCACTTGGCATTGACTAGGGTGGCTCAAAGGCAGGGGGATGGAATCATTTGAAGCCTTCCACGTTCGCCTGTCTGGTGGCTGGTGCTGGCTGTTCGCCAGGACATTAACTGGGGCTGTTGGCTGAACACCTACCTTGGCGTCTTCATGTGACCTGGGCTTCCTTATAACATGGTGGCTGGGTTCTAAGCGTGACTGAGAGAAAGAGTCACATGGATGCCGTTATCACCTCTGATGATCTAGATGAGGAAGTAAGCAGAGTCACTTGGGCCCCGTACTGTTCATGGAGGAAGTCGCAAAGGCTGGGTCAGCTTCAAGTGAAGGAGGAACAGACTCCATCTGCCGAAGGGGGCTAGTGGCAAGGTTCTGGAAGACCAGAGCAGTGTGGGAGCAGACATATTGCTGTGGCCATTTCTGGAAAATACAGTGGGCTACAGAGCTCAAGGAGTGAGAAGCCAAGGTCTTCTCTGTTCCCAGGAGAGGAGATGAAGAAGCCAGGCCAAGTTCAAATTCCTTCAATTCATTCACACAAATAATATTTATTGATCACTTACTGTGTTCCAAGCTCTGTTTTAGGTACTGAGGATACACAAGCACAAAAATGCCAGTTCTTATGGAGATTACCTGGTGGGGGCAAGACTGGCAGTGAACAAACAGGTGTTTATTTTGTCAGGCAGGGTTAAATGCTATGCATGAATGACCATGGGCAACAGAAAGTGCTCAGAATGGAGGAGGGTGGAAGGTGCAGCGGTTTGGGCTTTCCAGAAGACCAGCTTTTCGGATTTTCTGGCCAGGGTGGAGGCGGGAGGATCTGCAAGCTGCAGAGAGGACTGGGAAAGTCTGGTCACTCCTTTGAATGCTGTATCCCAGGCGCCCAGCTTATGGGGCCTGAAAAACGTCCGCAAGGTGTACGGGCCCTCAGGTGCCGAGTCTTTGCCCGAGGTGACCAGCTAGTTTGTATCCTTGCAGGAACCGGGCCAGCAAAACAGGGGACACGGTTTTGATCCCTTATCCCCAAGGACTCTTCTTCCTGTGCAGTTTCCAAGCTCAACAGACCCCGTGGGGGGCGGGGGGGGGTCTCGGAGAGAGGTACCCCGGGGTGTGTGTCAATGCACCGTGGATCTATTCCAACAGATAGAGGAAGGGGCCGAGGAGGAGCGGGTTGGGGCTGGTGGGGGCCCAGGGAGGAAAGAACGTGGGGGGGTTCATTGGACTCAGCGAGCCCTTCCCTGACCAGCCGGTGCAAAGCCTCGGAGGCGGCCGCCCCCGCCCGGTTCTGCTCCCGGCCTGGGGCGCTCGGCTGGAGCCTGGTCGCGGAGGGAGGGCGAGGGGACAGTCCTGGGGCCGTCCTCCCCCCTGCCCCCCCGCGCCTCCCTCGCAACCTGCCCCGGGCGGAATAGCCTCCGGCCCGGCGCCTGGGCGTGGTGTGGGGACAGAGGGGCGGGGCCGAGGCGGCGTGGGGGGCGCGGTGGGGGGCGCGGTGCGGGGGGCGGTGGTGGAGATCTGGGGGCCCCTGCCGCGTCTCTGACCACAAAGGGCGGGGGAGCTCGCCCGGCGGTCGTAGCGAGCAGTATTGATTGAGGGGCGGGCGCAGCGAGCGCGCCGAGAGCGGCTCCATCCATTAGGGCCGCTGTTCGCCTCCAATTAGAAAAAAAATCATTACTCAGCAGCCGGCAGCGGCCTGCGCGCCGCCCGGGACCGCCTGCGAGCGAGCGAGCGAGGGAACGGCGGGCCTCCCCCACTCCCGCGCTCCCCACCCCCAGCCCCCGGCGCCCCGCCTCCCCCGGCCCTAATGACAACTATTAGAACTGCCTCCCCGCACCCACCGCCCGGCGAGCACAAAAGCGCGAGATTCATTTGGTAATCGGGGTAATTACAGCGGGGCGCGGGGGCGCACGCGGCGATGGCGGGCGCGCCGGCGGAATGCTAAGGGGCCGGGCGCGCCGCCCGTTCCCGCCCCGCCGCCCTCCCCGCCCGGCCCCTCGCCCGCGCGGCGCCCGGGGCCACGTCTCCCCGCCGCCCGCCCGCCCGCCCGCCCGCGCCCCCACCGCCGGCCGCGGGGAGGGGGCCGCCCCGCGTGGGGGCTCCGGGGCGCCGGACGGAGAGCCGCCCCCCGCCCCCGCGCCCCCCCGCCGCCCCCGGCCCGCTCCGCGGCGCGGCCTGCGGCGCTCGGGACGAGATTGGCCACGTCCGGGAGCTGGGGAGCCCCTCCGAGGTCCGCGCGCATAATAAATACCGTGTGTAATGTCTCTACTCTGCTGCCCCCAGTTAATTTACACACCCGCGCCCCGTCGTGCGCCCTCCCCCGCGCGCGCCCCGGCCTGTCGTTCCTATTTACAGGCGCGAGGCGCCGTCCCTCGAGAGGGCTTTTTTCCCTTCCTTTCTTTCTTTTTCTTTTCTTTTCTTTCTTTCTTTCTTTCTTTCTTTCTTTCTTTCTTTCTTTCTTTTTTTTTTTTTTAGCCTTAGGATGGATGCAACGTGTCATTAAACCTGAAAGGGGCTGTTACTTATCAGTAATGGTGTTTTCCACAGGCCTTTCTCCTTACCTGCGCGGGGCACAGGTACCACCTGGGTGGTGGGTGGGGAGGAGGGGGGGTGCAGGAAGGCCCCGGTGTGCGGCGGGTGGGAAGCTGTGCCTGGGCCCGGCAGGGGGTGGTCGGGGGTGGCCTGGGCCTCGCTGGAGCTCACCCCCACCCCCCAACGGCGCACCCCGCTTTTGCCTGGCACCTGGCACCGTGCCGCACCCCGGGGACGATCTCCCCGGAGCAGCCTAGAACAGCAGTGTGCAGGGGACTCCTCGGAAAGGCTCCCCCCTCTCTAGCTGACAAGAAATGCAGCCTCTCGGTTGTGCCATTCCTGCAGCAGAAAGGCCTCGCGTGGCTCCCGCACTGCGAGCAACAGCCCTTATCTGGGGCGATTTCCCATCTGCCTCTCCGGGAGGCTGGATTGTCCTCCTGCACAGGACTTATCTGCTGGGGAAGCCGAGCAGCAAGCAGCGCAGCTTGGTGGAGCAGGCCTAGCGAATGGAATGCCCCCTCGGCCTTGTGTGTTCTTAATGACCCATAACAGAGTCCTCAGAGGTGAAAAACAAAACCCTACACCCCCTTAACCCTTCCGTGCCTGTCCTGGCCCGGGGAGATTTCTTAATCCTGCTGTGGTGTCACAGATGCTTTTCTTGACTTCAGTCAAGGACATCCCGGGTCTAGCTACCTCATTCCCACCAGGGCCAAAGCTTGAGACTGGCCTCCCACCGCTGAAGGGGGAAAAGGAGGAGGGTGAACCACCAGGCAGCCCTGTAAGTACTTGGAAGAGGGAAATGCAACGCCCTGAAACTGTGGGCAAATTTTTGAGAAGGTATGCATTTTTTTTTTTTTTCCTGAGGGGAGGGTTCTTCAGGGTAGTCTGAGCTAGCCGGCAAAGGTTAAGAACCCTTGGCCAGCCATGTGACCCTGCTCAGGTCTTCTGTGTGAGCCTGACCTCATGATCCGGAGGAATGAGGCCACCCCAAAGCGGTTGTTGTGATTAAAACAATGAGATAATGCTTTAATATTTGTAAACTGTACAGGGTTCTACAAAGGTAAATTATTAATGATGCAAGAGATGGCTCTGTGTGTCTGCGTGTGTGTGCGTGCTCACGTATATTTGTGAATTGGTAGTGTGGGGGAAGTGTGGGGGGCATTGCGATTAGACTCTCCATTTTTAGGGGGCTTCTGAACCCCCTCATCTCTCTACCTTAGAACCAAGTGGGACTGATCTGCAATGTTGCCTGTCTCCTTTGAAAACAGGAAGCCTGCAGGGGGGTGGGGGAGCAGCTCGATGGGGAGAGTGGGAAGCAGGGTCTTTCTGCTTAAGCCCCTCTTGTCCTCAGGAGACACCGCCTTCGATGGGCATGTAGTATAGTCGTCATCTGCACAGAGCAGGTGCTCCGTACACTTTTGTGGAATAATCAGATCAATGACCCAGCATCTGAATGGTCTTGGGCCAGCCCCACCTCCCTTCTGTACTTGCAAATGCAAGAGGGCAGTGGACCATTTCCTACTTGAATGTAGGAATTCATCTCTAGGGGTGGAGGCCTCTCAGTCCCCAGATCCTTTGGATCCTTTCTGATCCTGTATCTGTCTTCAAGGAGCTCAAAGATTAAGAACACCGGAGTCCAAGATGTTTAGCATCCTCATAGAGATTGGGATGGGTGAGGTGATGGGTAATTCTCTTCATCCACATACTAAGAAACTAGCAGGGAGGAAAGTTTATCTGGAGTCATGAGACCGGGGTTAGAGCCAACGGCCCTCCCTGACACCTTCTTTTGCCTTGGCACAAAAAGATGGTGGCAGCCATGGGAGGGCACCACCCAGGCTTCCCTTCAGTGAAAATGTTTTGGAAGGAGTGGCTGTTAGCTGACAGCCCCCAGCTGCTGCATCTTCCCTTTGGGATCCACTGTAGCGTTCCTGCTGAGGCCACACGTTGCCCAGACTGTTCCCACCCAATGACTGAGCACGATGATGGTGGGAGGGGCAGCGCCGGGCCACTCTGCCTGGCGCAGGACTTACCTGATGGGCAGTCTTTGCATCAGGGTCTGAAGGCTCTCCCCTCCTACTCCTGCCCCTCCCCCCTTGTCCTTCACAGGCATCTCCCTCCCCCACCCCAAATCTCTTGAACTTCTAATTCCATATTGGTGTCTGCTACCAGGAGGGTCCAAACTGCCACAGGGACCAATACTCAGATTCTCAGGCTCTCCATCATTTTAGGTAGGACCTGTGTGTGTGTGTGTGTGTGTGGGCGTGCGCATAGGACCATGTACAGTTGAGGGTGAAGCTGGGAGCTTTTGGCCACCCTTTTGCTCCATAGGCGCCAGATGCTCTCCTGTGCCCCTCTAGGGCTGGGTGGCCAGCTGCCACACTCTGGCTGACTCGCTGCTTGTGACTTTTATTTATTGTCCCATTTGCTCCTGGGTATAGTCGGGCCCATCTCTGCCGGGGGCCCCTGCTGCCAAAAAGGCTGGCTCTACCCACCAGTTTGCTCGGCTGCTCTTGGAAAGTCATTCCCAAGGCCAGACCCATACTCTGACCCAGAACTCTTTCTGAATGGGCACTCTGAGCATGAGTCTGAAAGCCCAATGCCAACCCTGCCAATCTGTACATTGATATCCCCCAGACTGGCTTCTCCCCGAGGCCAAAGTGAGCCCGGGGGTGGGGTGGGGTGGGGCTGGGGAAGCCCTGCTCTGCTAGAGGAGACACAGACAGGAATCATAGGGAAAGGAGGGGAATCAAGGAGAAAGAGCAATTCATTGGAAAACAAAAGGTTTTTTTTTTTTTCCTAGAGTCTTTTTTTTTTTTTCCTAGAGTCTTTGCCTGCTCAAGGTAAGTGGAGGGTTGTTTTATTAAGGAGGGGGCAGAGGTCATTAGCTTGGAGAATGTGTCATATTTGACATAAGGAGGGTGGTAATTTGAGGCTGGCCTGGGAGATGTGATCCTCAGATACTATTTGCTGGGGAGAAAGGACAGGTTCTCAACTAGGAGGGGAGTGGCAGGGAGGGATGCGGCTCAAAGGTCCGATGTCCTGCTGGCTGTTCCAACACCACTTCTGTTCATTCCATGACCTTTGTAGAGAGGCTAAATCTGTGAACTGTCACTTCTTCCATCTTTGGTGGCTCTGAGGGCTCACAGGACTGAGTGGCTCTCAGGGGCCCAGGCTGTAGAGCCTCAGAAACAGCCAGTGCCACCCCTATAGGCTCTTTTTTTTTTTCTGGAGCCAATTTCATTTGGTGGCACCAGGCTGCAGCCCCATGGGGACAGTGCCTTTGATCAGAAGGGGGTAAGGAGTATCTCCAAACCCCCTGGGTTCCTGGGAAGCCAGTGTGAAGTGCACACCCCCTCTGAGTGGCCAGCAGGGCTGTCTGCTGCCAGGGGGCCCCTGGGCACTGTGGTTCTCCCCAGTTCTGCGGGGAGGAGAGCCAGGCTCTCTGGAGCAGAGGCTCCATGACAATGTGCTCATTCCGAGCTCTACCTCCATGCCTGCCCCAGACACTGGTTACGGATGGGACATTGCAAGGGGCTAGTGAGCCAAGCCTGTGGGGCACTGGGAGAGCTATCTTGGATTGGGTGAGCTAACTCCAAGTGCATCTTTGGGGTTCCCTGAGGATCAGGGGCCTGCTTGAGCAGTCTCTCCCACCTACCCCCCACTCTGCCACCACAGCTGCTCCCCTGAGGTTCTCCAGCCTAGTCTGGGCCTTGACTTGGGACCATGCCCTCAGCCTGGAACGCTCTTATCTCACTTCTACCCATCCTTTCGCTTTCCGCTGAAGCTCCAGGAAGTTTGGGCAACCCCAGAGTAAACATAGCCAAATGTTTTCTTTCTCTGGAGCCTTCGTGATGCTAATGTACGTTGTGAATCTTGGGTGCATGAGAGGGTGCCAATCTTTTCCAGAGTGTTTGGCCACAAAGGGCCTCTGCCTACCCCCATGTCTGTTAACCCTTTTCCAGAACTGGGTGGAGGGGGTTTAGGGAAATGCTTCTCTGAGAGAAGCTGCGGGTGGGGGGGGGGTGGAAGGTGGGGGGCGGCTTTCTCTCCTTGGTCCTGCAGCCCAGACACCCCTCTTTCTCCACAAGATGGGGAGGCAGTAGAGTCCTCATCCTGCGGCCTTGACTTCTGCCTGCCTGGCCACTGTGAGTGGGTTTACCCAGGGCCAGAGAAACCGGAGTAACCAGCCCAGTCCCTTTCTTGTCACACTGGCAGGGTCAGATCCCAGTTTTGGGGGGGCCCAAAATGTATGTATGAGTTTTGGGGGCTTCTTTTAAGAAAATCAGTCCAGAGATCCAAATTATAACTGCCAGGACCCTAACAGGGCCTTGGAAAAGGTCTGCGCCAGTGAAGGGTCTTGGCCCATAAGCTTTATCAGCACGAAGGTAAGATCTGCACCTGTGCAGAGGCTTACTTATGGGCATCTGTGTAGTTAAGACACCCCTATATGTGAAGCGTGGGTCAGCAGGATGGTTTTGGATGGCTCCTCTCTGGCTCTTTGGTATGGCTCTGCCAGGCCACGGCCTGTCTGCCTCCAGGCCCACAGCCAGCCTGCAGTTTCTTCTGCTGGGCCAGGCCTCACGCAGGTGAGAGTCCTTGGCATGTGCTTTTGGGACCTGCAGACTGGGGAGGACAGTACCGTATGTGGTGGGCAGATCTGTTTGCCCTCCTCCCCCAGATCTGCTTCTTGTGGATCCCAGGAGGCTGGCCCTCGGGGACTCGGGGACTCGATCACTCAGGTGGCCTTGGCTACTGGCTTCCGCTTGGGTCTGGGCAATGAGATGTGGCAACCGGCAATCTGGCTGGCAGGGGGAGTCAAGAACTGGGGGAATTTACCCCCCCCCCCACCGCCCGGCTGGGCTGCAGTTTGGTGGGGGCAGCGTGTGCTCATCTGTTCTGCTAAGAGCCCCCCCACTCTTGCTCCTTCAACCCAGGGCCTGGGAGCAGCTTGCCACTGTCGCTCGTCCTAGGGCACTTCCCGATCCCTTGTGGTTTCTGCAGTCTGCCCACACCTCTGTAAATAGTCCCTTTGCTAAACTCTTTCCAATTAACCCTCTTGTTGAGCGTGCCATCCGTTCCTGCTGAGGCTCTGACTCACACAGACCGCAGGAGTGGTGGTGCCCTGGGCAGTCCCCAAGTCATCTCACCAATCACAGGCAAGACATCTTGAGTTCCCCGCCGGGTCAGCTCGAACATGCAAATGTTAGGTGCCGATTACGTGGGGGTTAGCTTTCCACAGCAACCCAGAGCCTGACTGTGGACCCCGCCCCCCACTGCCCTTGCATTTAGCACTGAACTGGATGATCTTTACGGGGCTCCCCCTTCCCAAGAGTCCAGATGAGCTCTTGGGAGGAACAGGACCCCCTCCTTTCCCCAACTTTGTTTGTTTTTTTGAGGTGGGAGGACATTGTAATTTGGGGGAATGCGATAGAACTGCCCAAAGTACATGAAAATTGGCCACATAAATTATGAAGCTGAAGTGCCGGTTTCAGCAGTGTGCTGGTAAATGCTTAGCAACTGGCTGTCCCAACCGCCCCCCCTTCCCCAAAGCCCTGATTTGTAGCATCTGCTGATTTCCATGATGTAAATACTCACCAAGGCCAGTCTCATGCAACGGCTCCGACCGTGGAGCTGGGAAGAGGTGTGCAGTAGCACACAATTAAATAGCATTTCTCCCACGCGGATACGACAGTAACCTCAGAAACGGAGGCAATCGTGAACTGTAGCGAAGTCATTAGGAAAGCGTGAGTTTTGAGTATTTATTACCTTTGTTTTCAATGTGGTTGATTCAATTTTATGTTTTTAATTATTTAAATTTAAATGAAGTTGACATTATTTTAATTTAATTTGTATTAATGGGTGTCTTTAACAATTGGCTGGCTAAACTCAGTGAACGCTTAGTGACGGGCTCTCACAAAACCAGCTCTATCTGGCTCCAGCGCGCCATGGAAGGGTTCTATTTGCTCTGTGGCAACGGAAAGAAAAATTAGTTTTCATCAAGATAGAAAACAAAAACAAAGAAAGGTTACGAGTATTTCAATTGCGCCACCTTGTGGCACGACCTAACACTGCCTCACCCCCCATTATGGGAACTCCCCCATTTTGGTCGTGTTGTATCTGTATCTCGGATGGCCAAGTGTCCCCGTTTGCCCGGGACAAGTCCTGGTGTATGCCCATTGCCCTGGTTTAGCTCGCAATCGCATCCCTTTCCGTTGTCCAAACTGTCCTGCGCTTCAACAACCGATGACTCAGTGGCCCTACCCACACCCCACTAGACTAGAACTTCCCTGAGGGTAGGGACTGTCTCGTTTTGCCACTGTATCCCCCTGGCCGCGCAGGCGTGCAGCCGCTATCTGTTGGATGAGCAGTGAAAGCCAAGGCTACAGAAGAAGCGTTCCTGCCTCGTTGGTTACGTTGATAACGACTGGGATTTGGAAATCTTTTCGTTGCGCAGAGATTTTTATTGTAATGTGGTTGGCCCTGTAATCTCTGACCCCGCTGTCCTCCGCGCATAAAAAGCCAGGCGGATAGACGTCAGAGCCTAGTCTCCCGGGGGCGTGCGGCAGCCAGAGGGTGTTGGTCTGGCCATCTGGTGCAGGAACAGTCGAGCCGTGTGGGAGCCCAGCTGGCACGGGAATCCTTGGCTGTCCCCGGCAAACAGCATGGGGAGGAGAGCTGTGGGATCAATAGTAATTTCCTTCAGAAGAACGGCGACATAGCGCTGTTGGCAGTGGCGTTGGGCTTTCCCTGGCACGGAGGTCTCTAAATGCACTTGGCCCTCTTAGCTAGGAACTGGACTTGCAGCGGAACACTGGACAGGGAAGGGAACAAGGACAGGACTTTCTTGGCCTGAGCCCAAGAGAGGTTGCCAGGTTGGCTGTAGAAGCAAGCTTTCTCTGTGCCTGCCTGTCATCGGCATAAGCCACGTAGACACTTTGAGGCACTGACAGAGTGGAAATCGTGGAAGCTGGAACATTCCCATGGGCCTGCCGGCACCTCTCGTGCAACATCCATCTACTCAGCACTTAGGGAGGGACTTCTGTGTGCCAGGAACAGTGCTCTGGACTCAGGGGGTAGAGGTGATCCCTGCTTCGCACCGTCTGGAGATGGAGGATTAGGTGTTATCTGACATTTCTGAAGCAGAGCCATTAGTACTGAAGAGTGGGAGTCCCAGGTGCTCTGGTAGTGGTTAGGAGTCTGGCAAGGATGGATCAGGCTGGGGCTGCCAATTGAAGCGTGAGCAGGAGTTTTGTTGGAGGGGGTAGTGGGTGCTGTAGTGTGCCACCCAGATCCCCCCCTTTAGGAGCGGGGGATGGCTGCCCACTCAAGGGTTGCCCTTAGCTCATGGGTGCTGAGCTGCCTTACTCAGGGTAACACCCCCCTCCCTGGGGGCCAACTTGTATTCAATGGCTGGTCTGTTGGGGGGCAGATGCAAGGGTTTACCCTCTTGCCTCAATCTGGGACATCTTTGAAAGGCCATCCTAGCTCCAGAACTTTCCATGGAGTTGGTTGAGCTTCTGTTGCAGCTGCATGGTAGTTCAACTTCTCTGCTCCGTCCTGCTGCCCTCACCTCCTCGCAGGAGCTGTTCCCTCCAGTCAAGCTGCTGTACACTGGTCTCTATCTCGGGGCCCATGTCCCAGGCAACCCAACAGACGCCAGGGAGGGAGGGAGGGGCGGTCCTTGTCAGGGAGAGAATCCGGGAGCTGATCACATGGGGGATGGGCAGGCAGGCAGGTGTTACCTGCGGGGACGCTGAAGAGTCTGCATTTCCTCCTGTGCCTGGGAACCAGGTCTGTGATATGGACCCAGTGATAGGCTGGGAGCAGAGAGGGGCCACTTCCTACCAGGAAGTTCAGAGGAGGGAGAAGGTGGCTACATCCAGTGTAAGGAAAACTGAGAAGGGGCCCAGTGGACACCGAAGGTATTGGGAAAGTCTGCAGTCCAGATAGTCTGAAGCCAAAGAAGAATCCTGGAAAGCAGATTCTTGGTCCATCATTTGTGATGATCAGCGAGGATTCAGGGCGTAAAGGTCTCATGTTGCTGTGGTTCTGACCGAGGCATGGCCTAGGAGTGGTACTTTTAGCTCTGCCTGGTCAGACTTC
This sequence comes from Canis lupus baileyi, assembly GCF_048164855.1. Lineage (NCBI taxonomy): Eukaryota > Metazoa > Chordata > Mammalia > Carnivora > Canidae > Canis > Canis lupus. Next base: position 90,647,039 of record NC_132876.1, read on the forward strand.
TGGCTCTCTCTCTCTCTCTCTCTTTCTTTTTAAGATTTTATTTATTTTTTTGAGAGAGAGCAGAGTGAGAGCGAGAGAAAGAGAGAGCCCGAGCAGGGGGGGAGGGGCAGAGGGAGAGGGAGAAGCAGGGTTCCCACTCAGCGGGAAGCCCAATGCGGGGCTCTATTCCCGGACCCTGAGACCGTGACCTGAGCCAAAGGCAGACACTTAACAGTCTGAGCCACCCAGATGCCCCAGACTTTTGGCACTTCTTTAATAGAATTTATAGGTTCCTGCACTGGGCCACATGTCCCCCTCCCAGCCTCCTAACTTCTTGACGTTGCTGCTGTGCCCAGTTTGAGCTGGACAAGTGAGGAAAAGCAGAGCTGTGCCACCAGGTAGGCATGGGATCAGATCCCTCACACTGTTGTGGTAGCAGAACTAAGGGCAGAGTCAGTCCTTAACCCCGTGGAGTCTGTAAGATGGGGCTCTTGAGGTAATGCACATAGACGCTTAGCACAGGGCCCGGCCCCATAGGAAGCACTGGGTAGATGGCTTCATTTTCAAGCCATTTTTGCTTCATTGGCTCTAATGTGCGCTTCTCCATCAGAAATGCTTGACGAGTATCCATTTGGTGTGTGTGTGGCAGAGGGCAGGGGGCCGGCAGTGGTGGTGGTCGTGCTGGGGGCAGGATACATAGACAAAGGGACCCTTCGCTCGAGTTCTTGAGCGATTCAGCCTCTCCTAAAGTTATCCCACGCGTGCGGCAACCTAACCCAGGAAGCGAGCTTGTCTTCATTGCCCCCATTTGCCAGAGGGGACAGCTGAGGTGTGGAGCAAAATTGACTTGGCCAGGTGACCAGGGGCAGCTGTAATTTCTGGAAGCTTCCCCTGGCTGCTCCTGCAGCTGGTTCTCCTGGTCTCCCCAAGAGATGTGGAAGAAGACTGCAGCTTTGGGGTGTGGGCTGGGCTGCCTCCTGGAGCCCTGAGCGGCCCAGGGACTGCTTCTGTTTGTCCCTAGACTCGCCAGAAGGGCACCTCCTTCCTCCCCACTGATGTCAGCCGATGACGTCTGGGCCCCATTCAGGCCATGCTGTCATTTGTCCCATGCTCATTCAGCTGATTAAAAGTCATCAATTGTTTTTTAAGCCACCAGCAGGCGAGCCACCAGGCGCCATTTGTTATTGCTTGGCCATGCTGTGAGATGCTGTTTAAACTCACTGAGCAAAGCTTTCGGAAAGCAGAGGCCAAAAGCGTTTTTTTTGGAAGAAAGAAAATAGGAGAGAAATGAGCGGGCCTACGTCTCTGCCGGAAGGAACGATCAGGACTGGCAGCCGAGGGGCTGGGTGCCCCTGTTAGCAACTCCCATGTGGTTCTTTACAAGGCCTTGCTCTGGGGACCTGAGCCCCGGGGAGCCCCCTTCATCTCCCTCCCTGGCCATGTGATCACCGCCAAGGCCAATAAAGGGTTCGCATGGGGACTTTTTACCTAGTCTCCCCAACTCTGAGTTTTGCCCTTGCTATTTGGCAGGTTTTATGTCCCTCAACCACCACTCCACGCCACCCTTGCTCAAACGCCTTCAGTGGCTGCCCATGGCTCAGGAGATGAGGAAGGAAGCTGTGGCCTGGCATCGAGGGCTTGCATCCTCTGTGAGGTGACCCGGGGCCCCTTCTGATCTTCTCGGCTAAGCTGCACCTTTAGGTCGCCCTTAGACATGTCCCTTGTTTCATTGCCTTTGTTCATGTTGCTTCTACAGGAGATAATGCACCACTTCCCCACCCCTCCTTGCTCGGCACCGAGGATCTTTCAAGGCTTCTTTTGGGTGGCCATCTCAGTCCTGGTGTCTTTACTAAGGCCACAAGTCCACGTCCTCTCCTCCCCGTCCCCTTCAACCACATGGGCAGCAGATGCTACTAATGCCTCACCCACACCCCCTTGTATTCCTTGTTTCTGTGCATGCAGCTGCCAACACCTGCGTCCCCATGCCCGGGGGCTGTCTCTGGCCACCCAACAGGCTAGAAGTGCCAGGGGACTAATTCTCCCTGGGAGCAGCCCTCAACTGATGACTGCTGGAAGCTGGTGGATGAACACCCTGGCTCCCTCACCCTATGGTAGAACATTCTGGAATTATTGTTCTGTGCAGGCTCTCAGAAGTTCCCCAGCTGGACTGAGTCTCATTAGCCCACAGCGGTCAGCTGCTTATTGGCTGCCTTCCCTTCCCTGCCCCCTCCCAGATAAACCACCTACACTTACATCCTTGTCCCAGCGACAGCTTCTGGGGGAAGCCCACCTTACAGGACAATGCTGCTTTGTTTGTTCTGGTCCTTTGTCCTGGTTTGGTCTATCCTGGTCCTGCTGAACCAGCCTTAGACCCCCTGCAGATCCCAACATGGTGCCTGGCCCACAGTAGTATCCCATAGTAGGTAACCATCTGTATTAGAAAGTCCTCTAAATGAAGTAAACAGACCTCATTTTTCTATGGATTTTTCTCTCTGCCTGCACAGACCGGGGCATTCCCGCCTCTGGGCTTTGACTCTGCTGCCCGCTCCCACCCCCCTAACCTGGCCATCGTCTCCTTCTGTGGAAATCTTCTACTTTAGCCAAGATTCCCTCTAACTGTCCCCCGAGCTTCAAGTTGGCCTACCCTGAAAGCTTCCTTCTGTGGATTGCTATTGAATTTTAATAGTGCCACTCAGCTTTGCCCTTGCCCCTTACTTTGTCCCATGTGTTAATTTTCTCTCTCCTTTGAGCTCTCTCATTCTCAAGGGAAAGGCCCACAGATCCCAAGGGCTCCCTGAGTTCTTCATCCCTTCTCCGTCTGGGAGTTTTCAGAAGGTCTGACCCCACGTGAGTCAGGGGAAGTTCAGTGTCATTGGCAGAAACATCTGTTTTTCCAGCCAGAGCTCAGAATTTTCCTGTGTAAGAAACTTGTAAGTAAACTCAAGGCCAAGGCCAAGCTTGTTGTTGCCGGGGCCATGGGGGGTGGGGTGCACAGAGAAAGGGAAGGAGGAAGGGGTTGAGTGACCCAGCGGCCATGACCGGCCTTGGTTGCATCAGCTCTGCAGCCCATTTCTTGGACTTGAGAGAGATGCCGTGAATCCTCTGGTGGGGGTGGGGTGCTGGGGTGTCTCTTACCCGGCTGAACGCAGCTCCCCTTTGGCAGTCCTGCCAGAGCTGGGCCTATCAGGCAACATAGGAAGCCAACAAACAGGGGAGAAGGCCTCACATGGGCAGTGATTCCACACTGCTCCCCCAAGGGCCACCCTCCTCATTTCCAACCCTCCCTATGAGATGGAGGACATGGATCTTGTTCAGGTGCCAAGGACCTTGGCGTTTTATCTTTAGGCCAAGGTCAAAGGGGCACAGTCAAACTCTCTGGGCCTGGAGTTGCCCCGAGCAGCTGGAAGGGGCATTCTTTCCCGTAGAGATGGGGTTTTCACGTCCACCTTGCTCCCAACAGAAGCTAGGCTGGCCTCAAGCTACACCGTGGCAAAACCAACTCTGTGCGGGAGGCTGTCTCACATTTACGCCGGTTTTTCCAGACCACAAACTGGGACGTGGGGACGGATGAATACGGGGGGGCGGGGGGTTTATTACCAGACCACAGGATGGGCTATCTGAGGCGGGCGGTGTGTCCTTGTCGTGGGCGCTAGGCCCCTCGGATAAGGGCCCCGGGGTGTCCCTCAGGCTCCGGGCATGTGTTTCCCTGCAGCGGCCTGGACTCCGAGAGGCCTGCAGGACAGGAAAGGCCTTGCTTCCTTAGTGTGGAGCTGCTGTTACCCTGGAAACGGCCCCTCTGGCCTACAGGGCCTAATAACATTCCTCAAAGTTTTCAGGGGTTGTGAGTTTTGGAATGATTACATAAATGTAGCTTTGTGGGGGCAGAGCTCTGCGGGGGTAATACCCTGCCTCTGGAGCTGGGCCCGTGAAGAAAAAACGCAGCCAAACAAAGGAGAAAATGCAAGCCCTCCATTTAGAAAGACTCCGGCGTTGCAGAACTGCAGGATGGGGGAACTTTCTGGCATCTTCGATGACAGCGGCCCTAGCAGAGCGGCCGGCGGCGGGGCTGGGGTGGGGTGGGCTGGTGGTGGTGGGACAGATTCAGGTATTCTAGAATGCCCTTGGCCACATACGAGGAGGGCTCTTCATGCTCCAAAAGTTTGCTGCCTGGGTGGCTGCAGCTCTGTGGTTGTGTAGAAAAGCAGAAGTTGTCACGTTGGAGAAATATTCAGGGATGAACTGACCACATGAAGTTTGTCCCTACCCGGACATGGCTCGTTGGCTGACGAGCTGCGCGGCCTCCCTGCCTCCGGACCTCAAGACGGGCACAGGGCAGGGCAACTGCAGAGTGAAGCTGGGAGCTGCCGGATTTCCTCACGTCTGCGGAACTGATGAGGGCCTGGCCGAGTTAGCCGCGGTCTCCTGCCTGAGAGGCGGCCCCTGAGCAGGAGGCATGATGGGAGTTTCTAAAACAGGGCCCTTTGAAGAACAAAGAGTCAGGAGGGACCCTTGGGATAACTGATGAAGGCCTTGAATCTTTTTGCTAAAATGACCCTCTTGAAGATGGTGTGTGGAAGTCAAGGGTGAATAGGAGGCCGTTGGGCCTCTAGACTGGTTTTGGTGGGGGGGAGGGGCGGGGGGAGGGGGAAGCTTTGAACTTCCAACCAAACTTGTTAGCACTTTGTTGCTGCTGAGAATTGGTGCACAGTTGCGTTTGGAAGCTCCGTGTTGTTCCAGATAAAACAACTTACTTTTATGATTCGAGGGTCATTTTCGAGATCAAGTGCCAGTTCAAAAATTTTTTTCTCACTATTTACTCCGGAACGTTCATCTCTATTTGAAGTGGTTTCACTCTGAGTGGACTTTCCCTGGGTTGGCTGACCTGAGGTGGCAAGGTCTCTGGCATTTCTGGGAGCTGAGGGGCCCCGGGGGCTTTGTTTTTCCAGAAGGCTCTGGAGGGGTGATGGAGGGCTGTGGGCTGCCTCTGCCCCGACCCAGGATGAGGGGAGACTTTTAGGGTCTGATGCTCAGAAACAGGGTGTGGAAGCCCAGTCAACTGCCTGGCTCAACTTACTTGGCATCACCAGCAAGGTATCAGAAAGGCTCCTCAAATGTCGCCTGATATGCCCCGCTCACCAGTGCCTCCTCTTCTCATCCCCCCACCTGTCATCTCAGTAAGCAGCTACCCCTTCCTCCCAAACCCTGGGAGTCCCCTGTCTCCTCTTTCTTTTCCTGCTCCGCGTCTGCTTGCTTAGTAAACCTTTTTGGCCTTCCCGTCAAAACACCCCCAGACTGTTTTCATGGGTGGCTGCCAACAGGCTGGGCCCCGCCCTGATTCTCTGCTGTGACTCCTTGCTGTGTCACCCCTGCCCCCTGCAGTCAAGTTTCAGTGACAAAGCCAGCATGCCCCTGTCAGGTCACATCACTCTGCTGCTCAAAGCTGTCCAAAGTTTCCCAGCTCACTCAGAGTGAAAGCAACACTAATGGCAACTCTATTGTCCCTTAGTGGTGTCAACCTGCTTGACCCCCCTCCTCTCACTCTTCTTGGATTCCTCTGCTCCCACCACACATCCCAGAGCGGTAGGCCCAGCCAGGTCTGCTCTGGCCTCAGGGCCCTTGCACTTCCTTTTCCCTCTGCCCGGAATGCTCTCCCCACCCCAGTTAATACAAGCTGACCTCTCCCTCCCTTCAGGTCTTTATGCAGACGTCAGCTTCAGAGTGAGAGTTTCCTCTCCACAAAGGCCCCATGCAGACCCTATTCCTCCCTCCCTGTTTCTTGTACCCCATGGCACTGCTACCCTGGGACCCACCATATAGTTGACTTGGTTATCTTATTTCTGGCCTTTCTTACTAGATAGAATGACAGCCTCTGCGAGGGCAGAGATTTAAAAAAATATCTGTGTTGTTTCTCATGGTATTTTTAGCTTCTAGTTCAGTGCCTGGCACATGGTGGGCTGCCCGTGTTTGTCGGATACATGGATGTGTGGGACTGGGGGCAAATGCGGGGCTCAGGCCTGGGTAATAAAGCAGGGTGAGAGAGGAGGGGGGAAGAAGAAGGGTTCTCTCCCTACGCCCTGGTCCCTGACCCCGTCCCCTCCTGCGCCTGTTCTGCCTCTGCCCAAAGCCCTGTCTTGCCCTGGCTGCCCAGGAAGTCCTGTGAACAGTGGTGTCAGGAAGGCCACCTCCCTCCCCGCCAGGGCTGGAGGGCCCCTGAGCAGAGCAGAGCAGAGCAGAGCAGAGCAGAGCAGAGCAGAGGCCTTCTCGGGGTTTCAGGAAATAACCGGGGGAACTTTGGCTAGCACCCAGCTGCGGGGGGGTTGGGGGGGCGGTGATGACAACAGCATTTTGCTATTGCTGCTGAGGCGATTTTGCTTCTGCACCCTGGCAGGTAAGGCTAGAAGTAAGTGGACCCTTTTATATCCACCGCAGGCCCTAGGCTAGGTGCTCTGGCCCTCACAGGTGGTTCTGCTGGGCTTTCATTGAGTGAAAGGGAAAAAGACACAGCAGCAGGTGTCTAACCCTGGCCAATACTAGTGAAAGCAGGATGGGCGGTGAGACCTCAGGGAGTTCCTAGAACGTGCTTCCCATCTCCCAGAGCCCTCCCCACTGCCCTGCAAGTTTCTTCTTTCAGAGAGCCTTCTTGCCTCAGAAGTGGGTGGAGGAGGAAAGTTGCCTCACTGCCAGCCTGGTCCACAGACCTGGCCCTGCTCTCCAGTCATGGGGGAGCCTTAAAAAAAGAAATGCCCCTGCCTGGGCCTCACCTCACTCAAATTAACTCCTAGTCTCTGAGGAAGGGACCCAGGCAGCTGCCTTTAAAAAAGCCCCCAGGTGATCCTGCTGTGCAAGCGCATCTGAGGCTCATCTGAGGCTGGCAGTGGAACCGGTGGAAGAGTTGGACACATGTGTCCTTGGAACTTGACCTACTGACCTTTGCATTGGACTCCCTCCCCTTGGCCTGTTCACATCTTGCCAGCTTTCCAGACTCAACCTCCAGCTCTTTCATTTGCAAAAAGCCTCTGGACTCGGGGTCGATCTCACTGAGCACTTGCTCATCTGCTTGTGGTTTCTCTGTTGCTGTGTCTGTCTCTCTGTCTCTCTGACTCTGTCTCTCTCTTTCTCACCCATGCACACGCAGCATCTTGGTTTTGAAAGTGGGTGTTTGGTAATTAATCACTCTTTCCTGCGCCTGATCTGACCTTGCATTGTTATTTATCTTCCCTGGTATTTACTGCCTGCTGCCTGGACTGGAACCCGGGTTATAGACTTATAGACTCGGCTCAACGCAACAAAGACTTTCCGACAGCAAGCCCCCCCCCCCCCCCCCGCCCCCGCCCCGCCCTGCTTTGGAATGAAAGGGGTTGAGAGGGTGAGAGGGGAGGAAGACATTCCTGGTCTTCCCAGGTCGGCTGGGCTGGAGGAGGACAGAGCTGCCTGTAGATCATTTGAATGCCAGGCAGGCAGCAATAAGAGTTCTCTGAAGGGGAGCCGGTCAGGAAGGAAGTCATGCATTTGAGACCTGTCGCTGGCCCTCCAGGTTTGGGAAGGGAGGGGCCCAGTTGCATTTGGGAAGCACAGGGGCTCCTCAGGTGTTTCCAGGCTCCTAGTACAGGGTAGGCCTGCATGAAACAGGAGTTGCTTGGTTGAAGACAGCCCAGGAGGCGGTCATAGAACTTCTGGGGGCCAACATGCAGCCAGAGACTGTGAAGGGTACCTAGGAATGACCTCCTTTCTTCTACAGACGAGTGCACCAGGGCCGGGGAGGGGGGGTGGTGAGCTCTGGAAGGCCACCTGGTGAGGTCCTGATACAGCTGCCCCCTCTCCTGTTGGGACCTCTGGCTTCTTCCTGGAAGGCAGGATTATTAAACTGATAGACGCCAGGGAGTCCGTGAACTTGGATGGGGAAAAAAATGGCTTCTTTCTTTCCAGTAACTTCTAACTATTATTTCCTTTAATGGATGTAAGCAAGAAACCACAGGGATACTGGCAATGGCCGTAACTTTGTCGCCAACAGAAATCACCGAGATCTTCATGTCACATTGCAATGATTGCAGATAGTTCCCAATATCATTTACAGTCATCATTAGTTTGAAATAATTGCAGTGAGCTTACCTTGTTATTGAATGCATTAAATGAGCACCCATATGACTACGTCGCCAAACATTTTGATGTTTATTTCAATATAATTGGTTTGCTTTGCAATTCTGTGGTATTTCATTATATGCTTTATTTATTTATTTATTTATTTATTTATTTATTTATTTATAAGCAGGGAGGGGCAGAGGGAGAGGGAGAGAGATAATCTTAAGCAGGCTCCACACTCAGCGTGGAGCCTGACGCAGGGCTCAATCTCACAACCCTGAGAATGTGACCTGATCGTTTAACCAACTGAGCCACCCAAGTACCCCTCATTATATGCATTTAAAGCGTTATTCTGAGAACGGGTCCATAGGCTTCATCAGCCTATGGATGCCAAAGGCGTCCATGGCACCAAAAAGATTAAGAGCCCGTCTTAGGGACTGCTCTCCATGAGACACACAAGACATCTCCTGCTGTGGACTCAGTTTGATGGGAGGGTCAGTGCTTGGCCTTGCTGACAGCAGGGCTAGGGTCCCTTCTCAGTTGTTACTTAAGTTCTCTGATTTTCAGTTTCTTTGTCCATGAAACAGGGATAATAATTGTCCCCACGTTTTAGGGCTGTTCTGAGGTGAGAACACTTGTATGATGTTGGCTGTGTCTTGGCCCAGGGTCTGCATTTGATGCATGCTAGTGGTAGTGGTCAGATCTCAGTGTGCCCTCAGGGTCTTGGGTTGGCCAGAACCTTTTTTTTATCTTGGCCAATTTGAGAAGAAGATTCAAAAAAAAAAAAAACTTTTGCTTATTTGTCATTTTTTTTTCCCAAACCTCAGTTCCCAGGTATCAGAAATTATTGCCTGAGGCTAAAAGGCCTAATATATATATGTATGTGTGTGTGTGTGTATAAACTCAAAGCTTAACTTCTATATCACAAAGCACGCTAACCTTAAGTGTGCAACTCAATATATTTTTTACATATGCATAGATAGGTGTAATCATCACCCAGATCAAGATATAAAACATTCCCAGCATTTCGGAAGGTTCCTGTTTGCCCATTCTCAGTCAACACTGCCCTACATCTTTAACTTCTATCCTGAGTTCTATCACCATCGATGAGTTTTACCTGTTCTGAAACTTTACGTGCATTGAACCAGAACGGAGGTACTCTTCCACGCCTGGCTTTTTGCCTTCTGAACGTCTGTGAGGTCTGTCTGTGTTGTGGCATGGATCGGTAGCTCTATTTTTTCCCACTGCTAGGTAGGATTCCATTGTGAAAATACACCACAACTTACTTATCCATTCTCCTGTGGATAGCAATTTAGGTTGTTTCCAGTTTGGGGCTCTTTTGAATAAAGTTGCCACAAATGTTCGTATGTGTGTCTTTGTGTGGGCATACGAACTCATTTCTCCTGGGTATTTCTAGGAGTGGAATTCCTGGCTCGGAATATTTGCGTGTGCTTACTTTTAGCTCCAATTTACTTTCTGAGAGATGTATTCTATAAGAATTGGGCTTAGGTAGTGTAGTAGGTGGGACAGCTGCCCTGTGAACAGAGGTTTCCCCACACTTGTCTTCCCACCCAACAGTTTTCCAGACACAAGGCAGCAAGAATTTCAGTACTAAAGTTTTATTTATTTAAAAAAGTTTTTTTTTGCAGTACCAAAGTTTTTAAAAGGGTTGACATTACTGTTATTGACAACCAGGGTGTGTTTGCCAAGCGTGGCTCCCTAGTTTAGTCTGAGGAAGGGGCTGAGGTACAGAAGTGGATGAGGGGGAATCAGAAGATAGATAAACACAGGAAAGAACTTACCAAGGGAGTTCAGAAGCCAGGGGTGGGCTGCTGATGTGCTCTTGGGGTAGATTAGATTGAGCCCAAGTGACCTGCTGTCTCCAGTCTCCAGAGGAGAGAGAGGCTCCTGCTCTCTGCTCCCTCCTCAGGCAACCCTGCTGGCCAGCAAATCCCTCAAGTGACCACCTAGGGCTGATCAACCTGGCCTCCGTCTCCTCTTATGCATTTTTAATTAAGCAGGTGGCATGTCACAGCTCAGTCGCCTTTTACTACCAGGCTCCTGTCTCTCGGTCTTAACAAAATAGCTTCTTCACAGGAGGGAGATTTTCTGTAAACCCCATCTCTGGGGCCTCCAATTAAGTCACAGCTTTGCACCGAGCACCCTCCTAATCATGGTGAACCCCAGGTGGTTCATGTCAGGCAGGTTTTTTTCTAACACTGTGGATCTCAAAGTGTGGTTCCTGGACCAGCAGCAGGGAACCTGTTAGAAATGCCAATTCCTGGGCCCTGCCCCAGACCTCGGAGTCAGAAGCTCCTGGGATGGGTCCCCGGAATGCCTGTTTTAAACAAACCTTCTGGGAGATTGTGCTGACCCCTGAGGTTTGAGAACCACTGGTCCACCCGGTTTATAACCTTAGCTGCATGCTGGAATCACCTGGAGATTTAAGAATATGCTTTCTGGTCTACCTCTAGGGATGCTGATGTAATTGGTCTGGGATGTAGTCTGGGTTTATGCATTTTTAAGCTTCCCCGGGTGATTCCAACCTGCCGCCAACATGGAAAACCTTGCATCTAGGAGAAAGTTCTTTTGTTCTATTATCTCCCTCTGCTTCCTGGGGCCCTGGCTTAATGCCTTGAAGATTCTGCTGTGTTTGGGCTGGGGCCAGCTCCTACCTGCACACAGAGCAGATTGTGTGAATCTACTTTGGGTTTTGCCTTCAGTGAAGTCACATTGGCGGCTTGAAATCATGTATGGTCAGAGCGTTTACACCACAGAAATGGGCAAATGCTTCATACAGATCGAGGCTATCAGGCCCAGAGAACCTTTGTTGATTGTTAGCAGCTTACTGTTGGGCAGGTACCCTGCTTGGGGCACCCAGCCCTGGCTCTGGATGGGGAAGGAAGGTCAGGGCTCTGGTTGAGAAGACTCACTTGCCCAGGCCAGAGGGCCCAATGCAAATGATAGAAGTCATGGTGGGGGGTGTCGGTGGTGGTGCAATCTAGAATCTTTATTACCCCTCAGGGTCAAACTATGGGTAAAACATGGTGACGGGGCTAGCTACAGAATTTGGGGGATGCAGGGCAAAATGAAAACTCAGAACTTTTTGTTCAAAAAGCAAGAAAAAAGTCTCATTAAAAAGGTACTAAAATATTGGGGCGCCTGGCTGGTTCAGTTGGAAGAGCACAGGACTCTTGATCTTGGGGTTGTGAGTTCGAGCCCCATGTTGGGTATAGAGATTACTTAAAAATAAAATCCTTTTTTTTTTTTTTTTTTGTAAAAAACGGTCCTAAAATATAAAACTTTCCTCTTTCTTCTGCAGTCATGTTGTTTGCTACTCAATATCCTGTTGCCTTGGGTACAGGGATGCTCCTGGGGTGTGGGTAGACCCTCAGAAATGCCTAGGGGGCCCACTTCAGGATTCTGCACTCTAGGGATACCAGCTGCCAGGTTCCCAGCCAGACCTAGGTGCTGGGACCTTGTTGCAGGCAAGGGAAGCCAGTGTCCCCTTCCCACGGGAATACTAAAGGGATTTCCACCTTCCTGCCAGGATACACTAGGCACCTGGGTGACGGTGGGTGAAGGGCTTGCCCTGGCCTAGTTGGCCTGCGGGATGTCCTGTGTTGCTCTCAGCCTGGGAACGCCCATCTCACCCTGACCCTCCCACAGAGGGTGTCAAGTAGCAGTGGCCTGGTGGTGGGCACGAGGTCGGACTGTGTGTGAGCTGAGGCTCCAAGCCCTCAACTCATGCTCTGGTTCTGTTAGACTTCACTTAACACAACTCGAATCTAAAGACAGAGTTATTGGGACTTTTAAGATGGCTGCCAAGAGCATGATAGCCCGAACACCAGAACCTTCTGAGCCTGGGGCCCCAAGTGACCACACTGGCCGCATGCCCTCGGAGCCTGTTCTGTGTGGTGATATGACCAATGTTCGACAGGTTGAATTTTGCAATGCAAGCCTTGCTCCTCAAGGGGTTGCCTATTCTTCCTTAGGTCTGTCCTCCAACAAGAGTGCCAACCCCGCCAGCTGGACACCCATCATGGGCGACAAGGGGTCCAAGAGCACAGATGCAACTCCCGCCTAGACAAGAAGAGGACACGATGTAGCCACTATTGATTTTCCTATAGACAGTGAACTTTTCATTAAAACAATCACATAAATGATTTAAGTAACCCCCACCTAGCAGTCTCTGGTAGTGCATCCCCGAGAGGGACAGCATCAAGCAAGGCCTTGCAAAAGGACTCAGAGCTTGTGGAACATGACTTGAGGGGGTTGGGGTCACTACCTAACTTAATAAATCCTTTTTTTTCCCTCTAGGGCACTGGAATCACACATGGTCCTGTCCCTTCTGTCTCTGCAACTGCTTTCACTACAGCCTGGGCAACAGGAGCCACTATATTTAAAATGAGGCCATCTTGAGGCTGCCTGGGTGGCTCAGTCAGTGAAGTGTCTGCCTTCCGCTCAGGTTATGATCCTGGGGCCCTGGGATCAAGCCCAGCATCATCATCATCATCATCATCATCATCATCATCGGCATCGGCATCATCAACATCATCTGCATCATTGGCATCGGGCTCCCTGCTCAGTGGGGAGTCTGCTTCTCCCCTCCCTCTGCCCTTCCCCCCTGGGCTCATGTGCTCTCTCAAATAAATAAATACAATCTTTAAAAAATTAAATAAAATGAGACCATCTCATACCCTTGTCACCCTTGTTTTAAAGGGCAACAGCTGCACTCTGCTTGCTGCAGTCTCCACTCCCTTTTTTCTCCTTTGGTCAGAAGGGGTGGGGGGAGGGTAGGGTAAGGGACCATTGGCAAAATGCTACCCTTCTCCAAAACGTTGCAAGCTCACCCCCCATGAAAGCCGCTGTCCAGACAGCAGAAGGATTTCCTTAGGAACTATGCTCTTAACTTCCCTCAGTGACACACTCCTCACTGTTGTGCCAGCTTGGAGAGAAAAGTGATTTTTGCATCGAGTAGCTGATTATTGTCATGAAGTAGCCAACGCTCTTAAAACAGCTTAAGACCTGCTTTGGGCCTTTGGGATTTTTAAAGGGATTTTTACCACTTGTCCTTTAAACATTTAAAATGGCAGTATCTTTGAATGAAACAGGATGCTTTGCCTTTTTTTTTTTTTAAGCAAGAGGTTATGCAGTGATTCCCTGTGCCTGCGTGCTTCCTTTTTTTTTTTTTTTTTTTTGGAGATCCTGGTGTGAAAAAAAAAAAGGCATTTACTTCTGCTGAGGAGGAGGAGGAGGAGGACAAGGAGGAGGGTGGGGGCCTGACTATTGACAGCAGAGAGGCTAGCCATCTCTGCCTTTTGTCTGTAAGCTGTCTTGGGTGGAGGGCTACTGCACGTGAGGTTAATTGCCCAGTCGTAACTCTGGTCGTTAAAATTCAAGAGGTGTGCGCTGTAAGACACTTGAGGTAGATGAACTGTCCTGTAACTTTTTATATATGGCACCCCCCCCCCCATTTGGGTTCCCACACCGCCGTTGGCTTAAGCCAATTAGAAAAAAAGAGAGAGAGAGAAAAAACTGCCGCCTTTCCTCTGCCACTCTGGGAAGCTCCAGAGAGGTCCAGTCCACTCTCCTGTGAACTCGTGTTTCCAACCACAAAGGGTTTGTGTTTCCAGTTAAAAAATAAGTCTGCCCAGAGCCTAAAATTAACATAACACTGGGTGTCAACTATACCTCAATAAAATATAAATAAATCCTCCTCCTTTCTTTATATTCGAGGGTCTGATTTAAATTAAGATCTATTTTTTATTGTCAGTTTTTTTCTCTTTTTCCCAGTGCCTTTCTTTTCTTTTTAAAGTGATCTCGACATCCAATGTGGGGCTCGAACTCACAGCCCTGAGATCAAGAGTCACAGGCTCCACTGACTAAGCCTGCCAGATGCCCCTCCCAGTGCCTTTCATGCTCCTTCTTGAAGGGCGGTTCTTTTTGAAAATTGTCTTTTTTTGGTTCAGTAATTCACAGTGGTTGGGCATGAGGACTTTTCTCCAACTAAATATAAAATAAAAGCTCCCCATTCACACACACACACACAAAAAGACCCAGAAGATTGTCCCTTCTGGTCAAGATTCTTTGAACTGGTCAGCAAATGGCCTCCTCCTTATTGGCTTTGTCACCTGGAGTCCTCCATTTCTGCCATGTTGCCATCTTGTGAATGTTCGAGATCAAAATGGTGAATGATGGAACCTAATCTGCCAGGGCCACAGAGGCACAGCCTTGGAGATGGTCTCCCTTCTGTGGGGAAGCTCTAATTTCACTGGCTGTGTTCCTTCCTTCATTCAGAGCTACAGTCCACACGGATCAGATTCTTTTCATTGAGAAAGAAGCCAGCAGAGCCTGTGGGTGAAGTAGGAAGGAAGCCAATTAACAGGCTAATGTTGGATCAGAATAGGGAGTCTGCTTTTATTAGAGCAAACTGGCACCTCGAATCCTTCCCTCACCTCCATGCTGTCTCCCTACTTTCCCTGCCATACATTGGATAAGATTTGTTAGCGGAGGTGGGCTGGATTGGTTTGAGCCAACTTGCGAGAGCCAATTGTACACATCCCTTCCCAATTCTGAGTTTTCAGAGGTCTAGGCAGTACATTTCCTACCCGCCTCCCCCTTGCCCATCTCACCCTTTGGAACTCAACTTTTTAACCATTCCATACCCCTGTGGGTAAGCTGTTTCATCTTGACCAATGTGGCAGCGTAGTGGTTGAAGGCCAAGGTAGATAAGTCAGACGAATCTTGGCTTACGGTTTGACTTTGTGCCGATTACTCAACCCCTTTAAAACTGGGATTGACCATCTGTAAATGAGAATGACAAGCCAGCCCCCCAAGCAGAGTGCCACTGCGGGGATCACATGAGAAAAGACAGTGCTTGGAATTTAATAAATGTTTAGTTAGCTATTCTTATTATCAGTAATGACTTCCAGCACTGGTTTTCATAAACAACTTCCATCTAATTATTGGCAGAAAGAACTCTAGTTTAATTGTCCCGGGTCCAAAGTCACTATTTGTGGTAGGGATTCCCCAGCTTGTACCTGGTGCTTGGCTTATAACCTCGGGCGCTAATCACCTGGGTCACCTTGGAGCACATTTGGCACCAGTTGAACTTGGAGGATTCATTAGGAAGCCATATGATCAAAGATTAATGACTTTAAAAAAAAAAGATTTAGGTAGGTGTTTAGTTTATAATTGTCTTAAATTAGAAAAAATTCTCCTGGTAGAGATGATTGCAACCCTGCTTGATGGCCCGGAACCAGCGTGGCATGTGAATCACTCCCTCATCTCGAAGTTGCCCTGCCTCTCTGGGATCCCCCAGGGAGTCTCTGCCAGGGGTAGGGGTGGCCTCTAGCTCTTGGACCTGGTTCTGATCAGCTCAGTTTCCCGGGAGGATGCCAGGCTCGCCCCCCAATTCCATTCAGTGGGAAACCTGTATTTCCAACCCTCACTGGCAACCCGAGAAGCTCCGTGCCAGGAGCCTGAGAGAAGCAGTGGTTGTGGACCAGCCTGTGCTACCTCCTCTCTTCCAGTTGCATGTTCTTCACTTTCTTTGGATTCATTGACACCTTTGAGAATCTAATGAAAGCTACAGACCCATTCCTTGGAAAAATGCACACACCTTTGCCCTCCAGTGCCAAGGAATCCGGGTCCCTTGGAATCCTGGGGTATGGCTCTCGGGTCCGGATCTTTCCTGGGATACTCCGAAGTTTGTCCTGCTGAGAGTCACCCAAGGGTCAAGGCCTTTTTTGGTGGCAACAGAATAAACTTGCTTGAAAGGCATCTAGAGGTTCTTCATCAAGTCTATTTCAAAGGAAGTTATGAGAAAGTCCCTATGGTTGTGTAGGGGTGTGCATTATTCACCTCATTGCCTTATCGTAGTGTGCGTGTGACTAAGAAAGTCATCTTCTGTGGTCATGTGTAAGGTGAGGATATTGATCATATGATAACCCATGGTAAAAACCTGCCTTCTTGATCTGTATGTTAGGAATAGTTGTGCTTCTCCAGACTGTTAGCTTTGTTTTACTATCATCAGGCCTGTAAATCCCAGTGTGATCTGGCTTCCTTTTTCATGGGGGTGGCTGGGGAACTCAGCCTCAAACCTGTGCTGCATTTCCAGGAGGTGGAGTGGGTTTCATGGCGGGTATTTTGTGTGGTCATTTCACTCTTGGCTCCCTCTTGCTTTCCTGTACTTGCTTTCCCTTTATTTCATTTGTTCTTATTTACTTGTAATGTATTTTATGCTGCTCTATCATATGCATCTTTGCAAACCTTAAATACATCTTTGGAACAAGGCAGATATAAGTCAATAAAAATGCATAGTGGCTAATGGAAGCTCTGGACAGCTTTCTTCTTGTGAAAACAACTGTCCCTGAATATATAGGCTCATTTCATGGGGATGCAGAGGGCAACTGAGGGGGGTGGTGGTGAGAGAAGGATTGAGGTCTTTAAGTAGGGAAGCTGGCATGACTAGGAAATCTACCCTTACTGGAGCAGAAAGAAGTACAGGGCATTGAATTGGGATGTATTTTTTCTTATCATCCAACTAAAAACAATAATCACAACCCTCTCCCACCCCCATAGGTGAAAATATGTATTTAAAAAAAATAACGTCACTTCAAAGGATTATTTTATTATGGAAAGTTTTGAATATACCTGGGACTAGATTAAACAATAATGATGAGCCCCTATTTACCCCTCACCCAGCCCCAATAACCATCAACTCATGGCCAATCTTGCCCTATCTGTATGTATTTCTTGTGTGACTATGATTTTTAATTTTTTAGTCCAAGTATAATATATATACATAAAAGCATGCATATCAGAAGTAAACTCTGAACACATTTTCATACATTGGACATACCTGTATAGCCAGCACAAAAACCAAGAAACTGAATATGGCCAGCAGCTTTCCTCCCCTGCAAACCTCCCTCTGTTCCTTCTTCTTCCCTCCAGAAAGACCACTCTCCTGACTTTTAATGTCACAGATGAGTTTTGCCTGGTTTCAACCTTTATGTAAATGGAGTTGGACAGTATGGACTCTTGAGTCTGGCTTCTGATTTTTTATTTTTATTAAAAAAACTTATTTATTTATTTATTTATTTATTTATTTATTTATTTACTTATTTACTTACTTACTTACTTACTTACTTACTTACTTACTTATTTTTCAGTAGGCTTCATGGAGCCCAATGCAGGGCTTGAACCCACAACCCTGAGATCAAGACCTGAACTGAGATCAAGATTTGGATGTTCAACCCACTGAGTTACCCAGGCACCCCTTGAGTCTGGCTTCTGATGCTCAGTATTATGTTGGTGAGATTCATCTACCAGTAGTTCATTTCTTTTCACTGGTGAGTGGTATTCCCTTGTATGGATGTGGCACAGTTTAACCATTCACTTTTTATTTGGTCTTTGGCGAGTGCCAGTTTGAGGTAGTACGCATCTTTGAGTTAACATACAGGGGAGTGCCCAGCCTTTTTGGTTGTTCTGAAGCCAATCCCAAGCACCATGGCATCTCACACATTTTTTCAGTGTCTCTAAAAGATGATGTAACCACAGTAGTCTTTAGGTGATTGACAGTGTAGGTGATAAATACCTAAAAATCAATAATAAAACTTAAGAATTCCTTAATACAAATATCCAGTCAAGGTTTAAATTTCCAATTGTAAGGTCGCTATTAAGACCTTGGAACAAGGGCACCTGGGTGGCTCAGCGGTCGAGCGTCTACCTTCGGCTCAGGGCCTGATCCCAGGATCTGGGATGGAGTCCTGCATCGGGCTCCCTGCAAGGAGCCTGCTTTTCCCTCTGTCTATGTCTCTGCCACTCTCTGTGTGTCTCTCATGAATAAATAAATAAATCTTTTTTTAAAAAAGGCCTTGGAATAAATACATTATAGGAGCGAGCACCCAAAAATGATTACTAAAGAGGGACTTTCAATGATCTAAGCTTTGCTTGCAGGTAAGCTTTTTGTCAAAAGAGTGTGGCCTTGGACCCTTAACCACCATGGGAGGCTGGAGTGCAGATCTCTCTCCTTATCTTTGTGTTGGCTCTCTCCCCCTGGCCAAGGCACTCCTCTCTGAATTGTCTCAGCCGACATCATGATTCTCGAAGACTCAAACAGAAGGTGGAAGGTGCTGTTCCCTCTGCTCTGCTGTCTGACAATCACCTGGCTAGAAGGCAGCTGTAGAAACAGCTCAGAGAAAATATTTCATTCAGTAGCCTCCCTTCTCCAAACACTGATTTTTTAAAAAAAGGTTTTATTTATTTATTTGAGAAAGAGAGCACAAACAGGGCAGAGAGGGGCAGAGGGAGAGGGAAAAGCAGACTTCCCTCTGAGCAGAGAGTCAGACTCAGGGCTTGATCTCAGGACCCTGGGATCATGACATGAGCTGAAGGCAGATGCTTAACTGACTGAGCCACCCAAGTGCATTGATCTTTTTCTTTCTTTCTTTCTTTCTTTCTTTCTTTCTTTCTTTCTTTCTTTCTAAAGCCTTGGTGATGTCTTGACTCATTATAATTTTGATTTTTTTAACTTTTAATTATGGAATTTTCCTGAATTATTCAAACATAGAAAGAAGGTAACAAACCCTCATGTATCCAGTAGCAAGTTTCGGTGATCTCCTCAAGCATTTATGAAGAAATGACTTTGTGTTTCAAGGTTGCTGATTTATCATTTGTGGTCCTTCTTCAGACTCTACTGAAGTGATAGAAAGGGAAAAATAAAGAATAAACGTGTTGATGGGGGTGCGTGGTGGAGAGTGAGCATGAGTGCTGATCAATCCATTGTTACTTGCTAAAATGGGGTGATGAGTTCAGGGGGATTCATTATAATAGAAAAATTTTAATTGTGGTAAAATACACATAACATGAAATTTACCAGCTGAACCATTTTTGAATGGGCAGCTCTGCAGTGTTAAGTATATTCACAATGTTGTATAACCAATCTGCGGAATTCTTTTCATCTTGCAAAATTTGAAACTTTTCATCTTGCATCTCTCTACCCATTAAACACCAGCTCTTCATTCGTTCCTCCCCTCCCCAGCCCCTGACAACCACCACCTTTCTACTTTCTGTCTCTATGATGTCGATTATATATCTCACATTGGTAGAATCATACAGTATTTCTTTTTTGTGGCTGGATTGTTTCATTCAGCATAACGTTCATTGTAACATTTTATCTACTTTTATATAAATGTAATTTTCCATACTGAGACGTTAAGTGAAACCAAAAGCCTAGCTGGGAAGCTGGGAAAATTGTCATCAGTCGTCCAGAAATTTTTGGAAAAAGTAAGGGAGATAGGATCCTCACAGCAGTGCTGAAGATCCCCAAATTCTATACAGGGAAAAGAGCTCTCTTTCTCTCTCTCCCTTTCTTTTTAAAGATTTTATTCATTTATTTAACATACAGGAAGAGAATGAGGATGAGAGAACACAAGCAGGGGGAGGGACAGAGAGAGAGGAAGAAGTGGACCTCCCTGCTGAGTGGGGACGACACATGGGGCTAGACCCTGAGATCACTACCCAAGCTGAAGGCGTATGCTTAACCGACTGAGCCACCCAGGTGCCCCTGAGCTCTCTCTTTCAAAGGAGAGTTTTCTGGAGAACTCTGGAAGGGTCCCAAGACCAGAGGCAGTGAGGGATGGAGGAGGGAGGATGGGATGTAGGGCTGTTGGTGAGATTTTAAGTTCCGGGCTCTGCCCCTGATCCCAGCTCTTGGGAGGCTGGCTCCTGATACTTGTCTCCAGGCTACAGGCACAAGAACAACTTTCCGACGTGAGAGACTCTCATATGGGAAATAAAAAAGTACATGGCCCCATAGTGGTGGTCATTAGGGAAGGGAGTCCCCATGCTTGGAGAACGAGCTAGCAAACGTCAACAGAGAAAGGTAACCCAAAGCTTTCTGCAAACAGAACTGGCTTCCACTGTCAAGAGACCAGACATTTTTCACTGGAGTTGAAGAAATGCACACCAGCCCCCACCGTAGACGAGCCTGGACCTTCTTCATGTCTAAAAGGAACAGAGAGTAAAGAATTATCAAACATTCGAGGAAAACCAACATTGTGAAGGAGAGGCCCCAAACTAAACAAACAAGAGAACTAATCCCCACAGAATTCTCCCAGGGTATAGAGAGATATTTAAATTAAGTAGAAGTGGTATCCATAAATCAAGAGCTGACTGCTGTCAAAAGAATATGTCAGAGTTCTTGGAATGAAAAAAAGTGCCATTGCTAACGTAATCAGACCCTTGGATGGAGTAGTTGACCACCATGCCTGAAGACCGCATTGGTGACGGGCCAAAGGAGGCATTCGAAAAGTGCAAGGAGACCAGATTTTTTTTTTTAAAGCACAAGAGCAAAATTAAGAGACTTGGATCAGGAACTGAAATTGAAATATCGATCTAATAGGAGTTTTCAGAAGCAAAGAACAGAGAGCCCGTAGGAGAGGAAATTATCAAAGTAATACCAGAATAAGCAGTTTCCCCAAGCTGGAGGGAAACTTCAATCTTCAGATTTAGAGAGCAGATCGAGTACCAAAGAGGAAAAATCATAAAAGACTCATCTCTAAGGGCATCACCATCTTGAACTCCAAAGGTAATTTTAAAAAAAGTCCAAATCTTCGAGAAAGATACAAAATGGAAATATGATGTTAAACACTTCAGCTGGAAAGCCAGGAAACAATGGTGTGGTGCCTTCAAAATTCTGAGGGAAGATGACTTTGAGATTTGAATTCTGTACCTGCAGCAGTCAGGGTTCAATCAGGAAAAGAGAAACCAGTAGCTACATCCACTGGGAGCCAGGAGGAGGAAGTTTTTCCCTTTCTCCTGCCTTTGACCTCCTACCAGTACGTCCTGTCAGCAGAACCTACCAGAAAGGCACCTGGGAAACGTTTGCAGTCTTCCACCCCAGTGGTATAGAGCTGAGTTCAAAAGGATGGGTATAGCGCTGAGACAATGAATAAATGCTGCACACCGGCCAATTCATACTCAAGTGTGAGGGTAAATTAAAGATAGTGTTGGATATGAAAGGGACTTGAGAAGTTTCACACTTTCTGGAAGAATTATTCGACGTGTTCTTCCTTAGAGCAGAAAGAGAACTAATCGACAAAAGAGGAAGGTGGCGAAGCTTCAAACTCAGCAAAGACAAGAGACAGATGCCCCATGTGTGTGGTGTCCCCTTTAAGGGAACTGGTGTCATGGCACATGGGGGAAGCAGAACATTCCAGTTCAACTGCCTGTTTGCTTCCTGTGGAGCAGTGGGCAGGGGAGGGAGAAAGGGAGAGGGAACGTGTGGGAAGCTGGTATCTGAGTGTGGTTTTATCCAAAATTGAGATGAGGCAGATAGACAGGGTATTCCCTGAGGCAAATTTGGATCCTTTTAAAAAGATTTTATTTATTCATTTGAATAAATGCAGAGAGAGAGCACAAGCAGGGGGAGCAGCAGGCAGAGGGAGAGGGAGAAGCAGAGTCCCTGCTGGGCAGGGAGCCCAATGTGGGGGCTTGATCCCAGGACCCCAGGATCATGACCGGTGCTGAAGGCAGTAGCTTCACCGACTGAGCCACCCAGACGCCCCCCAAATTTGGATCCTAATCCCAGAGGCCTTCCACATCTCCGGTTAGCAAAGATGCATGGGCCCAGCAGTCTTTGAGGGACCCCTCTGCTGGTAGCAGCCCACCGGAGGCCTTTGCTCTGGTCCCTGACTCTTTGGTCCTGCCCTCCCGGCCATCCTCCCAGGCCCTGCCCCTCCCTCATGGCAACCTGGGTGGACTGGATGGCGATCATTTACCATTTAATTGGTGCTTTCCTGGGATATAATGGACTAACCAGAGGGACGAAACACCGACTTTAGACAGTCAGGCTATTTATGGCCAGGGGAAGGGAGGGGGGCCCCTTTCCGGACTTCTCAAATCATCACAGAGAGGCTACAGCTTTTACACAAGCATTTCCAGGGAGAAGAATCAAAGACAATAGCGCAATGGAGGTTGGAGAAGAGCTGGCCAGGGGAGGCTGAGGATAGCGCCCTTGATGGATACCATGTGATGAAAAGTATCTTAAAAAGGATCTCTTAAAAAGTATGTTAAGATACTTAAAAAAAAAAAAAAAGATCTTAAAAGGCCCAGGTAATAAAGACAAGGTTTTCCCAGTGGTGCCTGGGTGGCTTAGTCAGTTGAACGTCCGACTCTTGATTTCAACTCAGGTCGCGATCTTGGGGTCATGAGACTAGCCCCTGTCAGGCTCCTCTCTCAGCATGGAGTCTTCTTGGGATTCTCTCTCTCTCCCTCCCCCCTCTCTCTGCTCTTGCTCTCTCTCTCTCTCTCTCTAAATAAAATCTTAAAAAAAGACAAGGTTTTCCAAATGCACCAGGTGTTGCTCACTGTCTACCCATGGCTATTCTCTTCTTCCTTACTAGCCCTCCTCGTAGTCTCCTCTGGCTGCCATAACAAAGTAGCACAGGCCAGGGGGCTTGAGCAGCAGGAATTTGTTTTCCCACACTTCTGGAGGCTGGAAGTCCAGATCAAGGTGGTGGCATCTAAGCAGGGTTGGTTTCTCTGGAGGCCTCTTTCCTCGGCTTGTAGATGGCTGCCTTCTCCTTATGTCCTTACATGGTCTTCCCTCTGTGCATGTCTGTGTCCTAATGTCCTCTTCTTATAAGGACACCAGTCATACTGGATTAGGGCCCATTCTAATGACCTTATTTTAACTGAATTACTTTTTTAAAGATCCCATCTCCAAATACAGTCCCATTCTAAGATACTAGTGGTAGGATGTCAACATATGAATTATAGGGAGATACAGTGAAGCCCATGACACTAACAGAACTCCAATTTTATGCATAATGGAAATATACCCAGCTAAAAACTTGGCTTTCCCAGCCTCCCTTGCAGCTA
Source organism: Canis lupus baileyi (assembly GCF_048164855.1). Classification (NCBI taxonomy): domain Eukaryota; kingdom Metazoa; phylum Chordata; class Mammalia; order Carnivora; family Canidae; genus Canis; species Canis lupus. Next base: position 90,669,986 of record NC_132876.1, read on the forward strand.
CTGGCCAACAAGATATAAGGTGGAATTCTTGGTTGGGATTGCTGGAAAGTTCCTTAGAAGAGAGGCTGAATCAGCTTGGGAACCCCCCCTCTGCCTTTCCTCTTTATCCTGCCTGGAATCCTAGTGTGATGGCTGGAGTTCCAGTGGCCGTCTTAAGAGCATGGGGTGATGGTCAACCCCCGAAGAAGAAGAAGAAGAAGAAGAAGAAGAAGAAGAAGAAGAAGAAGGAGAAAGGGGCTGGGTCCTTGGTGTCCACATGGACTGGCCATACCAGCCCTGGATGTCTTGCCTCTGGACTGATATTATAGGAGAGAAAGAGAAATCCTTCTTTTGTTTAAGCCACCAGTTTTCCGGCTTGTGTTACTCCAGTTGAACATAATATCTAATTGTCAGTGCAATAAGTACTTTGATTTTCCGGTCCTAGAAACGTGTTGCCTGTAGCCTGACAGGGCAATCTGTAGGGTGGGGCCTGGCTGGAGGAGGACCAGGCTGGGGAAACTGTCTCTGGCACTGATGGAAAAGAGGCAGAGAGAGACGCTCCGCGCTGATGACTCTGTAGCTGAGAAATTGGCAGGCGGCGTTAGCCCCTCTGAGAATCTCGAAACAGACGGTGTTTGAAGTGGGGTGGGGATGCCATCCTGCGTCTTCTAAGAAGCACCTGAGGATAAAAGCTCTGGAAGCTGAGGTGTCTGTAAAAGTGACATGCCGAGAATCACTAACTGGCTGTGAAGGCTCCTCGGGTCCTTTATGTTCCCTCTGCGTGGAGCAGAAGGCCCCTCCGCTCAAGCAGACGTTGTCCTACCCTCGAGGGGTCAGTGTGAGTGGCGTTTGTCTGGTGGGGTGTCACCAGTGGGGAGGGAGGGCTGTCATGGCACAGAGCGTGTGGGCAAGGCTTTCAGTGGCATCCTCTCCCCGGGCACGCACTCAACATACCAAATGAACCTGAAGCCGGGATTCGTACATGACAGCAGGGAGATAAGCAGGAAAGAAAAGGCGCACGAGGGGGATGATGAATATTCTATTTGTGACATTTTTCCTGTATTCAGTCAAATAGAAGAAAGTGTTCAAATAACGAGCAGTCACTTTGGTGGCTAGTGTGGCAGTTCCTTGGTAACGCAGCACTTAACTCGCTTCTTCTGAGGAGGGGTGGCCTTTTCGGGGGGTGCTGGGGGCAGATGAGGGAGCATGGGAGTGGCAATAGGGTAGAGATTCTGGGAGAAGGTTCCACACCCCAGTCTGCCCCTGACTTCCTGGAGATGGTCTCTGAGCTTCTCTTGTTCTGCTCTTCCTCCCATGAAAGGAATGGGAAGGAAGCTGTCCTGCAGCGGGGGTGAGGAGCCAAATATGGCTCTGGGGTGGTGGTGGTGGTGGTGGTGGTTTATAAGTCTTAGGCACGAACACAGCAGTGCCCAGTCCTGGGCCTGTCCCCTGGCTCCAGGGCTCCTTCTTGCTCTGCCACTAAGGCATGGTGGGGAGAAAGCACAAATGCTGGCTGTGAGTTATGTTGGGGTGTCTGTCTTAGGCTGGCAGAAGGAGTTGATTTGGGACAGGAGGAGGTATGAGAAGGAAGGACAGGAAGTCAACACCTAATGGCTAACAGGCAGATTAGCACTGTGTGTCATCAGGGCTCAGTCTCACACAGGACCTCTAAGAAACAAGGTAGAGCATGCCTATGGGGTGAAGAAGCTGGGATATTAGCCACCAACTCCTGTCATTGGTTGAGGGCCACTCCCAGGAACACCAACCCTGCAGCCCTTCAAGCTCATCCAGCAGAGCATGAAGCCCAAGCATGCTCTGCTCAGGCAGAACTCGAGACATCTCCAGTAAAGCCACTGGTGGTGTGGGATTGGTCAGTGCCAAGGGGTATGGGTGGGGCACTGGAGGTGACTGCTACTGTGCTTGGGCTGTGTGTAGCCTGGGTGTGTGTACACATCTGGTGAAGTAAATGCTGTCTCATTCACCTGTTTGCTCTCAGATCCATCCTTGCCTGTTCTCCATGGTTCTGTCTCACAGAGAACTGCACTTTCCTGCTCCCTTGTGCTCTGGCTTCCTGGTAGGTTTGGCCAATGGGACAAACTGATGGAAGTCCCAAGGCAGGATGAGGGAAGAAGTCAGGACATTTCTTCCCCATTCTCTGTGTTGAACAGCATCTCTGCAGTGGCTGGATCTCTTACACAGCTTCAGTCACCTCCGGCAGATTGTGCTTGGGGCTTTTGCCAGATGGCCTTAGCTTCTGGGCTGTGCTTCTACCATCTTCTCCTTTTGTTCTACTAACTGGGAATGTGGTTGCATGGTTGGGCTTGCCCTTTTGTACCTCTATCGTTGCCAGGAGAAGCACGTTCCTCTGGTAGCTTGGCCCTCCACATAGAACCCAGAGTCAGACTTGACCCCGATTTGCAGTGAGGAAGCCATGGCCAAGTAGATAGCAGCCAGAAGTGGTGCTGCCCGGTGGAGCTCAACTGAAATGAGTAATGTTTTAAGCTACGAAGTTTGAGGTGGCTTGTTACATGGCAAAAGCTGACGGATACACCATCCATTTCCAGCTTCCTTTCTAACCAACAGTAGTATATCCTCGGGAAAGCTGAAACGTGAGAGAATCATCCAGGGTGGTGAGAGTTCAGGAAAAGAAAGAGGAGATGACATTTTCTTGAGGAGCTATTATGTGCCAGGCACGGAGCAAGAGGCCTTGTGTGTGCTACCTTCTGAATGGTCATGAAAACCTTGTGAGCTCTATACTGTTTTTGATTTTTTACAGGTGATGAAGATGAGGTTGAGCAGCATTAAACTCATCACCTCGAAGATCATAAGCTCTCCTCTCTGCTCGCCAGTCAGATGCTCATTTGTCCCTTGGTCCAGGTCTGTGGTCATGCTCATTGTCTGGGACCATGCCCTAAGAACCAGGGAGCACCTTACATCCCTCACCCTCTGTGGCTGGGGGATACTCACCAAACCCGGCTCCATTAAAGTCTCCCAGAAAGCTGCCAGATTGAAACTGCTTCCCAGGGATTCGGACATTTCTGGGAACCTCTGAGTGAATTTATTTCACCAGGGTATGCTCATCTATTTTAGGACATTTCCTACAAGGATCAGATCAGGTCTACGGAGGGCTAATCACATCAAGTGATGTCTGTATGACATCAAGCTTGTAGCTTTGTTGGATGCTTCAAATTTGTTGAGGACTTAAATGAAAACCCACTTTGAGGCAGGCACCATGTTAGGAGCTGGGAACACAGATGCATAAGTTACAATCTGACTGAAATTTGAATTTTAGTATTATCATTGTTCTTTTGGTATGGCTACCTAAAATATTCCCTCTGAAGAACTAAAATCAAGTGGCATTTTGGGGCACCCATGTCTCTTTTGGGAATGATGACAAAGGGAAGAGTCTCAGGTAGACAAAAGATGGGCATTTGCTCTCCCTCAACTCTCATGCATGGTTACTATGAGTAATCAATAAGGGTTGGATGCCTTTCCTGAAAGTTCTGCTTAACATGTAAGAAGAATAGTTTATGTGTTCTGTTGTTTTTCAAATGTATAATGAGGGAAGTTCTGTGATGGACAAGGCTATCCTTATTCCAGTTAACCCTCCTGGGCCATCATTGAATTCTGTAATCCAGGGCTGGGATGGTTGTGGGACTCTTCTGACTCTGAAAATAATAGCCTGTTGCCACTACAGAGTAATATTCCAATGACATTGGGTTCTGCATACTTCGGTTACACTGGTTAAAGCCTGCTCTAAATCATGTGGGGCTTGGAAATGTATAGATGCCTTGGCCTCACCCCAGATTTATTGAATTAAAATCTGGGAGGCTGAGGTCTGAAAAGCTGTATTTTAAATATGTTCTCAATATACCCCTACCCCCCACCCCACCTAGTGAACCACAGGCACTTTGAAATCTACTCTTGTGCCTCATGGCAGCTTGGATCTCACCTTAATATTTGCTACTTGGCATTCCAATTCCTGGAAGAAACAAATCTAGAATTTTCTTCTTAAAATCTATAAAAGGGGTTATAAAAGGGGAAGAATACTGTTGTAGTTATTTCTTGCTACTGAACAAACCATCCCAAAACTTAGTGGCATTAGACAATAGCTTACTATCCTTACTATCACTCATGGTTCAGTGGGTTGACAGAGCTCAACTGGGTGGTTTGCCTGGGGTCTCTCATGTGATTGCAGTTAGAAGGGCAACTGGTGTTGGGAGTCATCCGAAGGCTCGACTGGGCCAGACCTTCAAGGTGGCTTCTTCACTCCTGTGTCTGGCAGCCCTTGCTCCTGCACATGGCCTCTGTCCCTCCAACAGGATATCCTGGACTTTTTTTCACTGTAGCTCAGGGCTGCAAGAGGCAGGAGGCAGAAACCTCCAGTCCTCCTACAGGTGAAGCATGCAGCCAGAAAGCTCACTTCTACAGAGTAGTACTAGTCAAAGCAGCCACAGGCCAGACTAGATTAAGGAGGTGGCATGCACAGGTCTGGCTTCACAATTTGTGGGATCCAGCAGAAAATGAAAATGCAGGAACCCTTGTTCAAAAAGCCAGGAAAAAACTGTCATTGAAGTTTGCTGAAACATAAAGCTTTTCCCCTTCCTTTCATGGTCTGTCTCTTGACTTGTCATAGTGTTTTCTGGTTTGCTATTCAATGTGGTTCTAAGTAAAGAAAATTAAAATTTTAAATTACTAACATGAATTTACCATTCATCTATATATTGTGCGACGTCAGTTTTAAATGCAAACATAGGGTCAATTATCTCTCTTTTAAAAATTATTTTCTTTATTTACTTGAGAGAGGGAGAGGAAGGGGAGAGCATGAGCATGAGCATGGGGAAGGACACAGGGACAAGCAGACTCCTTGCTGAGCACAAAGCCCAACTTTAGGCTTGATCCCAGGACCCTGAGATCATAACCTGAGCCAAAATCAAGAGTCAGATGCTTAACTGACTGAGCCATCCAGGTGTCCCAGGGGCACTTAATTCCTATGCAGAATCACTAAACTTACACAAGTCATGTTTTGTAGCTCACTCACACATACGTGTATATTTTGTTCTTACCAGCACAGTGGAAATGCTGCACAAAATTAACTCCACTGTTTTATTTGACTTCTTGATGTGAGCACATTCTGTCAACCTTCTGTTTACTGATGAGTAAGAAAGACCCAAGAAGAAAAGGATTTACGAGTGCCCTACCTTTCCCATTTTTCCTCTGTCCCTACTTTCAGTACAAGTCGTTGGCTAGTATGGGGACATAACGCAAGAAAGACTATGATAAGGTTCCTTGGTTGTCCGTGTTTCCTCCAACATCATTGCTTTCTTCCTGCATCTGGAGCAAGTACTGTTTCAAATGGAAAGGAAAGCCTCTTAGGGCCCCAGATCCCTTACTCAACTGTAGACAACACACACTTACCCTGTATCTGCTTTGGGTCTTGCTGAGTTCCATGCATCACAGGCTGGCCAGAATTCTGTGGGCATCATGAATACCAATGCTAATGGGACAACAAGAAATGGTGGACACACATATTATATGTATCTCTTCTACTCATGCACATGCTCCATTGTCTCATCAGACTTTAGTAACAAAGTTCAAGTTCACACATAAAATTACTAAGAATTTCAAGGTGGTGACAGTAGAACCTTAAGCCAAACACGGGGCCATTCTGATCACAGGGCCCTGCACACCTGCTCAAATTGCATGTCCATGATGTTGGCCCCAGGCATATATATGCATGGGGTATGCTGGTAAATGTTTAACAGTTGGATGTCTAAAAAATTTTAAAAAAGTCCCTGACTGGTAGCATTTACCATCATGGCTGATTTCAAGCTATCAACATGATGTCACTGAATGTAGAGTTGGAAAGAGGTGTGCAAGACTGGCTCTGAAATATTGGTATGACCTGGCTCCAGAAAACAGGTGCTCCAGAACAGAGGGGAAGGAGTTGTTGGTGACCATCTTTGGAGAAAAGCTAGTACATATACAATGACCCTAAAAAGAAAGAGAGAGAGTTACACATATAGTGTGTGTGTGTGTGTGTGTGTGTGTGTGTGTAGAATAAAAAAAACCTGAAAGGATAGTGTGTGTGTGTAGAATAAAAAAAACCTGAAAGGATATATACTGAAATGTGAACAGTGATTACTTCTTGGTCATGGGATTAGCGGTGATAATAATAAAATAATTATTTTGGCTTATCTGTAGTATCCACATTTTGCAAAATAGATACACATTACCTTTGTAGTAAAAAATGATAAAAAGCATCCACAAAATGTCTCGAAAAAGTTAGTACAATCTTTAAAGCATAGGTTTTGGTAGTGCAAGTCTGTAATAGTTGCTACATGCCATGAATAATTTACAAATTAAATTGATTTTAAAGCAGAGCTAAAATAAATTTGATAAGATGGGGCACAGTTATGTTCTTTCTTATCATTCACATTTGTACATTTTATAGTCAATGAAGAGTGACAGCCACTATTTAGAATTCCAGCAAAGAGCAACCATAACTGTTTGTCACCTGCTCAGCATCTAAACAATGGCCTGGCTGCTCACCTGCCCAGCCTGGACGGGAGCAAGGGGAACCAGAGTCCACACTAAATAACCGAGTTTATGACCGCCAAGGCAGAAAGGAGGAGAGGACGGTCTCTTTGGAGAACTGATGAGAACAGTAAGGAGCGTTGAAATATGTCCGTGAGCCCTAAAGGGAGGGAAGAATGAAGGGGGGCGGGGTGTCAGCGTGTATCAAAATCTTGCACGGAGGCCATGAAATAGAGTTTCATAAAGATGAGGAGACAGGGAAACATTTCAGGCCAGGACCCGGGAAGGAGAAACAAAGCAAAAGCCTAGGAGGGAAGGGATTCAAATGACAAATCCCACAGAGACCCCTGGGAGTAACTAAGCCTGTCGCGAGTCTGCGTCCTACATCCGAGGGAACACTGAATGATCACAGGATGGGTCACCAACATTCCTAATCATCTTGGGGACTCGTGAAGAAGTGTGACATTCTACTAAAATGAGCTTAGTCAATGAGGAGCCTAGTTGGATGCCCCTAGATTCCTTTCTCCAGGGGAAGGTTCCCGGAGGAAGCCCCTCGGAGGAACCCCCCAGGGTCTCACTTCTGGTTTGTTGGGAAGGAGAAGACTCCAGGGTCTGACTCCCCTGTGTCACATGCGATGAAACACCAGGGCCTCTGCCCGATACCCCAACACTACACACTATGGTGCACATGGATCACACTGGGAGCTGGTTAAAATGCAGATTCACATTCGGATTCAGCAGGGTCGGGCTGGGGCCCGAGAGTTTGCATATCTGAATGGTGCGCAGGTGATGCTGACACCGTTGGTGCAGGAGGACCGGGTAGCTGGGTCACGGTGGCTAGGTAGGCCGGTTTCCCCTTCCAAGGTCAGGTTCTAATGAGCCTCGGCCCAGCCCCCGCTTCCCCGGTGGGGAGGAAGGAGCCAGGGCAATTTCCCCCACATCCCTCCTTCCTGTTTGGGTATTCGGTTTCTCTCCCTCCTGCTCTCGCTCGCTCGCTCGCCTCTCTCTCCGGCTCTCCTTCGCGCGCCTTCCTCCTTGCAACAGCCCCGTCATTATTGCAAGAGATTTATTTTTAGAGTCAAGGCCACAGAGTTGCAGATTCGGCAAGGCCTAAAACAAATCGACAAACGCAAAGTGTTTGTCTTTGAAGCGGTGTGAATGAGGGCCCTGCTAGCCGGGCCTGTCAAGAAGCTCTTATCTCGGCTCGCTTCCCGAGTCGCCCACGTGGGCTGCCTCCTTTCCCCCTCCTAGATCAGAAAGGAGCTTGAAACACAAGAAGCAACTGAAATCTCATCATCTTTCCGCCGGCGAGATCTTGCCACACCCCACTCTTAGCTTGACCGCTACGATGGAGGTGGCGGGTTCCAGAAGGAGGGCAGATAGAAACACGGTAAAGTTGGCCCACCTCTGGGCCCCACATCTTCAGTCACGGCATCTGGGTCAGAAAGTACCCTTTCACAAAAATAACTAAGGACAAGATAGAGAGGCTGGAGATGGAAATGGTGGAGGTTGTGAGAATTTTCTTTCCTTTTCTTTGGGTTCCTCACTGGGGGACTCGGTGAAGGACATGGAAGGAGCAGCCCCGCTGGGTGACAGTGATTGTGATCGAGCCTCTCCAAGCCCCACCGCTGGGAACTGCAGAGCGAACAAGACGAACAAGACGGAGCAGCAGCTCAGCTGACTCCTGATCATCTCTCCAGATTCTTTCTCTGGGGTTCTGGGGCCGGGCATCCCCTGTTCCATTGCTGTGGGTGGCAATTACTTCATTCCTGTTGGGTTCTTCAAAATCTGGGAGGGCCCAGGGACCAGGTCAAGACCACCTATCCATCCCCAGGGCATCCTGTGTGCCAAGCATTGTGCCACATGCTTCCTGATAGATGGAAAAATAATATACTAAGCTAGCATTTATTGGACGCTACCAGGCACTGTGTGCCATGCTAAGTGTTTATAGGTAAATTTGATTAGCTTCCTTAATGCTCACAAGCATGCTTTCAGGTAAGCATTCCCATTATACAGTGCGGGAAACAGAGGCCCAGGTGGGGTTAGAGTGAATTCCTTCTAATTTATGGATTTCTGATTGTGTGTTCTTTGGACTGGGGAGCACAGAGATTATCTCTTTCTTCCCCAACTCATTATTCTGAATTCCTGATTTTCTTAGGGGGCCTGGCCTGAGAGTCCCAGAGGTTAGTGGCTGGATAGGTGAGGGGCTCATGGGGGGGAGGGGGCGTTGACAGGGAATGTGGGAGAGGGAAGGAAGCAGTTTTAAAAGCTTTCCTTTTTTGGAGTCTGAACCTATTGCCTTGGAAGACCTACCACCCCCTACCTCCACCAGACCCACTTCCAATTTCCTCCGCTTTGAATGAAGACTACTCCTAAAATTCCACCATGAGGCAGGTGGAAGTGCCCAGGTCTATTCACTTAACCAGTATTTCCTGGCACCTATTATGTTCCAGGCTCAGTTCTGGGCATGGGGGTTGAGAGACAAACAAAGCAGTGAAGGTCCCTGTTCTCAGGAGGCTTCCATCTGAGTGGGAAGCTAAGCAACAAACGAGTAAATGAATGTCTCACATAGCTTATGTGGAGAGGAGTCAAGTCAAGTAAGGAGAGGGTGTGGGGGGCTATTTCAGACAAAGTAGCCGGGGAAGGGCTTTGGAGTAGAGACCCAGACAAGGTGAGGCAGATGGGGACAGGGCAGAGCAGTCAGGTGGTGGGAAAAGCAAGTGCAAGAGCCCAGTGGCAGGATTAGAAGGTTCAGCAAAAGGGCCAGCATGGCTAAAACAGAGAGCACCGGGTGTGGACGGAGGAAGAAGTGGAGCCTGAAGGGGAGGCAGGGCCAGACCGGGAGGGTCTTATGGGCCATGGTGAGGAGTTTGAATGGTTTTCTTGAGTAGTAGGTCACAATTTTTGGTGGGCATTACTTACCTAGAGGGTGTGTAGAAAGTGCCCATTGCAGCCCTTCCTGTTACTCAGAAGTCAAAGATCTGGAGCGTGGGAGTGGGGGAGGCAGAACAAGCCATATGGATGATTCCAAAGTGGAGGGTCCCAGACCCCACTTTGAAAAGCATAGCTTTGAGCTCTGATTCCTGGTGGACCCAGGCAGCTAGTGTCCTGCCCATAGCTTCCTGGGTCTTCCTGATTGAGGGCATTCTGACTGGCCACCTGAAGTGGGAGAAGTTAATCCCTCCAACCAATGGCCATCAAAGAGTTGATGGATGAAGACTGAGCTGCCCCTTGGCCCCCTGTGGGCCAATTCAGAGGTGTGTTCCTCATGATCTGTCCCAGGTAACCACCAGGACTGAGCCCCAGTTGTGTCTGGTGGAAATCACTCATGAATCCCTTTTGATTACCTTTCCTTCTCTCTCCATCCCATTTCCTCATGTCCCTGCTGATGCTTCCTGGGCTCACCTCCTAAATAAACCACTGCCACTCAAATCCTTATCTTAGGCTTTCCTTTCAGGGAAACCCGAATTAGGATAGCTGGTCTGCATGATAAGCAGAAGTCCCCATCAGAGTGTTCCTCTCTCACAAGTGACTGCCCAAACCAGTGTTCCAAAAATCTTGTAGGGAGAAGGTGGGGGACACTAGCTGGGGACAGGGCCAGAAAGAGCAGTGAGGGAGAGTCATCAGCCAACATGGCCCCTCCATAGTCCTGCTAGAGGAGAGCTGGCAGTGCCAGAACCATTACATCCCATGCAAGGACCACAGTGGTCCTTGGGAACACGGGCATGAAGAAGAGAGAAAATATTTGCAGAGAGAATTGAACACAATGTCAGCTCCATGAGAGTGGGGACACATCTGCCTCATTCCACCCCAAATCTCTTTGGTTCCATCCAAATGTTCCCTTGGAGTCTCTGAAGTATCCAGCACTTTTGATCACTTTAATCCAACATTTTTCCCACTTCAATTAAGCTGATTTGTCACATGCAACCAAAAGGACTTTTACTAAGATAGCAGCATGACATTAATGACCCTCGCAATGACCCTGTTTCCACCACATCCATTTGCTCATCTTCTTGAGTCCACAGCTGGACTACATGGCCTGGCTTTCCCGGAAGTGAGGTGGGGGCCATGGGACTGAGTCATAGCCTATGGAAGGTGGCTAGAAGTGATGGGCATAAGCCATAAAAATCTCCCATTCAGGATCCTAGCCGACTTTGACCTCGGAAGCCACATATATCAAAGTTGATTCCCCTGCTTTCCACCAGGTGGATGAAGCTGGAGTCCTGAGTCACCATGTACGACACTGACCTTGGAACACCTGATTGGAATGTGACCTGAGGAAGAAATAAGCCTTTTATACATTTTGGTAGGCCACGGAGATTGGCGGGATATTCCTCACAGCGGCTCACCTGTTCTTCACTAATGGAAGGACCGTATCCTTGGATGAAGGAGCAGCCTCCAAACCTGAAACATCTTGGAGGCATTATCTCTGCTATTGCTGGAAAATGGGAGGCCTTTATTCTTCACCTCACACTTCTAGAATTCCCTAGGAGTGTCTCTGAAGATAAAAACAAACAAGAATTCTGCACAGACCGCTCCGCCCCGAACTGTGCCAATTATAGAGAAGCCACTGCAAACCGCGGACCCCCTTGTAAGTGGGCAGCGGCAGCGGCCCGGGTTTCCCCCATACCCCAGGCTTAACCAAACAGCGATTTTGAGTAGAAGTGGATTTGCAGTTTTATTTTTCACTGGCCTAAGACAGATGGTGATGGTGCCAAACTCTTACATTATTTACGAGGCTGTGCAGTGGTGGAGAAAGGACTGGCCTGGCGGTTCCAGGACTGTGCCACTCGGACAGGTCACCCTGCCTTTCTTAGCCTGTGTCCTGGTTTGTAAAGTGAAGGGAGGGAGGATGTGTAGAACAGTTTTGTGAGGTCCTTTCCAGGGCTAATAGCCTAGAGTTGAGCATCTGCATGTCTGAAGGAAGGAGGATATTTTGAAGATGAAATGCAAATAGTGATGGGGCCTGTGATCCCTGATCAAAATCTCTAGGTTGTCTCCCCTGCACCCCAACCGAGGCTGAGAAACAGGCATCTATACCCAGCAGTAAGCGATCCACGAAGCCTGCCCTTCAAACTCCTGGGGGACAGCGTCACAGAAGGGAAGGGTTGCCACAGGAGAAAGAAGGAGGCCAGAGCCAACCATCAAGCTGCCGCGTCTGTGACCCAGACTGACCATCGCTGTGGAAGGCCAAGCCGGGGAGGCCCTGGCACGGGGCCAGAGCTGTCACCGTCTGGGCATCTGGGCCCAGTGAACCCCCGAGGTCAGCTGTCTCCCCAGAGTGGAGAGCAGCCAATTCACACTGTCTCAGCTGCCAGTTGCTGCCAAGTCACAGCGAAGAATACAAGGTACCAAAGACAGCCCGTGTTGCCCACATTCACTCCTCCGGCTGATGTTGAGGCCAGGAGGAGCCCTGGCGCACAGGACCTACCGTCAGCAAATGCTGGCAGGGGCTTTTAAGCTTTTTTTTTTTTTTTTTTTTGTCCATGCACCACCCTTGGCATCTGGTGAAGCCCGCAGACCCCTTCTCAGAATAATGAGTTCAACTGTATCAGATAGGATTCCAGAGGAACCAGTCCTATGGAGATGCAGTTACTCAAATATTTGAAAACAACTTCGTGATGCGGTAATATATGTGCTTCTTTATAGATGCATTCAACAACAAGGTTTAGCGGCAGATCTAATAACTGCTATCATTTCATCCTGGCGAGGCGCGTAAGCGATCTGGAGAGATATCTGTGGGGACTCTGATGTGCTGTAGAGATAGTTGTGGTTTCTACGAGTGGTAGTTGTAGACGCTGCTGATGCTCCTCTGGTTTGCTGCCTACGTTCAGGATGGAAGGAAATGCTCGATTTCAGTTAGAGCTTAGTAAAAACGAAGATGTCATTTTTTTTTCTCCTATCCCAGCTGCTGGATCCTCGAATCATCTGCACAAACCTATTGGCCTGGTAGGCAGTGGCTGCTAGGGGACAGGGGTGCGCTGAAGGTATGGCTGGGGACACAGACAGGTGGTGGGACAGTTCTTCTCTCCTCGCCTGTCAGCAGGGCAGGTAGGGCTAGATTGGATTGACGAATCTGAGCAAAGTGCTGTCGTGTATCATGCAGTGTCACCCCCCCACCCCTGAGCCCCGTGATAAGAATGGCTCCCCACAGAGCCAAGAGACCTCAGGCAGCTGTCACTAAAAGATCCGTCTTGGCACCAAAATGAAACCAATGTGCCGTTTCAGGGCTGGAAGCCGTCTGAGGTCCGTTTCTGCCCTGGCGTGATATGATTACCCATGATTAAAATGTGGTCCCTGCCCTCAAGGAACTTCTGAACCGGCAAGCATCTTAGAGGTCGGTGGCGAGCGAGGGGGCAGGAAGGGGGGGACATCTCTACACGGTTCCTCACCAGGCATTCCGTCATTTCACAGGCAGGGCATCGATTTTACTTTTCGACTTGTAATTTCCACCTCCTGGATTCCATTATCACCCGCTCAATATCCGACAACTCGCCATTTCTCTGGCCACCGCTCTGAGACTCATGCATTGCTGAGCATAAGCAGAAGACATTGCCTAAAACGCATTACTACCTGGAAGTAATGATTGGGTTTTACACAGCCAAGACCTTGATGGTTCTGTATATAAGCAATCATTCCGCCTGCTTCCTTCCCACTCACTCGGACTCCCAGGCAGGGACTGAGATTTAACCCCCTGTGCTCAGGCCCCCCGCCCGGACTACCCCAGCCTTTCCACCCGGGATCCTTCCCTGATGAGGGGTACCACCCCACAGCTGCAGGTCTGCTCCCCTGCCTTACGTTTCAGATGTGCTGCCAGGAACGGATTCTTTGGGGGACACCCAAACTTGTCCCTCTGCAACTGCTGGAAGCACATCTTCTTTAACACAATGAGGAGGTATGATGCAGAGGAGGTATGATGCTGCCAAGTTTTAGGCAGCGATTCTCCAAGTGTGGACACCAGCCCCATGGCCTCAGTGTCACCTGGGAGCCTGTTAGAAAAGCGAATTCTCTTAGAGGCACTGATTTCATTTCTTTTCCATGATAGTGAGAAGGAGTGGGCGCCTGGGGTTCCCCAGGGGGCTTTGATGTGCTAAGGATGGAGAACCACTGCTTTAGGCTAAGATTTAGAGCCTTTGGATTGAGAGCCATCTTGACAGCACCTGGACCTCAATGTTTACTTTTTGGGGGGCCTCGGTCACCTCTTCTGTAAAATGGGAGCAACAATGCTCACCTCCCTTGGCTCACCAGAGGAACGACTCAAACAGTGAATGTGAGAACCATTTGCAAAGCCAAGGCAAGGCCCAGTGTTTTTATTAGTCACTCCACCGCAGCTTGTTTGTGAGTGGTGGGGGAAGGTTAGGAATTTTAAGCTGAGGGACTTCTAGTCTACTCAGGTTGAAAGAACATGGGATCATCGTTTTCCACTGCAGAGACTCGGGGCTCAGCAGCAGCACCACCGCATTCCCCCTTCCCACCGCCACCCCCCAACCCTCATGTTTTGCTTGGCTGAGGCCAGGTCACCATCCCCCCACTGATGGGCTTCCTGGGGACCTGAGTCCTCCACCTGAAAGTCACAGGCATTTGAATCCCCCTCAGGCCTCTCTCCAGCTACTCTTGTTAACAAGGTTTCAGGCCAATTAAAATTCCGGGGCCTGAGCCACCCGGAGCAGGGGAGGGGAGAGCAGGAGGGAGAAGACAGGGCAGGATCTCTGGCAGTGGTGACCCAGGGACCAAAGGAGCGGGGCTGCTCTCATCTGCAGCTGCCCCCCACTCAGGATATTAAAAAAAAGATGGCAGGCAGGCTCTGGCCAGGTAAGTGGCAGATGGGGATGAGTTTACTGTCCCAGTTTAGCAGGCCAGGTGGTCTGTCAACCTCAGATGAAACCAAACAGAAGGCAGGAGAGGGAAGAGTTGGCAGAGAAGCCAGGAGAGCCCACCAGCCGTCCTCCCCACTGAACCAGGCTTGGACCTGTCGGTAACCCTCTCTTTGGGCAGGACCAGCAAGAGTACCAGTGTCATCCTTCTACTGCACTTACCGTGGCAGGTCTGAGATCCCGGCCAGATCCAGGCTTTCCTTAGATGAACTCACTATACCAGTTAATCTTCTCAACAACCCTATGAAGCAGGTGCCATCATTATTCCCATTTTCCAGACGAGGAAGTTGAGGCACAGAGAATTATGTAACATGCCCACGTGACAGAGTGCGATTCACACCTAGCTGTCTGGCTCCAGAGCCCATGCTCTTAACTATGCTAAACGATACCCCCTCCCTGGAAGGACCTTGGGGACAGGAGGACACCAATGCCATCTAAGCTGAGGGATTTTACAATTTCCTAGGAGCTGGGACATCTTCCTCTGAAGAATCTCATCCTAAAGCGATGTTCTGCCTCCAGGGAAGGGCTTTTTAAGTTTAGATGTGATAGAAGGAATCAGAAAATAGAAAATAAAGGTTAACTGCACAGATAATCAAACATGCTTAACACAAAGAAAAAACACTAAACCACATTCCAATCAAATTATAAAGAGAAACCAGATCGAGGACAAAATATATGATTGATGTAGTTATTTTATGAAAGAGTACCTGTGAATTGATAAGAAAATACTGATAAATGTGCACACAGGTAACTAAGAAAAGGAAATATAAGATATAAATTTAATTTATATATTTTTATTATGTGGACATAATATAAAAATATAAAACAATTTTATGTGCAGTTACCACAAACATTTAAAATGCTGTGCCAATAGCCAGTGCTTGAGAGGTCAAGATAGTAAAACTCCATAGGCATGTAGCTTGTGGTGGCTTAAAAAGGTACAATGAAAAAAATTAATAAAAAGGTACGATGATAAATTCTGGCCCCTTTGTGTGGGTGATCTTCATCCTGGAATTTATCCAAAAGAAGGAAAAAAGTAGGTAAACAGCTGATAGGTTATGCCCCTCCTCTTCTGACTGTGGGCTGCCTACAAGAAGCCGCTGTTTCCAGATACGGTGCTGTCCCCATACTCCAGTGGCTCTGACGTCTGGACCAAGGGGATGGAGCCGCAGGGCATTCTGGAGTCCTCTCTCTCTTTTTACAATTTTGTTTATTTTAGAGAGAGCTAGCGTGCATGAGATTGCACAAGCAGGGGAAGGACAGAGGAAGAGAGAGAAGCAGACTCCCTGCTGAGCAGGAAGGCTGACTGGACCGGGGCTCAATCCCAGGACCCTGGGATCACAATCTTAGCAGAAGGCAAATGCTCAATGGACTGAGCCACCCAGGTGCCCCTGATGTCCCCTCTCTTATTGAACTCCATCCACTCTTGTGTATTGGTTTAAACCCAGGGTAATTATTAACTGAGTGTGATGGAGTGGTCTTACAAAAAGTACACAGGCCGACAAGCACATGAAGAGATGCTCATCATCGTTAGTCAAAAGGGAGATGCAAAGGAAAACCACAATGATGTACCTCTTCACACCCACAGGACGGCTCTAATTTAAGGGGGAAAAAAGAGGAAAATCACAAGTACTGTCAAGGATGGGGGAGAAATTGGGTTTGTGGGAATGCAACTGGGGTAGCTGGTGCAGAAGAGTGGCAGGCCCTCAAAAAGTTAAACAGAGAATTGCCATGTGATTGGCAATTTCACGCCAGGCACATATCCAAGGGAATTGGAGACGTACCTCCGCACCAAACCAGGGACACGAGTATTGCTAGCTGCGCTATTCGTAACAGCCCCTCCCCCAAATGGAAATGACCCAAATGAATGGATAAACAGAACGAAGTCTATCCACACAGTGTAATAGCGTCCCGCCATCAAAGGGAAGGAAGGAGGGGCACATGCTTTCAAGGTCCATCCTTGATGGACCTTGAAAACATGATGCTGAGTGAAAGAAGCCAGACACACAAGGCCACGTATTGTACGATTCCATTTGTATGAAATGTCCACAATAGGGACATCTACAGAGGCAGCCAAGTAGCTTAGTGGTTGTTGGGGGCTGGGGGGGCGGGGAGGGGAGTCTAGGGAGCGGCTGCTTGATGGGTACAGGATTTCTTTCGGGGAGATAAAATGTTCCAGCACCAGGCAGTGCCAATGCTTGTACAACACTGCAAATATACCTAATGCCATGAAATTATATGTCTCGAAATGCTTCAAATGGTCAATTTTATGTTGTGTGGATTTTACCTCGATGAAAAACAATAGGGCTAACAACCCTGGCTATGGATTAGGGGGGTAGGAAGGCCCCCCTAATTACTTCTAATGCTTGAACCAAGCCCTTGGGGATGGAGGTGGATATTAAAATCCTCATTTCCTATGCACCAAGGCAGCCGGTAACCTGGGCCCTGCCCCAGGTCACACGGTGATAAATTTGGATATTGGATCCAAATCTTTACTCCCAAGGTGTGGGGCTCTTCCTTCTTTATTTTTTTAACAGATTTATTTATTTTTTTGAAGGGGGGAGGGGCAGAGGGTGAGAGAGTCTTAAGCAGACTCAGTGCTGAGCACGGAGACTGATGTGATGTGACTGATCTCATGATCTTGAGATCACGACCCGAGCTGAAAGCAAGAGTCGGACACTTAACTGTGCCACCCAGGCGCCCCCTGTGGGGCCCTTCTGAGGGGTTCCCATCTCTCTGTTCTGTGTAGCATTGGGGATTCCCAAGGGCACCCTCATCCTGAAACCAGCATAGGAGCCCAGCCCCATTATGTGGCACAGACTGGTGCATGTGTGTGCAGGTGCACTGGGGTGGCTATTTCTATGCCAATGTCTCCTCCGACCCTTCCAAGCCTTGACAGGCTGACTTCATCACAGACCAGCTGGGGAGCCTTGAAGATTCCAGCCTCAGAGGCCAGGTAAGGAACAGTCAGGATAGGGGACTCAGGAAGACTCTGGATTCACAAAGATCTGTGGCCAACTTCTGCAGCAAATGCTCCAGTGTCCTACCCCAATTCTCTTGGCACTCACCAGTCCAGAACATTCTCCAAGGGCATGAGACCCTCACCTGAGGGCTTCACAGAAATGCCCTTGAGAGCACCTTCCAGGGTAAATATCCCACTTTCCCGCTCCCCAGGTCAGGTAACACTGATGTCTCAGAGAAACCCTGTGGGATTGACCCCCAGTCTCACTCTGGTGACTTGCTCCATAACACCTCTTATTGGCTGCATCCCTTCCCTACCTTAAAATTCCACTCCCAAATCAATCGCTCGGCCCCAAATCCTTATCTCAAGGTGCTGTTTCTGGAAGAGCCCAGGTTAAGATACCTTCCCTTGGTCACTCTTGCTGTGTGACCTCGAGCAATCCTTCAACCTCTCAGGCCCCTTCAGGGGTGAACAGGCTGACCTGGGGGAAGAGCTCAGTTACATCTAGATTGTTAATCTGGGGATCCCTGGGTGGCGCAGCGGTTTGGCACCTGCCTTTGGCCCAGGGCGCGATCCTGGAGATCCGGGATCGAATCCCACGTCAGGCTCCCGGTGCATGGAGCCTGCTTCTCCCTCTGCCTGTGTCTCTGCCTCTCTCTCTCTCACTGTGTGCCTATCATAAAAAAATAAAAAAATAAAAAAATAGATTGTTAATCTGACCAGGAAAGATTTAGGGTGGGGGAGGATTAATTGTTATGCCTTCTATTCCTACACCGCTGAGGGATTTAACGCAAGCCAGGCCACAGTAGCAATGGGAAATGTTCTAACCCACATCTGACCACCCAGGGGTGGGGAGCCTGCTGTAGTCTAGAAAATTTACCTGGAAGCTGTGTCTCCCTTCTACCGTCATCCCAGACCCCAGAGCAACATCTTGGTCAGTCCAGGGGGTGGGTGAGGGGCTCTGGGTAGATGTGGGTATCAAGTGTGCCTGTGGGGATCCCAAGTGTCCCTCTGACGAAGACCACCCAAATGAGGGTGGCTTTGGACTGATCCTTGCGTGGGTTCCTGCTGGGCTGCCCTGAATGCTCCAGAACAAAGATGTCAGGTCCGGGGGGCTCTGAGGTCCAGTGTGGCAGATGGCCTCCCTCGGCTGGGCTGGCACCAAACTGGCCCTGGGTTTGGGTGGGGGGTTCTTGTCACGTCTTTCTTCATCTCCAGGCCCACTGCGGGCTCGGCTGTGGGCTTGTTTGCTTTCAATCCTGTATGCTTGCTATTCGTACACATGGCTGAGTGACCTTCGCGTGGGTGTGCGCGCGTGTGTCTACATGGTGTGGTGGGGGTTGTGTGTAATGAGAGAGAGGCAAATAAAATACCTCCCGGGGGTGGGTGCCTGCTCTGTGTGCTTAGGCTGCCCGCCTGGCACCTGCCCTGAGGACACCCCCCGAGGAGCGCGGCTGCCTGCAGGGTGCCGGTGGAGGCTGTCTCTGGGTGCGTGACGTTGGCCCCTAGGCCTCTGGGTGACTCTCCTGGGTGTCTGGCTGGGTTTGGCGAGCTCTCTAGCTGCTAAGGCTGCCCGGGCTGCCCGGGGCTGCCTCCTGCCTCTCTGCCACATTCTTTTTCTCAGACAAACAGATTCCTTCGCTCCCTGGAACAGCCGAGCGGGAGGAGCAGCTGTAAAAACAAACACACGGCAGCTGACTGGAGGGCTGTGGGCTGTTTTCTGGGGTCCGCCTGGGCTAGAGCTCCCGGCCGCAGTGGGTGCCCTGGCTTGAACCCAGGGAGGGGAGGGTGGGCCTGTCCCTTTGCTGCCTGGGTGTGGGCCAGCCCCGCTCCCTGGGTTTTCTTTACAAAGGCGGTCCTCAGACGGCTCTTGGCAGGCTCCGTCTGTTCTCCCAGCCCCCTGACGGGCTGTGACTGTCTCCAGCCAAACCTGGAGAGAAAATATTTAGAGAAAGGCCGATCTTCAGCAGAATGGGCTCTTGGAACCTTGGGAGCGGTCCTGGGCCTGCCTTCTGAGCCACCCTGGGGTGCCCTGAGTCGGCGAAGCGGGCCACGGCGGGGTCGCGGGCCCTCCCTGAGGCCGTGGGCCGTGAGGACAGCTCACCATGTCTCTGAGGCTGCCTCACAGTGAGTGAGGAACCACATGCTTACTGGAACTGGGAAAGTCTCCTCGGAGGTAAGGAAACAGACCCAGACAGCGGTGGTGGTCTACGGCCTCTCAGAACATTCTCTCCTTCCCCTTCCTGGTGGGGAACACCCGGACCTGGGTGTACACAGCATGGGGGTGTCAACCACATGGTCAAGGCCCCACCCGATAGCTCTCAGCTCTGCAATCAGCGTGCAGCTTCCTGCCCCATGCAGCTCCCCTGGAGCCTAGCGTGTGGTAAGCGGGAGCCCTGCCCAGCCCAAAGCCCAAAGCCCAAAGCCCAAGCATGCCAGCCATGCTTGCTCAGCCAGGAATCCCTCAGAAACGTCTGGGCTTCCCGACATGGAGCAAAGCCTTCCAGTGCTAGGTTTGGGGTTGTCTATACATTTAATTGACCAGCATGTTATTCCGCTTGGGCTATCTTAGCAAGACCAAAACCCCGGGGGGCTAAGACAACAGAAACGTACTGTCCCACACTTCTGGAGGCTGGAAGTCCAGGCTCAAGGTGTCAGCAGCGTTGATTCCTTCTGAGGCCTCTCTCCTTGGCTTGTAGATGGCCGTCTTCTCCTTGTGTCCTCACATCGTCTTCTCTCTGTGGGTGTCAGGGTGCTAATCTCCTCTTTTATTTATTTATTTAAAAGATTTTATGTGTTTGGGATCCCTGGGTGGCGCAGCGGTTTGGCGCCTGCCTTTGGCCCAGGGTGTGATCCTAGAGACTCGGGATCGAATCCCACATCGGGCTCCCGGTGCTTGGAGCCTGCTTCTCCCTCTGCCTGTGTCTCTGCCTCTCTCTCTCTCTCTCTCTCCGTGTGACTATCATGAATAAATAAATTAAAAAAAAAAGATTTTATGTGTTTATTCATGAGAGACACACAGAGAGAGGCAGAGACATGAGCAGAGGGAGAAGCAGGGGCCCTGCCGGGAACCCCATGTGGGACTCCATCCCAGAACCCCGGCATCATGCCCTGAGCATAAGGCAGACGCTCAACCTCTGAGCCACCCAGGTGCCCCCTAATCTCCTCTTGTATAAGCAGACCACTCAGATTGGATTGGGGCCTATCCCCAATGACCTCGTTTTACCTACATCACCTCTGTAAAGGCCCTATTTCAAATACAGTCACATTCTGAAGTCCTTGGAGGTGGGGCTGCAATCTATGATTTTTAGGGGGACACAGTTCAGCCCATAACAACCAGACTCCCCCTGAGCCATCTGAAGAGGAGAGAGGGGATGTCCCCCTGCTGAATTCTGCTCTGCTTTCTCAGCAATCTGGGCTACATCTGTGAGGGCCCAGGGCCACGGGCACCGCAGAGCACGAGGCCAGAATGCCAGGTGCTCAGAGCCAAAAGGTCTCACAGGCCACCTGATCCACGGATGCACACCCCTCATTTGACAGGTGAGGGATTGGGCCCAGAGAGAGGAGGGATCTTCCCAGTGTCACCCAGCCCAGCTTGGATGGGAGGGAACTTGTGTCACCCGGTGGCCGGGCCAGTGTCCCTTCCCTGCACCTCACCACCTCTCCCACACTGAGTCTCTACTTCCCACTCCTGCCTGCAGGTCTGTCTCCCTCCCCGCTTCTAATCTTTCCCGCAGTTTCTCCAATCTGGCTTCCCCAGGTTGTGGCCTAGCAGATGCTACTCCCACAGCTTTCCTCTGAGAAGTGGGGGAGCAGGGGCCTGCCTTCCTGGAGGGGCCAATTCCACTTTCGCTGGCAGCTGCAGTGGAAGAGGCGTCTGTCCCAGGTCCAGCCACTTTCTTTCTCTCAGAACAGGCCTGGAGAAATCTTCTTGTTGTTTCCCCATCCCCCAAACCCCTCCCCACATCTGTCCGTCTTGCAGTCACTGGGGGTGATGAGGGTTCTCTGGAAAACAGACTCTGAGATGGAGTTTAGCTGCAGAATGTTTACTAAGGAGGGCCCTTGGGAGCCACACCTGAGGAAGGGTGAGGATGGAATTAGGGGTGGGCAGAGGGGGAAGCCGAGCTGCATCCAGATCAACAGCCTCCCCTCAGCCCACAGGGAGCTCCATAGGGCGATGGGCTGTCACAGTGGTCCCCAAGTGATAGCCCTGCAACCATCAGTCAGTGGACGTGGGCTACCTCACAAGGCAATGGGCATGGCCAGGGGCCTTTCAGTAGCTGAGTCAGACCCTGGAAAGGGAACTGGATGGTGTGTCACAGTGCCCACCGTGGGGGATGGTGATGTCATTTATAAGTGCTTTGAAAGCAGACTCTCTTTTTTTTTTCTTCAAGATTTATTTATTTTATTTTAATTTTTTTCTAAAGCAGTTGTTTGGGGATGATCGCTTTTTAAAAAAGATTTATTTATTAAAAAAAAGATTTATTTATTTATTTGAGAGAGCATGCACACTTGTGCACATAGGTGGGGGGGGGGGCAGAGGGAGAGGGAGAGAGATGATCCCAGCAGACTCACTGCTGAGCGGGAAGCCCAACAGGGGGTTGATCCCATGACCGTGAGATCATGACCTGAGCCGAAATCAAGAATCAGATGTTTAAGTGAATGAGCCACCTGGGTGCCCCTGAGAGCAAACTCTTGACCAGCCATCTCCCCAGTCCCCCACAAGTGCCCGGCACCCAGTGGGTGCTAATTACCTGTGGAGTGCTGATACATTTGAGGCCCCATTTGAAGGCCCCCATAAGAAGCGTGCTCCATTTCTAAGTCACCAAGAGGATGGCCCTTTTGCGAATTCTGGGGGCTAACGAAAGAGATGCCTTCATTCCCCATGGAGCAGGGATGGTTTGGGGGCAGTGTTTTCAGGTGGGTTTTCAGTGGGACACGGTGTTCCCAGTGTACCCGGGAGCAGCAGGTCTTGCTTACTATGGAAGCCATTGCTCAGCTCTGATCAAATTAGACTGTGTTTCAACCCACAGATGGAAATCAGGAAGGAAGTGAGGCATTGTCCAGAGAGAAAAGGATTTCCTACATCCCTTCAGTTTCTCCTTTTTTTGGGAGGAAGTCCCAACCAGATGGGAAGAGGAAGAGGGAGAGGCTGTTCCTTCTGCTTTGGGTGGACGGCGGGAAGATGGCCTGGAGCTGGGGAAACATTCCGAAGGGGTTCTGGTCACCCCCTTGGGGATCTTGCTGGAGGGAGGGATATTTGAGAAATGAAAGGCATGTCTCTGGCGGCGGCAGCATATTAGCCTCTGGTTGTGCTGGGGGCTCCGGGTGGGCAGTTTGGAGGCTGCACTCCATACTCTCATCTGGTGGACTCCATATGAAGGAGAACTCGGAGGTGTGGCGCTGTGTATTGAGCAGAGCTGCCCTTCCTTGTTGCTTGGGGTCTGGCGACGGTACTGGAGGTTCAGTGGAAGGCAGCTGTGTTGAGGGCCAGGGCCCTGGCCTAGGCTAAGGTCCAGATGGGGGATGTCACAGAGTCTTCAAGGGTTCCACGGCACCAGAGGGGAGGGGAGGCAGAGCTGGCTAGGGGGACAGGTCTCTCACTGCACCCAGATGGTCAGACAGGGAGTTCCACTGGGCTCACACTCAAGTCAGGGAGGTGGGGAGGAGGCCTCTGCATCTCAACAATCACCCTTTCAGGGGCAGCCAAGACCAGACAGTCCACTGCAGAGACCTGGAAGCTTCTGGCAGGGTCGGGGTGGGTGTCCTGTGCAGGGATACCCTAGGACCTGGCTCCTCTCTCTGCATGAGGCCCCGTGAGCCCTTCATCCTTCAGAAGTTACTCAGAAGTGCAGTTTCAGGACCAGCATTTCCTGCATTACCTGGAAGCTTGGTAGGAATGCAGAGTCTCAGGCCCCACCGCAGCTGTGCCGAGTCAGCTGGAACACCCTCCCCAGGGGATTTGTGTGCACGATAAAGCCTGAGAGGTGGTGGCCTCAGCTCGGTTCTCCTCCCCCACGCGCCCCGACACCATCATGTAGGAGAGCAATGCAGGGGGGTGGACATCTAAGAGCACCTGGGCATTTGCCTAAAGGGGCCACTTACACGACTGTGCTGCCCTCCATCTACTCTGTAGGACGCAGATCTCACCGGCCCACCTTCTTGCTCTGCTGAGAAAGAAGGTGTCTGCAAGAGGCAAAGAAAAGGACGAGCATCTTCCTTCGCTCAGCAGACCACGGCGTGAGTTGCTTTGGTGAGTCTACTGTGGGCACGTGAAGGTGGTGGCTCCAAGTGGGAAGCCGCGCAGCCAATTCACCAATTGTCAGAAGTGGTATTAGGACCCGCGGGCTTTGACCTTGATTTTTCCCTGCCGTGACTCAAAGTGTGCTCCCCAGGCCAGCGCCAGTCCACATGCTGGCACCCGTCCACGGTGAGCTAAGTCCAGAAATCAGGAGCCAGCAGAGTATGTTTGTGTCTGCCTAGAGAATCCAATGATAAAAGTTTGGGCTTGTGTTTTGTAGCTTGTGTTTCATATTTCATTTTTCTAGCCAATCATGCTTACTGTACTGGGCAAAAGTATCCATCCATGACGGATTGAAATTAATTAACAAACAAACACAAACGCGACTGGTCCTACATCCATCCGCGGATAGTTTGAGAATCCCTGTGGGATGCCGAGCCATTTCAAGCCAGGAGGGGAGATGCAGAAAAATCCAACCGGGCAAGGCAGAGGCTCCCACCACCACCAACCCCCGCCCCCCGCCCCACCCGGGGCCTGGGTGAAAAACATGCACACTCAAGGCTGGGGGGGGCGCAGGCTCTAACCTGGAAGGTGTGGGTCATGCTTGCTTTCTGTTTCCGAGTTTCTCAGAGGCCTCACTAGTGGGGGGGAAGCAGTGGGTAGGTAATAGCGGCCGGAGTGGCGGGGGGTGGTGGGTGGGTCTGGGGCTAAGTCAATTCTGTGTCCCGGCCTCTAGTTTCCTCACCTGGCACTGGGTCACGTGCAAGTGGGTCAGCCTCGATGTCCCTCCCCGCCACACCTGCCACCTGCCCTGAAGAAGCAGCAGATCTTTGCCTGGCCTCCCCATCTGCAGGATGACAAGGTCCTGCGGGTGAACGTGCCAGCCCCGGCAGCGCCCCCCGCCCCCCCTCACGGAACCTGGAGCATTCTGGGCTGGCCGAGGAACAAGCGCTTTCTTTTTATGAGCCTGCAAACCTCCAGCCTCCCGGCCTCCCGCCCTCCCAGTTGGCCTGGCGCCAGGGGCCCACATCACCACCCAGACCCATGGCCCAGGCTGTTCCCGATTCCGGAGCGTCTGAGTCACTGCGCCTCGGCCGCCTCGTGAAAGCCTTCCAGAAGAATAAAGCAACAGGCTCTCCTCGGGGCCGCTGATCGCAATCTATCACCACGTCTGCCTTTGGACCTCCTTCTTCTGCGAGCCATGAATGCCTCTAATCCGGCGACGCAGGCTGTGGGTGTCAAATTGTGAACTGCTAAGCAGGGGAAGGAGGTCCATCACATGCGGGGTGTGGGAGCCCCCGCCCCCCCCCCCCCCCCCCCCCGCCGTCCTTGTCCCTCCGACAGCGCCGTTTGTTTGCGGCCGCGATAAGGGAGGGTGGGAGAGGCAGGCTTTTCTGTTCCCCGGCGGCCGCCGGCACATTTGTCCGGGATCATCAGACCACCCGGCTCCCCGAGACGTGCTCAGGGGCCCCGGGCGCACCCGTCCACCTGCAGGCACCCGGCGTCTGGAGGCGGCCTCGTCAGATTAGCCCCACGGCTGGCCCCTGTTTAATGGGAGTGTGGCGCCTGGTGCGCTGCTAAACCCCTGCTTGTTTAGACAGCCTCGCTGGCTGCGCCACGAGTCGCCTGCACCGGGCCAGGAGGGGCAGTCCCCCGGGCAGCCCCCCACCCCCACCCCAGAGGAAGCCCCATCCTTTATTCTTTTAGAACCGAGCCCTGGCCTGCCTGCGCTGAGGTCAAAAGGATCTCGGCAAAGGCCTAGTGGGGCCCCAGGGAGCCTTATGCTCCTGAGGTGCTGAGGCCGGCCGAGGGGGGGACACCTGGGGACGCAAGTGACAAGGCAGCAGGGGCCTCAGCCAGTCTGCCCCCTTCCCCGACAGATCCTGGAGCTGAGTGCCGGCCACAGTGTTCCCGCTGCCCTGGGCTTTCACGTCTGATTGCTCTGCAGCGTGGCTGTGAAGGGAAGTCGCCGGAGCCATTTGGCGGGCCCTGGCTGGGGCCCTTGTTAGCCGAACCGTGGGGGACTGAGTGGCTTTCCCGAGGTCCTGATTTCTAAATCAGGTCTGAAAGCCTCAGGCCTTGTCCCCTCCTAGCAGGGGCCTTCAACCTTGGCCTTGCTCTTCCCCTCTGCCTGCTACTGCCCCCTCTCTTCCCCATTTTCACAATCCACTCAGTAGCTGGAGTGCACTTTTACATTTTTATCTTATAAACTGTTAATTTTGAAGTGATCCAGACTTGAAAAGCTGCAAAAATAGTGCCAAGAGTTCCTGTATTCCTTTACCCAGATCCCCCAGGTATCTTACTAATTTGCAAGCGGGCACACTCTCTCTATGCACACAAGCGTGCACCCATGCACACACGATTTTTTCCCTGAAGCTTTTGAGATCAAGATGCAGACATGATGCTTCTTTGCCCCTAAATATTTCAATTGTATTCCCTGAAAATGCAAAATGAAGGACATTCTTGTAAAATAACCACAGTATAGTTGATCAGAATCAGGAAATGAACATTGATACAATCCTATGACCTGATTGACAGATCTTATTCAAATGTTCATTAGTCGTCCCACCAATGTCCTTCTTAAGAAAAGAAATAAAATATTTTTTCTGGCCTAGGATCTAATCTTGAGTCATACATTATATTCGGTTATTGTGTCTCTTTCATCTCCTTTAATCTGGCATGGTCCCTTTGTCTTTGTCCTTTGTGACATGAACACTTCTGAAAAGTGCGGGCCAGTACTCTTTTTGTAGACTATCCCTTAATTTGGCTTTGTTTGATGTTTTTGATGTTACCTGTGACCAGGTTCAGATTCTGCATGTTTGGCAGCAACCCCACCGAGGGCATGTGTGTCCTTCTCAGGGCATCATATTGGGAGGCACACAGTGTCCATTTGATCTGTGACTGTGGCGTTCACTTTGATCACTTGGTCACGGTGGCGTCTGCCAGTTTTCTCTACCATGTTACTGTTTTCCTCATTGTAATCAAGAGGCACTGGCAATCTTTTAAAAACTGGAAATCTGATTAGGTTACCTCCCGTCCCTAACCCCAGAATCCTGAGTACTTGGTGTCCCCAGGACCTCTGTGATCTGACCTCTGTTGTACACTGTGATGTCACCTCCTATCACCTTTCTGGGAACCCCAGGCATGCTGGCCTTCCTGCTATTGTCAGAACACATCAAGTTCATTCTTGCCTCCCGACGTCCTACTTTCTTAATAGCTGTTCCCTCTGCCTAGCAAGCTTTTCCATTCGGTCAATATGTGCCTCTTTCTTTGCCTTTCAGATTTTGGCTTCCAGGTCCCCTGAGGCTGGCCTCCCGTGCCTGCCCACCTGAAATTGCTCCCCTGTCATTCCACCAAAGCGTCCTGTTTGAGGTTTTAGCGTGGGACTTACTACTGTCTGCCATCTGTTCATGGGCTTGTTGTCTGTCTCCCCCAGCAGAAGAAAGCAGGGACCCCCGCGTACCTTGCTCAGTGCCGCGCCTGTGCTTCTAGCACAGAGCCTGGCCAGCAGCAGTGGGGTGAATATTGATCAAGAATTTGCTGGATGAATGCATGACAAAGTATTGCTCAGTAGTGCATTGCAAGCTGGGACTCTAACCCAGAAGTCTTGAAGATCTGCCAGATTGGCTATGTTGGCTACGGTGCAGCTCCGCTGGGCTCGGGCAGGAGTGGGGCCGACGGCAACAGCGTAGCCGAGGGCTGCCTGCATGGTGCCCTTAACGGGGAGCTACAGGAAACATCAAGAAGGCGTGTTGGGATGGGGTAGAAAGGTGGAGGGGTCTCTGAGCCCCAAAGTACAGATCCTTCCATCCCTCTCCCCCCCTCCCGCCCTCCCGCCCTTCCTTCCTTCTTCCTTCCTTCCCCATTAAGTTCTGGGGGCATGGGGTAGGCGGTGGGGGAAGCGGACACAAATATACTTACATCCAAAGCACAAAGGTGGCCCAGACGGAAGGCCTACAGATGTTGGCAGCTGCAGAGCTGCAGGAATTGCCAACACAGCCAGGCCACGAGAAGGGAGGTGGGTGGGCTTGTTCCGAGCTGAGCAGATGCTGCCGGGTTCCCCGGAAGCACGCAGGGGAAGTCAGGCAGTTGTCACCAACGCTGTCTCCTGTGTGTCCTGGCCAGAGGGTCCTGGTCGCTACCCCTAACTCCTGCTGTCCTGCCAGTAAACACACAGGGAGGGTGGCGGCCCTCTGGGAGTTTGCGGCTGACCAAAGGGCAACGCTTAACCCCAAGGGCGGTTTCAGGGGAGACATGTGAGAATGGGCCAACATCCCCTGTCATGCTGTCTGCACGGGGTCCCCGCGTGGGACTGCACTGCCAAGGGTGTCCTCACAGGACATGGGACACAGGACAAAGGTTCCCTCTGTGTCACCACCAGCAAAGGCATGATGGCTTGAAGTGTTGTCTCTCCCCCATTCCCCTCCTCTTTGTTTCTCTCAGGGAGTGTATGGGTCTGCTCGGGCTGCCGTGACAAAGCACCTCACGGTGGGTGGCTCAAACAACATGCGTTCATTTCCTCACAGTTCTGGAGCCGGAAGTCCCAGATCAAAGTGCCACTAGAGTGGGTTTCTCCTGAGGCCTCTCTTCTTGGCTTGTCCACGGCCCCCTTCTCGCTGTGTCCTCCCGTGGCCTTCTCTCTGTGTGCACACAGAAAGCACAAGCTCTCTGGTACGTCTTCTTGCAAGAACACCGGTCCTGTGGAACTAGGGCCCTCTGTCCAGGACCTCGTGTACCCTTAGTTATCTCGCAGAAGGCTTATCTCCACATGTAGGCACATGGGCGTTAGGGGAGGACACAGTTCGGTCCATTTTGGGGAAGTGCTTTTGACTCTTCGCAGAGAACCATGGGGATTCACCCACCAGGTTAGGTCTTTTGCAAGGTGTCTCATCACTCTCTGAATGCTGCTGGCACTCAGGGATCCATTTCAAGAAATCTTCCTGGAAGTGTCTTGGGCGCACCTAGGAAATGCCTTAATGAAATGAAACCTGAGGCCTCTTGGTTGGGCCCCAGAAGGAGAGACTTCAGAAAGCAAGACAGGGAGTAGAAGGTGCTGCGTATGGGTGCTAGGGCCAGGGTTCTGGCCTGAGATTCATTTTCTCCCCCATCTTTGGGTGTATACATGTACATGTGTGCATACAAGTGTGCATACGCCCTCTGATTAGAGTGGCCAGGCCAGGGAGGGGCTACTGGCTCCCTCTGCCCTGACCTCCCCTCTTTTGGACACTGGAACCACCAACCTCTGCCCCCTTTGGTCCTCCCACAAAGGTGTGGCCTGGAACCCCTGCTTTCTTCTCAGGAGCCCATTGAAATGAGGTTGGAACTTTCCAGAAACTGCTATGGTAGCCAGGGGTTCACATACACTGGCATGCGGGCTTGTGGGGGCAGAGTAGGTGGCCACTGCAATGATCTCTTGCTGTATAACAAAGCATCCGAAAACTTAGTGGCTTAAAATAATGACAACAACAGTTTTGCTCACGAATGTACAATTTGGGCAGGGCTCAGCGGGGACAGCTCATCTCTGCCCCACTTGATGCCAGCTGGTGTGGTTTGAAGCTGGGGGCTGGATTATCTGAAGGTTCACTCACTGGCACGTCTGGTGTTAATGCTGGTTGCAGGTTGAGATGGCAACCGGACTTTATCCGAACACCTGTATGTGGCCTCTCCAATCAGTTCTTGGCTTCCTCATAGCATGGCGTTGGGTTCCAAGGGTGAGCACCCCATGAGAGAGTACCAAATGGAAGCCTTACGTCTTTTAACACCCAGTCTTGGTAGTCACCCACTGTCACTCCCACCAGATTCTGTTTGTTAGAAGACAGTCAGTAGGGCTAACCTTATTCAAGGGTAAGAGATTGGAACCCACCTCTCCATAGGAGGAAGGTCAAAGACTTTGCAGCCGTGCTTGAAAATCACCACAGTGGCTCACGGCTTCCTTCCCATTCATGCGGGAGTTGGGGCCTAGGACTCCACCCTTGGCAATGCCTGTTCTTTCTCCTCACAGGGTCACCATCATACCATCTACCACCTTCGTGGGAGCCAGACCCAGAGAGAGAACCATGCTTTCTCCGACTGAGGCCAGACCAAGACTCTGCACAGGGGAATAATTCGGTGCCCCTTCACACAGGGGAAAAAATGGATTTCCGACCAGATCAGCATTTGGCTTCAAGTCACAGAGAGGTGTAAAACAAGACAGAGGTATATTCCTCTCTCACCAGCAGACTGTGCCTGACGTGGGAGCTCTGCTTTATGAAGTCCTTAGGGACCCAGGCTCTTTCTATCCTACTGCTCTGCCAGGCATAGCCTCCCATCCCTAGGTCACGTCATGATCCAAGCTGACTGCTGCAGTGACATTCCGGCCAGCAGAGAGGAGAAAAGGATCAAGAAGGAGCAGTAGATGGTTCCCAGAACCGAATTATGATACTTCTGATTTCATCTGACTGGCCCAAACTTTCCCACATGGTCACTCCTGGCCGTGAGGGGCTGGGACATGGAGTCTTTATTCCGGGTGGCCACGTGCCCCGCCACAGCCGTGGAGTCTCTTGGCAGGGAAAGGGGGGAGAAAGGACACTTTAGGTAAAGAAACAGGCTCCGCCAAACTTATTAATTAAAACATTTATGCACAGACAGATTTACTCACTAATTTACCTCCCCTGGCTGTAGAAAAATTAATGGCCTACAAAAGTGGCAAAATGTCTTACACTTTTTGTGGTTCTTTTTTCCTCACCTCGGTTTTCTTTGGCAATTTCCCAAGTCAGACAATTTGGTGGGGGAAGCATATTGGAAGGGCTTACAAATTATCTAATAAAATGAATCACTGTTTGTGGTAAGTAAGAAAGTTACACCGCGCTTTATTTGGTTTCAGATTTTCAGCTGATTGCAACTGTATGTGTGTATCACAGAAATACCCAAAGAGAGGGGTCAGTGCCAGCCAGGGGTGTTTTTTAAATTTCCATATAAGGCTGCTGTTTACTTTGGTAGAAGCTTGTGGAAACTTGCGTCAACTGGCAGGGGTATTTCTATTTATTTCGGCAGTATTTTGGACCCTCTAACAGACTGGTGCCCTGGGAAGCTGCCCAGCTGGCCTGCCCAGCTAGCTCAGTGTCTGAGGACGCTAAGAGCGACTTCGCAACTTAGGACGTGGGCTCTCCCCGAAACGTATAGCCTTGGCCTTATGGTTCTCAATATGGGAACTGCCTCCACTTACTGCAGCAACCCTGGCCTTCATCTAAGAGACTTGATTAATTTTCTGTGGCCGCTGTTAATAAAGTACCATAAACAGAGCGGCTTCAACAACGGGAGTGCGCTGTTTCACAGCTCTGGGGGGTTTAGCAGTAGGCCATCAAGGTGTCGGCGGGGCCACGCTCTCTCTAACTCCCGCTACTTCCTTGGCTTGTGGTAGCATCATTCCAATCTTTGAACGGCACATTCTCTACATGCATGTGTGTGTCCAAATTTTCCCTTTTTACTGGGATACTAGTCATATTGAAGTGGAGTCCACCTTAGTCCAATGTGACCTGATCTCAATTAATGACATTGACAATCACCTTATTTCCAGATGCAGTCCTATTCTGAGGTACTAGGGATCAAGACTTCAATGTATGAATTTCGGGGGACACAATTTCACCCATAACAAAGACATCCACATGCAGGACGGTTGTGTGTTTGTGTCTGTGTGTGTATTGTCATACACTCTGGCTGAAAGCTTCCTGATTTGCTTTTTTTTGGAGGAGAGGAGAATGGTTTCTACTAGTGATAGCAAGATGGTTGATGGGAAAGTGGTTCACATGAAGGACTTTGGTCCTTTCCCAGCAAAGATGGTATAACTAGAGTCTAGGGCGAATCTGAAATTAGACAACCATATGCAATAGCTAGAGCGGAGGCATTGCCATCTATTGGAATAAACATCTATTTGGAGGTAGTTTGAGGCTGAGTTGGTTATAATGTAGCAGGATGTTTGCAGCTGTATTCAGTGTTTTCGGTTCTCATAACAAAAAGCCCACTCAATAGGATGTTGACAACAGGGAGATTATTATCTCCTGTGATCCAGAAGCTCAGAGGCAAGACGACTCCTGGGTTGGCTAACCCAACTCTCACTGATTTCATCCAACACCTGGGTCCCTCCCACCTTTTTGCTCGTGCATCCTCTGCATGTTGATGCTGGTCCTCTGTCTTGCCTGCCTTTGTTCACGGGAGGACTCTCCTGGTTCTAGGTGTCACGCTCCAACATGAGTCCAAAGGCCTGCCAAGAGAATGCCTCGAGTTCCTTCAAAAGAGTCCCCACAAACTTCCTCTCACATGTCATTGGTCAGAATTATGTCACTGGGAGAGGAAATGGAGTTGGCATGGTGAGCTTTGAGTTATCAAGCATTACCCTCTAGAGTCGGGAGGGTCCCAGTTGTCCGCAATGCACATTGACTGCCCTTTCCTTAAGCAAAATTGGGGGTTATGTTGGCAGGAAAGAAGGGAGTAAACCTCCTGGGTAAACAGCTCACAAAATCCACCACACAAACCCCGAATCAAGTGGAAGGACAAGAGGCTTTCTGTGACTAGGTAGAGGTGGGGTGGCACGTGGCAGCTGGGGAGAGAGCGCGAATGCCACGTAGAACCATCAGTCGATACCTTCTTAGAATAACAGTTCTCATCAGGCACCGGGTCTGACTTTAAGCTGACAAATGATTTTCCTTCACAATAAAAGTACAAACAGAATCCTAATTAATGAATTTGCCAATAGCTGTTGCCTATTTTATGGGCCTTCGCCCAGATTCAGTCTGTGGACAGGATGAGTGAGTGTGCGTGTGTGTATGTGGCCATAAATCACCCAGGGCCCAGGACAAGGGCAGTCTGGCTGAGATCTTCCTAAGCAGCCCTTCTGGAGGGGGCTGAGATAGCCACAGCCACCGAGAGCCACAAGTAGCCAGGAGAGCCACAGGAGCTAGGGCAGCCTTGGAACCCGCAGGACACCTGTGGCAGCAGAGACTGGCCCCAGCTCAGGCTCCCTGCTGCTGCTGCTGCTGCTGCTGCTGCTGTTGCTGCTGCTGCTTGTGGCTGAGAGGACTAACACTTTCCTGAAGAGGTCATTGCCCCAGTCTTTTGTCACCCCTGGGTGGGTATTTCTCCTCCTACCATTTCTACCCATGGTGCCATCAATAATCTACCTGTTTTTGAAGAAATGCCCAGAAGTGGTCATTCCGGTTGGGTCGGTGAAGTGCCCGTGTCCTTCACTGAAAGACCATGTGTCTGACTACGTGCTGGCCACTGTGGAGGGGGCAAGAAGGACCCCAGTGTGTGAAGCTGTCCAGGTCTTGTTCTTGGGGGCTCGATGATCTTGCCTGGGTGCTGGTCAGAGGAACCATAGGAGAAGAAGAAACTTCTGCCAGCCCTTTGTTTTTTGTGGAAGCCCACAGATGGGAAGATAGGGTGAGGCCCACTCTCAAGTTATGCAAATGGAGGTTTTGATAAGACTATAGGACAACAGACGTCAGATACCCAAGTGAGCACGAGACGGACGTCCTGAGAAATGTGCTGACGTTAGCGGTAGTACGGGTCACTTGCATTTTGAAAAAGCTCCCCGGGGTTAATTCTGATATAATCATCCCTTCCTCTTTACCCAGCCCCACCTCCCACACTGCCTCAGTAACAATTGCCAAATGGCAGGAAAATAACTAATAACCTCTGACAGACTTAGAGACAGTTGAGTGTCTCCGCTTCCTATAGGCTTCTCTCTCCTATTTCCTTTCATCTGCCTGCACAGGCCTGTTTTCCAACTATCGTTAATGATTAATAATTTGTTTAGCATTAACTGAGCTTTCCAATTGTTTTGCTCCATATTTTCCCAGCCATTCACTACGATTCTTCAAGACCAATTCTTCGCCTTCACACAATGTCAATAAATTAATTTCCTTTATTTTTGTCCTTGACGTGGCTGAGGAGGCCCAGTGTTTCGTTTGCAATACTTGGCCCTTTGGTATTTCTCTTGCCTTCCCAGGAGGGAGATAAATTGTGCGGGCTGGCACTCAGTGGGACAGCCCTAGATGAACCCCCACAAAGTGAGCTGACTCGGATGACGTTCTCATCTTCAGGAGCAGGCACTGTTGAAAAGGCTTTGCATCTCTGTCTACATCGGTGCCATTTAAATGCTTCTTTTCCTTCAGAATCTTAGAATGACTATCACTCAGTCCTGTCCACTTACAACAGT
This sequence comes from Canis lupus baileyi, assembly GCF_048164855.1. Lineage (NCBI taxonomy): Eukaryota > Metazoa > Chordata > Mammalia > Carnivora > Canidae > Canis > Canis lupus. The sequence goes on from NC_132876.1 coordinate 90,703,774, forward strand.
GGGGTTTCCACGTTCTTTACTAACTTTGTCTTTTGTGACAGTTGTTAATTGGGTTGTTCAACATGGCTGCCATTACTATGGCTCTCCTAAGAGTCCTCTCTGGCTGTCTTCATTTCCCCTTGCTACAGTGGGCTGGAAGTGCGCTCTTGGGGCTGAAAGTTTGAGTCCCACCAATGCCCTGCAGACACCACAGTCCCATGTGTTGGCTGGTCCATCTGGCAAGGTGGGTCTCAGTGATCTGCCACTTAGAGGTGCTAGTTACTCAAGGGCTCTGTTTCCTCATTTTAAAGATATTCTTGTGCAGATGGAGCTGATAATACTTGTAAGTATCTAGGGGAGTGACTGGCGTATCACAGGAACTCAAAACATACCATTTCCATGCATGGCGACCCACTTTCAACTGCCAAAATCTGCAGCTCCCACTCTGAGGGCTTTCTTCTGTCACCAGAGTTCCCTCTGGTTGTGTGAAGGACCTGGAAGTGCCAAGGAATAAGAAGTTCCTGGGACAGCCCACAAACAAGGACTGATAGGACTCAGTGTGTAAGGACCCTGTTCCCTGCCCTCAGGTGGGAGGACTCTGAGGTGGGTGCTTGGTACTGTCCTCCCCCCCAGAAGTCCCAGTAGGATTAAGCTCCAGTTGCCCGCTGTACTAACTTGCTTGAAAACTCAACCTTTCTTTGTTTTTTCTTTTCCCCATCTCACTTCTATCTCTCAGTGTTTCTGGAGTCCATCCCATATACCTCCAGCACCCAAATCCTTGTCTTAGGGTCTGCTTCTGGAAAAACCCAAGTAAGGGCATTTTCTCTAGCTGTTCTCCCCAATTCTGATACTCATCTCCAAATTGCCTTCTGGACAATCTGTGCTCACATTGAAGCCGACACATATAAAATTATATCTACTCTCCTCTCCGTCAAATGAGCCCATTTCCTGTCTCCCCCATATGTCTCAGTAGTTGCACCATTTCCCCCATTCAAGGGAGAAACGCGAACGCTATTTCACCATATCCAGTCATCGTCACTAACAAATATTTATTGAGCTCCTTTAGTGGGAGAGCTACTCTGTGTGGACATCCTGGCCAGAAGTGTCTTTACTTTAGTGGTATTTCTTCTCTCATTCCTCATGCCCTTCTCACCTCACACCAGGCTACCCACTTCCCCGCTGATATCTTCCAGAAGGGACTTCTAATGACTCTTCATCTCTCCCTGTCTTTGCTCAAAACCCATCTACCACTTCCCGCTGGCTGCAGGATAAAGTTGGAGCAACACATCTGGGTAGGGAAAGACCTGAACCTCCTCATCTCAGTATTAATGACCCAACTTCTCCATCCTTTGCTGCTCCCTAGAATCACTGCAGCTTATCCTGGCTATGTCTTTGCTCATATTAAATTCTACCCATACCTTAGGGTTTAAGTTACATCCCACTTCCTTCACTGCAGCCTGGACCCATTGGGAAGGAGGCCCTCCTCTGGTTCTTGAAGCATGATTGGAAATAGTCAGCCAGACTCATTTGTTCTGTAAAGCACCATGTCCCAGGCACCATGCTTGATACCACTGAGTAAATACTGATGAATAAAATAAGCATGGCCCTTGCTCTCTTGGAGCTCACAGGACAGTGGGGGAGAAGACAAAAATCAAATAATTGCAGAAATACAGAAATTATAAATCACCTAAGGACAACGAGTAGACAAGTTATCAGAAATCCCAACAAAGTGGAAGCTAATTTAGATGGGAGGTGGTGGGTGTTCAGATGAGACCTTCTGAGACATGAGGTATGAGTAGGAATTTGCTAGAATAAAGGTAGAAAATAGTCTAAATAGAATGAGTCTCTCATGAGAAGGTGATTAACTTAGGAGGCGCTAAAAAAGGCCAGCGGGCTAGACTTTGTGAACAAAGAAGCAGTGAAAAGCCAGATGGGGCTGGAATAGTTGTCAAGGGCCAGGTTACTTAGAGTCTCAGAGACTACACCAGTCAGGTTTCTGCCATGATAATGCTACTTAACAAACAGTTAAGCAGTAATTATTTCTGGCTTGTGACATCAATCATTTATGGTCTTTCAATTGGCTGCAGCTCTATAGGCCAAGGCTGGGCTCCTGGCTCTGGGTTGTGCTCAGGGCTCATCCTGGGACCAAGACAGAAGGAGGAACAAGTACCTGGGGCAGGCTTTTCTCACAGCTGAGGATAAACTTGAGAGGGCAATTGGAAGCAATGCCTCTTAAGGCCAAGGTTTGGAACTGGCACACTGTTGCTTCTGTTCACTTTGCTGATCAAAGCCAGTGGTACGGCCTAAGTTAGGGGACTGGTCCACTAGGAGGTGTATAGTCAGATGGCAGAGGGCGTGGGTGTAGGATTCTATCTCAGAGAGAAAAGTTGGTGGTACGATAACCCAGTCTAATAACAACTGAAAACCTTTGTGCCTTTCTTTCATCCTTCTTGGATGCTTTTTCTCTAAGACTTTAAAAAAACCTAGAATTTTCGTGTATGTGTTTTAACGTGAGTGATACCATGTTGCATATATTTTTCGGTGGCTCCCTTGAATATTCTTTTTTTTTTTTTAAAGATTTATTTATTTATTTTAGAGGAAGTAGGAAGGGGCAGAGGGAGAGGGAGAGAATTTCAAGCAGATTCCCGGCTGAGCATGAAGCCGAATGTGGGGCTTTATCTCCCAACACTGAAATCATGACCCGAGAGGAAATCAAGAGTCAGAGGCTTAACTGATTGAGCTACCCAGGTGCCCCCTGAATTTTATTTCTTTATCAAAGAATATCTTGAGCTCCCAGCCAATTCTGGGAAGGTCATGCCATAATATTTTCAATGTTAGGGGTCTCTAAACCCTTTGGCGTTGGTTAAAAAGTGTGAGCATGGTCCCAGATAATAAGCCCTGTATTCCCTCAATAATATTTCCAGTCTTGCCTGCTTTTCCAGAACTTTGGCACTCTCTGATCAAGAGATAAAGTCTATGTCCCCTCCCCTTGAACCCAGGGGTAGTCTTTGTGACTGCCTTGACTAAAAGAGAACTGGCACCATGAAGGGGCTACTCAGCTCCCACCTGGCTCTGTCTTGGGACACCCACCCTTGGGACCTTGGCGTCATGCTGTGAGGAAGCCCAGGTTATGGTCAGAGGCTTGTGTGCAGATGAACCATGGCCCCTGGTCCTCAGCTTTGGCTAAGCTCCAGGCCAACCACCAGCCCCAACTTGCCAGCCCTGAGAGTGGTATTCACCAGCCATGTGGCAGGTAATTGTGCCAGTCCTCAAGCAAACTCATGGTACAAAGACAAGTCTTCCCAATGAGACCAGTTCAAAGTAGGTTCAGGAGTTGAAGGAATGAATGTCCTGTTTTTTAAGCCTCTGGGTTTTGGCGTGGCTTGTCATGCAGCAAGAGATGCCTAGAACCTCTACTTTACTGGAACTGAGTTCCAGGGGGAAAAGGAAGCTGTGGCAGGGTTGAGTCCCCTTGCAAGACTTTAGAGGGCCCTGGGTTTCCCTTGAGGAGGGGCCTGTGACCCCACAATCTGGGGCTGGACCGAGCCTGAGGGTGGAGTTGCAGTGAACCCCAGCTGTGAACACTGCGGTGAGGCCGGGAGGGTGGTGCTCAGCACAGAAAGCCCGGCTTAAAAGTATACAAGGAATAGGAGAAGCAGTTCCCAGGGAAAGTGATGGGTTTGGTGGTAAGTACACAGAGTGTGAGGAGGTTCACAGAAGGGCAACAGCCAGTGCCAATACTATGGCATGAGGAGGTTGTGGCAGGGAGGGGGGTTCCCTGGGTCCAGACCCCCGACTCTGACAAATCACCAGTGTGACTTCATATATAGCTATGCTTCCTTGGGCCCCCATGGTAGGGGTGCTGGATAAAATACAAGCATCCCAGTTAAAGTTAAATTTCAGATCAACAAATGAGTAATTTTTATTTTAAGTATGTCCCAAATATCCCATGGGACATACTTACACTGCAAAAGTATGCATTATTTATCTGCAATTCAACTTTAGCTTGGCAGCCTGTATTTTTATCTGCTAAATCCAACAACCTTACCCGGTGGCCACATTTGTAGAATTGAGGGCTTAGCCGGGCCTCCCAGGCAGCCACGCCTCGAGGCCAAGCAGGCTCTGGATGCACGCCCACCCTGGGTGTGAGCCCAGCTCTGCTTGGGTAAGCTCCAAGGCTCATCTGTAAAATGGGAATAATAACGGCCATGCCCTCACAGGCTGGCCACGAGGGTTAAGTGAGATCATGCATACGAAGCACTTTAGTGACGGACACACAAGCATGTGCAAAATGAAAGGGAGCTGTTCTTATTAGTGCTCTTGCTAGGGCCACAGTGCTATGGTTCATAGACAAACATTAGTAGGTAAGAGGCACCTTTGGGCCTTTGTGTGTAAGGCTGTGGTGGGCACGTGTGCACGTGGGCACGTGTGCATGGCACGTATAGGCAAAGAAAGAAGGCTCCAGCCCCGCCCTCCAGGGCACCTGGTGTTCAGCCAGCAGTTGGAGAAAGAATCTCACTACCCACTGTGTTCAGCTCCCACAGTTAATAACGCTGCAGGATGAGGGCTGTGGATACATTCTCCCTTCCTCGGCATCTTTGCGGGCAGGTTTTTAATTTTAAGCAGGAGAAAACCCATCAGGTATTTGAGGCTCCTGGGGGGCAGCTAATGCTTCCTGTCAAATGCTCACCCTGGGGTGCTTTGTTACCCTGACCCCTCCCGAACTTCGAGTCAGCAGCAAATTGCAGGACAAAATTCTTATGCTGCAAGTTTATTGCATATTCATAGAATTTAGGCCATTAGGCGACATGAGTTTTTTTTTTTTAACTTTTTATTGAAGTATAACCTACATTCAGAGAAGCGCACATATCCTAGGTGTATGCTTGATAAATTCTTACAAGCAGAAAGCACCCGCGGAGGAGCACCTGGGTCAGGACACGGAACGTCACCAGCCCCCAAGGGAGCCCCCTGCTCATGCCCTCTCCCGGGCACTGCTTCCCCCGGGGAGCTCCCCTGACTCTACACCAGCATCTTTGCTTATCCGTGAAGCTTACATAAATGGAACCAAGCATACTTTTGGGTTTGGCCTCTTGCTCAGCAGTAAGATGTTGAGATGTATCCACTCGCAGCAAGTGGTTGTGGCTTTTGGTCCTCATTGCTGTTAGTGTTCCATTGTGTGGCCTTGCACCGTTTACTGATCCATCCCACGGTGGATGGGCTCCGGGTAGGTCCGCCTTGCTGTAGACATTCTGGAGCATGGCTCCTGGTGGATTCTTGTAACATCTACTGTGGGCAGTTGATGGGGCCGAATGAGGTTTTTCATGACATCATTCCTAAGGTTGAACATATCTCGGCGTCTGGGTGGCTCAGTTGGTTGAATGTCCGACTCTTGGTTTTGGCTCAGGTCATGATCTTGGGGTTGTGAGATCGAGACCCGCACCGGGTCAGCACTGTTGCATGCAGCCTGCTTCAGATTCTCTCTCTCTCTCTCTCTCTCTCTCTCTCTCTCTCTCTCTCCCCTCACCCCTGCCTGCTCTCTCTCTCAAAAAGGAAAAAAAAAAGAAACCTAAGGCTGAACATAATCAAAGAAACTGTTGTGGAAGAAATTAGCAAAGTGGCACTGAGAAGGGGAAATTTTGAGTAACCTGCGAACTCCCTCTGTCAAAAACTTCGCCTGGCTCTTCCTGGTGGAAACAGGTGCCTAAGGCACAGATTTGACCGTGCACAAGAACCCCCTGGGGATCTTGTTCAATTTCAGCTACCGGTTCCAGAGGTCATGGTGGAATCTGCGATTCTGTGCAAGCTCCCAAGTGATGTGGATGCTGCTAGTCCCAGGACCCCACTTTGAGTAGCAAGGGTCACCATCCCAGGGATCGCTGTCAGACTGCTTGTGGTCAGAATGTCTGCACATCTGCTGGCAGGCACAGAGGGATAGAGAAATGGAGGAAGACTTTCCAGCAGTCTGATAGTTGTGACGAGAAAACAGGGCAAACACTGGGCCCTGGAATCAAAAAGAACAGTGATCTTGCCCTGGCTTAGCGTTACTAGTTGTGTGACCTTGAGCAGGATACCTCAGCCCCCTGAGCCTCAGTTTCCCCACTTGTGACATGGAGTAATTGTGCCCACTGTGCTGTGGGGAGTACCTGTTGGGAATCAGGCACGCACCAGGCTGCTGATAAATGTGGGTTGTCATTATTCCTGATGTGATCTCAAATAATGCTTTTGGTGTGGGAGGCAAAAATACATACAGCTGTGCAAGTGTCTGTGTGCACAAAAAGTTACAGTTTATATCAAGGAGCTCACAGTCCAGTAATACAGGCCAAAGAGGTGTTCTTCCAATAAATATAATATTGTCACAAGTGATATGTGTGTATGTGTGTGTGTAAGATATATTTTTAAAAATTTTTAAAAAAGATTTTACTTATTTATTGAGACAGAGACAGAGAGAGAGAGAGAGAGAGAGAGAGAGAGAGAGGCAGAGACACAGGCAGAGGGAGAAGCAGGCTCCACGCAGGGAACCCGACGTAGGACTCGATCCCAGATCTCCAGGATCACACCCCGGGGCTGCAGGCGGCACCAAATCGCTGCGCCACTGGGGCCGCCCATGTGTATAAGATATTTCGGGGAAATGGAGGACGGGGCAAGAATCTCTCCAGAGGGAACCAGAGAAGGCCTTACAGAGGAAGGAAAAATGGGCTTTGAAGGCCGAGCAGGAGCCCGCCAGGCAGATAAGGCTAGGAGTAGGCCGCAGGAAAGGTATGGCCATTCTCTTGTGGGGGAATCGCATGAACAAAGGCACAAAGGTGTCCTGACTGTACACGTACTGCTGCTGGGTTGGGAGAGTGGGTAGGGAACCTGACTCAGAGAGTCTTGACCACCACACCAAGGGGCTGTTTCATGCCCCAGCAAAACTATAAAAGAGGCAGTGGGTCCCCAGGCCATCTTTTCTGGGCCTTTCTTCCTCCTTCAAGGAAACCCCACCTCTACTAGCTTTGGTGTGCCTCACGTGCTGACAACTCTTCCTCGCCCTCGACAAGGTGTGCTCCTAGGAAACTATCTGAGATGTATCCTGTGACTCAGCCAGGGGTCCCTGACTGGAAGGCAAGATGGGATTTAGAAGCAGTGTGGGGGGTGCCTCAGCCTGGGGGGGCCTAGTTGCTTATACCACTTCCTGAAAACTCCCCGGTGGGCTCGGGCACGCCCCACACCTTTACCACCATTTCCTGCCCACCCACCCCAGCAGGACGAGTTGCCCGTTGACACACTCTAGGCCTGAGCCCAGAATGTGACTCTCAGTTGCCCCACAGGAACCAGCAAGACACCCTTGTCGGAGGTACTTCTGAGCCCAGGCAGACCTGCGCTCCTTGTGCCCACTGGTCACTTCTGCCAAGGAGTGTGCTGGCACAAGCCAGGAAGCCGAGGAGACTGTTGGGTTTGGCTCCCGCAGGTGGGCTTTGGGCCAAGGCATTGTGTCCAGCCAGCCCTTGCCGGAGGTTAAACTGTGACATGCAAAGCCCAGTGGCCACTCAGGAAGGAGGACCAGCAAATCCCCTGGACTCTGAGCCAGGGCCAGGCCAGCTCCCCTGCCCATCCTTGGAGCCTCCCAGGGCAGGGGACACATGGCAGGGGGAGGGCTGGCTAGAGACCCTCTGCTCAGGGCATTCATACAGTCTTGTTTGAAGTAGCAGAAGCTTTTTGCTAAATTGAGTCGTATTTATCTGCAACTGCAGTCCTCAAATTGGCGGATGGGGGTGCCAACTCTGGGAGAAGCCAGGTGGAGGCCCACACCCAAACTTGGCCTCCACCGGGCTCCCTCGGGCACCCCCAACCCACCTTTCAAAACCACAGCCTCAGCCAAACCCCTAACTCTTCAGTTGAGAAAGCTGATGCCCGTCCAGGGCTGGAGGAGACCACAGAGAGGCAGAAGTAGCAGGAATCCGGCACAACCGCCTCTTGGAGCCAGCCTCGGGGAGGGCAAAGCTCTCCGCCCAGTGCCCTGTGCAGAATAAAGGCAGGTTGGGTTTCTTGAGCCCAAGGAGGCCCGTGGTCCTGAAGGAGTGGAGTTGGAGGTGGGCTGGCTGCATGGCCGGGGGGATGCTGGGCAGTGGTCCCAGGGGGCCACTCTCTGTGCCTCTCCCCACCAGTCATAGAGACCCCCTCCACCTCCTGGGGGCTCTGGACTGACAGGACCCCTTCCTTCCAGAGCCTGCTCCTTGGGCAGCCCTCCGCTCCTCCTCTGTCTTCCCGGGCTGTTAGACGGGAGGCTGCTATATTAATGTCCCTTCATTCTGAGCAGGCCAGTGGTATCACTGCCAGGTCCCCCCCCCCCCACCGCCCCTAATGATTTGTCCTGGCAGCAGAAATATTACAGCGATGATTTCATGTAGAATTTCATTTGCTGTTTTTTTTTTTAATCCCTTGAAGAAGGGGCTGAGCGATTAATGGGTCTTTGAGAGATCAAAGCTCTACGTGGCAAAGAGCGAATAATAATTGTCGCTAACATTGATTGGGGGCTTTGCATGTGCCAGGCACTGTCTCACCATCACAACACCTCTTGGAGTTAGGCACTGTCATCATTGCCATTATGGAGGCACAGAGGGACCAGGCCGTGGCCGCTGGTCACCCAGCCCGAGGTGGTGGCACCAGGATTAGAAACGGAGGTGGCGGGGCTCCAGTGTTCTCAATCACGTGGCTGAGCCCCCTCATGAAGGTGTGAGGAAAGCCCAGGGCCAGAAGCCCAAGAAACCCAACAAAATTAGTTCTGGGCACCCCACCCACCCTGCAAGCAGCCACCAGTCAGGTCAGGCCAAATTCTAATCACCAGGGAGCCTGAAGGTTTCTGTTTCCTCGGGGCTCGCTGCATGGGGACCAGGCATGGTTAATGGCACCCCGGGTGGTGTGGCATGGCTCATGGGCCACAGAGAAGCCCAGACCCCATCACTCTTCCCCTGCTCGAGCAGATCACTTTGTGCCTCAGTGTCCCCCATCCTTTCACTAGCGATAATATGGGCTACCATTCGGTAGGCACCTGCTATGTGCTGGGCGCTCTCCAGAAAATACGTCTACTCTTCCTGGCAACCCAGAAAGGTATGTCTTATTAGTTCCTTTTAAAGATGAGGAGTCTGAGGCTCCGAATCCACTACCTTGGCGAAAGGCCACATAGCCAGCGGTTGAGCAGGTTCCAACCAGACCCGTTTAGACGCCAAAGCTGGGGCTATTTTCCGTCTCTAGCTCACTTTCTTGAAGATAACTATCTATGCATGCCAGATGCTTCTTGGGAATCATCTCTTCCTGAAACACCCCTGAGATGTCATGGCCCTGATCCCAATTTTACAGATGATAAAATAGGTTCAGAAAGCTTTTGTAGGTTGTCCAAGGTCCCATAGCTTAGTGGTGTTGGTTGGGTCTGGTTCTCCAACCTGGGTCTGTGTACCTCCAAGCCCTCCCTCTTTCCTCGATGTCAGACATGTGGAGTAGTTGACTCAGCGCAACACTTTTCTAGAGGAGGTCCCCTGGCTGTTTGTTGTCTCCTGACAAGCAGAGAAAAGGGAATGTTTTAAAGCCGTGGTTGAGAGAAAGCAAGGAAGACACTTGGCATCATCTGTCAATTATAGTAGCTCTAAGGCTCGAGAGCAAGACGCCAGGAGGGGCTAAGGAACTTGGTTCGTTTGTCCATCCATCCATCCATCCATCCATCCATCCATCCATCCATCCATTCATCCCTGTTCTTTGAGAAAAGATCAAGAGCTCTGAGGTGTTCTTCTGGCCTCTCTGCTCGGTAAGTCTGTGTCACCTGTCCTGGGTGTGACCTCAGGGAAAGGGTGGTGCCTCTGAGAGCAAGGTGTAGTTCCACAGGGGAACTTGTCTCCATCAGTACGGGAGGTTCTCGTCACTGTGTCCTCTCCTCCACAGGGCAGGAGGCAGGTCTCACCAAACACTCTAGGGCCTGGATTGTCGGGACACTTTCAGCTCAAGAAGAGATGTGAGGCCAGAGAACCTGGGTTGGGGGGGAAGGGCTGGGAATTTGTTGGGGTGACTCTGAGATCCCTCACCCTCTTAGACCTAGATTCACATGGGTAGGAGCCCCCACTTCATCTCTCCCTCCCACACTCATGTCTGTGTGGCAGGGGGGAATTTAAGGGGTGGCGGGGGTGAGGAGGAGGAGGAACGGGAAGACAGTTCATTTGAGAATCACACTTGGCTTTTGTGGTTGCTGGTTCCACTTCATTGATTAGTATTTCCCCAAATCGCCGGCCTCGGATGATCGATCCGAAAGACTGCTCAGCGCATTTTGGGGATTCATCCTTGCAGAATCTGCCCACAAACCTCTGCCCACTTCTGATTGTAGTCCCACCCTGCACGATGCTCTGGACCCTGCAGTGTGAGCCTTTTGAATTTGGATCTGCCCCTTTCCTAAACTCTCTTTGCCGTCGGCCCCCAATTCCCTTGGAGAATCTTCAGTCCTCATGGCTTCATCTGCTACTTCTCCAACACTGCTCGATAGTGAGGCCTCTGTGGTGGCAGCCGGTATAATTCGGTTCAGCAAATATTTACTGGGCCTGACCGTGCCAGGCACCACTTGAGATCTGGGAGGCAAAAGTGGCTTGCAGCCAGCGGCCTGGGTCTGAAGCCTGAGTCTCTCATTACTGGCTGAGCAGCTGTGGCCCAGGGAACTTCTACTCATTGACCTCACCTATGGGGGGGCTGCCCTCGGTGCGTCCCTTTCCTGTGGGCTCACTCAGGCAGCCCTTACCAAGACCTCGTTTAGGTTGAGTTAGCATCCATTTTACAGATGACAAAACCGAGGCCGTAAGACTTTCCCGTTTATCCTAGTTCACGCAGCCAGCCTGGCAGAGTTGAGATGTGCACCCACGGGGGCTGGATTTCAACATCCGTATTTCTACAACATTCTGCAGACTCGCTTGGGCCGGCCGATTTCTCAGAGCCTCAGCTTCTCCAGATGTGAAACAGGAACGATTTTTTGGCTATCTTAGATACATGTTGTGAGAATTAGGTGAGGGCTTTGGAAAATGCTTCCCGGTGTTGTTTTTTTTATGGTTGTGATTATGAAGTGGGAAGTCTCTAGGGGTCCCAGGAAACTGCTCTGCTCTGCGGACTGAGAAGTGATCATATGACCTTACTGTAACCTCAGGAAAGCCGGAGGAGGCCCTTGTAATCTTTGCAGCGAGCTGTGCCGGCCGGGCTCCTCCCATGAGCCTGGGACCCTACAACTGGCCGTCACTTCTGGGCTTTGATTCCTTAGAGCTTCATGCTGGTCTCCTGCGGAGGAGGAGACTCAGATGGATCACGGAATGTTCAAGGAGGCCCTTTAGGATGATCTAGTGAAAATCCAACCCCATCGTGATACCCAAGTGGAAGCTGAGGCCCAGAGAGGGACAGGAACTGGCTCAAGATCACACGGCTGATTGGTGACAGAGCTGGGGTGTCCAGGCAGCTCTTAGGACTCTTGCCCTGGGGCTCAAGATCTGTCGATCGAGTTCACTTCTCAGCTTCTCCAGCATGGCAGCTCAAGGCCCTGGCACAGGACCTGGGAAGGACCTGGGGTAGGGGAGGCAGAAAGGTCAGGAGGGCTTGGGGAGGAGGGGAGGTCCAGGCACTGTCTTCTGGAAACCACTGGATATTGGAGCTGATAGAATCTGGGGGCTCCCCAAACTGGCAAGGGCCCCGGCCTGCCCACCTGTGACCAGCCACGAGTCTCATCCTGGACTCTGCTTATAAATGAGCTCCCTGGGTCCCCAAAATGCTCGTTGAGGCCGAGCCCCCTCCCCCCTTTGACGGAAGGGCACCTCCAGGAGGAGCAGGGCCCACTGTCCCCAGCGAAGAGATTGGTCCCGGGCCCTTCCCCTGCCTCCACGTCTCCGGTTGACCAGAGTCCTCTTTGCTCACAGTCACTGTGGACCCCATAACAAACACACGGGGCCCAGGCCTGGAAGATCTATTAGTGGCACTCCTGTCACCGCCCGCAGAGCGGGAGGAGAGGCAGCCAAATGCTGTGCTAATTATTCTAGCTTCCAGCAGGGTCTCGGAGGTCCCAGCCATGGTAAATCTTAACTTTCATGCTATGGTGCACCGGGATGCAATTTACTTCAAAGAGAGCATAAATCCCCACTGCGGCGTGTATCAGAGGAGTGTTACATAAAAGTGGCCCATGTGCTTCCCACCCTGGCTGCCTTGGCTCTCCCCCCTCCCCTCCCTCCCTCCCTCTCTCCTTGTAAGTTTGAAAAAGCCAGCCCGCGGTTGGCTACACATCTCGCACGCAAAAACATTTATACACACGTCTGCTCCCAGCCTTATAAATCACCAGGCTTGGCGACTTGGCAGTGGGAACACAGGCCAGCTCTATTTTTACCGGCACAGGCCGCAGACAGCCCCCGGGGCCCCTCCTTTCCTTACAGTGACACCTACCGGTGCCAGCCCCGGCCGAAAGCAGTCTTTCCGCTTTGAACCGATTTCTCAGGCTTCGGGAGACGATCCCTGACCCAGGCCTGGCCCTTCTTAGCATTTCTGTCTCTCAGCACCCCCACCCAGGTCCCTGGGGGAAGAAGTCCTCCGGCCACAAGGCCCCCTCAGAAGGCCCCTGTCCCCAGGCAGGCTTGCCAGGGGGGCAGGTGGACATCGCTGACGTCATGGTGATCCCCCACGCAGCCTAGCACAGCTCATTAGGGTGTCAGGGGATCATGGGAATCGAGGAAGGGGGTGCCTTCCCCGTCTCCCCACCCCCTGCATCCCCCAGGTGGTGGGGGGATGGTGTCCAGTTGTATTTCTGAGCAATTACTTCCCCGTGAAAGACATCTGTTATCTTCGCTGACACACACGGGCCGGGTGGCCCATGCGGCCGGGGTGCGGGGCCCCGTGAATCCTGGCATTGTCATCCTGGCCCCGGCTGGGAGCCAGGGGGGTGGCAGGGGATGCAGTGAGACAGAGCCGGTCTGTCTCCTGGACCCTGGCCTCCGTCCTGGCCTCCTCCCCGTGACCTCTCCGGAGGCGGCTGTGCCAGGTCGAGTGCTCCCAATGTCATCCCTGCAGATCCATTTGTGAGTCGTTGAGGCCGCCGTTCCCGTGCTTTGCTCCCCTTGTAGCTGTCACTGTGAGCCTTAGCTCGGCAGGCCGCGGGCTGTGGAGATGTTGAGACGAGGCCCTGGAAGCCCGGTGGGGGGCCTGATTGGGGGGCTCAGGTGGGCATGACCCTCCCAGTGGCCCAGAGCTGCCCAGAGGCCCAGGGCGCCCAGCGGAGCCGGCTGGATGCTGGTGATGAGCAGCCCTCCACTGAGCGCAAGCCCTGGCGGTCAGCGGGCTGGGAAGAAAGCCACCCTGGTCATACATTGGTGACCCTGGGCCAGTCATGGCCCTTCTGGCCTTGATTCCCTCAGGCCCAGAAAGGACAGGGCTGGGTGAGGGGTAGATTCCCTGGGCCAGAATCTCCCTGCTAGCCCAGAATGGGGATCCCTCTCCTGTTACCCATGTCAACACCGTGTAAACGTCCGGTGCTTTTTCAGAGGATCGGGCAAGCTCCCAGGTGCATCCCAGGGGCTGCAATGGAAAACAGGCGCCTCGGACCCATCTCTGGCCAAGAACGCGGGCCATCATCTCCGCTCTGCTATGGCTTCCTATTTCAACATCTCCTTTCTCAGGACAGAAGCCCGGGTATGGAGTCATGGCCTAACCCAACCTGCATTCAGGCTTTGAGGGTGGGAAGAGAAGAAGGAAGTGAAATGGCTTTGTGCCTCCAAGTGACCAGGCCCGCACCCCCCAACCCCTGGCCCATGGAGAAACCTGCTTTCTCGAAGTGGGCCCCCCACCTCTCTCTCTCCCCACACTCTGTACAACGGCAGTCATGTTATCTGCACCCAGAATGTGGCTGTCGTGTGGCTCATCCTTTTACATCTGCTTTGGAAGAAAATGTCAGGGAGAGGGTCTGAGAGATCCTCACAGACTCCCAGAAATGAGAGAAAGGACTTAGGCACCGAAAACAAACCACAATCAGGTGCCTCCTCTCCCACCCCCCACACCTGCCCACAATCCCAAGCATCACTCTAAGGCCGCTGATCCTGACAGAAAAAGGTTGCCCCAGTGTTCAAGCAGCACTGAACACTGAGGGTCGAGGTGGGGACCATCTGAACGTCAGCCCTGTAGTGGTTTTGAAACTTGGCAGCAAATTCTTTGATACTTTTCCAATCCAGGGGTGGGTTCTAAGGCCCCTCCCCTTGAATCTGGGCGGGTTTGTGACTGTTTCAGCCCAAAGCATACCACAAGAGTGATACCATGTGACATCGAAGACTAGATCCAAAAAGACCACACAAGTTCTGTCTTCTTTGCTGGAATACCTGCTCTTGGCACTCCAAGCTATGTGAGAAGCCTGACTGGTGGCTGCCACGTTGGGAGGAAACCCTGTCCACACAGAGCAGCTACACACGGATGGAATAATCCACGGTCCTGGCAGAGCCCAGCCTTCAAGTTATTTTAGTCCAAGCATCAGGCACATAAGTGAAGGAGCTTCTGGATGATTCTAGCCCTCAGCTATTGGGTTACCTCTTGGCCATTCAGTTCTTCCTGAATGAGATCCTAGACTTTGTGGAGCACAGTTAAGCCACCCAGGCTGGCCCTGTCTGGATTGTTGACCCACTTAATCCAGGGGCATACTAAAATGTTTGTTGTTTATACCTCAAAGGTTGGGTGGTTTGTTAAACAGAAAGAGATAACAGGAACAGCCCTCAGTCCAGGGTCCTGCCTGACGTTCAGCCTAATGCATGAAGACATGGACACCTGTTTTCCATAAAGGAAGCAGGAGGTTTTCTAGAAGCCTGAGAATGGCACTGGGCCAAAGAATCTGTTGTGTGGGCTGCACCCCCAGCTGCAGAATTATGCCCAGTTCCAGAGGCAGGCCTGGCATTGTTACCTCCAGGTTAGCATCCATGTTTGAGTGAGACCCGTGAGTCTGTGACTTTCTTGGGGGCTCTTCAAGTCTCATATTATTTCCTATGTGGTCCAGCAGCCTTCTGGCAGACGTTGGAAGGAAGTATGGAAGTTGTCCTGGCCCTCTTATTCTCCCTGGCTTTGTAACTTGGGCCTAAGGAGGATGGCTCTCGGGCAGAAGAGGAAACAAGAGAATGTGAACACACGAGAGTGAGAGCAAACACACATCTTTTTTGTGGTTTATCTATCAGAGGACAGAGGACAAATTCCCGCCCGGGCACCAAGAATGTCATCTGGCACTGTGATGATGGACAATCCCTGGCTGCCACTCCATAGTTTCACGAAGTGGTGGGGGTGGTGGCACTTGGCTGCCCATAGCCAGAATCAACCTGCGGCGCATCGCCTCCTGCAATTTACAAGGCAATCAGACCTATTCTCTCCATCCTTTGGGACTCTCAGAAGACTGACATGCATTCAATATTTAAGTGCTTCATGGGCTATCCCATGATGCATTTATTTATCATTATTACTTTTTAAGATTTTATTTATTTATTTGAGAGAGAGAGAGAGAGAGAACACAAGTCGGTGGAGAGGCGGAGCAGAAAGCCCAACTGGGGGCTCGATCCCAGGACCCTGGGATCATAACTGGAGCCGAAGGCAGATGTTCAACTGACTGGGCCACCCAGGCGCCTGCCTCGGATGCATCTAAACAGTTGTTGGGTTTTATCATCATGCAAAGGGATAGTCTGGCTCAATTTTACATATAAAGCTCAGTTGATGACAAATTCCCATTTGGACCTGGTACCTGACCATAGCATGCTCTGTTCTTTGATCCCCAAAGTGCTCAGGAGCCTGGAGTGATGGATCGTTTGCCACAGGGCGAAAGATCACAACCCAGACACGAAAACACAAATCTTCTTCTTAAGCTTGTTTTGGCTTGCTGTCCGTCGTAACTTGGCAGTTCTCATCTTCGAAGGGACGCATCTTGGCTAAGTCGTAAACTTGACCATGAGCAAGAACCCAATAAGCCAGGGAAGTTTGATTAGTTGGGATAAAAATTCAGAAATGAGACTCCGGAGAGGAACAATTCGACTTCTCGAAAAGACTACAAGGTCTTAGGGAGGAGGAGAAGCCTAAGTAAACATGTTTCTCTCTCCGTGGCCCAGAAGGATTGGGGGGGCAGGGGGCGGAGTTTGGGCCTGTAAATAACTGATATCCTTCTGGTGCCCATCCTCCTCCCTCATGTCCTAGGAAGCAGCCACCTGTCTTCCAGCTGTCTGGGACTGTCTGCTGGAGCAAGTGACATCACAGTGACCAGAAACCACCTCCCCTTTGTCTGGAGCAGTTATGATGTCATTCCCTCTGGCAGAGAAGCAGGATGTTGGCAGCTGGGATTCCTCTGGGTCCTCCTGAAGTGATAATTGCCTTAGATTTTGTTATAAAGTGCAGCTGCTAATTATCTTGTTAAATCACAGCCATATACTTTTTGGATTTTTTTTTCCTTTGCAATCCATTTAAACAGTCTGGGAGATGAAATAGAACCACATACCCTAAACAAAAACAAAAACACAACCCAGACACACACACAAAAATCGCTGCTTCTTTCAAACACCGAAAAAATAATTTTTTAAAAAATGAAAAGGGCGCAGATATGGCATAATTAGATTGCTTCCATTAAAAAGTCATCATTTCAACATCCTCATATAAATATCTGCATCCCATTGCATATTTTAAGCAATTGCATAATAAGCCCCCAAGTGAAAAACAGCAAAACTCATTTCCTGACCACAAAAGGAGAAAGGAATCACTATGTGCTCTGAGTTCCAAGGAGAACTGGATTACATTCCTCCCACACAAACTGGAGGGAGATGGAGTTCAGTGCTCCAGGGGAGAGAATTATGACAACACTTAACCGCTGTGACCCGCGCTGCTCTGCGCCGTTCTATGCCTCTCCACGCCATTGGCCATTAGAAGTGCGTAGCTCCCACTGAGGTCAGAGGGAGGAAGAGAAGGACCTGGCCCCCTCCTTTTGGAAACCCTGCCCTGGGTTCCGGCATCAACAGGTGAATGAACATTGGGCGTTGCCTGAGCATCTCTGTCATTTCTCTTGATTGGCCATTTCAGGTTTCTGATTTGTGTGGTCCGGCTGGAAGTTTGCTAAGTGGAGCCAGAGGAAGAAGCCAGGTGTGGGCACCACCCGCATATGTATCCATGCCATCTGCACCTACCACCATCTTACTTCTCCTTTGCCCTCATGAGTGATGCCCAGGTAGTCCTCTACTCTCTGGCACTGCAAAGGCAGCTATGATGGACAGCCTCAGTAAATGCCCACTCATGAGCCATACAAGAGTTTCTTTGGGGTGAAGACCCCGGGGGGTTTCTAGGTCATAAAGTTTGCAGAGATTTCACTCCTCTAAGCCTCACCAGATACTCCTCCAGAAAGGCAATATCACTTGGCAGTCCTACCAGCAGTGCACGAGAGTCCTCATTTCCCCACATCTTCTACAGCACTGGATTTTATTCACATTTGTAAGTTTTGCCAACGTCTTAGGTGTGAAGTGATGATGTTGGACTTTGTATTTCTCTAATAACTCATGGGGGTTGGTTATCTCTTCATCTTCATTAGGGGTTCCCTATCTATGAATTGCTTACATTTGACCTTTTTTCCCTCCACTGCTTTTCTTTGTTTTATTTTTTTGAAGATATCATCTAAGAGTTTCTTATGTGTTTTGGTAACAGCAAACACAGACAAATACCTTAAAGGAGACCACACACGAAGGCCACTTATGACAATCTGTAACTTGAATATTGTTTATGTTCTCTCCTTAAAAGTCTGGTTCACTTCTTACTTTTTACAGTAAAAAAAAAAAAAATCAAGCAGAATGGTTTTGAAGCAAATGAGCCAAAAAAACAGCGTACTTTCAGTTCCTTGTCTACTTCTGTCAGAGACAGGAGGAGAGGAAAGAGAAGTTGAAGGATGGAGAGATAGATTAAAAGGATGGAAAGGAAAAACCAGAAAAGTCTAAAAGAGAAATTCAGAAAGGGAAAGAGATGACGATTAGCGAAGGAACCAGAGACAGTGAGAGGGAGGAGTAGAAATGAAGAGGTGGGGAAAGAGAGGGAGGAGAGAGAGAAAAATGTAGAAAAAGACAAAATAAAATAGATGCATGAAGACAGATGTCCAGAGAGAGAAAACTTTGAATGAGTTTTGAGGCTGTTCTGAACCCCTCTGCCTTGCCAGCTTATCTCACCATCTCCTTGGCCTTGGACTCCTTCTAGATATCTCCAACGTACTCTGATGTGATCAACCCAGAGGAATCCATTTCTCACCCAGTAGCTGCTACGTGCTGGATCTGACTTTGTTGACACGATGTTCAGGGCTCTGACGTCACTGCTTCCAGTTCCTTCTGTTTCCTGTCTAGTGCTTTACCACTTCTGGCCTGTGTGTTATTCTTCAGAGGGTGTGGGGAAGGAACTTGCTCCCTAACCAGACTGCGACCTCCCCCCGGGGCAGAGTCCACCCCTTGGCTGGGCGCCCTACCTCTCCCTGGGGCTTGTGCTTCAGCACACCATCCCTGTCCATTAACACTCGCAGAGTGGATGAACCAGGGCGTCCTGCGATCAACCTTCTCAACACACATCACACCGCACTGACCTGCCGGCAGCCAACCTCTCCACATCCCCGGGATGTCTCTCCTGCGATGGCTTGTCAAAGCACCAACCTTTCAGCTAAGTATGAAGGGCCCAGTTGTCTCGCCATATCCACACCGAGTCTGTGGAATGCTGATGGGAAGTCAAATGGTACAATCCGTGTTTCATATGGATGCGTTTCAAACCTCGCAAATGATCCGAGCAAGGGAGAGTGTGGTCCCTGCGAGCAAGCGTAGCATGCGTTTGGAAGGCAGTCCACATTCCAGCAGAGCATTTGTTCTGGAGTTATGTCACAGGTACCTCTGCCAAGGGAAATAAGGCAGTTTTATGCTTTTGATAAGATGTGCACAGGATGCCTGCCGGGAGGGTCTCGAGGCTTTGTGGAACCTTGGCCAAAGATGGAAGCCCTGGAAAAGCACAGGACGCCTCCCTGTTGTTTGTTGGATGACATGGGTGGGGAGTGCTGGTGTTTCTCCCAAACTGTGGGATCACACCTCACAATTGCACATTCTAGAAACTGGGGGGGATGAGGGAAGGGGGAGAAGTGGGGGAACTCCATAGGGCTCACGGCGGTGGCCCCTGACACTTCCTAAATCAAGTTCCTTTTTCACCTGAGCCCAACAATGTAATGTAACTATCAGGCTGGCCTCTTTAATGAGCATTACATGGTAGCTGAGACATTTAACGGTAGGCAACATTACTTCTGGCAAGTCCTAATATGATACTTTTTCCAGCTCCTTAAGAAAGGAGCGAACAAGAAATGCAAAAAGGTAGCTGGGGTTTGCTTCTCATTGCCCTGTGGAGCAAAGCCAGGGTAGTGAGGCAGCCAGAGCTCAGTGAGCCTGTGGTTTGTAGTGATGGGTGCAATATTCTTTTCTTTTTAAATTATACTAGGATCTACTCCCTCATTTTGGATCAGAAAAGTTATTTGGTTTTTGTTTTTACTTATTTGAGAGAGAAAGTGAGAGAGAGTGTGCACACAAGCAGGGGGAGAGGCAGAGGGAGAAACAGATTCCTTGCTGAGCAGAGAGCCTGATGTGGGTCTCAATCCAGGGCCCCGAGATCATGACCTGAGCTGAAGGCAGACGCTTAACCGACTGAGCCACCCAAGTGCCTTGGATCAGGAGAGTTTAATAATTCAATTCTTTTCCCCTTTACTTCCCTCACTCTCATTCTGGATTTTTTTTTTTTTTCCTGCAAAGAGTTGAAATTACAGACAGAGGATTTTTGTCTTAGGAGGGGCATGAAGAAAGGGCAGGGTCCTCCTGGGAGTGGCAACTCCATTCATCTACCAGTTTCTAAGTGTCAAAGGGTCTTGCCTTATCCCCAGTACTACAGGTAGGGGTTGGTATCATCCAAGACGTGCCTTCTGTGCTTTAAGATCTGGTAGTCTAGGAGGGGAATCCTTCGTCTCAGAGAGCCATGATGGAAAAGAAGGCAAGACTTGAGGGCAGAGGGATAAGGAAGGCCTCCTGCAGGAGGTGTGAGGTGTGCAGGAGGGGTTTGCCTTGAAAGGTAGAAACAGTTGGGGGAGAGTGGAGCTGCCTGACAGAGAAGCATCGCAGTAGGGAGGAACCTGATGTAGTTCCAAAGTGTGCTGACCACCTATGTCCATATCACTTGACTACCAAGAGTCTCAGGTACCCCCCCTCCCCAAACCTATTGCAGTAGGTTATTTGCAAAGATGGCTATGTCAAAGCCTTCCGGCTCCCAGGCTCTCCTGTGCAAAGTGACTTTGCCTCTCCTTCCATCGAGACATAGAGTATATTTCTCCTTGTGATTTGCTTTGACTAATGGAATATGGTAGACGTGGAACTGGGGGACTTCTGACACTAGACCAGGCAGCTTGAACTTTCCCCCTCTCTGGGGCCCCTGAGACCACCACAATGTGAAGAAGCCCAGTCTAGCCGACTGGAGGGTGAGAGGCCATGTGGAGGGGAACTGGGGCACTCCAGCCAACAGCCAGCACCAAGTTCTGGACATGTAGATGAGGTCATTTTGTATCATTCTGTTGCAGTGGCCCCATCAAGTGGCAGCAGCAGCATGAATGAGTCCCTGTGAGACCAGCAGATGAGCCATGGGAGATACTAAATTGTTTTAGGCCACTAAGTTCCGGGGTGGTTTGTTACACAGCAGATCTAACAGCAACACTTACTGAGTCAGACTCTTTAGGAGTGTCTGGCATCCATTCCCTCTTTGTCCTGAAATAACATGCTGATTGCTTTCGGAGAACAATCCCTCCTCTATTCTAAGTGGTCTCTGTGGGGCTGACAGTCATCATGTCCCCAGGCTGCCATCCTCCTAACCAGTCACCCAGAGCATTCTATTCTAGAGTCATAGTAATTGGTTCAGGGATGCCCAGATGGAGTAAACTGGGCCAATTGGCAGCTTCCCTGAGATTTGTTATGTGAATGCTATAGGAGACTTTCTCGCCCGCTGGGATCTCAAGCTGTAAAGACCACAAAATCCCCCCAGGCCTACAAGTCCAACTTGCCACTACACACAAAACAAGGAAAGAAAGATGGAGAGAGAGACTGACAGAACCCTGACAACATCATCAAGCCTTTGGAGACAGTCAAACTGGAATTCGATGAAATCCCAGACTTCC
This sequence comes from Canis lupus baileyi, assembly GCF_048164855.1. Lineage (NCBI taxonomy): Eukaryota > Metazoa > Chordata > Mammalia > Carnivora > Canidae > Canis > Canis lupus. Next base: position 90,724,946 of record NC_132876.1, read on the forward strand.
TAGTTATGTAGCAAAAGGGAATTTGAGTTGGGTTTTGGTCTCTCACTTAATAAATATAGTAGCCACACCCTGCTTCCCCAGGGGAGCTATTAGTGCTTGTATTGCTTGCATTATTCTCCTCTCTTGGCCTTGCCCATGGCACTCATGGCAGATTGCATTCTGGCTCCCAATTCTTTACTGCATCCTGTTAATAGGATTATACAACCATACCGGTGTGACTTGGGGGGGCCCTCCTGTTAACAATAGGCAGAGCATGTTGTCCTGTGCCATTAATGTTGCTTTGCTATGTGACTTCTTTTGGCCAATAGGAACTCAGCAGAAGTGATGTGAACAGATGCTTTAAATATGCGTGTGTGGTTTGCGTTGGTTTCTTGCTCTCCTGCTAGTTGTTGCGATAAGAACATGCATGGGTAGCTGCTGGTCTCAAAAGGCGGAGTTAGGTGGAGCAGTGCTGAAACCAGCTTGCTTCCTGAAGCCAAGTTCAGCTGAAGAAAAGTGAGTGATTGTTCCTGGAAACTAGCCAGACTCGGGGATTGTTTGTTATGCAGGAGTATTGGCGGAAACCTGACCAGTACAAGGCATGAGCCCAGGAGCCAATGATATTAACTAGATTCCTTCTTTCCCCTCCCTTGCCTCAGTCTTCTGTTTTCCCATAACACTTGGTACAGGTGTCTCATCATGGTGTATGGAGTCGGCTGTGTCTCTGTCCAGCTCCCCACAGAGCCTGAGAGATCCTTAAGAGCCTGGCACAATGCCTGGCATGTTGCAGATGCTTATCTGGGCTTCATCAACCACTAACTGACAAACTGAATGTGTGTCTCAGTTGCTCCTTTTGCTTGTTGCTTAGATATGGGGATGGGATCCCCCTTCTCTGCAACATCTTTTTTTAAAATACTGTATTTATTTATTTGACAGAGAGAGAGAGAGACAGAGAGAGAGAGAGCACATGTGCACAAGTAGGTGGAGCAGGAGGCAGAGGGAGAGGGAGAAGCAGACTCCCTGCTGAGCAGGGAGCCTGATATGGGACTCGATCCCAGAACCCGGGGATCATGACCTGAGCTGAAGGCAGACAGTCAATCGACTGAGCCACCCAGGAGCACCCCCTTCCCCGCAACATCTTTATTTACCTCCACATAAAGGTCAACCCTGAAGGGAGAAGCAAAACAGCAGTGAGCACTGATACTCAATTCTGCTAAAATTTGGTGCCATGTTTTAACTGCTTGTGCAAGTTACTTAACCCTTCTTGAATATCAGTTTCCTTATCTATAAGTTAGCTCTACCTCATAGGACTATAGTGAGGGATAAATAACAATCAACAATAACAAATAATAAGAGTAATAAGCAACATCTGTAGCTCTTACTATGTGCCAAGTGCCTTACACGTATTATCTCTTCTAACTCAGACAACTGCCCTGTGAGGTAAGAATCTTGTTATTAACATAATTTCTAGTTAATCAAGGAGAGAACGGAGGCACAGAGAGGCTGAATAACTTGACCAAAGTTACACAGCAGTAAATAGTAGGTTGGGATCTGGACCCAGGCAGTCGGGCTTCAGTCTTTGTTTGCAAACCCCAAACGTGCAAGTACCTCGCGCGGCAGTAACAGATTTCTCAGAAACAAGACCCGCATGCCGGCCACTAAAGGCTATTTTCAAATATCCCAATGTAATATCACAAAGGTTTAATCAAGTCATATCTGTGTGATGAAAAACATGGGTTTGAAAAATGGTGCCTGTGATGTATCCGGCTGTCGTAATGATGGAGCTGAATCTCCCGCACAGCCGATCCGATTGTCTCTAGAAATCATCACTCATGAAGGCATTGGGAGAAAAATGAATCGACCCCAGAGGCCACATGGAGAGGCAGCTCCCGGGTGAGCCGCTCTAGGACAGAGCAGAACTAGGCCCCAGGCAGCCGGGGAAGCCAAAGAGAATTATATTTAACATGAAACATAAACACCATCTCAAAGGCGGATGGTGCGGAAAAATATAAATTTGATCATTGTCTGGTGAGTCAGAAATCCAGTGGCCTTCGAATCCACATCCACACGCTTTGAACTCCACAGCACTGCAGATGATGAAACAGAGTTCTTCATTAAAGAATGCTTGTAGGAGCGGCAAAATGTTAATGGTCATATATCTGGGCTGGGGCAGCCAGGGAACAGAGGGCAGTAACATCGGAGCCCGGAGCCTCGGGGGTTCGTTTCTGTGAACGCGGCCCCGTGATGCGCTCTGGGCCATCGGAACACAGCCGCAAAGCCATCTCGAGTCACTCTGCCGTGTGGGTGGCTGCCCGTCCAGCCGAGCCTCAGATGATCAAGCCCCAGCTTCGGGTACTTGGATTTCCCCTTCTTCCAAGGGCTTCCGACTTTTCCAGAAGCAGGATATTTATAGGTGGATTCCGGAGGAAGCAAAGGCGGCCCTCCTCCAAAGGGGCGTTGGGTCGCTGGCCAAAATTTCCGGGGGCAGCAGGTCCCCCGCTGCTCGGCCAAGCCCAGGGCCACGCTTTCGGAGAGAGCAGGCTCTGCTCCAGCCTGTCGGGTCACCACCTCTGGGGCGCTGCTCCGTCTTTGTCGGGGTTTTACAAAGGCTGCCGCTTGGTCTCCGTGTTTCTCCCTCTCTCTCAATCTCTCTCTCTCTCTCTCTCTCTCTCTCTGGCGGCTGCACAGGCAGGTAATTTCCCCCCCTGCAGTGCAACCCAGGTGTGGCGGGGAGTCCAGCTGCCTGGCCCTTCTCGGCCTCATCTAGAGGGCTCGAGTCTGACATGGGGGCGCACGTGGCACCCTTAAGCCCGTCAGTCAGCGGACCTTAATTGAGCATGTGCCATCAATTAGTTACCATAATGCACAATGTCAGTACCTAGATTTCAACCTTTTTTTTTTTTTTTTGGCATGTCACCACCCCTACAGCATGCTTTTGTCAGCTAGCACCGGGGGATCTCTTGCTGGAGCCACCCTGCCTGCCCATTGCCCCTGTTGCCCCAGACCCAAGGGCTATATTAACCCATGGCTGGCAGTGAGGGAGTGTGAGAGCCCGGCTCCCTTGCCCTCTGGTGCCCCTGAGAGGGGCCTCAAGCTCCACAGACCCCTGCAGGAGCAGGCTGGCTCATCCTCTGCCAGAAGTCACATCTTACTGGCAACTCCCTTCCCTGTCTGACGCCAACCCCTCTCTGACCTCCCCTGGAAGTTGGTCCTTAACCAGTCACTTGCGCAGGAAGCCTCATCTCAGAAAGTGCTTCTGGGGATCTTGGTCTAAAACAGTCTCCCAGGACGCCTGGGTGGCCCAGTCGGTGGAGTGTCTGCCTTTGGCTCAGGTCATAATCCTAGGGTCCTAGGATCGAGTCCCGCATCCGGCTCCCTGCTCAGCAGGGAGCTGCCTCTCCCTCTCCCTCTGCCTGCCGCTCCCCTACTTGCTCTCTCTCTCTCTGTTAAATAAATAAATAAATAAATAAATAAATAAATAAATAAATAAATAAAAAATTCTTAAAAAAAAAAAAAAGTCTCCCTTCTGGACAAGAAAGATGTGGCAAGGCCCCTGCCTTCACACCAGCCTTGTGCCTCGGTGTGTTGTCAGTCCAGACAGTGGACTCCAAACTGGGCATGATGGCAAGGTGACCCACTGATGTATGAACAGGTGCTCTATGTGCCTGTTGAAAGTAGCGTTCATCTCTCTGTTTAATACATTCTCTTTCCGCACCCGTCTTGTCGCGAAGATGATGTGAGGACAATGATAGAAATGAAAAGTCAACCATGTTTGACCCACTTGTGGAGTGAGTGCTCAACATGTTTCTATTAACAGGGAACTGAGATCAAAGAGTTCAAACACCCGAAGTGGCCAACCTGGTGGCAATGGAACCCCTGCGCTGCCAGGTCCCAGTGCGGGAATAGAGCGAGGACAGTAATGAAGGCATCCTCAAGGTCCTTCCATTCCAAACAGGTCCCGCCTCTCCAGCTTCCCCCACCAGCTTTATCTCTTCTGCCGCTTTTCTTTGGGCCTTCTCCAAATTCCACAGAGCTGGCATTAACTGTAAGGCCCAATATTCCTATAATTGCAGGGTAAGTATTTTTGTGCGGATCACAAGCCTGACCTCCTTTGTTATTTAGTTTGAGCTGGATTCTCCGTGGACAGAGGGAGAGGCACGAAATGAGTAAATATTTAATTCAGGAGAAGCCTGCGGCTTGAAAATGTTTTCCCGTTCGTTCGGCCCCGGCCTACATATCGAAGCTGCTTCCGTGCGACTCTGGGTTGTGCCCTGCAAGGAAGGACCAGCCCGCCCCCCAGAACCCGCTGTTCCTTCCAGCTGCGCCTCGCAGAGAGCTTGGAGTGTGTGGGCCAATGGGAGCCCAGGAAATGACTGCATAGCAAATTGAAATCAATGAACAGAAAGAAATGCCTGGACAGTTGCAGGTACTCTTCACAGCCACGTTAAAGATGCTGTACATCAGTGGTTCCTGAAAATTCCATTTGCTGGTGGAGTCCTGGGCCAGGGAGGAGGAGACTGCCTCGGGATGGGGCAGGTGCTGGGACTAAGGACTGAGGTGGGAGAAGAGGGAGGAGGAGGACAGGTGGCAGACAGGTGGCTCACTGGTGTCCAGACAGGTGATGGTGTCCAGAGCCCAGAAGTGGGATGTAGGTGGTGAGGCAGGTTGTGAGGATCAGGGTGATGATGAGTGGGCCAGAAAGAGGTGATATTCAGAGGAAAATGATGTTTGGGAAAACATATTCTGTCCTGGTCTTCCTGGCCATGGGCAGTCACCTTCATCCGGATGTGCTCAGTGTGTGAGTTTTCTAGCAGCTACATCCTCCAGGTGACTGGTGGCTTCAATCTGAGTGAATGTGAGATGAGTTGGGCTCCAGTGTACTCTATCATCATGGGGTAGGGATGCTGTTTTCTTTTTAAGATTTTATTTATTTACTTGAGAGAGAAAGTGAGCATGAGTTGGGGGAGAGTCAGAGGGAGAGGGAGAAGCAGACTCCCTCATGAGTAGAGAGCCTGACATGGGGCTCAATCCCAGGACCTCAGGATCATGACCTGAGCCAAAGGCAGACACTTAACCAACCGAGCCACCCAGGAGCCCCAAGATACTGTTTTCTAAAATCATGTGGCTCACCTGGCCCTCGTTTTTTTTCCCTTAAGATTTATTTATTTATTTATTTATTTATTTATTTATTTATTTATTTATAAGATTTTATTTCTTTATCCACAAGACACACACACACACAGAGAGAGAGAGAGAGAGAGAGAGAGAGGCAGAGACACAGGCAGAGGGAGAAGCAGGCTCCATGCAGGGAGCCCGACGCAGGACTCGATCCCAGGTCTCCAGGATCACGCCGCGGGCTGAAGGCGGCACTAAACTGCTGAGCCACCTGGGCTGCCCTTATTTATTTATTTTAGATAGATAGATAGATAGATAGATAGATAGATAGATAGATAGAATGGACAGGAGGGGCAGAGAGAGAGAGAGAGAGAGAGAGAGAATCTCAAGCCAACTCTGTGTTGAGTTGGGAGCCCAACTCGGGGCTTGATCCCAGGAATCTGAGATCATAACCTGAACTGAAACCAAGAGTTGGACACTTAACCGACTGTGCCCCTCAGGCGCCCCTCGCCCGGCCCTCAGTTGTCATACACCTGCACCCGTGGATGTCTTAGCATTTAGGCTACAAAAAATAAAAATGGAGCAGTCTGAGAAATACACAACCAGAGTTTTGAATACCGTTGTAGTTTATAGACTGCATGAATACAGCCAGTTCCTAGAAGTCAGAGAACTTGTTTTATATGACTTCTGTTAGTTTCCAGACAGTGAAGGAAGCTCAGAAATATTATTAAGTGATAGCAGTGATGACAATGATATTAGAGCACTTACAGTATACGAAGTGATTTGAAGAACTTTACACAAAGTCCTTATTCAATGGGATTATCTTCCAAGCAAAAATGCCTCTATTCTGGATAGGTTTGTATTTGCACGTATTCCAACAAGTGAAGATTTAGTTGTCTGTACATCCATCCATCTGTCCATCCATCCATCCATCCACCCATCCACCCATCCATCCATTTAACCAACTTTCCATCTATCATCAATTTATCCATGTAACATGGGCCAGACTCTGAGCAAACCACAGGAGATGCACAGCAGAGTAAGACATTCTTGCACTCAAAGGGTTCAGGGTCTAGTGGAACAACATTGAATTACGCCTTCAATTCAAACCCAAGTAAATTGTGGTTGCATACAGGAATTATGTGCTTAAACTTAACACACTGCTGAGTGCTCCACTGCGTGAAAGAAGACCTCAGAGGAGAAGCTACTCTAGGCAAGACACACCACCCGTGTTGCCTGATTTCCTCTCCCTGAATTTCTGCCAGATATGTTTATGTGTATTTCCATGACAGTGCCTGGACTCCAAGAGTTCACCATTCCTCTTTTTCTCCAGCCCTACTATGGACACATCTTTCTCTTTCCCCATTGGTCAAGTGGGCAGACTGCCACAAAAGCTAAGGAAGAAAAAAGATATCCTACAATGTAAATGTTTTAAAAGGCATAAAACTATCTACTTCTGGAGTAAGAATTTCGTATCTCAAGAATTCTAGTAGGATACCTCTGAGCTTCTCAGCATATAGTATCTCTTTATTCTAAGGTCATATCACTCTAGGTGCTTTCTTGATGGTCACTGCCTACAGGAAAGCTGCCTGCCTTCCCTCCCATCTAGCTCCTTTTTTTTTTTTTTTTTTTAACCACTCCTGGTCTTCTTGTCCTTATAGTCTCTTGGCTTTGTCACCTGTATCAGTAAGCTCTTGCTGTGTAAGAAGCAGCCACACAATCTCAGTGGCACAATCATAAGAATTTCTTTCTCTTCCATATGTGAGTTGGCCGGTGTGGCTCTTCATCTAGACTGGATCAGCTGGGCTGATCTCTAAGTTACAAATTGAGTCCAGATTTACTCTACATGTTTCTTGGACCTTGGAAGATCTGGGGGCATGTTCTTCCAAAGGCAAGAGTGGAGGCAAGAAAGCAAGCAGAAACAAGAGAGGCATCTTAAGGTTTAGGCTCAGAACTGACACAGTTACTTCCAGCTAGAGTCCTTTGATCAAAGCAAGTCATGTGGCTCAAGGTCAAGTTAGGGGAAGTGGAATGGACAGTGAAGTTACATGACAAAGGCTGTGGATTCAGGGAAAGGGAAAGAACTGGTTCCAGTAATTTAGTTTCCCACAAAGGGAAATAGAAAACTTCCAAAGTGTCCCCTGAAACTAATAAAGTGCTATAGATCTATATTTTTAAAGATTTTATTTATTTATTCATGAGAGACAGAGAGAGAGAGAGGCAGAGACACATGCAGAGGGAGAAGCAGGCTCCATGCAGGGAGCCTGACGTGGGACTCGATCCTGGGTCTCCAGGATCAGGCCCTGGGCTGAAGGCAGCGTTAAACCGCTGAGCCACCCGGGCTGCCCTAAAGTGCTGTATGTTAACTAACTTGAATTTAAATTAAAAAAAAGAAAATTTCCAAAGTGGATATACAGTATAGATTTTTTAAAAAATCTATATTTTATTTACTTATTTGAGAGAGAGAGAGAGTGAGTGAGCCGTGGGGAGGGACAGAGGGAGAGAGGAAGAGAGAGAAGCAGACTCCCCAACGAGCAGGGAGCCGGATATAAGTCTCAATCTCAAGACCCGGAGATCATGACTTGAGCTGAAGGTACACGCTTAACCTGCTGAGCCACTCAAGCGCCCCTATAGTATAGATTTTTCTAATCCTCACAACAGCTCCAAGGACAGGTGATTCAGTGGGGCCTATTTTAGTTTACTATTATTATTTTTTATTTTTCACCGTTCTTGGGTATAATGTGCAAACAAGATTATAAGATATTTCAAGTACACAATGTGATGATTTGATAGATGGAAACATTGTGAGAGGGTTCTCCCCCTCGAGTTAATTAACTAGTATGTGCAACTTTGAAGGCAACCACTGAAGTGTAAAGTAACTAAGTGCCTTGGCCAAAGTCCCCCAGCACATCTGGGTGGCTGTCTGTCCTCAGCACGGCATTATGATCCAGCAGTAAGACCCTTATCCATGGAGCCTTGTTCGAGAACAGATCCAGACCCCGTTTTCCCGTTTCAAGAATGGATTCACCCCCATGGGCATTTCCAATTTTCAGCCTGGGAGTGGACCGGCTTCTGCTCTCATTTGCACACTTGAACTGATTAACATCTGCCGAACCCAAAGAGAGCTTGGCCGTTCAGGGCTTGGTTGCTTTGCTTTATTCTCTCCTGTAGAATTTTGTGTAGCTCCCCCAAGAGGAATGGTTTGCAAAGCTCCAACATTATTATCCATAATGTATAAAGCCCTCAAACATATATTGATTGACATTAATACAACATGTAGTAAAATGGAGGGTCATTCTCTCACATGGGTGGGAATGTTCTGGATATAAATTACCTTTATAACTATCAGGCGGCAAATGCCTGTTAACATTACAGTGGCCTTTCATCAGCCTGCAGGCTATGTAGCTTGGAGTCTTCACTTCTATTTGAGGCCTTTTGGTTTTATCTACATGTTTTGTATAAAACATTGCCTTTGAAGTTTATTTTTACTTGTTTATTAGTGAAGGGAAAACACAGCTTTTAGCATCGGCTTTGGATCGTCAATGAGCGATCATGTTGTTAGATAGAAGTAGTGCACCTTCCTTTCAAAGACTGGTTTCTATTTTTGTCACACTATACATGCATATATTTTAAGTGGTGAAATGCCTGTATAAGGCCCCTGCTTCTCAAGACCCTTAATTTAATCACAGCTGCAAAGTTCTTTCTGCCAGATGAGGTAACATTCATGGGTTTGTGGGATACACCCCGACATTTGGTGGAGGTGGGTGGGGGGGCTGTTATTCAGCCTACCACAGACATTAGCAAATGTGATGCAGTTTGAAACGTGAGACCAAGATATGAGTGAGTGTGAGCTATCTTGCTGGTGAGGCCACGTGGAGGGAAACAAAGACTTCCCAGTCAATAGCCTGGCAACCAACAGACTCATGAGTGGGGCCATCTTGGGCCATCCAGCCTCAACTAAGCTACCAGATGAAAGTAACCATAGGCAAGACCCATAGAACCATCCAGAGGAGCCCAGCTCAAGTTGTTGATCCACAAAGTTGTGACGAAAGTACATGGTGGTTGTTTTAAGCCACAAAATTTTTTGAATGGTTTGTTAAGCGGCAATAGATAACTATGACATTTTTCTATGAACCTATTGCTCACTCAACCCCCAAATCTCTACTCACTGTCTAAATCTCCTTTTAGCATAATCATGCACATAAAATCTTCCATCAACTCTATCTTCTTAGAGATATCACTTTTGGAATCTTCTGTCTTCCTCTAGCCTGGACTGTTTTTCCCCCCTCTACTCTTGTTTTACAACTGTCTTCCTGAATTTCTCTTTACCATCTTCCGGAGATCCTTTCTTTTCCTCCTCTATAGTAGATTTCCTATTCCTAGATCCCATGTCTTTTTCTTGGTTAACTCCCTTTTTTGGTGGAGCACATCCTCCATTAGCTTCTTGAGAAAGGGTGCACAGAATACACGTTTTTAAGGATCTTCATAGTTACGAATGTCTTTGTACTTTTCTCATGCTTAGTTTTCATATTTTTTTCTGAGTATAGAATCTGAGTCGGAAATCATTTACTCTTACCATTTTGAAGGCATTTCTTTATCATCTTTTAGCTTCTAGTCACTGTTGAGAATTCCTATACAATTCTGATTCCTCAATTTTTTTTTTATTTTTTTTTTTTGATTCCTCAATTTTTAATGCAATCCAGGTTTTTTCTCTTTTGGAAGCCTTTAGGGTCTTCTCTTTGTTCTAAGTTCTAAAGTTTAACAATGGTGTGTGCCTTTGTGTAGATCCATTTCCATTGGGTTGGACGCTTAGGTGCCCCTTTCCATCTGGAAATTTATATTTCTCGGTTCTAAGAAATTTTCCTGAATTATTTTCTTTGAAGATATCATCCCCTTCATTTTCTCTCCTCTATTTCTAGAAAGGCTATTATTCAGATGCTGGACCTCCTGGGTGGGTCCTTTAGTTTTCTTATCCCTTCTCTCCTAATTTCCATCTCTTTGTGTTTTCAGCAGGCCTTTGGGAAACTTTTCTCATTCATCTTCCAACAGACCTATTGACTTTTTAATTTCTTCAATAGGATTTTTAATTCTCAAGACTTTTTTTGTTTTGTTTTGGGGTTTTCCAAAGATTCCTGTTTAATATCATTCTGGTTTTGCTTCAGGAATACAAAATTATAGGGTAGTTAGGGTACAGACTGAACCAGATCGCTTGGGTTTAGATCCAACCTACTCATTGTATAAACTTAGGCAACTTCCTTAATCTCTTTGGGCCTTATTGTTTTCATCTTTAAAATGGGAATAATTATTATACCTACCTTACAGGGAGGGCTATTGCAAAGATTAAATGGGTTCATTAATGTGAAGAGGTTAGAGTAATATCTGTATACAGCAAGACTCCATACATTTTAGCTATTATCACTGTATCATTTCTCTGACAATATTAGCAATGGTTTTTTTCCAAGTCCTCCCCAACTCGACCCCCCACCTCTGTCCCCCCACATTGTCTTTGTTCTGCCAAGATTTTTACTGATTGGCTCTTTCAAGTTAGAAACTTTCTACAAGTGTCTGCTGACTCTTGGTTATTGGCTTATGTTTAAGAGTAGGTCTCAGATCTTTCTTCTTGGGTTGGCCACAATCCTTAGAGTAAGACTGAGGAAACTCCAGTTTCCTCATCTGGCGGGGAAGATAAGTCTGCCTAGCATCTTTCTGAAAGTTAGTGATGAAAAGAACAGTTATCCCTAATATTCAGAACATTGACTTCACTTAACCACTTTCCTAAGATGGTATGAAATCTTCATCTCAACTCTACCTGGTAACCCCTTGCCTAGAGATCTTCATTTTTATGCTCCCATCCCATGGGGACATCAGGATCCTGTCTGCAGAAAGTTGATGGGGGTCCCTGGAGTGGTCTTCTAAACAGACTTTCCAACCCAATCTATCTTCAGCTCCACTTTTACCTCTAATTCTAGAGGCATCTGCTGTCACCCATTTCTGGGTATTTGGGCAATTTTATGGTGCATTGGAGTATCCAGGCTCCCCCTCACCCCACTGCTTGCTAGGCATTTACTTTTTCACGTTTGTTAAGTTAGTGACTACTCATTCATCTGCTTCTAAAATATGTTGCTTTGATGCCTCTCCCATTTCCTCTGCCTCCATGGGTTTGTCTTTCAAAAATTCATTTCCTATTGTTTAGTGATGTTTCAGAGGAAGAAGGCAAATATGTGTGTTCAGTCCACCATCTTTAAACAGAAGTCTTCACTGAGCTTAGATTTTAGATGCAAAGGTCTGTAAGAAATTCAACTATAAATGCCTTTGGTTAGTTTTTTCCTTTGTTTAGCTGTCTTACCTCCATTAGATAGTAAGCCTGTTTCATTCCATAATATAGTTATGCCATCTAGGTATAGTTACTGCCATCTAGGAATAGTACATTGTTAGTGATCCCCAAAGTACTCATGTAGAAGTTAATGGAAGGAAGGAAGGAGGAAGAGAGGAAGGAAGAAAGAAAGGAAGGCTGTAAGATCCCAAAGTGGGAAAATTATGCCTAATAAATACAAGAAACGGTGATCACTTGATGAATTAGTTGGGCCTCGAGCAGTGCACTGATGCTTTACTTTTCACAACTCTGAGTGGCTAACGCATTAAGAGAGTCAGATATCCCACCAAATTCCACTTTTACCTTGATTTCTGTTGGTTTGCTGGGAAGCAAATTTCTCCAAAGCCTAGCTTCCTATGGCTATATTAATGTGAAATGTAATAATACATAACTGTAAACTAGTTTATGTGATTCCCAAATGAATGAGTAGGGGGAAGGTAATTTATTATCAATTTGCATCAAATTTCAGTTAATGTAAAAAATGCAAAGCTTATTTTAATATACTTATTTCTGGGAAAGGCTTTCCATTAAATAGAGTGTCAAGTGGGGGTAACGATTTGCCTGGGGAAGACTCTTTATGGTTTTGATGTCTGGGCTCCCAGGGAGAAACCACAGGCTTTTGGAAGGCTTTTTGGTCAGGCCCCAGGTTCAATGCACAGTAGAGTTGAGTTTTCCAACTTCCCCGCTGGCTGGTGAAAACATCATGATGGATGATGACAATAGGTGTAGTGATCTCTTCTTGGATGACATGAAGACCAGGACAAAGACTGACAGAAGGAGTCAGGCTTGGGGGACAGGCACAATGTATAGCTTTGATCTACAGCAGAAGTCAGCAAACTATGGCCTGATGGCCAAATCCTGTTCACCACCTGTTTTTATCGATGAAGTGTTATTGGAACCTGGCCACACCCATTCCTTTACTTACTGTCTACATGCTAAGGTGGGGGAGTTAATCAGTTAGAACAAAAGCCATATGGCCTGCAAAGCCCCAAACAATTACTATCTGGCCCTTTACAGATAAAAGTTTGCAGACCTCTGGTCTACGGGATGGCTCTGCACCAAATAAATGTAGTTCAGTTGCAAGTGACAGAATGTTCCCCAAATCTATTGATGCATAATAAAACTCTCCAAACTTTGGTGGCTTAAAATAGTAATAATCATTTATTTATCTCGGAAATCTGTAATTCGAGCCGAGCTTGGTGGGAAAGGCTCATCTCTGCTCCATGTGGCATCAGCTGGCACTGCTCAGCTTGGGAATGATAGGCCACTTTCAAGATGGCTCACTCAAATGGCTGGCAAGTTGGTGCTGGCTGCCAGTGGAGAGCACAGCCAGGCTGGGGACCAGAGCCCTCATTTCCTGTCCATGTTGACCTCTCTACATGTTGCTCAGAGTTCCTCATAGCTTCCAGTCTGGCTTCTAAGGGCAAACATCCCAGGAGACAGGAAGGAGAATATGACTTTATTTCTTCAAACCTGGGCCTAGAAACAGATGCAGACTTCCACCATATCCTATTGACCAAGTAGTCACAGAGACCAGATTCAAGAGGTGGAGACATAGACCTACCTCTTGATGTAGGGGATGTCAAAGAATGGGGGTGGGGGACATGTTTAAAAACTGCCATACAGAATAGCTGTCCAATGGCGGCCTAAGCAACACAGACTTTTATTTAATCCCCCATACCAAGAAGTCTGGAGCTAGATGTTTACAAGGTTGGTCAAGTTGTCCAATAATTTTATCAAGGGCTCCACTTCTTCATTTTTCTGCTCTGCAATCTTTAGCATGTTTCTTTCAACCCTTAAATCTGTCACCTCATGGTCACAAGATGGCAGTTACAGCACCAAGCTTTATGTCCCCACATAATAGTGTCCCGAGCAGGAAGGAACAGAATGAGTAGAAAAGAAGTCTTCCTGAAACATTTTCTCTAATACGAGGAAGTGTCCAGCAGAGTTCCAATTAGAACCTCTTATTCGGAATTGGGTCATGGGATCATTTCTTCCCCAGTCACGAGCCAACAGGATTGGGATTCTCATGTATGGAGTAGAATAACTGTCCTTTGAGGCTGAGGCAAAGATCCACCTTTCCTGTTCACTTGCTGTCTGCTAGCCAGTACCGGCTTCTGGTAGCAGGGACTCCAGGAGGGGAGGCTATTGAGTAGTCAACCGATAGTGTCCATCGTGTTGGGTATTGTTCTGCGAATGGAGGTCTTGGAGCAGTGGGGCATCAGGGCTGAGGCCAGGGCTTCAGAAAATGTGAAGCCAGAGCCTGGATGCTGGGGCCTTTGCTGACATGCTGGACTTTCAACTCTGGGTACAACCTCCAAGTAGAGACCATCTAGGTGAAAGCCACTTAGGTTGTGAGTTTCCATTCTCCTGGCAAAACTCCTTCACTAACACAGCTCTCGTGAGGGGTTTGGAATCCAAGTATTTTGGCTAGTTGAGCCATCTCATCAGGCTCTGAAAGCTAAGTGATGTAGGACACGTTTCCTATATCCAGGTTCACAGACAGGTTCCAGAATCTCCTGGAGATGCTTGTTAAACTCAGAATCTTGAGGGAGAGGGCCTGGCTGGCTTGGTTGTAGAGGGTGTGACTGTTGATCTTATAGTCATGAGTTGGAGCCCCATATAGGGTATGGAGCCTATTTAAACCAACAAACAAAACCCCCACAGACACCCAGCCCCCACCCTCAGATTCTGATGTCAGAGACCTGGGATGAAGCAGCTAAGGGCAGAGACAGGGCAGCCTCAGGCTTCTTTAGCAAGTGCTTGTAAGTAATTCTGAGGCCCAGCCAGGTTGGGGAACCACGGCTTTATGATTCTAGATGCGATTAAAGCCATCTGAAAATGATAAGAAACAGCTGGGGTAGAGTTTTTAGTTAACTCAGAAAATTCCTGCAAGGACATTGTTTGTTAAATCCTGTGGCATTTGGTTCCCAGGTGGATGCAGGGGCTGGGAATCTTCCTAGACCCTGACATTTTGGGGGGACGCACTGTTGTCTGTCTCCCAAGAAGTGAGGACCCTTCAGGGAACCCCTGCAATGTTTCCTGGAACTTCTCAAAGGGGGAATTGTGAGGTTACCCTGTCCCCATGGCACTCATGGGCTACCAGAGCAGCCTGCGGTACGGGAGCCCCCTGGGGCCTCGGTGGGTTGGCATTGTGTTGCCGCAGGAACAAGCTACCATAAATGTAGTGACTTAAAACAACACAGAAACAACAATCTGATTCTGAAGGTTAGAAGTCTGAAAGGGGCCTCACTGGGCTAACATCAAGGTGTTGGCAGAGCTCTGTTCCCATCTGGAGGCCTAGGGAAGAATCCACTTACTTGCTTTTTCTACTTTCCAGAAGCTTCCCACATTCCTTGGCTCCTGGCCCCTTTTCTCCATCTTCAAAGCCAGCAACGGGCAGCTTCTGACCTCCCAGCTTGCTTCCCTCTTCTACTCATAAGGACTTCTGTGACTACATGAAGCCCAGCACATAATCCAGAATAATCTCCCCATCTCAAGGTGCTTTACTTAATCCCACCTGCCGCATGAGGAACCATCCACAGGTTCTGGGAATCAGGACAAGGACATCTTTGGGGGGCATTTTCTGCTTACCACACTTGGCAGTATGGCACGGAGAATAGTCATACAAGTGACTCGAACTTTGATGAGTTCAAGAGCCATTCTCTCAACCAAACTGGCCTTTCTTCCTTGGGATACAGGAGTTTCCCTAGAACATTCTGCTGAGCACCCCGTTGCTTTGGGAGTCACACCAGTTTCAGGGAGGGTTTCTCCTGCAAGGCAATTCCCCTTTCCTGTGCTTGGGCCAAGGCGCCTGAGCACATATGGTGTGAGAGCAGGGAATTCCCCGATGGAAAGTCCTTTACTAAATGCCTTTTTCTTTCTCAAACCCGGAGATGGCTCTTTGAGCATGGGGCATTTGCTGCTGTTGCTGCTTTTGAGTAATCCACAAGATTTTAAAACATTTTCCTCTTGCTCTGTTTTCTTCTCTGTTAGTTTCTGCCCTATCATAGCGCGTCACATTTCTCTGTTCAATTTTGCGATTTCTATTTCTCATGTTAGAGTTGTCTACTGCCTCTGTCTTCCTTGGGACATTCCGGGGGTACCCAGCCATCCCCCTGCAACCCGATCCAGAGCCCAGCATCCTATGGGTGGGGTGAGGGTTAAAGAAGTAATATACACAGAGCTCTTCACTCACTCTAATTCTCAATACACACCAGCTAATTTTCTGGGTTCCTGAGTATCCAGTCTCTTTTGCCTACAAAAAGACCTAACAAAGAAAACCCCAATTTCCAAATCCTGTCAGGGAAACACAGGGAGATGAGAAAATAAAAGTTTACTTTATAAAAAACCCAGCTGTTCTAAAATTTTCAAAGAATTTTCGAAGTAGAAAAGAACGTCAGTGCTCAGCTTTATCTCCAATAAGCTTGAGTACCTCCAGAAAAAGCCTTTGAACCATGTAAGTGGCAGAAACATCAGACTGGGCAGGAAATCGTCTTTTAGAACCAGGCTCAAGTCTAATGGACAGATAATCATTGAGGAAAAAGGCAATCAGTGAAATCAGACCATGGGCTCTCAACGCCACCTTCACTTACTTCCTTATTTCCTAGTCGTTCGTGTTAGCCAAAGGGACCTGGGGACAACAGTGAGGACAGACTTTCAGCTGCTGGATGTCTGCCCCTGGGAAAGGGGTAGCTCACACAGGCTGGCAGCTTCTCACTTAAATAGAACCCTACAGCCCACTTGCAGCTGCAGTGTGATAAATCACAGAAGGAGAAGGGGAACCACGGTGGCCAGGGGCCCCAAATCAAAACCAAATATGCATGGCTTTTACCCTACACTACGGATTTTCCCAGTTCCTTGGCACTTGGCCTTACCTGCCTGGCCCAAAGTGAAGAACTTTTCAAGGGGACTTTGACGCAACATGGTCACTTAAAATGGATAATACAGACCCTACAGAAAATCCAGCCCTAGAGAGCCTTTTGATATTTGTGCTATAAAAATTCCTTCATTTATTTCTTTGTTCATTCAAAGATGACTTATTGCACATCTAGTACGTGGTTCAGAAGCTGACCTCGGAACAAGAGTTTGAATGCAAGTAATTCATTTGGGAGGTGATTCCAGGAAGCATCGGTAGGGGAGCGAGCCAGTGAGGCAGGGAAGAGGAAAGACAGGTGGGGAGTGAAGAGCGTGTTTTCAAGCCTATTACCACTGTGGGCAAGTGGGATTTAATATCACCGGGGATCTTTGGAGGCCAATATTAAACACAAGTCTCAGTTTTCCCATCCAGGGAGAGGCAAGAGTGTGCCAACTCCTTTCAGGCATTGTTTGAGGACTGTTGGGCAGGGCATTAATTCCTTGGCTCTTCCAACCTGCCACAGGGGCAGCAAATTGGGCTCCAGAGGCCAGAGGAAATGCTGGGGCAGAGATGCGGATGCTGCTCTTTGGGGGCAGAGAAATCTGTCCTAAAGTGATCAGGGTCAGGGGCACAGCTGGGCATGGGCACCATCTACTAGACTTAGGTGCTGGCAGTGCACAGGGAGAAGACATGGCCCTGCGATCAAGGAGCTCAGGATCTGCAGAGGACAAAAGTGTGGTTTATGGTTATAATGCAGTATGACAAGTGCCTGGGCGGGAGGAAGCCCAGGATGCTACCGGGACAGAGTGTCAGGGTGGGGAGTACAGAAGAGGGGCTGGGTGGGGGGAAGCTTCCTGGAAGGGATGAGGCTGATTTGAGGCTCGCTGGATGAGGAGAAAGTGTATGGGAGAGAAGTCAAGAAAAAAATGTTCCAGGAAGGGGGACTTGCGTGTGCAAATGGTTGAAGGCACAAGAGGGCATTTTGACAAATGTCCTTTATATTTTGCTTTTCATAGCATGCATTCTCTTTTACTAAGAGAAGCCTTTCTTCAGCTCTACAACACCATCCGCCGTGCCCATTATTGGATGTCTAATGCACTCAACAAATTCTATTATTTTATGCTGGATGTATGGGGCTATCCGTTAATATCTGACAGTTATTACCCAGAAACTAAATGAACCTTGGAGTGAATATTTTCTTTTCCTTAAAAAAATAAAATAAAATAAAGAGAAAAGGTGAAATGTCAGAAAAAAAGCAAAAAAATATTTTAGGCCATGAATCTTCACAGATGCATGGCATGCTTTTTTTAAAAAAAAAAAAAAAAACATGAAAAGATGTGAATTTGAGATGGGGCTAGGATGCATTCCCAAGACCAGCATGGATGTCTCCCAGACGCCTGCAAATGGCTTATCAAAGGCTCCAGCTGCGGGCCGGACTCATTTGTCAAAGGCCTGACATCTGATGACGTCATAGCACCAGAAGCTCTCGTGGGCCTGGCTTAGAGAAGGTATATTGGGAGGGTGAGGTCGTACCCCGGCCGACTCATAGAATTTCTTTTTGTCACCACCTGCTCCTTTTCTATGTGTTGGGTGGCTTGATGGCATTGCTGTGGTTGATGGCAGCCCGGGGAGGGGGGGATGGGTTCATAACTCCCTCAAACACCAGATTTTAAAATATGCTTAAAAAAACCTCCCATGCTAAAAGTGTGAACCAGCCTTGGACAAAATGATGAAGCAGGTAAAGTCTGTCTTCTTTCATCCTTGTTTCTCTTTTTCCTGCATTTCTTTCTTTGCTGGTTAAGGAGATTCTAGTGTCTGGAGAGTCAACGTGAAAAGGTTGACCAGATATTTTTTTCTATGGGACTAGGGAATTGCTGTTACCCCAACACGGATGGATTTACATTTTAAAAGAGAACCGTGGGTGGGAGCAATGCTTAACACAAAAGAATGCCTCCATAATGGGGGATATTTAGGCACAGTGGGAGCTGGATTTGCTGGCTCTTTTCAAATCACACCAGATAGATGACTATCTCACTTGCCAATTGTGCAGGAGAGTTGGCTGCCCCAGATGAGGCCAGATATTAATCTAGGGTGTTACAAGTCTGGATAGTCTTGGAGGGTGGGTAGGTAAGGGGGCAGGGACTTCTGGGGTGCTGATAAATGTCTTGATCTGGGCTGATTGAATGGGTGTGTGCGTGGTGAAAATTCACATAGAAAACAAAATTGCCTGGAAAAAGGTTACTTTAAAAAATTAGCTCCGTAGTCTGGGAAAAGAAGTCTTGGTTCTGGGAGTATCTACTCTTTCCCTTGCCCTGTACCACATTTGTATCTTGTTGCCGGGTTTGATCCCCATATCTACCCTCTGAGCTGGGTCCAATAATGATGTCCACTCTGTAGATGTGAACACCAAGACACAGAGAGGTTTGACCACTTGCCCAAGACGACACAGCCACTGAGCAGCAGAGCAGGGATTCCAACCCAAGTCTTCTAGCTGGAAAGATCATTTGCTCTTTCATATGAGTAATGCAGGGAAGTAGAGGGCCTGTCCTGTGCCACCAACACCTTAGATGGTATGGGAAAATCCTGGTTTGGTCAGGTTTCCCAGCAGCCTCTGTGTTTGCCTGAGAAGAGAGGACTGTCAGAATGGGAAGGTCTGGGCAGGTGGAAGCTGGGACTGAGGAGCTAAGGTGGCAAGGTTAAGGTTGGGACATTCCAGAGTGATGACCATTCTCAGAACTTGGAGAGGAACTGATTGAGTGTGAGTGGGGACCCAGAGTCGCTGTGCACTCTAGGGAATGGTGCCTCTGGATGTTAGGCAGTGTGGGCACAATTGGGGCATGCCATGGGTCCAGTGTTTTTTTTTTTTTTTTAAAGATTTTATTTATTCATGAGAGACACAGAGAGAGGCAGAGACACAGGCAGAGGGAGAAGCATGGGGAGCCTGATGTAGGACTCGATCCCAGGACCCCGGGATCATGACCTGAGCCAAAGGCAAGTGCTCAACCACTGAGCCACCCAGGTGCCCCAGGTCTGGTAGTTTTGACCCGAAATGGAAGGAGTCCGGGGAACCTTGTAGCTTCAAGAACCAAAGAGGTGGAGGGATGTTTCTGGCCTTCCTGGACCTACATACAGCTGGCAAGGAAGGCAAGTAGACAAGGTAGATGTATCCTTTACAGAGATGGTTACAACTGGAGCTGTCAACGTGACCTGCCACTCATCCATCAAATTTGTCTCCATTCCTTTGACTCTGGAGAGACCCTGTGATACCTTTCTTGGATCAATTCAATATGCTGGAAGTGAATCTGTATCTATTTTGGCTGTAGCCCTGAACTGGCCTGGTGGCTTCCTCTTGCCACTTCTTGAGACGCTTGCTCTGGGGACACTCCTCTCAGAGCCCAGCCGCCACGTTACGGGAAGCCCAAGCCACATGGAGATGCTCCAGTCGACAGCCCCAGCTGAGCAGCTGGCTGACTGCCAGCATCAAGCCCCAGCCATGGGTGTGCACCAGCTCAGTCTACGTCCAGGATGACGGCAGAGGCAACCATGTGAGATAGCCGAGTGGGAGCCTTTTATTTAGCTGAGTCTAGCCAGCTCCCAGAACCCAAGAGACAATAATAAATATTGTTTTAAGTCACTGAGTCTTGGGGTTGTCTGTTAACACAAGAATGGAACAGAAAGAGAAAAAGACACGAGTCCGAAAGGATTGGAGCCCTGGTGGGAGGCCAGTGTCAACCTAGGGGATCAGAAGGAGAAAATCAAAGGAGTCTTCGAGTGGAGGACAACTTAGATTCGTAAGAATGCCGGCAGGGCCAGGAGCCTGGAAATCAAGTTGCAGGATTGGCCCTGCCATTCACTAGCCTCTTTGGCAACTTACCACCTCTCTAGGGCTCGGTTTCCTCATCCGTAAAATGGAGATGATTTCATTCCACAAACAGAACATTGTATCTGGATCGCAATTGGGGTTGGCATCACAAAGATCAACATACCATAGCCCTTGAGATCTAGTGCTCATTCAAAGATGAAATCAGGCACCAGGAGAACGTTTGCATATAAATGCATGTAAGTACATGTTAATTACATGCAAATCCCTCAGAGTAGTACCTAGCACATCCTAAGCGCCCACTAGATTTATGTCTGCTGTCATTATTATGCTGGGCCAGGAATTTAATTCTCTGAAGAGCATCTGTGCCCCGGATGGCAGCTTCAAAAAGCTAACCGGGTACAACTACTTTGGAAAATTGGCAATAAAATTAAACACGTGCCTACCCAATGACCCAGCAATTCCACTTCTGGGTGTACACACACGACCAACAGAAACGGGTCCTGTCCACCCAAAGTCATACCCAAGAATGTTCACAGCAACAGCCCCAAGCTGGAGACATTCCAAGCGTTCAGTTAACAAACAGGTAAATTGTGGTGCGTTCATTCGATGGAATACCACTCAGTAGTTACAAAGGATGGGCCACTGTTCCATGCAAGAGTGGATGAATGTGGCGGACAATGGGCAGAAGGAGTCCTACACAGACGGGCTGCACGATTCCTTCATGAAAACAGGCAAAGCTCATGGGTGGTGATGGGGGTCAGAATAGTTGGGAAATGTTGACTCAGAGAGGGCACAGGAGAGCCTTCTGGGCTGCTGGAAATGTTCTCTATGTTGACCTGGGGGGTGATTATGCAGGCATATACATATGCTAAAATAATCAAGGTGTGCATGTCAGATGCGTGTTCTTCACTGTATATCTCCATAAAAATGTAAATACAAAGGGGTGGGTGGGTTGCTCCCAAGTGGCCACTCTCCGGGAGCTTGGCACAAAGGGGAAAAGGGGTGGGGTTTGTAGGTGAGGAGTCTTTGGAAAACAATGTGTTCTCTTCCCTTGGGAGGTGGCAGTCCCTTTAAGCCAAGTGACTTTGGAGGCCACTGGGGGAACTTTCCCCAGGGGACTGTCCTGAGCCACGTGTAGTTTCTTCAACTACAAATGCAGCCACTGTGGGGTTCCCCCGAATTCCCAAGTTTCCAAGGCCTGGGCCCTTCCTTTCTTAGGCAACGCCTGGGCCTCCAAGTCTGAGAAGCCACATCTGAAAGGCAGCCATGAAGCCTCCTGTTAACCTGAAGCGTCAAGTGACTGCAAGAGCCCACAAAGGTGGCCCCGGGGCAGAGCGGAGACGCAGAGTGGATCCGGGGAGACAAGCATTCGTTCGGTGCGTGCCACAGGGCCAGTTTGTTGGAAATCCCATTCCTGACGGTTGAGGGCCGGACCACAGGAAGCGGCCGGCGGGACGGGCGGTGGGGGGCGGGGGGGGGCTGGATCAGGTGTTAGCAGCAGGGCTGTTTTCTGGGGGGTAGAGAAAGCTTCCCCCAAAGTCCCCTGTTCCTGAGCTCCTGTCCCCGCTGCCCAAAGCCCAGCTGGTGTCCGTCACTCCCGGCACACTCGGGCTAGGAGAGGGGGTTTCCTCTGAGCCAACGACACGTGATGCCCCCGCCCCCCCGCCGGGGACCGAGGCACCCCTCGGTGCAGACCATCCAACCCGCCGCAGCCCGTGCGGCCGAGCGCGGCGGCTTCAGTATAATTAATTTAGAAACCAGGGCGGATTTTATCCCCGTCTCTGCGGGAGCAGGTTTCCCCGCCGCCTGCGGGCTTCGCCGGGAGAGCGCTCCGGCAGCGCACCCCGAGGGGATCCCCGCCCCCACCCCTCCCCCCTGCCCCAGGGCCGCCGGGGTCCCCGTCGCCGCCCTCGGCCAGCGCCTTCCGTCCCCGCGCCGCTCCGGGGTGGGGGCGGGGGCGGCCCGGGGGCAGCCGGAGGCCCGGGCTCGGCCGCCGGGTAATTGGCGCGCGCCGGGGGCCGCGTGGGGGCGGGGGAGGGGACGTCCCTCGGGGCGCCGGTCCCCGCCACGGCCGGGTCACGGGAGCCCCCTCCCCCGCGCCGCGCCCTGCCCGCGGCTCCGCCCGCTCATTAGCGGAGGCCTGGCCGGCCGGTTCGCCTCCTCGGGCCGCCAATTACCCGCCCTGCTGGCTCGGAGCGCGCCGCCGGGCCAGACAAAGGCGCGGGCGGCGGGCGGGCGGGGGAGGAGGAGGCGGGGGAGGCGGGCGGGGGAGGGGAGGGAGCCCCGGGCGTCCGCGCCTGCAGAGCCGCGGCGGCGGCGGCGAGATAAGGGCGCTGGGACGCGCCGCGCTCCGGCGGCCCGTGCACCCTGCGAACCGCTCCTCCTCCCCCGGCCCGCCCCCACCCTGCGACCTGCCGGGGCGTCGGGTCCCCGGCGGCCCCGGACGCCAGCCGCCCTCGCCCCGCAGCGCCGCGCGTTTGCAAAGTGTGGGAGCGGGGGTGCGGCGTGCCTCCCTTCCCCGGTTCCCTAAATCGAGCTGTCGGGTGCTGCCCGCCGCGGCCGTCCCCACCCTCGCCGAGGCCTCCCCCATCGGCGCGGAGGGGCCCGAGCTGTCCCCGGGCTACGCCGAGCTGGGAACCTAGGAACCCGGGTCGGGGTGGCGGTGGGGGTGGGGGTGGGTCTGTTAGAGCCAGCGTCGCGCCTTGGTGGCCGCGCGAGCGGTCATCTCCTTTGATGATCAGGCGATTTGTTTTTATAATATATTTGGAAACAGGAGGCTCTCGGAGATGAAATGATTTATTCACAACGCCGCAGATTAGTGGCAGCGGCTAGGGCACAGTTCATGGTCTTTCAACATTTTAAATATCCCGACTTTTGCAGAGAAAAAAAAATCCACGGAAATCTCGCACTCCGGTATTTTCGGATTCAAAAGCACACTCGCAGAGTCCTTTCCACCAGCCTCTTTTCATGGGACAGAAAGGCACAGGGTCCGGGGTCCTCCTGAGCAGCCACCAGACTCTGAGGGTTGGTTTCTTTAGTTTACATCTGGAAAACCATAGGTTAAAAAAAATTGATTAAATCTGATCACTATGTCAAAATATGGGTTTTGAACTTCCAGAATCGCTGGCTTGGGAGGAGCCAGGTTTTGGGGGCTGTCTGGGAGGTGCTCTCCCTGCCCTAGGCAGGGGCTGGGAGCCCTTGTGGGGTGATGCGGGGAGCTTCCCATTACTCTTCCCCGCCATCTGTCAGCCCTTAAGAAGCCACTTTCCCTGCAGCCAGCGCACGGCCAGTGCAGGGACAAGCTGGGTAGGGGTCAGGGAGCTCGGGCCTCAGAGCACGCCTTGGGGATGAGATGTAGGCTGCCTCAAATGAAGACAAATGTCCCTCAATAAAGCGCCGTTCCCAAGGGCCTTCCTTGCTGTCCGCTGTCAGCCTGGTGGCTTAGGGCTCCTGACGTCGAGGTCTTCCTCCCAGCCCCCCAGGCCACTTAGCTTTTCACAGAGAATAGCCAGTGGGGGCCTTAGCCTCCTCCTCCTGCTCACAAACACTGGCCTCACAGACCAGGCGCTGAGCCAGAGAGAGAGAAAGAGAGAGAGAGAGAGAGAGAGAGAGAGAGAACGAGCAAGCTTGAGCCCTGGGAAGCAAATCAGTGTGTCCCTGCAGCGGTGGGGGTGCGGGTATCTCCATGTGACAGTCCTACGGGCCATGATGTTTCTGCAGTGGTGGGGACAGACAGGGTCTACTTGAGAAGGGACTCTACTTTCTGTGGGCTCATGGGGGGGGGGGGGCGTTGGGAGTCTGTCACCAAAGTAGTTATGTGTCCCTGGCTTCCCACCAGGAGGTCCTATGGGAGGGGTTCTCTCCATGGCCTGCTCCAGCCAGGCCTTGACAGTTGTTGAAATACGGAAATCCTTCTGTATTCCTTGGTAAACAGCCCTAACACCCCAAGTTCATTGCTCTCAGGACCCCACCCCCCCAATCCAGCAATGAAAAGTTTTAACAGCAGGTGCCGGCTGGGAGGGGTTCCAGCCCCTGCCCCTGGCTGCTTCTCTTCGACAGGCTGCCCCCAGACTGGCGTGGACCCAAAGTGTTTAGGTGGCCGGTTGGTGACCTATTGGTGAACTTGAGAGACTTCACCCTCAAATATCCTTTCTGTGGAGGTTCCAAATATCTCTCTCATGATTTCATTGTTTTGTATTCAACTTTGGCCTCCCCTCTGGTCCCTCTTTGCAAATGTTCTTTACATCATTGTCTTTGCAAATCTCATGCCCTGGGTGTGGGCAGCCTGGGAGGAATGGGAGCCAAGATGCAGGGGATGGCATAATCACCTGCCCTCACCTGCCTGCCCAGCTGTAGGACCCGGATGCTGCTGTCTGTCGCAGAGGACCTCTGGGGAACACCTCTCACCCCTCCACCCTGCCTCACCCCGCAGAGTCTCACAGTCAGGCAGAGAGGGACCACCTGTTCCTCAGCACCCTGGCTTAGGTACTTCTGGAAATTCAGAGCAGCCGCCACACCCCCTTCCAGGGTTCAGTCATGGTCAGCTGTGGGTGATTGTGAATGGCAGCTGGCTCCCGTCACCTTCCCAAATACAGACTCCAGAAGGAAAGCAGAGAGACTTGCAGCCACCGCTTGAGGTTTCTGGAACTGGACAATACAAAGCTGGCCCCACCCTCATTTGATGAGTTTCCTGCTGGAGCCAGGCGGAGTCCCAAGGTCAGTTCTGGCCTTGAAAACACCCTTTTTAGAAGCCAGCTCAGAATGTCCCTCTGCCAGCCCCCCTCAACCCCCCTTAGTTCTTAGAGGAGATGAGCCACCTGGTGGATTGGGGGTTCAGCTCCTAGAGATTGTCCCGGATCCTTTGTAGGTTTGAGCTCTAGAACCCTCACTGCCTAGCTGTGTGCCCTTGGGCCGATTGCTCAACTTCGAGAGGCTTGGGTTTCTCATCATCTATCATGTAGACGCAGGGAATAAAAGGATCAACCTCCTAACCTTGTTGTGAGAAATGAGCTTATGTGTATATATATGTAACACGGTAATTGCTCATTTAGTATCAATTGTTCCTCTTTCTTTCCCACCCTCCCTTCCCCTACTCCTTCCTGTCTGAGGGCAAGGGAGCCCCACAACTGTGATGCCCTGCCACATAGGCAGGCCAGGAGAAGTATGGGCATGGAGGGCGCTGACATTGGCCCGATGAAGGGACTGGCCTGGTTAATAGCTCTGCTGCCATGGTGAGACCAGGAGACCGGGGAGGGGCGGGGGTTTGAACCTCATCAAGCTGAGTTCAGCGCCAGCAACAGACGACAGCTTTCTCTTTATCCTGGATGTCCCAAGGATGGCCTCCAACCTGTAGGAGTGCTGGATTTCCGTGTCCACTCCCCTACTCAGCTCTCCTACTAATGTCACCTTGGCCACCAAGGTAGCTGCAGTGCGTGGCCCCAGGCCACCAGTGTGCAGTGGTTTCATTAATTGTCCCTTTAAACCTTGCCTTCCTGCTTCTTGGGAACCTGGGGTAAAGAAGTGGAGTCATCCCAAGGGGGAGAGGGAGGAAGGGGAAGAAGGACTTGACACAACGTTTGGAGGACCTCCCTTGGAATGTTCCAGGTGAGAGAAGCTGATTCTAAGCACATGGCTCTGTCTGGTTCCTCTATACCGACATCTTATGTATCTTAAGAAAATAAATAGAGTTATCCTTCCGTGGGGCTTGTAGGACAATTCTATGTAGACAACAGGCCTCCCTCAGATCAGGCCCTTACTTACTGGAAACCTTGCTTATTGGCAAGGTCCTTGGGAAGTTGGATTCATTTGGAAGTTTGGAAATTGGGTTAATTTGTTTGTAGCTCCAAACAAAACAAAACAAAAGCTCTTTCCATGTCTTAGACTCATGCATTGTCTTTACTGAACATCTTCTTTTGGTGCTGTAAGTTTCCTGGTTCATTGCTTTAGCTTGATGGGAAGGTCCTGAAGTTCCTCGAGGAATGTCCTGAATGACCTGTGGCATTTTAACATTGATGACTATCTTGGGAACATGTCAGATGTCTAGCTCGAGCAACCTTCTCCAAGGTGGGGCCGTGCCAGAGCCCGATAGATTCATGGGGGGATAGATTCTCTCTTGTCCTTGAGAGTCACCGATGTTTTCACCTTCCCTAGACCTTATGCAAGATTGGCATTTTTCGACAGAAGGGACAGAGCTATTTGAGAGGAAGAAGGAGCGATCAGGGGCACCTGGGAGGCTCAGTCGGTGAAGCACCTGCCTTCGGCTCAGGTCATGATCCCGGGATCCTGGGGTCAAGTCCCACATCACGCTCCCTGCTCAATGGGGAGTCTGCTTCTCCCCTCCCTCTGCCTCTCCCCCTGCTCGTTCTGTGTCTCTCTCTCTCAAATAAATAAATACAATCTTAAAAAAAAAGAATGAGCGATCAAATTTCAGAATGACTTTGGCACAGCCCAGGCCTGCCTCAGCCCTCAGGACGTTAGCTCCTAGGACCTCAAGAGGAAGAGGAATGGGAACAGCAAGTGTTCATTTGTGGGTTGAAGGAACCCTCTAGGAGAGAGAAGTTTGCCAAGCAAATGACTACATAAACAACTTTCCAGGGGGCCTATTTAAAATGCTCAGGGGAATAAATTGTTTTAAAGCTTTTAAAAAACACCATTTACATACAATTAATATGTTGATTGCACAGTGTTCTTATTAATTCATTATAGCAAGGATTTCCACATAGCAAAACAGCCTTTTAATACTTAGCTCAGTTTATGATATAGCGTGAACCAGGAAATGATATATATATATTTTATATATATATACATTTTATATATACATATAAGCACTATATATAATCACACAGGCGCACACACATCTAAATATGTCACATTTATAGTCTTTAGTCATTCGAATCCGATTCCTCAGCACCCACACCCTGACTCCCACAAATATACCCTCTGCCACACAGGGTGGGACATTGGAGACTTTCTTTTACATTCTTATAACCCCAGAGCTCTGGTTTGTTATTACAGTAAAGGACCATGACTGAGTGAAGCATCTGATAATCAAGATTTACTGTGTGAGAAATCTAGATGCTCTGGTTTAACAGAAACCTGACTTCTGCTGAGCAGGAAAGATGAATATACCAGAGGGTAGGAGAAGGATGTTGGAGCAAGAGCAGATAGGTGGATGCTCATGACAGATGTACAGGTGACTTTTATCAGGGGTGACCAAGAAGGGGGAACTTGACATTGGGGCCACTAGAGAACAACAGGATGTTTTGATTCTTCATCGCCAAGTGACACACTACCCTGAAATTTGCTTGGAACGAAAACAATTTTGTTATTTTTCATGAGTCAGCAGGTTGTCTAGGGCTCTGCTGGCTGGATCTTCTGCTGATCTTGCTTGGGTTATCTCAGGTGGTTGGAGTCAGGTGGCGGATGGGACTGGAACTCTGTGATGGCTTCCTCTGCCTCTCTGGCTCTTTGAGTGGGGATGGCCAGAGGGCTGAGGCCTCTCTCCACTTGGCCTCTCCATGTGGCCAATTTGGGCTTCTTTGCGTGGTGGCTGGACCCCAAGAGTGAGTGTTCCAAGAGAATAGTGTGCATGTGCCTGCCGACCTCTGCCTGCATCACTCTTACTTATACCCCATGGGCCAAAGCAGGTTACAGGGCCAGGCACAGGGGCAGAGTGTGAGGCGACTAGACTAGGGGGTGGATACTCAGAGAAGTAGCTCACTGGGAGCTACCACATTCCTGCCTATCACGACAGCCTACTGTTTCCATACTCTTGGAGGGTCCCATTCTGTATTCTCTAGTCTCTCATCCCTTCCTCCCTCCTGCTCCCCCATCTCCTCTGTCAGAGGCAGATGGAAGCAGAGGCAGGGGATGGTGCAGTGGGCCATGGTGATGGCAGCCGTGTGGTCACCTCCTCCCCTCCATCACCAGCACTTGGGACAAGCCATCCTCCCTGCTAACTTACCCCCCCGCCCCAGCCCCCGGTGCATGAAGAGTTATACAATATACAGACTGAGCAGGCAGGATGTATTTTTTTTCAAGATCCCAAGTCAGATGTTTTAATATTTCACCGAGCCACTGCAGAAAGCCCTTCATTATGGGATGGAAATGCTTGGAAAATGGCCTTCTAATTAATGTGAAATGAGAGAGTGCCCCTCAGAGCAAGGGAGACTTGGCAGCAGTGAGGGTGATGTCAGTATGCCAGCACTTCCTGGGCGGGGTGATTGGACGGGGCCCCATCCCAGGATAGATTTGCCTCACGGAGCCCATTCAGCATAAATCCTGCCACGGGCCAGGCTGGAGACAGCAAATTGAGAACCTTCCACAGCTCGCTGAGTTACTGCTTCCCAGAAATTGCTGAAGCCATTGATCTCGATCTTTTTAAATCATTAAATGATTCTGGCATTCAGGCACGAAGCAGGGCTGCACATGGTGACCTGCAGGAAGCGAGAGCGGGGTCCACAGCCGATCCCAGGGACAGCTTTTGTTGGGCACAGGCTCAATCACATGGTCGCGATACAGTGACCTTTACACCAGCGTGCAAGACACAAAAGGGCTCACTCAGCTAGCCCTCCCTCTCTTCTCTGAGAGTCACAGGAGAACAGTGCCTTTATGGGAGACCTGAAAAGCAGCTCCAATCCTGCCCCGACAGCTCTCCCCGACCCCCCACCCCTGGAGACCCTCAGTGGGTTATGTACTTCGGTCTTCTTGGGTGTTTCCCTCATTGGATGAAGCAATTGGCAGAGCTGTCATGGAGTAAAAGGAATCAAGAACCCTGCTTCAAGCTTGGACCATTGGGTAGGAATAATAACATCAAGAATATTATCTAATATTTATTGAGCACTTACTGTGTGCCAGCACTATTCCATTTTTTTTTCCATTTGAACCTGACAACAAACCTATGAAGTAGGTACTACTATTATTCCCCTTTTATAGACCAAAGATGATAAGTGACATGTCCCACAGCTAGCTATTTTAAAAAGATTTGCTGCCCTCCTGGCTGCGTGGCTTAGTTCTGTGCATCTTATGATGTTCAATTTAATCAATATCGATTGAGCGCCTGAATAATGCCAGCACTGGAAGAAGACAGGGCCTAAAGCACAGAGAAAGACTAGAGTCTCCATGCTTGAGGGCTTTACAACCCAGGTAGGGAAGGAGTGTCAAACCATTTGCAGACCATCCTGAATAGTTAACCACACGAAAGACAGCCTTTTCTGTCTGGGACTGTGTTGCAAGCAATTTGACTACAGGGGAAGATTGGGGGTGTTGGTGTCTCCTCTGACCCAGGTTCAAATCTCGACTCTGTGGTGTGGTTTGGGGCAGCTTAATGAACTCTCTGAGCGTCAGTTTCCTCTTCTGTAAAATGATCATGACTACCAACTTGGAAATATCATAAAGAGGCAAGAGTGATATAATGTAGGCTCTCTGGAATGTTCTCAGCAAGTGTGATCATTAGGGGAAAAGCATGAGAGATGGTCGGCGTGAGGTAGAAACTGATTTGGGGAAGAGCATAAAGGGGGGTGAGGGCAAGGGGAATGTATCCATCGTGGTTGACTTTGTGCTTGGTTGTGTGCACACTCACACACACAATCACTCACGCACACACGTTTATGGGCACTGGACAGGAAGCTGGGGAGGGAGGCTCAGTGAGAAATGTCAGAGAAGCTGAGTGGTGGCCTCAGCCTTTGGCTGGCGCCCCAGACCCCACACATCAGGGCTCTGGCTTGGGTCCACACACCCCAAGCCACTGGCTTTCAGCTTAACTGAAAATCAGAGAGTATTTTAAACACCAACAAGGTCTGGGCACCCGCCCATCAAAAGGTGCCATCCTTAGCACTGGATAGGGGTTTGGGAGGGTTCTGGAGTTAACCCTGTTAGGTGGTGGATACAGAGGGAGGTCAGAAGGTGGGGTGGCAGGAGGAACCTGCAAGGGGTTTGGATCAGTGGCGATTAACTAGCCTTGACACAGTATCTTAATATTTTAACTCTTGGTTTGACTTGACCAGTGTGTCTGAACGTCAATGTTGAGCCTAACGGTCACTTTGAATTTCAGCAGTATTGCTAAACCGTCTCTCGTGTGTGCGGCCTGATGCCTTGGGCAGGCTGGACTCTGATTATTCAGGCAGGTGGGCCTGAACACACTCCTCCTGGAGCAGGGGTGAGGCTGGCTGACCTGCCCTTTGGGGACCCACAATGACTACACTGTAGTCACTACACTGTGGCGCAGAAGACCTTGAATGCCAGGATGAGGACTTGATACTTGTTCGAGGACAAACTATGTATCAGCCTCTTTGGGGTATGAATGACAGAAACCCAAACCAAACGGGCTGAAGCAAAAAGTAGAATTTATGGGTGTAGCAAATGGAAATGTCCAGCAAGTAGCTTCAGACATAGCGGAATCCAACAATAGTTGTAAGGGCTCTGTCGCTCCATTTTTTAGCCAGCTTCAAGTTACATGTTGGGCAAGGTGGCGGCTATCCTAATGGGAACCGGGTCCTTATCTTTGGGAGAAAAGTCCCAAGGAGGAATCTTGATTGACCAAGCTAGTGTCAAACGTGCAGTGACTACGCCTGGGCACTGGAGTACCCTGACAGGCCGGCCAGGGTTGGATCAGAGTCTCATGGATGGGAGCAGGGTGGGAGGGAGTGGTGGTGGGCTCAGACCCTTTAATGGAGTTAGTTGGCCACAAGAAAGAGAGGTTCTGTCTCTGGAAGATGGGGGAGGGAGCTGGCCAGAGAAAAGCCATAGTACCCCGCTTCTGGTTACCCACTGAGCTTTCTTAGCTCTTGGTGAAATGTTGTTACTTAAGGCAGCTCCAAAAGCTTCTTCGGAAAGCAAACTTGCCTTTCACATTGGCCCTTGGAAGTGTCGGGTAAGGGTTGGTGGGGGGGAAGGTGGCGCCAGGAGGGCCCGCCTACCTCCCCCCTCTTCGCCCCCGCCCCCCCCACCCCCACTGTGCTCAGCTGCATCCATTTAGCCAGGCCATTTGGACCAGGAACAAGGACTCTCCTTTAGCTGTCTGTGGCATTCAGGACAGCCTCGTGCTCAGCCAAAGGGCTGTGCCTTGTCCAGATGTCCAGAGGGGTTGGTTTCATGTGTCTGACAAGGCCGCCTTTCTGGGCAGGAGGATCTGAAGGAGGGAGATGTCTGCAGCCCGGGCACGGGGTGATAAATGCCCCCTCTGGAATGCGAAGATGAATTCTGAAAAAGGGGGAAAAAAAAGGCTTTCATCGTTATTGCAAAGACCCCGAACAAGGGGGTTTTCTCATCCCAAATGGCAGGAGGGGGAATGGGGAGGGGAGCTGGGGAAACGGTGCGTGGGGTGGGGGCTGGTGTTGGTGACACAGACACTTGACTGTGAACCCTTTGGGGACGCCCACCAGCGCAACAAGCTCTTGCCCTCTAGAGCGCCCGGGGTTCTGGGTTGTTGTCTGTGAACCAGCCCCAGAGAATGGGGTTGTGTTTGCCTCGCCTCCTGCCCAGCCCCACCCCCCAGAGCTGCCCCGGGCACAAATGGCTTTGTATAGCCGGTACAAAAAGGGCCCTTCATTCCCCGTCCACGCCTGGGGACAACAAGCTGAGTGTGGCCCCAGGGTGCTCTGGTTTGGGAAAGATGGTACTGGTGTGTGTGTGGGGGGGATCCCCCCAGAAGGCTGGGGCCCCGAGGGGCACGCAGGGAGGATTACTGGGCAGGTGACCACATGGAAGGTCTGCGTGAGCCAGATTCATGTAGGAAGGAAGGGCAGTCCCTTTAGATGCCCCTTTACTTGCTGGCACAAGAACAGCAGGTGGGGGGACTGGTGGCCTTAGCTGTGAGGGGCTCCCCGTTATGTCCACTCCCCTGGAGAGAGCCCCCCCTGGCCTTTACAGTCCCAAGGGGCTTTCCTTGACTCAAATGGTGTGCATGGAGTCAGTGCCCTGTGGTAGTTAAGCATGGACCTGGGGATCACATGGACCTGGTTTCAAAATCTGTGTCACAGTCCCAGTTGTGTGATCTTTGTCTCGACATAGGCCCATTCAGCCTCAGTTTCTCCCTCTGTAAAATGGAAATAACTACAGCATCCTGTTGCATTGTCAGGAGGAGCAAAGGGCACGATCCATGCAGAGCACTGAGCAGAGTCTAGTGTCTAGGAAGGGCGCCACAGGCAATGATCGTGGATAGTATCTGTCGCTGTGTTCACAGCGTTAGATGTTTCGGAGTGGGGACGAATGAGAATGTGGAAGTTCCACTTTATGAATGAGTTTGTGTCCCAAAGTTAACTTGGAAGTCTGATTTTTGGACCTGAAAACTCAGTTCCCATAGAAACACTGCTAAGAAGAGTCTTGAGGTTCCCAGTCAACCCACAAAAACCGATTCAACTGTCAATGTACCAGAAATAGCTGAGTGGTGGCTTTAAAACATGGCAGAAAATTCTTTCATGCTCTTCCCATTGAGAGACGGGGTCTGTGTCCCCACCCCTTGAGTTCTGTTGAGGTTGTGACTGCTTCCATCCGCAGCGAATGGCAGAAGTGACATAACGTGGCTTCAGAGGCCGGATCCTAAAAGGCCATTGCAGCTTCTGCCTTGTTTGCCAGAACATTCCTTCTTGGAGGCCTAAGCTGCCATGTAAGATGTCTGGCTACCCTGAAGCCGCCATGCGGGAGAGGGAGGGAGAGAGATGAGAGATGCCTGACAAGCGCACAGTCATTCAAGTACTCCTCACCTTTCAAGTCTTCCCAGCTGAGGCCCCAGTCATCACGGAGCAGAGACAAGCCACCCCTGTGGTGTCACGTCAGAATTCCCGATGTGTGGATGTATGACATCTGTGAGCTTAATAGAATGGCCGTTTGTTGCTACTCTATTTTGGGGGCAGCGTTCACATAGCAATAGCTATTCAAAGCACTGTGCCTTTGTAAGGAAGACTATGGCCAGTACGAACTACCAGTTGTTGATCACTTATACTGTGTGCTCAGCACTGTGCCAAGTACATTCTGCGGATTAACTCATCTGTTCCTCTACTATGAACTGGCAAGTAGCAAGTAATCTTAGCCATTAAATGTCAATACCACAAACAGTAACTTTTTAAAAAAGATTTATTTATTTATTGGGACAGCCTGGGTGACTCAGTGGTTTAGCGTCGTCTTCAGCTCAGGCGTGATCCTGGAGACCCGGGATTGAGTCCTGCATAGGGCTCCCTGTGAGGAGCCTGCTTCTCCCTCTGCCTGTGTCTCTGCCCCTCTCTCTCTCTCTGTGTCTCTCATGAATAAATAAATAAAATCTTAAAAAAAAGATTATTTATTTGAGAGGGGGGAGAGAGTCGGGGTAGGGGAGAGAGAGAGGGAGAATCTCAGGTAGACTCCTCCCTGAGTGCAGAGCGTGATGCATGTCACCAGATCAGTCATGACCACCAGATCACGACTTGAGCCGAAATCAAGAGTCAGATGCTAAACTGACTCAGTCACCCAGGCGTCCCCACAAAGAGTAACTTTCAACGGAGTAAGCTTCTTCTAACTCAATGCTGGGGCTTGAAGAAAAACAGATACTAATTATCAGGGTCTGAGGAGGCACATGGAGACTTTGCAGTGATTATGGATGGCACTTCCAGACAATTTCAAGGGTTGTTAGGATGGATGGCATTGACTCTTTATTTTATTTAATTTTACTTCAAAACTAACAGCCTTGCTTTTCCTCCATTCAGTTGTATCTGTTGCTAAATTTCACATGGCCATCGATGGTTTTTAGCTGAGATACAGAATGAAGAAAAAGGAAAAGAGATCCCCTCCCCTGTGCCTGCCAGACAAGAATTTGAGAGAGAGGAAGGTGGAGGGTTAGGCCTAAAAGTCAGACAGGCACAGCCTGAGATTCATTAACTGGGCAAAATTGAAGAAAGAGAGGTTGCAAGAGTCATGGACTCTTGTTGGCTTGGTACTGGAAATGGTGGGAGAGAGATGTCTAGATGGAGGGAGTTGTCCACTGTGGAGGACGGAATCATTGGCCCAATTCTTCACCCCTGCCTGTGTCTACATGCTTGCCATGGCTTTGTCATGGGTCAGGTGTATGTTACCCATCCTTGACTTTGGGCTTGGCCATGTGACTTGCTTGGCCAGTGGGGTGGAGTGAAAGGGACAGTGTTCTGGTCTGCTGCATCCATTTAGCCAGGCCAAGAGGCCCCACCAGTTTCTTATTCTCTTGCTTCTGCCATCGCCATGAGGAGAGCGTCCCCCAGCTTGTACTAGTCCCAGGAGTGGGCTGAGAGACTTGGGGAGCCAAGTTCCCCAGCCAAGCCATGAAGTCTTGAGGAAGAAGTTCATTGCTGGAGGCTGCTATGATTTTAAGATTGTTATCCAGCAGTGGTTGACTGGTGCACCAGTGACCCAGCTTATTTACTATCTGCCACAAAAGTGAGTGACTGGAGGGCCCTGAGAAATGGGGGAGTAATTATCCAGCTGATGACTGTGTCAACGGGACTAAATTATGTGTCCAAGAATTCACTTCCCTGTGTATTTCCGGATCAGGGTTGGCCGCAGGAGAAATTTGTGTGGCATGTGGAAGGTAGAAGTGAGGGAACAGCCATGTTTAGGTCCACTCATCGGAGGAGGGCAGGCACTGCCCCAGCTCACACATGTCACCCATCTGCCCTCTCACCTTGTTGGAGTGGACACTGCCAACCCTCCTCCCTGGGCTTCTCTGGGTGCTGGGGCTGCCAGGTGTGTGGCTGCGTGCTGGAGGGCCCCCCACCCTGCATCTCTTTGAGATTGGAGGTGGTGAGAGATCCACGCAGGTCTCAGTTTGTGTTCACAGGTTCAGTCTGTCCCTGGCCCCCACCCCCACCACTTCCTGACCATCTTTCCTTCCTGACCCCTGGCACGCCGACCTCAGAGCCCTCACCAGGCGCCCACGCAGGAGCCTTGCAGAGATGGCTTCACCAGCTCCCTCCACTGCACCAGGGCTGATTTCCATAGAAACTCCCCCTTCTCTGGATCACTCGGGGTGGGTTCTGCTCCCTACATCACCCCCCTCGCCCCCCCGCCCCCCGGGCCCCTGTCAACTCCAGCTGATTCACAGAACACATTTGCAAGCCTGGTGTCCCTAACCACAAAAGCACCTGCATTTAAGGAATTGAGAGTCTTACCAAGGGAAAAGAAGAGCTTTGAGAGTCAGTCCACCACCAGAGCGAGGTGTTAGGCTCCGCAGTGCTCCGTGGATCTGTCTCCCAGTTGGGCTACCCCCGCCCTCATACCCTATGGGCCCCTGAGAAGAGCGCAAGGCAGGTGGATGAAGATTCCTGCTAGAAGCGGAGAGGAATTTGAGATAGATTTTGCCTCCGGCAGCCTTAGGAGAATTGATATCTCTAGACTTCCAGGCAGGGCTGTTCCAAAGACAAGAACAGGCCAGGGACTAGAAAGCTGGAAGGAGAGAGAATTGCTCTCGCCCCTCCCCCTCTCACCTGTAACCTAGATGTAAAACTAATTTCTTCTTTCCTACCCTCCAGTGGCCCGAGAACCTCCACCCCACAGCATCCGCTGGGGCCGGGCTGTGAACCAGGCAGTCCACAAACACCTCTGATCTTGGCCTTGTCTCTTGGAGGGGTTTCACTTCGATTTTTTTTTTTATAATGTCAATGTTCATGCTGCCTGCCTTTCAAATAGATGCACGTTCAGCTACAGCTAATTTGGAATTTGTTTCTCCAAAAGCATTTAGAATTGTTTTTGCCTAATGCATCGGATTTAAATCCCGGGGCTAATTAATACCGAGGCATGAGAAAGAAATGAGAAAAGCCGGTTAAAATGACTGGTGGGAATGTACTGCAGCAACCTACTCTCCAGCATGGTGCTCCGTGAAGTCCGGCTGTGCCAACAGGGTCGTAAGCTAGTGCCGTTGGCTATCCCAGATGTCACCTCCTGCCTAGGTGGGGAAGGGACCGAAAGAAAGGAGGGGGCGTGTGTGAGCGCGGACCCATGGTATGTGTGTGTTGTTGTGTGTGTGGTGTATGTGTGTACTGTCTGCTATGTGCTTTGTGTATGTCCTGTTTGTGTGCATTATGCAGGTCACGTGTGTAGTGTGTTTCATATGTGTTGTGTTTATGTGGTGTGTGTTGGATGTGCCTATCATGTTTGTGTTGCCTGTGTTGTGTGATATGTGTCTCTTGTGGTGTGTGAGTGTGTGTGTTTGTGTGTGTGTGTGTGTGCATGTGTGTGAGAGAGAGAGAGATTGTTCTGGTATCAATTCCCTGAAGCTCAAGGGGCATGAAATGGGCTTTCAAATACAAGATTTGTTGTCTTTGGCTTGGAAGTTGACATCTTCAGCTGGAAATCAGTGGGGAGTTCCCATACACTGTAGCCCGGGATGGAAAGGGGTGGGAGTGAGGCCTGGGGTTGGGGTTTGAAGCTGGAATACTTCAATGTTCTCCAAAGAAAGTCTCTTCCAGCTGGAGTTGTCTGCATTGAGAGGTGAAAGTTTGGGGCTCAAGGAAAAGGACATGAGAAGTGGTTTGAAATTGACAACAAAGGGCTGAGTAGTGAAGGAAAAGATTGGGGTCCTGGTCCCAGCACCCAAATCACAGGCGAGGGTCCACCACTCACTAAGGCCTGAGGGCCTCTTTCCTTGGTCGCACAAGGAAAGGTTTCCACACCCCGGCCTGTAGCCTGGGGTTTCTGGGAGAGTCCCACCTAGAAAGCAGTAGGATGAACTGGGAGCAGGAAGGACCAGGAGGTGCACCCATAGACCCTGCTTTGATTTTGAACATCAGGGTGACTTTGGCCATGTTACTTGTCCTCTCTGGGCCTCAGTCTTCGTCTAAGTGTGGGATCCTCCAGAATAGACCGAGAAACAAAGATTCAAGTGCAAAGTTATTGGTAATCTCAGGGAACAGTGGCAGAGGGGTGGGGAAGTAGAGCTGGAAAAAGAAGGAAATCAATAAAGGAGATTCTCACTACTGTGTGCAGCTGGAGCTCAGTCCTCCTGCACCCTCTGCAAGATGGTATGGAACATGCCACCATGCCATCCAGACTAGGGGGAGGGAGCTGGGGTATTTATCCACCAAGTCCTGTCAGTCAGTGGCTGAGGGCTGCTCTCGGAGCAGCTGGAGGCATTCTTTCCTGGCATTTCTGACTTGCCGCAAAGAGCAGGTGCCAGCGGGTGGAGAAAGCCCCCAGGCTGAGCCCAGGTCCCGGCAGTGGCAACACAGGCTGGACCACATGGGAACAGAAAGGTCTAAGAGCATTGACCACCATCACTCTATCCTTTCTGCAAAATATAGAACTTGAACAACTTTTTTAAATGATTTTATTTATTTGAGAGAGAGCAGGAGTGAGTATGAACAGGGGGAGGGGCAGAGGGAGAGGGAGAAGCACGCTCCCTGCTAAGCAGGGAGCCTGATATGGGGCTTGATACCAGGACCCTGAGATCATGACTTGAGCTGGAGACAGACACTTTACCAAGCCACCCAGGTGCCCCAAACTATAATATCTTTAAAGTTCCTTTCTAGTGTAACACTCGGCCACCTATAAAAGTAAATAGTTCTTTACTCCTCCCTCCCTATTGGCTGAGTAAATATCTGAGCATCTACTTTGTGCCAAATGCTGGTCTTGACGCTGAGGATCCAGAGGAGGGCAGGCAGACAGGTGGGGAGACCAGCCCAATACCAGTGGATGTTAGAAGCCGAGGGAGGGTCATGGCATATAAGGTTCTGGCTGGAAGAGTCAGGGGAGAGGCAAGGAGCCTTGGAGCAGGAGCAAGGATTTGTCAGGGGCACAAAGGGTAGAAAGGCATTTTAGCAAATGGCAGAATTGAAGAGCTAGAAATAGTTTGGGGTGGCTGGAATACCGAAAGCGAGCCAGGAAGTGTCAGGGAACGAGGCAGGACATAGTGTGTGCTGGGCTGTGGGGCCAACATCAGGGCTACTTTTAGACTCTGGAGGCCCTGGGGAGCTCTCCGAACTGCACTGGGGAGTGAAAGGGCCAGATTTGCCTTTCAGAAAGATCACTTGAATCACAGTAGGAGAGAGGGAGATGGGAAGTGGGGGTGCTCAATAGGTAAGAGGGTGCCCTTAGTGTGCTCAGGCCACCATAAGAAAATACCACGGACTGGGGGGCTTAACCAGCAGACATTTATTTTCTCACAGTTGTGGAAGCTAGAAGTCCCAGATCAAGGTGCTGGCAGGGTTGATTTCTCCTGAGGCTTCTCTTCTGGTTTATAGATGGCTGCCTCCTCCCTGTGTCCTCACATGGCCTTTCGTCTGTGCACGGGAGAGAGGGAGAGAGAGGTAGTCAGAGGAGAGAGGAGAGAGGAGAGAGAGAGGAGAGAGAGAGAGAGAGAGAGAGAGAAAGAGACAACCAGCACTCTGGTGTCTCCTCTTCTTCTAAGGACACTAGTCCTGTGGGATTAGGGTCCCACCCCATAACCTCAATTAACCTCCTTACAGGCCCTAACTTGAGATACATTCCCACTAGGGATTGGGGTTTCAACATATGGGTTTGAGGGAGGCACAATTCAGTCAGAAAGTCAGTTATTGTTTCCAGGAGAGAGGGGATGTGGGCCTGAGTAGTGGCTGGGAATGGGCAGGAAGGGGCAGTCAGGGCAGATGGCAGGGGAGAGGTGAGAGGGATGAGGGCGAGGGAGGGGCTAGAAGGAGCTCAAGGATTTTCTATGGGTACCATCAGTGCTCTACCACACACGCCTCCGGCCCAGCTCTGAGTTCACCCGTAGCTGTGGTGGGCAGTTCTCCATACACACTGACTGCTTCCCACCTCAGATACCCACACCTCCCTGGCGCTCCATTCCAGGTCTTTCTCTGGCACCATGGGAGCCTTTCAGTCCTGGCAGGGGACAGCCCAGAAGTTTCAGGAATTTAACATACAGAGCAATTCTCAACCAATGAGGGCTACTGGAAAAAAAAAAACCCAGCTTCCCCATCCTTTGACTGGAAAATTCTGAGGTGTGTTCTACACATTTCCTCAGAGGGTCCTCAGCAGGGTAGAGCCCCAATTGTCCACATCCTTTCTTGGCTGTTCCTCGTTTCACTCTCACCCCCTCACTTGGAATCAAATGCTCAAGTTCTTGTCTCAGGGTCTACTCTGGGAGAACAAAATGAACATAGCTATCACAGGGCCATTAGAGGACTGGAGGACTGTCAAAGGATGAGATTTGTTGAGGGGTGGAGGTAGGTGGTGAGTTCATGCAGGGCCACGTTCCAATTGACAGCAAGTCTGAGGAGCCTACCAATTAGCAGTTGGCACGTGTGGCCAGAACCTGGAGCAAGATCTGGGCTGTCCTCTTCCCTGCCCCATGATGACCAAGAACAGGAACCTGGTCTCTTGAAAACCACTCTCCCAAGGTGAGTGACTTTACTGAAGTTCTAGGCTATACCAGGGGCATGGAGGGTGACACAAGAGCCACAGCAACAGCTAACCTGGCAAGAACCAAATTCCCCCTGTATGTCACCATTGTGGATTCCAATCCAGTCTCCCTCTGCTTCCCAGCCAAGCCTTCACCTCCTCTCTCTTCTCTCTCATCCCCGCCCCAACTTCTAGTTCATTCCTTACACACTAGTATGTTACTGACCTCACTAAGTGGTTCCCTGCTAAAGAGCCCCCTTAATGCCTTCTCGGCCCCACCAAGATCTTTTCCCAAACCAAGACTGTTTCCTCCTGAAAAAGAACTCGATGGCCAGCCACTAAAATAATTATCTCACCCTGACACACCAACATCGGAGGGGAAGGGCAGAAGAAAACCAGCAAAGCAGGATAGTCACATGGGGCTACTTGGCGGTTGTGAAGTGCTATCACATACGCCCTCTCACTTGATCTTGTCCTCAACCAGGAGAAGGAGGGGACAGAGGAAAGGGGATAATGGACTCTTTGAGGTGGGGTTGCCCAGGAGAAGAACATGACATTGTTCTTTTTAAAAATATTTTATTATTCATTCATGAGAGACGCAGAGAGACAGAGACATAGAGGGAGAAGCAGGCTTCCTGCGAGGAGCCTGATATGGGACTTGATCCCAGGATCCCAGGATCCCAGGATCAGGACCTGAGCCAAAGGCAAAGTGGTTCAACCACTGAGCCACCCAGATGCCCCCATGACATTGTTCTCAAGGATGGGCTCCCAGAGGTGAGGCATGGTGGCTGAATGGTGAGGGAGGAGGCTGGGCAAGGTGGGACTGCAGGCCAAGTCTTAGCTCAGCCTGATCCTGCAGGGGAGCTCTGGAGCAGGAGTTATCCTTCGAGTTTAGCCCAACTTGAGGCAAGGGGGCTGGAGTTTAGGCTTCCATACCACTTGGTCTTTGACTAAGTGTCTCCCTGGGGGAACAGAAACTCCCAGGCACTTTCAGCTCTACATACACTGCTTAAAGCAACTCCAGAAACTCCGGGCCAGCCAGCTGAGGAGAAGGGCAGGTGTGAGCTCCTGGAACTGAGAGGACAGGGAAGATGGGTAGGGGACACAGATGCCACTAAAGGCATGTGATGGTGTCTCAGCCAAACATGGTCAGCGTGGACCCATGGTACCCCTTTGGATTTGTTTTCTCTTTTTAAAAGATTTATTTATTTTGGAGAGAGAGAGAGAGAGAGAGAGAAAATGCGAGTGCAGTGGGGAGGAGCAGAGGGACAGAGAAACTCAAGCAGACCCCACATTGAGTGCAGAGCCCAATGTGGGGCTTGATTTCACGACCCTGAGATCACGACCTGAGCCAAAACCAAGAGTTGGATGCTCACCTGACTGTGCCAGCCAGGAGCATGGGTTTATTTTTGGTCACTATGTAAAAAATTGCCACCAACTCAGAAACTCAAAACAACTCAAATTTATTATCTCACAGTTTTGTAGGTCCCAAGTCCTGGTACAGTGTGATTGGATTTTTCTCCTCAGGGTTTCATGGGGCTGACATCAGGTGTTGGCAGGGGCTGTGGTTCTCTTCTGAGGTTTAAGGTCCTCTTCGGTTCACTGGAAGTTGATAGAATTTAGTCCTTTTGGGTTGTAGGACCAGAGCTCCATCCTATGAGTTGTCAGATGGGGGTCACAGTTTCCAGAAGCCTCTAGTAGTTCCTTGCCATATGGTCCCCATAGGCAGTTCATATGGATGTTTGCTTTCTTCTAGGCAATTGGGAGCATGTCTCTCTGCCTTCCTCTTCTGCAACCAGCCAGAGAAAACTCTCTGTTTCTAAACTTTCTGATTGAGCCAGGCCCACCCAGAATGATATCATTTTTGTCCTATACTGTAACACAGTTATTGGAATGGTATTTTATCATATTCAAAGGTTCATCTCACACTCAAGGGAGAGGAGACTGTACAAGGGTGAGAGTCACTGAGGGGAAGGGAAAAATGTTCAGGGGTTCATTTTAGAATTTTGCCTACCAGCTCCCACATCCTTGCAGATACTCTTAAAGCTAACCTAGCAAGGTCAGTAGCATGATAGTAGCTGTTTTAGACCAGTTATTGCTAGATTCATGGGTACTGGAAAATTCCTGGGCCTTGTCCTGGTCTGCCAGTGACAGTGGTTATACAATTAGTCAGCCAACTATTGGCAGATAGTTCTTGTACCTCCCTTGTTCCCTGATAAAAGCATTCATGTGAGACTAGCAGAGGATCTCTGGGAGACATGGTCATTCTGCCTTACCCTGTCTCTTGCTCTTTCCAGTGATTCTTTTTTTTTTAAAAAAAGATTTATTTATTTATTTAT
Organism: Canis lupus baileyi; assembly: GCF_048164855.1. NCBI lineage: Eukaryota > Metazoa > Chordata > Mammalia > Carnivora > Canidae > Canis > Canis lupus. The sequence goes on from NC_132876.1 coordinate 90,766,747, forward strand.
TTATTTATTTATTTATTTATTTACTTATGAGAGAGAGAGAGAGAGAGAGAATCTCAAGCAGACTCCGTACTGACTGTGGGGCTTGATGCAGGGCTCGATCTCGTGACTCCAATATCATGACTTGAGCCAAAATCAAGAGTTGGATGCTTAACCAATTGTGCCATCCAGGTGCCCCTCTTTCTGGCGATTCCTGAGGGCTGCTGATTTGGGTAGTATGATCCACCATTACTTGAGGCCTGCAGACCTTCATCTTCTACTCTCACTGCTGCCACCGCTGCCTGTAACCTTGTTAGCACACCTCTGTACTCCTTTTTCAGTATTAAGAATCCAGTGATATTTAGTAGCCCTCTCCCCTGCCTCACCCCCACTGCGACTGGCTTTGGGATGGAGCTGGACCTCCCACCTGTATTAGTGTAACACTAGCTGCTATAACGAATAAAACTTTCACATCTCAGTGGCTACCATAACCAACGTTTATTTCTACTTTGCAGAATAGTCTGATGCAGATGTTTTTGGTTGGTGAGTGGCTCTCCTCCATGTGATGATTCTGGAACCCAGAGTTCTTCTATCTTGTGCCTCTGCCATCTCCTAGGAGCAGTGCTTCTCAAACTTTAGTGGGCATCAGAATCTCCTGCAGGGCTCCAGACTGCTGGGCCCCCACTCAGAGTGTCTGATTTAGTAAGTCTGGTAGGTGGGAGCTGAGAAGACTGAGAATGTGCCTTTTCATGAGTTTTCAAATGATGCAGATACTACTGGTCCAGGGGTTACCCTGAGAACCACTGCTCTAGGACTCTGGTAGTCTCGGTTTCTAGTCTAAAGGACAAGGAAAGAGAGAACACAGAGAAATCAGGTGTGCATACTTTCTTAAATGCCTTAGTCCAGAGTGATAATTTCTTTTCTCATTCAGATGAGAGAATTAGTCACATGGCCAGTCCAGAATATAAGGGTAGTTCAGAAACGTAGTCTCAGGCTGCACAACTGTGTATCAATGACAAGTGTTTACTATGCAAAAGGAGTGGGGACACAGATTTTAGCGGAATACCTACATATTCCCATAATAACTTCTAAGTTACAACTGTTTTGAACGTATTGAGTCTTATGGTCCAAAAGACTGAAGTAGATACTGTCAAGGCTCAAAGACAAAATAATTTGTTTCATACCAGGGACCTCTGTGGCCCAGCTACTTCTATGGGATATAGTTTGACTATGAGCTGCCAGACCCAGCTCAATCCTGGGAGATCCCACACTCCCACTCTTTGTTATGAAGGACACATTTTTCTTCACATTACAGGAAGATCCATTTGATTTCAGGTCACAACCCCAAACCAATGACCAGACCAAATGGACCAGTCAGACCTAAAAGATGCTTCAATATTGGTGTCTACCCCGAATCATGAGGGCTGCTGGGCTTCCCCACTTTCTGCTGCCATGTTCAGGAATAGTGATGCCATTTTCACAGTCTGGGGCACATGTGTTCACTCTCTCTGCCTTCAAGTCTTCTCAAGACCCTTCCAGCACTTGACAGAGCTCTGAGCGATGATACACCTCTATCTAGAATCACCAAATATACAACCCAGTGTTGGTAATACACGACATTTGAATTTTCTCATAGAGGTAAATGGATCTCCTGCCCCAGTATGGCTCCTTGTGGCCGAATGGCACCTATCACTTTGCTGGGTGGTCACTGCACAGAGCACAGTCTTTATGGAAATGTTGTCAAATTCCTGTGTCTGAAAGGAATTAACCATCCAGGAATGAAAGAAAGTCATGTTTTCAGTTCCTGTGTGGGGAAAAATATTAAAAATGTGTAAAAATAGTAATGCCAGGAGAACAATAAGAGCCACTTCTAACATGAATCCGGAATGTAAAAGGGTTCAATTCATGCTTAGAATTCACAGCACACAATGTCAGATAACGGCAAGACAGTCCTTCATTATTTCATCGAACACACAGTTATTCAGCATCTACTGTGTGCGCTGAGTCATAAGGCTCCCTGGAAAGCTACAACTGATAGGTTTATATGCCACAGAAACAAAGTGGAAGGGAAATTATTAACAGTGACAATTTGGCTTGCTTCCAGATTACCAACTGATCATTTCAGAGGGTAGCTGCAACTTGGCAGTTTGGTCCATGAAAACGACTAGGTAAAGCCTTGCTCCCAGTATTAGAATGCCTGGCTTTTGATCTCAGTCCTGTCACTCACTGGTTGGGTGACCTTGGGCAGGTCAGCTCTCCTTGCCAGCCCTTAGATTCCTCCTCTTGGGGATTCCTATGGCTCTTTTCAGCCCTGACATCCTCTGGATCAGATATATTCCAACTAGAAACTTAGAAATGACCTCACCTTTCCTGCTTACATCATTCCAGCTAAGAACATGCAGATAAGGCCATGATTAATTTTATGGTTGAAACAAGGCCCATTTATAGGATATGGAGGTTTAGTCAAGGCAATTAAAGTTAAGGTGACTGCTCTCTAAATGGCCAGAAGCATATAAAAAGGGGAATTTTGTTAACACGAAGAAAAGGAAATAATTGGTGACCTAGTGAGATGAAGGAACATCCTTTTAGCCACTGTGGATGATGCCAAGGGGCATATTAATGTAGTTAAAAGAAAACACCTCAAAGATGGATTAAATAATAATTTGGGAACCTATTTTGTGCTGGATGATTTATAACATTAGCTCTAATTTTAACCTCATCCCTGCAAAATAGATATTAGCATCCCCATTTTACAGATGGTGGAAACTGAGCTACAGATAGAACAAGTTTTCTCAAGGACTACCCAGCTGGAAGTAACAGCCATGTGTTGCTGATTCCAGAGCCCATGTATATTTTTTCCTCACACTCTGCACTGCCTCTCTGGTTAAGACTTAACAGTATTACTAAAGCATAAAAGCAAGAATATTTTTAGGTAAAGATCAAAAGAAGGAGCAATTCCAGCCATCAGGCTAAATATTGTGCCAAGAGTTCTAACCTGCTAAATACACTCAAGGCAGTGGCTAGTGTTTATGATTGTAACATAAAAAAAGGTACAAAACATATAAACCACTATATTTATCTGTCAGTGATACTTAAGGGAAGAATATGAATATCACAGCCAGGAATCTCAGCAAATGGTGGATTTCATATTTGCTTATATAAATAAATTTCAGCTTCTAGTTCTGGCAATACCATGATCAAGATAACCTGAAAACCCATTTTCCACAGTTATCTAGAAAGAAAGAAATATTTATTTGAATGAATAGATGTGTATGTGTGGAATTGACAGGGGCTGCGAATGAAAAGAGTACTGAAGACTAGGGCAGCAAGCTTGTGAATACTGATGTGATTGCCTCATGGTGGAGAAAGACATTGTCTCAGTACTCTAGGGTCTTGGGCCACTTAACAACCCTTTGTCAGGAGCAGGAGCTAGTGCCTTGGGTCCTGTGAGGCAAAAGTTGGACCTGAGATACACCCATAAAGCTGGAACTTTCAGTCTGAGGGTAGATTAGAATAAAACCTGCCTGCTGTCCAGGGGGCATTGTCTGTCTTGGTCTAGGCTCTGAGTGGAAAAAAGCATCTCCTAAGAAATTTGAACCTGCATCTCATGAAGGTTGGGAATTGAATATATTACTTTTGTAGTCCTGGAAGCCCCAAGTGAAGAAAGAGATTGTTATAAAAATGATAGTGAAACCCTTGGAAAGCTTGGTAGAAACAAAAACTAAAATGTAACAGGACACCATATCAATCAAATCTGATGGAATTCCCATAGATAAGGCTATGCTTAAGATGAGCTCACAACTCAAAAACAAAAAGCAGTTGAAGAAATAATCCTCCATGAACAAGACAGAGTAGGATTGGACATCCAAGAATTTCTGATAATATAGCAATCCATTAGAGACCATAATGGTTAGTTTTATATGTCAGTTTGACTGGGATGCTCAGATAGCTGGTGAGCTATTATTTCTGGGTGTGTCTGTGGAAGTGTTTCTGGAAGAGTTTAGCATTTGAATCCATAGACTGAGTAAAAAAAAGATTGTTCTTACCAATGTGGGTGGGCATCACCCAATCTGTTGAGGGCCTGAATAGAATGAAAAGGTGGAGGAAGGGCAAACTTGCTCTTTGTTTGAGCTGGAACATTTATCTTCTTTTCCCCTTAGACATTGGCCCTCTTGAGTCTCAAGCCTTTGGACTCAGACTGAATTATACCACCAGATTTCCTGGTTCTCCAGCTTTAAGATGATAGGTCATGGGACTTCCTGGTTCCATGATTATGCAAACTAGTTCTTATAATAAATCTTTTTAAAATCTCTCTTTCTATGTATTCTATTGGTTTGGTTTCTCTAGAAAATCCTAACACAGAGACCATAGAATTAGCATGTTTAAAATTATTAAAAACATAGAAAAAATCCCCAAGGGAACAAAACCCCAGATACTATGAAAAAGAACATGCATATTTGAAAAAGTAACCACATAGAACCTCTTAGAAATAAAAATATAGTCATTGAAATAAAAATCTCAGTGTGTGAATTAAATAAGAATTACTGAACCTGAGAATGATGTCCACGAATTACCCAGGATGCAGCACAGAGAGATAAAAATAAGAAAGGGAGGTGAAAAGATATGAGAAATAGGATTAAAAAGTCTCATACACAGCCAATAAGAGCTCCAGAAGGAAAGAACAGAGAGAATGTGGGAGAAGAAATATTCAATGACATAATAGCTAAGAATCTTCCAGATTTGATGAAAGATGGATTTAGAATGGACAAGTCCTTAGGAGGCTAAATAAAAGCAAATCTAGCCACATCGTGGTAACATTTTAGAGAAAGAGAGCATCTTACAAGCAGAGAGGAGAGATAGAGGGTCTGAGGAAGAACATTAAGACTGGCAGCAGATTTCTCACTAGCAATAATAAAAACCAGAAGACAATGGAATAACATCTTCAAAATGTGGAGCGAGAACAGTTTAGTTAGAATTCTATACCTTGTGAAACTATTGATCAGGAATTAAGGTGAAACAAAGACATTTTCAGACAAACAAAAGCTATCTACCATGAACAGATTGCCCTTGAAAGGCTCCTGAAGGATGTACTCCAGAAAAAAAGGAAAGTGGTCCTAGGAAGTAAGTGTGTGATGCAAGCAGCAATGTTAAGTAAGCAAGTTTTAATTTGTGAAATAATAGCAATGCTGTCTCATTTGAAGCACCAAACAAAATAGGACAATAATACCATAAAAGATTCAGGAAGGTGATTTGGAATAAAAGTAAGTACTCTCTTGTTCAGTAGGTGAGCAGAGCTATTGATTAACTGAGCACTTTATGTCAAGTATGTATTTTAAAACTTTAAGGGTAACTTTAATGGCTTAGAAATAGAGTAAATAATTCCTAAACCAGTAGAGGGGAAAAAGGAAAATAAAGAAAACTCAGGTAATCTAATAGAAGGAATGGAGGACAAAATATAAGCAGCGTAGTAAATAGATAACACAGAATAAGATAACATAATGCCTATCCGCCACAATCTTGGTAGAAGGGGATATATCTTATCTTTTTTACAGAGCAACATACTTCCCAAGTTATGAAATCATTTTCACCTTTCGTATGTCCCATAACCAGAGCACATTCATATCAGTCCTGAGCAAAATTCTAGTGACACCAATATAATGATGGAGTGAGTAGGGAAACTAAAAGGATATAAGGGCATGCTACAGTACTTGTCTTGTTCCATGGGAGATATATCTATTCCAGTTGTACACTTGCATAAAAATCACTCTAAAGCTTACTGTCTTAAAACAACTGCAATCATTTCATTATCTTTTGTTATTTCTGTGGGTCAGGAGTTCTGGAAGGGCTTAGATGAGTGGTTCTGACTTGGAGACTCTCATGTGGTTATAGTCAGCCTGTGGCTGGAGCAGCAGAGAGCCAAAGCCACTGGGAGCTGGTCAGGCATCTTTCTCTCTTCTCATGGTCTCAAGGCCTCTCCATCCATGCGGGCTATTTGGATTTATAGCATGGCAGCCTTGGTGGGGGGGAGTATTTGGACTATTTAAAATGGTGGCTCAGGGCTCCAGCACAAGTAATCTAACAAACAAGGTAGATGTGGCATCACATTTTTGACCTACCTTGGAAGTCATAGTGTCACTTGCACCACATTCATGTTACATTTGAATCACAAGTCCACCCAGATTCAAGGGGAGGGGATATGACTCCTTCATGATGAAAGGAGTATTAAAGTCCCATTATGGAACACTACTACAGGATATAGAATAGTATGTGGAATGGGGGGCGTTATTGGGGTCATCTTTGGAAAATACATTTTGCCACAGTATAGGTGTTGATAAGTCTAACAAATTGACTAAAGAAGTGAGGATAAATAAGTCAGAGGTATCATCAGAGGAATAAACTTAAAATATGTAGCTTGTAAATTAGTAGAGGAACGTGTGAAATTTTCAATGAAAGGACAAAAAAGAAAACAAACACAAAAGGAAATGATGGCTAATAGAAAATGGAAAATAAGGTGGCAAAATGAATTCCTATGGTAATTACAATAAATATAAGTGGGCCAAGCTCATAGATCAGGACCTAGCCTGCTAGTGTTTGCTCTCAGCTATTTTGTATTCTTAAGGTTAAAGAATACAGAAGAGCTGCAAGCAAATGAGTGGAAAAAAGATATGCCAGGAAAAAGAAATCCATTAAAGCTGGGGAAGCAATTTTACCATCAGACAAAATGGAATTCAAGGCAATAGACACTAAAGTCAAAAAGGGGATAATATATACTGGGAAAAGGAATAATAGTTCCAGAACGCTTAACAATGATGAACACACGTTTATTTATTCACATGGCAAAATGTATGAAATGCCTACAAAATTCTAGGCATTATTCTAGGTTTGAGGGATGCATTCCCTGCAATTAACAACACAACCTCATGTGTTTAAAGCAACAGTGGGCAGAACTAGAAAATAAAACAACTAAGTCAGGAAGAGTAACCGGAGATTTTAAGATTTCTGTCTCTGATGGATCAAGAAGACCAAAAAAAGCTATTGAAGATTTGAGCCATACACTTAATGAACTTTAATTAACAGATTTGAATAGAATTTGAGACTTGGCAAACAGATTACACATTCTTTTTGAACACGCATGGCACATTTACAAAAAAAGAGAATGTCATCTACCGAAAAGGCCATCTAAGGGAATTCCAAAGCCTCAGTGTCATACAGGGCTTGCTCCTTTTTCCTTTCAGCCCAGAGACTTCTCTGTGAGGATTTTTGGAAGGCAAAACAAGAGAAGTCTGAATGACTTTTTGACTCTATCCCCTGTGATAGTCTACCTCCTCCAGACAAACCAGAACCAAAACAGCAATAACCATGTCCTATAGTGAGGAATGGGGACTGCCTCTATTTTTCCAAATGAAAATAACTCCTGTTGGCAGGGACTGTCCCTAGTCATCTTCAGCTCTGTTCTTGCCCTTGGCCTGGGTTTCCTCAGGAGAAACAAAATGGCACCAGGCCAGGAAAGAAAGAGTTTGTTCCCCTGAGTCCTGAACAGAGCTTCCACCCCTACCTGACTCTCAGAGTGGCTGCTTGGGGTGGCCAGGAGTCTTTCTGGTGGCAGCGAGCATTTTCCTTCATGCCAAACTAGACCCTCCCACTTGAGAACAAGGTCATTCACTTTGTGAACTGCCTCAGTCAGAGACTACCTCTCAACTGGCAGGTTTTAGGAGGCAGTACTGCCATCGGCTACTACAGGTGTCACCAGAACTTCATCAACAGAAATCCGAAGCTTCCACCCAATGCCTCTCAACTTTCGTTAGCAAGGAGTCTGTCTTTGGAAAGTCCTCTTGGGTTCAGCGCCTGCCTCAAAGTGTGGACACCAAAGTTTATCCTGGTCACCAAGTATTTTTCCACTCAGGACAAAATTGTGGACCTAAAATCGATCTCCTCTTTTCTTTTCTTTTCTTTTCTTTTCTTTTCTTTTCTTTTCTTTTCTTTCTTTTCTTTCTTTTCTTTTCTTTTCTTTCTTTTCTTTTTTCTTTCTTTCTTTCTTTCTTTCTTTCTTCTTTCTTTCTTTCTTTCTTTCTTTCTTTCTTTCTTTCTTTCTTTCTTTCTCTTTCTTTTTTGAAAAACTGCTTTGTTGAGGTATGCCAGACATACCAGATATGTAGATATTTAATGTATACAACTGGACGTGTTGGGGAGATAAGTACACACCCATGAAACCATCACTGCTGACGGTGCCTTAAATGTACCCACTACCTCTAAAAGCATCCTTCCACCCCCTTTGTTTTCTTTTCCTTTTGTGGTAAGAGCACTTAACGGAAGATCTACTCTCTCAGCACATTTTTAAGTATACAACGCAGTATTGCTAATCACAGGCCCTGTGTTGTGCCCACTTTCTCTAATTACAAGATTCTTTCCATCTCACACCCCAGATTTACCTGGGGTGGTAATTTTTAGGGCCAGAGCTGAACACTTCTTTTTCTTTCGCCCAAATGTTTATTTTGGAAAAATTTCTCAAATATATACTTGTTTAAAAAACTTCAAATAGTAGTACCGGTCCCCCCTATACCTTTATTCTAAAAAAAAAAAAAAAAAAAGAAAGAAGAAGAAAAAAAAAGCTGATCCAAAGCCAAGGCAGACAAACAGAACTTCAGAAATCTACAGGATGATTTTTGTACTTATTCCTGGATAGCAGCCTTTCAGACATAATTCTCAACTCTCACCCACATATTTAAAAAATAAATGAGTCTTTTGATTGGCATTTGGAGTATTGGAACCTGAACCCCGGCTTTATTTTTAAAGCCTGTTCCCATTTGTATTCACAAGCGAGCTTTGCTCTCTGGCCCCATCCTTGCCTTTTGACATTTAGGTGTTACCCGAGGTAATAAGTGGCCCAGATTTTAGTCTCTGAAGTGGAGATGGGATACCTCCAACCTGCTTCCTGGGTTACCACTCAAGGGTTTTCACATGTACAGCTCTGTATTTAATGGTATGTAGTAGTTAATTTGGCTTCACGTTTGCAAACGCCTGTAAAAACGATAGGTTTTTATGGAAGCTTCTTGCATGTGGACTCTGGCTGATGCATTTGTTCCCATGGCTGCTGTCTACTTACGATGACCAAGGCGTCTGTATTTGTGGCCCCCAACCTCTGTCCCAGACCTTATTCGTGGGTGTGGGCAAAATTTTCAGGGCCATTTCTGTGTAATTCTCTCCCCTTCCAATTTTTACTTTGAAAATTTTCAAATCTTCAGAAAAATAGATAGAATCATAGAATGAGCACACATACATCCTACATCTCAATTCACTATCATTTTTGCCATGTTTGCTTTTCTGTCTGTGAGTCTGTCTTTCCCCCCAGCCATTCAAAAGTACTTTGCAGGCAATGTGACACTTCACCTCTATATATTTCAACTGTATTTCTTAAAAACAAAGGTATTCCCTTTCTTTCTTTCTTTCTTTTTTTTTTTTTAGGTATTCCCTTTCATGAGCACAAGACCTGTCTCACATCCAAGGAATTTGCAGTGATACAAAGATATTGCCTAATATACATCCATATTCAAATTTCATCAATAGTGCCTCGATTGTACTTTGTAGCATGTTCTTTTCCTGATCCAGAATCCAATCTAGGATCAATATTGCATTTAGTCATCATGTCTCTTTAGCCTCTTTTAATCTGTTTCTCCAAGGAGGCTGGTTTCTTTTGATGGGAAATGGTATTTAGAAACCAAGAGCTAGGTGGGCTCATTCTTAGTGAATCCTCTTAAGCTGGGGTATGAACTGGCAACTGAGGACACAGTGGCAACCTGCACTCAATCAGAACTGGCACCTCACTTTCTGCCTCATCTTCTGCTAACTCAGGAAGGCATCCTGGGAGTTCCTGGGGAAGGGTATGCTAGGTGAGTTTGGAGTCAGACAGGTGCAGGTCTGACCCCTCTCTTCCCCTGGCACACAGATCTCCAGAAACTTACATAAAGTCATCAAGCCTGTTTTCTCATCATTAGAATGAAAAAATCATTGTACTTAATTTCACTGTGTTGGGGTTTAAGATTGAAAAAGGTAATGAGGCCAACCCGTCGTCACATTCATTTATTCAACATAGATTTACTGAGCACGCCTTCCATTGTGCTACGTGCTAGAGATACAACAGCACACAAAACCAGTGCATGCTTCTGGTTCCTGCAGAGTTCATCATTGAGTAGGGGACACCCACACAATGGCTGTCTTGTTCAGGTCATAATAATCCTGCATATGGAGAGGTAGACCCTATGTCTTATTCATTTTAGTATCTTTAAGGTCTGCACAGTGTCCAGGCACACAGCGCTGGTTGGACTCTTTTGGAATTGACTAAAGTCAAAGGAGCAGCCAGCTCCGGGGATTTCTTGGAAGCTCTTACTTTATTTGGATCCTTAATAGCATTCTCAAACCGAGTCTTTGGCAGGTGAAATCTGAACTGAATCTCTTTTGACGAGTAGCAGGGCTTATGGGGATTGAAGATATCCACCAAAGACTTTCAGAGAAATGGCAAGTAAAGTCCCATGTTCTATTAATCAGCCAACGGGCAAATATTTTCTGAGGGCCTACTATGTTCCCAGTACTAGGGTTTGAAACCTAGAGAAGTGCAAGTCTCCGTGCCACTTCTCAAATCTTAGTCCAGCAGGGGAGACCAGGCAAGCAAGCACCTACAGCGTCCCACAATAGTGCAGCAAAGAACACTCTTTGTAGAACAAGTCAGAGTGGGACCAGGATGACTATCAACTTGCCAATAGATTGAATTATGCCTTAGGGGTGTTGTGAGGTCTTAGGTGAAGAAGAGAAGGGTGGGTGGGTAGGTCACAGGACCCATCTGAGCAATGACCTGGAGATAGGGCCACTTTCTATTCGGCCAAACAAACACTGGGTTGTGCTTCTTGTCATGTTCAAGAAAGGGTAACCCCTCACTCTGGGCAAGACGCTCTAGAGCGCTGAGTCCTCAACTAAAATTACCAGTTAGAAGAAGGATGTAGGAGAATGATGCTCTGGGGGGCAGTTCACAGAGGGACCATTGAAGGCCAGGAAGCCAAAACAGCTCAGATGAAGCCACACGGCACAGCGGAGAAGACCGAAGGCTCGGGAGTTTCGCGCTGGGGTTGCCGCGTTGGGCCTGCGTGACCGTGACCGTGACCGTAGGCGTTACTGTATCCTCCTGCGTGCTCCCTTTGCAAGGGTGGAAGACGCTAGCCACCTGAGAGGCTGCGGGGCGGCTTAAGTGACATGATACTCCGAACAGCACCCAGCTCACAGAATAGCGAAGAAATGTTGGGTGCGATCATTCTCCCCCCAACTTTCCAGAAGCCCCCAGCCCATCTAATTAGAAATGCTCGGGCTGCGGGGCCTTGCACAGCATCCCGCCACACCCCATGTTTCCTTAGGAGGCCTCAGAGCTCAGCATCCTGCACCGAGCGAGCCCCGGCTAGACCCCGGGGCTTCGTCCCCCCTCCCCACTCCTCTCTGCCTGAGAGCAGATGGTAAGGAGAGCAGACAAAGCCAGGCAGGAGAAGTGGCAACTTGCTCTTGAACGGGCTGGCAGCCCCCCTTCCCCTCCCAGCCTCACCCTGGGCTGGGAGCGCGTGCTGGGAAGAGGATTAAATCAATGCCAATTCACATCTCTCCAGAAGCTGGCTCCCTGATCCGAACTAATAAGCAAATCATTAGTGAATTAGGGCTGGGGAGGGCTCGACACAGCGCTCCTTAACTCCAGCTGTAAGACAAGCATAAAAGCCCCAACCCCCTTCCTTGGCGACCTCAAAACGCTCACCCCGAGGAGGTTTTCTGTGTTAAAGCAGCGAGCAAGCTCTCACCCCCGCGTCACCCGGCCAAGCCCCAGGATCCTTGGGGGACCCCCGGGGGGCAGCCAGCACCTTTTCCCCCTCTGAATGCTGGTTACCAGACCCTGTGCCCCGAAACCTCCCCTCTCTCACCAGGCCACTAACCCTGCGTTCTCGGCCTTATCTAGGTCCAGAGGCCTTCGAGCCGGGCCCGCCAAGCTGTGTCCCCCCCTCCCCCGCCCTGGGCACACACTTGGCGCCCTTGCTTATTTCCCGGTGAAAGCCCATTATCTCTCATTTACATCTAAACTAGCTTTTCATACTATTTTAAAGGCTGCTCCTCCCCTTCTGTAATCTCCCTGCGAATGAATTAAAAGTTGATTCTTGAAACGCACAAATCTTGGGGGCAGTTTCTTTTTCCTTCTTATTTAAATCATATGCTGTTTTGGACTAACCCTTTTATTTCCTCCCAATTATGATTTCTGGTGTGTTTTCCAGAGCTTTACAACATGGCATCTGATTATACACAAAGCTTCAGAATAAAGCCCTGTTTTTCCCTTCATTAACGACACAAAGGATGGCTGTGTGATCCACACAGCACTTTGTGATTTAATGCAGCTTTACCGTCTAAATCGCACCCGGCTTGGGCAAAGCAGATTTGGGAGTGAATCAACGCATTTTCTTGCTGCCAGGAGCTCCCTTGCAGATTCCAGCAAATTCTTTCACCACACGGAATTAGCATTTGATTAAGCTCTGCAGACACGTTCAAACTTTTACCACCGAGCGCCGGCAGGGCTGCGGTAATCTCCCGAGGGGGGGGGGGGCACCTAGAGCAGCCGCTGCTTCTCATCCCCTCCCCCGCCCCCGACGGGGACACTCCACAAAATTGTGGGAGTGGTGGGTGATGGATGAGTTGAGGGGCGGGGGTGCCAGAAAACGCGAGGGCTCCTGAGAGAGGAGGGTGGGGGGCTGATGGGAAGGAATATCAGATGCGTGCTTGGGTGGCAACCATCCTTTCTGCCCCAAACTGGCTCTAGACAGGCTCTCAGCCAGCGGGCTCCGCTCACCACGGAGGCACTTGGATGGCACGATGATCCCCTGACGCAGGGAGATGTGACCTTCAACCAGAACCCGCGGGGCCCCGGCCTGAGGGGTGGGGAGCGTCTTTCCCAGCGCCCCTGCCCGGCCGGCCGGTCCTCGGTCCTCGGGGGTTTGCGCCCCTACCCAGCCACCTCCACCCAGACAAGCTCATGATTCACTTCCAGCAGAGCTGCGAGTTATGCCTCCCAACAGCCTGGGTTTAAAATCTCGTCCGTTTCCATTATGCAAATGTGAGAAACGGAAGTTTATCAAACTGGGGCTTTGTACCTAGAAAGCGGGCGTGCCAGCATGGGGGGGGTGCTATAAAGGCTTTATTGCCACAACTTTGGGGTGATTGCTTCTCTCGCAAATGCCAGGAGCACGATTGAATTATGCAGGTCTTCCCAAACAGGTGGCAATAAAAACTTTACAGCCTCCCACACCATCACATATTTTGTTTATGCCTCTTAGGTGTCTTATTTTGTTAGAGGGTTTTTTTTTTTTTTTGGACCCTACTGTTACTATGGAAACGGGAGTAGGTGGAGGTGGTTCCGGGATACCTGTTCAGGCAAATAGAAGGTAAATCAGTTATCACCGGGTGCTCCAATTTTATCCTCTTGTTTGAGGAAATAGCCGAGTATCTAAGCGAGGACGAGAACCGGTTAGCTCTGGAAACATCACAGCCATTCCAGAATCCACGGCATCCCTGCATGGAAAAAAAAGGCACTGGGAAAAAATGTCCATTCTACAGATGGTGAAACAGAGGTATGAAAAGCATCTTTCCAACAGTCGGAGAGCAAGTTGGCCACACAGGAAGAAAAGAAAAAGAGCAGAAAGGAGCGTATCTTCTGGGGGCCTATTTGTCCCTGGTCCTCCGAGAGTCCCAAAGCCAAAATTCAGGACTGGTTTTTTTGGTAACCTGAGGGGGTCAGGCTGTAGTGACATCTGCTGGCAAAAGCGGAACTGGCCAAAGCAGGTTTCTCTGTTGCTGGCAGCTGCTGGGCCAGGAGGAGGTGGTCTGTGTATAGTGAGGGCTCCTGGATGTCGGGGAGCAGGGGGGAATGGCTTGCATGGCCCCTTCTCCATGTGATACTACGGAAGACAGGCTCAGCTGGCAGGGAGCAGGTCTAAGGGCGGGGAAGGTCCAGACTCCAATGGTCCCAGGTACCCCCTAAGTTCTGCGGGGTTTAATTCACCAGTGGCCGAGGAGATACCCGAGAATGATCCCTGGGTCCTGCTTTCAATGGAAAAGGGGTTTTCTAATTTGGGTGTCCTGCTCCACTCTTTTATTTGGAGAGGCTGAGATTCCCATTCCTTATGTAAGAGGGGGTAAGGAACACCGGTAAGGGGGTGAGGAAGAACCTGAGAGACTCCCGCTGAAGCCGTCAGTGACCACAGAAATGAGGGGCCCCCGCAGAGATTTTTTTCCTGGGGTTCCCCTGTGTAGGCCATGGTGTCTCCCCATCAGAATGAGGAAGTTAGTCTAAGAGGTTACTGGAGGCGGAGAGGAAGCCCTGGCCTTCATGAACCCTTGAATACCTTTCGTACTGGCCGAGCTTTGGTTTCACCCTTTAAGGAAAACAAAATGTGATGCCTGTCCAAGCTTCTTCCCTCAGGGATGTGTCATGAGTAAAAGCATGAGAAACTTCAATGTTTGTAGAATTTTACACTCAACTAAAGGCTGTCATGTGTCTCTGCCCTACCAGACCCATTGCCTGGACATTGCTTCTTCGAGGAAGTCTTGCCTACACCCCCTCATTCCACAGTCCACTGCAGACTGGGGGAGGGTCTGTTGCCCCTATGTGATGGGCTCAGTACAGAAATGGAGGAAGCGTTTCAAAACTTCATATGACATGGGACGCCTGGGTGGCTCAGCGGTTGAGAGTCTGCCTTTGGCCCAGAGCATGATCCCGCTGTCCCGGGATCGAGTCCGGCATCGGGCTCCCTGCATGGAGCCTGCTTCTCCCTCTGCCTATGTCTCTGCCTCTCTCTCTCTCTCTCTCTCTCTGTCTCTGTCTCTGTGTCTCTCATTAACAAATAAATAAATAAAAAATCTTAAAAACAAACTTCATATGACAGAGTCATTTTGGATTGGATTTGGCCGATTTTTTGGGCTTTTAAATTTTTATTTTTTTCCCTCTCAGGAATTCATTTTTCTTGTATTTGACCAAAGATTTGTCTGTGACAGATTGGGGAAACAACAACAACAAAAACAACAGGTCCTTCACCATAGGAAGTTGGAGACGCACTGCTCAGTGGGGTCCCATGGCCACCCTCCTACAGCATCCTCCTGCTGGAAGCTTTCTCATAAAATTAAATTATGAATTCTCGGCACAGAGCCCTGCTCGGCGTCGGGGCAGCGTAGCTTGTGTAGGCCATCCATAGAGCTGCTGGTGCCGAATGTCAGGCCGCCCTGCTCTCTCTGCCTTGCCAGGCCACACCTGGCTCCCCGGGGCCTATGGGGACCCCTCCTCCCCATCCATCTACCCATGCTTCAAAAGTGCGAAAAATGAGCCCTTCTCAGCCCCTCTTTTCTTTTTGTCCTAAGTGAACCTGAGAGCGTCTTGGAAGCTCTGGAACAGGCAAATGATATTTCATGATCTAGTTCATTAGGCTGTGAATCCCCGGGCCCCACCATCGGCAGAGTCACCACTTTGGCTTGTGTCTCCTTGGGGACACACTCGCTGCACTCCACCCACCAGCGCCACCCGCACCCCCCAAGTACCAGGCCCTGCACTGGCTCACTTACACTGTCGTTGGTGCCACCCACCCACTTCTTGGGGCTGAAAACGGGCCTCACGCTTCCTATCTGCCCAGTGTGAGCCACAAATATCCACGCAATGCAAGTGAAGTTGCCAGGACTACTTCCTGAGACCATGGGAGGCCTCCAGGAAGATCAGTTATCGATGTCTGATCATTACTGTCTTCTAATACTGATTATTACTATGTTTTCTGATTATATATTGATTTTTGTGGTCTTGGGAAGTTCGACCTAAAAACTTCTGCTCATTTTCTTTCTCGGCTGTAATATGGAGATTACAAGGATCTCCTTCAAATGCTCCCAGGATTAAATGAGATGATTCCTCCTGGGGTCAGGAGGCCATCCAGAAGAGAGTTCCCTCCTCTTCCTCCTCAAGAGTTGACCGCTTCATGTGTTTCCTGTCCTGTCTTTCCAGATCATTCTGGGGAGGGAATCATTCCCCCCTGTATCCTTCCTGGCACCCCAGTCTTGCTGCAGCGACTCACGTCAGTGGGTCTAGGCAAGAGGAGTGTATCCTTGCAGGGCAGGATGGGAAGGGAGTGTCCTCCTGGTGGGAGACTGAGGGTGGGCGGGTCTCTGCCACTCACACCCCCACCCTGACACCCCTATGTGACCTGAGCTAGACAGGCCAACAACACTTTTCTTTCTTTCTCTTTCTTTCTTTCTTTCTTTCTTTCTCTTTCTTTCTTTCTTTCTTTCTTTCTCTCTCTCTCTCTCTCTCTCTCTCTCTCTTTCTTTCTTTCTTTCTTTCTTTCTTTCTTTCTTTCTTTCTTTCTTCTTCTTTCTTCTTTCTTTCTTGACCTCACCTCCAAGATTGCCTAGATCCAGTTTATTTTGAAGGTACATGGATAGTCACTTTTACTCTCTGTCACTAATTTCATAAATTATGTGTTTCTCTCTCTCTCTCTCTCTTTTTTAAAAATCTGGCAGAGCATTCCCCACCATCCTTCACCTAGGCCAGCCTGCCTGGGTGATTCAAACTTGCTAAAATAATGAAATAAATATGATCCCGAGGAAGAGCAGCAGTAAATCAAGGCATTATATTAATTATTGTCATGATTGGAATTCTCCCGAGCTGAAAGGCAATAGAAATGACACATATTTTAAGACCCATTTAATGTCAAACTTAGTGCTTTTAAATCTGCTCTGTATTTCTCTTGACTTTTTCCTGCACAAAGTTGCCCATGCCATGAATAGTTCTAGAAAACCTAACTGAGAACTATCTACCAGTTGCTAAATGCTAGGCTTACAGCAGGTTACCAGCTGGTGTGTGCTCGGTGATGTGCTAGAGGCTGGTGGCACATGGCTATGCTTAGCCCTGCCTCTCCCCACCCCCCCACGCCCCAGCATGCATTGCAGCTACTGCCTCCTTACCCTAAAGCTTGGCTGCTTTGGGCCACATTCTGGGCACTGAAAGTATTACGGCTGCCAAACAAATTACCTTCAAACTTAGTGGCCTAAAGCAACCATTTATTATGCTCACAGATTCTGTGGATCAGAAATTTGGACAGAGCACAATGGAAATGACTTGTCTCTACTTCATAATGTCTGGAGTCTCAGCTAGAAGACTCAAAGGCTAGGGCTGGAATCCTCTGGAGGCTTGTGCACTCATATATCTGGTGGTCGATGTTGGCTGTTGGCTGAGATGTCAGCTGGCTCTGGCCTCTCCACGTGGCCTGGGCTGCCCCAAACCATGGTGACCAAATTCCAAGGATGAGTGTCCTGCCAGAGAGCCAAGTGGAAACTGTAGTCTTTTTATGACCTTGCCTGGAAGTTACATAGCATCACTTCTGCTGGACACTGTTGGGGACAGCTGTCATGGGACATAGACTCCACCTCTGATGGGAAGTGTAGGGTGCTAGAAGAACACATGGGACCATACTATGGGCATCGTTTGGGAAAATACATTTGGCCACACTGGGGCTGTCCTTGGTGAGGTCCTGGCCTCTTTCCTGGTCGAGAGCTACTGGTCATCATCTTCTGGCTGGAAGGAAAAGACACTTGAGCTTAATTACATTCCACAGTGGCAGAAATACGGATCTCAGTCACACAGCCAGACTTAAGGGAACTACCAGAGTGATGGTTTGCACACTCCATTTGGATGAAGGCACTTTCCTGCTGTCTTAGTTTGGGCTACTATGACTAAGTACTATCACAGGGTGGCTTATAAACCACAGAAATTTATTTCTCACTGCTGAGGGCTGGAAGTCCAAGATCAAGGTGCCAACATGGTGGGGTTCCAGTGAGAGCTCTCTTCTGGCTTGCAGACTGCTGACTTCTTGTGTCCTCACATGGTGGAGAGAGGGCGAGAGCTCTCTCAGATTCCTTTTATAAGGCACCAGCTCCACCAAGAGCTCCAGCCTTATGACCTAATCGCCTCCCTAAGCACCCCCCCCCCATTCCTAACACTATCACACTAAGGGTTAGGATTTCAACATATGAATTGGTGGGCCAGTGGAGGTGGTAGTTGGGGGCACAGACATTCAGTCCAAAGCACCTGCTTAAAATGCTTTTGATGCTTTCCCATTAGGCTTAGGAAAAAAATGCAAGCTTCTTGGTGGGGCTTATGAGGCCTATGTCTCCAATCCTCTCTCTTCACACTCACTGGCCCCCCAACTCTGAGCTCTTTGCTTCTCAAGCCCAAATCTCGTGCCTGTGGGTTTTGAGCAAAGCATTGCTTCTACAGAATGGTGCCTAAATGAATCCTTCTCCACCAACTCCCTCCCTTGCCTAGATGTTCAATTCTCTGGCTCTTAAGGATCCAGCTCCTTGGATTCAGCTCCTATTTCCTGAGAGTATTCCTCATGCCAGAAGAGCTGAGCCAGGAGAAGCTTGCAGCCTCAGCCACAGGCCAAGTCAAAACCAGCCCATCTTCCACGAGGTCCTTTTTAAAAAAAATTTTTTTTACTTAAATTTAATTAATTAATATATAGTGTATTATTAGTTACAGGGGTAGAATTTAATGATTCATCAGTTGCCTATAACACCTAGTGCTCATTACATCAAGTGCCCTCCTTAGTTCCTATCAGCCAGTCACCCCATTCCCCTCCAACAACCCTCAGTTTGTTTCCTAGAGTTAAGAGTTTCTTAGGTTTGTCCTTCTGTGACTTCCTAGAATAGTGGTGTCCAATAGAAATATAAGGTGAGCCACAAATGCAAGCCAGGGAAGTGATTTAAAATTTCCTAGTAGCTACACGAAAAAGAGTAAAAAGAAATGAGTGAAATTTATTTTATTAATATATTTAACCTAATATATCCAAAATACTTTCCATTCTTTTTTTTTTTTAATTTTTATTTATTTATGATAGTCACACAGAGAGAGAGACAGAGAGAGGCAGAGACACAGGCAGAGGGAGAAGCAGGCTCCATGCACCGGGAGCCTGACGTGGGATTCGATTCCGGGTCTCCAGGATCGCGCCCTGGGCCAAAGGCAGACGCCAAACCGCTGCGCCACCCAAGGATCCCCCCATTCTTTTTTTTGACACCAAATCTTTGAAATTTGATATGAATTTTGTGCTTACAGCACATCTGCATTAGGACTAGCCTCATTTCAAATGCTCGATAGCCCTATGCAGCTATTGGCTATGGTATTGGACAGTACAGATACAGGACATTTCTACCATCACAGAAACTTCCATTGGACAGTCCTGGTCTAGAATGTCTTTGCTGTATATCAAAGATGGAAGCAATATTATCTCAGACATGCTTGAATTTCAGATATCAGAGCTGTCCCTGAAAAGGTGGGTGTAAACAGAGTTCTGTAGAATTAAATAATGCTCAAACACACTGGGAGGGTTGACTATTTGAAGAAAATTGAAGCCAATTTTTAAAAAATTTAATTGGAGGGGCACCTGGGTGGCTCAGTTGGTTGAGTGTCTGACTCTTGGTTTCTTTTCCGGTCATGATCTCAGGGTCGTGGGATTGAGCCCAGCAGAGTGGCTCCATGCTCAACAGGGAGTCTGCTTGAGATTCTCAGTCTCTGTTTCATTTCCTTGCTCTCTCTCTCTCAAATAAATATATAAATCTTTAAAAAAATTTAATTGGAAAGAATGTAAAATGACAGAAATGTTGCAAGAATGATCACAGTACAAAGAACAACCACATACCCTTTATCCGTGTCACCTACTTTTAACATTCTACATGTTACCACATTTGCTCTATGGCTTGTGCTCCCTCTCTCATATCTGTCTACACATGCATATATAGTTTTTTTTTCTAACTGGGAAGGTAGGTTGCACACATCATGACCCTTTACTCTAAAATGCATCAGTATTTCCTAAGAATATTGTTTCATATAACCACAGTACAGCTATCAACAATATCGTACCAACTTCAGTAGATTTATCAATATGATATTTTGATCTGATTTACCATTCATATTCCCATTATGTTGATTACTCCAGTGGCCAGCATTTTCCTCCCCAGTCTAGGATCTAGTATAGCATCAGACACTGCATTTAGTTGGCATGTCTCTTTCTTCTCCTGTGTGAAACATTTACAGGCCAATTACAGTTGACCCTTGAACAACACAGGTTTGAACTGTGTGGGTCCACTTACATGTGGGTTTTTTCGATAAATACAGCACAATACTGTAAATGTGCTTTCCTTAGGATTTTCTTTATTTTTTTAAAGATTTTATTATTTTTTAAGTAATCTCTACACCCAACATGGGTCTCAAACTCACGACCTCAAGACCAAGAGTTGCATGGTCTTCCATCTGAGCCAGTCAGGCACCCTTTCTTATAATTTTCTTTTTCTTTTTTAAGATTTTATTTATTTATTCATGAGAGACAAAGGGAGAGGCAGAGTCATAGGCAGAGGGAGAAGCAGTCTCCCTGCAGGGAGAACAATGTGGGACTTGATCCCGAAATCCCTGGATTATGCCCTGAGCTGAAGGGAGACGCTCAACCGCTGAGCCACCCAGGCGTCCCTCTTATGATTTTCTTAATAACATTTTTCTTTCTCTAGCTTACTTTATTGTAGGAACACTGTAAATAATATACATGGCACATAAAATATGCGTTCATTGACCGTTTTTGTTATTGGTAGGGCTTCTGGTCAACAGTAGGCTATGAGTAGTTACGTTTTGGGAAAGCCAAAAGTTATAAATGGCCCACATTGTCCAAGGGTCAACTATACTTTAAAGTGAAGAATTCATGAAGGGAGTCTCCTCTTCTTTCTCCTTCCATCTTATTCATTTTGTAAATTTGGGTTTTCAGTATATTGGGTTTTCTTAAAAGCAGAACACCGCTATCTTAGGTGGATTTGAGATAAGAGACTCCACCAAAGCCCCCAGCTGCCCTTTCCAATTAGGGGAAGGCCTGCAGTTCTGAGAAGGGACCTCAGAATCTAGCCCTTCCAAATCTGGGGGACCATCCCCTGAGCAGCTCACTAGCCAGAGGCCGCAGGTCCCAGCGCCACATGTAGTACCAGCCACTGAGTCTACAGGGCTGGCTGAGCCATCCTCTCTTCTTTCCTTGCCTTCTTGAGGACTTTCATGTGCGTGCCAGCTAGCCCACCAGGAAGGAAGGTAGTGGGTGGCTGGAAAGCCTACTTTCCCACTCTGTGATTTAAAACTGGGCTCCTCCACAAGTTCACATAACCTCTCTTGACTGTCTAGATTGCAAAACCAGGCCAGATTTCCCCAAACTCCCAGGAGACCCACACAAGTCCTCTCGTTTGCTCAATTACAGCGATAGACAGATCACAATGGAAGGGAGCACTAAATTAACTGTGACAGCCATTAATACAACCTGCTTGGTGGCAGTGATTGCGTTGGGGGATCGCAGATCCGATGGCTATAACATATTGGTAATGGGGCCGCCCCCATTGGCTCCTTGGTGGGCCTTGAACTTGCTGGAAAAGACCAGGCCTGCACACAGGGCCCCGTAGCCATGGCAACGGGCTCTCGCTCAGCAAAACACATAAAGATGATTCATTTTGTTTTCCTTTCCTTTCTTTCCACCCAAATTTTCATGTGGGTTGGAATCTATTTTTAATTTCTTTCCTTGGAGGAGAGGCTATTTTTAATTTTGTTACCTCCCTCCTGGGGGCCTGCCAGGCCTGGATTTGAATGACCCAGGGAGGTGGGCCATACCAGGCTTGAAGTCCTGGAACTCTTCTGGATTTTTCTGGAGTTGGAGGAAGGGATAGGAAGGTACAGTCTGGGGTGGAAATGGTGCCAGCGTGGCCTTGGTATGAAGGCTGGGACCTCATGTCATGGAATTAGCCTAAACTCTTTCTCCCATTGATCTCTCCAGCTTTCTGCTGGAGGAAGGACTGTCCTGTCATAGCATCTCCATTTCTCATGAGTTTGCCATCAGAGAACCAAACTCTCTTCTGGCTTGACAGGGTGCTCTCATATCCATGTTCATATTTGATCTTTGAGGTAGCTGGGTGGGGCAGAGATCCCAACATGTCCACCCATGTCAGAGGGCCCTCTCTCCTGACACAATGTCAGATGCTACTTCTCAGCCACCTGGTGTCTAGGTGGGCATGGGAGCAGTTCTGGCCAACAGAGCAAGGGCAGAAGTCCCATGCACACTGCCACTTCTAGCCCTGGTCCCTAAAACATCTCTTGACGTCCCCTCCCCCCCCACTCTGAGTTTGCTTGCTGCCTACTAACAGGGTGAAGAGATCCCTGGGAGGGTGGGAGGCCCTTGGGGAACACTGGAGCCACTTACTCCACCACAGGTTCCAAACCTGTCAGGCTGTAAATTTGGATGGGAAAAAAATTGATCTTTATCTCCATGAACTTTCTAATGAGATTTAGCATTTCCTTCAATTATGAATGTAGGCAACAAACCACGGTGATATTAGCAGTTCCTGAGACCTTGTCTCGAAAAGAAATCACAGACATTTCATATCATATTACCGTTGTTATGCATATCTCAAAATATCATTTCCACTTATCACGTCTTTGAAATTGTGAGTTATTAGACCTGCCACTCTATCTTACTAATTACTGCATTAATAAAGAAGCATATATATTATAATATCACAACTGTTGTTTTTTTTATTTTGGTAACTACATTTCAATTTAATTGGTTTTCTTTGTAATTTTATTTTATTTTATGCATTTATAAACCTTCTTGTGAGAAGCAGCCCACAGACATCACAGCCTGCCAAAAGAGTCCACGGCACAAAAGGACAGAGTTCCTGGCACTGTGGTCCTGACTCACCGCATACAACTATGATGTGAATGAGTGACAATCTTTCATCGGGCCATGCCGGAGGCATTTAGAGAGTGTGTGTTAAAGCAACTAGTATCCCTTACTCTGACTGATACACCAGGACAGGGACAGTGTATTCCTAATTGTATAGACGGCAAACTAAAGCTCACATGAGGCAGATGGCTTGCCCAGTGTCACACATTCATCAAAATGACACTGAGATTCAAATCTTGTCCTCCTGACCTCAGTCCAGGGCTCTTTAAGACACTCTACATGGTCCCATCTTTTTCATACCTCAGCCTCAGTCAGAATGCTTCTGTGTAGAAGTGAGTGTGGTAAGAAACTGTCTTCCTCAGCCTATGTGTTGGTTGGCTTTCTCTGCCCATGCGAAAAGTTTCTGAACAAAGCTCTAGAACTTTCTGTAGTGATAGGAATGTTCTATGTCTGCACTCCCCAACATGGCAGCCTCTAGCCATATGTGGCTACTGAGAACCTGCAATTGCTTTGTTGGACTGAGGAACCGAATTTTAAATTTTGTTTCATTAATTTAAATAACTACATATTTATGACTACTGTCCTGGATAGGGTAGCTCTAGAGCAGACTTTCTTAGCCTTTAGCGGGCATCAGAATCACATGGAAGGCTGGTGAAAGCAAAGAGTGCTGGACCTCAGCCCCAGAGCATCTGATTCAGTGGGTCTGGGGCAGGGCAGGGGGCACAAATCTGCCATTCTAACTAGGTCCCAGCTGATGCTAATGCTGTAGGTTGATTCTCAACCTCAACACGGCTGCCACTGAGGGTCAGATACACTTTTGTTGTGGGAACTGTCCTGTGCATTACAGATTGTTTAGCAGCATCCTGGCCTCTACCTCACTGATACTGGTAGCACCCCGACACCCCACCCCCCAAGTTGTGACAACCACAAATGTCTCCAGACATGGCTAATGTCTGCTGCGGAGCAAATTCCACTCCCAGGTGATAACCACTAGGCACATACCAAGACACTTTGTTTAAACATCAGAGTTTGAACAGATTACGCTTAAAAAAATACAGTTAACCCTTGAATAATGGGGAGCTTAGGTGCCCTGTGCAATGGAAAATCCATGTATAACTTTGGATTCCCCCCAAACTTAACTACTAATAGCCTACAGCCGACCAGAAGCCTTGCTAAGAACATAAACAGTCAACAAACATATTTTTGTGTGCTCTATGTATCATATATTGTATTCTTACAATAAAGGAAGCTAGAGAAAAGAAAATGTTGTTAAGAAAGCCATAAGGAAGAGAAAATGCATTTACAGTACTGTAGTGTTTTCGCTGAAAAAAAAAAATATCCACATAGATGTGGCCCCGCACGGTTCAAATCCATGTTGTTCAAGAGTCCACTGTAGCTTGAATTGAAATCTGAACTTAATTTCTTCTTACATCTGCTCTAAAAGTGCCAAAAACTTATTATATTTCAACAACACACCAGACTAGGTTGGAATTTTTTTTTCTTCAAAAATAAATCAATCGTGTCTAGGGCTGGCATTCACTGGGCCCCCAACTGCTCATGCCACCCTCTGTGCTGGCCGCTGCGCCTCACTGCCCCCACCTCTCCCTTCCCCTTCCTTCTCCTCCTCCAGTTTCTCCCTCACAGTCTTCCCCTGGCCTCCCCTCATCTCCCTTTCTGACTCCCAGACGCTTCCCTGTTTCCATGTCTTTCTCTTCCTCCCTCCACAGCCTGGGTTCCTGGGCCTCCCTCCCTGCCTCCCCTCCTCTTTGCATCCCCCTCTCCCTGCAGCACAAACTTGCTTTCAGGTCCTCTATGCTGTTTATTCTCCATTGCTGTTGTCTCTGCTGGCTCTGGCTGTGTTTCTCCGCTTTCTTCCTTTTATCTCCAGCCTGTGTTTGTCTAGGGCTGGCCAAGTTTGGCCTCTGGCCCCAGACAGTCTGGGCTCGACTCTGCGCCTGGTCCCTGGCCCCCCCCCGGGTCCCCCACCCCTCTCCCTCACAGAGCAGCAGCCCCCAAGTACCACCGAGTGCAAGGGGCAGATTGTGGACAGTCTAGTTGGGGAAGCCAACAGGATGGACTTTCTCAGCCTGATGCCAGAATCATGTTATGCCACTGATCAAGAGAAGGCCAATGATTTGGTTGGTGCTTCTCTTGGAAAAGCCTTTAGAAATTATTATCACCATCGTGGTTAAGAAAGATAAGGAATAATCTGTGTTGGTGGGACCACTGCACGTGGCTTGGCATTTGTCCTGTGGAGAAGTCAAACATGTCAGAGGCTGACATTCTCATATGGAGGTGACATTAAACAAACAAGGTGGTGGGGAACTCTTTAAATCACCTGCAATATTACGAGCAGTCAATCAATAGTGTTGTGACAAGCTGAGGCCAGACCTGCCCATGACCACTGGGTTCTGCTTCTCATAGAAATATGCTTGACAGGAACCATGCTGCTAATTTGGGGCAGTAGGCCTGCCTCTCCACCTTGACTCTATCCCATTGTTAGTACATTTTTAAAAAATGACCTTTGAAAAGACACAGCCTGAAGATTATTTTGACTGACCGCTCACTCTCTAGCTGGGATTACTTGGAAATATCAAATTGTTGACTAATGCTCTCTGTTTTCAGCTGCCTCTGAGTGTTGGTGTCAGAGGCACTGTCTTACCCATGGAGGGTACTAGTTATTTAAATCCTCACTTTTTTAAAAAATATTTTATTTATTTATTCATAGAGGCACAGCTAGAGAGAGACGCAGAGACACAGGCAGAGGGAGAAGCAGGCACCATGCAGGGAGCCCGATGTGGGACTCGATCCCGGGTCTCCAGGATCACGCCCCAGGCTGCAGGCGGCACTAAACCGCTGCGCCACCAGGGATGCCCTAAATCCTCATTTATGAACATAAACACAGAGGCTGGAAGAACCCAAGCGAGGCCGGCTCCAAAGGAAGACCACGAGGCCATTGGAAATGCTTTGAACAAGACATGAGGTTGACCTTGTTTCGGCCTATGGCAAGAGATGGTGCTTCAAACCCAGGTGCTCCCCAAAGACTTGGGCTTGAATTCTTGCTAACTTGTAAATCACTACTATTAGAAAGTCATTCTCAACCAGGTTTTGATTGAGGAAGGGAGGCCTACCTCAGGGTTCTGGTTGACTAAGGGTGATGATGGGAGGGGGCTTGCATAAGACGGGGGTCCTCTCTGGTGTGAATCCAGCCCCGGGAAAAGCCACAGGGGCCTCCTCCCTAAGTGTACCCCAGTGTAGTGAGGAGCACTCTGTTGTCATCATTGAAACCGAGAACATAAACGTCAGGTGTGGTGGTAGGGAGGGTGGCTGGTGAGAGGAATTGAGATCATCCGAGGTTGAGGGGCTAGGTGGCAGAGAAAGGATGCCAGGGGCCAGCAGAGAGGGTGATGAGAGCATGAACACTTTAGTAAGACCAGAAGTGAGACAGAGGTTCTCAGGGCCAGGTGGCAGTCTCTCAAAGCATTGCAAGTTTGGAAGGACCCTTGAAATCTTTCGATTGTCTGCTGTCCTCCACAATAAACCTGCCAAGGGATGCTATTGCCTCAACTTGAGTATCTCTATCGAAGAGGAACTCATAACTTCTGAAAACTTATTCTCATGCTAGACAGATTTAATGGCCGGATCTCCTTTTCTCTCAACAGGTCTTTGGACTCTTAAGTGTTATGAAAAGCTAATCCAGCTCTTTTAAAATCCAACTCTTGTAAAAGTTAATCTTTTATAGGATAGCTTTTCAGCTGTTTGGTGACCATGTTCGTATTCTTCACAAGTCTCCTGTTTTCAGCATATATAATATCAGTGTCATCAACCGTTCCTTATATCCTGCAGCCTTGTGACCCTTCATGGTTCCCACTGCCCTCCTGTGGATGCATTCTAGTTTGCCAATGTCCTTTACCAGGCATGGCTCAGACGAGCATACAGTCCTGTTCCGGTTAGCTAGTGTTGCAGAACAGCCAGCCACAAAGATGCCAGCAGGGTGCAACAATCAGCTCACGATTCTCTGCATTGGCTGGGACACAGCTCATCTAGGCCAGGCTTCCCTGGGCCATCTTGTTGATCTTGACCGGACTTGCTTACATTTCTGGGGTCAGCTGATCTAGGCCAGGCTTGGCTGGGACATTCACGTGTGTCTCATCCTCTTCTGGGACCAGTGGGCTGCCCTGGAATGTTCCTCTCATGGGGATGGCAGATGCATAAGAGAACAAGCCCAATCATACGACTGTTTTTCAAACCCTTGGTCCTGACCACCCACTTAATAGAACACATCACATGACCAAACCTAAAACCAAGAGAGGAGGGGAACTCTGGTGCCTTTGTGGCAGGACATTTATAAAGTGACACTGCAAAGAGCAAGGACAAAGGGATGGCTGAAGAATTGGTGCCGTTGATACAGCCTACTGTAGATTTGATCTGGTCAGATCAAAGCAGAGCTGGATTATTCCCTCTTTTTCTGGACACCATGTTTCTACCAGTTCAAGTTAAGAATTAATAACCTTTTCAGGTAGCCACAGATAACTTACCCTGAACTCGCTGTCAAGTAGAAACTGAAAATGTTTTTACATAAGCTTGCTGAGCTCTGGACCTGTGCCACTGACCTTTTAGACTCCCTAATGCAGGGCAGTATGTGTATTCCTATTAAATTTTTATCTTGACAGAATTGGGCCCCAAAATATTTTAAGTAAGATGGAATCCATACATCCATTACTTTCAGGTCTCATATCTACACGTTTCATCATGGTATCACCAGGGGCCTTATTGGTGTCAATGAATTGACTTATCGAAGGTAGATAAAGCCCTGTGTCTCGCTGCCAGAAACTGCCCTCTGGATTGCCAGTGGTCTGCGGTTCCATTTTCCTTGGGATTGGTATTTTAAATAGTAGAAATTCATCTGATTTCATGGTCATCTGGCCTCCTTTCTCTATCTTGTCTCAGGGATGCGAAGAGACTTTGTGGAATGCCTGTTATGATCACATAAAGGTCAGGTAGGATTTAGAGAGAAGATACCATCTCAGTCTCAGGGAGCAGGATGAGCTAGATTCCGTGAAGGGAGTGAGTGGGTATATTGGTGGATACAGAATCTTCAGATACGCATGGAAGGCTCATGAGTGGGGCCATTGGAGATGAGACCAGAAAGGTAAATTGGTTTCATGTTATGAGAGATCT
Source organism: Canis lupus baileyi (assembly GCF_048164855.1). Classification (NCBI taxonomy): domain Eukaryota; kingdom Metazoa; phylum Chordata; class Mammalia; order Carnivora; family Canidae; genus Canis; species Canis lupus. The sequence goes on from NC_132876.1 coordinate 90,794,706, forward strand.
TGGGTACTAGGATAATGATACTGGAATTTTACCTATGGGCACTGGTTTTCAAAAACTTGCAGAGTTATAATGGCTCCTTAGTGGTGCCCCTTAGGGCTGCCTTACCTTGGGGAGTGTGACAAAGACTGCTTGTCCCTAGCATCTGTTCTCTTCTCCTTCCTCAGCTGTAGTACCCGTGATTTTCAGCAGGGTACGCACGTCTCCCAGAATAAAGACTGCATTTCCCAGCTTCCCTCGCAGCTAGCTGTGGCCACGTGACCATGTTTTAGCCAATAGGGTTTAAGTAGAAGCAGCGTGAGTAACTTCCGGGGAATCGGATGCACATCTTTGGTCCTGAAGTGACATTGGAAGCCATTCATGGCAAAGTCATCAAATAGAAATAACCAGAGTCCCTGACCATATGGAGTTCTACACCACTCATGTAATGACTATTAAGGATTTCTTTTATGTTAACATGAAATTAAAAAAATTTATCTATGTATTATGTTGAATTTCTCTTAAAGTAAACCCAATCCTGATCCTTCTAACTAATACAAAGGGACAGGAGACGAAGTAAATCTAGCTGTGATGTACAAAAGAGAGCCAACGGTGCCGTGAAAAAGTTGGCTCCCGACTGTCCCTGTGCATGCTGGGAAGGCAGCCATGATGTAAGTGATTGAGAACCGCAGATATCTCTCCTCAACCAACAAACGGGTTACACTCGGATTGATGGGCATGTGGAGCTCTGCGGCAGTGTTCCTCTTTCCCTGCCCCGCTGTGAGTCACTGCTCTGCTCTGGCCACCTGGTTTCCAGGGTCCTGCTGGGGGGTTTTTAGCCCAGTTAGGAGATGCAGGATTCTGCCTAGAGTACAAGGATGTTGTCTGCATGGGTGTTCTTCTTGAGGCAATTGGCCAAACATGCCCAACATGTTAGTAATCAGAATGACTTTTCTTTCCATTGCTTATAATCACAATTGCAGTTGGTAAATACCTATTTATCCCCCAGGGCTTAGCAAATGGTCCCTCTCCAATGTCTAACAGTGAATAGGGGATTAGGGAATGGGGTGATTTTAGTATAAATTTCACGATCACCAAGTTTAAGTGTATAACAGTTTTTATTTCTATGAAATTGAACTGAAATTGGCCTGGCACTCCATTTGACCAAATTGCAGAAAACTTGACCTAGACCTCCACATAAACAGAGTCACTCAGAGATTGTTAAGAACTCAGTCTGTTCAGCCGCTGCCCCCAACTTCCAGGGCTTCCAAGTTCTGGTGGGCTGACCGTTTGTCCTGGCATGGGAGTGAGGCCTCTGGTAGGAGGCTGGTTTCTGTCTCGCCCCAGTTATTGGCAAGGGTGGGGCCTCATGTGTATTTGATCGTAAGCACCCACCCCACCACCTGTGCATGGAAAACACCTGTATTCTTTCTGCTCCTGCTGTCTGTCTGGCAGGGGAAGCTCTCCATGCCTTCCTGACTGCCTCTCAACCACTCTGGGCCCAGCTGAGCTGGGAGTGTCTGAGATCATTCTCATTTCAAGCGACTCACACGACCCACACATGCACTGCAGCCCCCGGGCATTGTCTTGGCTCCGTTTAGGGGTGCTCTGAAAGGCTCCTCTGCTCAGGGTTTCAGCCAAGCTTGTCTATCCTTTCCTCTGGCACTCATTCCTCTTATGCTGGTCCCAGGGATCATCAGCCAGGCTTAGCTGGGACGAGGGGGGAGCTAGGGGTGCCCTTTGGATGGCAGGCTCACCAGTATCTAAGTGTGAATCTCCTTCCTTCCAAGTTTCTCCTCTGGCCAGCTGGCTTAACCTTGATCTACTTTGAGGCCGGAACAGGCCTTCCTTCCTGCTCTGCTGGTTGGAGATCTGGTGTCTCTTTCAGGCCCCTTAGGCTCTTATTCTCTTGGCACACAGACACCTTTGCTCTCTCTTGAGAGCTCTGTGCTTGTCACTGAAAGCCCTGCCTTTCCAACTTTGGCCTCTGCTCTGAGTTTTCTAAAAGTCTGTGCTGGAACTCTAATGGCTTCTTTGTTTTCAGCTGTATTCTTACCACACACACACACACACACACACACCATGAATGTTACTGCCATCATGCACCAAAGGTTTGTAGAGGCAAGAGGAAAAATGTAGGAAAAAAAAATCCCGTTATTATTATTGTGATATTATACTATCACGATGGCTTTCTCTTCTGATTATCAACCAAATGACCAAACCTCAAAAAAAAGTGGCTTGTGGGTGCTGTTTCTACATAGCCTCTGTGCGTTTATTGTAACTTCCTTTCTCTGTGGACATCATGTGGAAGAATCTGCTAGAAGACTGGTGCATTGCTGCCTTTCCTGCTTCTGATATGTATACCACTCAGGATTGCTAGCGTAAACTTGAGCACAGTTCAGGGCTGCAACTCTGGTGCCATGTTGGGCCAGCTCTGTAAAACGCATTGCATTCTTGTTTCTACTTTTCATACAACACTTGGAGAATTAAAAAAGATCTAGGGTGAGGGTAAGATTTTGGCTAAGTTGAATTTCTTTTTAAAATGAGGTTCTGCCCCTCCCAATATATATGTAGATTGCAAAAAGCACCAATTCTTCCCCTCCCTTCAAGAGGTAGAGATCCTTTCTCTGCCTCTCGACTCTGACCTTGATTGTGTGATTTGCTTTGACCAGTGGGATCTTAGCAAACGTGACACAGCAGAAGCTCATAAAATGCTTATGTCCTGGGGCTCACCTCTCATGCTCTCAGGGGGGCCCAGCTACCACCACCATGTAAGTAAGCCCTGGACTAGCCTGCTGGCTGATGGGAGACCCATGGCCTAGTCACCCCTGTGACCTCGGCTGTCCTGGCAGCTGACCGCAGATGAGTGAGTGAGCCTACCCGAGATCAGCAGAACTACCCAGCCATGCACAGCACCAAGTGCTAGCCCACTGATTCGTTTTTTTTAAAGATTTTATTTTATTCATGAGAGAAAGAGATAGAGATAGAGATAGAGAGAGAATGAGAGAGAGAGAGAGAGAGAGAGAGGCAGAGGGAGAAGCAGGCTCCACGCAGGGAACCCGATGTGGGACTCAATCCCAGGTCTCCAGGATCAGGCCCTGGGCCGAAGGTGGCCCTAAACCACTGAGCCACCCAGGGATCCCCCTAGCCCACTGATTCTTAAGCTAAATGAACAGCTACTGTTTTAAGCTCTTGAGTTATAGGGTAATTTGTTATGCAGAAAAAGCTAACTGCTACAGGATGCTAAACATAACTGAATGTTTGGTGAATTGGCATTTTGTAATTCTGGGGGTTATAGACTGAATATTAATTCTTTCCATACAGAACTATAGATTTAAAAGACAGAGGCTGAATTTATACCGAGCCCAGGATGTACCTTATTTCTTTTTTTAAAAGGCTAATCTACATATAATTATGCTTAAAATGCAAATGTTAGAATAGTATGCTAAGTATGACTGTATTAGATTAATTAAGTTTATGCTGTATATAGATTTGTATGTCCATGGAAAATTCTAGAAGAGCACTGAAGAAACAGTTAATAAGGATATCTCTGGGCCTTGGACTAGAGGTGGGGTAGGGGTAGGAAGAACTTTAATTTATTGTTTGTATCGGGCTTGATTATCATGATTATTTGTTATCATGATTATTTGTTAATGTTATAATTAAAACACTGCTAAAATCTAAAAAATTAAGCCCATCACCAAATGGTTCAAGAGTACCAGCCTGGCTCAAGGAACTGTGTTCTTTGTTTCATTTGTACTTTTTTTTTCTTAAGAGCTCAGTGTCCAAAATACATCCCATTACTTCAGGATTTTCATCAGCGTAGGCGCCAGTGAATTGAGTTTTTAATCTGGTAAGCATTTGCTGCATGTCAAAAAGACTGGCTTTAAAGAAAGAAAATGCTTATTTATTTAGTTTTGTATTAATTTCCCACCTACTTCCAAGAAATATTTGAAACTCCTAAGGTAATGCATTAATTAAACGCTGCTAAAGCAGAATTTCTGGCCAAATAAAAGACCTTGTGTTACCATAGCACCACATTTGCAAATTGGAAAAATAAAACACCACGAAAATCTGCCTTCATCGAGGGCTCCTAGATCCAGTGAACACAGTCTGAATTGAGACCAGGTTCAGGATGTCTGAAGCGGGAGATGAAGAACTTTAAGAAAATGAGGCCCCCGATTGTTGGCATTAGTTGCTGTTCAGGCAGGCATGTGGCTGCCAAGGGCCCGAGAAGCCAGACCATGGGCTTCAGTGTCACCTTTGCTTTTGAGTCCCAGGACCCATCAAAGCAATACACTCTGGAGCCTGCGGGAAATGGACTCTGAGCTCCGATGGCCCTCTCCAGTTCTCCTGGGGTCTGGTTAATCACATGACCAAATGGCATCTAAAGATCATGCCACCAGCCTGCCTAGAACACATTCCCTGCAGAGAGGCAGTAGGAAACTGATCCTCAGTTTAGGCTGTGGAGAACATTCCAGGATCAGGGTTGGTAGTGGATTTCTCACATACGATAGATACATTGTGTGATGAGTATTTTGGCTTAAGGTGCTTTGGATATTGTGATTTATAAGAGATGCATTTTGATAATTAGAATGACCAGGGAGAGAAAGAGAGAGAGAGAGAGAAAGAGAGATCACAGAAGGAGAGGGAGAGGCAGAGGGATAAACAGACTCCCCACAGAGCAGGGAGTGCAACTCAGGGCTCGATCCCAGGACCCTGAGATCATATGTGAGCTGAAGGCAGATGCATAGCTGTCTGAGCCATCAGGAGCCCCCAAAATATATTTCTCATATATATTTGGTCTTCATCCACGGTTCCTGGCTTATAGCTCCTAAAACCCTTGGCAAAAGGAACACCTTTTGTCATATTTGGTCTCTTGTCCTGGGTTCCTGAAAATGCTTCAGAGCCATAAAAGTGAATGGGTGTCTTGTTATTCATAACAAACCCCTTTCCACCACTGCTGGGTTTATGTTAACGGGGTGACTATTGGAAAGTAACCTAAAGCTGGGGGCTGCTGCCAGGGAAACCAGTCATGAATAGAGGGTTTGAACTTTCAGTTCTACCCCCTGATTTCTGGGGAAGGAAAAGGGGCTGGGGGCTGACTCAGTCCCCAGTGGCCAATGATTTCATCAATCACTCTTATTTAATGAAGCCTCCATAAAAACCCCAAAAGACTGGGTTGGGAGAGCTTCCAGGTTGGTGAGTATATGAAGATGGGGGCAGAGTGACGGGCCTGGAAAGGTCAGGAAAGCTCCTCATCCTTTCCCCAGACCTCGCCCTGTACATCTCTTCCATCTGGAGCTTCCTGAATTACATCCTTTTATGATAAACCAGTGATATAGTAAGTAAAATGTTTCTCTGAGTTCTGTGAGCCACTCTAACAAATTAATCGAACCTAAGGAGGAGGTAGTGGGAACCTCTGATTCATGGCCAGTTTGTCAGAAGCCCAGGTAACAACCTGGACTTCCAGCTGGCATCTGAAGTGTGTGTGTATGTGGGACGGAACAGTCTTGTAGGACTGAGTCCTTACCCTGTAGAATCTGTCACCCTCTCTATGGAGAGACTATCAGAATTAAATTGTAGGACACCCAGCTGGCTTCCAGAGCATTGCTTGAGGATGTAGGGGGAAAATGCATCCTCCCTCTGAATTGGTACCTGAACCCTTCTTGCAGGCTGTCACGGTGGGATGGAGGTACCGAGGCAATGCTTCTCATAAGGACAGAGAAGTACATTTGCAGTGAAATCTGTTGATCTGAGTCAAAAGGAAATGAAGAACTTTAGGAACAGTCCTACTGCTTTAGAAATCCATGCACCTGTATACAAAGCATGAGCCCAAACAAAATAAATTTGAGATGTTGACAGAAGACCACATAGGTAGCCTTGGTCAAAGCTTTTTCATTGTGCAGAGCATAAGTCTAATTATGTTGGCTCAGTTAAAGAGATCTTCTTTTTTTAAAGATTTATTTATTGATTTTAGAGGGGGTGGGCGAGGGAGCAGAGGGAGAGAGAGAATCTCAAGCGGAATCCCTGCTGAGCACGGCGCGCCACTCAGGGCTCTAGCCCAGGACCCTGAGATCATGACCCGGGCCCAAACCAGGAGTTGACACTTCTCCGACTGCACCACCCAGGCGCCCCTAAGGAGATCTTTAATAAAGAATTGCAGGGCATCTTATGGGACCACAAACAGTAGTTTGGAGGCTGGCATTGCCAACAAGCTGATAGAGTCCAAGTTAGCCAGTCGCTTTTTTTTCCTTGTTGCGGGGGGTGGGGGGCAGCTCATGTTCTCTAATTTCTTCTTTTCCCCGCTTGTCTTCTCCATTCTCCTCCATACCCTTTCTGTTGACTCATCAGTGTGCATAGAGCTGAAAAAGTCTGCTCCAGCCCAGTTGTGTGGGACCCATCTTAATCCAAACAATCACACTAAGGACTCCGTAGGGTTGCGGTGTCTCTTGGTTCAAGTTTTTGGTGCCTCTGACACAGCTGAGTGTTTCCTTCAGCCGGAAGGCTCGTGGCCCAGTTAAAGCAGATGCTGGCCGTGCCCTGCCCATAGTCTTTACTGTTTCGGTGCATACTGGCTGCATTTCCAACAGCCAGTGCCCACATCTGTGTGTCCGGGGGCTTCTCTGGCGTGGACTCTGCCGGGCTGCTGGCCACCAGTGGCTAAACCCCTGAATGCCCTGCAACAGGTGAGAGTTAGTATGGAAAGTCCCTGATTTCTTTGCCCCTTTTGGTGGGATAATTCCAAGGCTTGTCTTCTAGACTATTCTCCAGCAAGACTGAGTTCCAGTTACCCACAGTGGTAACTTGCCTGATGAGGCATCCTGGAGTGGCCACTTCCCGGTTGCACTTCTCCCCTCCACTACTGGCACATCTTGGAATCACCTCCTAAATACGCTACTTGCCCAGGAATCCTTGCTTCGGAGCCCACTTCTGGGCTAAAATACTAGTTCAGTTCGGTGTGCCAGGTCACTTAAAGCACGAGGGAAGCCGAACTGTCAGTGGGGCGGACCTGGGGAAAGTTTACCTTGTTAGAAAGAAACCATTATGAAGGAGAGGCGGGGCATCGGCATATGACAAAAAGATTTCTACCCACATAGAAATCCACGGGACTGAGGGTGAGGCAGTGCTGGAAACCATGTGGGCGGGGATCAAAGGCAAGGGGAACAGAAGTCATATTGTTGTAGGAGCATATTACAGGCTGCCAAACCAGATGGGGGACGTCGATGATGGGTTCCTGACCTGAGACCACACAACGGGCCCAAAGGCGAGACACCTACCAATGGGGGCACCAGCAGCTGGATGGCCGCTCAGAGTCCCCGCCAGCTGAGAGCAGAGCATCTGAACAAACTCCTGGCTTGCCTTGCTGACAGTTTCACCTCCCATAAGACTGAACAGTGACAGGAAGGATTGCTACTCTACTCGTGAGTTAATTCAAACCAGGAAGGAGGAGCTGTCGGTGAGTGAGGGAGCGGGACGGGAACTTGGGAGGTGAGTCAGTTCTCTCAGGATGGGGGCCATGGAGAGTGGGCTGCTCAGACTTCAGAATGCTTGTAGCAGTGGTTCTCAGGCTTCAGAGCCATGCACGTCCTCAAGGGCTGAGATGGACTCCACCCCCAACCCAGGGCTCTGCCTTCAAGATTCTGATTGGGTCATCTGGGAGTGGGGCCAGGGACCTCAAGTGCTCTTAGGGCAAGAGGGTGCCCAGAGGACCCTTAGAGGAATAGTGCTGTAGAGAAAACAGAGGTGGGGAGTCATGGCTTGAGATGTTATGGGGACCACTGGAAGGTTGGAAGAAGACCAAAAAAAAAAAAAAAAAGGAAAAAGAAAAAAGAAATTCCAAGTCAAACACAGCAGTGGAGCCAAAGGAGGACAGAACAATGAACCTGACCAAGAGCTGGAGCTATGCTGGGAGCCCTAATGAGTATGGTTTTTTGGAATCCCGCAGAAGAGCTGGTATAGAGCCAATAAGAGCATAAAAACAGTTGCAAGAACAGTAGGAGTGGTGGCAGGAAAGCTACAAGAGTGGACTGGGGCTTCAATGATGCCAGGGCATCCATGGGGACTTTTTAAGTTAAATTCTGAGTCAGAAGGTGAACAAGAAAGGCGTCTGCTCACTGCTTGGGGGTCTGATGAGCCAATGTTCATACGTGACAGAAGAGGTCTGTCTTGTGTGGCCTTCTGGGCATGACCATGGCCATTACTAGACAACTCTCTGTGTGGACATGACCTCATTTAATCCTCCAAGTGACACCACAAGGTGGACATTCTTTGCATCAGGTAGCTTTCTGCTATTTGCAGGTGGGAGAAATCCAGTTTACACCAACTTAGACACAAAGAGAATGTATTGCCCCTGTACCTGGGGCATGAGGGGTCTAAGGCCACCAATGATATGGACCAGATTCTTTCTTATTTTTTTCTCTTTTCTTGGTGTGCGCCTTTCTTTTCTCTGGCAGACAGACATCCTACACAAGGTGGGGAACATGGCCACAGCCAGGTGTCTGCTTTACATTGTCTTAACTACATGGATCTCAGGCAATGGCCTTTCCCTTCTAGTTCCAGTTGGAACAGAGAAGGCCTGTGATTGGCCTAATTGTCTCCGTGCTATTCCTGAGTGGGCAGGTGAGTGGGATATTCTGATTGGCTACCCTGTGTCACATGCCCCATGGCTGAGCCAGAAGTGGGTGGAGCCTGTTACCAGAAGAAGGGAGTCAGGAGTGGAGAGTCCTGGTTAATCCCAAACAATGACGACCACATTTCCATTCTCATTTTACAGATGTGGAAACTGAGTCTGAGAGAGATTAAATGAAATCACCCAGATGATATTATAACCTGGTATGCCATGGAACCAGGATTTGACCCCAATACTGTTGCTTCTGCCAAACAGAGGTCTTTTTTTTTTTTAAGATTTTTTATTTATTTATTCATGAGAGACACACAGAGAGAGGCAGAGACACAGGCAGCTGCAGAAGCAGGCTTCCTGCGGGGAGCCCGTTGTGGGACTCAATCCCAGGACCCCGGAATCACTCCCTGAGCTGAAGGCAGGTGTTCAACTCCTGAACCACCCAGGAGTCCCTAAACAGAGGTATTTCCTATCCGTGGGTGCAGGATTGGAGAAAGAAGACAGAGACCATGGGATGCCGACAACTCATACCTGCTCCTTCTGACAGTGGCCCTCAGCTGGTTGGGAGCCACCCATCAGAAATGCCTGGGAGGTCCTCACACCCTGGGGAGGCCAGCAGCCCATGACTGGCTAAAGAGAGCAACTCTGGTTGGTCCCCTCACACTGCAGAGGTCCCTGTAGGGTCAAGCTCAGGCCAGACTTCAGCTGAATCCACAGCTCTGTTCTCCTGCTTCTTACTTCCCTAGAGATTGTCTGCATTCCCTTGCATAAACCCCTGTCTCAGCTTCTGCTTCAAGGGAAGGCAACCCAGGACAGGTACTAAATGTCAAAATCCCAATCACAAACTGGCCATCAATCCACGTGTGCCAGATATAGAGCTGACCGCCTTCAAGCAATCAGGAACACCAGACCCTATGAGAAGTGGGAGGGGAAAAAGGGGCTGGAGGGGTGCTGGAGGCATTTATTTAAATTCTGGCAAAATGCACATAACATAAAATGGACCATTGTTGGGTGTACAGTGCAGGGGCAACCATTCACATTGTTGCACAGCCATTACCACCATCCATCTCCAGGACTCTCTCGTCTTCCCAAAGTGGAACTCTATGCCCATTCAACAATAGCTCCCCATTCTCCCCAGTCCCCCCAGCCCCTGGTGACCACCATTCTGCTTTCTGTTTCTGTGGCTCGAAGGACCTCGTGTGGGTGGACTCATAGAGCATTTGTCCTTTTGTGACTGGCTTATGTCACTGGGCTTAATGTCCTTGAGGTTCAGTCATGGTGCAGCCTACGCCAGAATTTCCTTCCTTTTGAGGGCCGAACGATACCATACAGATAGACCATATTCTGCTTATCTCTTCATCCATGGATGAATACTTGGGTTGTTTCCACCTTTTGGCAATGATGAATAGTGCTGCTGTGAACCTGCGAGTACAAATACCTGGTTGAGCCCCTTGCAGTTCTTTTGGGTAAACACTCAGAAGTGGAATTTGCTGGATCCTATAGTAATTCTATATTTGGTTTTTGACTGTTTTCCACAGTGGCTGCACTGCCTTTTACATTCGCATTCACAGAGCCCAAGGGTTCCCATTCCTCCCCATCCTCACAACACTTGCTAGTTCCTGTTTTCTCTTTCTTTCTTTCTTTCTTTCTTTCTTTCTTTCTTTCTTTCTTTCTTCCTTCCTTCCTTCCTTTCTTTTCTTTTTCTTTTTTTCTTTTCTTCTTCTTCTTCTTCTTCTTCTTCTTCTTCTTCTTCTTCTTCTTCTCCTCCTCCTCCTCCTCCTCCTCCTCCTCCTCCTCCTCCTTCTTTTTTGATAATGACCATCCTAATGGGTTTGAAGTGGAAACATCTGGGGAGGCAAAAGTCTCAGGGCTTCCCCACATCTCTCTGCACTGGCTGCTGGGATGACGGGGTCAGGCAAGCTCTGCCACTAACAGCAGCCTGATGGTGTCCAGGTCAAGGACCCTCGGCCCATCTCTGCCTTCTCGACAGCCATCAACACTGCAGGGGGATGAGGTGCTTTATTGCTTCAGTGTTTTAGGTTTTTCTTGCCCATTCTCTAAATCCTTTTGCCCATGGGTGCAGGTGGAACCCCACTGGGCTGGGGAGGAGGAGGATTTTAGTGACAGATGCAGTTCTGTGCTCTGGCAGCTCTGTGCTCTGGCATGGGGCCAAGCTGTTGCTTTTTAGTTCTCTCTCCTCCAAGGCTGACTCTTTCCAGAAGCACTGGACACATGGGGTTGGACGGGGGTGGGGACGAGTTCTCCAGCCCCCTGGGCTGCCCAGTCACCGGGAACCCCAATGTGGACTCAGCCAAGCCTGATGTGATCCCCCTCTGCTTGTTGTTCTCCTAATAGCAGACCCCAAAGGAAGGATTTCAGCACCGGTAGTTGATGTGGGAAGTGAGCCCAAGAGGCACGGTGGGAGGAAGCGAGACAAGGCAGGAAGGAAGGCTGATGAAGGGCGCTCCGTGGAACAGGTTCTCACTGCGGGCAGTTCACTGGGTGTTCAGAAACACAGGGCACCTTCTCAGAGACTGGAAGTCTGGAACATGGTTCAAAACTGCCCCTATCGAGACCTAAGGAAGCTGTGCATTTCTCCCGGCCCTCCTTGTTGGAGGGCTGCCTCAGAAAATGCAGATTCCCTGGCACTTCCAGCCTGCCCAGACCTGGTGAGAGCATGCCTCCGGCAGCCAGATATAGCCAGCAGGAGACGGCAGAAAAAAGCCGCTGGTGGGTGACCCCTGGGGTTAGGCTGAGGGGATGCAGCAAGGCGCTGACAGCATCTGTGACATTTTCCTTGACATTAAAGGGTGTTGAAAAAGGTGTTGATGTCAACCTGGCAGAATGCGGTAAGGTCAGGATGGAGGGTGCGGTCCTCAGCCTGAGCGGGGGTGGGGGTGGGGGTGGTGGTGGTGGTGAACAATTTCAGACTCTCAGTTTTGAGTACTAGGTACTGAGTTCCTACTTCATGCACCAAACTAGGTGTTTTCCTCTACGGTATCATACTTGCTCCTCATTACAACCGTATGAAAGAAGAGATTCGTTGCATGCCATCTTTTTAAATTCATTTTGGAGGGCAGGGAGGGGCAGAGAAAGGATATCAAGCAGACTCTGTGCTGAGCACGGAGCCTGACGTGGGGCTTGATCTCACGATCTTGAGATCATGACCTTAGCCGAAACTTAGAGCTGGCTGCTTGACTGACTGAGCTACCCAGGCGCCCCAGCTGCATGCGATTTTGCAAATGAAGAAAAGCCTCAGAGAGGTTAAGACATTTCCAGGGGGTCACACAGGCCTGTCTTGGTATGTCTAGTGCTCCACGGCTCCCCCAACAGAGTCACCCTCACTGGCTCTGAGGGTGGCTTGGAACTGGGAGGGCTGGGAGTTCTGCAGGCTGATAGCTCCAGGATCCCCAAATCGAGTTGTGCCTGTGTAGATGGGACACACTGGCTTTGGTCAAAAAGACTCTGCCCTGAGAGCAGTAAATTAGGGGAGCCACTATGGAAAACAGTACAGAGGCTCCTCAAAATACTAAAAATAAAACTACTCATGTGATCCAACAATCCCACTTTGAGGTATATATCCAAAGGAGATGAAATCAGTATCTCGAAGAGATATCAGCATGCTCCTGTCCATTGCAGCATTATTCACAATAGCCAAAATATGGAAACAACTCGTGCCCATCAGGGGATGAACGGATAAAGGAGATATGGTCTATATACAATGGAATATTATCCAGCCAATAGAAAGAAGGGAATTTTGCCATTTGTGACAACCTGGGTGGACCTTGAAAGCATTACGCTAAGTAAGATAAGTCAGACGGGAAAAGAGAAATACTGCACGGTATCATTTATATGTGGAATGTAAAAAAAAAAAAAAAGAAGAAGGGAAACTCATAGAAATAGTGAGTAGGAAAATGTTTGCCAGGGGGTTAGGGGTGGAGAGGGAGGGGCTGGTAAAAGTGTCCCGACTTCCAGCTGTAAGATGAATTAGGTCGGAGGATCCGATATACAACACAGTAACACTGGTTGCTAACACTGCATTGTATGGTTGAAGTTCTGCCAGGGGGGTGGGACTCCGATGTTCTCACCCCCCCCCAAAAAAAAGGAAAAAAGAGGCATTTAGATATGTCAGGCGATACAAACGTTAATGAACTAGATGGGGGAGGGACCCTTTCACAATGTATATGTGTGTGGGGTCACCAGCATGTGCACTAAAGATCTGAAACTTTGGTTTGTCAATCATACTTAGTAAAGCTGAAATTAAAAAACCGAACTGGACCCTGCCCTGGCGGGGGTGGGGCGGGGGGCTTGCCATGAGCCATCCACTCTCTGAACACCCCTGGGCGACATAGTTATGCAGCCTCTCTGAGCTCCAACTCCCTCTCCCTTCAGCTGAAGAGTCCAGACCGGGCTGTCTTGCGTCTAAAGCTCTGCCCGGCGCTGTGAGCCCATGATGCTGTGTGACGTCAAGGTGTGGCTCTCAGCTCTTTGGGCTCAGAAACCCGGTCTCGCGTTGGTCAGCCTGAGTCAGCTCTGGAACCAAGTTAACACGAGGATGCTAGAAGGAGCCAGAAGGTTAATGCAGACTTTTACAAACAGAAACTGGTTGCCATTAGCTGGATGCTGTCATTAGCTGGCCCCTGGCCCTGGACATCCGTCACAGGACTGTCTAGTTGTCGGAGGCTTTGAGCGGTGGCACAGACTCTGAACAGGCTCAGATGGCCCCTCTGTAAGCCCTGAGTGGGCTGCACCTGTCAAAAGTGTGACTTTTGAGGTGGCCTTGTGGAGGGCGGCATCTTCCCTGAACAGTGCTTCTATGGACACTCTCAACGCCTGTTTCAGCCTCAGTTTCCCTCAGGGTTCAAAAAGAACAAAAGAGGTGGGCACACTCACATTAAGATATTTTGAGGAAGTCTTGTTTCAAAGGCTCCGACAGAGGAGTGGCTCAGAGCATTTGTAAGCCCAGAGCCGCTGGGGACTGAGTGCCTGGCCGAACCCAGCTGGAGAAGGAGCCTCACCTTCTGGGGCAAAGCCAGTGAGTGACCTCTGGTGAAGGGGTGCAGCCAGCCTGAGGTGTCCCTGCAGTAGGGAGCCAGGGGGAAAAGTCACTTTGCCCTAATCCTCCTTCCACTGCTTACCATGTGTAGCTTCCACTGGCCCGACTCCGCAAAGCATGATGGAAGCCATGTAGGTGAGCCTGCCTGAACCAAGAGCAGGTGGGGAGGGAGGGAGGGATCTTGGGGGGTGGGGGGAAGCAAGGTGTCCAGCCTGGGCCTCCCAGCTCACCGTCTGATGGACACATTCTAATTTCCTAAGAACTTAAATCAGGCTGCTGCCAAGTCTCACTGGCCAGGGCGCTCCATCCCTCCAAGGTGACTTTGCTGTGACACGCACAGTGTTGATGGCCTAGTTTACGTCTCAGGGGCAGACCTACTTTCCTTATTTTCAACTGTGGGGTGAGGAGCCACTTTCTGGCCTGGGGTGGAGAGAGAAGGCTGAATGAGGAGGTATTTGAAAAGGGCCCTGGGGAGGGCATCAAGTGCTGTGGGACCAGTAAGCCAACCGTAGGACTGGTGGAAATAATTAACGGAACCAAGAGACTTGTGAGCAACTAGATTCTTTCCTTTTGTGGCAGTGCTGGCTGTGAATAGCCCACCCCAAATACAGGAGTGTGCCATATGCCATGAGCTTCTTACTTTTTATTTTGATTGTTTTAGATTGGGGAGAAAATCGTGTGATTCCCCTGCCCTTCTCTCTTCTCTCCCTCCCTCCTTCCCTCTCTCTGCCCCTCCTTGCTTCCTTGTCTTCCTCCTACCCACGTCTTATTAAGAATTTCAAACATAGAAAAGTAGACAGACTAGGAAAATGAACTTCATGTACCCATTACCCAGCTGCAGCAATTATGAACTCATGCCAGTTTGGTTTGGTTTCATTTCTGTCCCCCTTGCCCTCTGCTGGACAGTTCTGAAGCAATTCCCAAATGTCCTATCACTTACACATAAATATTTCAGTACCCATCTCTAAAAGAGAAAGACTCTTTTTTTTTTTTAATGTAACCACATTTAAAAAACTTTTTAAGAAAGATTTTATTTATTTGACAGAGATAGAGAAAGAGCACAAGCAGGGAGAGTGGCAGAGGGAGAGAGAAGCAATCTCCCCATTGTGCAGGGAGCCTGACACGGGGCTCGATCCCAGAACCCTGGGATCATGACCTGAGCTGAAGGCAGATGCTCAACTGACTGAATCCCCCAGGCACCCCAGTTTTGCCCATTCTTAAACTTCATATAAATGGAATCATAGAATATATACTTATATATTTGACTTCTCTCGCTGAATAACATATCTGTGAGATTCACCATATCATTGTGAAGAGCTCGATCTTTTTGATTGCTGTATAGTAGTCCATTATATGAGCAGCACCAGCATTCTCCCCTTCTCTGATTGACGGACATTTGGGTTGCTTCCAGTTTGGGGCTATTATGACTAAAGCTTCGATGAACATCCTTGTGTGTGTCTCTTTTTGGAATGGAAACTCATTTCTCTCATGTCTTCCTACTTTAATGTAAAACTAAAGCTATTAGGGAAGAAAGAACACCTCTTCTTTTCTCACTGCCTACAGGGTGACCTTCTGTCTCCTGTTCTTTCCTCCCGACCTGAGGGTGAGGAGATTGCCCTCTTATACCAAGCCACCCCACCCCCAGAGGCCCACTTCACCCGACTATCTTCTCACCTGTCCCTCCAATGCATTCTCTCTAGGACGCAGTTTCTGGCAACTCACTTCCATCGTGAATAAAAAACAAGCGAGACAAGGCCATACAAACAAAACAGCCTCCCTTGACTCTACATCACACTCTAGCAAAGAACCTGTGTCTCTCTTGCCCCTCAGCGTCAAAAGAGTCTTGAGGGGCAGCCTGGGTGGCTCAGCGGTTTGGCGCCGCCTGCAGCCCAGGGCCTGATCCTGGAGACCCGGGATTGAGTCCCACGTCAAGCTCCCTGCATGGAGCCTGCTTCTCCCTCTGCCTGTGTCTCTGCCTCTCTCTCTCTCTCTCTCTCTCTCTGTGTCTCTCATGAATGAATAAACAAAATCTTAAAAAAAAATGCTATTAAAAAAAAGGTGTCATCTGAAAGTGTCGTTGAAAGTGTCATCTGTACCTGCCGACTCTACTTCCTTCTCTTTTAGTCATTTCTTGTCTCACTGACGCGCAGCCTTAGAGACACCATCACATCTCAGAAATCGCTCGGTCCAAGGGCATTGCTAAAGCTGAGCTTTACTTGTCTGTGCTTCTCTCCTGTATTTGTTCATCTGTGCTGGGTCAGCCCACACAGTTTGGTCCTACTTTAGGGACGGGTGAAAGATGCCTGGGACCTGGTTCAAGGTTGCTTTTAGTTTGGTTCACTTCTTTTTTTTTTTTGTTTTTGTTTTTGTTTTTTAATTTTTATTTATTTATGATAGTCACACAGAGAGAGAGAGAGGGGCAGAGACACAGGCAGAGGGAGAAGCAGGCTCCATGCACCGGAAGCCCGACGTGGGATTCGATCCCGGGTCTCCAGGATCGCGCCCCGGGCCAAAGGCAGGCGCTAAACCGCTGCGCCACCCAGGGATCCCCAGTTTGGTTCACTTCTAAAGCAATGCCTCAACCATGCAAAGGATTGAAACAAGATGTTGATACCAGTGGGAGGCAGCTCCCCATCCCCGCCACCCCTGGCATCAACTGAGGCATACCCACGCTTCAACGGGCCTAGCACTCCGTGAGCTTGGGAGAACTTTAGGATGATGAATGGGTGAGCTCACTGCCATCTCCTTCCATGTCATGCCAATACCCTGAAACAGCTTAAACTTCCCCATAAGGCAGTTGTGCTCCCCAGAGAGCCAGACTGTCCCCTCTGCACCCCACGTCCTGTAGTTCTTGCTGTGCCTGCCCTGAACCTTTCTTCCTTTGTGGGCACCTGTACTATGGGCTCCAGGAGGTCTTATGATGTCTACTGGAGGGCTCTCTGCAGACACACCTGGCCATCCTGCTCCATTTGGTGCTGTTTCTAAGATTAGGTTTCCCTGCAACAGACTGGGAGATGCGACTTGGTGCAGGTAGCTGATATGGAAGGTGGTGCCAGGAAGCCCAGGGGTGGAAGGGGGGAGAGTCAGGTGGGAAGGGGGCAAAGCCAGGACAGTGGGTCACTGCAGTGGGCAACTGGAGCTCAGTCCTCTCAGGGGGTCCCCCAATAACTTGTGAGGGATCCAGCTCAGAAAAGGAGAGGCTGGCCATTTCTCTGATGACTCCTGCTCCCCCCAGCCCCCACCAGGCTGAGGGATGCTTGTGGGGCTTAACTCTCTACCTTCCAAATTGTGCCTGCACTTGGCTGAGTAATCCCCATGGGGCCAGAGAAGGCGCCCCTCGACAGGGAGAGGCACAAGCACTGGGGGTGGAAGCTGGCAGCACATACAGGAAGGAACGCCGCCCAGGTGCAGGTGAGCGCAGGTGCCCAGGTGCAGGAGGCACCCAGGTGTGGAAGGGCTGGAGGGATAAAGGGGAGGAGGGGCGTCAACAGCACAGCGGGAGCTTTCTCTCCCTCCCTCCTTGAAAGTCTCTCTTCCCACAGCTTCCAAGAACCACTCTGTCCTGGTGTCTTGCTTGCCTCTCTGGCAGTTTGTTCTCAACACACACTTCACACTCCTCTCTTTCCACCAACTTCATGCCTGAACCCCAAGCTGGTACCCACCTCAAGCCCACCTAGACCTCACTCTGTGCTTCCTCCCGCAGGGCGTCACCTACACCCCGCCCTTGGATCCCCACTGCTTTGCTGGTGACTCCTAAATACGTCTGAAGCACAGAGCCCTCAGTGGCAATCTGGATCCTCACATTTCATTTCTCCACTCAAATCTCTGTTTTTAGATACTCCACAGGCTTTTCAACCTAACATGTCCAAGACTTAACTCATCAACTGCCACCCCCACACAGCAAACCTGTTCTTCTGTGTTTCTTAGCTCCGAGGATGGTGCCACTATCCTTTCAAACCCCCAAGCCTGAAAAGCCCATCTAGGGTAGACACTGTTGGTTGGCTGACCCAACCCCCTTCGTGATAACGAACCACATTGTGAAACCATGGGTCACAGTTCTGGCCAATGAACTGTAAGCAAACATCTGCCGTGAGTTCCTGGGAAAGCTTTTGTCTTCCTGATACAGGCTGTTGCCCTTTCCCTTTCTTCCTGCTTCCTGCTGGAATGTAGACGTGAGGGCAAGAGCAGTAGCACTCATCTTGTAACCATGAGGACAGAGCCAAGGGACTCATAGGCTAAGGTGCTGACATTCTTAGACTCATATTTGCCTACCTCCTCTCTTCTTGTCCTGTGAGCAAAATACATCTTACTTGTTTAAGCCACCCTCGTGAGGTTTTTTTTTTTTTTTTTTTTTTTTTTTTTTTTATACATGTGGCATGAAGAGGATGCACTGCTCAGATTCTCCCTTTAAAATGGAGGCATGCACTTCCCCAGCTGCAGACAGTATTGAATGCTGGATGTCACCCAATCCAAAATATTTCATAATTTCCATAACTTCTTCCAAGATTCCACATCCTGATTTAGCATCCTCTCTTCCTCTGGTCTACATGCTTATCTGACTTCCTCACTGGGCTGGAAGTTTCTGAATGGCAGGACCGTGTCTTCTGTGACTTTGTCTTTCGGTTCCCCACCCAGGGGCCGACCCATAGCCTACTATGTATATTTCATGTTTCATGATCTTTGCCTCTCCAGATTGTTCTTTTCTGAATGTGTCCAGTTTGCCAATGACCTCTCCAAGTCTGATTTTTCCGAACTAAGCGAGATATACCAGGAGTGGTCTTGACAGGAGTGAGGCAAAGTGGGACGACCCCTTCCCTTGTTATAGACATCTACATCTGTGACTGTAGCCTAGGGCAGGACGCTTTTAAATTTGTTTAGCCATCATATCCCATTCTTTATTCATAGTGAGCTTACTGCTCATTACCTTTTTTTTTTTTTTTTTCCTAAAGCCACATTTCTCACACCCTACACCAGAGTTCCTGCTTTCTAGCTCCAGGACAGAACTTTATTTTATTTTTTTTCATGAAATGTCACTATTTGCACAGGCCTTGACTTCCACTCCTGGTTTATACTAGAACGGAACCTGATTGTTACCGTATTATTTTAATATTTGAGTTGAATCGGCTTTGAGTTCTGCAAATCATCAGAAAACCTTCGTGGAAGAGGATGAGGGGACATACTAATAAATAAGTGAAGAGCATTTTGACAGACTCACTCTATTGCAACAGTGTGTTGAAACATGATTGGAATCCAAGTGGATTATCCAGTCTTTTAACTCCTGCACCTGCTTGGGGGCAGCCTGGAATTTGATCGGTGTGTGCCTTTCATTGGTCTACCTGCTTCCCGCGTGCACTTGTTGAAGGGGCCTGGAGGGGAGTGTGAAAGTGTCACCTACTCCGGCGTTTATGAGATTGAACCCAAGCCTTCTTCCATCACCACACCACCTGGCTCGAGCCGGGCTGACAGTAGGCAAGGGCAGGAGAAGGTCAGATGGGGGCCGAGGAAGGCTCGTGTGTCTCAGCCCCTGCCCTTACACCAGAGCCAGATCGTTTCCTTTTGGATTGCCCGCTCTTCAACGCGCTGTCCGCTGGTGCGGAAGGTGGGCAGCAGGCTGGTTCCCCGGGGGCAGACAAGAGCTGCCACTGGGCCTTCGCGGGCTGGTGGGAGCCCTGCCCCTGCCAGCTCCGCCAGTGCTCCCTGCTGGGCGCGGCCTTTGGAGCTGCGCGGCTCAGTTTATGAGTGTGCGCTTTCTCTTTCTTCCAGCATTAAAATTTTATTCACCACATGCCAGCCTGCTTATTAAGAATCTCCCAGGTGCTCCTACCTCGGCTCCACGCGGGCCGCTGCTGCTGTCTCGTCTACCCTGGGCACGTGCTAAAATGCCTTGCTTGGGTCTTGGAACAGGTGCAGCCGGTGGAAGGAAAGGTCCCCAGCATGCAACAGACCCGACTTCCTTTGGAGTGTGGGTGGCATCCACTTATCCGGTTCCCTCTCTTTCCACCCTTCCCCCCAAACAAATTGAGCTCCCCCCCCCCCAACTTGTGTTTACTCCCAGCTTCTGAGACCTCCGGACTAACTCAAGCCATATGGTAATTTCTCTGGCCTCCACTCGAGCAGCAAATGTCAGGGTTAACCCTCCACTCCCCCTTCCAAATGGGGGACTCAACTTCTCCGCCCTCCCTTTCCCCGGCCCAGGCAGGAGCTCTTAACCTGTTCTGTGCCGAGGACGACTGTGTCCTACTTCTCAAACTGCAAGGTAAACAGGGAATGACCCCCAGAACCTCATGGAAAATCAGACTCTGATTCAGTAGGTCTGGGTGGGGCGTGAGATCTGCATTTCTAACAAGCCCCCCGGGGGATGTCCTTGGTCCAGGGACCACATTTTGAGTAGCCAGGTCTCAGAGGCTTTCAAACTAGGTGGTGCGGGGGGGGGGGGGGGGGGTGGGGTGGGGAGGGGAGCGCAGGGCAGGGGCTGCGCTCAGGCCCGCCTTCCTCCTCACCCGCCCTTCCCAAGCGCCAGGGAGGAATCTGTGGCCACATTTGATGCATAAACAGTCTCCGGCAGGCGCGGAGCATCACAGGTGCGCTTCCGGCCCGGCCCCAGCCCCGCCGCAATTCATCAGCTCCCAACAAATGCTTCTTTATAATCGCGAAATAGAAACCCTCTCTGCCCGCGCTGGGAGCGCTCCTCCCACCTTTCCGGGCCGCTGCGCAAGGGGCGGACTTCAGGCGGGGCGGCTTCATAAACCAGAAAAAAAAGAGACGAAACAATTAAACCTAGCGAGCCAGGATTGCTCCAAGGAACAGGCTTTCAAAGGCGGCGGAGTCTGGCTTTTTTCCAGGCTGTGGGATCAGCCAAAGGGCGCGGGCCTCCTTCCCTTGGCGTGACAGGTGCGCCCCGGGGCAGGCACTGGGCTCGCCCTTTGCCCATCCCCCTGCGTGAGCGAAGAATGACTCGCTGTTGGTAGGGTAACCGACCCCATGCAATAGGCGAACACACAGAAAAGCCATATTCCTATTGAGTCCGGCGGAGCTGTGCCCACTCCCAGACTTTTCAGAGCATAGATTTGAATCACTCCTTCAGAGATGTTCTGGAAGCTGCCCGTTCTAACCATGTTCCTTCCTTCCTTCCTTCCATCCTTCCCTCCCACTCCGAGGCCCTTACCTTTTACTTAAATTGTTATTTTGCTCATTGAATCCAGAGCTGGGCACTGGACAGAAATTCATAAATTTAAATAAACAAGTGCTGCTGGCTTCCAATTCCCAACCTGATACAGACACCACGGCATTAAATTTGTGATTTTTTTAAAAAAGAAAACAATGGGCTTAGAGTTTTCACAGTGTGGTCCTAGCACCAGCAGGATCAGCAGGGCCTGGGATCTTGATAGAAATGCAGATTCTCTGGTCCCACCTCAGACTTGCCCAATCAGACAGTTTGAGGATGGGAGGATGGGACAATTTGTTTCACTAAGCCCTCCAGGCTGAAGTTTGAGAAGCACTCCTTTACAGAAAGAAATGCAGAGGTCTATATACTGGACAAGGCAGAGAGGGGGGAAAGCAAACATGCTCTGTCTCCTGGGATGGAGGGAAGGTGGGACAATGGTCTAGAAGATGCCATCAGATCCCGGTGCATATGCAGACTAGCCCAGGCCACTGCAAACAAGCAGAAGCTGCAGTGAGGTCATTGCTTCATTGGAGTGATTTGAGGGGAAGCAAAATATGTTACCTTGAATGTGCCACTTTGGCATGTGGATTATTTTGAGCTGAAGGCAATTAAGACCCAGCGGACTCAAGGAAAACTTTTATCTTTTCCCTAACTACCTAAAAGAATTTGGACAAGGGTCCTGGCCCAGAATGAGAGCTATTACCAAAGGTAACTTTGTACCTGAAAGATCTATCTTTATTGCAGGGCAAACATCTAAGTACCAAACACCTGCTCTTCTTATCATTGTGTGAATTACCTTCCTCTCCTCTGAAGCCCCCAGGCCCCTAGTCCATTCCTTAGGCGTATGAGACCCAAGTGACCAACGTGTCCTTGGCTTTAATATTCTTATGTGGCTCCTGTACTTACATAATTCAATTTGTTTTTATACTGTTACTGTGTTTTATATCAGTTTACCAGACAAAGAATCTAGAAGGGCAGAGGAAAAAAATTTCCTCCCCTACAGAGTTGGCAAGCCAGCCAGGAGACTTTGCTGTCAGGACACTGTCTGCTCTGAGGCTGCTGTCCCTGAGAGATCCCGGGGCCTCTGACAAGAGCCAGCAGAAGGCAAGAATTCTTACTACGTCAGTCTCCTGGATCTCCACCTGCAGGGTCTGGTGATAGCGAGTGGTTGAGAGTCTTTTTTTTTTTTAATTTTTAAATTTAAATTAGCAGGAGAAAATATTTGTGTAAATTATTTCCTTGGGTATAGCAGCTTTGATAAAGATTTATTATGAATACTCTTAATTTCTACTGATCCTGTTCCTCCCAGACATGGCCATTGGTTTGTTTTTTTTTTTTCCCCTCTGTCTTTTGAGTCTTTTATCATGAGAAGGAAAACCATAGGGTAGAATGCAAGCAAAGGCCCAATAAGCCTGTTGTTTGAACCCACCTCACAGTCGGGTAAATTCTCGGTTCTCACCAGTCCAGTGTCTGTTTAGACAGAGCTTGGTTGAGGCCCCCAGTGTAAAAACTGGGTGAGATTTTCCTTTTATCTTGTTCCATGTCCTGAGAGCTTGGCTTTGTGATCAGTGAAAACACTCTGGTCTCCACCGTTCGGAAGGTACATCTGGTAGCCAGCCTGGGATTCGAAGGCGTGAATCCGCATTCTCTTAGTCCAGCCGTGCCAGCTCTCAGAGGAGTTTGTCAGAAGGGGTCCCAGTCCATAAGGAACCTTTGTTGTGTAAACCTTCATTGTCTTGTTGGTTAGTGCTGGAAAGTTCCATTCCTGTAATGCCTGATGTCACAGATTAGTGGGTCTATGACTAGAGGTGTCAAATGTTGCCATGAGAGATTGGATCTTGTGAGGGCCATGTCTTTTGCAGTCTTTTGTGGGACACCTCTTGTGTCTGTGGCCAAGCCATAAAAAGCTTATTCGTTTGAGTTGCTATTGAGATGGCTAGATCCTACTCATGAATTTCCAGATGATAGATCTTTTGCAGTGGAAAAACTTCTGTATTTGAGGACTGTTTTTTTTTTTTTTTTTTTTTTTTTTAAGGGAGAACTCATCCTAAAGAATTGTCTCATTGGTAAGTATGGAAAGACCAAATTGAAAAGTAGATACAAAGAAGTATAACGGCTAACCTTAGGGACTCCTGTAGCAAGATGAAAGAACAGAAACTAAACTTAGAACAAAATTAAAGTACATATCCAATGAAAATTCACCTCCTTAAAATCCAGCCCATTCTTAGCAAATTCTCTTAGCTCCCTGAACTCCTCCACTTTCCCCAGAAAGTCCCTTACACACTCGGCTGCTCGTTTTAACTTTCCTTTCCCTCCAAGATTTACAGAGAGTGCTCCAGCCTAATCTCTAGGCCCAGGGTGTACAGGTTACTCACAGAAATGTTAAAAGCCAAGAAATAAATTTAACAGAAGCACCCAGGATGGACAATAAGGTTCATTTTGCTGGGCTCTAGAATCAGGCACTGCCAGCTTCAGGCCTTCCTAGGCAACATTCTTTGCAGATGTATCCTAAACCCCCACCCAAAAAATTCATGTCCTGTGGGCAGCAGGAGATTTTTAAAATTATCAAGTCTTATTTATCTTTCAGAGGATCCTATCAAATTGAGGAATTTAAAAAGATGAATTGGCACTTACAACCCCACTCATGGGGACCTCATTTGGCTGCTAAGGGGTATTCTTCTCATCTGTGATTATATTGTAGTTATCAGACAAACCGAACAATCCCCTGAAAACCTCCCTTCACAAAGGAAATGACCAGAAGTTTTCCTAGGCCCTTCTACAAATGATGAGATGAAGGCTGATGTTCAGCGACTGATAGAGGGGCTTTTCCACCTAAGGTAAATTGGTCCAAAGTTGAATTGCACACTCAGAAAGAAGACTTTCATCAGAAAGCTTTATACAGACTTTACAAAGACATATTGCATTAAACCCTGAAGATGTTTGCTGTTTTTCCCAGCTGAAAACCAACAAGATATTTAAAAGAATTTTCAATAGCTCTGTGGTCAGAGATTGGCTGGATTGGAAGCTGATATTCAGAGCCTGATAGCAGTTGTTTTGGGGCCTCTTTCCCTAAGCTACAATGAAACTTTGTATCTAGAGGGAAAGAAAAAAATCTGAATTTTTGTAAAAGTATTCGCACACACACACGCACATACACATACACATTTGTGTGTGGTGTGATGGGTAGATCAACATATGATGTCATTTTGGCTGTGACTCAATTCTTTCAGGAATTGAGAGCAACTTTCCTTATCTTACAAATCTTTACAAAACTAAACATGCAGCTCAGGCAGTTCAGAGTTCACCTATTCTCCAATTTTTTAAATCAATCCCAAAAGACTTGTAACTTGCATTCTTCCCTGTGCTTTTGACATGTAAAGTACAAATTTCAGGAAAGCAATTCTTATCAGAAGAAAAACAAAAACGGAGAGAGGGCATTTGAAATTTAGGCTAATGAAAAATCATGTGTCTTCTGCACAAATATCTGTGCCAAAAGCTTTAGCTGTCTGAGCAGATAAACTGAACTTTTTCCAACTGTTCTTTTATAACTAGTGAATTTCCCATTGTCATACCCATCTCATGGCTAAAATTGTAAAATGAAACCATAAGGTCCCTGTGTCTGCCTGGATGTTTATGTGTGTCTGTATATGTATATTGTGTGTGTGCAGTATTTTCTGCCACCAAGTAGAATCACCGAAATTAATTCACAACAGAGCTCTGTTTCATTGGTCTAAAAATTCAGTGCTTATTACACACTGAATCCTCAGAAATAGAATAAAAACTAGCCCAACTCCTTTTAAGTTCACATGACATGGGATAATCTTTGGCAAATAAAAGCTAATTTAAGGCTGGCTTAAGCAAAATGGGCATGCCTTCAGAGTGACCAGCACTAAGTGTGATGCACACATACAACTTTTATTCTACCTAGGTTTACTAAAGTCAAATAAGCTCATCTTATGTCTGTTATAGACTTTGTCAGCAACAAAGAGAACGTAAGATGATGATTAGATATTTAATGCCTTGTGAAACTTTCATGACTAATCTAAACACAACTATTGAGACCAAGCAAATTAAATGGATGCAAGTAAGATAAAAGTTTATACATGAACTTTTCAGCGATATTTATGTCTTGTGGTATGTCCACCTCAACGGTTTCTCCAAATCTTTTTGGTAACTTAAAGTCTTAGCGTTTTGCTAAGTTGAATTAAGTGATGGGTAGTCATTAAGTATCTAGATCATTTCCAGATAAGAGACAATATTGGACCGTCAATTACTGAACATAGGGTTATCTACTTTTGATTTCTTATTGCAGAGAACCTAAAAGACACTTGGATATGTCAGTGCTTCATTGGAAAATTGAAAAAAGCATATGCTTCTAGAAATTGTGAAACGTATTTATTAATTTGCCAATCTAAATGATGTGGATGTAACAGACAGGTTACAATTGCTCACATTTTTTTTTAACGTTTGTTTGTTCGTTTGTTTATTTTTCAGTAATCTCTACTCTTAACATAGGGCTCGAACTCAAGACCTCCAGACCCAGAGTCACACGCTCTCAACTGAGCCAGCTAGGTGTCCCCTCTTATATTTTAGTTTTTACTAGAAATTAAGGTTCCTAAGAGTTAAGGATTCCAATCAATGAAAGTAAAAGTACTAGAAATAATAAGCATAGCAATTTGGTATGCAAGGAAGGTAAGATGTGTTTTGGTCAAAGGGGGTATGAGATATAAAGATGCATTTTTGTTAAGGGAAAAGTAAATTTGTCCTAAAGTAAAAATGGTAGAGAAAGTTCGGAAGAGAGAGAGAATTTTACCTTGTGTCATCGAGCTGGCTAAAATTGAATTGTTATTATAAAGTTTGTAAAAATAAGCTTTGATAGTGTACTTATGTAAAACAAATTTAATTTGCTTTCATCTGCTGAAAGGACAAGTTTTCTTGGATTGTTGGTCTGCTCTTAGTAAGAAATTGTAAACAAAAGTTTTGGTTTATCTTTTAAGTAATGTGCCTAGAAAAGAAAGATTTTGTGTCTTGTCAAAATAGTTTCCTGTGTTTCATATCGGGTGTTTGATTACTTAAGAAGGCTGGGTCTTCTCCATTAAAAGAACTAAGATTATTTTTGTCTTGCTTTTTTTTTTTTTTTTTTTTTTTTACAACTGTGTAACTTTCTGTATTTGCTTAGGAAGTCTTTAATTGTCACTATGGTTACATGAATAGTTATTGTTTTGCAATGACCCAAAATTCTATTTGACCAAGTGTTTTAAAACCTTTTGACATTTTTGACAAGTTTCCCCCAAATCAAATTCTAAGCAAAGTCTTTTCACCTCAAACTAATTCTGGAATTTTCCAGAGGTCTCTGGAAAATTGCCAAAGATTTGTTTTCCCTCCTTATATATAAAATATGGGAGATGTTAAACTAATTAGGCTTATTTGATGGGTTAAATTACATGGGAAGCATTGTCAAATAAGAAGGAATACCAAGCCTTCTTCGTGTTGTATTGTTTAGGTGTACGTTAATGTTCTAAAATTGTATAACATTCCTAAAAATCTCATATGTCTTGGTATAATGGTATCAATCATAATTTTAAAATGTATGTCACAAAGAGGTGCCTGGGTGGCTCAATTGGCTAATTGTCTAACTCTTGATCTCATCTCAGGTCTTGATCTCAGGGTCATGAGTTCAAGCCCCACGTTGGGCCCCTCACTGGGCAGGGAACCTACCTGAAAAAAAAAGACAAAAACAAAAGAAAAAGATGTCATTTAGTCATCTGTGCTAGATGCCATCTAGCACAAAAATAACCAAATATCTTTGTTAATTGCGTTAAAATGACCTCCTATCACATCCATTTTTAATTAAGTCTTTTGTCATTTTCAGTTATTGTTTCACTGAATGCTGTTGCAAAAGTGTTTGTAGTAGTGCTTCATCTTCAAGGAGTTTCGTGG
Source organism: Canis lupus baileyi (assembly GCF_048164855.1). Classification (NCBI taxonomy): domain Eukaryota; kingdom Metazoa; phylum Chordata; class Mammalia; order Carnivora; family Canidae; genus Canis; species Canis lupus. The sequence continues at coordinate 90,821,466 of NC_132876.1, forward strand.
GAAGTGCTCTCGAATACAGATTTCTGATCATTTTAAGATTAAAAAAAACAAAACCTGAACTGGGTAAGAATTTCCAGAACTAATGAAAAATCTGGATTCAAGCAGGACAAGAATTAAACATGGAACTGAGCAAACTGATGAGAATGATTGCAATTTTTATGGTTTTTTGTTTAAAATATTGCTGGTTCTTTCTTGTATTTCCAGATTTAAGGAAGCCTTTTCCTTTTTTCTCTTAAGCTATCAACAATTTGGTAAGACATACTTTTGTGAGCAAGGATGAAACAATTACTTTTTCTCCCTACCTGATCCCTCCAGAATTCGGGAACTCACTGAGCATTCGTACTTTCATAGCAATATAGGTATTTGCATAAGTACAATATGAATCTGTTCTTCTCCTTGTAACAGGACACAATTGGACGTATTGCTTATATTGCCAAGGCTTTGACTGGAATGTCACATTTGAGAATGTGCACAGACTTAGATATGACCAGAGAGCTTTTAAAAACTAAGGTTGACTTAATGGAGCCATTAAAGCCCCTTAGAAATCGCAGCCTGGTACCCGGCTCTATAGGGTTCCCAGCAGACTTACCAGGTGAGTAAGAAAGGTCACTTCCTGGCAGGCTCAGGAACTTCAGGATATTTTGGGGATCTCGAGAAGAGAGGAATTTACCCACATCTATAGATTTTGCAGACAAAGCCTCTTGGCAAGTCCTTGGTGTGTCTTCTTAGCCTCAAGAGGCTTTTGAGAGTTCAATCCGAGATTCCTTATGAAGAAGTCCAGCAACCTGCATTAAAAAACCTATATGGTTGATCACTATTCTTTTTTTTTAAAGATTTTATTTGCTTATTCATGAGAGAGAGAGAGAGTGAGAGGCAGAGACACAGGCAGAGGGAAAAGCAGGCTCCATGCAGGGAGCCCGACGTGGGACTCGATCCCAGGTCTCCAGGATCAGGCCCTGGGCCGAAGGCAGTGCTAAACTGCTGAGCCACCCAGGCTGACCCCGATCACTATTCTTGTTGCACTTAGGTAAATAATCAGGCCAACTTTATTGAAGCTGGACTTGGTTTTCAGGCAAATTAATCTTGCTGTGGTTCTCTTTGGAAAAAAATGGGGTGATTATAGAGAGAAAAATGATGTCTCAGTAATACACGTTTGTGGATATCAAATTCCAGTGTTGTGTGCCTTTGAAATTTTTGTTTTACCTGTAAACTGGACTAGATCCTGAACTCTTCTAGTTTCCTTCAATATTTGGCTATAACTCTTCCAGCTAACATTTCCAGTTTTCTTCCACCCTTCAGACTTGGAATCATTGAGAACTAAAACTGCCCTTCTTTTGAAGCCAACATCAGACCACTTGATATAAGCTTAAGTGAAGTTACCACAATAGCTCATCTACCAACAGTCTTTGTGCCTGTCACTGTTTGGGCCATGTGGAGCGATGGCCAGAGAGAGACATTCAAACTGCAGACCAGGAAAACCGGTCAGATTGCCACAACCTGCCCTCACTCCATTTGAAGATACTTCAAACTGAGCATCTGTATATCTTTTGACTGTCCACCTTCGCAGCTCAGAAACTGGGGTTATAGTCTGCTCCAATCGTTAACCATTGTTTTTCTTTGTTTCCATAAAAATTCTTTTTATTAAATACCCGATTGTTCACATTACTGGCCTAACTTTGAGAGCCCTTCTGCGTCACCACCTCCTGAAGCAAAACACAACTGTTTAACTGAACTGAGCTATTCTCAGTACTAAGTGACTGATTCAATGAGATGGAAAAATCCACAAAGTCGGCTTCTGGGCCATGAAACTTCTTAGGGAGATTTCAGAGGTGAGACTGAGGGGGAGCAAAATACATGACTCCAATTTATGCCAGTTTGGCATGTGGATTATTTTGAGCCAAAGGCAATCAAGACCCAGCAGACTCAAGAAAAACTTTTATCTCTCCCTTAGCTATGTAAAATAATTTAGGGGGCCTAGCTCAGAGAGAGAGAGGGGGATCTATTATCAGAGACAACTTTTATCTGAATGACCCAGCTGTATGGCAGGGTAAATATCTCATTACCAAACACCTGCTCTTCTTATCATCTTGTGAATTACCCTCCTCCTTTTTGAAGCCCCCAGGCTCCTAGTCCATTCCTTAGCTCAGGATGGAACAGAAACATCAACTGTCCTTGGGTCTCATATTCTTAGGAGGTTCCCAAACACATAATTAAGTTTGTTTTCCTCCTGTATTAACAGGATTATACTCTTTTGTATCAATCTACCAGCTGAAGAACTTAGAAGGGTAGAGAAAAAAATTTTCCTCCCCTACAGGTTCCTAGTGCTCTATTTGGTAACCCGCTCTCCCATACTCCCTGCCCAGAAACAGGACCGTCTACTTTGTGCTAATAAGCTGCCTCAATTCTAACAGGCCCAACATGATAAGAGTGTAGAGGGATGAAATATCTGGAGTAGTTAAGTAATCAAGACAGGAATAATTAGGTAGACTAAATCCCAACAGAAATAATCCATCTTTTGGAAAGAAATGACATTTTGAAAAATTTAGAAATCTTCATCAAGCTATTATGTTGCTGAAATACATAAGCACTTTGCATTATGTTTTCTCTCCCCACAACACACAACACATGTGAGAGTAATTAAGGGATTTCACTCTGTCCTGAGCACTTCATCTCAATGATGGCAGCACTGGACACTAGAGACTAATATAAATAACCCATCAATTATCTTTCCTAAATAAATTGTCTATCTTTTAAAGAGAATATTATTTTGTATCTAAGTATTGAAAAGAATTTGCCAAATGTTACAAGCCTTTGGGGTGTTTTTGTTCTTGCATGAGCAGGGGAGGCAAAACCGGCCCCATTTCAAAAGTTCCTATGGATGGAGGCTTCCTTCTGGTCTCTGCCCTTCTTCCCACCTCATCAATTGATATTTGTGATTAACCCACTCTGTGAAATATGGGAGCTCTTACCCTGGAATGCAGGAGAAGATTTTAGCAGATTATATCCTCCTGTGAAAAATGGCCTTTGTCATCAGTGACTCAGAGAGGACGCTGTGGTGTGTACAGATATACGGATTAGCGAGGGGCACCATGTTGTGATATAGGAAAGAGAGTGCTGGCTGTGCATGGGGAGTCCAGCGACGTGCCCTTGAACCCGGCACGTAGTAAACGTGAACCTCGGTTTTCTCATCTGTACAGCAAGCAGGGAAGGGGGGTCAGCTCAAAGTCCTCTCGCTGCGTTTCACTCTCGATCCTCCAAGGATGAATTTCAGGCATTGGAAATATCTCCAAAATGCCCCCAAAGGGAAAATCACAGGACTGAGTTCTCGTGTCACTGGGGGGGGAGGTGGGGTATGTCGGGACCAGACATTTCTCTGTCTGCTGTGGCATAGCCGGCACACCTTTTAGAAGTCTCACTGTGCCTTTTCTTGGCACAGGACTCGCTCTTCCTGCCAGGAGTTTGAAATCACTGTGCGAAGATCCACCTGGCCTTAGGAAGCTGCCGTGCGGTGGAGCACATTTATTCCCAGTCATTGCTTGGAGCAACTGGAGCACAGAGTTTAAATGACTACCCCCCCTCCAAGCTGCTGCAGGAATGTGGAGCAGAACAAGCAAGAGGACTGTGGATCTGGATTATCCACTTTGGGAGGCCACCTGCTGACTCCAGTCTCTGGCCCCCTCCCCTGCGCCATCTCCCCTCACCCTTCCTGCAGCTCTGGGGGTCAACCGAGGTCAGAGATTCTCTTCTCAGAGATGCCTCTTGGTGGCTGGCTCTCCCTGGTGACAGGGGCAGAGGCATCTTGCTAAATCCCACACCAGCCGTCCACAAGTCTGGTAATTTTCACAAGAGACCTAGTGGTCTCAGCCCACCTTTCAGCAAGATTTAATAGCACAAGACTGTTGTGGGGCCTCAAGCTACCGGGAAAGAGAAGTGTTTGCAAATCTGTGGTTTGGAGAAAGCTGCGCTCAAAACAACAATTCAGATCTTAATTTACAGCCTGCGGATTTGCAGGGAAGAGGATTTCTGGTAAGATGGCAATTAATGGGGCTTTATCCCAAAGCCTAGTTCATTTCCTGCCTTTTAACTCCTTTGCTGCTGTCTCTCGGAGCCACTGCCTCAGCTGGCAAAATCATTTCACGAATGAGTGAGATCGCTCATTCATTCATGCATTGAACAAACGTCTGCAAAACAAAGAACACGGACAAGGGTGGTACCAGGTTCCTGGAATGACAGATGAACACAACTTTGGTCCCTTGAAGACCCTTTCAGTCCTTGAGGAATGGTGAGCCCAGTGGGGAGAGGGGGGCTGGTATAAACACAGGTACCAGCTACATAGCAGAACAGATGTTACGAATAAGGTGGACAGAGGAATACCGGTTGCAAACTGATAGTTCAAGGACCAAATCTCAGCCCTAGACTGGCTTTCCTTGGCCGGCAGGACATTTAAAGAAAATGTATCCAACATTTAGACACTGAAGGGTTTTGCAAAGTAAGTCAGGCTTCTTGGCTTCTCCTGAATCATTTGAAGATCAGGCCATTTGGAGACAACAGTATCCAAACTGATGCTGGGTAGTGGCTGCCCCCTTTCGATGGGATTCGTATTCTCCAGCTGGACACAGTGCCCCAGATGCCCGTGACATGCATGCATGTCCTTTCTCATCCCATCTATCCTGGCAGCTGGCAGCATTTGGGTTTGCAACTCTTGGAATCGAGAATAGCGGAGGGGCAGAGATGAGATGAGAGGCTTCACTGGATGGTGGTGGTGGGTGGTGTCTATGTGTCACTGTGAGGGCGAATGATCCAGCCACGCTCACAAACTCCTCTGTGAGCTGGCCTCTTTTTTTCCATTTCCAGTAGCCACTTCCAGCCCCCCGACCTTCTGCTTCCTCTGACCACTGGCACTTCTGGTAATAGGCCCTGTCGTCTTGTGCCTAGGGAGCTGTGCTGGTCCACTCCAGTAGCTGCTAGCCACATGTGACATTAAAGTTTAAGTTAAAATGAGTCAAAATGAAATAAAACTTAAAATTATGTTTCTCAGTTGCACTAGCCACATTTCAAGTGCTTATAAGTGATTGACTACAGTTTTGGACAATGCAAATACAAAGCATTTTCATCATCGCAGAAAGTTCTAGTGGGCAGCCCTGCTCTGGGGTTCTGCTGAAATTGACCCTCTCTCTTCTGTGGATGAAATCTAACACCTTGCCTGCAAGCAGCCACCCTTCTTTTTAAGAGCTCATGTAAGCATCCCCCGTTCTTGGAAGCCTCCCCAGGCATTTCCTTCTTGGTGGACTGGTCCAACTGCCATCTTTCTGTCCCCGATTTTTCTCCCTTACAAACCCATTACGGCACAGAGCATGCTTGATTTTGACATGTGTGAGCCCCTTCCGGTTGGGACTGTGTTATTCATGGCTTGTTTCAGCCAGAACTTAGACCAGGGGTAGTTTCATTGGCACGTGGTAGCTACTCAGCAAGTGTCTGGGGAACGCACGAGGGCATGGCATGCCAGACAGTGGGAAGGGCGTGGTACTGGGGCTGGGGCCTTGACTGTAGGAGCAAGAGCGAGAGGAGGTAGGGAGTGAGACGGGACAGTTCATTGAGGATCAGTCTAGCGGTCAAGATCTTGGGGGCAGGGTTGCCAGGGCTCAGACTCAGTCACCCCCAGCGGAGCACCTGCTGTCTCAGACCTGTCAGAGAGGCAAGGATGCCAGAGAACTCTTTTTACAAGCTCAGCCTCGGGTAGGATGCACATTCACAGCAATTTCCAGCTCGAGCGAGCTGTTACTGCAAACCTCTAAGAAGTCAGTGTCTCGCAACATTGAGCAATGAGCAGCCAGCCTTGTGGGGATGAACTCCGAGTCCTTATTTATCAACTCGTCTTTTTTTCCCCCTTCCCTTCTCTGCTTCCTGGTCTGTCTCATGGGCTCATTCCTGCCAACCCGTTGACCCTCGCTCCCCACCAAACACAGGCAATTTACGCCACCAGTGTTTATAGCTCAAGGTATCTGGGCTTTTCAGGCAAAAGAATTATGAAAAATAGCAAGGGGCAGAAACATCTATTAAAATAGGAATTAATAATTAAAATTGATGAGAAATGGTAGGATGCGCCTCTGTAACTCTGCTTCATGTGGGCAGGGATGCAGGCAGTTTTCCTCGTGGGAAGGAGTTCTAGTCAGTGCTGGGTCCTAGAACCTGTGTCAGGGGGGCATATACAGGTGGAGAGCTTGGAAAGGATGCATGTGTGCACACATACACACACGCGCACTTGGGCATATTTTGGGGCTTTTCATCTTGAAGTTGCGATTTTCCCAAATTTGGCTAGGGACAAAAAGTAATAGGCGTTTCTGTTCAAATGCAGTGTGTGTTGTCTTTGATTGGGAACCCTGGAAATACAGTTTGAGATGGAGACACATAGCAGAAGGTTTTTTTTTTTTTAATTAAAATAAGCTTTAATGAACTACGGTTTACATTCTGAAAAGTTTACCTGCTTCAAGCATACAGTTCAAAGATTTTTAGTAAATTCGCCAAGTTGTGCAACCATCACCACAATCCAACCTTAAAACATTTCCATCACCCCAAGAAACACTTTGAGTCTATTAGCAGTTACTGCCCATTTCTACCCCCAGGCCCAGACAATCATTTATCTACTTCCTGTCTCTATAGAATTTTCTTTTTCTGGATATTTCATGTAAATGGATTGTATAGCAATATAGTGTGTGGTCTTTGTGTCTGGTTTCTTTTACTAGGTATAATTTTTCAAGCTTCATCCACGCTGTAACATGTATTGGGACCTTTTTCCTTTTTATGGCTGGATAACGTTCCACCGTATGGATATACCACAGTGTATTTATCTGTTCATTTGTTGCTAGGCATTTGGGTTATTTCCACTTTGGAGCTGTTATGAATAATGCTGCTAAGGACAACCCATGTGTAAGTCTTTGTGTAGGCATATGTTTTCATTTCTCTTGAGAGTGGAACTCCTTGGTTGTACGGTAAATTTATCTTTAACTTTTTAAGAAACTGCCAGATGGTTTTCTGAAGTGGGCACACCCTTTTGCATTTCCACCAGTAGAGCATGAGCATCTCAATTACTCTACATCCTCACCAACATTTGCTATGGTCCAGTTTTTTGATTTTAGCCATCCTAGTGTGTGTGAAGTGGTATTTCGTTGCAGGTTTGATTTACACTTCCCTAGTGACTAATGATGCTGAGCACCTTTTCATGTGCTTATTAGCCATTCGTATGTCTTCTTTGATGAAATGGCCTTTAAAAGTTATTTACCTATTTTTTAAAAAATTAGGTTGTCTGTATTCTTATTATTAACTATTTTCTGGAGGCAAGACCTTTGTCAGATATAGAATTTGCAAATATTTTCTCCTAGTCTGTGGCTTGTCTCTTCACTCTCTTAATGGTGGTTTTTGAAGTGCAAAAGTTTTGAAATTTGGTGTCATTTAATTGGCAAGTTCTTTTATTTTATAGATTGTGCTTTTGGTGTCATATCTAAGACTAAACCAAATGCACAAAAATTTACAATATGTTTTATTCTGGAAGTTTACAGTTTTAGCTCTAGCATTTGGATCTACAATCCATTTTGAGTTCATTTTTGTGTATGGTGAGAGGTAAAGAGTCAAAGTAATTTATTTTCGCATGTGTGTATCTGGTCATCTCAGCATCATTTATTGAGAAGATTATCCTTTCCCACTGAATCAGCTTGGCACCGTTGTTGCAAATTAATTGACCCTAAATGTAAGGGTTTCTTTCTAAACTCTTCAGTTCTGTTTCATTGGTCTATATGTCTATGGTGATGCTAGTAACACACTCTCTTGATTACTATAGCTTTGTAGTATATTTTAAATCAGGGAGCATGAGTCTTCTGATTTTATTCTTCTTTTCAAAACTGGCTTGGCTCTTGTGCATCTTCATATAAATATTAAGAGCAGCTTGCCAGTTTCTGTGTGTAGGTCGACTGGGAGTGTCTCGGGAGATGCACCTGTAGAGGGGTAAGAAAGGCAGGATGGAGAAGCTGACCTATGAAGCAGTTGCAGTTGAAGCTTCAGCAGACATGGGGAATACTGGAGCTGGGATGGTCCATTAAATTGTCCCATTTGAGATGAGGGGGCCAGGCTCTTGTAGTTTGTGTCAGCCAGGCATGTCTGAGGGCCATCTCCCGGGAGGGCAACATACACTTGGGCAGGGCAGTTTCTTGTCACTGAGGCAGTGCCCACTGAAGAACACACCATGAATGGTCAGCAGGTGACATTCCCAGCCACTGAAGGATGAGTGTGTTGGCCCTGACATGGGCTGTCCCATGTCCACAATGTCCACCAAGTCTTTCCTCAAGGCATTCCTATGTATTTGCTTCTTAGGTAAGCATGCCCCATTTGGGAAGACCTCCTCCAGGATTCTGAATGGTCTTATTTCCTGGGAGACTTACAGAAGAAGGGTTAGTTGATCCTGTGGCCACAGCTGCTATTCATCATTCCCTGCTCCTATCATTTATTTGAGTCTCCCTTCACCCTTAGCTAGCGCCCCTGCTGGTCTAGGCAGTTTTCCTGGTGGTGTGAGCCACACTGTCATGATATATGGGCCCGGGGCCTCTGTTACCATGCTCCTCTCAGGCTATGGCTGCCATATTCATCCATTCACCATTAAAACTGGACGTGGGTGCACCAAGATGAGATTGTAGCAGAGGGACTTAAGTGCTAAATGGGCCACCCCCAGATTCGAGGACATGATGACGCTGGTCCTTCTGCATGCCTGGGCTGTCCACAATCATCACTGCCCCGGTTGGCGCATTGGACCTTCCTGATCTCTCCTACCAACTTCTGCTCTCACTGGTGATAGAGGCATGAGGAGAAGCAGCCAGCTGTCTCCAGCAGGAACTCATAAGGAGACTGCACAGAATCCAGAACATTCTCCACCAGACTAGAAAGTCAGTGCTTCTGTGAGGGTGAAATAAAACTAAACAACAACCATAACCAAAACCTTACTTTGATTTTTAGGTTTCCAAATCAATCACCTGGGCTTTAAAGGGTTGCTTAGTACCGGTAAAGTTCGGTCCTAGGCCTTAGGTAGAAAAGAAAGCATTCTAAAGCTTGCTTTCCATCTCTGGAGGGTTGTAATTTGCCATAGCAGTTGGCACAGCACGGCCCACAAGACACCTCTGGCCCGATGGTAGGGACAGAGATCACGTGGCCCAAGAAGCTGACAGATTTTACAGTCTGGTCCTCTGCGGAAAAAGTTCACCAGCTTCTGGCTTAGGAGGCTAGGAGTGTGACTAATCAGATACTAGCTGCTGCAACAAACAAATCCTAAGTGTCAGCGGCTTCGTGCTTGGAACAATAAAGGATGACCTCTTGTTTAGGTCACAGTCAAATGTGTCTGGGGGACTGTGCTCCATGCGGTCATGCAGGGACCCATTGTAGTGGATGCTACAGTATTAGGGCTTTCCTCCCTCCCTCTTTATCAGGCTGGCACTGTCATCCCGAAACTGTTATAAGTGTTGGCTGCTAATTGCTTACCCTTGCATCACGATCCTGCTGCTTGCCCCCAGCTGACAGGCAGCCGCTCCACCCAGAAATGCCTAGAGGATAGGCAGCCCCAGGTGGAGCCCACGGCCAATGACTGACTAACCCAGGGTACAGATGCCTGGCTCTTTGGCCTCAAGTGGACACTACGCTATGAGGCTGTGCATGCTCCAGAGGTCCCTGGGGGACTGGAGACTAAACTTTATCTCAAGGGACCTGTTTGCTTTGATTCTTCCCTTGCCTTATCCTGCTCCTTTCACTCCTCTGCGGGTTTCGTCTGGGAGCTTTCTGTTACTAAATCTCGTGCATGGGAGCTGTCATATGGAGCTCTGCTCTTAGGGAAATGGACCTAGCTCCTAACACGTAGCTGTACCATGTGCAAAATGTGCCTTCAAGGTCGTTCTGGCATCATCCGGCTAGCAGACAGGAGAGAGAGGGAGAGAGAGAGAGAGAGAGAAAAGACACCCTCATTCTTAACTATTCCAGCCCCTCTGCTCACATTTGATGGGTGAAAGCTAGTCTCTCATCAAGATGAAAGGTGGCTTCAAAATTAGTTTAACTGTGTGCCCAGGAAGAAGAACCAGTTTTGGTGAGCATCTGGCCCGTCTCTGCCCCAAGGCATCTGTCTGAAACAATTGCAGAGTGAAATCTCAGATCAAGACTACACTGCAGAGCGGGTCACAAGGCAGAACACGATTACTTTCTCAATGAGTCGGAGTAGCCATGGAAGCCCCCAGTTCCTCACGGCCCTCCTTCCCCGCAGGGCAGTGATCGTCAGAGACTGGTCTCCCCAGCTCCCCGCCAGTGCCATGCACAGGGCTCAAGAGGAACTGGATAAATGCTTGGTGAATAAGACCGCTGTCGGGCAGGCCAGTCCAGCCGAGGGCATGCAGTCAGCGCTGGCCTTGGGGTGGCGGGGTGGCTTTGGAGAGGGGTGGCGGGTAGGGCCGGGAGGCATCATCCCGGGCAGGGAGCATCGTTCCAGGCACAGGGACAGTTGAGTTTTCAAAGCTTGGTTCCCCGCGTGAGCAGGGCCTCCAGGGAGGACCTCCTACCCCTCCGTGGCCTGCTCGTGCCCCCGCCGATGGGCGGCAGCCATCCCTCCGAGACCTCCGCATCAATAGCTTCCTCAACTGTTGGCAACCGCAAGCGTTCAGATCGAATTAAAGTTTCTCTCTCCTCTTGGTCCCACTCCCTAAGGTTGCCTTGGTGGCCTCTCTCCCCAGTGCCGCGCTCTACTTTCTTCATCTGTGTTGGTCTCTCTGCCAGCTCATTAGTTTCTGAGTCTGGATGTTTCTTGGCTTGATAATCAGCAGCCCCCTTGGCTAGGGGCCTGCCTGGCTCTCATTAGCAGCTCCAGTCCTTGTAGAGATCACAGGGAACCCCCATAGAAGTCATATTTGTAAGTATCTGCTGGAATGATAACAACAAGACCATACAGAAAGGGAACGGGAGCACAGTAATTAAAAACATCGCCTGGTCACCAATGGTGGCTTGCCCTTAATGAATCACATTAGGACAAGATTCAAAGGAGATTTAGGTTTGTGTTGAGCGCTAGCAAGGGGGTTGAGGAGGTTCTTAATGCAAGCCAGGCGCTTTGGGGTTAAATCCGGCATTATCTTCTTGGAGATCTTGTATGTAATTTTACTAAAACCTCTGTACATGCTGTCTTATTTGTCAGAGACAACTTGCCACACATTCTTTATGTCAGGTATCATACTTCGCATGTTGGAGATCAGCTCACATTTGTCTAACTATTGGCAACATGTTTTCATTGCCATCTTGGAAATTCCTGGTGGAAGCATTCCTACCGCCTTGGAGATGTCTCCTCTGCATATTCTTAGAAACAGAACAATAAACAAGGACTCTTGGAAAAAAAAAAAGGGCAACTTTCCCCGATTGCCAAGTGAAATACAACTTTGTTATTGAAGTCTCTTGCTCCGCCTTTGGAAAAGCTGGGATTACATGTTCTTTTCTCTAGTGTATTAAAAAAAAAAGTAAGACGCTGGCTTCAAATTAATCCACAGAACTTTGAACTAAAACGAGGTTCCTTGCTAGAATAGAAACACCAGAAAACAACACAGCAGGCCGCCAGAGGCCAGAGTAGGGGCAATCAGGAGGGGCATAGTTACTGCACCGCGCGGAGAGCTTTGTGTGGCCGTACCGTCCCATTTCTCAAACCTGGGTGCCCCGGTGCTGGCCTCCGTCAGCCTGCCAGAGGTGACTCGCTGTCCAGGATGTCTTGGGAGACCATATCCGGTGCCTCACAGTCAATGTACCTCTTGGAGTTCCCGAGGAAGATTCAGATTCAGATACGCTGTGCCTCGGCCGCTTGTCACTGTCTTAGGTATGGGCCACCGGGAAAGATGAAGCAAGGCCCAGGCTGCTATCACTTTGAACAGACACATCTGCCCTAAAGGGGATTTTGAAAGGAGAATGAAGGGGAAAGAAGGTACTATAACGTTGCATGGTCATGGGTTATAATGTAGTATTCACCATTCTCATTTTGAGATCAGAGCTGGTCCTCCAAGGCTTGTTGGGAACAATTTAAGCCATAATTGTCTTCTTGGGTGGCCTACAGGTCCCTGCTTGCCCTAAAGAAAGCCCCTAAGAAGTCACCATTCATGAACCTTGCTTCCTCAAGCCCCACAAATAAAAACCGGGATGGTGAACCCCTTTTGTTCATTGAGGAGTGGACTATTGAACCCTGGGGCTTTGGGCAGTGAGTGTCCGCCTCTGGTCTTGGTTAGCTTTCTGTGAGTCTCCTGCCAGGCTTTTCCTCCCCCCGTGGGGCCTGTGCCCATCACCCCATGACAATGGAGTGGATATGTAAGGGGACGGGGGTCAGTGAGGCCTCCAGAAGGCAGGGCGAAGGAGGCAAGGAAGCTGCATATCACAGGCTTTCAGTTCCAGCCTCCCTCCTCCTACCCAGTGGCAGGGTGGCAGTGTTCTTAATGATAATTTTTAAAAGTGTCAGGCCTCTGCTCATTTGCAAATCATTGTGTCTAATTTGCATACCAGATCCAGGAGGCCCCCCGCTCCGCATATGGAAAATGGAACACGGTATAAATAAGATAAATGGATTAGGTCAGCTGACTGCAACTGTAGCCGCGGCCGACCCACAGGGACTGTGCGCACCAACTATAGAGGAGGCTTGTCAATCAGGCCATTTATTCTGATCCTGGAAGTGGAGAAGCGGGATGTGCACGCACGCACACACGCACGCAGACCCCCCCGACAGTCTCCTCCGGGGAAATAGGCCAGCAGCAGGTCCCTGCAAGGGCTCCCCGTGGCTTCTGGGCCCCAGGTGCAGGGGAGGGGAAGCTTGGGGACATGGCCCACCCTCAAGGACCACCAGCAGAAAGAAGGTTTGTGCCTGCAGGCCGTGGGGTGGCCCATTGAAAGCCAGTCTCCTTGAACTTGCTGACTTTGGGAGAAAGCATGTTGCTCCAAGGAGGGGGCTTTCGCACCTGTGCTTGTTCTCAGGGGCCCTGCCACCCCCCGGGGCCATGGGGTGTCTTGGGTCCTTCTCAGCTGGAGAAACAATTGCCTTGGGAGCTAGCCACTCCCTCCTGCTCCTGCCCACCTGCCAGCCCCCTCTTCGGCCTGGTCCACGAGTCCCCGAGGCTGACTCACACCCCCTTCGGGACACAGGCCATCCATCAAGGCAATGCCATTCAGGCCAGTAGCAGGCGGCTCGTCCTTTTTATCAGCACAACTCAGGAAGCCAGGCGCGGGGTGGCGGTGGGGGCGGGGGGCAGGCTGCTGCCTTGGGATTATTACGACGGGATGCATGTACCTTTTGCAATTAGTTAATGGCTTGGCTATGTGGGGTAGGCTTCTTTGGCCTTCTGGTTTGGGATTAATGACCTAGGATGACAGATGGAAACTTAAAATCGCTTAGGAAAGGAAAACAAGCCTGGGGTGGGGGTGGGGAGTGGGAAAAGTGGTCCCACTCTTGGTGGGGGGCTGGGGCGCCCATGGGGAGACGAAAGATGGCATTGGGTCCCTGAGCAGGGAAGGGTTTGACCCAGGAAGTTTTCCAGCGATTGCTTTATGAGCTGAGATTTTACAGGAACGGTAGGCAGGTGTGCGAGTGTGTGCACACAGGCATGCTTGGGTATGTCTGCAGGTGCATATGCGATTGCAAGTGTGTATGCCTTTAGATGTGTTTGTGCAGGTGCATGTGTGCTTATGGGTGAGTGTGTGTGTGTGTGTGTCTGCCTGTGCTCAAGCCTGCACAGACATGTGGGGTGTGTAGTATGTATGGTATGTGTTTGTGCACCCTGGGTCTGCGGTATGTGCTTCTGTGGAAGAGGCAAGTCTGTGGTGTGTGTGGATGTGCCCAGGCTGGGTCTGGGCACGCAGAGGCTAGGCATGATCCAACAAGGGTTGAACCCCCCTAGGACCCCTCTCGGCAGGCTACTCTCTCCACTCAGGGCCCCTTTCTGTCTACGGGGGGCCATCCATGGGTTCTCTCTCTCTTCCAGCCTCCTGGGGTTCAGCTCACCGCCCTCTCCCTATAGTGGGGCACCCTCTTTCCCCCCGTCCAGCTCGGGGTGAAGGATGAGCCACAGTTATTCCTCTTCTTCCTTCTCCCTCCTAGAAGGCACACCTGCAGAAAACTCTGCAAAAGATGGGGGTATTCAGGATCAGGAGAAAGATTGGGGGACTAACCCAGAACAACACAAGTAGACACTGCTGTGACCCAGAAAGGGTCAGGGTTTCTCATGAGTCTAACAGCAGGACGCCTGGGTGGCTCAGCAGTTGAGCGTCCTCTTTTAGTAGGGCGTGATCCCGGGGTCAGGGAATCAAGTCCCACTCGGGCTCCCTTTGAGGAGCCTGCTTCTCCCTCTGCCTGTGTCTCTGCCTCTCTCTCTGTGTCTCTCATAAATAAGTAAATAAAATCTTAAAAAAAAAAAGTCTAGCAGCACCTGGGTGCCTTTGGGGCTGACGTTACACAGGTTGCACTGGAGGGAGGCTTTAACAGGTGGCCTCTCCAGCGGGGAGCAGAGCTGGAGCACATCATCTTGCCCCTGGGGCAAGTCGCCCTCTCTCAGCTACAGAGAATAAGGCTTTAATCAATATATTGGGGTCTCCTGTAACTCGCTGGCCCTGCTCTTCCTCAGAGGGCTGGTGTGCACAGCTGGCTTAGACCAGCAGCCCTGGCAGGAGGGGTGCATGAAGGGAGCCCTAGGGGAGGAAAAATTATTTTCCCTCTAATCCTTCTCGGTTCTTGGCTGAGACACCTCCCCCCCGCCCCGCCTGTAATAAAAGACTAGCAGGAGAGAAACAAATAGACATTTGATAATATGTATACCTCCCAAGTACATGGGAGACACCCAGGAAAATTGACTCCAAACTGGCCCAAGGCACCCCCTTCAATACCATCTCCAGCTAAAAGACAAAAGATGTTGTGGGAGGGGAGGTCGGTTCTGGGAGGTTTCTGGGCAAAGGGCAGTAAACAGGGTAAGGGTGTTATGCAGATTTAGGTCATTGCCTTCATCGATAAGAGTTTCTAGAGATTTCCTGGCCATCCTCCTCTTCCGGGTACAGAGAGAGAACTACCCTTACAAATGGAGAGTTCTTTTGTACATGGAAATGTCTCTACAAAAGGGTAGCTTCTACTTGGTTTTCAGAGCTTCTCCTGTGTCTGCTGTTCCTTAAAAATCATCAGCCTAAAATAAGCCTGATTCCAAAGGGGCATAGTTTGGGCTGGCAAATTCTGCTCCTCCACAGGGCCAATCGTAAACACTTGCATCCTAAAATTCATAATAATGGAAGCCAGAGGGGTCCAACCTCAGCTTCATGATAGTGACAGTGGGGGTGAGGAATTCTCTGAGCTGGTCACCCAACCCCCGGGGTGCCTCCCCCTCACCAGCTGGAGTTGTGAGCCACATCCTGGATGCCATGCATCCTGCTTGGAAGGGGCTAGTAGGGCTCTATCTCCTTCCACCCTGGAACCATGTGAAGACTGACCCCCTTTTGGACTTTTGGGTTGAGGAATTCCCAAGTGGAAGGTAATTTCTCCCAAGCCCCATTTCAGGCAGGGCTCTTCAGGTTGCTCGAGGGAAAAAAAAAAAACCAATTAAAATGAGCTAATGCACAACAGGCAATTTTAGTTTTATATAGCTGGGGTAGTTTGGGGTTTAGGCATGGCTGGATCCAGGGGCACACACCGTATCATCAGCTCTCTCTCTCATTCTGTCTCTCCCATTATTCTTGCCTCTGTTTCTCTCTGCATCTGGGTCATTCCCTGCTGCTGCTCACCGCTCTTTCTCTGGGTAGAACAGGAAGTTCCTGGCTTCGTAGCCCTCCTCGTTTAGCCTCCTCATGGAAACAGAGCTCTTTCCTCTGCAGTTGTGTGCTGCTAAATGTTTCACGATAGGCTCTTTGAATAAAAAAGCTCTGATTTGTAGCATTTGGCAATTTCTCTGTGGCACCGGTATTCCCATGGTGGGCAAGTTCAAGTCACCCAAGACTTGTGTGTCTTTGGCTCCCATAAGCTGCCGCAACAGTGTCTGCACGCCCGTTCCAGGACAGGAAATCAGTCCAATTGTTCCTGTCTGGAGTTCAGGCCCAGGCCTGGACTGAGCCCTGTGTCCAGTGGGATGGCTGTGCTGATGGGCTGGGACTTGGTCTGTTATTGTTCCATGGCTGGGGTTTGGGGGTGGGCACAGGAGGGTGAGCCCAACAGCCAGACTGCAACCGCAGGGAATGGGGGTGGGGGCCACCAGAAGAAGGGGCCCGAACAGCACGCCCTCCCAGGAGGCTTTCCCACCGCTGACACTCTGTGGGGTGCCTCAGATGTGATTCTTTGCAGCTGCTCAGTGCCGATGGCAGACAGGAGCTGCTGGCAGAGTGACACTCTTCCAAGCAGGAAGCTGAGCAAAGGGATGGGTCAGAGGAGGAGCCCGGTGAGAACAAGAAGCGGAGGAGTGGCTCTCAAAGGGCTCCCAGCCCATCGGGGGACCCAGGAGGGGGCACGGTTGACCCAGTTCGGCAGGGACTCAGCCGCATTGTATGTTCATTTCCCCTAAAACAAAGATGTCAGGGGAAACCGCAGACTGGCAGGGCTGCCTGCAGAGAAGCAATGTCGCGTGACCAGGAGTTGTGACCTCCTGGCCTGAGCACAGGATGTCGCATGGCCCTGAGGAATGGTTGACTCATCTTCCCCTAGGAAATGGGCCAGGCATCCAGGTGCAGCTAATCGGAGTCTGTGCATGTGTGTGTGTGTGTGCGTGCGTGCGTGCGTGCGTGTGTGTGTGTGTGTGATGTTAACTGGCCAACAGGCAGGCAGGGCAGGGAGCTTAAATGAGGACCAAGCAGAAGACAGGTCTGGAGGGAGCAAGAGGAGGGCGAGCGAAGGCCAGGGGAGGGCAGCCGGGCTCCCGGGGTCGGGCCCTGGGGCTTCAGGTGGCCGGAGCCTCTGTGCTGCCCGTGGTCACAGGAAGGCCGCTTCAGGGCTGAGTGCAGCGGGGCAGCTGCTCTCCAGAGGTGGCATGCCGCAGAGCGGCTCTCAAAGTGCGGTCCTCGGAGGCGCAGTGTCATCGTCACATGGGGACTGGTTGGAAATGCAAATTCTCAGGCTCCACCCGGGACACGCTGGGAGGGGGCGGCCCCCTGCCTCACCAGCCCTCGGGGGATTTGCAGGTACGCTGAGAACCGCAGTTGTACAGAAGCAGCTGGTGCTTAGCAGGGTCTCGAGAGCAACATCGCGGTATAGGTGGGTGCGGTTTGTCCTCCAAGGTCCATTCTCCGCTACTTTCCACCGTGTTCTGTGTCCCAGACACCCAGCTCTGTGGACTGACTTCAGTGGGCTCCTGGGTCTCCTGCCAGCGGACTCGCATATGGCCTTGGCCCGACTCAACGACAGGTCGTCGGTGGGAGGAGGGAGAGGTCAGAGTATTTCTCCTTTGCCCTGTCCCTGCCAGGAGGGAGGCTGGGTCCCCCATCCCCTCCTCCCATCCCCATCACTGCAGCTTCTACTGGAGGCCTCCCTCCCGGGTTCTACCTCCCCATGGGCTCTCATGTCACGCCATTCCCCCCCCACCCTTGTCCCCAGGAGTGCTAATGGCAGCCGGCTGCTCCTAGTTTCTGGGCACCTGGGCATCCGTGCATGGTTCCCGTCACCTGTCGACACCTCTGCACGTGTCCTCTACATCAAAGTCTGTTTATCTGCCTCTCTGGGGGCAAGATTGTCTCCTGGCGGCACCCGACAGACAGCAGGTGGGGCACCCACTACCTGCAGGGAATGTTCTCTGTGTTAGTGTACGCAGGATGGAACTCAACCCTTTCTCCAGCCCACGGTTGTAGGTATTATAATTCCAGATTTTTTTAATAAGATTTTTTTTAGCTTTATTAATTTATTTGAGAGAGAGAGACAGACAGACAGACACACAGACACACAGACCAGAAAGACCAGGGATATTTTGAGGTGCCACAAGGAAGATGCTTCTTCTGAACATTGGCCAGGTGGTTTTTGTTGGTATCAGCAGGGACTGGGGAGGACACATCCACTGAAGCCCGGTAGGGCCCAAGTGCTTTTAGTCACGTTATCTATACTATCTAGAGTAATTATCGAGGGAATCCAACGAGAAGGAGATTATCACCCACTTCACAGATGAGAAAGTTGAGGCTCAGGAAGGTGAAATCACCTTTCTGATAGAAACTCTTTCCCCCAGCCCTTAAGGCTTTTCTCTTTAAAAAAAAGTTTTTCATGACACTTAATCAATATCTGACATTATATCTTTTATTGGTTTATCATCTGTCTCTTCCCCACTAGAATGTCACTCCAGGATCAGCAATTTTTTTGGTCTATTTTTTTTTTTCTGCACTCTGTATCCCTGGAGCTAGAAGGATGTCTGGCACATAGTAGGTGCTCAGAGAAGACTTATTGGATGTGCCCATGAAGGTATGAGATAGAGCCAGTAAATTGGAAATCTGGGATTGGAATCCAAGACACAGAAGGCAAGTTTTAAGTTTTCTGCATTGTCATCACTCTGCTTACCCCTAAACTGACACCTAGACATGTACATTTATTGAACATCTGTCTGTGCCTCTGGCTCTGTTGTTGGTGTGTTTGCAAGCACAACTATGATACATATTCTTTATGTTCTTCTAGGACTTAAATTTTTTTTCCCTAAACTATTTCAGAGTTAAATTTCTTTTTTTCTAATAGATTTTAACATGGTTATGCCTGCTGTGCATGTTGGGTGGTGTTTTCACTTCTGCACTGCCCCCCGCAAAGTCTTGGGGTCATCATCAAGTCATGTGGATGAATGACTTCATTCATTATATTTGACCTCCTCTCTCTTAAAGAATTCATCATCTCTCCTCTAAGTGATGCCATGTCTGCTGCACAACTGTAACTAGTAGAGTGGAGGAAGACACAAAGGTGATGACAAGTGACTCTCCAAACCCCTGCCTGTAAACCGTGTCTCAGATCTCACAGGGACCTTGCTACCTCTTGTGCCATGATGGTGGCCATTGCTCTGACCTACTACTTCAGGAATAGCTCATTGATGCCCAGCTCGTTTTCCTTAAATGTTCACAAGGGGAGGGGCCATGTCTGTGTAACAATAATATAACAGGTAGTCAATAAACCATGTCAAAAAATGAATTAATAATATATATTATTGAATGATCACAGCAACATTATGCATTATTATCATGCCCATTTTGTAGATGGGGCAACTGAGGCCCAGTGAATGAACCAGAAGACTGCTGACTTCCTGGCCACCATCTTTTGACTTCTAGCATAGAATCTCTACACATTTTGAAAATTACAGTTTAAGATTTTTTTTCAGATTTTATTTATTTATTCATGATAGACAAAGAGAGAGAGAGAGGCAGAGACACAGGCAGAGGGAGAAGCAGGCTCCATGCAGGGAGCCCGATGTGGGACTTGATCCCCGACTCGGGGATCACCCCTGAGCCAAAGGTAGATGCTCAACCACTGAGCCATCCAGTCAACCCTACAGTTTAAGATTTGAACAAAGGCTCCCTGCAACTGCTTTCTACTACTGTGTGTTGTTGAAATCACCTTCAAATGTAGCTATCTGGCAACTTTTGCTACAAGAGGCTCTCAGCTGGAGAAACAAAAAACTGAACTTGGCAGCTCATGTTTCAAAATATGTGCTCCTGGCCCTCCCACGCTGGCCAGATGCAGGGGTGGGGGGAGGGCAGCCCCAGGAATGGGAAGTTGCCACCTTCGGCTTGATGACTTTGCTGGAACATGCTACAGGATGGGCCACCTGCAACGCGGCAGCTTCAGCTGTGAAAGGTGCTTGAGTTCAGATGTGGGGGATTGGGCCCCGTGTCCTCAGACCACCTGGGCAGAATTGCAGTGAGCCGGAAGTTCAGGGGCCGAGGCCTGATCGGAGTGCTAAATTCTTGTCTCTTGTCACAAAACTATGTGTTTCCATCACAGCCCTGGTCATTGGAGGAAGAAAAAACTTTGAACCACCAAACCTCTTTATGGAGGGCATTGAGGAGACCCGATAAAGTCAGAACCTACCAGTTGAGTGAATTAGGGTATAATTCCTCACATTCCATTGTAGGGGGTCTAATCTTGGGATTACTTTAACTGACAAAGCTTACCACCAACCCCCCTGCCCCCCACCCACCATTAAAAATATAATTGCTCATTTATTCATTCGACATTGACTAAGCTCTTAACATATGACAGGCACTGGGGTAGGTGCTGAGGATTCAGGAATGAAACAAAATGTAATCTATGCCATTTAAAAACGACCTCTCTGATGCTTGATTGTAGGTGTCAATCTGAATGACCATAGGATGTCCAAATATGTGGTCAAACATTATCCTGGGTGTTTCTATGGGGGTATTTCTGGATGAGATTGACATTCAAATCAGTGAACTTTGGTTAAAGCAGATTATCATCCCTAATGTGGGTGGGCCATATCCAAATAGTTTAAGGTCTGAATAGAAGAAAAAGATTAGCTTCCTCAAGCAAGGGACTATTTTATAGCAGGTGGCCTTGAACTTCATCTGCAGCATTGGCTTTTCCTGCCTGATGGTCTTCAAATTGGAACACCATCTCTCCCCAGGTCTCCAGCCTGTGGCCCACCTTACAGATTTGACTTGCCAATCTCTGTAATCACACGAACCAGTTCTTCATAGGAGAGCTACAGTCCCCCAAACTCAAGCCAATCCTACAAGATGACCCCACACCTGCCTCAGCTGACTGGCCTGAGGTTAGGCACCTGCCCTAACTGGGTCAACCAGAGCTGTTTTAAACCTGGCATGGGAATAAGCTTCAGGTCAGCCGATGGAGGCTTCAAGAGGAAAAGCTCTGGAGCCACTGGTAACCGTGTTCCCATCCTGTGGAGGAAGTCAGGCTGTAGTGAGAGAGGGTGATGAAGAGGAAGTGGGAGGCCAAGGCGACAAGCAGGGGGATTGAGAGTGGTCCCTTGCTCCAGGGGTTCCTGGGCCAGACCACATTCCTCTTTCATGGGACACTCCAGTATTCTTATCATAAATCTTCCTTTTTTTTTCTTTTGCTTAACATAGGTCAAGTTGGTTTCTGTCACTTTCAACCAAATCATTTTTTAGACCGAAGGGAAAACAGAAATGAGAGTAAAAAATGAAGCTAGGGTTAAGGTTAGTGGATGAACTTGAGGCTCTGTGGCTGTGTAGACATGACAGGACAGGGTCACACGGTTAGCCCTGCGCCTTCCGGAGGCCAGCCCAAAGTGGGAGGCATGATAGATAAGATTCAGTGTCTATACAAATCAAAACAAACCAATTGGTCAGAAGCAACGCTCATTGTAGGTTAATACAGAGACCAGGCAGAGATTTCTCTGGGGTCTTTTCAGAGGGGGGCACTAGGCAATTTGACAGTATACTTCGAAGTCTGGGCCAGCAACAGCACCTTGCTAGCAGAACTTGTTAGAAATGCCCATTCTGGGGCAGCCCGGGTGGCTCGGTGGTTTAGCGCCGCCTTCAGCCCCGGGCCTGATCCTGGAGACCCAGGATCGAGTCCCACGTCGGTCTCCCTGCGTAGAGCCTGCTTCTCCCTCTGCCTGTGTCTCTGCCTCTCTCTCTCTCTCTGTCTCTCATGAATAAATAAATAAAATCTTAAAAAAAAAAAAAGAAATGCCCATTCTGGCATTCATCCTCTGGGGGTGGGGCCCAGCAATCTTGTGTTTAGTTATTTTTTTTTAAAGGTTTTATTGATTTACTCACGAGAGACACACAGAGAGAGGCAGAGACCCAGGCAGAGGGAGGAGCAGGCTCCCTGTGTGTGTGGGGGGGAACCCATGTGGGACTGCATCTCGGGACTGGGACTTCAGGGTCATGACCTGAGGCCAAGGCAGATGCTCCACTGCCCAGCCACCCAGGTGCCCCGCAATCTTGTGTTTAAATAAGCCCTCCAGGTGATTCAGAAGTTTGCGGAACGCTGCACGGTGATAAGCCACGTTGCCGTGACATCCCGGCCCAGCAGCAGGGCGCTCTGTCCGGTCACGGTGCTCTGTAATTGCAGGGATGCCACGGCTCAGCCTGCCCTGCTCCACTCTCTGCGCTGCAAAACCCCTCCTCCGCCATCCCCTGCCCTCTGGGGAGAGGTAATGGGTCCCCAAGCCCCACGGGCGCTTGGGCCATGGGGCAGTCATATGAGCCCGGCCTGGGTCCGAAGCAATTGAACCAAGGGGAGCAT
The DNA here is from genome assembly GCF_048164855.1 of Canis lupus baileyi. Classification (NCBI taxonomy): domain Eukaryota; kingdom Metazoa; phylum Chordata; class Mammalia; order Carnivora; family Canidae; genus Canis; species Canis lupus. The sequence continues at coordinate 90,843,673 of NC_132876.1, forward strand.
ATGACCCACGGGGGCCCATCAGGAGCCCTTCGTCGGATTAGAGAAATGAAGGCGGGGGGCAGGGGGGGATAGAGAGAGGGGTCTTCTTCTTTTTTGATAGCAAGCTGAGAGGCGGAAGGGATAGAGGGATTGAGAGAGAGAATGGGAGGGAGAAGAGATTGATTTGATCATTTTTCTGCTCCTGGCTCTAGAATCTTCAACCTTAAAGACTAAATCTTACTGCCTCTAGCTGCAGAAAAGTCCTAGGACTTTCCCAACTGGACTGGGGCCAGAAATGAATCATTCGGAATCTGTGTCTTCCTGGGGCAACTGGCATTACCGTGGCCGGTCCCCTCTGGCTGGCTGTGGGAGAGGAGCCGTAGGGGTGTGGGCTCCGGGGCACATCCTCAGAGTAGTTAAGATGAGGCTGGAATAGAGGGGGCAGAGGCTTCTTCTTTAAAGAAGACCCCCTCTTGACTCAGAATCTGGTCAAGGGTGCATTTTGCCTCAAGTTGTTCTGGAAGGGGATGCCAGGAATTTGCAGCGTTCAAAGGCAGACAGCCTAGGAGCTCCTTACTGAAATGTGCAGGCCAAAAACGGACATCTGCTTTGGAAATTGTCCAGCCCCAAATTGCTGCAGCCCGATCCTACTGCAGGTAGGACGGGTGGAAGGGTCCTTCATTTTCATCAGTTCTCAGAGGGTCTGTGACCCCCCAGGATTTCAGAGACACTACTCCACCCTAGGCCAACTCTGGCATTGCTTTTTCTCCTCTGCCCTAAAAGGACCAAACCAATTTTCTGCATCATACTTCAGCTTGGCCCAGGGTGCCACCTTCTCCCACAACCCCCACAGCAGGGAGAGAAACCTTTCTATCAGGCCATGCCCTCACCAGGCTCTTCAACTTCCCCTCGTGTCAAAACCCAGTGCGGCTAATTGTTAAAGCATGTGCCCCCGCATCCAAATAACACTTAATTCCCAAACTCTGGGTATTTGACTAGGAGTCTAACCTTGAATGCACTGTGGCTTGAGGCCTGCCAAAGGCTGGAAGCAAAAAATATTTATGGAGGATTTCCTGATGGAGACACAGTCCATACATCCCATACTCTTAGATTTATCTTTGGATTACGCTAGAGCCAAGAAGTGAAATGGTGAAGGGGAGCTGGTAAGAGCAGATGTTCTGAGGTCAAGTTCTGGAAGACCCAATTACTAGCTGGGCTGCCTTGGGTAAGTATCTTAAACTTTCTGTGCTTGGCTTTCTTATTCATAAAATGAGGGTAATGGTAGTATCTGCTTCTTTGTGGTAGATTACCTTATTGGTCCAGATTCTTCTGTCCTTCTCGAATCTGTGCCCTTTGTCTTGTAACTTTTCACTGCCCTCCTGCTGTAGCAGCTTGGTCTGCTAATGCCTCCCCCTCTTTCCCTACCCCCAATGCCACCCTCACCTCCTTGATTCTGGGCTCAGTTCTGTGACATGCTTTGGTCAATGGGGTGTTAGCAGATGTGATGCAGCTGATGCTGGAAGTTTGTGCTTGAAGCTTGCTTTCTTATGCCTCAGCCACTGCCGTAAGGACACGTCTACTAGACAATGAGACATGTGGAGCAGAGCTGAGTTGTCCCAGCTGTCCCAGCTGAGGTCAGTCTAGATCAGCTCCCCCCTGCTTTTCCTCCCCTTCCCCCCCAGCACATAGGTAAGTGCAGGAAAGATCAGCAAAGTTGCTCAGCCCAGCCTGGATCCGCTGAATCCTGCAGTTGCATAAAGAGTGTTAATTGTATGTTACTACAGTTTTGTGATTGTCTGTTACACAGCCAAAGCTGACTGATACAGTCATGGTGTTGTGAAGATGAAATGAGCTCATATGTGTGACATGCTCCGAACAGTGACTAGGGCATATGCTTCGGAAGTCCTGGGCATGGCACGCACATATGCCTTGCACATCTCGGGTTCCTTGAGCAGGAGCCTGACGCCTGCGCCATTCTGCCTGCTGGGTTGCCATGAGCCACCGTGCCTGGAGAGAGTGTTGAGGGCTGTGGGTAGCTGAGATGGAGCAGACTTCATGCCACCCACCTCAGTGCTCAGGATTTGAATGCTTTCCAACCTCTCCTCTGGGATAGCTCTTGGCTCTTGCTTTCTCTGGCTTCAGTGTCTTTGGCTCAGACATTAGAATGGGAGCTCCACGAGAACAGACTTTGTCTTGCTCACTGATGCATCCTTAGTGTCTAAGGCAGTTATGGACACATAATAAGTTTGGGACATGTCCAATTGGACTTACTGGGTCCAGTTTGACTTTGGTCTCACTGCTTTTCCCAATTCCAGTGAACTCCTGCTAGCTCTTTGTACCTCTTCCTAAGCATGCTTAGAGCCAGTGGGATTAGGCAGTCCAGAACTCCATGGGTGCCTAGTGAAGACCTGGGAAACAGGGCAATGCCCATCAGCTCCCCCATCACCCTAGGAGCCTCAGACAGGCAGCCATACTTGTAAGTGGATTTGAAGGTTGTCTAATGGTACCATTTGAGAAATATGGGAGGATCTTCTTTTCTTTTTTTTTATTTTCTTTTCTAAAATAGCCACCCATCAATGATTCCTAAAATTCTACCAGAACTACTACTTATGCTAAGCTATGCCCTTTTCCTGCCATTAGCTTAAAAATGCAAATACTCCAGTGAGGCATGCCATTTTGACTATTTAACTCTTTAGTATGAATGTATTTCCAGAAGTATTCCTTCTTATAAAGTTATATAATTATACTTAACATAATTCATTTGGAAAACATTTTTCAAGTACCTACTACCTTGCTGGGTACCAAAAAAAAAAAAAAAAAAAAAAAAAGCAAAGATAACCCTGCCGTCCAGGAGCTCTGGGCTAGTGAGAGAGGCGTTCCACATCCATAGCTTTTCAGAGGGTGGGAAGTGATGCACACTTTAAAAGAAATGATGATGCTAATAATAGCCATTTGCAAAAGTGGCCACAGATTCCTCCCCTCCTTGAATTTATGTCCTTGCACCATGAATTCATGAATCAGAGGGAAGCTTTCTTTCACCCTTTGAGTCTGAGCTGTCCTTGTGTCTCACTCTGGCCGATAGGGTACTTAGCGAATGTATCGCAAGCAGGAACTGGAATACTGTTGGCACATTGAGGCTTGTCCTCTTGCTATGCCTGGACTCCACCATGTCACAGTCTTGGGATAGTCTGCTGGGAGCTGAGAGACACACGGCCCTGTCGCTGCCACCCGGAACTGCCAGCCAACCTCCAGAGATGTCAGCAAGGCCACTCCGGACTATCCAGCCTGCTGCTGACCTCCTGGCCACAAATGCCCTTGTGAACCTAGCCAAGATCAGTGGATTCCAGTCCATCCCTGAAGAAATGACCACCAGAACCATCATTGTTTTAAGGCACTTACTGCTGAAAGCCCTTTCCTCGTGAAGGAGCCAGAGTCACAGAGAACAGAGGAGGGAGGGCGCCCCTCTGCCTACCTTTTAATTTTGCCCAGGGCAGGCTGATGCTGCAGAAGAGTAGCTCCCTTCCAGAGAAAAGGCGGGGCAACCTGTCCTGACTCCTTTCTCCCAGTGACGAATGTCCTCAAGTCTCTCCTTGCCATGCATAATCAGCTCCCTTCTGGAATTTCACCTGAGCATGCCACAGTCCCTGGCTGTTTCTCCAGGCCCCGTTTGGCCCGACATTTCTCAGCTGCCAATCCTCTGTGACAAGCTCCCCACCCCAGCCCCCACCAGCCGTTAGGGTGATTTGTCAATAATAAATTCTGAAGCAAATTGAAATATTTTGCGACAGCATAAAAACAAATGGGAGAAAACGGTTCCCATCCCCAAATGCTGATTGAATCAAATATTGCAATATCGATTGTATGATACATTTTCATATTTAATTCAATGAAAACCATGGGGTTCGAATGCTTTCCATTACCCTACAGAATTTTTCAGTTTGCTGGAGAATTTATTATTGGTGTGCCACCAAATCAGATTACTATTGAATCAAAACCCTGCCATGTTATTCAATCAGAGACCGTGATTCTAACCCCAAGAGTCGATCATTACCACTTTTCCCGAAGTGTATTTCCTTCTTCCTGTTTGACACCAGTCCTCTTGCCTGTCTGCACGTCACCTACCCCACCTCCTACCCCCTGCCGCCGCCCGCCCCCTGACATTACAAGCCACCGCTGACAAAAACCTAGCACAAACAACTGGCTGTTCGATATCGATCTAGGCTTTTCCAAGAGCGAATGCTCTCATCTCTCCAGTTTTGTCCAGTGCTCCGCATGCTTCCTTGAAATCCTTCGTCTGTTTCTGTGCACACCGCCTTCCAGTGCTTTCCTTCCCAACAGCTAGCGTCCTCGGGATGAGCACTGAGAGAGCCTAGGAACTGGCATTCTTCTGGGGGTTTCCTTGCACAGCTACTCTCACTGCCTTATTTCCCATTGGACACATCTGAAGGTGACCTCCCTCTTCTGTCCCCAGGAATGCCCTTGCATTGGGCCGAGCCCAAGTTCCCTGCTGTGGCACTTCACCCTGCCCAGTCTCCTTTTATTCTTCATTTCCCAACCTATTAGGGGTTGAATTGAATTGTGACCCCTCCTCCGCCTCGAAATTCATGGTTTTTTTTTTAAAGATTTTATTTATTTATTCATGAGATACATAGAGAGAGGCAGGGACATAGGCAGAGGGAGAAGCAGGCTCCTTGTGGGGAGCCCAATGTGGGACTCGATCCCAGGACCCTGGGATCACGACCTGAGCTGAAAGCAGATGCTCAACTGCTGAGCCACCCAGGCTTCCCCATATGTTGAAGCCCTAACCCCAGTACCTCAGAATGAGACCTTCTTTAGAGATCAGACCTTTAAAAAGGAAAGCGGGTTTAAATGATGTCATTTGGGGGACCCTGGTCCAATAAGGCGGGAGTCCTTAAAAAAAGACGAAATTTGGACACAGACCCACACACAGGCAGGGAGAAGGCCACGTGACCGTGAAGGCAGACATGGGGGTGATGCTTCTACCAGCCGAGGGACACCGAAGACTGCCAGCAAACCACTGGAAGCCAGAGGAGAGAGGCCTGGAACAGGTGCCCCCCTTGAGGCCCTCAGAAGGAGCCAGCCCTGCCGGCAACAGCTTGATCTGGGACTTCCGGCCCCCAGAACTGTGAAGACAGCGCATTTCTTGTTGTTCAGGCCACGCAGCCCTGGCCAATGAATCGACTCCTTTAACCCTTTCTCCCGATGGAATTGCTTAATGAAATCCTTCTCACATGAATCCCCGTCGCAGGGTCGGCCCTGGGAGACCCTCAAAGACAGGACGGCGCCAGGTCCTTGGAGCCCAGGGCCCCAATTTGTCAATGCATTTTACATGCCTGCTTGAGATGGAATTTCCGAAGTCGGATTAGGAACAACCCCCGCCCCCCAACCGCCCGCCCCCTGCCCACTGCTTGCACAAAATCCCACGCAGGCCGGGGTCTCTGGGTGGCATTTGGCCAGGACCGGCCCGACCGTGCAGGGCTCGCCGGCTGCCTGCGCTCACACGTCCTTCTCCTGTGCCCCTCACAGCTGTGGCCCTGGCTGCTTCACCAAAGTTGAATTGAGTGTCCCTGAAAAATATAGCGTAGCATCCTTTCCCTGCCGCGAGACACTAAACCAATAAATTATAAATCAGCCAGCAGCCCCGTGACATGCGGATGTAATGAGAAATGCAAAATAAGAAAAGACACGGGGAGGCGAACATGCAACTCTCTCTCCCTCAGCTCGGCTCCAGAGCACCGGGGCTGCTCCCTTTGGGGCTCAGAGAAAACCATTGTTTTCTTTTCTCTGTGTGTCTCTGTTGTTACATAGGCACCACACACACACACACACACACACACACACACACACAGTGTTGCTACTAACGATCCACCAGAGGCTGCCATCGGGAGCCTGGGAACAAAACCCAGGATAATAGAATGATTTGCTTCCTGGGGTTTATGAAAGTCCTAAGAGAAAGGGCCGAATTGCTCCCCCAGGCCAATGTCTTGGGCAAGGGCTCATCCCCTCCCACTCTGCTTCCTTCTGGCCCACGGGAGGCGGCCAGGTGAACACTCAGCTTGACGCACGTCTCCAGCCAGGGCATCACCAGTGGTCCTTCAGGGAACCTTCATGGAATGCCCAGGAGAAAGGGGTGTCTGGCTCATCTACCTCTCCTCAGGGTGTGGACCCCAGCCGCTCTCCTCTATCCTCTCTGTTTGCTTATTTATTCATTGCCTTGCATCCATTTATTCAGCTATTCAGTGGCTGATAGAGGGGGTCTGGGAATGAATATTTTCTAGGCCTCTGGGGAGCCAAATGATGCTACTCGAAATGCAGAAACCGTCTGTCCTCCTTTCCCACCACCCTCTTGCCTGGTGGCCGGTTTCCCGTTTACCGCCTTCCTCTCTCTGCCCACCCCCGCCCCCTGGGAGGGTGGTCCTCAAGCCCCAAACAGAAGAGGCCTCTGGGCAAGCCCCACCGCCCTCCCCACCCCTTTCCCTGCTCCTGCGGCCTCTGTCTCCTCTCTTGTGGTCTGAATGCTTGTAACCTGCTAATATACCCATTTATCCACAGTACTAATAACGTCCCCAAAGCCCTGCAAATGAAGGTTTGGCAAAAACTCATTTGATGGCAAAACCCGGCCTGAAAGCATGTGAGGCTGTTTATATTCCATCCCAGTGAATGTGAATATTCATTCATTTTGCTGCAAGAAACGTTAGTGTGTGTGATTGTGAAGCATAGGGTTTCGTGTAATACATGGCGAATGTGCCATAAGGCTGTCCTAAAAAGTGGAAAATTCAGGATTCTGAACCTGTCTGTCCCTGTGATTTGGCTGAGGGATCATGGACCTACACTAGTTCCCATCTATTGAGTCTATGCCAAGTGCCAAGAGCAGAGTCAGCCCTTTTCTAAAGTGCATCACATTGGATATTATCAACAACTCTGTGTGTGTGCGTGGGTCAGCATATATGTGTGTATGTGCACGTGCGAGTATGGTGTTATTATTCCCACTCTACAGATGAAAAAATTGAGGCCCAAAGAGTTCAACCACCTGCCCTAGGTCCCAGCTAGTAAGTGGCGAAGCCAGAAATTGAGCTCCCCTATTTAACTCCAAAGCCTGACCTTTAACTGCTGTGTTAAAGCAGTGCCTCTTGGAGGCTGCTTGACATGAAGTCCATCCAAACTGTTCCAGTATGCAAAAAAAAACAAAAAAAAAAAAACAAAAAAAACCAAACTGTTCCAGTAACTGAGGACTCCAGACAACTGAAGGTCACCCCAGGCCCCAGCATTCACTCAGACTCAAGACAGATGGCTCAAGTGGGGAGCGGGGGGTGGGGGAGGGCTGTTTTCTATTCTACATGAGCTGAGGGATTGTCAGGCAGGAGACTTGCAGGAGTGGGGGTGGGGTGGGGTGGGGTGGGATCCTGATAGAGAAAGGGGAAAATGTCCTCCACCCAGCCCAGGGTGGTGTCAGGGGATGGGCATGTTCCTGCTAGAACACTGTTCTGATTTGCTTTCACTGGGCCCTCTGCATGTCAGGAGTGATGAGCATATCTGTGCTTCTGCCCATTTACCAAACAACTTCCTCCCCCTTCCTCCCCTTCAACCCCCGGCCACCTGTCCTGCCTTCCTCTGTCTTATATAAGAATTCTACTCCTGGAAAGCCTCATAGGGTGACTTCTCATTGACCTAAATCATAGTTACCAGAGGAGAAAAAAATTGGGTGAGTTCTTAAGCCCCTAAACTAAAACCACTTAAACAATACAAAAATTCTATTAAAATGAATAAAATAATCTCAGTAGTTGTCATTAGTTATTATAACACAACCTAATGAGGACTTTCCTTATCATTAATTACTCTCCAGTGTGGCTCTTTAATTCATCTGCTTCGTAAGTAACATGCAGCGTACCCTTAACACTGTGTTCCAAGAACAAAACATACATAGAACACTCAATGCTTAGTTGATTCTACATTTAATGAAAAAATAGTGAAGATGGAAGAAATTAATGAGAAGTATGCACTTGATATGATACTCACTGTGCGAGTTACCATCATCAGGGTCAGAAGAGTTGAGGTAATCACTCTTCAAAGCAGGAGGCTGTCATGTGACTTTCTGGTACCCCTCACAAGATTAGGCAGTGTGTACTTCCCTGCGTCTTGGTAAGTGCATGCTGGGCTTAGTCTCGTGGCCTACTTTGTTCAGTGATATGGAAGCAGGAGTGACAGGGTGCCAGTTTTGTGTTTCTGCTCAGAGCCTTTGTATTTTCACTATCTGCATGTCTGTCCCAAATAGCCACTGGTCCAAGGAGAGTGAGAGCATATGTAGAGCCCCCCCCGCCAGCCCACTGTCCCCAACTGCCTCAGGAGCCTGAGGCAGAACTTCCCAGATGACCTGTAGACCTAAAAGCAAGATAAATAAAGGTTTGTTTGGTAAACTACTGAGCTTGGTGATGATTTGTTACATAGCATTATTATAGAAACAGCTGACTGATACACCTAGTAGAGTAGAATACTTGAACCTGAATGAGTTCACATTACGCATGTCTGAAATCTCTTTGCAATAGAGCTGGGATAGAACCACAAGTGTCCTCTGAGCTGTTCAGGCAGCCAAAGTCTTAGTTAACCTTGGAGAGTCTGAGCAAATCCTTTCTTAAATCAGTGGGTTGGTTTGAGCCCTGAGTACACGTAGAATGGGTTTACTTTATTGCCCCACCTTCTAATGCCTTCTGAGTCACCAAAATGTCTGCATCTCAATATTTGAACAGGATGTTCCAGTTTTCCAATCCTTTTGACATCAATTGTTTATACTACTGGTAAGACCAAGGCTCTGAATTCCTGCCACATCCACAGCATTCTCCAGAGGAATTCCTTCTGAGATGTGTCCAGGCCAGTCCCGCAGGATGCTGCCGCCCTTGCATGTACTGACTGGACCGAGGTGGGTGGACACTTGCCCAAGGACAACCAAGTTACAGACTGGCCCATGGCCTATGAGGTGGTCTGCTTCCAAAGCTCCACCGAACAGAAGCATAAGCAACAGCTTTCTGCCCCTGCGGTGGAGATGGTGTGAACCTGAAGTCTGAGGTTTATAAGAACAAAGTCACGGCAGATGAACACAGGCCTATCTAGCATTTTCCCTCTCTGACCCTTCTATGAGAGCTGCATCAGCATTACGAGGGAGCCTGTTAGAAACAGACTCACAGGCCCCACCCTAGGCCTCGTGGAGAATTGCAAATCCTGCTCAGATGGGCTGGTGAACTCAGAATCAGGTTGGTGGAGACCAACACCCACAAAACCACAAGAAGGCAACGCAAAGGTGTTTAAGGTGGCTGCTCCAAGAATGGGGGAGGCTCCAGCAACAGCCCCTGTGGGTGCCCCACCCACATCCCAGGCCCAGACACCTGAGTTCACCTGCTGCTCTGGGAGTTCATTCACATGCTTACAGCTTCCCACCTCAACCACCTGCCTCCCTGGGTTCCTCTCAGGGCTTCCTCCAGAGTCGGGGAGCAGAGCCGGCTATGTAATTGTGAAGTACAATGCAAAATGAAACGTGAGGCCCCTTCTTCCAAAAGTAGAAGACGGTTTTTTTTTCTTCTCTCTTCTACACCATCCCTCTCTCTTGACCCATTGTGTTGATTTTCATCTGTTATGTCATATCATACTCCCCCGGGGCAGGGGGGTATTCATAGGACAATGGCAGACCCCTCACGGGACTACCTTCAGTGCACCATCCAGCTGGGACTTCAGACGCTGCAGAGGGCTCCTAAATGCAGTGGCATGGGCTGGGGGTGGCTGGGAGAGAGACAGGAGGGACGGACCAAAGGGAACCCTGGGTGGGGAAGGTGTGGAGGGAGATGGGAGTGAGATGAGGGAGGAGGGGGCAGGCAGTGGGGAACCTACTTGTTGCTCCTATTGGTGACAGCAGGAGGTACAAGCTGGGTGCCCTAGGTTTCATGGTAGGTGACGCACCAGGTGTATCTGACCAGCATGAGGACCCGCCAGAGGCCATAGTTGCAAGGAGTGCTTTCATCCCAATGGTTCCTGCTTATGCTGAATGCCTTCCATCGGCCAGGCCTGAATACACGCCACGCAGGCAGGGAGACAAGCTACCTGGTCATAGAATACAATTAGGAGTCAGACTGTCTGGGTGCAAATCCAAGCTCCACCATTAGTAGCTGTGTGACTTTGGACAAGTGACGTAACTCCTCTGTGCTTCAGCTTCCTCACCTGCAAAGTGAAGGTAAGAGTAATACCCAGAACCTCAATTAGTTAATGTGTACAAAGTGTTTAGAACAGTGTCCGGAACCTGGCCAATCATATATATATTAGAGTGTGAGGTGTCACTTTGACAGGGTATCACAGATCGTGCTGACAAGGCCTCTCAGCAAAGACTTTCCGGGGAGTTGGCTTAGGAGATAATTCTGTTTGCTATTTTTTTTTGCCTGAGGCCCTGGGATTTAAATACTCCGCACTGGCATGGCCCTTGGGGGTCCTATAGTTCAGGGGTTGGATGCAGGGGCAGAGGAAAGAAGGAAAAGGGATAGGGAGGTCTTCTTAGCATAAGGAGGCATGGGCCTGCCCAAAAAGTAGTAGAGGAGGCAGCCACTGCTGAGTGAGGCCAAGTGAGGCTAGGAGCTTGGCTAATTCTCTGAGTTGCGGCTGGAGGGAGGGAGCGTGGAGGCCAGACTTTGGATATTCTTGTCTACATGTGAAGGGATTTGGACTGTATCCTCAAGGCAGCGGGGGAGCATTGGGGGACTAGTAATGAAATGATGTATATGAGGCTCGATCAGTCATTCATTCATCAAGTATTCACTGAGCAATAAGCATGTGCCATGCTCAGTTCGAGAGCCTGTCGATAGAGTGGTGAGCAAGACAGGCGTGTCCTGGCCTTCAAGGAGCTGACGGGCAGTCTACTTGGGGAGCCAAGGGTGGGATAAACCTTCCAGTGAGGGGATCCCTGGGTGGCTCAGCGGTTTCGCGCCTGCCTTTGGCCAGGGCGGGATCCTGGAGTCCCGGGATCGAGTCCTGCGTCAGGCTCCCGGCATGGAGCCTGCTTCTCCCTCTGCCTGTGTCTCTGCCCCTCTCTCTCTCTCTGTGTGTCTATCATAAATAAATAAAAATAAATAATAAAAAAAACAACCTCTAAACCTTCCAGTGAGAACTAGCCCCGGCCGTGTTGGGACACAGGCCCTCATTCCACAAGAGCCAAGCCTGGGAACTATGGGTTCTTTGTGTTTCTAACTGAGTTGCCAGATGCTAGGCCTTCACTGACCATTTGGGAGCCCCTCTTTTACAAAGCTCCCCACTTTCACACCGGGCCTCACCCCGCGTCCTTCAGAATAGCTGTTCCAGCACTTGCCCTTGGTTGCTGGAAACTCCCTAATGTTCCTGGTCCTCAGCAAAGCACCTGATATATTTGCATTAAATAATCACCAAACACACCCAGGGTGGCCTATTGAGCCCTAAAAAGCCATCTGGTGGCTAAAGGGTGGTCTCAGGTCGAGTTGCCCAGGCAGCAGCTGCTGAGATGGAGTTAGTGATTTTGAGAGCTGATTTAATCCTTTAGCCACTTCCTGGCTGGACACTACGGAATCGGGCACAAAACATAACCCTGGAGGAGCGCCCATGAAGACAAGGGGGAGGTGGGACTTGGCAGGGGGAGCCAGCAGGAGGCAAGGCAGCTCTGAAAAGTCCCTGCCTGCCCAGTGGGAAACCCAGAGCAAGGGGTGCCCCGTGGCATTGGGGGCAAGTGGCCAGTTCGGAGTGCCACCACCTTTCTCAGCTGCTGGCTGGGGCCACTGAGCGGGACATGACATCAGCTCCAAAGATGAGCCTGCAGAGGCTAACAGCTCGACAGACTCCGGGGCAGCGGTAGAGTCCTCCCATGATGACCCTCTAGTAATCCCTCTGTGTGTCTGTCACGAGCCCCAGAGGAGCAAGGGGAGCAGACCTGCGGTCAGCCTGCATCCTTGAGGCAAAGTGTCTCTCTGCCTTCAAGGCTCTCACCAGCTGGCAGGACTTGTAAGAATTCCTATTATCCCTCGAAGGAAAATCGAGGCAAGGAAAGCCCAGCTGGAGTTCAGAGGAGGCTGAGCCGATGTGTGGGAGGCTGCCCCGTTCACCTGCTGCTCTGGGGACTTCCCCACCCAGGCCAATGGAAAGATCCTTCCACCAGCAACGGAGAAAACCTTTTCTGTTTTCCTCGTTCTTAATTTGGTTAGAGAAGATGCAAATGCATATAGATTCCATCAAAATGCTCTCACCAATGATAGATATCCCCTATTTTGTTTCGCTCCCGTTTGGGTTGTTAGCATGGCAGCAATTAAACTTGACAAAATAGTGATTAAAAAACAATGAAAGGCAAATGTGCCAGCACACCAGCGTGCATCTAGACCATTCTGAAAATGATCTCTTAAGTGTTTGAAATCTGCTTTATTTTCCTACCGCAGGAATGAGTTTTCAAAAAAACAGCACTTAGGAAGGGCAATTTGCCACCAGCATTCCACAGCCCCAACAAACAGTATTTCTTTCTAATGGACTCCCCCCCACCCTCCAAATTTTAGCTGCAGTTCCCAAATCAGATTCATTATCCGAAAGAACAAACGCACACCACAAAATGCCCAGAAACCGAACATTTTCCTGCCACTTTTAATAATGCAAAAAGCAAACGAAACTTCTCCACGGCAACTTTGCTTCCCTGGAGGAGGGCAGTTTCAGGGCACCAGGTGCGGGGCTGCCCTGGTCTGGGAGGTCACGGCCACCAGGGAGACCGGAGGGCTCGCTGCCATCGCCCGCCCCCCACCCAGAGTCAGCTGTTGCTGCCTTGTGTACAGGGCCCCCCTAACATCTGGCCGCTCTTACGGGGCTGAAGTGTGTGACTCACAGGGAGCCTTGTAGAGAGAGGGATGAACAGCATGCGGCATTTTCAGCCGTGGTGTTTTTGTTTGTTTTGTGCAATCCTGATGCGTATCTGGCTTTAGCGGAGCCACGGTCATGTCTTTCTCGCTCTTTCTGATGTGCAAGCAGCTTTCTGGGTCTAATTATAGATGTAGACTGTGCATCCTGATCAATAGTCCTGAGTGTCCTCTTGCTTTGAGAGCTGGTTAGTTCCTTCTGATGGGCTGGCATTTCAACCTCTAGTTCTCAACAGCGGCCTTCAGACTCCTCGAGCCCATCAGCAAAAACCCCAGCTTCTCTCCGAGCGCCCTTTGAACTTTGCAGAGTGCGGATGGGGGGCCCACCCCAGGAGGCCCCATCGAAGGGAGGCTGCGGGCCAGCCTGACGTTGGCAAGAAAATCCACACCGCGCGACCAGGTTCGAAGGCAACAGCCAGGACCCGGACGGGCCATCAGAGAACGTCCCTCCCTGCCTTGATGTGACTCCTCAGGGGAGGGGGCACAGGAGATCCTCTGGCAGCAGGGACTCGGCTTTGCCTCTTTCTCAGTGATCTCTGGTGGAGCCATCGCGGCCCAGGCTTTGGGGCCTCAGAGAGGCCCTCCGATCGCCGGCTTCTGTTTAGTCAAGAGGGATGCACGGCACAGGGTTGGCGGGAAACGAAGAAGCAGAGTCCAGTTTGACGTGCGGGCACAGGAGACCGGGGAGCAGAGGGGTATTCCCTAGGAGGCTTGTCCCGGATGGGAGCGAGCGGCTGCCCTGCGTGCCTCGGTGCCTCCTCCAGCGCGGCCCGGCGGGCTCTCGGAATGGGCTCTGAGTCCCCGCCCAGGCTGGCCCGTGGGGAAACTAAGCCAGGCTTGCCGTGGCCTACCCAGTGGGGGAGAGCAAGGGGTCGAGGTGGGGGGTGGCGGCGTAATGCAGGCTCCAAGCAAAGCATCCCGGCAGACTCTCCGTGCCTTGGAATTTGGGGCGTTCCAGGGACTGCCCCCCTGTACTTGGGCACTCTTCCAGGCGCCTGGTCCTTTCCAGGGCAGGCCTGGGCCCAGGTTGGGCAGGTGAGGGGAGGTACACGGAGGGACCTGGAGGGACCACTTGCAAAGCAGCCAGCGTGGGTAACGCTCCCCAGGCCGCCAATCCCGGGCCTGCCCGTTCCTATGGAAACGGGCGCCAAGAGAGGAGCCAGTGGCTGGGAGCCGAGTCCCGGGCGGCTGTCAGGCGCAGCTGCCGGCTGCCCTCTGGGACCGGGAAGTGCCCTTTTCCCAAGCCATCCCTGCTGGCTCTGAGTCAGAGGGGTCTCCTGGCATCTGCTGAGCTCGAAGCCGGGATGGAAGAGGGGAGGGAGGAGAAGGAGGGAAGCGAATAAAAATATTTACACTTAACAAACACTTTGATGTTTGAAGACTGTGTGTACAAATGAGGGCTGGGAACATCTTTGGTGAGGGGTTGGTGTTTCCAAGCAAATCTCTTCATACACACACACATACACACTCTCACACGCACATGCACATGCACACATGCACACTCGCACACACACCCAATCTCATGCTCGCTTTTTCTTTTGATTGGTATATGTTATCACCGTAGCAGAATGTGGAGCTGGCCTTGAGAAGGCTGTGGGTGGTGCTGGACCAGGACCCAGGGACCACACCCATGTGCCTTGGTGGGCCTTCCTCTGCAGCTCCCAGCTGGCCTGGGGTGGCGGCTGGAGGACGCAGAAGGCGGCTGGAGCTGCCTGGCCAGATGAGGCATGCCAGGAAGGCTGCCTGTTGCAGCTGCTGCACGGTCGGGGGCATCAGGGGTGGGGACGCCCGTGTGCCAAGCTCAGCCACTGTGAAGGGAAAGCCGCCAGGCCTAGTGTTTGGCTGCTTGGGTGAGCACAAAGCCCTCTTCAGGGAAAATGGGCAGTTGGGATCTGGGTCGGGATGACTTATTTTTATGGATCCTGAAAATTGGAGCGGGGGTGAGGTGTGCTTGGGCAGAGGTAATGAGGATGCAGAGCCAGACAGCCTTCGTTTCTACCCCCCATCTATCTTTTCCTGGCTGCATGGCCTTGGGGATGTCACTTAACCTTCCTGATCCTAAATTCTTACATTGTAGCTAATAACAGCAGTTACTCCGTGGTGTGATTGTGTGGGTTCAATACTTTAGAACATACAGAATTCATAGTATTTGCTCAATAAATGTCAGCGAGGATTATTGTGTGATTATGGGGCATGTCTGACGTGTATGGAAGTGTGTTAAGCCTGTGGAGGATACAACTGTTACCCAGGGGTGTAATTTGCCTTCAGGGAGTTTAGAGTCTAGTGAAGAAGCCAATACAGGAACACTAATAATTATGAACTTAGGCATAAAATATAAAGTGGAGGGTCAACCGTGTCTGCTCTGCTCTTCCTCAAATAGTTCTTTTGAGATAAAACTAGGATAGTAACTAAGTGTGTACTACCCAGGGAAGGTTGGCCACTCTAACAAATGACCCTCAAATATTGGCTTCGCATATAGTTTTCCATGAGGCAATTCAGGAACCCGGGCTCTTTCCGTCTTCTGGCTCTTTTATCTTCTAGAACCTTGAAGTCCTCCATTGAATCCTTTCCAACCAGCAGGAAGAGGAGGGATAGGAGAGAACCCACAGGACTGCATGGGAAGTTTTATTTTTATTTATTTATTATTTTAAAAAAGACTTTATTTATTTATTCATGAGAGACAGAAATGTAAGCTGAGGGAGAAGCAGGCTTGTGGTGGGAAGCCCGATGCGGGACTCAATCCCAGGACCCCAGGATCATGACCTGAGCCAAAGGCAGATGCTGAACCACTGAGCCACCCAAGTGCACCCTGTGTGGGAAGTTTTAAAGACCAGGTCTCAAGTCTGCCCATGTTTTACTGCTCAGAACCCAGGCATTGGCCCTATTTAATTGCAAAGTCTTCTGGGAAATACGGTCTTCCTGTCTACCCAGCTGGTAACTAAATAAGGGTTTGGTGAACACATAGTTTTGTCTCAGCCACACTTGGAAAGGGCTAGAGGCAGACAGCTCTGGTAGGTCTTCCATTAATTTCCCAGGCTGCCGTAACAAAGTCACGCAGGCTGGTGGTTTCAAATGATCCCCTCTCAGTTCTGGAGGCTGGAGGTCTGAAATCCAGGGGGGGTTCCCTCTAGTGACTTCGGGGGACAAGCTGTTCCATGCCTCTTTCTGGCTTCTGGTGGCTGCTGGCCATCCTCGGCATTCCTCGGCTTGTAGATGCATCCCTCTGACCTATGCCTCCGCCCTCGTGTTCCCTTCTCGGCGTCTTTTCCCCTTCTCTTCTAAGGACACTTGTCATTGGATTGAGGGCCCACCATAATCCAGGATGATGTCACCTTGAGATCCTTAATGTGATTCATTCTGCAAAACCCTTTTTTTCCAAGTAAGTTTACATTCCCAGGTTCTGAGGGGGTCTATCTTTTGGGAAGGGCACCATTCAATCCACTGTAGCCTTTGATGTTGGCCCTTTGAACGTGGACGGGGGCTTCGGGGGAGACTGGTTGTCAGTTGACGGGAGGGAAGCTGCCTCCCGAAAGGTTTGATTCTGCCAAGTGGGGCACCAGTGGGCTGCCTGGTCAGACGTGGGTCCGTGGGTCCGAGGTGAGGAGGAGGGCAGGGGCCCTTCCCTCTTGCAGAGCCCAGTGTGGGGCAGGAGTGGGGATGGAGGGGGTTAGGGGATGCAGGTGGGTCACCGCCACTGTGGCTGAACCCCCGGGTTAGGCCATTAAACTGCACATTTGCCTGGGGTGCCGAAAACAATAGCTAGGAAATTCCAACATGAGACCAAAATGGGGATTTTTCAAAGGGAATATCAAAGAACCGGTTAAAGGACTTTAAAACCAGAGAAGGATATAAAAGGGGGAAGAGAGAGGACACTGGGTTTTCTGTGAGCAGATTTCTTTGCAGAGAGCTGTTCTCTTGCTGGGAGCCCCAGTCTCCTGCAAGAAAGAAAGTTCAGGTGTGTGTGGCAGGGAGGGCGCTGAGAGCCCTGCAAAATGACGCATGCGCTCTATTTGGAGAATCCCATGATCTCTGACCCCAGCTGTGATCTGGGTCCATGGACTGGAATCTGACAGGCGCCTTTCTTCTCTCAGAGGCCAGGGCTGTTGGCCTGAAGGAGAAGGAGTGGGTGGAGGGGGCAGATTGAGAGAGAAAGAGAGAGACAGAAAGAGAGAGAGAGAGTGAGCAAGAGCTGCTTCTGCATTTTGGACGGCACATCACAAGCACCAGGCGCCCAACCAGGGTAGGAATGCTGACCTGCTCGGGGTTATCTCTAAAAGGGATTCAGTTAAGAGGGCTGCAGCCCAGAGAGCCTTGGATCCTCGTAGCCACTTATCCCTTATAAGCCTAGAGCTTGCTGCCTGAGGGCACTCTCTTGACTTAAAAGTGTGCCTGGGTCCTGGGTCGGCAGTTCCAAGGTGCCAGGGAGCTAATGCACCCTGGGAGCAGTCCTCAACCAGTGCCGGGTGGGAGTTGGTGGGGAACTCATTTCCAGTCTTGGGGTGGGACACTCTGATGTGTACATGCCACTAGTTGTTCCGTGGCTGATGTTGCTTCCTTTTAAAATGTTTTTCTCGTTGGGCAGCCCAGGTGGCTCAGCGGCTTAGCGCCACCTTTGGCCCAGGGAGTGATCCTGGAGACTCGGGATCGAGTCCCACGTCCGGTTCCCTGCGTGGAGCCTGCTTCTCCCTCTGCCTGTGTCTCTGCCTCTCTCTCTCTCTGTGTCTCTCATGAATAAATAAATAAAACTAAAAAAAAAAAGAGATGTTTTTCTCCTTTATTTTGTAATTTAAAAATGGTAAAAGTAATATGTGCTTATTGCGACAACCCAGTGATGTATAAAGGCAGAAGTTACCCATGTCTTCCAACTTTCTTCCATTTTCACCATCTCTAGTAGTAAAGATGAAATGGAGGCCACGGGATGAACCCAGTGGCTCACAGCAGTGACCTGCTCAGGGCACCACCTGGATATGCTGCCTTCCCTCCCTTGTTGGTGTTTCCCGGGATCCCCTCTGGAATAAATCACTTGCACAGGATTTCTTGTCCCCATATCCTTCTGGGGGAATCCAAACTAGGGCAACGGTTTCTGTCAGAGGGGAAGGAAGGCTAGCAAAGGTCTGTGTGGAATGGGTCCCACTGAGGGCAGCAGTAGTGTCTGCCCAGAGAAAGGCACCACTCCCCATCACTGAAGATGCAGCCGGAGCCTCTGGAGGGCCCGTCAAGGTTCCTGTGGAAGGGCAAGTGGCTTTGAGCACGGATGGGTCAGGGGACGCTATCTTATAACAGCGCCATCATGTCAGAACGTGCTCTACATCTTTCTCCTCCTCCTTCCCCACCCTCTAGCACTGGAGGAGCCAGAAGCCTCTGTTAGCCAAGAAGGAACTAGAAGCCATCCCTTCCTAGGCCTCCGAGGCTGGTGGTGGCCCTGAGCCATGCAGTGGCCGGGAGAGGAGCATGGATGGGACCCCAGGAGATGCCAGTGGTTTGGCCTATCCAACATGCTCACCATTTCAGGGACCAAATGGAAACTCCTGTGTGAGTGTGTGTGTGTGTGTGTGTGTGTGTGTGTGTCTGTGGGCTCACATGTGATGACAGCAACCTTGTGGAAGAGAAATCAGAAAAGCCCTGGGTCCTGGGAGCAGTAAGTTATCTCCTTCTGCTGAAATCACTTTGAAGGGGTGGTGAGGGTATGCGAGTGTCCTCTGGCTGCTGTAACATGGGTCACATTGGCCCATCTTTGGGACCTGAAATATGTAGGCTCCTTCCTGCATGGGGGCCTTTGCATAGGCTGTAAAGTCTGCCGCGGGGTGCCTCTCAAACACGTCACCACTGATTGTGTGGCTTTTGCAACAACACAAATGTACGGTCTTACAATTCTGGAGGCTAGAATCATGAAATCAACCCTGTCAGCAGGGTTGGCCTCCTCCTGGAGACTCTGAGGGAGAATCTGTTCTAGGCTTTTCTTGTAGCTTCTGGTGGCTGCCAGGAATCCTCGCAGCCCTTGGCTAGTAGACACACCACTCCACTCTCTGTCTCCATAGTTACATGGCCTCTTTCTTCACTGTGACTCTGTGTCTAAATTTCTCTCTTCATGCAAGGACACCAGTTGCTGGATCAGAACCCTCCCCTAATCTAGTATCACCTCATGTGCATTGGATTATGTGGGCAAAGACCCTGCTTCTCAATGTCATCCTCACTGGAACCTGGGGTTAGGACTTCAACATAGATTTTGGGGATCACAGGGCAGGAGGCAGGGGAGACACGATTCCACTTAGACAGAAAAAAATCAAACTATGTTTTGATGCTAACTCCTGGGAGGCTTTTGTTCCATGTGTTGGCCACACTGGGGAGTGTCCCTTGGCCCAGATGTGACTACCACTCCCTAGGCTGGGATGAGGTCTTGCCCTTGATCTCGGGCCCCAACCAACAAGATGGGATGGATGTCCCTGTAGAGCCCAAAAAGGAAGAACCAAAGAGGCCTGCCCTGGGCTCCCTGGCACACACTCTGGGATGCCTGAACGTTCTGGGAGAGGGCTCAGGGGCTTGACACTCCCTAGCTGGTGGGGTGGGGGCACACCTGGCTTCTATGAAACCCTTTCTGGAGAAAATGATGACCTAGATGTTTTGGAGGGGCAGCAGCCCTGGTGCCCCATAGACACGATCTTCTACTCGGCCATCAGCAGGCTGCAGGGCTCTGTGCTTGGCAAAGTTTCGGTGTGTTTTCGACAACACGATGTAGTTGCCCCCACCCCCACCCTGGGATGAAGAGAAGTCCCCATCTCACAGTAGCTTCCTCCCTGGGACTCGTTCCCACTCCGCTGGCTCTCTCCTGGGGCCCACTCTGCACTTCTGGGCTGGCACAGAGCTTGTTGGAGCGACGCCGTCACAGAGACAGTTCTGCTGTCAGAGAAGGCAGCTTCCAGCTCTCCCCCGGGCTGGCTGCGAGACCTGGGTATCTGTTCTATTTGTCTAGCACCCCACTTGTTATCTGAAAGACTAAACCCACCAGACTCCTAACCCATGCCTCATGGATCTTGGGGCTTTACCGTTCCTTGACCCTCCCAAAGTAATATCCAAACATTTACAAATAGCTCTAACTGAGCATTTTTTGTTTTCCTGGGGAGAGAAGCCATAGCCAGCTTTCACGAGATTTTTAATGGAGCTTGGGGTTGGATCAGATATTTTACAGGGCTGGTCTAGCCCTGTAGAACATTCCACAGCTCCAGTGCCTCAGGACTCCATGATGGTGGGCAACCCTGAGGATCCTGATGAATTTGTGACAGATCCAAATGGACCCATTTACATCCAGTTCCATGGTCCACTTTGATGAATGGTGTGTTGTGGGTTGAATTCTGTCCCCCAAAAGTTGTGTTGAAGTCCTAACTCCTGGTACCAATAAATGTGACTTTATTTGGAGGCAGGATCTTTGCAGGTGTAATCAAGTTAAGGTAAGGTCATATTAGATAGGGTGGCCCCTAAATCGAGTGACTGGCATCCTTAGAAAGAGAAGGAGATTTGGTGACAGATCTCCCATGGCAGAAGGACGAGAGCCGTGTGAGGGCACAGGTGGAAATAGGAGTGGTGCATCTACGCCAAGGGACCCCAGAGAGTGCTGGCCACCACCAAAAGCTAGAAAGAGAAGAGACAAGGAAGCAGTTTTCCCAGAGCCTTCAGAGAGAGCCTGGCCCTGCTGATACCTTGATTTCAGATTTCTAGCCTCCAGAACCATGAGAGAATAAATGTCTGCTTTTTTTTTTTTTAATTTCTGCTGTTTTAAGACATCCAATTTGTGGCAATTTTACTGTAGCCACAGGAAGCTATGCATTTCCACATCTTTGCTTTCCTTTTCCAAGACTGGACTACATTTGGTTTACACAACTTTATGACATACCTCTCAATTTAGAAATTGCCCAAAGTGACTGGACCACCTCCAACATAGAGGGGAGGACCCCTTTATCAATTATTCAAAAGGTGCTTACACTGTGTGTCCATTCTCTGCTTCCACCGTACTCTGGTCTATAAGCAGCAGTCAGCTCCTTGGGACTGTATTCACCCAGAGCGTCAGAGGAGCTCTCCGGAAGGCTCAAGGGGGCCAGTTTGGGGCCCCAAGGCCCTATACCATCTAGCTCGCTCCTCCTCCAGCCTCTTCATGACAGCCTCCTCCCCTGGGCCTCTGGGTTACATTGGCCCATCTTTGGGACCTGAAATACGTAGGCTCCTTCCTGCACGGGGCCCTTTGCATAGGCTGTAAAATTTGCCCCGGGGTGCCTCACAAACAACTTTTAATCATGGAAATTTCACACATATACAAAAAAATAGAAAAAAAAAAGAAAAAAAAAAAGAATCAGAGTAGATTTCTACGCCCCCAGCAGCTCCCAGTAACAATTAACCGACTGGTGGTCAATCTGTTGTAGCGATACACTTATCCTCGCCCCTTCCACCTACCCTATTATTTTGAAGCAAATTGCAGCATTACATCATTTTACCTGTAAATATGATGGTATCTATCTCTAAAAGACGGGGCTGTTTTAAAAAGCTGATTGAAATGCCATTATCGCGTCTAAAGATTTTCACAATTTCTTGATAGTATCAAATATCCAGTGGGTGTTGTGATTTCCAATTGCTTCACAAAAGTCATAATTTTTTTTTAATTGTTTGTTTGAATTGAGATCCAGATAAGGGTCACGGGGAGGCCCTTTCCTCTTGTAACTGATTTGTTGAGGAAAACCAGGCGGTTTGTCTTGGAGAGTTTCTCAGTCTGGTTTCTCCTGATTACATCCTTGTAATGTCGTACCGTGTTCCTCTGTCACTGGTACGGGTATTAGAGCTAGAGGCTTGATCAGATCCAGGGGCCCTGGTGGGGGGTGGGGAGGGTCATTCGCAGTGCATTGAACTCGATGGAGAGGACCTCGGTGTCTGGATGGCTCTCGTCCTTTTATGAAGGCTCTCCTTTTGTGCTGATGATCATTGCCTCCATCCATTACATCGGAGGTCCCAAGGTGTGCCTGGAATGCTCTTGACACCCCCTCTGCACCCAGTGGGCTCCTATACTCTCCCAGAGCGGGTCATGTTCCCTCGTTAGGGCTCCTGACACCTTCTACTTTGCCAGCATAGCTCATGCATTTATCTAGGAGACTTTGCTAAAGGCTCGGCTGCCCCCACTTGATGGTAAACCCCTTGAGGGCAGAGGCTGCTTCTGTATTTCCTGGGGCCTGGCACTCAGTAGCCGCTCAGTATTTGTTGAATGAAGGAATGAACCAGTTATTTCATTCTTGCCCCCCACTGCTTCCCCTGGAAAAGCCTGGCAAGGGGTCAGAAATGGGGTAGCCGAGTGCCCCCCTGGGGAAGACCTGCATCTCCAATCCGCCTTGGGGCCCTCTGACCTTGTGCAGAGTGTGACTTGCTCCTCTCTTCACCGGTGGCATTTTTTAAAATAAATAATTTCTCACGTTCCTCCTCCTAATCCTGGGAGACGCAGAATATCCCATCTTTAAGCATTGCCTGAAATGCAGGATTTTTCTTTCCTGGATTAGAAGATGCTGCCCTCCCAGAGAGGCCTGATGCGCCTTCCGGGGACCCCCTTTCCTCTTTCTTTGATCTTCTCGAGTGTTCCACCAGCCACCGGCTCCTGATGAATTAAACAAAAGTAGAGAAGCTTGGGATTCTGCAAGAAAACAGTCAAATGGTCCAAATGGTGCAGGGAGGCGTCCACCCGGCTGCCGAGAAGAAGCCAGGAGGAGATGTTAGGCTGTCGTTGGCAACCTCTTCCTGGGGGCCATCTCTGGCAAGAGGGCACAAAAAGTCACATTTCTGCGGAGTTCTCAGAGCTTCTCTGGAGGATGTGACTGCAGGAAGGGCAGGAGTTCCTTTCCCCCAGGAGGAAGGAGGGAAGGGAGAAGCGGGCCTCACCGGGCGATAATTGCATTTAGCTCTGGGCAGGCTAGGTGGAAAAGCTCAGAGCAGACCCTTGCTGGTGCTGACCCCGAGGTTGGCAGTAAAGCTGCCCTGCTCAAAACCCGGGGGCCCGGAAAGCTCCCTGCACTGTGTGTTGGGAGTGCCAGGAGCCCTGTGTGCTGGGCAGAGGGGTCCTGCTGCCACCGAGAGGCTCAGCCAAGCCTGAGAGCAAGACTCGGGGTCCGTCAGGCCTCTGGAACAACAGCCGGCCTCAGCAACGTGTGGTTTTCTGTACAGCCAGCCCAGAGCTACCTGGCACCCAGGAGAGGGAACCTTTCCCGGGCCTCGAGCAGAAGGAGCCTACCACAGTTTGCTTCTCGGCTTGGCTTTTTCTGGGGCCTCTGGGGGCGGGACACATGACTTCTTTGCCATCTTTTGTTTCTCTGGTTTAACACCAGCGATGGTATTATTTGAAGGTAACAAGACCTGGTATTAAAACCCGGCATTCTAGAGGCACCTGGGTGGCTCAGTCGGATGAGCGTCCGACTCTCGGTTTCGGCTCAGGTCATGATCTCAGGGTCATGAGATTGAGCCCAGTATGGGGCTCTGCACTCAGTGTAGACTCTGTTGGAGATTGTCTCTCCTTCTCCCTCTGCCCCTCCTGCTCCTGCTCTCTTTCTCTTTCTAAAATAAGTAAATAAATCTTAAAAAAAAAAAAACCACCCAGCATTCTAGAACTGCCTCTTGCTACTGAGCCTCATCTCTGAGGGAGGTACCTCGGGGAAGCGGGAGGTGGATGTGCCTTATTGCCAGGTGGTTACCGTCACTCAAAATCGTTCTGAGGACACATCTCATGCCTGGGCCTTCGGGGCCCGTATCCTGTGCTTTCAGGTGGCTTCGGCAGTAGCAGATCCTGGTCCTGTGTGCCACACTTTGGGGACCAGGTGAGAAGGTGGCTGCACTGTGCAATCTCTGCCTGGCTGTGGCACCGTTCCCAGCAGCACACTCAGGAGAGATCTGTGGGCTCAAGGAATGATCAAACCCTTCCCAGGATCAAAAATGAGGTGTGATGAATCACAACAGCTGGATGAGCTTGACTTTCTTGCTTGGCTTGTCAACGGCCCTGGAAGGTGTTTTCAGAAAACCACTTAGCGATATGTCACCCCTCTGGCATGTCCCCAGAGTTCATAGAGCTGATACACAGTGCCAGAGGGAGTGCCACATTTCAGAGGGAGCCGACTTTCCAGATTCCCCAATTGTGGGGACCATCATTCTGTGACTCTGGGCACCTTGCCACGGCTTACTCTGCTCTGAATCTCCAGCTGCTAGGGCAGTGCTCTGCACATGGCGATTGTCCTAGTTTGCGTGGTGTCAGAGCAGATCCTGAGACAAAGATGTGTATACAAGTCATGTTTTCGGGAAGAGATCTCGGGGAGCAAAGTGAGGGGGTCCAGAAGCCAGACAGGGAAGGGAAAAAAGCCGCTGAAGGGTGTGCTGTGGAGCAAGTGGGAACCTTTTGGAGGACTTTGATGAACACCCCAGAGCTGCCCTCTGCAGCGGGGCAAAGATGCTGGGCTCATTAGAGACCAACTCTTGCTCCTCAGCCCATTGGCTGAGGGTTGTCCCTTGGGAGTTACCCCCTGCTGCCTGTGGTGTGGGCTGAGCACACTTTGTGGACTGAAAAAGGCTGAAGGCAGTGAGATGAATGTCTGAGAAAGGAAGCCCTTGGAATGACTGGAACTATCCACCGAGCTACAAGGGATGTCCCGGGTGGGCCAAGGGGATAAGAGCAGGTCAGTGTGTTCCAGTGTTTGTTGAATGAGTGTTTGTTGAGTGAATGAATCTGAACTTCACATCCTTATAGCATAGAGATAATGATTTTGGCAACCATCATAGTCAACAGGAACAAGCCTCCTCAATCTTAATTATACACACACACACACACACACACACACACACGAGCATGCATACACACATGCACAGATGCCAACCTCCCAATATTGAGCATTAAACATGTATTACATGATTCATAATTAGCTCTGCTCAGCTCACAATGCTAGGTCCTGTGTTCTGGGCAACTTCCGAGTAAACTCCTTTGCATATGCGTGTGCTAGAAAGAACACAGGGTTGTAGGGCTCCTGGGTGGCTCAGTCCGTTAAGCATCTGACTTCGGCTCAGGCCATGGTCTCAGGGACCTGGGATCCAGCCCCATGTTGGGCTCCTTGTGTGGTGGGGAGTCTGCTTCTCTCTCTCCCTCTGTCCTCCTCATGTTCTCTCTCTCTCAAATAAATAAATAAAATCTTTAAAACAAGAAAACAAACAAACTAGAATGCAGGGTTGTAGAGTCAGGCAGGCTTGAGTTTGAATCTTACTCTGACTTCTTTATGATTTTTTTGAGACTCTTTCTCTGGGGAATAAAGCAATGATGTCATCTCTTGGAGCTGTTGTAAGGATCAAAAGAGACAACGTTGGTAAAAGCAGGCAGCTATGTATAAAGCAGGGTGGAAGAGGCATCATTATTTTCCTTAATATTCTTAATGCACCCAGATCAGTCATTTATTTGCGAAACGTTTATCAAATGCCTACTACAAGCCAGACATTGTTCTAAGTGTTGCAGAAATGACTGTGAACAAAATAGTCAAAAAAAGACCCGTTGCAGAGCTTAATTCCTAGCAGAGACCACAAGCGATAAAATAGGTAAGCGCAGTTTCTAGTAGGTTAGAAGGTGATAAACGCTAAGAAAAGAATAAAGCCAAGCAGGGAAGTGGATAGCGCACAGAGGATGTGCGGGGTTATGTTTTTAGATGGGGGCCGTCAAGTGGGGCCTTCCTAAGAAAGTGAGACCTGCAGGAGGTGAGAGAGCGAGCCACACTGACATCTGGGAGAACATTCCAGGCAGAGGAAACAGTGAGAGCAAAAGTCTGTAGGTAGGAGTGTGTGTCTGGCTTATTTAAGGAATAATGGGACCTGTTGTGTTCGCTTCCTGGGGCCGCTGTAAAAAACGATCACATACGGGGGTGGGGATGGGGGTGGGGGGTTACAACAACAGAAATAGATGGTCTCTCAGTTCCGGAGGCGAGCAGTCTGAAATCAAGGTGTCAGGCAGGGTGGTGCCCCCTTGGAAGGTTCTAGGGGAGGATCCTTCCTGGCGTCGTCCAGTTTCTGGTGCTCCGGGTGTTCCTTGGCTTGTGGCCGCATCCCTCCAGTCTCTGTCTCTGACTTCACATGGCCTTTTCTCTCCACATGTGTCCTCCCTGTGTCTCTTACAAAGACACTTGTCATTGGATCCAGGGGCCGCTTGGAAAATCCAGGATGATCTTCTCTCAAGATTCTTAACCTAATTACATCTGCAAAGACAGTATCTCCAAATAAGCTCACATTCGCGGATCCTGGAGGGTAAGAGATAGGCATATACTTTGGGGTCCCACATTGGACCCCCCCAGTGTAGCTGGAGAGATGGTAAGAGCAAGGTTGCGGTCTTGACAGTACTAGTGATCCTTCTGCCCCTCCCCCTCCCAGTCAGATCACAGAATGATCACATTCCTGCAGCAACCAGCTCTCCATTTGCCCAATTTCCTGGTTCCCACCGTCCCATGAGCTTTCTGGAATTCTGCTTCTACCTTCCTGAACTGGCCACAGCTGAGTGGAGGGAGACGGGCTTCTCTGGCCACAGACAGAATCTTCGTTTCTGCAGACCAGGTTCTCATAAGACGTCCTGGTCTGCTTGCTTGTACGGTCCAAAGGGTCTGGCCCAGCTTCTGTGACTTCTGCTGTGACTTCTCTCCCAGGCCGGGGCGGTGTGTTTCAGTGCACACCCTTCCTGGCCCAGCTCTGGGCGCAAGATGCCTTTACTGACGATGGCAGTGACCCCCTCCCATTTGCTACCTATTTAGCGGGTGTTGCCCATTTACAAATCTGTGCTAAATAAAGATACAAAGAGGAGGCAGGCAGAATTTTTGGCCCCAAGACTCTCAGACTGTCCCAGGGAGAGAGGCACGCATCTAAAGGACTCATTATCGCAGGCTCCTGGAAAGTGGGAGAGAGAACAGCCTATTTCTCCACACCGGACGCGGTGCTTCTGTTTGCACTGTTTCATTTTTCTTAGTATTCCCAGCCTCTTTCTCCCTCCGACAGCCTGGCTCCTGGAAGCAGGGTGGGGTCCTGGGGGAAACTTCAAAGAAAGCTGGGTTTGTCTGTGGGATATCTTTTTCTTGTCTATTCCTTCCTCGAACCTCTTTGTCTATCCTTTGCTATAACTCTCTCTCCCAAGCTCAGTGCCCTCATGCTCTCTTTCTCCTTGCTCTCCATACAATTTACTTTCAAATACATCCATTTATACTAAAGTGTGAATGACTGCTAAGAAACCAATGTAATAATGTACATCAGGGAGAGGCATAATTACAACCTAAAGGGGACAAGGCCCTTGTTTGGCTTGAGCTATAAGCATCAGTCTAATTGCAGAATTTAAGTCCAGAGTGAGCTGAATAGTTTGTTGGTCTTCCCCATCCCCATGAAACTGCACACAAGCCGTGCCCTTGCTGCCTCCTGGCAGGAGGGGGTGGGCCTCATCTCCCTGTCAGGCCAATGTCGACCTGAGGTTGGTACCGGCCTGCTGGGGCTGAAGATGTCTTCTCTGAACTTCCTGCCTGAGTCCTCACTGGAGGGACAAATCACTGGAGTGAAAAGGAAAAAGCTACATTCCCGTTCTGTTCTTCAGTTATTCTGGTCTTTCCACGTGTTCTGCGGACTGCCTCCCCCTCTGTCTTAGGCGAACTTGACATTGGGGTGCTGTCTTCCCGTTCCAGAGGCCAAGCATGGGCTCTCGAGGCAGCCTGGGGCCCCAAGGAGCCCAGGATGGGATTGTCCTCCTTGCGCTTGTGCCATATAATCCGGCTTCCCTGCCAAGGAGCGACTGGCCATGACAGCTGCCTTGGCTTAGGCAAGACTTTTTTTAAGGAAAAAAAACAAACAAACAGGAAAATTTTTTAAAAAGGTGAAAATTCTGCCTGGAGTCTGGAATTACCCGCAAAGTCACCTTTTTTAGTGCCCACCGACACACAACGCGCTCTGTCTCTGCTCTCAGCAAACCATATGCTGCCACCGCTGCTGGCCACGTCCTGGGGGATGGCTTTTTTCCCCTTCAGCAAGCCTCCAGAAATGTCATAGAAATTTATATGCTTATTCACAGAGCCGATAAAGCAGAAAACCAGCGTTTCAGCTATTTTTGTTTTGCTTTGCAGATGGAGAGTAAGAGGCATAAATCTCTCCCTCGTTGGACTCCGTGGCCCCCACTCTCTGTTTTGCATTAGACACTGCTCAGCCCCTGGGGGTGACTCTCTGGAGTTTGGAGCCCACCCCTCCCGTGCCACCACCCACATAGAAGAGCTGACTGCAGAAGGAATCAACTCCCCAGCAACATTTACTGTCCCTTGGGGGTAGGATACCGAGGGCTCCGTCACTCTGGGAGTTCAATGGGGATTATCCCGGGGGTGCAAAGCCCACGGTGGCATGAGGCTGCCCTTGTGACATTTACCCCTCTGCGGGTAGGTAGGGGACATTGTGTGAACAGTTCTAGTCTGCCTCCAGGTCCTTGGCAGGGGGGTTCGATTATCAACGGTGTTTCGAATGCTCGTGCGGCACAACGACTTATCCCCAAACTTCGCAGCTTTACTTTGCTCGCAGTTTTCCGGGCTAGGAAATGGGGAAGGGCTTGGCCGAGCAGTGTCGGCTCAGAGGCTCTCATGCCCTTAGGGTCAGGTGCCGGCGGGGCTGGACTCACTGGGGGGCCGATGGGGCTGTCAGCCGGGAGCTCAGCTGACACTGGATGAGGGCACTTATGCAAGGACCCTCCAGCCTGGCGGTCTCAGGGTGGCTGGGTTTCTCGCACGGTGGCTGGCACTCCCAGAGTGAGCATTCCAGCTGCCGGGTGGAAGCCGCGTGGCCTTTTCTGACCTACCCTGGGACGGCATGTGGCATCACTTTGGCTCCGGTCTCTGGGCTACCGGCAAGTCACTAAGATCAGCCCAAGTTCAGAAGGGGTGTAGACCCCACCTTCTGACCCAGGGTGTCACAGGAGGGCTCTGGGTGGGGGTGGGACAGGTCGATTTCAGGCTCCCTCTGATTGCCTGTTGCCCCCGACCTGGCTCTGAAACCACAGGAACTTTGCTGTAACTGAACAGGATGGGGGTGACAGAGGAGACTTTTGTCACCTTCACTAGCCGCTGAAATCCCCCCTGCTGAGGAGAAATCCTTCTCCCTCATCCGTGATGCTCACATAGGTTATTTCTGATGGGGCGGGCTTCCAGGGCTAATGCATTCCTCCCATGCCAGGCAGCCAGAAACTGACTTTAGGGCGCAATATCCCCGTGTGAGGAAGAGCATGGGAAGAGACCCACGTAGGAGATTCCACCCCAAGACCTGTTCTCGGAACAAGCATGCTTGCTTATTGGCTCTGCACTCAAAGCATCCAAAATCTGACCTCTTCTCCCCACCTCCGCTTCCACCTCCCGGCTCTGAGCCACCCCCATCTCTCATCCGGACTGTTCCCGGCCTCTCTGCTATCACCCCCTCCCGTGACTTCCATAGTCCGTTTTCTACACAGTAGAAAGAAGGATCCTTAAATTCAAGTTGGACATGTCTCTTCTCTGCTCAGAGCTTTCCTGTGACACCACTTCTCTCTCAGAGTAAAAACCAGTGTCCTTACGATGCCCTGGAAGGCCCTCTAGGATCTGAGCCCCTGTGAGTGCCCTGGCTTTGCCTTCTTTCCTCCCCCTCACTCCTTCTCCAGCTGCGCTGGCCTCCTTGTATATCTCTAACAAACCAGTTGTGGTCCTGCCTCAGGACCTTTGCACTTGCTACTCCCTCTGTCTGGAACGCTTTTACCTCAGAGATCTGCATGGCATGCTGCCTTGCTTCTTCAGATCTCTACTCCAATGCCACCCCCACCAGAGGAGCCCTCCTCTATCATTAGACTGCAAATCTCAGGCCCACCCTACCCCCATCCTTTGCCCCATGCCTTGCTTTATTTTCTCCATGGCACTTATGGCATATTTATTAGTTTGTCTGTTTACTGCCTATCTCCTCCACTAGAATGTGGGCTCTGGGAGGGCAGGGGCTCCTGGTTTGTTCACTACTGCTGCCCCAGTGTCTACAACAGAGCCTTGTACCTAGTAGGTGCTCAATAAATATTGAATGTATGGACAGACTCCAGTCCCAACTCTTGAGGTAAGAAATACAGTGACACCTTAATTTGTTTAGACCAGGGATCAGCAAACTTTTTCTGCAAAGGACCAGGTAGCAAATTTTAGGCTTTGCAGGCCAGACAGTCTCTGTCACAATTACTTAACTCTGCCATCGTAGCACAAAAGCAGCCAACGTGAACATGAAAACAGATGGGCATGGTTATGTTCCAATAAAACTTTATTTACAAAAACAGGTGATAGGCCAGACTTGGCCCGTGAGCCATAGTTTGCCAACCCCTGTTTTAGCAACAAAAATGTCTGCTAAAGACAAAATTATGGTTTCTGCTTTCAGGTTCAGGTGTTTGAAGCACAGAGAAGTTGAGCAGCTGGTCTGAGGTCACACTGCACACTGGAGACAAAGGTGGGTGCAGAGCCTAGGTCTGTCTTCCGGTTTGTACTCAGAGCTCAGTTTATCCAACTTGCCTCCTTGTGGGTTACTTGGAGAAGGCCGGAAGGCACTCTAGCTTACAGTTGGCTGAGAGGCTTCCATGAGGATCACCGGAAGCTCGTAGGAAGTGCTAATTACGGGAGGTGCCGGTTGCATGTGGTGTTAGGTGTTGGTGTCACTGGCCTTAAATTGCTGTCAAGAGACAGAGGGGGAAAGGAAAGGCTGAAAAATTGGGACAGAGTCCAGGGGCTGAGAAATCAGAATTGTTGCAGGTTAGGTCCAGAAGGTCTAGGAAGAAGACTCAGAGAGGCAACTCAAAGTGTAGAACCACAGAATAAGGGGTGCCCTTGAGATCGACCCGTGTGGAAGGGCGGGGAAGGAGGGAGGAGTGGGGGGGAAGAGAAGCTGAGCTGCCATGCGCCCAGTGCCAGTTTCAGCTCATGCCGCGGGGCACTCTGGAGCTGGGGGAGGGCCCCACGGAGAGGTCCTCAGTTAGGCTGAGACGGCCAGGTCTCCCTCTCCCCACATCAATCAGTCGTTGATGGATGCTAGCTACGTGTGGCAGAAGCATGAGTTTAAGGGAGACACCTTCCCCAAGGGGCTGACAGCCAAAGGCTCTTGGACCCCAGCCCTGGAAGCAAGGACAGCATCCTTCCCTTGAGAAAAGGGCTCTGGTCGGTGCACCTGGCATCTAGCACAGGGGTTTAGAGAGATAAAAAGTGGAAGGGCTCACGGGAAATGAGGGGAGACCAGAACAATTACCCACAAGCTGAAGCCAGAGCCCATGTAATTAATTCATGGGCTATCTGTTTAGAATGGAATCGCTCTACTTTTACTTCCTTACCTGCTAGAATTAGGTTTGGCAATGAATTATAGGAACTCCAAAATAACACTGGCTTAAACACTATAGAAGTTTTTTTTTTTTTTTTAGTAAATAAATCTGGAATTACACCACTCATGGCTGTTCTAGTAGTTTCACAGAGTTCTTGGAGATCCAGGCTTCTATCATCTTGAGTGTACTTCGTGACTCAGGATGGCTGCAGAAGCTCCAGCCATTACCTCTGCAGTCCAAAGACCAACAGGAAGGAGGGAGAGATGAAGGGCATGGCCCTTCCACTTAAGGACACTTTCTGGAAGTCACTCAGGGATGGACACCTAATCCCATCAACCAGCAAACTTAGTTACATGGCTATGTCTGACTACAAAGGAATCTGGGAAATGTAATTTATATTCCAGATGTCCTTTTTTTTGTGGCCCCAAATCAGGAGAAGGTGAACAGATATTGGGGGATGACCAGCAGTGTCTACTTCAACCTGACAAATGCTTCATCTTTAAAGATCAACTCTCAGGAGGTCTTCAGGACCCCTCTGCCCAGTGCCCTGCCTTGGGTAAAGCGGATGCCCCTTACGTTATAATTCCTCAGTACTATCACTGAGATTCACCTGCTTCTGGCTTCCCAAGGGACCTTGACCTCCCCAATGGTAAGAACCTTGTGCTTTCATCTTCTGCCCCCAACATGCAGCACTGAGCTGGCTGGTGCATAGCAGGTGCTCAACAAATGCTCGTTGAGCAAATTCCTGGAGAAGCCTAACATGCACCTTAGGAATATGTTACCCTTCTCACCTCCATTCATTCCACAATAATTGTGCCTTAAGCTACTAAATGCTCATCAAACCTGATATGCCACCAAGGAGTCCCAAGGAACCCTCGTAGTCTGAAAAAAAAAAATGACAGGTGATAGGCAGTTACTGATGAGTGAACATTTTCTCATTTTTCTCCGAGCTCAGTTAAGTGTAGAATGTGGTGGAAGTGTTACTGGGCTCTGTGTCATTGATGGTTAGCAGGACAGCAAATTTAATTTGGTGCCTTTCGCTCCCCTGCATCAGAGAGGCGTCAGGGAAAGCCTTGAACAATGCCAATAGCACCCGTGGGGGGCAAGGAACTGAGCCAAGCTACCTGCCCACATGCCTGCCAGAGGTCTTCCGGGACGCACACCTCTCTGTTAATCAGGGTTGGAGTCACTCTGCTGCATGTCAAGGGAGAAGAGGGGGCGGCTTGAGAGTTTCGGGGCGTGAAGGCCATGGAGGAGGTGGCCTTCTGGAAGCTACATTCTTCATGTAGCAGATACCGTGGGTGCCTCACTAAGATCCCCTTTCACTGCCTGGTGTACTGTCCATTGGCCACGATCAGTGTTGGCTAGCATGAGCTCACTGCCACCTCCATCCCAGAGGGACTGTCCTTGGTCAACGGGATCCAGTTTACCCAGGGGTATTTGGGAGGTTACATCCCACCTGGGGCGGGGGGTAGGGGGGAGAGGTGTGGCCAATGACCTCTGCCAGGCATACAAAAGCCTGTCATTACTGACAGAGTTCACGGCTAAACTCAGCTTTCTGTTTGCTGGTGACTCAACACACTGTCACCCTTTTCAGGGGCTACTTGTAGCTGGCCCCACGTTCCAGCATGTGGGTGCCCTTTCACGTTCTCCGCTCTTGGTGGGTAATGCACTTTTGGCTCGTCTCTCCCACTATTGCTCTTTGATCTAAAACCAGGGCAGTATCTCTTTGGCCACTAATGGTTTCTAGAAGATCAGGCCCTTCCTTTCTGAGAGGTGGCACAGTGTGGAGTAAAGTGCACGCTGACTTCCAGCCTGGTGCAGGGCAAATCCGTGAACCTCTCTGTGCCTCTCTGTGCTTGTTTTCATGATCCCAGAAAAAAAAATATGGCTCATTGGGTTACTAGGGGGACACCAAAATATGGCTCATTGGGTTACTAGGGGGACATCAAAACTGCTGGCGTGGTGGCTGGCCTGGACCCGGCACTCAACAGAGTCACTTCCTCTGGGCTTCTATGAATTTCTTCATTTGTGAGAAGAGGTAGCTGGCTCGAATGTTCTCTAAGGCTACATCCCTCCAGTGCCTCTGTGCTCCATTCTGGGTGGGTTTTCAAGAGATTACTGCCTTGGCTTTTTTGCTTGCTCAGCTTTGGGGCTTGTCCCTACCTCTTGGAGCTTTCTGGACTTTTGCCGTGGTCCAGATCCTCGTCATCTGTCTCCTGGACTTTTGCAGAACCTCATAACTGGTCCTCTACCTCCAGGCTTTGCTCCTGCACGTCTTCCTCAAATATCACTCTGCTTATATACTCTCCTCGGCAAGAGCTTTCCGCGGCTCCCGGTTAGGTGTGAATCAAATCAAAGCTCAGATGTATTGGTACGATGCTGAAGGCTCTCCATCTGGGAGCCGGCTCCAGGCGTGGCCCCCTCGCACGTGCCATGCCACGACCTCACTTGTCACCTCCTCTGATTTGGGCCCTTCCTGGTGAGAGGCTGAATGAGACATTAGAAAGGGCGCTTTGAAAGATGAATGGATAAAGAAGATGTGGTCTATGTATACAATGGAATATTCCTCAGCCATTAGAAACGATAAATACCCACCATTTGCTTCGATGTGGATAGAACTGGAGGGTATTATGCTGAGTGAAATGAGTCAATCGGAAAAGGACAAACATTATATGGTCTCATTCATTTGGGGAATATAAATAATAGTGAAAGGGAATAAAGGGGAAAGGAGAGAAAATGAGTGGGAAATATCAGAGAGGGTGACAGAACACGAGAGACTCCTAACTCTGGGAAATGAACAAGGGGTAGTGGAAGGGGAGGTGGGCGGGGGTTTGGGGTGACTGGGTGATGGGCACTGAGGGGGGCACTTGACGGGATGAGCACTGGGTGTTACGCTATATGTAGGCAAATTGAACTCCAATAAAAAAATAATAAGCGGGGGGTGGGAGTGAATGGGTGACGGCACTGGGGGTTATTCTGTATGTTAGTAAATTGAACACCAATAAAAAATAAATTAAATAAAAATAAATAAAAATAAAAATAAAAATAAAAATAAAAAAAATAAAAATAAAAATAAAAATAAAAATGAAAATAAGAAAGGGTGCTTGGTTCTGTGAAGTTTGATCCTGCCCCCAGGGCCGAAAACACCTGGTGCCCAGCTGCTGAGGAGGAGCGCCCCCACCTCCTCCTTCTCGCGGGCGCCCCGTGGCTTGTGAGGCGCTCAGCGCAGAGGGAGGGCCGAGGCCTGGGAGCCGTCCCGTCAGTCTCAGGACAGATGCCCAAAGGAGCTGGGTCTGCAACCGGAGAATGAGACGGGCTGAAAGCTTGCCACTCCCCGGAGGGTGTAACCGCCCGGGTCTGAACGGCGGCAGGGAGCCGGGGGAGGGGAGGGCTGGGTGTCCCGGGGGGAGGGGGGGGCAGCGGAGACGGCGGGCTGCCCGCGCAGGGGCACCGACGGCCTCACCGCGGGCTACCAGCGGCCGAGTCACCGCTACCCCCTCCCGAGGACGGGAGGCCTCGGTCTGCCACCTCGGCCATTCCTGGTTGGACCCGAGCCACGCTGTGCCTGAGCAGCCGGCCGGGGAGCGGGGCTCCGTGCGCCGTGGTCCTCCCTCCTCCCAGCTGCCTGCAGCCTCCACAGGCTCCCCTCCCTCGGCGGCCGGGGTTGCGGGAGGGGCTCCGGAGCCTGACCCCTCCCCCAAGCCTTCCCCTGTCTGGGGAGCCGGGCACACACGGGGAACAGCAGCTGAACGCGACACACAGCTCTGTTTTATTTATTGCTGGGCGGATTGATCTTGGCCTGAGACGGCTGTCCTTGGGGCCCTGTGACCTCCCAGGTTGCGGGGCGTGGGCCGCCTTTCCCAGCCGTCGACGCAGTCTCCTGTGGGCAGGGTTGCCAGGTCGCACAGCTCCAGAGAAAGTATGCACAGGGAAAGGCATCACTTTTACCTTAAGGGGGTACTTTAGCCTTGGGGTCCCCCCCCCCTTGGTCTTACCTGTACACAATGAGAAAATTAGGCGAAGTTTCCAGCCTCTTTCCCCCTCCTGGCTTGTTCCCGCTATGGTGGAAGGGTACACCTCATTGCTAGTGTAGGTTCCGCCCATTGTTCCCCTATGGTGTAAACCTAACAGCAGTCCGGAGGGGGTACCTTTACATTAGGGCCACAGAAAGAAAATATTCTGACTTCTGAAATTAAAGTATATGTTTACTATGCAATTAGCAGAGAAATAAATGTGTGCATCAAGTTCAGAGTAATCAACAGTGCATTGTGCTGTCTGGTCCCAGCTGTTCCTAGTAATGACCTTCATTATGAAGCTCCCTGCCCCCCTCCGCCCACATAACCAGGGATGGCTCTTTGCTAGATCCTCTTCTTCCAGGCTTTCCAGAGAGTCATTGAGAAGGACTGTGAGGCCTTGTCCCATCTCAGAGGGCGTTGATTAATTAGTGATGTCTGCCAAGGGCTTGGCAGGGAGATCGGGCACACATGTGCCATGTAAGTGCCGTCCCTGTCTCGAGAGGCTCTGTGTGCCTGGCTTGCTTGCTAGCCTCAGCCCATGGTTAAGGGCCCCTCTAGACTCAGGCATTTAAGGGTGATGTCTAAGGAAGCGTGTTCTCTTCAGGACTGGGCAGATTGGTTTTTCCCTTGGCTGCCCCATGGCCCTTCCTCCAACTTAAGCACTTGGTTCCTGACCTTGATCAGTCCACGGCTCTAGGGCAGGGAGGGATAGTTTAACATCCTTTAGGGGTGGGATGAGCCCTTTTCTGATGGGGTCTGCACTAAACAGGGACATGCCATTGGAGCAATGCAGAGATGCAAGGATACTTCCTGTCAAATACCATGAACGGGGCTCCCACTCCCACTCCCCCATTACTGCAGCAACTTAGAGGCTGTTCCTGGTCGATAATTTCATGTGTGATATTGAGTATGCTACAACATGGTGATCAATAGATTAATTTCAGCTGAGAAATGAATGGCTGACAATGGCCTTCGTATGATAGCCCGAACAGAGAGCATTACATGGAACGTGCCTTAACTTTTACTTTGGAGATGAAAGTAATGTAGATTTTATTCAAATGTAAGGAACCCATGGAAATTGCACATATCAAAAGTGTGCACTTGGTTTATCACAAACTGAACCCTCATGCGACCACATCTGGATCAAGAAGCAGATCACGTAGAGTGACATCATCAAGATAGGGGGTAGGCGTTTTCTGCCATCTTCTTTCCAAGAACACAGATTTTGACACTCGTCCATGGACAAGACTGTCTTTGTGGAAGTCTAGGAGTCCAGTGAAGTTTCAGTACGCTGTTGGAGAAAAAGAAATCAGAGATTGGATGCATTGAAGAGAGGAAGAGAAATAGTTCTACTTTACTTGAATTACTCTGCTCCCGAGGCAGCCCAACTATATGCCAAGACAGACCCCTTCGGCACATGATTTCTTCTACAGGAGAAGCAAGTGCATGTGAGTGGATGCTCAGCTTCCCCAGCTATGTGGGATGTGACCAAAGAAATCTACTTTCATCTCACCCATCCAGAATGCTGAGGTGAGCTGCATGCCTAAGAGGCAGGGAGGATCTGGGAAAACAGCAGCCAGAGATCAGAAGGTATCAAAGGGATGTGGATTTTCTGACCACTTCCCGCACTCCATCATGGAGCCAGCCCATCGCTGAGCCGCTGGGGACACCTCACCTGAAGATTCCCTCAGGAGGCTCACAGGCACCTCCAACACACCACGTGCCTCACCCATGCTCCCACCCCCAACCTCGTGGCTGGCTCCCTGTGCACATTTCTGAGGGCAGTGAGTGTGCACCTTTGCAGATAGCTGGTGAGCATGTGCAGAAAGCCAGCTCGACTCTTTGGGATTGGGAGAAAACACACAAATTTGGGCCTGCAGCACCACTCTACGGAACGCAAACATTCCTTAGTCAATACTCGACTGGGCTTTGTAGGATCAGAAGAAAGCATGAAATCTTAAGAATTCACCCCACCCCCACCCCCAAGAGAGAATAAGAAGTGTAGAGCAGGTGTATCCACAGAGGTCTAAGAAATCCTTAAAATCCCTAATAGAGCTGACAGAAGGTATTTCTCTCCTGAATCCAGTCAACGAAGACTGGAGGAGGTGCTACTTCTTCAAATGTGAAGGCAGTGATGCAAGACTTCAAGGAGCATGACAAACTGAGGGAATATGAGAAAACCACCAAAGGTACACAATCATTTTCTAGTAATGGATCCCAAAGACATGGAAATCTGAAATTTGCCTGATAAAGTAAAGAATTAGAAATTCTTTTCCTTCCTCCCTCCCTCCCTCCCTTCCTTCCTTCCTTCCTTCCTTCCTTCCTTCCTTCCTTCCTCCCTCCCTCCCTCCCTCCCTTTCTTTCTCCTTCCTTCCTTCCTTCCTTCCTTCCTTCCTTCCTTCCTTCCTTCCTTCCTTCCTTTCTTTCTTTCTTTCTTTCTTTCTTTCTTTCTTTCTTTCTTTCTCTTTCTTCTTTCCTTCTTTCTTTCCTCTTTCTTTCAA
The DNA here is from genome assembly GCF_048164855.1 of Canis lupus baileyi. Lineage (NCBI taxonomy): Eukaryota > Metazoa > Chordata > Mammalia > Carnivora > Canidae > Canis > Canis lupus. The sequence continues at coordinate 90,881,438 of NC_132876.1, forward strand.
GAAAGGCAGATTGCCACATGCAGCACATCATTTAGATGTGTCTGGAGTCTTAGGAGCTTGCCTACCCTACATTCTCCTATAAATGGAACGTGGGAACTTGCTTGGAGGTTCTAGCAAGGGAGTGCAGCTACCTGTATACCCTTCACCAAAGAATGGTCCTCCTCTATCAGGGAAGGTCTTCCTCTTCTACTAGGCACATAGCTTTAGGAGGGACATATGGAGCACTGAGGGATGAAGGGGACACCTGCCTAGTCACCCAGATCAGCCGAATCAACCCTGGTGATCAATGGGGTGACAGATATTGCAGCCAGATTGCCCTCATGTCTTAGAAAGAGTTACCAGTCATTTGAAATTATCCAATTAGAAGACAGCAAAGAAAAGAGAATGGACAAGAGTGCTGAGAGCCCATGTGAATTACAGGATACCATCTAGTGAAATGATTTACACATTATTGGAGTCCCAGGGGGAGAAGAGAGGGAGAGAGGAGCAGAAAACTTATGTAAAGAAGTAATGGCTGAGAACTTTGCAAATCTGGGGAGAGATTTGCATATCCAAGGTCACAAAGTCATAGGTCCCCAAGCGCATTTAACTCAGACATCTTCTTCAAGACCCACTCTGACAAAAATTGTCTAAAATCAAAGACAAAGAAGGAATTTTAAAAGCAGTAAGAGAAAAAATATTCTCTCATACAAGGAAACCTCCAGAAGGTTATCAGTAGATTTCTCAGCAGAGACTTTGCAGGCCAGAAGAGAATGGGATTGTAAACTCAAAATGCTCAAAGAAAGAAAGAACCAACTGACAATACTTTACCCAAGAGGCTGTTCTTCAGAAATGGAGGTAAAGTACAGACTTTCCCTAACAAACAAAAACTGGGGGAGTTAATTACCATGAGACCCCCTTACAAGAAATGTTGAAAGGAATGCTTCAAGCTGGAATGAAAGGATGCTAATTAGTAACAAGAAAACATGAAAATAGACAGCACAACACTAAAGATAAGCACAGAGTCAGATTCAGAGTACTCTCGTACTGTAATACAGCTGTGTGTTAAATACTTAACTACTACTTCATGCTGTTGTGTGTTGTAGTCTGATCACCTGCATTGCTAAATAGTATTCCATTGCACGAGCACACCACGATATAGTCATCCATTCTGCTGTTCACTGGCATTGGGGCCATCTTCCAAGTGGGGCTGGTAAAACTGCCCCAGGAGGAATGTTGTTTGCACACGTCTCTTGGTGAGCTCATGGACATGTTGTGCTGAGTATATAAGGGTAGAACTGCTGGATCGTAGGTCATGTTGATATTCAGTTTTAGGTGAAATTTTAAACATCATTACAACGTTATTTAAAATTAAGAATCATTCCAACACAGAAAATTGTGGGAAGTAATAGGAAATATCCACGGTCCTACCATAGAGATTAGACAAATGTTAACACTTTGCTTTATTTCCTTTGTTTCTCTTATTCATAGATTAAAAAAATACAAATTTCCAAATACAGTGAAAATCGCATGTCTCTCTTCCCCCACTTCCTTCCTTTCCTCCCCTCAGGGGCTGGCATGTCATCTTTTTCCATGAATGTTTTAGACTTGTGCTGCATATGCATGTATTTACAAACCACATATATCATTGTTTTGATTGTTGTTAAATTTTACAAGGTGGTAGCATCCTGTACACACCCTTTATAACTTACTTTTATTCACTCGGCATTATTGGTCAGCAATAGCAAAGCAGCGGGAATCTCCTAAATGTCTTCCAATAGAAGGTTTATTCCATTGACTGAAGTCCATTGACAGGTAGCAACATGTATCAATATAGAAAACACAAAGCATGCCTTGCTATGGGTTTTTTTTTTTGTACTTTGACAGGATACATGTGAGATAGATTCTATGCCTGAGTGTGTAAATACCTGTGTATGTGCGTGAGCATGTGGGTGTATATGAATGCGTGAGTGTGTGAGTATATATGATTGTGTGTGAATGTGTGTTTGTGAGTGTGTCCAAACTCTTGCATTTGAGTTCCATGTGTCCCAGGCTGCCCTTTTGAGGTCCCCTTACTCTGGGAGCTTGAAATGCCATGTGTCCTTGAGACTGTGATGTCCAGGCATAGACATGCACTCAAACCAGGCCAGATTCAAAGAGGGATTTGTCCTGAGGATCCAGAAAGCTCTCACAGCAAGCTGTGAGCCTCAGAGAGAGGCACGGGGCAGCCCCAGGTCCCAAGCCCCAGTGCCAGGGGTTGTCGGGCCCCCACCCAGTGCCCTGCCATTGCTGTAGCTTGGCAGCATGCACGTCTGTGCTGCTTTCTGGCTAGATACCTGGGACTTGGGCTCCTGGCTGTCTGCCTCAGGCTGCCTGCCTTGTGGTTGCCACAGGCAAAGCAGGATTATTTGTCGGGCCACCACTGTGAGTCTCAAGGCACAAGGACAAAAGTACAGCTGGGCTCCTTGGAATCAAGGTTGGAATGCATGCCTCGCAGTGGTTTGCTTGGTCTTCGAGGCTATACAGACGTGTCCCCGACTTCTCTGGGGCTTGGCCCCCTGGCTCCCGGCTACTACGTTTTCTCAGTTAGGCAGATGCCATGAGGCTAGAGGACTGGGCAGGACCCGTTGCTACTGAGTTCCTGTCTTAGGACACCATCACTGAGGGTTGTTCATCAGTAATGAGTAGGCTAGCTCGGGTCTACAGTGCAGGCCTCATCCCCTCAGCCTTGGCTGGGTGGTCCGTGTTGCGGAGTCTGGTGGCACGGCAGGCTATGGACAATTATGTCCAGAATGTAATGGCCCATTCTCAATGTTTTTCACCCGGGACACAAATATAGGACAAAGGGAGGGTCACATGCCAAGGTGCTCCTCTCTTACTGGAGTTGCCAAGCATGGAGCCTTGCTGATGCCTCACCCAGAGCTTTTCCGATTCCTTCTGCCAGGTCCGTGTGCCCGGTCCCCAGCTTCAGGAGGCTCTGCTGCCGACAGTTGTAGCCTTCAGAAGGTTGACCTCGGACACTGGTGGCCTCCCCAGAGATATAGAGAGTTGGAAATTCCTAGAAGTTTTCCATCCACCTTTCTGTCCTCATCCCAGGGCACCCAGAGCCAGTGACTGGCATGGAGTAAGAAACTCCAGCATCATCCTCTGGAAGGAAGACAAACTGTGGGGTGTGAATTGTCATCCAGAGTCTCTGGGATGAGGCTGAGGCTGGGACTTGGGTTTGCACCCTTGCTTGGCTTCCTCAACCTTCCTCTTCTACCACTCTGGCCCTTCCTGGTTTCTCCTGGGAATGCTTCCTTGGTGCCTTCCAGGAAATCCGATACATAACACCAGGCTTTGTCCCAGGAGCCAGGCAGACTCGGTTTCCTCCCATTTCCACCTGCAAGATATTCCTCGGTTTTTGCTCTAAGCCTCACTGTCCCCATCCAAAACATGGGGACACCAAAAGAATCACATCAGAGGACTTCGTGAGAATTTAATGAAGTCTGCACCCAAAGCACTTAGCAGGCACATGGTAATCACTTAAATGGTAGCTCTGGGGGTTGTAACGAGAAGAATATAACATGTCCAGTGTGCCTGGCGCTTAGGAGATGGTCAGTGTAGGTAAATATTTTATGCGAAGAGCAGTCAACACGGCGGGACTGACCAGGATGTAACCATGCAGACAGCAAGGCAATGAGAAGACAGATGCAGGAGGGATGCAATGTGGTGGTCACATCCGCACAACTCACTTCTGGGGGTAATTTTTGGTTCTTTTTATTTGCATGTTCCCCACCCCCACCATAACCGTTTTAATTAAAACATATCCAGACCCTGGGGACTTCCAATAAATTTGAGTGCAATCCTTGGAAAAAATGTCTTGGCTAAATACATGGGCCAGATTATTATTATTTCTATTCCAAGAAACGGCGAGCATTCTTCTGCACTTTTCTTAGTGATTTGTGGCTTCTGCAACTCTGGCCCACGCTATAGGGAGAGGAGAGCAGTGCCTTTGCGCTTGTAGAGATGCCCCGGGTTTGTGCCGAGGGAGGGGAAGCGGGCATGCTGTGCACAGCTGTGTCTCCTCTGCATTTATACCTCCCTGGGGCCTCTTCCTTTTCCAAACCAAATAATTCAGACCCCGTTGTTTACCTCTGCAGAGGGATCAAGGTTACACCCACAGTAAAACGGAGAAAAGGCAACCCAGAAGCTTGGGTTGAGTCCTGCTGAGTCCCGCCCTGACTTGAGGGTTGCTTGCCAAGTATTCGCAGCCCTGGGAATTACCTTCCAGGCTTGGGAACGCCAGGCCTCTCAGCTGCGGAGTGATTTATGTACCCAAGAGAGCCCTCTCCTCCTTTCCCATGACTCCTTGTCTGGAGTCCTCTTCCACCCTGGCCAGACTGAGTCCCCAGGCCGTGGGCAAACGGGTAGGGAGATTGAGGCAGGGGGAGGGAAGGAGAGATGTGCATGTGTGCAGGGCACATGGGCAGCCTTGAGGACGACTGTGCGGGAGCCGCAGGAGCTGACTCCGGGCCTGCCTGGGCACCTGGGTGACACACCTCTCATCGCTCTTCTCTGCCCCCTCCTCCTCTTTCGGCCACCAGACACTGCCTCCTCCTTTATGCTCGGTCCCGACTGTGGAAGCAACTCCCCAGGCCATCTGCTGTGGTTTGGGTCTCACCGAAAGCAGAGCCCGGACCTGGATTTGAGGGCAAATAGTTTATTTGAGAGGAGATTGCGAGAAAAAGCAGTAGGGGAGTGAGGCACAGAGGCAGCGATGGAAGGCAATGACCAAAGGGTATTTTAGCAAGTCAGTTGCCACCCGTGTGGGCACCTGGGGGTCAGTCCCACGGGGAACTCTGGGAGGTGCTGTAGAGTATGCACTTTAGGGTTATCCCAACTGTCGGTTGACATCTGCTCCGGGGGAGGGGATCACTAGCTTTCTAGGGCTTCCAGCCTGCCGCAGTCACGGGTACAGTGGGCTTTAGTAGCCGGAAAGCTGACCTCGGCGCTGGCAATCAGATGTCAAGGCCATGTGCCCGGATGTGTTAAGTGCCCAGTGGCTGTGGGAGGGGCATGACGGCTTCTGCTACAGCATCCGACTCAGAGTGATCTTTCTTGCCTCTGTTCTCACAGTCCAGATTACTTTTTTTTTTTTTAACTTTAGTTTTCCCCCAAAGAGTTCACTGAGGAACACTGGCTCTGGGAAATGCCCCACGAGCAGAGTCCAGTCCTGGGATCAAAAGCTTTGGGGATATTCTGTATCACTTTCTGCAGCATCACTTGCTTCTCTCATAGGCTTCGTGGCGATATCTTTCAGGAACAGAAACTAGTTGGTTTTGCTTACCTAGGATTTCTCAAACGGAATGACCGATGAGCACTTACTTTGCTGGAATACGTGCGTACTTACTTAAGCTCTGTGGAACTAGTGTTCCACGGAACACCCCAGAAAGCACAGATTTAGCTGTATATATATAATCAGGAAAGATGGGACAGCTGCCTGCAAATGTGCCAGGAGGGCAAACATCACAGGAAGCTAAATTTCAGCTCAAAGTCAGGGAGAGATTTTTTTTTTCTCACAATTAGAACTGAAAAAACCCGGCCGCCTGCCTCAGGCTCTGAGCTCTTCGTGCGCAGGTTTATGTCAGCAGAGGCTGGATCTGTAGGGAATAGGGCAGGGGGCTTCTTACCTTGGGTGGGAGTTGGGCCCCTCCTGTCTGTCATTTTTTTTTTTTTTTGTGCTGGGCTTGAAGGCATTGATTCCCAGGTAGACTGAGAGTTACTTGAGAGACGAGTTGTGTTGTATGTGTCTTCATTTTTCTCTTAGTGTCTGGGCTGATTCTGGGCATAGAGTGGGCCACCAAGAAAAATAATCGAATGAATGAGTGAATGGATGGATGGATGGGTTTGGGGGCGCCCACTGGCACAGCTGCTCTTTGGCAGGACTCATGTACAGTGTTTAGAACATGGTTGCTATGTCAGCAGACAGTGCCTTCACAGATAGAATGTGAGGTTTAACCCCGAGCATCAGAAATCTGAGAGGCCTATGATAATAACAGCTCTGAATTTTGGAATATTATCATGTTCCAGCCACTCTCCACATTTTTCTCGTTTAACCCTCCTCACGGCATTCCTATGTGGTAGGTACGATCATTATGACTATTTTCTCGACAGAAAGACCAAAGTTTAGAGAAGTCACCAGGCTGGACAGTGATACTGCTTGGATTTGGTACTGGTTTGCCAGCCTCCAAGACCAGACCAGGACCAGAACCACCCTCATCACGCTTGCCAGGCTCCAGACGCTCATCTCTACCCCAGGAGCACTCTGCTGCATCATGTAGCCTACAGGGTGGGGGGTGAGGAGGATTTTACAACCTGCCACTGAGAGAGAGAGAGAGAGAGAGAGAGAGAGAAGGGGAGACAGAGAGGATTAGACAATCTCTAGGCAGATGGAGGCAGTAGAAAAAGAGAGCACACCCAAGACAGGAAGAGCTCAGTTGACCCCTTGACTCCATTTCTCAGCCCTGTATGGGTGGGGTTGACCCCCTGCTAGCTCAAGATGGAGGAGGAGGAGGAGGTGGAGGAGGAGAAGTGCAGGCACAAGAGGCAGCATGGCCATCTGGTCAGCAATTCAGGTGCATGGAGGTGTCTGGGCCATCTGCCTGTGCCCACTCGCTGTCTCGAAAGTGCCTTGGAAGTGGGTGAAGCTGCAGCCCTCCATGACATGCAGGCTCCACACTGAGCAAGGCTCTGATTTAAAAGAGGCAATGGCTATACTGATCGTGGTGTGCAAACACACATTTGGAGGACACTGGTTTCCACATCCCCCGTCTAACCAGAAACTTCTCTGCCTCCCTCAGCACCCCTGGAAATCTTGAGCCGATATTCAAGATAAAGAGGGATATCTTGTCCTAGCATTTGAGATACAGGTACCACCAGTCCCCATCTGTGCTCTGTCTCCCCCATCTTCACACAATAAAAACATGCTGAGACTCAGATCTTGCTATATTTGTGAATGACCTTGGCAGGAGATGGTATCACTTCTTCCAATTTCTCACTCCTCCATCTAGCCATGCCTGTTGCCATTCCTCCCATTAGAGAGGGATGGGTCTATTTCCCCTCTCGTTGGTGCTGGACCTGGCTGGGTGACTTGCTGTGGCCATTAAAATATAGACAGAAGTGATGACACGTCAGCTGCAAGCCTAAGCTGTAAGGAGTGTCATGTGTTTGCACTTGTCCTATTGCATTTCTGTCATCATCGTGAAAGAGTATGCCCCAGGGAGCCAGCTGGTCTCAGAAGAACGAGGAGACCTGTGGGTCTGACCTGGCTCTGTAAACTTGGAGTCCAGTCCAGCCCAGGTCAGCCAACCTGCAGACATGCAGCAGAAGCAGAGCTCCTCCAGCTGACCCTCAGACCTGTGAGTATGAGAATAAATGCTCAATGCATATGTCACTGAGAGTTGGGGTGCTTTGTTACTCAGCAATAGCTGACTGATACTACCTGTATCTTCCATAAGCCACTTCCCACTTTCACTGCTTTGAGGTTGTGCCTGCAACACACACGTTGCCTACACAGCAAGTCACCATAGAATAAGGGGAGACGGGGGCAAATTCATGACATAGAAATGCTCCACCTGTACTTGGCTGTGCGAACTTGTTTCTGATAAATGCACCAGTCTGTCAGGTGTGTTAATTTAATTTGAGAGGATGTGCTCATCACACTCTGACAGATGGGGCTGCTCTGCAGGACGATACCAGAGTCAGGTGCCTGGAGCTGGAATCACACCCCCACGTTGGTTCAGAACCTGTTTCTGTCACTTACTACCCGGGTACCTTTGGGAAGATTACTTTTCCTCTCAGGGTCTCAGTTATGTCATCTATAAAATGGGTACCTTTCTCCTGGCATCATTTGGAGACTCAAACGGAGAAAAGTGTGTCAAGCGCTTAACGTAGTTCCTGGCTGGTGGCAAGAATTCACAAAGCCAGTTAGCTCGTGTTATTTTTATGCACTGTCACAGCAAAAACACCGAGTGATACTTTAAAGAGATATGACTCATCCTCGTTCTCAAATTTCCACCCAAATGTTGCTAGCTTTCACTGTTCTGCCTTTGCTAAAGAAATCTCCCCAAATCATTTATTTTCTGCGGGGGAAAAATGATGCAGTGAGCCACAACCTCTGGATTATGGCCCTGGTTCTTCCATTAACTTGCTGAGTGGCCTGGAGTGAGCCTGTTCTCGTCTCTGGGTCTCTCTCCTCCCCTCAGAGGAAGGTCAAGATCAAACTCATTTCTAAGGACCCTTGATGGCCATCATTTTTCACATTCCCTTCGGAAAAGGTCTGGAAGAGTTGAAAAAAAGCTTTCATTAAGATTCTGATTATGGTTTTGGTATAATAAGGAAAGAACTTTTTTTTTTTTCACATAGAGGGTCAGACATGGAATTGAAGAATCCCAGACCATTTGACTCAGAAGGTCTGTAGAAAACTTTCAGTCCAATGATCTTACTTTACACAAAAGAAAGCGACATTTTGAGGCAGCTCAGTGGCTCACCCACAGGCATGCTTGCACTCCGCAAATACCTGTTGAGCATATTGGGGTGAAGCCCCTGGGCTTGGTACCAAGGCTCTAAATGCGCGGGATGCCCTCCAAAACCTCCCAGACCTGTTGCCAAGAACGATAATAAACAAATGCTTGTGTCCCAGGTGGGTCCACGCTACGTGCAGATAGCTGAACTTGGGAGTAGCACCTAATTTGGTCTTAGGAGCAGTCAGGGAATGACAAAGATAGCTAGCTAATCTTCAATGTACACTAGCAGGTACCATGCTAAGTGCCTTCCATGCATTAACTAGAAGGCTAGGTATTGTTATCATCGTTCTGGTTTACTGGGTGGCGGCAGGCATGGGGGCGGATCCAAGGCACAGAGAGGTTAAGTGACTTGTCTAAGTGCACACAGCTAGCAAGTGGCAAAGCCAAAATTTGACCTCCAGGTAATCTGGCTTCAGAGTTTGTACTTTTGACCATCATGTTTTACCAACTGACTCTCTGGGGAGGATGATGTCAGCGCTGTGACCTGAGAAACAGGTGGGAACTATCTGGAAGAGAAAAGCTGGCCAAAGGAATTGTATTTGCAAAATGGTAAAATCCCGGGGGTGAGCACGAGTGTGGTATGTCTTGGAACTGTAAGCTAGGGAGTGTGTGTGTGTGTGTGTGTACTCATATCTCTTGTGAGTCTGTATATATGTGTACATATGTGTTTGTGCACGTGTCTGCCCATGTCTGCCTATGTGAGTCTGTCCATGCGCATGCATATATCTGTGTGTGTACATATATGCGTGTCTATCCTGGTGTCTATGTGTCTATAGATATGTCTCTGTGTGTACATATGTGTGCTCCTGTGTGTATATGCATGTGCATGCATGTTTGTAGATGTGTGTCTCCATGTCTCTGTGTCTGTCCATGCGTGTGTGTGTTTTATAATGATGTGTTTGTGTGTCTGTATGCATGCGTGTGTATGTCTGTGTGTGAATGTGAGTGTGAGTGTGTGTGAGTGGTGGGGGTGGGTGGAGGGAGGTGACTAGAGATAGATCACAATGGGGCCTGGAAGACTTTACCCTTAGGATAAAGAGAAGTGTTCAATGAACTGAAGGCACGGGTTGACATTTTAGAAAAACCATTTGCTTACCCGTAACTATTTATTGAGGACCTACTATGTGTTGAATATTATTCCAGATTGTGGGGATGACACGGGGACTAAGAATAGCATCCCTATCCTTAGCGAAGATAAAATTCTAATTAACTTAAATTCTAGTGAGGAGACCAAGACAATGAGCTCTTAGACAGCTAAGTAATGTAACACCAGGGCAAGCACTCTAAAAAAATGAAGCGTGTGAAGGGAAGAGATGATGGAGGAAGCTATTTGAACTGAAGTCTGAATAAGTGAGAGTGATCCCAGGACAATTGAGGGGGTGAGAATGCTCCAGGTAGAGGGAACAGCAGGTGCAAAGGCCCTGAGGCAAGTGTAGGCTTGGCCTGCTCAAGGAACAGCAAGGAAGTCAGTGGGCTGAAGTGAAATGAGAGAGGAGGCTCAGAATTTGGGGACATAACGGGGACTAGTTCCCATGGGGCTTTGCAGCCATGGTGAGGACTTTGGATTGTGGCCCTCAGATGACGGGGAGCCGATGGAGAATTCTACTCCTGTGGCTGCAGTGAGACACTTGTGGGAGGACACTCCAAGTTGTCACACTCCAAAATCAGAGCTCCCTCCATGCCTCTATGTCAAGAGCCAAAACCAAAGTTGACTTTCTGATGTCACATGCAATTCATATTGCAAAGAAAACAAATCTGATTGTCCCTGTCTCCATTGATGAATCATTTGTTTCAAGTCCTTTTAACATAGGCTTTTAACACAGGCAGAAGCTTATTACAAACTTCCGGACAGAAGGCACCAATACAACATGTGCAGGGCGTGGCGTCCCTTCTGGAACATAGTGAGCATGCCATAAGCACGTGTTATTACCTCATTTAATTCATTCACAAACCCTTTGAGGTGGGCACCAGCCATATTTTACACACAAGGAGCATGAGGCTTTGAGAGTTTATGTAATTAGCCCAAAGTCACACAGGTAGTTAGTGGCATTCCAGCTCCCAAGCAAAAAGCAATGTCCAAAGTAGTTAGTGATTTTGCTTACTAGCACGTGATAGTGGAGCTTTTAGCTCCTGGCGTCAGTTGCTGGAAGAAGCCTACAGGAGCAGCTTTACGTGGGCATTCCCTTGGCCAAGTGTGCCTGGGGAGGTAGTGGGTGAAGCTGCTCAACATCAGAGTCACCGTCAGGGTCACCTTTCAAGCACCATCTGTCCGCAGAGCTGGGCTGGGCCCTGGGCTAAGCGCTGCTGCATTGAGAGGGTTTCCAGTGCGAGTGGGTCATGCGGATGGGAACAGCGAAAGGAGAGATTAAAAACATCTGAGCGGGGATCCCTGGGTGGCACAGCGGTTTGGCGCCTGCCTTTGGCCCAGGGCGCGATCCTGGAGATCCGGGATCGAATCCCACATCAGGCTCCCGGTGCATGGAGCCTGCTTCTCTCTCTCTCTCTCTCTCTGTGACTATCATAAATGAATAAAAAATTAAAAAAAAAAACATCTGAGCGAGCCCTAGAGGGGCCCAACCTACAGATGTGAGCAACCGGATAAATAAGCAAGTTCTGCAGACACCTGTTCCCCCCCACCACACTGCTTTGCTTCTGTGGATGGCGATGGTTCTCTGGACTGGCCAAGTTGGCTATGGGACATTAGGGACCAGGTGGGAGAAGGCACACTGACCCCCTGGACGCTGTTGTCCTGAGGTTATCGTCAGCACTGAACGAGAGATGAGGGGGGACTGCAAGAGTGTCTGGGAATTAGCGATGTCACCCCGGTTGGTCCTGCTGTCACTGGACAAACTGTTGTCCCCAGCTCTTTGGAAGAACGTCCCCAAGGAAACACTAGGTGTATCCCCTTCAGGCCTGTGAGTCAGGGGATGGTGTTACGAAAGGCATATAGGAGCCAGATTCCTGACACAGAGGATGCATTCTTGCAGTTGTCCTGATAGGGACAGAGCACTGTCAAACAAAACCAAGTAAAACCCAACCCTAGGAATTTGGGAAGCTTGGTGTTTCATTTGGTTTATTTTTAAGAATTTTTAAAAAATAGGCTCTGCGCCCAGTGTGGAGCCCAACACAGGACTTGAACTCATGACTCTGAGATCAAGGCCTGAGCTGAGATCAAGTCAGATGCTTAACTGACTGAGCCACCCAGGCGCCCCTCCTTTTGCTTATTTTTAAATAAAAGATTTTAAATAAAAATTATATATAGTTAAAGTGTGTAACATGATGTTTTGATACACATTTACAGAGTGAAATGATTTCTATAGCCAAGCTGATTCACATACCCATCTCTGCACGTAGTTACCCTTATTTGTTGTGACGAGAGCCCCTGAAATCCACTCTTCTAGCACATTCCCGGTACACAATACAGTATTATTAGCTATAGTCCCCAAGCTGTACTTTGGATCTCTAGCTTTACCCATCTACTATGAGCAGGACGTGGACCAACATCTCTCTATCCCCCCCACTCTGTCCCTGGTAACCACAGTTCTACTCTGCGTCTATGAATTCAGTTTTTTGAGATTCCACATAAAAGTGCAAGCACGCAGCGTTTGCTTTCTGCGTCTGGCTTATTTCACCTAGCATGATGTTGTCTAGGTTCATCCATGTTGTTGCAAATGGCAGGATCTTGGAAGCTTGGTGTTCTCGCTACTACAACTGTATAACAAATCACCACCACCCCCCCTCCCCGACCCACACAGACACAACTTAGTGGATTCAAACAATAATTATTTCTTACACTTGCAGACTCTGTGGATCAGCAGTTTGAATGGGGCACGTGGGGACAGCTTGTCTCTGCTCCGTGGTGTCTGGGGCCTCAGCTGGAAGCCCCGAAGTCTGGGGGCTGGGGCCATCTGAAGGCTTGCGCACGCACATGTCTGGCGGCTGATGCTGGCTGTTGGCTGGGGGACCTCAGCTCTCCTCCCTCCTGCCTCTCTGTGTGAACTCTCTTCCTGCGCTGATTTGGGCTTCCTCACAGCGTGGTGGCTCGGTGCCCAGAGTGAGCTTCCGAGAAAGAGAGAAACAGGTGGAAGCTGGATCTTTTTTTTTATGACCTGGACCAGGGAGTCACACGGCATCCTCTCCTCTATAATCTATTGGCCGGAACGGTCACCAGCCCTACTCAGGTTCAAGGGGAGGGAGTGTAGACTCCACCTTTTAGCGGGAAGAGTGGCAGTCAGAGGTAGACAGTATGGAGGATGGACTACATATATTTTTGCGGCTACCTTTGGAAAATCGACCTGCCACAATGTGAGTCTCCTGTGCCCCCCTGGAGGGCCCTGCAGGGGAGAGGCAATATAGGCACCCCCTCCTCACCTCTGCTCAGCTATGAGGGCAGTGATAGGATGAGGGCCAGGAAGCTGGCAGTGGTCAAGTTATGTGACATTTCCCAGCGACCTTTGCTGGAGAGGATGGGGTAATGTCCCAACTTCAAACAGAACCTTGAAAAGGAATCTGAATGTAGCCTTCACAGAGGCAGCTTGGCCACCCAAGAAGGCTTGGCTCCAGGGCTGGCTGAGGTTCAGTGTGGGAGCTAGTGGAGGACCCTAACAGGGCATGGGGCCCAAGGACAGCACAGGAGTCCCCTGCTGGGAAAGAACACACACAGAGGCCTGCATCAAGGATGACCAGGCTACTTGAGACCCTCCTCCTCACGTGGGGACCAGCTGGTCCCCTCACCTGAAATGATACCAGCCTGCCTCCCATCCCAACACTGCAGTCCCACCTCCTCTGATAAGGATTTGAGTGGAAAAGGAATTTATGTGGTAGGCAGGTGACCCCAGAAAGCACTGCCAGGGGATGAGGGCATGAGGCAAGAAAGGGAGGACCACAATTCAGGCTGTCAGGCCAGTCACCACTGTGGGCAACTGAGGCTGAATCCCCGGGGGGGGGGGGGACTTCGAGAATAACTGTGAGGCACGCACCTCATCATCATCCCGTCCTTGGGGCAAGGGAGCTGGGCTATCTGCTCTCAGTTCCTACGAGTCATTGGCTGAGGGCTGCTCCTGGGTGGTGGTAGTTCCAGCCGAGCAGGTGGCTAGAGCAGCGCTCAGGCTAAGAGGTGCAGGTGCTGGTAGCTGGGGGTTAGGCCTGTGTGCCATGACCTGGGAAGGATGAGGGGTCAGAGGTGGGCCCCCCACAGCATCTGCTACAAAATCCTTTAGCATAGTATTTCTATGGCCCCACTCACTTGCTCTTTACTGAACCCAGCCTTGTGCTGTTCATTGTATTTTAATATCTAACACCACTTCCAAAAGCTCCTCCCCATGACCCTCTGTCACGTGGCCCAAGCCTCGCCACTGTTGCAGGGTGAGGGGTTGAGATGGTGACCCTGCAGTGGGGACTCTCTGGGTTTGAGTCGTGGCTCTACCACTTACTAGCTGTATGGCTGTGGACAAGACGTCCTCAATTTCCTCATCTGAAAATGGGGAGACTCACAGCGTGGTGTCGATAGGATGAAGTGAGTTATTTGACAAGGCGTATTTCTCCCAGTGCCTGGTACAGGGGAGGCAAGAGGTGAGTGGTAGCTCTTCCTGTCATCTCCGGGTTTGCCTGCCTCTAAGTGGCCCCCACGTAGGTGGATTCTCCTTGGTTAAGGGCATTCCAGGCCGGCCATGGGCCGCGTGCCTGTCTTCACGCATGCCGAGACTGGCTGCCCTTCATTACACTGAACCTTCTATCTGTCCTTCAGATCCTCGGCCACGTGGACTGGACATGCCACACTCCTTGCCGCTGAGCGTACGGAAATGTTATTCTTTCTAGAATATTCTGGAAGGTCCTCCCCCACCCTCTTCATCAGACTAACTCCTTCTCGACCATTCACCATTTTCTCAGACAAACCCTCCTTGGCCCCCTCAGACTGGGGTCACCATCTTATTGCCCCGTACTTCTCCTTCTTGGCGCTTCTCCCAATCCTCTTCAGAAGGCTCATTAGGTCATTGGACGTGTGCACCCATTCCCTCAACCAGGGTGTAAGCTCCCTGAAGGGGCAGCCGCGTCTGTCTTGTCCACCATTTGTGGTAAATACGGTGGATTGGCTTGTGTGACATGAAGCTAGGGTTCTGGAGATATTTTTGGTGTCATCAATTAGAGAACCCAGCAAGCCTGGGCCTTGGCCACTGACTCACATAGATGGGACAACAGGCAGCTGGCCGGGCCTCCGTTTTGTTGGGTGGGTGGCGGCGGACACAGTGCAGTCCAACAGCTGAGCCTTTCTGACCATGGAGGGCTCCTCATCGCAGCAGAGCCTTGGCAGCTGCTCCTGCAGTATGGTTTGGGGAGTTTGTTGCTCCTGAAAACTCCGTCTTAGAACTTGCTTCTACAGTCCTGCCAAAGACTCTGCAATTAATGCTTTTTCTGCGCAAATTAGTGAAAGTGGCTTCTGTTCTCTGCAGCTGCCCTACCCCACTTCATCTCTGGGATCTAAGATGGTGCCTGGTGCAAAGTTGGTGCTCACTGTGATTAAATCAGTGATTGAAAGAATCAAAACCTATTTACCCTGCAAACTGAAGCCTGTCCTCTAGCCGCGCTTCAGAAAGTTCAAGTCCATCAGAAGGCCCTTGCTTTCCATCAGAAACTCCTCAGCTTCTCTGCTGTCCTCTAACCACGAGGGACCGCTTGACAGAGGTGTCGGCATTTACCTGAACGGCAATTTGATTTATTTCTTCAAGTTGAATTAGTAGGGACCCTTGGCCTTAGCAGCCCCGAATCAGCGGCAGGAGCATCTGTCCTTAACCTTGAGAGATGCTCAAGAGCCCAGAAGTGGACACAATGTCAGCTGTTCCAGAGGGGGCACCCCAGCTCAGTCAGTGACGTCACGGTGATTCCTGGGTTTGCCCGATATTACCGATGATGCTCTCAATGTCCTTCTCTTAACTGCCCTAGTAGCTGACTTCACCAGGAAGAGAATGCTGTGTGCCAGGGATCTGGCGCTCTGAATGGCCAAGATCTTGCCCGCCTCTGCCCGACTGCATCTGGACCTCAGCCTCCAGAGCTGTGGTGGGGTCATCCTTCTTCAAGGGGATGCCAGCTCTGGCACCAGCACCTTCCACCCCAGGGCCTCCCTGTTCGAGAAGCCAGCTCTGGTCTGGTGAGAATGAGAGTGGTGGCTGTCTTTGAAGAGGTGACAAGTCCCTGACAGCGGACTTGCCCCAGCTATGACCCATCCAAGGAGACACAGATGCCGGGCTGGCCATGAGCTGAGCCGCCCTTCCTGGGCACATTCTCCTCATCACCTATTATGCCCGAATGGCCCAGACCCAGGAATAGATGCCTTCGGGACCTTTCCAGCTGACATGAACCAAAGGATCCTTCCCTCCTATGCAGTAGAACAGATTTTCCCGTGATCTACCAGGATGGGGGGTAGTGGGCAAAGCTGGTTGGATTTGCTCAGCTTGTATGCAGGAGAATAAAGGGGTTGATATTTGCTGCTTTAATACTTTCAGTATTCACACTGCCTGTGAATTAAATCAGGGGCCATATGAAAAGCTACACAAGCTACATGATGCTTATCACCGTCTTAAGTGAAAGCCAAGGTTCAAGTTAGTAAGTCAAATCCATGCCAGGCCATAGATCGAGGAATCTAGTGGAGGCGGAGACCAGGGTGGTTTGGGGACTGATTGGGCTGGTGCATGGGGTTCCTTTAGAAGGACTGGGATGCAGAAGATCCCAGCTCGCCTGCGTCGGTGGTTGGGGAAGGGCTTGTCCCTTTGGTGGGGAGCAGCTGCTGCATGTGCCAAACCATGACTAACAGGACAGGGCATCGCACTTGGCATTTTCCAGATATCCAGGCACAGTCCCTGAATAATCAGGACGGACATGGGCCCCTGGACTGTGGGCATCAACTGTCCACTGGCTGGTTTGCGTGGAGCTGGGGAGCTGGAGAGGGCTAGGTTAGCGGGAAGAAGTCACTGGGGTGGGGAGCCCAGGGCTGCAGTTACCTGCAAATCGCTCTTAAAGTATGTCGAGGCCAATAACTAGAGCATGCACATGTACCTGTGAGTCCCGATCTGAGCTGCTGTTTCGGGAGCATTTCTGGGATGGACTTGCTGGGACACTGAGGCTTGGGGGTGCAGTAGGGGTTAGCTCTGCCCTGGCCATGATGAGTGGGGGGCCCCAACTCCAGCTCAGCCCTGGACCTCACCCTGGAGTCAGCAGGAACCCAGCCTGCCGGAATAGTTTCGGTTGTCTCCCCACCAGCTAGCAGGGTTTGTGGAAAGTTCTGAGTTTCCACCTGGACATTAAATTCCTGGTAAGTGTGGCCTTGCTGTCTCCTCACCCTGGCCCCAGGGTGCCACCAGCCCTTTCTTCCTCAGTCTTGGAGCCTCCGGTGCTTCACATGGTCCAGTCCAGGCTCTCTGGGGCCTGGCCTGGGCTGGGCCCCTCTCCAGCTTTTGCCTGCCTTTTCCCAGGATGGACTGACCTGGCTCTACTTCCAGCCCTGGGCTACCTCCTCCTGCCCCTCAGATATGGTCACATCTGAACACGGAGGCCTGTTCAGGAGCGGTCTGGCATTTTGCCATTGCCTCTGATCTGCTGTGACTCGCCAGAGTTTCCCAGGGTGGGAGCTGCTGCTCTGGGTGCGATGTTCCTCCAGCCTTCTCCCTCCTTCTCCAGACCCCCGTGGCTTGCAGAGAATTCGGTGGCCAGGCATGGCCTTCGGGCATGAGTTTCCCTTCCCACAAGCCATTTGAACAATCCAGGTGCTGGTTTATGTGTGTATGTGTGTGTGTGTGTTTAAAGATTTTATTTAGGGCAGCCCTGGTGACTCAGAGGTTTAGCACCGCCTTCAGCCCAGGGCGTGATCCTGGAGACCCGGGATTGAGTCCCACATTCGCCTCCCTGCATGGAGCCTGCTTCTCCCTCTGCCTGTGTCTCTGCTTCTCTCTCTGTCTCTCTCATGAATAAATAAATAAAATCTTAAAAAAATAAAATAAATATTTTATTTATTTATTTGAGAGAGCCAGCGAGTGAGAGAGACAGAAAAAGAATTCTCTTTTTTCTTCTGAGTGGGGGGAGGGGCAGAGAGAGAAACAGACTCCGTGCTGAGCAGGAAGCCCGATGAGACTCGAGGCTTGATTCCCAGGACCCTGGGATCATGGCCTGAGGCCAAGACTGAGGCTTCACCGACTGAGCCACCCAGGCACCCCAATGGGTTTTGAAGCCTTGGCTTAGGGATGGTTCAAATAGCTGGCCCCAACTCTGGAATGCCTATCATAGACTCCGCTTGTGGGAAGGCTCCTGGGTTCAGAGCACCTTGGGGACCTATTAGACGCCTACTTGGGGCACGTCACACCCCTTGATAACCTAAGCCAGGCCTTGTGAATCACTGCAAACAAAATGATTCTGGGGGCTCTTTCCAAAAATCTGTGCTTTAAACCCCACACTTGGATTCGGCATCTTTGTGTCCTTCCTGGCCGGCTCCCACACAATGGAGAAGGGGCTTGTCTGCTGCGTGACACCCGCTTTCTTGTCACATTTGCCATTTCTGAAATTATTTACATTTGATGTATCCCTTTAATATAGGAGCCGGCCTCCCTGCCTGTGATGAGAACACAGCTATTATGAGCTGCTGCCTGGGCTTTGACAGTATGACAACCCTGCTCACACCCCGAGTCTGGACGTTGAGATAAGGACCGGAGCTTAGGACTCCTGCCACAAGTTCCACGCTTGGTTTTTCTTGGGGCGCCTTTTAAAGTAACTGCTGGGAGTTAAGCCCTTGAAAAGTTAGTGACCTCCCAGCTAGCCACCGTACAGGTAAAAGGTGCTTGTTCCCCTGCCCTTTATCTCCTGATGGCTCGTGACCTGGGAGGACTGCCTTTTCCCAAACTCACTGTGTCCCCCGGGGCTTGTAATAATAGTAAATCCTGTGCCTTTATTTCCTTCATGTGGGTATACTGAGGGCATACCTTCAATCCAAACAATCCTCGGGTTTTCACTTCCCCAGGGTGGGAGCTGGGGTACTGAGGGAGCCACCTGCCAAACCCTTGTGAGTGGCTCTGTGCCTCCACATTAAGCAGGTCATAATCTTCATATTTTCATTTGAGACCCCAGCTCTAGGATGGGGACAGGGAGGGGCGGACAACACACTGCCTGCCCTGCTTCCCTCTTTCCCCTGTCTTTCTTTCTTTTTCTTTTTTTTTTTTTAAAGATTTTATTGATTTATTCATGAGAGACACAGAAAGAGAAACAGAGACACAGGCAGAGGGTGAAGCAGGCTCCCTGTGGGGTGCCCGATGCGGGACTTGATCCCGGGACCCCAGGATCACGCCCTGGGCCAAAGGCAAATGCTCAACGGCTGAGCCACCCAGGTGCACCCCTCCCCCCGCTTTCTTTTCTTAACATCTTATAATGGGAAACTGGGTCTTATATGTTGATGGATCACGTGACCATGGACTGCACCCCCCACCTTACTGGAGAGTGGCATTGTCATCTCCTGGCAGCGCATATTTCTCTTTGAGGGTGTTTGGCCCAGCTCTTAGGACATGGCAGGTGCTAGGTGAACATGCACATGATGAACGAATTGTCGGGTTCGGTCCTTGCCCCAAACAGGCCAGGGCTGGAGTGTAACCGACATCCCTCAGGGTGGCTGCCGTGGGTCCTTTCTTCTCCAGATGTCAAATACAGGCAGCCCCCTGTGGGGAGGGAGGGAGTCATCTTCCCATGAGGCGATTTTCTGATTGACTACTGCCAACCTCGGCGTGAGCGTGGAGGGAAGGGGTGCGGAGCACAGGTTCTGAGCCTCGCATGATGCCAGGCGTGCTGCTGCGGGGGCAGACTTGGAATTCCAACCCAGGTCGCCTGGCTCTGGGGCCTGGGACTCTCCTGACACATCACGCCGCCTCCTCCATACAAGTTCATCGCGCACCGAGGCGGCCTGTCAAAGCCAGACGCATCCTGTGGCTATTTTTTGCGCTGACTTTTCACCAGGGGGACGCCAGCCAAACAGAGCTGGTGTCACGGGCCTGACGGGTGTCAAACCTCGTGCGTGAAAGAGCGTCCGCCCGCGTGATCCCGGCTCACTCATCCCCCCCAAACACTTACCTCATTACGGAGGGGGCCGGTTGGGGGGGTGCTTGGGGAAGGAGGGAGGCAGCCTGCAAGTGTTTATTCTCTTCAGGAGCGAGTCTCTCTCCTAATTAGGAGGTGATTCTGTGAGATGAAGCCCAGGTGGGGAATGAAGATGGGGGGCTGGAGTGGTGCTCTAGCCGCCTCTGATTACCCAAACCCCCAGCTGGGGTGAGGACCCCTCACGTGCGGTGGGAAAGCGGGGGAATAGTAGTTTCCGATACAACGAGAGACAAGAGAATAATTCTACGAGGCCGTGTAGAACAAGCAGAGAGAGAAAAGCTCTTTGAGTGCAACAAGGAGCGGGGTTTTAAAATTTCATTTGCGCAGCGGCAGGTCTTGCCAATTGGATCCTTTCCAGAAAGCAATCTGCTAAGTCTGACAGTCGGAAGAAATGCCGGGCTGCTGAGCCAGGAGAGGCTGGGTTTTTTAAGGGTTTATTTTTCATCCAGGTCCTTTGTGAGCAATGGCTTTTTTTTTTTATTCCATTTTAAAAGAAAAAGACACGCAGCGATCCTCTTTGTGAGGCGGGAAAGGGCTTCCCTGACCATCTGGGCCTCAGAGGGACTCGGGGAGAGGCGGCCTTTGTGTGGGGGCAGTCAATGCCCGCGCGGGTGTCGTTTATCTTTGCTGCCACTCACACCAGGCTGGCCTCGCTGCTGGCTGGCCCAGGGCACACGCAGCAGCTCGGAGCAGTCCTCCAGGTCCTTATCTGTGTCACGGGCAGGAGGTCGGGGGGTGGGGGGGGCTCTCTGAGCCCACCCAGAGGTCCATTGTGTTGGCTGCACAGAGCGACAGATCAGCACCGCAGACGTCTCTTTGCTCGGCTCCATTCTTCAGCTTGCTTACAGCCCTCCCTCCCTCCCTCCTCTCTCTCCCTCATCCCTTCCTTGCATCCATCCCCCCACTGCCAGCAGGGCTGGGGGCTTTAGGGCGAGCATGGCTTCTTGGCCGAGGCCAGCTGTTAGGAGAGCATTTCATTGCACACGCACGCACACATGCACACACCCTCCCAGCCCTGCCTGTCAGCCAGGCTCCGGAGCCCGAGCAATCTTTTTATAGAAATGCTGAGGTGACGCGCTGTCTTGCAGCGGGTCCTTGCCTGAGCGCTGGGGCTGTTTTGTCCTCAGAAGAATTGCACTCCAGCAGTGCCAGCCGAGGAAGCTCGGGCGCATGCTGCTCCCCATGGGAGCAGACCTAGCGGAGAGAGCATTTTGGTCGCACAGGGGCCTGGGCTTCCCCAGGGGCGCGTTTGGGGGCATCCGTTTTTACAGCTCATGGGGCTCACTTTCACACACAACATTGTTTGGTCCTTACAACAATCCTGTGATACAGGGTTATTTTGTTTCCAGGATGTGGCTCTCTATCCCATTTCCTGGATGGGTAAACTGAGGCGCTGAAAGACCACGCCGGCCTGCTTGCAGCAGTGTGCAAAAGGAGTAGGGGGGAAAGTGAAGGAAATTGCATATACCTCGTTTGCTTCCACCGTAGTCCATGAGATTCCAGGATACACTGCCTGTGTCCTCTTAGACACTTACAAGCTCAACATCTGTTGCTTTAAAACCAAAGTGATCGCTGGGTGGAGGTCACCTCACCTTGCTAAGATGTCACAAGGCCCCCCATGGCAAAGCTGCTGTATGCAAAAATGTCAAGGACTTGGGGGACGCCATGTGCCCGAGCGACTGTGGCCCCTGAAAGCCCAATAGGAGTTTGACGCTCAGCCAGGAGGAGGCTAGGGCTGGGAGCATGGGCTTGTATCCATATCTATCTCTACCTAGATCTGTCTAGAATCTAGCCTTTTCTTCCAGGCTAGCACAATGCTTGTGATAATGGGAAAATGAGAAGAACAAGAATTTGGGGGTGGGGCCAGGGGGAGCACTGGCAGGGCCATCCCTTGGGTACATCACAGGTAGTTTGGAAGTATCTAGAGGCATTCAAAATCGAAAATCCAGCCTGGGATTGAGAAACATGATAAACATGCTAGGAACCCTAAACTGTACATTTCTGCTCTAGGTGCGCATGGGTCTTGGAAGACCCAATCACCCAGTTCTGTCTACAAGGGCCTGGCCATAAGTCTGGGAGCTTTTTGGATGTGGAGGGTGACTCAGGGCTATCCTGGGTACCAAGGGATGAGGTGAAGTGCCAGCGTGCCACCAAGCCTGTCTCCGGCCAGGGCTTCTAGACCAGGGCTCAAACCAATGGCCCTACGGGTTGCCAGAGTATTGAAATACTTCTCTGTCAGTTGTCCCACATGCTCCCAAGTCTGCCCTGGGGTAGGGGCAGCTGTGCTCCAGCCTCTTCCCAGGTGCTGGGGAAGTCAGACACTTTGCTGAGGGATCGCTAACCGTGGGCCGTGTGCAGGGGGTTCAGTCGGGACCAGAGGCCCAGGCTGGCCCAGCCGTCAAATATTCTGAGTGCCACCCGCATGGAGCCCTGAAGCTTGCTCCCACAGCTGGCCTGGGTCTTTGCTCCCACCCTGCCCAAGGCCTCCAAGCTCAGAGATGCCAAACACCCAGCAAATTCGGGTTAAGCTGGCCTTGCTTCGTTCTGTGAGCCACGCTGCCCGGAGAATAATAGCAGCTCCCAGGATGTCAGGCAAACAGCCCCTGTTGGTTTTCCAGGACTTGAATAGCAGCTTCGTGGAAAACGTTTCTGATTTGTGCAGAGGCTCTCCCCGAGCCCCAGCCCCCGAGAGGCCAGCTTAATGCTTCTTTTCATGTGGCAGGATCGGATATGACCAGCGTGGGTTCTTTCTGTCAGATATTACGAGTGGTTATTACCGAGGCAGCCTAGCTGCCGTGCGGGGCTCGGCCCTCACTCGGGGTCTGGCGAGGCGCTGCTGTTGTATCTGAATTTTTTTTTTTCATCTACAAGATCTGAATCCAATCTAGTTGCTACGAGCCTGTTTGTGTAGCAGAAGGGAGGGGGGAGGAGTGGGGGATGGGGTGGGGGCGGCCCACGTGAGGTCGCTCATCCTTCCGGGAGGTTTTGCTGGTTAATGAAATCTCTGATTTGTTGGCCGGGGGAGGCCCCCTTTGGCTGACGTTGAACAGCTGATGGGGACATCGGCGTGTCAGGATGCCAAATGGTGACAGTTTGGACCTGCACCAACAGAACGGGGTATTTTCCACCCTGATTGCTTATTTGAATCAGGTGGATCCGGGCAACAATTGGAGAAAGGAGCAGAGGCAGCCTTCAGCGCTGTGCACACACGTGTGTGTACGTGGTGGCGGGCCATCATTTATAATTCCACATTTATAGAATTCGCGGGGCTGCGTGCGTTTTCAAGCTTTATTTGAATCCTGATGCTCTATAGACAGGCCAATTATTTCTCCCCTGAGGAATGCAGGCCCCAGAAGGATGGGGGCCCGAGCCCCCCGCCCGGCTCGGCTGCAGAGCTTTGTGCAGGAGGCATGTGGGAGCCCGTCTTCTCGTTGTGGGGCTGCCCTAGTCCGGTGCGCGCTGAGCCTCGGCTAGGAGACCATGTTCTTTCATTCTATGGGGGAAGTAACCGGGGAGGGCATTCAAAAAAAAAATAAGAGTCCCCAAACACTGCTGTCTGAAAGACCCACCTAAAAGGGCAGGCGGGTTTGGCTGTGCCTCAGCTGTGGTTCTGAGACCATTAGGAAGAATCTGGCCCCGCCTCATCCTCCCCCTACCTAGCCAGACCCTCCGCAAGGGTGGGGGTGGGTGGGAAGGGTGCTGTGCTAGGTGAAGGGAAGGCTCCTCCAGCAAGGCGAGCCCTTCTGCTTGGATTTATTTCAAGTGAAAATCCATGGCTTTTCCCCCGGGTTAACACCTGCCCCAAACACACATCAAACCGTGCATTGATAAGTTGATCAGCTGAAATAACGTGCTGCTCTGTTAGACCAAGGCAGCCGTGCCCCGAGAGCTCTGAGGCTAGTCAGCCGCTTGGCCCTCTACCGAGAAGGGCGACGGGGTGGGGAGGGGAGGTCTGGGGCGCCCCTCCTCCCTGCTGGGGTGGGGTAGGGGCAGCTGTGCTCCAGCCTCTTCCCAGGTGCTGGGGAAGTCAGACACTAAGTGCAGGCGGGGTGCCGGGGGTCCAGTCGGGGGGTGCAGAGGGGTCTGCTTTCTTCTGAAATGCTGGGAATCTGACAGTCCCAGGACAAGTCTATGGGGGCAGAACCCTCCAAAACCTGGTTGGGGTGCTTTCTCTGGAGGCATGGCCAGAATTAACTCCTTCCCTCCCACCCTTGCTTTTCATTTGTGCATTGTTTGGCTGGCCCCTGGTGTCACCAGCGCTGAGCAGATGAATGGGGCATGGCCCCTGCCCTGAATGAGGACAGGACAGGGACGGAGATGCTGAGGAGGGTGATACACTCACGAGGCTGGGTGTCAAGGGCCCCAGGGCCCGCAGCCCAGTGAGAGACAGATCCCTTCTGGGGGATGGGGGAGGTGCATCACGAAGCCGACTTTGGCACTAGGCCTTGAAGAATAAGGATTTCACAGTGGAAAATGACATTCCAGGCGTTAAGCATGAAGGAATCGTTCCGCGATGAAGAAGGGAGAGTTGCTCTAATTATAACTGACACACTGATTTAAACATTTATTCACTCCAACCAACAAATATACACGCGCGCGCGCTCACACTCAGCAGCACAAACAGTGGGGGCGCGGGGGGTGGGGAGTGTCCTGAGGGCTCTACTTTTAGCTGCAGCTGGGGTCCTTCTATTGAAGAGGACTCTGCTTTTCCTGACCAAGTCTTCTGGTGTCTGCTGGACAGTGCGCTGCTGCCTTACGTATCAGTTCCCTGTGTGCCGTGTCCAAGGGTCAGCCCTCAGGGCTTCGGTGCTCTCTGAGGCAGGTAAAGGTGCCCACTGCCTGGTCTTGTGAAAACCTGGTTGCTGTTCCTCCCAGAGTGCCGTCCGGGTCGGGTTCCCCAGGGAGCAGGCTGTGGCTGGAGATTTGCAGACGACAGCCTAGGAGGGATGCTCTCTAGAACAGCACCTGTAGGGGAGCAGAGGAGGCAGGACTGGACAGAGGATTCGGACTGGAGCATGAGACTCCAGTATTGGCCCGTCACTGGGAGCCGGCTGCCTGTGCTTGCATGAAACCAACTCAGCTGGCCGGCCCAATTCCAAAAGCCTACTTGGCTGAGGGTCTTTGGAGCCGAGCCCCCAGCAGCTGGGGGGTGCACGCCACAACTGAGAAGGTGGCATGGAGGACGGGGTTCACAGACTCTGCTTTTTTTTTTTTAAGATTTTATTTGTTTATTCATGAGAGACACAGTGAGAATGAGAGAGAGACTTGCAGAGACAGAGAGAGAAGCAGGCTCCCCACAAGGAGCCCGATGTGGGACTTGATCTCGGATCCCGGGATCAGGACCTGAGCTGAAGGCAGATGCTCACCCCCTGAGCCATCCAGGCATCCCCAGACTCTGCTTTAGATCAAGGCCTCTCGGTCGGGGAGGGATGCCCCACACTGACCTTCTGGGCCACCTCAGGCTGGGAGATGCTGCCCCGTGCTCTTGCCCCAGGCCCCTGAGTCACTTTCAGCATGTTTAGTGACTCGTGGTCACACATACACCAACAGGAGGATTCACCACATATCTGGCATTTGATTAGATTTTTTGTATGCTATTAACAGGTTTGATTTTTCAGAAGAGTTTTATGCTCATTGCAAGATCAAGAGGAGGACGCATAGATTTCCCAGGGATTTTCTTCCCCCTCACACCTGCAGCCCCTCCATTATCAACAACCCTTCACCAGAGTGGTACGTTTGTCACAACGGATGAACTTACACTGACACGTCATTACAACCCAAAGTTCAAAGTTCATTGTCACCTGAAGAACATTAGCGTTCACTCTTAGTATTGGACGTTCTATGGGGTTGGGCCAATATCTAAGGACATCTCCCCTTCATTATAGTAATACACACAGTATTTTTATGGCCTTAATCATCCTCTATGCTCTGCCTAGCCATCTTTTCCCTTCCCTGATTCCTGGCAACCACAGTTCTCTTTATTGTCTCCACAGATTTATTTTTTCCAGAATGTCAGAGAGGTGGAATCATACAGTAGTAGGTAGCCTTTACATGTTATTTTTTTCCCCTTCGTAATATGCACTTTTTCCCCTTATGCCTTTTCATGGCTTGATAGCTCATTTCCTTTTAGTGCTGAATAAGATCCCATTGTCTGGATGGACTACAGTTTACTTATCCACTCATCTATTGAAGGACATCTTGGTTGCCTCCAAGGTTTGGGGATTATGAATAAAGCTGCTATAAACATCCACATGCAGGTTTTCGTATGCACATAAATTTTTAACTCCTTTGGGTAAATACCAAGGAGTATGATTGCTGGATTCTAGGGTAAGCATATGTTTAGTTTTGTAAGAAATAGCCAAAGTGTCTTCCAAAGGGGCCGTACCATTTTGCATTTCCACCCACAATGAGCAAGAGTTCCTGTTGCTCCACCTCATCACCAGCAGTTGGTGGTGTCAATGTTCTGGATTTTGACCATTCAAATAAGCATGTAGTGGCAGCTCATTATTGTTTTAATTTGCATTTTGCTAGTGATGTGTGTGGAGCATCTTTTCATAGGCTTATTTGCTGTCTGTATATCTTCTTTGGTGAGATGTCTGTTAAGGTGTTTGGTCCATTTTTTTTCTGTTTAAGCAGACTCTATGCCCAGTGTGGAGCCCAATGTGGGGCTTGAACTCATGACCCCGAGATCCAGACTTGAGCTGAGATCGAGAGTCAGACGCTTAACCAACTGAGCCACCCAGGTGCCCCTTGGCTCATTTTAAAAATCAGGTTGTTTGTCTTCTTATTGTTGAGTTTTAAGAGATCTTTGTATATTTTGGATAATAGTCTTTTATCAGATGTGTCTTTTGCAAAGATATTTTCTCCCATGATTAAATGTTTTTTAATGTGCTATAGTGATTTCTTACAGGGGCTAGGCAGCCTGAAAGCAGTGTGTTCTCATACATGCTCACTTAATTTCGCCCTTCCACTAGCCCTTTGAGAGAAGCAGGCTAGGAATTATTGTCCCCATTTTACACAGGGGAAAACTGATGGTGAGGGAGGTTATCTGACTGGCTGAGGGTACACAGCTAATAAATGGCAGAGCTGAACCCTACGAACAGTAGGATCTCTTAATGAAAATCACTTGGGAGAAGAATTATTTCTTAGCCTATAGGCTAATGATTCCCAGCTGTGGCAGATTAGATGACTGTTTCTAATTCTTTACACTCCTTCACTATTAGGGAATGATCTGCCATAGTCTTTGCCATGTAACTTTGTGCGGTACTTCCTGCTAGGATCAGCTATATCTCCCACCCCATTTATGCCAGACTTGGCCATGGGTCTTGTTTTGTCCAGTGGAGTTATTGTGGCTGTAATGTGAGCTGAGGCCTTTTATGTGCTTGCATGATTGGGCTTAGCCTCTTATGTTCCAACCGTCGCCATGGGGGAACTTATCCTGCATAGCCATTTGTCTTGGGATGAGATGAGTACGGCAGACCTGGATCCCATTTTTAATCTGGACTTGAGTCCGACTGAGCCCAGCTGAAATCAGCTGAGTTGCAGTAGACCTGTAGATCTGTGAGTGAGATAAACAAATGCTTCCTCTCCTCAGCTACTGGGAATTTGGGGCTTGCTCGTTATGCGGGAGTATCATGGTAATAGCTGACTAACGCATTGACCCCGATTGTCCTTTAGAGCAATTGAGGAGTTAAAAACTATCCTTATTCTCAGGCATTACCTGCAGAGATCCTGATTTCATTGGTCTGGGGTGGGGGCCTTGGTAGTTTGAAAGCCCCCAAGGGGATTTGGAGGCATGGTCAGGGTTGAAAACCATCAATCTAAGCCAACAAAGTCATAGCAGCCTAGACCTGTGTATCTTCATCAGGGGTGGGCCTATGCAAAGTGATAAGGTCCCTAATACATAGCCTCTCATTTTAGTGCTCCTTCTGCCTTATTACTACTCTCCCTCTCCCCACCAACATCCCTCCTTTAGACACTTCTTTTTTACTGTCCTTTACGCCTTCGCGTGAATTCAGAGAAAGGAGTTGCTTCCCCTGGGATTATTTGCAGTTCAAGCTTCATCTCTGAATTGTGGAATGAAAGACTCCTTTCCTGTTAAAAGTTCTGTGAGTACAATAGAGCAGTGCAGAAGAGTTTTGGGGGGGCAGGCAAGAGTGTTTTGTTCCCTCCCAAACCAGGAAATTGGGCCTTTTACTGGAGGTAGGGAGGAGTGGGTAGGCATGGTGAGGGCGGGGGCGGGGGCAGGGTGGGGTCAGGTGTGGAGACTCAGGAGCAGCCGGCCTGTGACTTCAAGGACAATAGGAAGGTTAGGGAGTTTATAGGACTTGTTTCCCATGCACAGAAAGGGGCAGGGTCCAGCTTGTTGGTGGCTAGCCTGTGTGAGTCTCCCCCCATGTCAAGGGGGAACGCAATCACTGTCCTGGGCAGTCACATGATGCCTACTTCCCATGGCCACAGGCCTTCCAGTCTCCTGGATCACAAAACAGCCATGAGACAAGATAGGGCAGGCTCCTTCACTAGCTCAGAGGCCCAAAGTGCCCCATCCCTGGCTATTTCTCTGCCCTGCTATTCTTCCTCACAGTCTAGACACCCCTCCTTAGGGTCTCCAACCCCAAAGGGACTGATCTTACCTTCTTCTTCTGACAACTGGGCTTGATTATCTATGACTGGGTCCAGACCTTTGTTTTTTAATTTTTTAAAAGATTTTATTTATTTATTCATGAGAGACACAGAGAGAGGCAGAGACACAGGCAGAGGGAGAAGCAAGCTCCCCACAGGGAGCCCAATGTGGGACTCGACCCTTGAAGCTGGATCACACCCTGAGCCAAAGGCAGACGCCCAACCTCTGAGCCACTCAGGCGTTCCTGGGCCCCAGATCTTTAAATCACAAAAAAATCCTTTCATACTCTGGTTTCAGGGAAGCCCACATGGGCCTGGCACCTCCCCATTTTGTATCCTTAAATACAAAAGGCCGATTCTTTCCAGCCTGGTGGGACGTCATGCCTCCGTGGTGAGTCACTCTCCCGAAGGGAGCCCCGAGAGAGTCCCTTCTCCAAATGCCGAGAGTCCCTTCTCCAAATGCCGTAGGGGTGAAAATACAAGTTAAGCCTCCAACAGGACATTCTGTTACAATCTCCTTTCCCAAAGGCGAAGGTGTGACAGGAGACATCTGCACCACGTAAGGTGTAATAACAAGCACTGTTTGCATTACACATCTATCTCCTGTGAGGATTGGTGTGAATGACAGCACTCAGGATTGGCACAGTGGTCACCTCCCAGATCCCCTATCAGTTAAGGACTGGTTGACCCAGTTGCTGGGAATGGCGTTGGGCCTTTGGTGATCAGCATCTTCAGGACCACCTCCACAATAAGGGACCCTAGGTCACACCCCTTCCTGGGCCAGCTCACGTCCAGTGATTAATCAACGTGACAGTGTAAAGTCCTGGCCATTTCAGCCCAATGAGGGACAGTTCTGAAGGACCATTCCAGTTCCAGAGCTCGCTGTGGAACTGAGGTCTCAGGTCTCTGTTGCTACCTGCGTCACAGGCCCCTCACTTTTTGATGATTGTGTGATAAAACTCACATCCCCTTTGCTTCCATCCCTCATCTCCTGTCCTGCTCCAAGAGGCTATTGGTTCAACATCTCCTGGAGAAAGGTGCCATGTCCTCAGCTTCCTGGGACAGACTGCTGAGTACCAGTGCACTACATTCCTACTTGACATTCGCGACAATTGTTCGCAGGACTTGTGGCAACTGGTTTTCTGTTGTCAGCGGGAAATTTCCCCCACTTCTTAGCAATCATTGTTTCATCTGGATACATTCTGTTCTTCTCCATCATTATAAAGCGG
The DNA here is from genome assembly GCF_048164855.1 of Canis lupus baileyi. Lineage (NCBI taxonomy): Eukaryota > Metazoa > Chordata > Mammalia > Carnivora > Canidae > Canis > Canis lupus. Next base: position 90,910,959 of record NC_132876.1, read on the forward strand.
GCTTGTGTCACCCTGGAAATAATTAATTCTTGATAATTGGTGGTCTGAGAAATGACTAGATAACACACTCCAAATCAGTAGATGCTGCTGCTGCTGACAATAACTATAACAAAACAATTGTGCACTATTTATTTTAAATAGTTGTTTACCTTTTCTTTCAAGATGTTGGTATTAGGGTTATTAGCAAATAGGAAAATTCATTGACTTGAGCTTTGCCTCTTGTATCTTCCCCTGTGAGAAGACTTTCCAAGCACTGAGATGGTCAAAAAATGCAGCAAGAGAGATGGGAAGCCTAGAGAGGCCTGACTAATCATCCCTCAGATGCCTGGCCGTTGGTTTTGTTGAGCTCCACTACTTATTTTGTAACTCTTGTGGAGTTTGTAGTCTTGCCTCCCTTTTATCTGGTAACAGCATCTTGTTGTTTGAGAAATCAACTGCGATGGTTCATTGTAGGTGTCAACTTCGCTGGGTCACAGTGCCCAGATATGTGGTCAAACATTATTCTGGATGTTTCTGCGAACCCTCACCCTCTTTGGGTGACATTAACATTTAAGTTGGGGGACTTTGAATAAAGTGTCTAAGTTTCAAAGGAAGCAGGATGTGAGCCTGGAGTTGCCAATGGGCATCTTCCCACCACTCTAGAGAAGCTTTCCTGACGTAAAGTCAGTACAGAGGAGGGCAGAACCGATAAATGGAAACAGAGAGAATGAGTACCAGGGATATCATTTGAATGCCTAGATCAAGCCATGCCTGAAACTACTCACCTCTGGACTTCTTAGTTACATGAACCAAGAAATTCACTGTTTCAAGATAGTTTGAATTGAGTTTCTGTGACTTTCAACCAAAGGAATCTTAAATGATCCAATAACTCAGAGGCTTTTTGGGATAATGTGTGTGGCTGAGTGGGTCAGCCCCATCAGGATAAGAGTACCGGGGGAGATGGTGATGGAACATCCTTGGTCACTTTGATTATATATCCTGGGAGGTTGATGCCACGTCCATGATTGATTAACGAGGCCTTGTGAAGCTGGAGCCCTCTGCAATAGCTTATCACATTGGTGGCCCCTGATGAACCATTGCCCCGGGTAGTCACCTCTCGTGTAATCTTCTGCCACACTGACTCTGCAGGCGTATCCATGTGAATTGCTGTAGTCACAGGGACACTAGCGAGCATCAAGCAGAGGCTTCATAAGCACTTCCACATCGGAGTTTGTCCTCTTGGAACACTCTCCCTTGGTTCCCAGTAGTCATGCTGTGAGAACACCCAACCCAGTGGCTGCAGAGGGCACATGGGGGAAAACCATGGCCCTGTTACTCATAGCCAATGATGACCGACATGAGTACTACTGAGTCCATCTTGGACATTCTAGCCCCACTTGAGTCTCCCAATATCTGCAGTTGCATGAGTGACCTCTGCCTACCGAAGATCAGCAACAGCGGTTCTCTGTTCGAGCGAAGAAGTGAGAGGTGGTGGTTTTCATGGACCTAGAGGTGCAGGCTCGGGGTGCTGGCAAGCTACAGGAAAGCACGTTGCATCTAGGGACCTCCCATCTCATTATTTGGACTAGACAAATGACCCCTCAAAAGGCCAAGCCAATAGAAGGGGCTGGACACTATGACATTTTCAAAGTCATCCATAATCTATTTTTGTGTTTTGTGTGCGAAGTGTAAGTGAATGAATGAATGAGCCCCACGAGTTGCATGGACAAGGACTGTGAGGGGCGGGCTATAAGAATGGGAAGAAGTCTTTAGGTTCTTAGCCAATAATAGTAATTCCCCAAACTTAGAGTGCTTCCCCTGTGCCAAGCACTGTGCTACGTGCGTGGTGCATCCCATTCGATCCTCTCACTATGATTCCTATGAGGAAGGTACTGTGGTTGCCCCAATTTTACTGGTGAGTAAACTCAAAAGTTCAGTGACTTAGGTTTTCTTTTTTTTTTTTTCCCCCAGAATCAGACTGAGCCAAGATTGGATTGCAAGTGGCTGGTGAGAAGCAGTGATTCCGGAGAGCACCAGGAGGAAGGGAGCAGCAATGGGCAGATTACTGGCGTGGGTGACTGTGACCCAGTCCTCCCCTGGGGAACTCTGGGAGAGTACAGAAAATGCGTCAGAGTTGTCCCATCCCAGGTCAGGGGAGCTAGGGGATTTGTCCTCCAACTCCTGGCCTCGACGGCTGAAGACCGCTCCTGGGAGTTTCAACTTTCTTGGCACCTGGGTCCTGCCCGTGGAAAGTGGTGTTCCCTCCTGCAGTCAGAGAGAGCCCCCAGGCCTCTGGTGGGGTCTTGCAGCAAGAAGCTGGCAGCTTGCAGGGACTCGAGAGCACCGAGCACACCCAGGCAGGGCACTGGCAGCGTCGGGCAAAGGAGGATCTCCACATTAAGTACTCGCCCAGGGTCACGGCGATGGTAAGTGGCGAAGCGCGGTTTGAACTCAATTGGCCTGCCTCTAAGTGTGTGCCCTTGACCTCTCTGCTCCCTGGCATCTCTCGTGGAGGAAAAGAGCGCACACATACACAGCGCGTTTCCTGACGACCCATTTGAGTCGGTGTTAAAAGTAATTCATTCTAATAAAGGCAAAGCCACGGCTTCCACACCTTGAAAGAACACCAGCCAGTCTGTAAAATAAATACATCCTGACACAGCCCTGAGCTGCTGCTCTTGCAGAAAAACGCTCCCCGCAGACGCTGACCTGCCTGCTGGGGGGGTCCTCGGAGGCAGACGCCGCCCTGGGTCAGTCCGGGTCACCTGCCTGCACTGCCCCCAACCAGAGAGTGTCATTGGCCCAGATCCAGGGGCAGGGAGGGGGATTGAAGGCCCTGTGCACTTTCTCGCTTGAGAGCTGCGCCGTCACAAGTGCCCTCCGTGGGCTGCGGCAGGCCAAAGGCCCAGGCACGGTGCCGGGCGGCCAATGTGGCAGGGCGCTGCCTCTGGTTGGCCCGGATTTCCACGGTGGGTCCGACCCCCAACACGGCCTTCATGCCCCCAAGACACAAGAACCACAGAGCCCAGCGGCTGCAGAAGGAGCAGGAGAAGGCCGGGCCCGTGATGGAGAGGACAATGTGCCCGTGGGGCCCTGCCTTCCCCGGAGGAGACCTTGAGCCTCAGAAAAGCACGAACCCTAAGGAGGCCGCCGAGGAGATCAACCCTGCTCCTCTGGGACAGCCTTTCAAATCTGGCCTCAGGCTATCGCGACCCCCAAACTGCCTCAGAGCCCCATGCCCCTGGGTGGGCCCGGCTGGAGAATGAAGGATCCTTGCTCAGTGGTGGAGGGTTGGGGAGCGCCAGCCTCAGGCGGGGGACATGTGGCGGGCTGGGAGTGGGGGGGCAAGGAGTGGCAGGACCACAATGCTGGCAGGGCCTGTCGGAGAGCCTGCAACAACCCCGCTTTTATCTTTTATTCTCAGCTGCCCGCCCCACTGGCTGCTTAGTGAATTGGAGAGCTGGGGCAGAGGAAAGCAGGCTGAGCAGGATCCAGGCGTGGCTTCCACCCCCACCCCTTCTGCGACCCGACCGGGCTGGCTTCGGCTTCCTCGGGCCTGCCCCCTGCCTTCTCTCCCGGCCTCCAAGCCGGCTGCATTTCGGGTGCATTTATTTCGGAGCGGGCAGGAAATGCCTCACCCAGCTCTCTGGAAATATCTGTTCTTTGAACCAGCCTCATCAGTATGATGAAGAAATAGAGAGCAGATCCAATCTATTGGCGTGTTTTTCTAATTACCAGATTGATTTACCAGAGAAGTCTCCCCAGGAATTGGAGTTCTCTGCAAGGTCTTTGCGAGCTCTAAATTTGTTCTCTGCAAAAAGCCCCGCCAAATCCACACAGATTTGGGGGAACCGGGTCCCTCTAATCAGGGCACAGAGCTTATTTGTTTTCTAATGCAATCTGAATAGAATTTAACGCACAGCCATGCCGTGTGGAGTGCATTCATATTTTTAATTAACAAATTAGGAGCTATTTTGCTCCCCTTTGAACAGCAGTCATGTGGGCCTGGTTCCTTTTCGGCCAATTTAGTCAACTCGGATGATTTTAATTACAACAGTCACGAGCACCAGAAATTCCTGCGTCTGACAGCTTCGCGACCTGGTCCATTGACTCTCATTTAAAAGCAAGTTCTCCCTGAACAGAGATCTTCGAGGGCAACGGTGGGCGTCACGAGCGGGGGCCAGGGACGGTGCCCTTGGGCGCCGGCAGAGAAAAACCTCATTTTCCATGGTGAGACCCATTAGTCCTGATTACAAGATTGCCAGTTCTCTTGGGCTCCGCCTTCACATTTTTAAGAAGCGGTGGCCCTCATGGGAAGCGTTTTTGAACCTCGTGGGCATGTAGGAAAATGATCCCAGCTCTCAAGCCCCTGGCCCTGCCATCCTATCCTTGGACACTTGTCCTTGCTCCTATCCGTCTCAAACTCTGACACGTGCACGGAACCCCTGGAGATCCTGCTAAGACACAGATTCTGATTCAGTTGGCTCTGGGTTGGATCAGTGCTGCTGGTCCACGGACCAGACTTTGAGAGGCAAGGCTTTGGCTGGCTTTATGCATTTTGGTGTGTATGGGGGGGACTCCCAAATCCAGAAGGATGCCAGTTGCCTAAAAGTGCTCACACAAAGCGCAGGTGCCACGGCAGGTAGTTTGGGTGTGGGAAGGCAGACGGGAGGGAGTCTTTGCTGCAGTGAGAGTACCTCGTTGGCGGCGCTGCACCACCAGAGACCCCCCTACTCTCCGTGATCTGTCCTGGTCCTCCCTCGACACATTTCCCATCAAGGTGGTTGCCTGAGCCCTCGAGGCAACTTTGGCGGCCTTGGCTGATGACGACGGAGCAGTCAACCACATGTGTGAAGGGTTGGTGATCAGGCCGGTAGAGCAGGGGTGCCTGGGGGAGGTCGTGAACTTTGTGGGGGTTGATGGTACGAGCAAACCACTTTGGAGGCAGAGAGAGTCCATTCTGGAAACAAATCTGTCCCCCAGCCCTCCCTATGCTGGCAGAATGGATGCTGAATTAGCAAAGCAGAGAGAACCCGGGAACACAATGTTCCCTGAGAGGTTGCAATCAAAAGGGTCCCAGCCCCCCACCCCCTGCTGAGAATTCTGTGAATTTATGATGTGTCGACAGTTTGAGCCCTAGCACATAGCAGTCTGATGGGCTACAATTAGGAGTGTGTGCTAAGCCCCTCCCGATTCCTCCATCATGTATTCATGGAATTTATGTGGTATCAGCAAAGTGAGCCATGTGCACATTTGGGGCAGGAATTTTAGAACTATGATGTAATCATCCCCAGAGAGGTGGCCATGAGAGAAGAAAGGAATAGCAGTAAAGATGAATTAAAAGTCCCAAGCCTATTCGAATCTGGATTCAAAACAAACAAACTACGTGTCATGACTATTTTTATGACATTTTTGAGACTATCGGAAATTTGAACACCGTCTATCTGCTGGCATTGAGGAATTTTTGTTAATTTCGGGGTGCGATAATGGAATATGGCCATGTTAAGCAGAGTCCTTATCTTTTGTGATGTGTGCTGAAATATTTATGGACGAAATGATATGATGTCTGGGACTTGCTTTAAAATAACATAGGGATAGGAGAAGTATATGGAAGAAGATTGATCATGAATAGATAATTATTGGAGTTGTGTGATGAGTATGTGGGGAGTTATTACATAATGGTATCTCTTTTTGTATGTTTCAAATATCTCCATACTACAAAGTGAAAAAAATTCTAGATCACATTGTTCATTTTGCTGATACCACATTAATTCCACGTGTACGTGATGGGAAAGAGAGCGAGAGAGGGAGAAAGAGAGAACGATCTCCAAGATATGTGTTGTAAAAGACATCTCCCTGTCTCCTCTACCCTCTGGGCTGGGGAAAGGGACAGAAATGATCAGAACGTGATAAGCCAATCCAACCACACCTTGGTGATATACTGTAGAGGAAATGAATGAGCCACTACTTTTGAAGAGGATATGGGAGCTTAGGGTTTTACACTGTCTGGGGAGAAAACACTAGTCTGTTCTGGAATATGTTTCCAAAGCTCTGAATCATTTCATTCATATGTCTCTTTGGATCTCTGTCTGCCTTTACAGGTGAATAGGACCTTCAGGCCATCTTATTGATTTGTTTGAGTCTCATTCCCACCCAAGGCTGGTAGATCAGCTGCCCCAAGCAGACCATGAACCTGACCTTGACAGTGTTTGAGGTGAGATTCTGAGTTGGGAAGGTGGGCTGCACTGTGTCCATCATAACCAAAGCCATCTAAGGTCAAAGTTATTATTTGGCCTCTGAGTTGTCCAGGGAATAGTGAGGGAAGGGATCTTTGCAGGGTGAAGTGAAACAGAACTGGGGGAAAGGGAAGAGGTATGGGTTTCAGTAGTTTTTGCTCAGGGTCCCCACAATTTCCAATAATCACACTGTCAGCAAAATGAACCTGGCTCAGGTTTAATTAATTAAAACATCAGCTAAACTTGACTGAGCATTTACCACCCAGGGCCGTGCTACCACTTTATGTGATTAGTACCTCTGAAGTGGATATTAATATGATTCCCATTTTCCAGATGAAGAGACTATGGCTTAGAGCAAGGACTGAAGCAACTTGTCCAAGATATTCCATTAGTAATGGTAAAGATTATGGTCTGGACTAGGGTGATGCAAGTCAGGCACCAAGATGTGCCTTGGTGAGAGTATGGAGGTATGGAGACCCTCACTCTCAGGATCAAGCAACTTCCGATCCTTCCAGTTTGCACCCAGGCACTCTAGGCAGGGTTAGGATTCAAACCCAGATCTGTCCAACTGTAGCATCTACTCTCCCAAGTGAGTGCTCAGAGATTTTCCTTCTCAGACAGAGGCTGATTGGAGGGGGTAGGTGGGGAGTCATGATGGAAAGAGCAAGAATGCTAACTGGAATTGGTGGCATAAAAGGAAAGGAGTGGAAAATGATCCCTTCATACTCTATCGTGGTAGGATCATGCCTGGACTTCACATTTTAGGATTATAGTCTTTATTGTAGGGCTCTGTTCTCTCTATGCAGTTGCATCTTGCCTGTTCCATGAGTCTGGGTGCTGGGAGTCTGAGATTTTCCCATCTGAGCCTGTCCAGCTCAGGGTCTCTGCAAAAGAATGCCAGAGTTAGGCTTCTTCAAGACCTTTGCCTCAAACTTTCGATAATCAATATTGCTTGCACTAAGACCGATCCTGGTAGATAGGGACTTCCCCATTCTTTGTGGCAATTTTTAAAATTAGACATAGACCTTTGCTAAGGTCTTTTGCCCTATACATTGCTGGTGGGAATGTAAATTGGCTCAACCCCCTTTGGAAGGAAGCCTGTTTCATGATATCTGCTGAAGTGAATCCTTATCCTGTAAACCTGCGATTCCACTTGCAGGTGTGCACAGAATGTTCACAGAAAAGCTTTATTCATGATGGCCCTAAACTGGGAACAACCCAGATGTCCAGCAATATGAAGATAGAGAAGCAAACTGGAATACTACACAGCATTGAAAAAGAAGGACCATGGATGAATCTCACCAGAAAATGTATATGTTGACAGTTTGAGCCTCAGCTCATAGTAGTCTGATGGCCTACAATGAGGGGTGTGTACTAAGCCCCTCTCCATTCCTCCAGCATCTATTCATGGAATTTATTTTTTTTAAAGATTTTATTTATTCATTCATGAAAGACAGAGAGAGGCAGAGACACAGGCAGAGGGAGAAGCAGGCTCCATGCAGGGAGCCCGACGTGGGACTCGATCCCGGGTCTCTAGGATTCACACCCTGGGCTGAAGGCAGCGCTAAACTGCTGAGCCACCACGGTTGCCCTATTCATGGGATTTATGTGGTATCAGCAAAATGGGCCATGTGCACATTGTTTAAGCAGAAAGGGATTTTTTTTAAAGGTACTATGTAGCTAACGAATCCCTAAGAGGGCCAAAGACCTGGCTGTCGTTGCTTCAGCCCCAGGGCAATGCAGCCAGGACAACTTAGCAGGAAGCGCCCAACCTCAGAAAGTGAATGCTGGAGCTGAAACATCCCTGAGCCCTATGCCTACAGCTCAGCCACTCTGACCTTCAGCATTGGGTGCCAGCAGCTCTGCCTCAGCTTTCCCAAAGCGGATGCCTCTGCCACAATTCTTGCCAGAAGATCTGATGTCCTTGTGTGGGCTTGACACCTCACATTGCTCACATCTGCAGCAGAACCTTACTGAGTGTGATGGAAAGGTGGTACCCAGATCAGGAGCTGACTCTGACTATAGAGGATCCTGGGAATTGTAGTTTTTAAGCTTTGGGGCCCTATCAGGGAGGAAGGCAAGCTAAGAGCATTGGAATGGGTGTAAAGTGAGCCAACCACGCTTCTCCTCTTTTGTACTTTTCTCTTTCGTGGGGAGCTGGGCAGTCAGCACTGGGGAAGTGGTATGGCAAAGTCCTGATCCCTGCTGGGGAGGCTGGATGTCCTTTTTTCCATGGGTCTTGGTCCACATTTGCCCTGTTCCACTCTCCCATGCCCTGAAGCAAGCCTTGCTTAGCTCCCAATGAACCCCTTCCCATGGTAGGCTAGGAAACACCAAAAATCACTGATTTGGAAAACACAGTAGAACCACAGGCCAAATTTCACCCACAAGAGAGAAATAAGAATAACTCCCAGGACACCTCAGGGGAATTTCTGTGAGTATGCTCTTCCCTTATTTTCTGCAACATTCAGAGCCTTCTTGACTTAGAAACAATATTTGACAATTGCAGCTGATTTTTGCTAATACAATATGATGCATAAATTTATATTCATTAACATGTTTCTTTGGGAGCGGACTGTATCTGTGTGGGAGTGCCTCAAGAAGCCTTTTGGGGTAGAAGCTGAGTTGGGCTGGGAAAGCTGCTCTTCAAAAGAAGAGGAGGAGAAGCTATTTGCATCTGAGGGGGAGCTGGCTTAAGGATAAGGAAGCATGGAGAAAGAACCAATCAGATGGAACAGACCAGAAGCTGCATGATGTAAAGTTATCAGGAACTTTCTTAAACTCATGAAGTCACTGGAAAGAATGAATGGCTTGTGGACTCCAGGAATCTGATTTCGTTTAGGCCTTCCCTACCTTCCTCCCTACAGTAAGATGTTACAGGGAATGGAGGGCTCTGCAGAAATAGATGTTTCCAGAAAATAGATGCTTTCCCAGTAAGATATAAGAATTTTTTAGCTGCAAGTAATAGATTTGCAAATGAAATGTGGTTTAAGTAATAGGAACATCTACTGAAGTCTGGTTGCAGGGTTGGTTAATTCAACAGGTCATTAAAAACTAGAGCTCTTCCCATCCTTCTCCACCATCAGAATAGTGCTTTTTTAGTTTTCAACTTGTCTCCTCATGATTCCAAAATGGCTACAACAGCTCCAGGCATCATAGCCTTAGCTATCGTGTCTGAGGCAGGGCATGAAGAGGAGTTCCTCATTGCATACCCTTTTCAAGCAGGGAGGAGCACCTTTCCCAGAAGCTATGCAGAAGCCTCCTCCTCAGGCCCCCCAGGATTATATGGCCTTGACCTAGCCACAAGGGAGCCTGGGAAAGTGAGTATCTGCTAGTCTTAAGTCTCTTCAGACAGATAGGCTTTGACAAGAAGAAAGAAGCAGGAAAGGGATGTTGGAGAGGCAACCAACAGCATCCACCACAGTGATTTCTTCAAGTAGCAATGAGGAGTTCCCAACCATTTTTTGACGGCTGTGTTTCTCTGTCTTCCTGAACAGAGACGCTGGACCACTCCACCGTTTGGGTAGGCTCAGCATGGAGGAGAGAAAGGAGATCACCTCGAATATGAGTGAATTTGTGCTCCACTGCTAACCGGACATGAGGTCTCTGATAGGTCCCACCCTCACTCCTTTTCTGTGACGTGAAGGCCTTTCCAATTCTAACTGTGTCCTGGGCTGAGGAAGCAGACAGCCAAGTTTATTAGGAACCTGTGTGGAATAGGAGTCAGTAAAGCTCCGAACGAGGGACCAGGAAGTTTAAGTGTTAGTACAATGTCTAGAGTGGCTCCGGGGCTCCAAGACTTTTATTTGAGGAAGGAGATGACTGACCACTTTATTTCTTCTTGATTTAAAACCTTTTCATTTTGGGATGCCTGGGTGGCTCAGCCATTGAGCATCTGCCTTTCGCTCAGGGTGTGTTCCTGGAGTCCGGGGAGCCTACTTCTCCCTCTGCCTGTGTCTCTGCGTCTCACTCTGTGTCTCTTATGAATAAATAAATTAAATATTAAAAAAATAAAACCATTTCAGTATGAGAAAATTCAAGCTTACAGGAAAGTTACAAAAACAGTAGCATGAATTCCGGCATATGCAAGTCATAGAGATTCAACAACCCTTAACTTTATCACATTTTCTTTTCCGTGTGTGTGTGTGTGTGTGTGTGTGTGTGTCACATACATGCATGTTGTCCCTGTTCTTCTGCTACTATTATTGGTATTATTATTGTTAGGGTAGAACCGTTTGAGAATAACTTGCAGACATGATGATATTTTAATCCTAAATACTTCTGGATGTACTTCTTAGAAGCACAGACATTCTTCTATGTAACTGCAGTACAGTGATCAAGTCCAAGAAATTTGACGTTGATACAACACAGAGGTTCAGAAATCGGACACGGGCACAACCATTACTTACTCTACAGGCCTCATTCACATAGTGCCAATTGCCCCAATAATGGGCTTGATAGCATTAGTGTTTTGATACAGGATCCAAACCAAGATCCCGTGTCGAATTTAATCAGAGACCTTTTAAAGTCACTCTTGAGTTGAGGTCTGTGTTCTGAGAGCTGAGGATGCTGGGTAACATGTGCCTCTCTGGGTTGCCAGCCACAGAGGACTTCAAAATTTTCAAAAACTTCATTCACTTATTTATCTCACTTGATCCTCACAACAGCCCTGTGAGGTAAGTAGGGCATAGGTTAGCATTTCCATTTTATGGATGAGGAAACAGAGCTTCAGAGGGTCATGCAGCGGGTTCAAGCCAGGAGATCTATGGTCTGGCCTGGGCTTTGAGCTAAGTCCATGGACCTTTCTTCCACTCTGCAGCCGATTAGTGGGCAGAGGAGAGTTTAGCCAGACTCAGCCTTGTGGGCAGTGGCCATGCTGTGGATGTCACCGCCTGTTCCCCATTGGCAGTTGTCCCTGTGGTGCCAGGGACAGGGCCAGCAGAGGTCTAGGGGAATGCCAAAGCAGGCGAGGGATGGGCAAGTGGAGAGAGCCCTTTCCTCTACCCTAGTCCTGGCTGCAATGTTCCTCGGTGCCAATCTGTACTTCACGATGGGACAGTAACTGGCTCAGGGGCCAATTCCCCAACTCCTGCAGAAGAGGCTGAGCCAGTGACTTTGGTTGTCCTGTCCTGCAGCCGGACTCCAGCATGCTGTGGCTGCCCCACCCCAGCTCCATTTGGCCCTCACCCTGTTAGTGCACGCCCCTTGCACTTCCAGCTGCCAGCACCTTCGTGTCTCTCTGTCCCAGGGTTTCTGCTGAGCCTACACACACAGTGGGAGAGACTCGGTGCCCATCTGCCACCCCCACTACTCTCCCTGGACGCAAGTCTCAACCCATGCATTTGTAGGTAAACACCCAAGCTCCCTCGCCTCTCAGATGGGCAGTCTCTGAGTGTGGTCCTCGCACTGGTGCCAGTCTGGGAGCTGTTTATTGCTGGTTTCTGATAAGAATGGGAGTGGAGAGTAAGCACTTAGGAACTTCTGTGGCAATTTTGCAGGTACTTGTAGGTCTCTTGCACCTAATCATAAAAAAAAAGTGGGCTTGTGTTTTGCATGTCTTTGTTTTAAAATGTTTCTTTAAAATGTCATCTTTATTGTCTACTCAAATGATCAAGGAGAAAGCAGTAGAGGTCCATGATGATTTGGAAATTAAAAAAAAAAAGGCACTGACAAAAACCTTCACTGTAGATAGTTTGAGAAGGGTCCCCTGTTCCCAGCATGGGGCAGTGGGGTTGAGCCCAGCTGCCCCCACCACTCAGTAATGCAGTAACGCCTGCCCTTCCCTATTGTGATTGCCCACCACCCTGGAGTGCTTCCCCAGCTAGTCTCCTAAATAACCGATTTACATGCAAATTCTTGTCTCGGGGTCTGCTTCCTGGGGCGGGGGGACCCCAGCCTAAGACAATGATTTCTAGTCCTTTCTAATTATCCTGCTATGTCCTGTGATTTTCAAGTGGTTGTATTTTGAAATGAAATGCCTGAAAGTTTCTACGTGGAAATACCTTTTCAAAATACCTCAAGACTTTAAGAGCATTTGGAGTCCTTCAGGAGGCATTTTCTTCTCTCTCTCTTTCCAAATAATCAGAAAGATGTATTCTCTTGCATTTTAAGAAGCCCAGTAGGTCCTTGGGGTTGGGTAATTTGGTGGCTCAGCAATTTTATCAGGGACCCAGGTTTTCCATCAAGAGGCATTTGCTACCCCTTCCATGTCTTAATTCATCTGAGAAAATGATTATGAGTGAGATTTGCTGGGCCGTGGTCATCTTTACCGATCTACACCTCGCCTACCCGAAAACATCCAGCTGCCCACTGCCTTCCCTGCCCGGCAGCCTGCTTGGCTCCCACAGAAGGCTCAAGTCTCACATACACTTTGCATTATTCCTTCAGCTCCAGAGGTCTTGGGACCTGGGAGAGACGGGGGATGTGAAGCCGGACTGTATTCATTCTCTGATTCTTCTAAATACAGGGGATTTCAAAGGAGCTGATCGCAAATCAAAGTAAAGAACCACGGTCTTGGCTTTGTTCCCCGTCTGCTGTTTGTATATTTTATATTATGCATGGGCCCGGGCGCCCACGGCGGGGCCTGCTGGTTATAACTACAATCAATCAATCCCAACCTATTTTCAGGACCTGCCAGCCATCGGGACAACTTCCAGAACTATTGGAGCCCTCTTTTCATTATTTAAAGATGGGTGAAAGGATGCAAAAATACTTAATGAGAGAATCAGGCTGACCCAGTGACAGGACAGCTCAGGCCCCAGCGCCTTGATCTCTGAGGCCCTGTGGGCAGACTGGGCACCCGGGCAGTCACTTTGTCCCTGTCGTTGGGGTAGGGTGGCTCTGGGTGAGCCTCACAGCTTTGGTCTAATGCGGAAGAGGTACCTAAGGGGTCAACGAGACATTTAGTACTGGTGTCCCCACTGTCTTCTCAGTCTAGATCTCTGCCCCTAGCCAAGACACGGTGGCTGGTACCCCCATACGTGACAAGCAGCAGCCCAGGGCAATGCCAGTGGCTCTACAGGGCATACATGCACAGTAGCGTCATTAGGAAATGGTCCCAGCAAAGGCCTACATGGTCCCCTTTGAGCTAGAGGTACCCCAGAAAACACAGGACGGCCAGGTACCTTTGAATTTCAGATAAACCATACTTTCAGTATAAGTATATCCTAAATACCGCATGGGGGTATACTTACACTAAAATAGAAGCTGGATTGTTGATTCGAAATTCAAATGTTAACTGGTCATCCTATATGTATACCTGCTAGGCCTGGCAATTCTGCCTCGGGTCCCTGTTACTGTACCTGTACGGCCCTCCCGGTGGCTCCGCAGGTTTGCTCCCAGTGGACGGCACCCGGGAGTCTTCCTTGCAGGCCTGGCGTCCGGCTGCTGGAGCCGTTCTGCCCGCACATGTAGATGGTGGAAGTGCCTAGGAGCTCGCTTCGCACCCACCCCGGCCCCGCCCCAGGGTGGCCCGCAGCCCGCCGCCCGTGATGTTGGGCCCAGGGGTGTGGAGGCCCAGCTCCCCTGCCTCGGGTCCAGAAGCTTCAGGCAGAAGCTCCCCTCTGCGGAGCTGGGCCGACGCTATACACGCAGTTGGCCCGGTGCCCTGGCCTATCCTGCTTCCCCCACTCCCTTGCCAGTTTCTGCCGGGAGCTCTTCCTTCACAGATCGCTCGCGCTGGAATCCTCCGCTCCAGGTCGGCTTCTGGGGAGCTCTGCCTAAGACAGCTGAGCAAGGGGGGGGTCTGCAGGGGGTGGGCAGGAGGCCTACAGTGAGCAGTAAAGGGGGAAGGCAAAGGCGGCGGGGAAGCTTCCAGGGAGAAAGGCCCTGGCTCCGCGCAGCTCATGCCAGAGAGGAAGGCAGAGGAAGGAAGCAGCCCTGACTCCTTCCCGGTCTGGCTGGAGGTGGCGGGCTGCCAGCCAGTTGGCCTCCTGAGAGGGGCCTGGGCACCTGTGTCCTTTCCAGGGGGCCCGCTACTGCCGGCGGCGCTCCAAAGCACAAGCCTCTGTCCGACGGCCTCTCAGCCAGACACAGGCCCTCACTCCCTGCGGCTGCCCGGCTCAGTCTGGACACTGGTGAGACTTGCGAATGTTCGGCGTGCTGCCTGGCACGCAGAAGGCACCCCGAATAGGCTGAATGAATGAAGGGCTACGTGGAGTCCCTCTGAGCTCTTACTGCCCATTCAATACACTTCTGGAGGCCCGCCTGGTCAGATGTGCTGTGGATACGCCAAGACCTAGGACATTTAACAAGCCTTTAGGTTCTTTTTACTCTTTTTTTTTTTTTTTAAAGATTTTACTTATTTATTCATAAGAGATACAGAGAGAGAGGCAGAGACATTGGCAGAGGGAGAAGCAGGCTCCCTGCAGAGAGCCTGATATGGGGCTCGATCCTGGGACTCCGGGATCACGCCCTGAGCTGAAGGCAGACGCTCAACCACTGAGCCACGCAGGCATCCCAGCTTTTAGGCTCTTAAGAGCTGACATGGGGAGGCCATGCACCTGGCTTTGCACGCTGGCAGGGGAAAAGCAGGTGGTGACAGGGGAAGCAGTGCTGGGCCAGCCCCGGTCCCTTAGAAAAGGAAAGTTAATTCTCAACCTCAGCTGCACATTTGAAATAACCTGGAGAAGCTTTTAAAAATCCTGGTGCTTGGATCTCACCCCCAGGGATTCTGTTTTAATTGGTCTGGGTGTGGCCCGGGCATCGGGATTTTTGAAAGCTTCCGAGATTCTATTATACAACCAGAGTTGAGAGCTGCTGGATGAGAAAGTTCTATGCCTCGATGGAATGCTTCAGGGCACCTTAGATGAAGTGGGACAACGGTGTTTGTGCCGGTCAAGGTATTTGGCTAATTGGGCTTGAGCATTTAAAATGCTGGAGTGCCTGCATTGAAGGGAATGAATGGTTCCTAGATTGAAGGAGGCTGTTCTATTTCAGCGTGCCTGAAGTGCTTTCCAGAGCCAGCTGTGCATCAGAATCACCTGCAGGGCTTGTGAAAACACAGATTGTTGCCCCTTGCCACCACCAGCCCCACCGCCACCCCAGAGTTTCTGACTCAGTAGGTCCAGGGCTAGGCCCAAGAATTTGCATTTCTAAAAAGTTCCCAGCTGATGCAGACGTTGCTGCTCTCGGGAGCACACGTGCAGAACCACTGAGTTACTGTGAACTGTATCTGGGGCTGGGCTGAATTGAGAATGAGTTGTGGCTTCTGCTCATTCCTCCCCCATCGCCGTTTATCCCTCAAAAATATCCCGAGGGACTGTGTATTCGTTAGTTTTGTGTGTGATCATGCTGTGTAACAGACGATCCCCCGAATCGCGGTGACCTCACAATCGCAGATGTTTATCTAATGCTTGCAGCTCTGGAGGTTGGCAATATGGTTAACGGTAGGCTGGATTGGAGTCCAGGCTTCCGTCTGGGTCTGTGGTTGCCCCACACGGATTCACTCTATGACCCAGGACCAAGAAGCGGTGGTTATCTGGGACATGCTCTTTTCATAATGGAGGGACAGAAGCTTCAAGAGGGCTGGCGGAAGCTTCTAGCTTTAGCTTATAATTGACACGCTGTCAATTTCACCCACGTTTCCTTGGCCAAAGTAATTCACATGGCCAAGCTTCAAGTTAGAGGGTGGGGAGATGTACTCTGTCCACAGGATACAGTGTCAGAGGCAAGGAGTAAAGAAAGAATTGTGGACAAATAATGTTATCTATCAAAACCTGTTTGGTGTCAGGCCCGGACGTGAAGTTCTGGAGAGACCCAGTGAGATACAGCAGGGTCTCAGCCTCTGAGAAGCACAGATTGACAAGAGAGACAAAGAGGCGAGAGGGTGCTATCCACGAGACACAGGACAGGAACAGCAGGAGCACAGAGGTGGGAATGCGGCTCTCATTGCTGGGATGTCTGTCCTCCCACACTGTGCAGCCGAGGTCCTGAAGCTCCGCCCAAGCTGCAGTTCTGGGAGCCAGGACTGTGCGTGGGAGTAGCCCAGCTGGCCCACAGCTGCAGGGCACGGAGCAAAAGGAATTGAGTGTGTGTGCCTGGGCTGAAGCAAGTTTGTTCCAGAAAGTCCAAAGTAACTAGTCCAAAGCAGAGAACAGCTGAGGAGAACCGGCTTTTTATCAAAGGGCTGGCACAGAAACGAGAAACACAAGTGAGCCATTGAGAAAGTAAAGCCCAGGGTGATTTGTGGAGGCAAGGAGTTGGAGAGTAAGGACTGTGGGGTGGGGTGGGTGCTCACTGCACAGAGTTGGTGATAGGGAAAGCACTATGGAAGTCATCAGGTTGTAGGACAGGAAAAGGGAAGTGGTTCTGGGCAGCCTTCCAGAAGAGAGGGCATTCCAAGTGGGGTAGAGCTGGTGAGTAGGAGTTTGTTGGCAGATGGAGATGAGATGGTCCAGTGTTAGGGGTTTGGGCGATCATTCCAGAGGCACACAGCCCCCTCCCCTGTCCATAAAATTCCCACAGCTGTTATCTCTGCACCAGGCCCCCGACAAGCCAGCATTCTGGTTTGTGCTCCAGACTGCCCGCAAAGATCTCTGTACTTCACAGGTCTGTACTGCCACTGAGGTCTAAGGATCTTTTTTTCTCTTCAAGTAATTACCACTGAAATGATGTGGTTTGATCTTTGAGCGATTAGAAAACTCTGAGACTCCCAACTAGCATAGCTCAGTTTCCCAGGGCCCAGGGCCCAGAACCCCAGTGCTGGGTTCAGATGGAAGATCTGCCAGGACTCGTGCTCTTCAGCTGCCCATGCTGAGTGGGTGAGGGAGAGCTGTGCCTCCGGGGAGTCCTTGCTCTGCTCCCAGGGGACGGGTCAAGTGTTGGCGAGCTTCTATGTTTAGAGGAGTCCAGTAAGTCCCCCAGGGTGACATAATGAAACACGCCAAATTCGGGAAGTCATCTTTCCAGGGAGGTCCACGTGCACATGAGGCTTCTGGGGGAGCCGGCCATGAACTAAGCTTCTGAGTTGGATGAGCTGATGGGGCGCGCGTGACCTCAACTCCAGAGGAAAAGGCATTCGGGATGGAAGGAAAAGCTTACTGGAAGCACAAAGGTGTAAGTTGGGAGAGCGGGCTCAGTGAGGCGAGCCGGGCAGCGGAAGTGGCTATGCTCTTGGAAGCCGGGGAAGGGCAATGCACTGAGCTACCTTTCCAGCATGAATTTTAGCCAGCGCCCTACAGGGCTAGAGCAGGTGATATAAGGGAGTGAGCAGGCTGGCTTTCTCCCTCTCTCTCTTTTTTTTCCTTTTCCCCATAATGGTGTCTTCAGCTTTGTTGTGTTAGACGCAGAAACACTTTGCATAGTAATCACATAAGGAGAATCTCTACTTCCACCAAGATATATGTTCGCTCCCACTTTCCTTTAAAGACACAGCCCTTTCCTTCCCGTACTTTCAACGGAGACGCGGGGTGAGGAATATTTCACTCTCCTTTTAACGACACTGCGCACCAGACCCACAAAATGAAAATAAATGATTTATGGCAACTGGTACCTGGCCTCAATGGCAGAGACTAGTAGGGGGTGCTGTGGGGTGTGAAAGGCGGGATACACATGTCCAAATCTAAAAAGGGGGCATTGGCTTCTCTGCTTCAGCTTCTGAGGCCAGATTTTCGAATGTAGCAAAAGAGATGGGGAAAAAAATTTTAATATGACAGCTTTCCATTTTTTGAAACATTAGCTGCTAATTCACATTTGTTACAATGCTGTGGAGGCCAGATATGGAGTGTGGCCCCCTGGCTCACACCTGCTTCTCCGCATTTTCATTGGGGATAGTGTCCTTCAATGTGGGATGCTCAGTTCTTCCTAAGACTGACAACTTCGAGACACATAGACCTGGTCCAGGTGGCAGGGCTAATGTCACAGGGCCGGAGGACTGGGGAGGGCATGGGGGTCCAGATGGAGGCCCTCTGAGAACAAAGGGGAAGACCTGCTTTGCTTCTGGCTTGGGTCATTGCCTTTTCCTGGGTCTGCTCCCATGAAGTGGTGCTGCCTGCTTCCCTCAAAGTAATGTTGAACGCACTGAAATCTCATTCAGTCCAGAGAGTTGCCAGGAAGGGGGTGCACACAGAGCCCCCGCTGCCTGGGCGGAACTCACCGGAGCTGGGGGATAGCCAGGCCGGCTGTGTTAGTTTCCTGGGGCCACCACACTGGGCGGCTTGAAACAACAGAAATCCATTCTCTCGCAATTCTGGAGGCCAGAGGTCTGCAATCAAGGTGTCCATCACAGGGCCACGTTCCTTCTGCAGGCTCTTAGCGGGGATCCTTCCTTACCTCTTGTCGCTCTTGGTGGCTGCCGGCACTCCTGCGCATTCCTCAGCTTGTAGATACACCCCCCCCCCCCCATCTGTGCCTCAGCCTCACATGCCCACCTTCCCCACGCTGGTCTGTGGCTCTCCAGATCTTCCTCTCTTTACAAGCACAGACAGCAGACAATGCATGCAGGACCCACCCTGATCCACTAGGACCTCCTCTTAACATGATTACACCTGCAAAGACCCGGTTTCCAAATAAGGTCATATTCTGAGGGTCTGGGTGGATATGATTTTTGGTGGGGGGTGGAGGGTGGGGGACACTATTCAATCCAGGGCATGACCCATGGCAGGTGAACCCTGCCTCGCTGGTTCATCAGGTGCGTGTCCCGGATGGCTAGTTCAAGGTCCCATCAGGCTGCACCGAGGACCACCTCCAAGTCCCTGCTAGCCTGGGAGGGGCCGGGGCAGGCAGGTGGGAGCTCAGGGTTCTCCAGGGGTGACAGAGACAGAGCCATGGGAGGCTGAGTTCATCATCAGTGGGCGAGGATGGAGGGTGGGCCTGGTTCCCCCCTCTACCCACTCCACCTCCACAAGGCTGATGTGAGACACTGGGCACTCTGCCCCGTGCTGGACAGGGCACACTGTCACCTGGCCCCACAGCTCTGGCAGCCTGTGTCTGACTCCAGGCTGGTGTTGACAGTGGACATCTGTCCCGACAAGGTGAAAAACAGCTGCCACATGGCAAGGGTTCCTGAAGACCTCCAGTGCCTTGAGAATGAATCTCTGGGATGGGGAGAGGGGGCACGCAGACAGTGTGTGTGATGAGGCTCTGACCAGTTTGAGGACCTCCTCAGGGGCCCAGAGAGCCTGCGTCTCAGATGTCAGGCATGGATCCATCCTGGCCTTCCACATTTCCATCCTTCAGAGAGAGCTTTTCCACCCCTGGCATCTTGTATTGGCCCTTGCAGCGACCTCGTGGCCTTGCACTGCCTATGTGCCCCCACTCTGGCTATCCAACGAGGATCTCTGTTCTCTGCGGGCAGAGGGCACTATGTCCACGCAGAAAAGGTGGCAGGGAGTCCGAGGAGCACCGGCAGCCCCTTTGGTAGCATACAGCCCCCTGAGGCAGAAGCTCTGGCATTCCTGAGTCGGAAGTGACATGAACTGCCACCAAATCAAACCTTCCCCGGAGCTTTGAGTCCCCTCTCCATGGCTGCTTTTCAGGGTCACCCCGTGCTTGAAAAAATTGCAGACACAGGGCACCTGCTGCCCCCAAGGCAGCCCAATTCATTTTAGACAAGTCTAATCTTTATCAAATTCGTCCCGATGCTGAGTCAGAATCTGCCTCCCTGGCACTTCACCCCTTAATCCTGGTTTATCCACTGGGGCCCAGCGCACAAGTATAATTCATCAAATCATCAGCTATCAGAGCTGGAGGCCACCCAGGCCAACCCCTCATCTTAAGTTCCCTCTCCTGCTCCCGATGCCACTTCCAGATGCACCAGCCTTGGCCCGGATTGTCTGCCGCTGCACTTGTCTGCTTCTTGTGGGTTTGAATAGCATTTTATTCTTATTTTCCTTGCCAGACTCGGATGCCCTTTCTGAAAAATCAGGTTGGCCTTGTCATCCCAGGGAAGGAAGGGAGGGCGGCGAAGGATTTCCGTACGGGCCTGACAAGTGGAGGCCTCGTGGCCACCCTCACGAGCACAAGACCGGAGCGGGCAGGAGATGCGTTCGCCCACGGCGGCAGGCCTGGCTCCCCGCACGCCCCAGACCGACACGTGACCCCTGGCTGCAAACAGCTGCCGTTCTTCCTGCTTGCACCCCCAGCCCGATATAAAAGCACACCCATCATAGTATTTATAGAACTAGTAAATAAAGAATAAAATCGCAAGTTAAAGTAGGTTTTGATTGCCTACGTGTTGGTAAAACCCAGCTGGAATAATTTGATTCATGCATGAAAAAATGCCTCCAAAGCAGGGCCTTTTTTTAGTGTGCCGAAACTGAATCCCGCCTG
The DNA here is from genome assembly GCF_048164855.1 of Canis lupus baileyi. Lineage (NCBI taxonomy): Eukaryota > Metazoa > Chordata > Mammalia > Carnivora > Canidae > Canis > Canis lupus. Next base: position 90,931,442 of record NC_132876.1, read on the forward strand.
CCACAGATAGAAATTTCTGCTCCTATAGTTTGGCTCCAAGACTAAGAATTCAAATCTAAAACGAGATTCCAAGAGAACTAATTATTTGCTCCCTCGAAATATACCAACTAGCCTTTCCCCAATCTTGCAGACGAAGCGGCTGAATGAAGGAAGGGGTGAAACTGCCCCCACCCCCGTGGGAGGGAACAAAGACCATGTCATCTGTCAGGGCTCTGGACATAGCCCCGTGGCTCAGAGAGCGCTGTTTTTAGGCAAAATCAGCTGCCACGTGAATTTGATTTCTGTTCCCGGTATCAAGGGGCTGTGACTCATTTTATATTCTGCGAGTGGATTTTGAGGAATGAAAAATCTATCCTTCCCACCCCCAGCCGCCCACTACCTCAAATAAGGGTTTCCCCTTCCCACGACACCAGATTGCTTCGCAGACAATGCCACTCACTTGTTATGGGGGACTCTTCCTGCCTGTAATGCCCCCTCACCGCACCCCCCTACGTGCACACATGCACACGTACGTAAAGCCTCAATATGGTGACCTTAAGAATTAGCTTGAGAAATACTTTTGTTTTAGAGACTGTGTGGGCTGGTGGAAAGACAGAAAGAAGCTCCACCAATTGAGAGCTGTGCTTTGGGGATTTGATCCCAGGACGTAAGCTCCCAGAAGAAATTCCTTCACTGCTCTTGACAATTTTTCTTTTACTTTGATACATGGTCTACCAGTTAGGCATCCAATTGGATTTCTGAGAGTCGTCTTGAAAAAATATGAACACTTGTGAGAGGATGGAGGGGTGCCAGTCACTCACCGTTTAGTGAGAATTAGTCCAATACAATTTCCTCTGAACACCTTCGTGGGTTCAGCTAAACTGAGACAGTGAGATTTGGGGAGATGTGGGGCAAGAAAGAGGGGTGATTTTAGCAACAGTGTGCCTTGGGGATGGGAAGAGGCTTGCAGAGATGGAGGACCGGAGGGAAGGAACAGTAGGAGGGAGAAGAGAAAGAATGGATAAGAGGATGCCCCAAAGGCAGATTTCCTCTCTGCTACCACCTTGCAGAGACTCCTACCTTTGGCTTCCAACATTTTCTTATGTTCAGATGCATTTCCATGGACTTCCGTAACTTGTTTAAGGAGACTGACCATCATTTTAAACACTGATTTCACGGGGGACATTTGCTCGCAGTTCTGAACAACCAGACAGAAAGTGAATTTGATGGGGGCGGGGACAGAAGGAGAGAGAATCTGAAACACACTTCCCCACTGAGCAGAGAGCCCGATGTGGGGCTCTTTCTCACGACCCTGAGATCATGAACTGAAATCAAGAGTCAGACGCTTAACCGACTGAACCACGCACGTGCCCCATGAGTTTATTTATTTATTTTTTAGCCATTTAGGTTGTGCAACTGACAAAAGTGACATTCAGGAAGGCAAAAGGTGTCACGTGGGTCATAATGAAAAACAAGTAATTCTTCTAGATGTGGAGCACAGTGTCACAGATCAAGGAAGCGCTCTCCATATAGAGAAATCATGGGGACAATCATGCAGGGTCATGGTCAAGTGCTTTGTCACTGAACCCTGCCACCCCCTCCCCACTCCCTTGCTACCCTTTATTTTCAGTTCTACCTTCACAGGGGCAGTGGGGATAGTTTCTGGAGTGCAGCCCCAGAAGTGCCCAGATCCCTCTCTGCTGCCTGTTGATGTTCATTCCCACCATAGGGAACGTCTGTGGAAACCTAGTTAGCCATATTCCAATGATTGCCATGGCTCCGGCGGTTGAAATGATGCATGGCTTCTTGTCATGAGGACGCTGCTAGAACCAGCAGACTCCTGGGCCTGCAGTGGTTTCAGGACAGCAGGCAGCAGCGTGGACAAGGAGGAAGGAAGACTTCACCCCAGTCGGCATCGCAGACTGAGGATGCCCAGCGGGAGCGGTGATGGTTAAGTACTTGGCACGTGTACTTTTCTGGGGACAAGCGAGCTCATTGCTTCTCCAGATTCTCAGAGGCATCCCGATGTCCCCCCTCTCAAAAGACAGAGAAACCAATGGCACAATTAATGATCTTACCTTCACAGTAAATGCTTTGTTATTAGAGAAGAGACTCAAAGAAGAGGATTTGTAGTAAAATGGTTTCATCAGTCAGCATAGGTAAGAGCATGCCTTGGTAACAACTTCAGTGGCTTACTATAAAGGAGCTTGGGGGCACCTGGGTGGCTCAGTGGTTGAGTGTCTGCCTTCAGGGCAGGTCCGGGGATCGAGTCCTGCATTGGGCTCCCCGTGGGGAGCCTGCTTCTCCCTCTGCCTGTGTCTCTGCCTTTCTCTCTGTGTCTCTCATGAATAAATAAATAAAATATTTTTTTAAAGAGTTTAGTCTGTACTCACAATCTGAACCCAGAACAGGCCGACCGGAATATGTCCCACAGCAGTCACTCACACATCGGGACTGAGAAAGTCTTCATCTCCCCCTAAGTTGCCATGGAGGCAGGAAAACCAGGTGGCTCCAGAGCTCACTGGCAGTCACTCCTCCACCCAGGAGTGCTGGAGTTAATTGGCCCAAACAAGTCACACGGCCAAATTGGAAGTAGTGGGAGGACCTTGCGGTCCAGCCGCGTGCCCAAAAGGAGAACCGGAATATTTGTGAACAGCCCTAATGACTACCGCCGTGATATAAAATTTTTTGAAAGAAAACCATAAAGTGTTCAGCTCATCCACTTTAAAAATTAAGAGCAAGGAACATAAAACTGTATTCAATAAATATAGTAGATAATAAAAAGAATTTCGCTTCCAAGTTATGGCCAATTAAGATAGAAAAAGTTAAGGGGGAAGAGATTGCAAGAGAGGAGAAAAGGAAAGTGGAAGAAGTGGTAAAAGAGGGAGGAAAACTGGAAGGGATTTTGTGGGGGAGAAGGGGGGACAAGGCTAAACATGTCATCCAGGTTGGTCTTTTCTGCTGACTGAGCCCCGCATCTCAGATCCTTTGGCCTCAGCTCCTCCGGAAACCAGTTTTTTTCTAGCACCCCATCTTTCTGGGGCCACCCCCCAGTGCCTACATGGGGCTCCATGCAGAAAACACATCCCTGCATGTGCATTTCATAGGAACAACATACAAGAAGCTGTCAAAGTGGAGCTAGAAGCCGGGTGTGGTTTGTGGACCACTTCCCCCACCCCTGGTCCTCCCCCGGCCCCCCCCCCACCAGCCACCAGGGTTCCTTTGTGTATGAAGACCACCTGCGTAAAGGCTGTGGAGATACCAAAGTCTGTCAAAACCAGCGAGGAAAACCTCCTTCCTTTAATGCAGTAACTTGATTCAGTGCACGTGGTGAAACTATTACATAAATATGCTAAGCACATCTTTTATAATAGAAAAGACTCGTTCGTTCTCTCTGTACGTCCGCATGTTTTAAAGGCATAAACTAGCCCCAAGGGCTGCGTCTTTCTCCACCCCCACTCCTTTCTCGGCTCCCAGAGCTGAGATTTCCTTCTGCCCTAGGAAAGCGATGCTTCTGTGGCGGTCCTCCTGTGGCCACCTGCTATTCCCACTCTGGGAATGGAGAGGTCAGCCAGGACTGGTCTCTGTGCTCCTGGAGGAGGTAAGTGCCTAGCTGAGAGATGGGAGCAGTCAAGGGCAAGGGGAGGAATCCTGGGGGTAAGACGGGGCTGGGAGGTCTTGTATTTTCCAGATGTGTATCACCTGCCATCACCCCTGGCTAAGGTGGTGGGAATATCGCCATGCAAGGGCCTCAAACTCTATATCATTGAGCTGTCACTGTCTAACAAAATACCCCAAGATTTAGTGACCTCAAACAAGGACCATTTATTATTTCTCATTAGTCTGTGGCTTGGCCAGATGCTTCTTCTGGTCTGGGCTGAGCTCTAGGTTTCCACTGGGCTTGTTCATACACCCAGCAGGCTGGTATGTTGACAGGGGCTTCTCTCACCCACTGCCAGGCTAGCCAGGGCTTGTTCACATGGCCATCATAGGGTTCCAACAGCAACAGGAGGGCAAGTCCCAATGCTTCAGTGTTTCTCAGACCCTTGCCTGGGTCTCTCGTATTCCTATGTCATTGGCCAAAGTAAGCCACGTGGCTAATCCAGATGAAGGGGTAGGGAAATAGCCTCTAATCCTTGTTGGGAGGAGCTATGAAGTCACTTTGTAGGCACAAGGATATCAGGAGGGAAATCCTCTGTAGTCATTTTTGTCATCTACCACTCTCGATTCCCCGCCTTTCCATTCCACTTCTTCATTGGTGTACATTTCCCTCATGCTCTTCCTCTCTGCCCTACAATCCAGGGCACGCAGGCAGCATGGGACCGTTGAGCACTACTCTGTGAGAGATTTGGGGTACCGTTACACACAGGCAAAGGGACCATGTCTGGGGTGTGTATGACAGCAAAAAAGAATCCAAAAATAACAGTGGGTTTAACCAAGATAGAAAGTTCTCTCAGGTTCAACAGGCAGTTTAAGACCCTTGATGAAATCATCAGAGACCGAGGCTTCTTCTAGCTCACCGATGCCTACCACCCTCAGACAACCTCCCTCATCCTCAGGGTCTTAGAAGGCTGCTAGAGCTTCACCCGTCACATCTGCAGGCCACAATATGGGGGAAAAGGAGAAGAAGGAATGATCTTTCTCTTCAAGGAGGCCTTCCAGTAGTCTCACTCACTCCTGCTGACATCTCGTTGGTCTGAAATTAGCCATACTTCTGGGTACAGAACACACCTACCTGCTCGGGTGGCTCAGGAAAAGCTGGGCATGTTGATATTCTAATAAATTTTCTGACTAAGGAGGGGGAGCAGAATGGATGTTGGGATCTTTGCCAAATGAGGTCTTTCACAAACACATTATGTGATGGTGAAATCATGAGACATCTTTGCACATGTCTTATTTGCTGAATTATCATACCTGATGTGGAGTTGCGTCAGGTCATCAGTTCAGCTTGGGTAAAGGCACATATTCCCCTCCTATGGCCTCCGAGGCTGTTTGTCATCCCCTGTGGCCCAGCAGCCTCTTGGGCAAAGCTCTGAGAGGGCCCAGGACTGGCTCCTCTGTTTCATCCCAGGGCCGAGGTTCATTTTCACCTTTTCCTAATTTTAACTATGGTGTGACGATCACATGGTCAAGTTCACACATTTGCAACGTGAGGCTCAATGACTCTTTACGTCTTGCTTCCATGTAACCACCACTCAGATCCAGTTAGAGAACATTTTCGGGCCCCCTACTCCCACCCAGAAGGGTCCCCCTTGCCTGTATTCTACTGACACTCAGGCCCAGAAGTAACCGTGAGTCTCGCCTCTGCCACCATTGTGGCAGCAGGTTTTCTCAGGTCACCCAGATTCTTCTGAATGGCACCTATGCCTCGGGCCTCTGCTCTGCCTGGTATTTTGGGGTAACACTTCCCTTTCCCTGTCTACTGTATCCAGGCAGGAGGAGAGCTAGGAGACAAGGTTGCGGTATCCAGGGTAGGGTAGAGGAGTGACCAAACTTGAACTTTCCTGCTGAGCTTGATCAGAACTCAGCAGCACCCAATCACCTGCATAGCCCAAACCTCCTGGCACCAGGTCATAAAATAGCATTAGGCGGGATCCCTGGGTGGCTCAGCGGTTTAGCCCCTGCCTTTGGCCCAGGGCATGATCCTGGAGTCCCGGGATCGAGTCCCGCATCGGGCTCCCAGCGTGGAGCCTGCTTCTCCCTCCTCCTGTGTCTCTGCCTCTCTCTCTCTCTCTCTATCATAGATAAATAAAAATATAAATCTTTAAAAAAATTTAAAAAAATAGCATTAGGCACACCTGGCCAGCTAACTGGTCCTCCTCTTCTCTTACACAGACTGTTTCCTTGCTGGTTCTGGCCTCCCTATCTCTCAAGGCTTCTTTGTGTTCCTAAAGGAGCACGGTTTCCCTGGGAGGGTGCCTATCCCCTCCTATCTCCACTGCCCTGCCTGGTCACGTTCTCCCTGCCAGCACCAATCAAAGGAACTTGACAACTTATACGATTTGACATGCTCTTTGTGGCCACCATGACTGATGTGTGCAAGGGGCATGGAGACCCACCCTGGTTCAATCAGACTGACTTTATGATGGAGATGCTCAAAGTGAGGTCTTCAGACCAGTGACATCAGCCCCATCTGGGAATGTGCTAGAAACGCAGATGCAGGCATCTGGGTGGTTCAGGGGTTGAGCATCTTCCTTTGGCTCAGGTCATGATCCTGGGGTCCTGGGATCAAGTCCCGCATTGGGCTCCCCATGAGGAGCCTGCTTCTGCCTCTGCCTATGTCTCTGCCTCTCTCTGTGTCTCTCATGAATAAATAAATAAAATCTAAAAAAAAAGTGAACTCCTTCCATGAGGTATTTCAAGAAAGAAAGAAAGAAAGAAAGAAAGAAAGAAAGAAAGAAAGAAAGAAAGAAAGAAAGAAAGAAAGAAACAGATGTTTGGGCCCCATCCCAGACACACTGAATTGGAACCTGCCTTGTCACCAGATCCCTAGAGGACTCATGTATCCATAGTGTTTAGGCTGTGACACCAAGAGGCGTGCTAAGGTGGCAGTAGGTACTTGGTCAGGAAGCAGGGGCCCCCAGAGGCACTCGGGGTGGCAGCTGCACAGAAGGACCCACGGCTGTATTATCTTGTGAGGTCTTAGTCATCCCGTCTGCTCAACCCCATCACCCTCACCTCTGGTGTTAGAAACTGTCCCTTTCTTACTACCCATCTGCATAATCGCCTCTCTGCCACAGAAATCCGAAGATTTTGTGTTAAGTTTGGCACAAAGGCATTTGGCAGCAAAACCTGGTTTGAACTGCTGGGAGGCTTTTTATAGTCATTATTTATTCCACTTTGTATGACTCTTCATATGTTCTGGCACGGCGATATTAATGTGTCTGATTACCCGCCAGGGGATGTTTCAGAAGACCTGCTTTCTGCACGTCTTACCATCCTAATGCACAAGAACTTCTCAATCCAGAGACTCATCGGGCCTGAGGGGTCCAGGACAGGTTAGGGACTTTTATCTCCTTCTCCTCTTGGAGATGATGCGTTCCACTTTCTAAAAAATTTTCCCCTTCCTGGCAAAGAATAATCCTAACTGTAATTATTGTTAATTAAAAAGGTAAAACTTGTGTGGAAAATTTTAGGCTATGGAAGTAGGGGACCCCCGTGTCTGCTCCTCGTCCTGGCTCTGTGTCTGTATTGCCTATTGCCTTTTTCTTTTCTTTTCTACACGTGTAGAGTGTATCCTGAAATGCATGTGGGCACACACATTTTTTTAATTTGTTTGTTTGTTTGTTTATTTATTTATTTATTTATTTATTTATTTATTTATGAGAGAGCGAGCGAGAGAGAGCATAGAGGGAGAGGGAGAAGCAGACTCCCCACTGAGCAGGGAGCCCAATGCAGAGCTTGATCCTGGGACCCCGGGATCATGACCTGAGCTGAAGGCAGCTGCTTAACTGACTGAGCCACCCAGGTGCCCCCACATTTTAATAATAAAAGCACAATCACTCTTTGCAGAGCCTCCCTGCACCACCCCCACATAAACAGCGTATCTGGGAAAAACCGCACAGCAACACTTAAACGTTTGGCAGAGGCTGTTGGTGCCCTGCTGTATCCCTGGAACTTCCTACTTGCAGGTGTGCCGTCTAGCTGCCAGCGTCCACGTCCTTGGGCTCGAGGGCTGTCTCCAATGCCAAAAGCAGGGAAGGCTGGAAGCGCCAGGGAATTAACAGCTCAGGAAGCAGCCCTCAACCAAGGACTCTCAGGAGTTGGTGAATAGTCCTGCCAGCAACCCTGCTCTTGGGCGATAGCTTGGAGGCATTTCCTCGAGACCCCGCTGCAGGAATGAGCTCCAGTTGTCCATAGGGATAACCAGCTTGAGATCCAGAGCACATCTTCTTTAAAAAAAAAATTATTTATTTTAGAGAGAGAGAGAGTGAGCATGTGCTTGCACGCAGGTGGGGAGGGAGTCGGGAGTCGCAGAAGGCCCGAGAGAATCTCAAGTAGGCTCCTTGCTGAGCGTGGAGCCGGACATGGGGCTCGATTTCATGACCCTGAGATCACGGCCTGAGCTGAAATCAAGAGTTCAATGTTTAACCCACCGCCCAAGCACCCCCGGAGAGCACACCTCCTCTTGCCTGCCTTCCCTGCCCTGCTCCCTTCCCTACTTTCTCTACCTCCCACTTAACAAACGCCTCTCCCATGTTTCTGCTGCCTCCTGAAAAAATAACTTGCCCTCTAATGCTTGTCTCAGGGTAGATTTCTGTAAGAACCGAAACTATGACAATTGAGAAACACCTTTTGCTGTTTATTAAGTGTTGAGCATGCCACAGTATGGATATGCCATGATTTCCTTAACCATTTCCTTATTACAGTCCTGTTATTGGATAATCATGGGGCTGTTGATTTTTCAAGGTGACACGTGAGGCTGTGATAGAGCTCCTCGTGCATATATTTTGGGGTGTGAGCATGGGTATTTCTGGAAGAAAGGCTCGTAGGGGTAGAGTTTCTGGTTCAAAAGGTAAGGACATTTAAAATTTTGTTAGATACACAGGCATTTCCCTTAAAATATCTTGGATGTTGCATCGTGTTCTCTTTCAGTGTGTTTGCTCCATGTCGGTAGGCTGGCTCGGACCTGCTCCGAATCTGCATTCTTCAGGGAGCATGTGCCAGCTCGCAGGGCATCTTCTGCTCCCATTAAACACACACAGGCACACTGCATTTTCACAACTGTCCCTAGGCTATGATTATGTTGCCCTCCTATAACTAGCTCTTTATGAGTTCAAATGCTCCTGCCCCCTGCCTGGTGCCTTACAGGGGCCTGGTGTGTTTCCTCAAGCCAGGTGTTGGAGGGAGAATCTGGCCACCCTAGCCCTCTGCCTAACCCTTCATTTCTGTCTCCTTCCTGGCTGGCTGTCTTCCCTTTCCAGGTCTTGTTCTGGAGGATGCCCTGTCTCTACCCCAGGGCTGAAATAGATTTATATTCGTCTTTCTGTAAACACTTTGAATATGTCTTATCCTCCTCAGGGATGGGGGTAAGCAGAAAAGCTGAGCTGAGAGCTGGAGAAGAATGCATTCCTGAGGCTATTGCTTAAGTACCTAGAACTAGCCAGACCTGAAGCCTCACTATTTGTTTTGATTTGTGTCCCTAGAAGGAGATCCTGAGACAAGGGTTTGGTTGTAAGTAGTTTATTTGTAAGATGATCACCGGGAGCACATGTAGGGGAGTGGGGAAGTGAGGCAGGGATGAGGGAGAGGCCAATGATGGCTAGAGTATTGAGTCAGTTACCCTTGGGGCATCGGAGGCTGAATCCTGTTGGGGATCTCTGGAAGATAGTGTGAAACATACTTTTAAGGTAGCCACTCGAGAATGAGGGAGCTGGGGCATTTATCTATCTACTGCCTGACCATCACCGGTCAGAGCTGCTTTTGAGGGCATTAAGTCCCTGGCACTTCCAGCTGCCTTTGTACATGGGCCAGGGGGCTCCTGTGGCCAGAAGATGAGCCCTGGTGTTCACTGGCCACCTTCGTGCACAGGGGCGAGTGGACGTGGGCACGGCACTGACACCCATTCCAGCAGTCCTGTCTGTATGGAAGCTGTACCGTTAAATTGCCTTTGTTGTCGCTCTAGTTCTCTCTGTTGCTTCACAGCACCCGGCCTTTCCCCAGCATTTTCTCCCATTAGGTGCCAGTCTCTCAGGCCCCACCCCCAACGCAGAGAAACATTTTGCATTATATGGTTTCCTTTTTCGTGCTGTTTCCTTCTGAATACCCTGGCTCACAGATCTCCCTGCATTTTCCCTATTTGTATAGAGAGTTCTGTCCCACTCTGGCATTCCCACGGTGGCTTCTCAGGACACACAGTGAGAAAGAAGCCCCACTGGTTCTGAACAAAGTAGGTAGGGCTTATTGGGACCACCCCACGTGCGGATAAGCAAGCGGAGGCCCAGAGAGGCGGTGTGCGAAGGCCGAGGCCACACAGAGGGTGGTGGGCAGAGGCGGCCTCGGAAGCTAAGTTGGCCTCGAACCCTCCGCGTGTCTCCCTCAACACGAGGTGTTTGCAGAATGCGTGGTGGTCCATCCTGCCGTCCAGATTCCCACGGGCAGGGGGCCACACGTGACCTCACTTAGGGGTGGAGTGGTGGCTCCTGTCTTTATCGGCATTTGGCAAAAGGAATCCAGTCTCCTCAGATGTGCCCGTGAAGGGGACTAAGAGAACAGTTCCCCGAGGAGCTGGGAGCATGAGAAAGGCCTGGCTCCACCTTGCAGGGATCCTCAGCCCATCTGGCCGGAGCAGCCCTTTCTCCCGGAGCCGGGCCTCGGCTTCTGGGAGCCGCGGCTCACGCTGGGCTGACACTTAAAGACCCACAAAGGCCTCAGAGGGGAGGCTCCGCCAGGGGCCCCGGGGCCGGGAACACGCAGGCCCGTTCAGCTGTCGCCCGGCAACGCCACACACAAACATTTGCTGACAGGAAGAGGCGAGCGGCAGTAAAGCCGCCTGACAGGGAGGTGATGGGGCGACGGGGAGAGGCGGAGGGAGACGGCGTGTAACTGCCAAGCGGGGGTCTGGCCCGTGGCCAGCGCGGTGAGTTGAGCGTCTGTGTCCCTGCCCTGGGCGTTCAAGGAGAGCGCCGCCCGCTGCCAGGTTTCCAGGCCCAGGCCCCGCCGCCGTCTGGCCTGGGCTGACCCCGGGAGGACGCACGCGCGGGGTAGCTGTTGGCACAGGTTGCCACCCCTGTCCCACGTCACCTCCCGGGGCGCTGCTCCTGGACCCGGCTGTGCACGGCGAGGCCCGCTCTGGCCCAGGGGCGCCGTCCGCGGACCTCGCTCTGCCGGGCCGCCTGCTGCGCGCTCCCCGTTTTGGAAACGGCTTCTGAGGACGGGACGGGTCTCTTGGCCACCACAGGCCCTTTTACCCTGACGCTCTGCCTCCCGGCAGACCAGGGCACGCCTAAGTGGGGAGGCCAACACAGACACCCCGAGGCTTCCAGGTGGGTTTTTTTTTTTTAAAGATTTATTTATTTATTTTATGATAGACACACAGAGACAGAGAGAGGCAGAGACACAGGCGGAGGGAGAAGCAGGCTCCATGTAGGGAGCCCGACGTGGGACTCGATCCCGGGACTCCAGGACGGCGCCCTGGGCCAAAGGCAGGCGCTAAACTGCTGAGCCACCCAGGGATCCCCTTCCAGGTGGGTTTTGACAACGCTAGAGGCATCATCCTTCGGAGGCCCCCCTTGACTCAGTGGGCCTCCCACTCAGCCCCAAATTAGTCCCAGAGCCCCTTCCAACATGCCCACAGTGGCTGTACCGTGGGGACTCGGGCAAGAGACGGGAGGAGGGGAGAGGGAAGAGCAGAAGCAAAGCTGTCCCCTACCCCCAAAGGCAGCTGCCCCCTGGCCTCTGGAAGGTCGACCCGACAGCAGGCTGTGGAATCTGAGAGCACTCCTGTAGCTTCCAAGAAATAATTATTCCCAGGAAAGTGTTTTCAATTGGAGATAAACTGCTGTTTAAAGCGCGGAGAGGACAGAACGCGAACAGTGGCAACAGTGTGCGGCTTCCCCAGCGGGCCCGTCATTAACCACTGCTCCCCGAGCTAAAGGCTGCGGCTCTTTCCCCAATTAACAGCCACATTCCAGCAAGCTCCCTGTTTATCAAGGCATTAGCGCTGACATCTGGGGACGGCGCCTGCCCAGGCCTGCCAGCAGGGAGGACGGAGCGCCCGTCTACCCACACTCACAGCCGCCCGGGCCCAGGCCTCGACACACGGTGGGCCCCCCTCCCAGCCGGCCTCTTCCCGTTCCCCGCGCACCGCCCTGTCATTCTCCCACCAGTGACACGTGGACCTCTGTGTGACTGCGAGCGTGTGCACGCACACCCGTGTGGGAGAGCCTTGTTTCAGGAGAAGATGGCGTCTGGGGAGGATTCTCCAAGGAATTCTCTGAGAATAGAAATCATTTCTCTACCTTCTCAAGCCTGTGTGTGTGTGTGTACGCGCACGCGCCAGAATGCGTGCACCTGTTTGTATGGCTGTGTGTATGGGGCGTGCGTCTCTGTATGAGTGTGTGTGTGTGCATGTTTGTATGGGTGTGTGTATGTGGTATATGAATGTGTGTGTGTATGTGTGTATAGAAGCGCCACAGCTCCTCTCTTCCTCCCGTTTCTCCCTTCATTATGTGCCCTCCTTTTCTCCCTTGCTCTCATTATCACTAAAGCATTGATGAAACCCCTTTCTGCCCCCTCCTCCAGGCCTGTACGGATTCTGTTGATCTCAGATGTCCTCATTGCAGTCATTTGAGCCATGGTCCTCCCAGTGGTCGTGAGAGCAGGAAGCCCAGCAGCTGCCTCGTTCCAAGGACCCGGGATGGCTGGGGCTGGGAAGGCATTCACTCTGCACCACTAGGCCCTCCCACGTGTGGCCCTACCCTGGCCGTGCTGGGCTCTGCTGCCGCTGGCATTACTTCTGCCAAGCTCCCACTGTCACCTGCGAAGCACACCCTTGCCCGATCCCCTAAATGTGGGCATCTCCCAAGGCTTGCTTCTCGGCCTCCCCTCTGCCCCCTCTGCTCCAGCAATCCCCCAGCAGCAGGTCACTGAGTGCCACATGGTGACTTTGGGACCCTGAAATGCACAGCTCCGTCCTCAGCCTGCTGTCACCTTCACCTGGGTGCTCTTGTAGCGCTATTGATTCAAATGAATCAAACCAAATCACCCTCTTTCCTCCAACAGGGTTCCCCATTGGTGTCAGCGACATGTGTCACTATTCAGTCAGCCCACACTTTAGAATCCTGTTTGCCTCGCCCACCTGTCCCTCAAAGCCTGCTGGAGCAGGTCCTTGTACAAGTCCTCTGTCCCTCCCTCTCCTCGTCCCCCCCGCCTGGCCACCCTGGGACTCTACTGTTGAACTGGAAAGAGACAGGAATGGGCCCCATCCCCTCAGGCTGAGAACAATGCCCTCCACCCCCACTGGGCTCTTGACCTTTGAGCCCTCCTACACACAGCTGCTAGAAGATTCTACCTCCTGCCAGGGGCCCAGATCCTTCCTCATCCCCCTGGGCCTAGAATTGATTCCAGTGAGTTGACAGTAAATGGTGTGGGTGCCAGGCCCTTGCAATTTGTGGCTTTGAACAAATGCTGGTTAGTATTTCAACGACAAGAGTAGGAGGGGTGGGGGGGCAGTCAGGTCTCACCTGTCTAGCGAAGCCTTCTGAGGGGAGATCTTCTGAGGGGAGATCTGATATTCTGACGAGCGGCCACTATCCACCTTCCATCTTCTCCTCAGCCCCCATGGTTTAAGTGAAGACAGCCATGCTCCCAGGGTCCTGGGGTGGACCATGGCCCAAACTGGCCAATTGCAGCCAGGCAGCAGCAGCCCTGGGGATTTTTCTGGAACAAAAGTGGGGACAAGGCACCCACTCTAAATCATGATTACTCTACTAATAAAATGTAAGTCTTAAACTGCTCATGGACATCTTGTCATCACTTGGGATAAGTGCCTGGAATCAGCCACGCCTGAAGCCAAGTACTTTTTAACATGTTGGCTTCCTGAGCCAATCTTTTTTTTTTTTTTTGTATTGAGCCAGTTTGAGCGGCATTTCTCTGCCTTAGAAGCAAGAGTCCTGTTTGCCTCAGCCCTGAGAAACCCCTCTCTGTTGAGAACTCTAGACCCTTGCTTCTATTACCCTTCACTGGGCCACGATTCAGCATCGTGGGTGCTGGAGGCCGGTGGCACCTGTCTGTCATGTGCCACCAGCGTGGCCCGTAGGTGATCATTACTGACAAAATGGCAGATGACCTCCCGCCACAGCCACCTTACAGTTCCCAGCCTTCCGGGAATGGTTGCTACAGGCCAGGCCCTAAGTGCTTTACCTATGCCAGCTTGGTCCTTACTATCATCTGAGATGGGAATGATGCCTGTCCCCGTTCTGCTGCTCAGGAAACTGAGGCAGGGAAAAGTCATAGAACACCACCCAGGTAAACATAGTTAATGAGTTGTAGAGGCAAGATCTGACTCTTGGCTGGCTTGCTCCAGAATGCTTGTTCCTAACTGCCCTGCCCTACCACCTCTTACATGTGCTACTGCTTTATCACTGTTTTTCCAGTTCCTCCAGGGAGCTTTGATTTCCTCCTACTTGGGATGAGAATTCCTTTTCCCACCAGACTGGTACAGGTAAGTGTATCTCAACTGTCCTGGATTTATGCTGGGCCCCTCACCTGAGCATGCTGTGGAACAGCCAGAGAGCCCAGCTTAGGACTGGACCATCCCCTGAGAGAGCTTGGCCTTCCCCTAGTCCTGTGTGCATTATGCCCAGGGCCTCCTTGTCATCAGGGGTGGGGTGCGAAGAGGCCCCGATCCCTGATGTCCAATCTAACTGCCCTGTCTTAGCTGCCCCTTTGAATCTGTACTTCCAGGGCCCTGCCCCACTGGAGAGCCTTCACTCGGTGGCCTGGGTGGCTGAACAAGTTGCATTTCTAGGCAAGAGAGGCTGGTGGTAGGGCTACCCTTGGGAGGTGGCCAATTGTCCCTGGTTCTACACTTTGGTGGCTGCCTAATTTGCAGAACTCTGTAGCCAGACTGTACACGCTGAAAACAATCCCTCAGAGTCCCTTAGACTCAACTGATGAAAGCCTCCTGCACTCCCTGCCCAATACCACAACATCTACATCGTGGTCTGCAGTTTTTAAATTAAGAGATCATTTCAACATTTTTGTCATTTGTTGTTATTATTATTCTCATGATATGGATGAGAACACTGGGGCTTGGGAGGCAATAAGTAAATCTCCTGGCTTCAGGGAAATAGTCTTTGTCTTCTTGGCATGACCAGGATTTGGGCCTCCTCAGTGAAGCTCATGGATTGAACAGTTGTACATCGGGCATCTTCTGCTCGCCTGGCATTGGGCTTGGAAGCTGGAGATACAGAAGTGATCTCAGAGCTCAGAGCCCCAAGAGAGCATCCATGTCCAATGTGGTAAGAGCCCTGATGGTATTAAGCACAGGAGATTGTGTTGTCCCAGCTGGAGAAGGTGACAGTGTTAGAGAAGTTTCTGGAGAAGTGACACTTCCCCGGTTGTCAGTTGGTTGAGACATAGACATGGGCCCCCAGAGGACATGGACAAACTTCTCAAGTCTTCTCCAAGTCTTCTTCAAGTCTCACGGTTGTTCACCTGTGAGTTTGGCCCTGCACACATATTTTTTTTTTCTTATCCTCAGTACAAAAGCAAGATCAGTAACACACTTACTTTAAAGATAAGAAAACCAAAGCCTGGAAGGGTCCAAAGGCTCAGCCCTCTTGTTTCAGTTCTGAAGTCTGAAGGGCCCCCTCTACTCCTGACGTCACTGTGGGATCCACCAAGGCTGCTGTTGTGACCACACTGCCAGTCAGCTTTTCCCCTGCTCAATCTTTTCCCCTCGTGTGCATGCAAGTGTTGATCTTGAGACCACAACCTTCCTCCATCCAAATTTCTTTTTTTAAAACATTTATTTATTTGAGAGAGAGAGTGTCCGAGTGGGAGGAGGAGCAGAGGGCAAGAATCTTCCAGCAGACTCCACACTGAATGCAGAGTCCCACTCTAGACTCAATCCCATGACCCAGAGGTCATGACCTGAGCCGAAACCAAGAGTCTGGAGCTTCAGTGACTGAGCCACCCAGGCACCCTTCCATGCAAATGTCCATCTCAAAGTCTGCTTCCTGGAGAACTTGATTTAAGACACCATGTTACCTATGTTTCTCGTCTGATTTTGGTAGTGTGTGGATAACAAAACTTCCAAAATAACAGTGACCAGTGACCTAAATATGCCAGAAGTCGATTTCTCACATACAAGTCTAGAGGTTGGAAGTCCCAGGCTGGTAAGATGGCTGGCGTGAGGACTAAGTGGGAGTAACTCAGGATCCTTTGATGTTGTTGCCGGCACAACATGGCTTTTGGACCCAGAGTTACCTCGTGGTTCAAGATGGCTGCTCAAGCTCCCCATTGTATCTCTTTCCTAGCATGCAAGAAGGAGGAGAGAGCAAAGAGGGACATGCTCTCTCTCTCTCTTTTTCTTTTTTTTCCGGATCACATTCCAGAAGTTGCTTCTGCTTGGATCCCATCGGCCAGACTTGGTCACATGGCCACGCATGGCTGCAAGCCGAGGCTGGGACGTATAGTCTTTACTGGGGTAGATGGGCACATATCCAGTGCAAAACAGGATTTTATATTTCGGGGAAAAGAGGAAGATGGATCTTTGCAACATCTAGCAGGCTCTGGATGTGTGGCTCCCCACCCTCCACAAAACTATCCGGAGCAGTTTGGAGCCCCAGGGAGGGCAGAGGCTGTGTGTGGACTGTCTGGCATTTGGGGGCACTCCTGCCAGTCTTTGGCGATCACCCCTCATCCCTCATCTCTCCCCCTCGGTTTAGATCCGCAAGGATAGCTAGCTCTTGCTATAAGGCCACTTAAAGGCCAAATCAGCTCCCTCCCTCCCTCCCTCCCTCCCTCCCTCCCTCCCAGAAGCTCCCAGGGGAAGAATGACTTTTCTTCCTACTTGCCCCCTCCCTTTCTCTTTGATCTTGTGGTTCTTTAAGCGGGTGTCTTTCAGGCTCTCCTGGGGCCAAGAGGCATCCCTTGTTTACCCACAAATAATTAACTGCTATAGTCATTTCACATATACACAGACGGCATCACCATAATTACAGAAAAGATATTACACATCAGGCACACGGAATGGGGGCAATTCACCACCCAGTGGGGCCTGGAATCCGGGGTGAATAGATGCATCAGCTGGCCCTGGGTTTTATCCCTGGCTGGGCCCCTTTGTGCATTTCTGGGCCTCCCTCTATGCCTTGTAGGCCATGAAGCTGTGATGAGTGGCCCCCTCCCAGCACGTGTATATGGCCAAGTGTCCTCCTGTGCTCCCTAGTTTGCTGAGGCAGTAGAAACCGTGGGTTTGGGGAGTGCCGACTGTGCCATTGACCAAAGGAGAGGAAGCCATGGAACAGAGTGGAGAGGAGGGCTCCACAAGGAAGGGGCTGGGGAGGGGAATAGGAGGGGGGAGAAAGACGAGGATTGCCCTAAGGAGCCAGGAGGCTTGGGCAAAGGCAGAGGGATGGGCTCAGAGCTCCCTCCTTGGGGTACTCACCAGGAAGGGAGAAGAATGGTGAACGTCTACAGCTGGAGAGCAAGCCTGCCCACCTCAGTATGCACACGCATCCCCTGGGAGGAAAAGGGTGCCAAGAGCCCAGCGGTTCTGACTAAGCGCATCTGGGTGGGGTCTGAGGCTCTGCGGACGCTGCCCCTGCCTGTCCGAGGACCACACTTTAAGTAGTAAGGATGCACTGCAATCTTCAAACTCATTCTCTCTTTTAGTCCTCACAATGATCCTGTTTTAGAGCCGAGGGAAGCGAGGCTCACAGATGCCAAGTACCTTGTGTGAGGTTCCCGCCGGCCGGCCAGCCCACGGCTTTCTGGGCTTTCTGTTTTGTATGTAGGGCTGTTTTTCGGGCTGAGTTCGAGAACATTTGTGGATGTGTGTGTTGGGGGGGAACAGATCAAGCTCAGAGGGTCAGAAAAGGCCTGGGGTGTGTCCTGCGTGTGAGCCCAGAGGCCTTGTTTTGGGGCATTGAGAAGCCAAGGCGCACAGATGAAAGAAGTGGCTGGGGTACATAAAGCAGGACAGGATCAAACAGAGGCGTGGACTATATCATCCGTTAGCCTGGGCCAAGCTGGACTTTGTTACTAAGCCATGTGCCCGGAATCGCTCAACCCGAGTATCGGTTGTCTCGTGCAAAATGCTCACACTTTATAAGATCAGATCTCTGTGTTCTGCCTACAGATGTCTTGGTCTGGATTCACAGAGGAGGCGGCACTGCTGAGTGAGAGTAAGTCATGGAGCTGTCTTCGAAGAAGGGGCGTTCTCTGGGTGGGGGCGGGGGATGCGGAGGGAGGCACTAAATGAGGTAATGCATGCAAAAAGCTCATTGTTGTGCTGTGGGCTCATCGTGCAATGGTTACTGTGGCTTATATTAATAAATCAGAGAGGCATCTTGAATATGATGTAGGAACTTAGTGGCAAGGACCTACCTGCCATGGGTCGGCAACACCTCTCAGGACCACCAAAGTCAGGAGCCTTAAGGATGTCCTAAGTTCTTGCGGAACTTAGAACTTACCAGGGAGATGCCACATTCTAAAGAGACTCCTAAGGAATGAGCCAATTTGGGTGTCTGCAAGGGGTCCATATTGGCTAGAGGCAGAACGGTCCATCTGGGAGGGCTGAGCAGAGGGTGGAGGAAGGGGAGGAGGACATGGCAATGCTTCTGGGGTAGTCCTGGTCCTCTAAGAAGCAGGTGCCAGAGAGGATAAAATGTACAAGGATTTTATTGGGGGACATTTCTGGGCAAGAAACAGGGAAGAACTGGGCAAGAGCCGCTGAGAGCCAGTGATGCCCTCTGACCTGAGAGAGAGGGCAGTGAGGTGGACAGAAGCCTGGACTGTCCTGAGGTCTCTGGAAGGTTCAACAAGGCTGACGGAATGTCCTCAAATCAGTCAGCAATCAGAGAAGTCCCGTTTCTTGCAGGAACACGGCCACCTTAGTGCCAAGTGTCACTGGGTCAGTGGCTGGGGCCCGCAGGTGGGAGGCGTGGCTCAGCCTTGGCCCAGCGCTGGCTAGATTTCAGAGCTCAGGGGCGGGGGCCCTGGTGTGGTTTCTTTCCCGGCGTTGGAGGGCTGTGAGGTGAGGCTTTCCACTAAGTTGCCTACTGGAAGGGGAAAGACCTTGAACTCTGTCGGGACAGGGGCCCCAAGCCAATTGCAGCACCTCCCATGTAGTTGCCACTCTATAAATATTTGTTGACTGACTGTACAAGTAGAAGCCAGATCCTTCGGTCCTGAAGTGTTTGTTTTCCTTTTGCTCAATGTACCCTCAAAATGAGATTGATTCCTTTATTTCTGAAACTTTTCCCTTCTGTGCCATTAAGCTCTTTTTGCAAAAATGGCCAGGGCCTGGTGCGGCCCTCCATGGAAGTCCTCCGGGGTGAGAGGCTGGGGCCTTTTCTGCTGGTTGTGGGCTACTCAGCTCTGCAGGATTACCTCTCTGGGGAGAGCCTTGGTCCAGCAGAGCCACCTTGGGGTCAGATCTGCCACGAGACAGGAATCCGAGCGGAGGCTTTCTTGCTTCTAGAGGGAAAGGCCCGTCTGTCTTTCATCACTGTGGCACGCTCCATTCCCTGCCCCTCTGCCCCCCAGGCAGCACGTCATCCCTTTAGACAGTGTGTGCAGAAAGCGTGCAGCAGACACAACAGCCGGATGAGGGAGGGGGCTTTGGAAGCCAGGGGACTGGGCTTCCCATTAGGAGAAAAGTAGCGGCGACCTCAGGACTCCGGAGGTCCAGCCCCTGGAGGCAGCCTCTGCCCTGCTTCTCCGGAGGCTGCCGAGCCAGGCGCGACCTGGTTTCCTCTGCTGATGGAGGCAGATGCTCTGCATCCGTCTTCTGCGCACGTGCTTGTGCCTGGAGAGGAAGATAAAGCGGCTTGTTTCTTCCTGCTCTACTACTTTACCATGGTGTGGCCTGTGGCAAGCCAGCACTGATTACTGAGTGTGGGTAGGTGCACATACGCGCATGCATGTGTGTGCACGCACACGTTAGGGGGAGAGCTTGACATCGAAGAGGGGGATAGTGTAAGCAATGCTAAGTTTCTCAGCTGGTAGTTATGTCACTGCCAATGAATTGAACAGAATCTGTTAGTGCCAGTAACCTACAATCCCCAAATGATGCAAATAATAATAATAATAATAATAATAATAATAATAATAATAAAGCACTTACTCTGTGCAGGTCCTGTTCTGAGTTCTTTACATGTATGAACTCATTAACCCTGATGGTGCCTGATGGGGAAAGTCACTATTTTTCCTACTTTACAGAGGGGCAAACCAAGGTACAGAGGAGCTAGGTCACTTGCTTCGTGTAATTTATGCCGAAAGTGGCAGCCCTAATCATACCCACTCGACTACAGGGTCTGTAATTGCCTTGCAGAAGAAAATGTAAAGCTAAGCCCCATGTAGGAGTGGAGTTCTGGAAAGGCTGTATCGCAGAGCACCAGATCCTGGGGAAATCTACTCCACATGTTAAAAAAAAAAAAAAAAGGATACCCCATGTCCCAGATTACTAGTTACCAAAAGCCCTGCAGTTGGTAGAAGACATAGTTCTTGGCACCAGAGAGAACATCTAGAAATGCTGAATGGATTATATGTGGGCCTTTGGCATTACTTTCCAGAGCGATTCTTGCCTTTTTGTCATTTGCTTGTTCATTAGTTCCCAGGGGTGAAGCATATAAATCGACAGTGTATAAATCCAGGTAGGATCTGGGAGCCACCACAACCTAGACAGCCCTCCAATGGGCAGAGAGAGTGGACACTTCATATGCCATGCTCCACAGCTCTCTGAATGCCTTTCGAAGATCAAAGAAAGATTGGGTCATTTAATCTTGTCTTGGTAATTACTGTATGTCTTCTATTTTTATTGTATTTAGACTCATTGACCTTGGAAAACCGGTTTTGTGGACACAGAAACTTAGTGGGCTACAATAAACCTAGCTATTTTATGATCTCTGAGGGTTTCTGTGGGTGAGGACCTCAGGAAGGGCTCAGCCGGGTGGTTGTGCCCAAGGTCTCTGATGTGGCCGCAGCTGGAAGGGAACTAACACCTGATAACAGGGGGCTGAGCAGGCATTTCTCTCTTTGCCTGTAGTCTGGGGCCTCTCCGCATAGTCATTTAGCATGGGCTGGTTGGGCCTTCCTTCCAGTATGGCAGCCTCAGGCTAGCGAGACACAGGTGGCTTGGCACTTGGGGCCCAAGTGTCCTGTTGAGCCCAACAGAAGTATTGTTTTTTTTTTTTTAAAGATTTATTTATTTATTTGTTCATGAGAGACACAGAGAGAGAGAGAGGCAGAGACACAGGCAGAGGGAGAAGCAGGATCCTCACAGGGAGCCCGATGCGGGACTTGATCCCGAATCCCAGGATCACAACCTGAGCCGAAGGCAGGCGCCCAACCGCTGAGCCACCCAGGTGTCCCCATATTGTTTTTTATGACCTAGTCTCAGAAGTCATACAGGGTCATCTCCACCATGGTTATTAAGGTAAGGGAACATAGACCTCACTTCTCCACTGAAGGAATGTCCAAGTCTCCAATTAGAGTCATTCTCAGAAAATACAATATGCCACAGATGGGATATGGCAGGGGCTCCAGGGCAGTGTGAGAGCCCTACAGGGGTCTCTTGACCCAGGCTGTGTCCCCAATAATTACACCTCCGCCACCTGGCTGCCCAAAAGGACTACCCAGCAATGCTAACTGGGTACTGAATGGAGACTTGCCTAGAGCAGGAGCCCTGGGAGGTCAAGGCTGGAGGAAGGCAGTGAGGGGAGGGGTCCCAAGAGGCTGGATGAGCCAAGTGATAGGACAGCAAAACCCGTGACCCAAGCCTCACAGATCAGAGAGGCCAAACAGTGGCTGAGCTCACGCTGCCCTATGGAGAGCCCGGGCCCAGCTCTGGAACAGGGAGGGGGCAAAAGAGTGGGGGCTGGGCTGTGAATGAGGAGTCAGCCTTGACAATGGCTGCCACCCTTGCAAAGGGGCACTGGGGAAAGAGCTCTGAGGAGGGATGGCAGGCCCTGGAATGTGGCATTTGCCCAAATTGGCTTGGTGTCACTCTTCCAGTGTGGCCCCCTGCTACCAGCACCCGGGGCAGGCCATCTCCTGATGAGGAGAGGCCAAGGTCTCAGGGAGGGGGGGATGTGGATAGAGGGGCAACATCCCAAACCCCTGCCTGGGACCTTGTGGCCCACAGCCAGGCCTACATGAGAAATTGGTTACATGGCCAAGTTGACCGCTTAAGGCCTCGGCAAGCAGAGAGCGACATCCATAAAGTGCTGCCCCCCACGCCGGGCGCCTCAGCGGCCTCTGTCTGAAGGTAAATCCATCCATAAGCCTGCCGTCACTCTGGGCTTCATGTACATGATTTCTGGCATTTACAGCAGCGCAGCTCCGAATGCCGGAAGAAACTCCAACGGAATAATTTGCCAGGGGAAGGCGCGCAGAGTGGCAATTGCTCATGGCACATCTGAACAGCCACGGCTCCTGGGAAAACAAGCTCCCTGACAATTGGCCGGCCCACTGGCCTCTCTCCGCCGCTCACCCCAGTGCTAAGGAGGCCTTTACTAGCGGGAGGTTGCACTCCCTGCACTTCTGTGCCTCGTGGGGCACTGCCCGTGGGGGCCTCTGAGCCCCTGGTGGAGTCTGTCCTTCGGGCCCTGACGGATTTTCGTGGATGTTGGGACCCTCCCCTTTGATTCCAAGGGAGCCACAACGGAGTCCTCTTGTCCCTTGGCCAGGGGTCGGGGGCGGGGGGAGGCTGGGAGCAGTCACCACACCCAGCCCTGGGGCTGTTCACACCCCTCCTGAGCCCTTGAGAGCATTTCTGGGTGTCCTTCTGTGGCCTTCTGGTTATCTCCTTGGTGGCTGGCTCCCCTCTTCTGTCTGCTTTTCTAGTTCTTTCTGTTCTTCCTTTTGTCTCTGGGTTACTCTGCTTCCATCTGTGTGTGCTCACAGTGCTTGGCCTCTGTGTGTCTCTCCATCTCTATCTCACTCCGTCTCTCTCCCTCTGTGATTCCTACTTCTGGTCTCTCTCTCTGTATCTCCTACTTCTCTCTCTCTCTCTCTCTCTCCCTGTTTCTTTTTTTTTAAGATTTTATTTATTTATTCATGAGAGACAGAGAGAGAGAGAGAGAGAGAGAGAGAGAGGCAGAGACACAGGCAGAGGGAGAAGCAGGCTCCATGCAGGGAGCCCGCTGTGGGACTCGATCCCAGGACCCAAGGATCATGCCCTGGACTGAAGGCGGCGCTAAACCACTGAGCCACCCAGGGATCCCCTGTCTCCCTGTTTCTAATCCCTTCTGTCTTTCTCTTGCTGTCTTTTTTTCCCTGTCTTATTCCCCCATCCCTGTCTGGCTCTCCTCGTCCCTCCCACCATTCCTCTCTGTCTCTCTGCCTCTCTGCCAGTCTCCTTGCCTGTTTTTCTTTCCTTCCATTTCTCCATCTCTCTCGCTTTTTCTCGGTCTGTCTCGGACCCTGTGGCAGCGCACAGCCTGAGAGGGGGTCCTGAGCAGACTGTGGAACCAGCCGACCCAGCGCTGTGTTCTCTTTTTCTAGGCAGCTCACTCAGACCCTCCTGCCTCCCACCCTGCACCCCCCAGCCACACCACCCCGCCCCCAGCCAGGCAGTGAGGAGTCAGTTCTCTAAGCAGGTCAGAGACAGGCACCTGTATGAGCCTGCCCAGAGGCAACGCCTCCCGGAGCTGCGCTGCCCATTTCTCTGCTGTGGGGACTGGATTCTTTCCTCCTGCCTCCTGTAGTTATGTAACCTGAGAGCACTGGTGTCTACCCATGTAATGCACACATGACCCCCCTTGATCCAGACTGGATGGCCTGGTAATTCTCATCCTGGTTCCCCTTTCTAAAAAGTTAATTGTTTTGGGTGAGGTTACACGCATAGCACCCCCACCCCTTAACAAACCATGAAATGAAGATTCACATGTAAGAAGTTTATGAAGGGGGGCATTGGGGTGGCTCAGACAGTTAAGTGTATGCCTTCAGCTCAGATCATGATCCGGGGGTCCCGTGATCAAGCCCCATGTCGGGCTCTCTGCACAGTGGAGAGCCTGCTTCTCCCTCTCCTCCCAGTTTGTGCTCTCTCTGTCTCTCTCTGTCTCTCTCTCTCAAATAAATAAATAAAGTCTTTAAGAAAAAGAAATTTATGAAGGAAGTGCTCCAGGAGACTGTGAAGGGGGTGGTTACAGGAAAAGGAAGGAGAGGACGCAGGTGAAGGCATGATCTCAGGCAAGGTCCTTGGAAGGCAGCTTCCACCTGGTTGTACAAGAGGACCCTGGTTTTGCAGATAGGAAAACCCGAGGCAGAGACAGGGCTGTTTCCCCAGGGAACACTGTGAGTAAGGGGTAGAGCCTGGATCTGAACCCAGGAACACTGACTCCAGATTTCCCATTCATAACCATTATGCTATGCCCAATATCCTCCAACATGTGGTCTGGAACACGTGGAAGTGATCCCCATCCCCCAGCATTAGAATCACTGACTTTCATCCCTCCCCAAACACTCCATTTTTAGAAATCAACTCTGAATGTCAACTTGTACTGATTTTTGCAGTGGTTTTCATGTTTTCAAAAGCCTACATTTCACAGCCTCTGGGCTTCAATTTGCTACTTTTTGGGACAGATGCCAAATGGCACAGCACAAAATGAGACCCTTTAAGGAGAGAGGCCATGCCTTCTCTGTAAGCCTAGCCCCTGAGAAAAACCTGCACCCTAGAGCCAACCACGGCAACAAAAGCTTTTGCCTCTGCGGGCAAAGGGTAGGGATATGGGACCTAGTCAACTTGCTTGGTGACAGAACCAGGGAGTGGACAAAAAAAAACTCATCAGGGCATTTGTAAGCCTGGGGCTGTGTAACTGGCTTCCTGGTATCCACTCATACCCTTCTTTGCAAAGCAGCGAGAGCCATACAAATATAGCCATAGCGCTGACGTACTTATAAACCTCCAACGGCTTCCTATCACTTTCGGACTGAACACCAAATGTGGGGCAGTTGCACTGCATGATCTGGCCCCCGTGGACATCTTCAGACTCATGTTCCACCTCTGGCGGGCACTCCGGCTCACCCACAGGGCTCCAGTCACCCTGGCTTCACAGAGCCTCAGACTGTCCTTCCTGGGGACAACAGCATGAACATCACGTGGGACCTTGCTGGAAAAGCCAATCTGGGGGCCTGGCCCTGGACTTGCTGCATCAGATGCTCTAGGGGGTGGGGCCCAGCACCGAAAGCTGGAACCAGCCCTGCGGGGGGTTCTGGTGTCCGCCGATGGTTGAGTACTCCTGGCCCACACGTCCCTGGTGGCAGCAGCACACCACCACCACCAAGTCTCTCTTCCAGCAGCACCCCCAAGTCTCTCTCCCAGGTCACACTATTGGCAGGCCTCACTGTGGGTCAGGTGCTGTCCTAAGCGCTTTTTGGGTGTTAAGTACAAGGGAAGGTAGATTATAAAGTCTGTGTGGCTGTTGGGGATTCCTGCTCCAACCACACGTGGGAAAGGAAGTGGAAGGTGAAATTTTAGATACCTGTGGGGTATCAAGTGACCTCAGTGCATGGCACCTCAGAAATCCTGAGCCCCCCTGAAAGCAGGAGGCATTCTTCCCACTTTACACATTGTCTTAGTTTGCTTGGACTGGTAACAAAATGCCACACACTGGGTGGCTTATACAACAGAAATTTATTTCTCACGGTTCTGGAGGCTGGAAGTCCAACACCAAGTTGCTGGTAGAACCGGGATCTGATGAGGGTTAATCTCATCCTGCAGATGGCCACCTTCTTCCTGTGTCCTCACAGGACTGGGAGAGAGAACACCAGTGTCTCATCTTATAAGGACACTGATCCCATCATGGGGGCTCCACCCTCATGACCTCATCTAAACCTAATGACCTCCCCAAGGCCCCATCTCCAAATACCATCATGTTGGAGGTCAGGGTTTCAAAGTACCAGTTCTGGGGGCACACACGTTTAGTCCATAACACACATCTTTCAGGGCCCTGAGATTGCTGGAGGCAGCTCAAGGGTCTGGATCAATGTTCCTTGGGGTGCAGGTTGCCTGAATTCTGGGAATGCTGGTTTTTTTCTTCCCCTCTCACCAAAGTAGGGGACTCCAGAGCAAAAGCTGTGTGGCCTCCTAAATTCAGAAACCATCTTAAAGAACCTCAGCTAGTGGGGGTGGCAGTGTCCTGATGATTTCTTGCTTTTTCCCAGGACCACCAGCCCTGCCCCAGGGTCCAGAGGAGTGTGTCACATGTAATCAGAGGGGTAGGGATGGGACTGGATCCAGAGGTATCATCCCCTCGCACATGTAGGATGAGAAAAAGAAAGAAATGGCTTCAGAAAAATCAGTTCAGGGAGTACTGCCCCACAGGAGCCCAACCTGCTCTCAGCAGCTTCTCTAGGCCCCTGTGGGCAAGGAAAGCAAAAGTTCCAGAGAATCTGTCCCCCTAGGACACCCCTTGCCCAGGAACTGATGGGTGTGTGTGAGGGTGAGGTAAGTCCTCCAGCTCCCGTGCTCCTGGTGGGGATGAAGTGTGACCCTTCCTGTCCCCAAAGTTAGCCTCCAGGGGACTTCACCTGACATCACACCTTTGTTTGGCTCTTTCTCTAGTCCCACGTCTCACTTCCTTAATTCCCTCCGGGGTTTTACTGAGAACATTCACTAAGAAGGCACCTGACATGAACCCTTGTCTCAGGCTCTGCTTCTGAGGAATCTGTCCTAAGACAATGACACCAGCCTGAGTTGTTCAAAGAATGATAACAGCAACAGCCATTTTCAGAGCACCTGTCAAGTCCTGAGCTCTTCACAAATATGCTAGCCCCTGGAGGCTCCAAAGCACCCTGAGAGGCAGCGAGAGAGCTGAGGTTTCGAGAAAGCCCATAACTGTCCAGACATGTCTAAGTCGTGGGCTTTCATGCTGGAAGGGATCCTCCCCACATGTATTCCCTTCTCCACATTCCTGCAGGGTATCGTCCGGCTCCCATTGGAGCACTTTCATTCGTTGAACAAAGACTCAGAGCACCACTCAGGAGCCAAGCAGTAGGTACTGGGGTGTAATGATGAAAAGGTATCTGTCCTCAGTAGGAAAGGCAGACTAGTGAATGGACAATTTGGGTGGGAAAAGTCTGTGAAAAATCAGTAAACTGTGGGAGCTCATAGAAGTGGTGCATATGATCTCGGGGCATTGACGGTTGGAGGGCCTGTCTCGAAATGGAGTCCTCCTTCTGCCCTTCCAATACTTGAAGAAAGTTATAGTCTTTTCCTTAAGGCATCTTCTCTTCAGCCAAAGTGTTGCTCCCCATCCTCTTCAGCCTTTCCCCATTAGACTTGATTTTCAGACCCCTCAGCATGTTGGGTGCCTCTCTGAAAACAGGTTTGTAAATGTTCCCCCTAAAGTGTAAGACTCATCCTAGCTCAGAACCCCAAATGGTCTGATCCAAGCAGAGAGCAGTGGGCACATTTCCCCTCCCATAACTTCCCCTGAATGAGACCCCCTGCTCCTCTTAATGCATCCACAGTTGTTTCTCACAGAACAGAGAGCTAGTCACGCTTCTGAAACTTTTCTACGTGAAACGGGTCTCATTTCACATTGCAATATGTCCCATCTCATTTTTATCCAACTGACTTTCTAAACTGAATGCAACACTGTACATGTATTTCTGTTCCTCTTTGTGCTAGTTATTCTCCTCCCCCGCCATATCCATTCTTTGATCTTTGCTCTGTTCTGTTTTTGCAGGAGGCTGACCTCTATCAATGTCGTCACTGGGCTCCCTGGTCCTCTGGCTCCCTGTTAGTTATGGCCAATTGGAGGCACCCGTGGGAGCTTAGAGTGGGGAAGGGGGTGAGCTTAGGTATTTATCGCACCCCCAAGTCTCTCTTCCAGGTCACATTATTGGCAGTGGCCGCATTCTTCTACCTATGGACACAGCTGTTGTGTCCTGTGGCCCTTCTGCCATGGTTGCCATGCTGAACTGTGGCAAACCACTCATTCTCCTTGCCCTTTGAGGCTGTCTTAGTCGATCTGGGCTGGTTAAGCAGCGGGCATTTATTTCTCACGGTGGTGGAGGCTGGGAAGGCCAGGATCAGGGCGTTGGCAGATCTCGTGTCTGGTGAGGCCGGCTTCCTGGTCTGCAGATGGCTGTCTTCTCGTATCCTCACACGGTAGAGAGCACAGCATGAGAGAGCAAGCTCCCTTGTGTCTTTTTATCAGGGCACTAACCCCGTTCATGAGGGTTCCACTCTCCTGGCCTGATGGATCACTTCCTGGGAGCCCCGCTTCCTAATATCATGCATTTTGGGGGGACACCAATATGCAGTCTACAGCCCAGGCCCAGGAGTGGTCCCAGCATCTTGCTCTTGCTGGCCCCTGGGGGCGTCACCATTCAGTATGAGCTCCCTTAGCCCTTCCTCCACGTCTGTAAGGAGCCCCTTGGTTACGCTGTCTTCAATTAAACCTTCTGAGTATGTGCTTTGTTCCCGCTGGGTCCCTGACAGATATAGTTTAATTTTCTCGACTTCAGCTCCTCACTCCCGTCCAGTGAAATCTTTTCGAGGCTTAGTTTTTCATCCATCATAATAGCTTTTATTTCCAGTTCTGTTTTACCTGGAAACTTGCTAAACAAGCCTGATTTCCTGTCCAGAGTCAGCCAAGTCCCATACTGCCCAAATGCCTCTAAGGGGATCTGGCGTGAAAAGCTCACCCTCTGAGTAAGCAGGGATCACAAGCCTTCCCTGAACAAATTAGATGTGCTAGAGTATTAGAGCGGGCTAGAGAACTGTTCGCCTGGTGGGGGGAGAGGAAGGGGAAGGACATTCGAGTCCGGGAGAGTGGTTGAGTCACGAATAAGACGGCATCGAGTGGAGATCCGTGAACCCCTGCTGCCTGTGGGAGACAAGATGGTCTATGTGATAACCAGCCCCCACAGATGTGTCGAATGCTTTTATTCAAGCAATAATCCAGTCAGCGTGAGATCTGGCCACATGGTTCTCTCTTCCTGGACACCCTCAGCGAGCTGCCTTTGCATAAGGTCACCTGAGAGAGTTACGTGCCAAAGGGTAATAAGGTTCCTTCTAGGTCTTCACCCACGTCACTGGAAAAAGTAATGTCGCTTAGGGCCGAGCATGAGATGGAGTTTGGCTCATCACCAGAGGCTTTCCTGAAGACTGGCCTCAATGCATATCCATACCTGTGGAAGACGCTGCTAGCCCTCACCGGCAGGCATCCACCTTATCCTCTTTTTCCGGGCTATAGGACTAAATCCCATCTCCCAGCCCCTTGCTGTCAGATGGTCCCATGTGACTGAATTCTGGCCAGTGGAATGTGGGTGGAGATGAGACATCCCATTTCTAGTCCTGGCTTGCAAAATTCTCCCACACAAGATTCTTCTGTCTTCCCCTTCCCCGGAAGCCTTGGAGGCCAGAAATTAAAGATGGCAGCATCATAAGACAGAAGGATCCACGTGTTCAGATGACTCTGGCGTGGGGGTAGGGGTGGGGGGCAAAGCCCCTCCTGCTGATTACACTGTGCTCTGATGTGAACAAGCAATTTTGTTGCTTGAGCCAGTGAGACTTGGGGGTGTTTGTTGCAGTGAGGCCTACCCTGAATGATACCGGAATGGGTACCAAAAGTGGGATTCAAATCCACACGGGCATATGGTTATTCAATCAGCTACGGTTCAGCAAACTATACTACGAACCAACCCACTTTTGTCCACATTTTCCATAAGGATAAGCTGTGAGATTTTGTAAAATGCTTTGCATAAATTAAGAATCATTGTGTGTATTACTTTTCCCTGATCTACTGGGTGACTTACTCTGATTTATCTATAAAAAGATATAGAGTAAGTTTGGCTTTACTTGTATATAATGAATCCATGCTGGGTCTCAATGGTCCTCCCTCCCTCCCTCCCTTCGTCTGCCCCTGCCTCCTTCTTTCTTTTGCCAGGAATTAAAAAACCACCTCTTTAACAGTCGACTTAAATTTTTTTTTCTAGGAATCATTTCCAATTGTATGGTTCTATAATTCCTCAAATCTACATTTCTCCCTTTTTTTTTGAAAAGCAAGACATTTGTTCTTTTTCAGTAGATTTAGCTTCCACGAATGTAGAAAAAATATGTACTTTGACCACTTCAGAGAAACTAACAGAACCTTCTAGCAGTTTAACTCCATTTACTTCCTCATGCCCTAATAACTTCCATCCACTGAGCACAGGCTGCGTGCTGGGGTCCCACGCACCACATACATACCGACTCATTGAATCCTCACTGCAACCCTATGAGGCCAGTGATTCATCATCTCCATTCTACAGTTGGGAACATTGAGGAACACGAAGGTCAAGCCATCTCCCTTGGGATTTTCCCAGATTACAAATGACAGAGCTGGGATTCGGATCCCCGAGGGTGGCCCTCGGAGGCCAAGTGCTACCACTACCACTACCACACTCTATGGTGTCTTCCTCAACTTTGAAGCTGGATTTGGTTTGGTCTTGTTGTGTCTTCCCTCCTCTCCCTCCTGAATGGATCATCAGTACTTTCCCCTTCCTAGCAGTGAGTGTCCCCATGAACAGAAAGAAAATCCCCAACCCCACAAGATTCCACTGTCAGGCTGGACAAGGAAACCCAGACCACCAGGCAGTGGAAGCCAAGTCTGACCCCCAGGACCTCCTCCTGCCCTGGGCAGGGAAGAAGAAGATGCTCTTGGCCCTCTGGCCACTGCCCAGCCCTAACACGAGTGGAGCCCATCAAAGGCAGTGTCTTAGACACCCATTCAGTTGCTACCTGGTATCTTCCCTTGGAGCACTTGGGGGCCAAAGGAGAAGGAACATGCCTGCAATGTAATTAACACTATAACAACTTGTTTCCCCCTTGGAGAATTACACCATTAGCTGCTTCAATTGTGCATGAAATATAAATCACATTACTCGGAGGCATCGTGTTGGAGCAGACGCGATGCTAAGTGACGAGGCTCTCCGCGGTGTGTCCCCCTCGTCAGCCGGCAGGTCAGAAGGAACATGAGCCCCGGGGCCTGAAGCCAGCAGAGATGCCCCAGGCTCTCTCTGGCTGTTCCGGCCTCAGAGGACCCACAGCAGAGAATCTTTCCTGGGTGGTCCGGGAAACCGGGTCTGGGGAGCCTTATCCCCAGTGCTTTTTTCCTTTCTGGAAGAATGTGGACTGGCTTCGGACTGGCTTCCTTGCACCCCTAGCTCCCTCATACACGCAGAGAAAAGGGGCTGCATCTCACGATGTTTTCTGGAAGGCTGGAGGAGTCAGTCCAGAGTATTAACCTGTCAGGCTGAGTGCGAAGCGGATAGGGGAGGGAGGTGATCCTTCACCTGTCAGATCCTAACGTGTCGCTGGCTTTTGGTCATTCCGTCACCCATTAATTCACCTTGCTCCGAGCGCTCGGATTCTCCACCTGTGCCAGGCACACTCAACCCCCTACTTTCCGTCAACGCACGCTATCAGGCCACTGGCCCCAGCCAGCTCGGGACCCTCAGTCATGGCCGAGTCAATAAGCTGCTGAGAAACAGGATGCGGGGTTCTGGTCTGCCACCCTCCTTGGAGGACGGTGAAGGAACTTTCCAAATCCTGGCATCAGGAGACGGCATCTTTGCTGTTTCAGAAAAGACATGGGTCGATTTGTATCTGTTTCCATTTTGAGAGGGGGGGCAGGTGACACTGGGTACAATTAGCAATGGCCTGGTGCCTGGTCCCATGGGGACTTGTGGGGAGGGCTGCCCCTGGGCGCCATCGGCAGCTGCTGGGAAGGCTCAGAGCCAGCCCTCTCTCACCAGAGCCCCTGTTAGGGCAGGAAGTTTGGAAACCCAGCCCGAAGCTGCAGGAGAAATTTGGGAAAATATCATGCAATTACCCTAATGACAGCTGTACAAATCACACAACCGCCCCTCAAATCCCCTGCCGCCGAGCAGAGCCAAAAACAGGAAGAGCCAAAACCCACATATGGATTCAGGGAGACCTCTGGAAGCTGTCCCTATGGAGGGCCTGGGCTGGAGGGGGAGTGGTTAGCAAGGGCTGGAAAGGCTGCAGGGGCTCCGGCTCTGCCTGGCCGGGAGGGGCTCGCTTCAGGACAGCCCCCGCTGGCACAAACCCATTGCAGGGAGCCCAGCCCGGGGAGGCCCTCCCATCTGCCCTCCCAGACCAGAGCAGTCGGGAGACTGAACAGGGCCTACGGGGGGACGGGGTGACAGCTGTCAGCTCCTGGTATTTCTCTGGTTGGGGAAATCTCCTCCATTCTGTAAGTCCAAATATTTTCTTGGACTTTGATCAAGACCCAGATCAAGCCTGTCCTCCCCTTTTCTCACAGAGCCGTCCTGGGCTCCCTCCCACACCCTGGTCAGAACACCGAGGAGCACTCAATTGTGCTATGCAGTCCGCCTCTCGATTCCCCGTTCCCTTAGAACCATCTGCTGTGAGAAATCACAAAAGTGCCAGATGGGGGACAGAGAGGTTTCTGTTTCCAATGTCCCTCTCTCTCCCTCCCTCCTTCTCTCTCTCTCTCTCTCTCTCTCTTTCTCTTTCTCTTTTGCTATACCATAGTTTTAAACACACACTAGGTATTTAATTATAGATCCTCCTCAATGCAGTGGAAAATGATTAGGCTTCAATTGTCTGATTTCCTGGGATAGAGTTTTGTTCTTCCGTTGTCTAGAATTCTCCGCAGGGATGAACGCCTCCATTTTACAGAGCGGGAAAGTGCAACTGGACAGGCACAGCTAGCTAACAGGTACTTGGTGTCTGTTGAGCACTTGGGCCAGGCTCTGGATTGGGCACCAGGGATGATGAATATGAGGAAGTCATCATCTCTGATCCCTGGGAGGGTGGAGGGCTTACTGGCGAATGAGAAGGCGGCAGTCTGCACTTCCCTGTAGTGTGTAGATGAAGACTCAGAGCCCAGCGGAAGCCTGTCCCTGGGGGTCCCTGCTCCCGGGGAGTCCTGCACAATTTACTGACAAGCAAAGACAAGAGAGGGAAGACTCCATCTGCACCCCTGGCTGGAAGGGCTGTCCTTTGCCTGTAGACGAGATGAGAGCTGGAGGGACAACAGAGATCGCACAATCTCCTGATGGATCTAAAAAGATGACTGGTTTTCTCAAGGACAACGTGGCTTCTAAGTAACTTGGAACAATAGCTACTCTTCTGTGAAAGGTCGCGATAGAGGCCTCGTGCAGAATCCTTTCCCCGCATTATGGCTGCTGGGGAACAGTGTGCTACAGCCCATTGCCCCACTGCCCTGGGTTCCCATTCTGGCTTGATTGCAAGATCCCGACTATGTGACCTTGGGGGGTCACCGAATCTCCTTTCTCCTCCGGCTCTGTCTGTCGAATGGGGACCCAAGAGTTCCTCACTCGGGTGAAATGGGGGATTAAATGCACTAACATCTGTACAGAATTTGGAACCCGGAGCACTCCAAGTGAGGTCTACGGACCAGCCCCTTGTGCATCGCCAGGGGCTCATTAGAAATGCAGGTTCTCAGGCCCAGTCCCAGACCCGCTGACCCAGAGGGGGTTCATGTGCCCGCGAGAAGCTCTGGCTGGGAACAGTGCCTGCAGCATAGTAAGTGCTCTGTAGCTGTTGGCTGTGATTAGTGTTCTTATTTGTTATCCCATCTAATCTCGAGGCACACCCACAGGGCAGGAGACCGAAACTCAGACAGCCCCAGCACCCACAGACAGGAGGAAGCAGGACACCAGTGCAGACAGAGTCAGCGAGCTGCCCGCTGGGCCCCGGGGGAGGGGCTTTCAGTCCTCAGGTCATTGAGGGCGGGGGAGAACAGGTATGCTTTTGGTTATTTGCCTTAAGTGCAGACAGCTCCAAGTCCCTGGGGCCCTGGCTGCTGAGAGGCACAGCATCATTGCAATGTGCAATTTTTAAAAGATTTTATTTATTCATTCACGAGAGACACAAAGAGAGAGGCAGAGACACAGGC
Source organism: Canis lupus baileyi (assembly GCF_048164855.1). NCBI lineage: Eukaryota > Metazoa > Chordata > Mammalia > Carnivora > Canidae > Canis > Canis lupus. The sequence continues at coordinate 90,964,993 of NC_132876.1, forward strand.
AGAGGGAGAGGCAGGGTCCCTGTGGGGAGCCTGATGCAGAACTCCATCCCAGGACTCCGGGATCACGCCCTGAGCCGAAGGCAGACCCTCAACCACTGAGCCATCCAGGTGCCCCACAACATGAATTTTTTAAATTGTGGTTTAAATACAAATGTCCAAAACCTTAGCATTTAAAGTCTACAATTCAGTGACAATAAGTACATTCACAGTGTTCTGTAACCATCACCACCGTCTAGTTCCAGAAGTTTTCCATGCCCCTGAATGGAAACCCAGGCCCCATTAGCCATCACTGCCTATTTCCCCACTACCTCCACCCCCAGCCCTGGCCTACCACTAATCTACTTTCTATCTCTATAGGTTTGTCTCTTCCGGACATTTCCTATCAATGGAATGAGACAATGTGGTCTTTTGTGTCTGGCTTCTTTCACTTAAACAATGCTCTCGAGATTCATTCGTGTGGTAGCCTGTGTCAGAATTTCATTCCTTTTCATGGCTAAATAATATTCCATTGCATGGATGGAGCATACTTGGTTCATCCGTTCATCCATTGATGGACACTTGGGCCGTTGCCACCTTTTGGCCATTATGAATAATGCTGTTCTGAACATTCCTGTACATGCCTCTGCTCGAGTCCCTGCTGTCAGCAATTTGGGGGTATCTGCCTGGGAGTGGAACTGCTGGCTCACACAGTAGATCTGTGTTCAACTTGTCGAGGAACAACATGTGTTTTTTTAAGCTGTTCCATGTGCCAGGCAGGGAAGAGACATTTAAGATCCTGAGGGAAATGTTCCCTGGACACTGCCCTTGTGTGTCCCAGTCCCGGCCTGAGTCACTGGGCCTGCCTACTGAGGCCCAAGGCGCCCCCTGGGTTGCCAGCCCAGGCTGGAGCAGTGCCGTTTTGCTTTTCCATACTCTGCACGCTCCTGCAGGGAACTGGAAGGGCATTTACTGTAGGATGTGCCAGTCTGAGAGGCTTCTGTTGCTCCTGAAGGGACACTGGAGAAAACCAACGGGGGCTAAAGGAACCAAGGAGAGAGCACTGATGTGTGGTACAGGCCTTGAACGTGGGGCCATTAGCGCCCTGAGAGAAGAGCAGGGTGCTCAGTGCCTGGGTGGCCAGCACTAGGGGCTTCCTGTGTATTCGGGGCTAATGACTGGCCTTCGATGATTCCCCCAGCTTCTTTCCCAGTGACCTCCGGCTCCCTGAGGAAAGATGCCAAGGTGAAGGCCGTTCGTTGTAGGAGGCAGGAGGGTGGGCCAGGAGATACCCCCCCACCCAAGGTGCAGCAGTAAGCTGGGATGTCTCCCTCACCCAAGACTCAGTGGGTTGGAACTTGGGTTTGCTGTGACGAAGTGGGAGCAGAGCGCAGGAGGAGGAGAGAGCTTTTCTTGGAGGAAATCATGGCTACAAGTCAGGACAGGGGTGGCAGGCTCACAAATGCCCCCGCTGGGGTTGTTGGGTCAGGAATGAGGGGAGAGGGGAGGGGGAGGGGTCAGCAGAGGTTAGCCTCAAAGCTGTCTCCGAATACTGTTTTCCACTGCCCGACCCAGCTGAACAGGCTGTTTTTCCGTAAACACTCTAGCCTTAGCCTCCACGGAGCACCGAACCCCAAAGTGGGGCCCTTATCTGCCCGCCCCTCCCACCAACCTGTCCCTGTTGCCATGGTAACTATCTGGGGTAAGGTGATCTCTCTACTTGCAACCTCCCTTGCTTTCAGCACCAATCAATCAAAGCCCCCAACCCCATCTCTCAGGGGGAGGTCCTAGGGGAGAGTGGGGAAGGAGGGGAATTAAACACAGGAAAAGGAACCACAGTAATGAAAAATGAACAAAGAGAGGGGGTGATGTAATTCTGGCTGCTGAGCAATTCCTTTTGTCCCTCCAGCGGCCACACCCTTCCCGGAGTTAACTCCTAAAGGAGGAAGGGACTCCCGGTGGGGGAGAGGGGGCTTTGCCAGAGCCTCCAGGCCGGCCGTGGGGGGCAGGATTTCTGGCCATGGAGGCCTTGTGAGGATCTGCCTTCCAACGGTCCATGGCCCTCCTCTGGAGGAAGGTCACCGCAATGACGAATCAGCCTGGTCATGGGTAATTAGACATGGACTGGAGCTTACCTGCCAGAGTGAGCAAGGTCATAATGGGGTTGACCATCGAGGATTTATTGCCCCGTGGCAGACTATTTTGCACAAATGGCTAAAACAATACTTTCCGCCCTTCCTACGTGCTTTTCTGGAAGCTTGCCTTGCCTCCCACGCAAAGGTGGAGTCTGCGTCCCCTCCTCGTGAACTTGAGCGGGCCTTCCGGTTGCCTCTATGAATCGTGCACAGCAGAAGTGAGGTTACGTGGCCTCTGCGGCTGGGTCAGAAGAGGCGGCACAGCTTCAGTCTGGTTCTCTCTAGGGATATGATCCTTGGAGCCCAGCCACTGTGCCACGAGATGGCCCAGGTGACCTGGCGTGGCCGCAAGGGAGATGTGCTGCTGACACCGGCCTCCACCGAGATCCCCGCTCACTGCCAGCATCAACGGCTAGACCCACGTCGAGCAAGCCAGCTTCCGAGAGGACGCACCAGGGTCAGCCACCGTGGGCCTGCCACCAATACTCTCCTGGCTGAGCCCAGCTGGTCTGCGGAAACACGGGGCTAGTGACAGTAATTGGGCTCCTTTAGCATCTCTACTTATCTGCCTCTAGAAACATAGAGGTTTAATCGTTCCTCCTGAGTGGGCTGACGGTCGGATGAGCGCCGGGCACCCAAGGCCACAGGCGGCCACCGGTCTGCTTGTTAAGATGCGGTGAGGGACCCAGGTGAGAACTGCCATCCGGATGGCATTCGTTAGCTAGAAAACCAGTGGGCTGTCCCTGTGTTCTCTCGAGACCTCCTTCTGTGACTTTGGATCCTACCTGGGCGCCAGCTCCTCCGTGGGTAGCTGCCACCTTGCTTTCAGCTCACGGTCAAACATCTCGAAAGTCGTGTACATCAAGGGTTTCAAACCTTCGCTAGCACCGGAACCACCTGGTGGGGTGGTGGGGGGACTTGTCAAAGACAGTTTCCTGGACTCCACCCTCAGGATTTCTGATTCAGTCGGTCTGGAGTGAGGCCCGAGAATCCGTGTTTGTCACGAGCTCCCGGATGCTGCTGACGCTGCCAGTCTGTGGATCAGGCTTTCGGGAGCACTGCTCTATACGTTACCCCCATCTCTTCTGTTTCCTCTTCGGCCCCAGCACGATGAGATCTTTCCCTCTCCCATGGGTGTCAGACAGTCACATCTAATGACTCCTGCTCATTCCTTATCCTCCTTTGACATCTAAGCATCGTTAAATGTCACTGACCACTTCTTCCCTCTTTACCTCCTGTTACACCGCCCTTCCAGTTCTGAATCTAACTTAGGGTTCTTTCTTCCCCTTGGCCTTGCTCGTGCATGTCTCAGAGGTCCTCACTCTGGAGTCCTCTTCTGGATCTTTCTCTAGACTCTGCTCTTTCTGTCCGGCTCCTCCCGTCATCTTTCATCCAGGCACCTATGCCTTCTGAATGTATAGCTCCGGCTGTAGCTTCTCTCCCGGTGTCCAGGTCCATAGCGCTTCCAGCTTACTGGGCATCTCGAGCTGGGTATCCTGTAGATATTCGCCGTGTCCAGAGCCATCCTTCCACCTTCATCGGTAGACCTGCTTTATGTCCCTTATCCCTCTCAAAGCTGGTTGTTCTCCAACCCTCCTCTGTAGTCCAGTCTCTCTCCCATCCCCTGCCCAGTCCTTGTTCAGGTCCCCAGTAGCTCCTTGCCTGGCCCACTGGCATGGTTTTCTAGGTCCTTTCCTTGCCACCAGCCTGCTTCCCTGCCATTCCACCGGTTTACACCATTATCAGTTAGGTTTCTGACACAGAGATCAGGTCACTTAACTCCCTGATGGAAACAGTGACATGACTCTCTGGAAGTATAGCGGACACTAGCAGTGCCTCACCCTCTCATGTCTCATTTGTGTGGACATCGGCTTCCAGTGGGCCTTTACTCCTGACAGCCAGTGCCTCTTTGCTGGGAGACTGCCCCCGGGCGGTCAGAGCCACTTCACCTGTGCCACGCGTGGACAGACCAGTGTGCCTTGAGGGACAGCCTGGGACCAGTGACTGCAGGATCAGGCTAATGCTGCCCTTGGAGGGACTGCACTTGGTACGGACCCTTGACTTGTCTTTTGACCTACTCCCCTTCTTGCTCTTCCTGGTAACAGCTCCTAATAAATCATTTTCACTTGTCTCTGAGTCTGCTTCTGGGGACCTTGACCTAAGACAAGAACACAGAGGATAAAACGAAAACTCCTAAATCTGGAAATCAAGGCCCTTTGAAATCTGGTCCTAACAATGTTTCCGGATTCATCTTTCTCTGAGTTCCATCTGACGCTACAGCCACATCAAGGACTTGCGTCCCCAGAAAGCACCATGTGCTTCCAGGCTCCTGTGGCTCTGATCGGGTGTTACCCCTTTGGGGCACGTCAACCCAGCTAATCCTTCAAGGCCTAGCACACATGTGAAGCCTTTTGAAATCCCTCTTCTGGTGCCATTGCCCCTGTTCCTTTTGTCTTCGTATTTTGTATGTTTCCCTGCTGCAATACTTACTGAGTTAATGCATGGAAGTCTGTTCCCCACATTCAAATGCGAACTCCCTAAAGCATGACCAGCGTTTCGTTAAGTTTGGTGTTCTCGAAGCCTTGCAAAGCACTTGATCCTTAGGAGGTGCTTGTTATGGGCTGAGTTATGTCCCCCAGAAAAGACGGGCTGCAGTTCTAAATCCTGGTACCCCGCGGTGTGAGTTTATTTGGAGGTAGGTTCTTTACAGAGGTCACTGAGTTAAGATGAGGTCATGACAGTGGGCGTGAATCCAGTATGACTGATGTCCTAATAAAAAGGGGAAATTGAGACACAGAGACACACAGGCAGGGAAAAGGCCACGTGACCGTGAAGGCAGACATGGGGGTGATGCTTCTACCAGCCGAGGGACACCGAAGACTGCCAGCAAACCACCGGAAGCCAGAGGAGAGAGGCCTGGAACAGGTGCTCCCCTTGAGGCCCTCAGAAGGAGCCAGCCCTGCCAACACCTTGATCTTGGACTTCTGGCCTCCAGAACCGTGAGAGGGCGCATTTCTGTTGTCTGCAGTCCCTGGATTCACCGTACTTTGTTATGGTAGCCCCAGGAAACGGATACAGTGCTTGGCAAATGTTTGTTGAACGAATCTTTGATGTAACTTATTTAGCTACTGGGCAAGTATTGTCACCATCCTCCTTTTACACAGGAGGAACTGGAGACACAGAAAGGCAGAGTAACTCATCCAAGGTTGCAGAGTGAGTGACAGAGTCAGAATTTGAAAGGCGAGCCCGACTCCAGAGCCTAAGGGCTTTGCCACCGTGCCATGCTGAATTAAGATAATTCTTGTAACAACTGTCGCAAATGAGGTTGTCAGGGCAGAGGTAGGCGGAGGATGATCTTGGGATAGAGACGGTGAGTGGCCGAGCTTCACGTGGGTGGTATAAGTGGCAGAGATGGAAATCGACCTCTTTCTTCTGATTCCTAATCTAGCCCCCTCTCTACAAAGTAGAAGAGATGGGCCTTGAGAGCGTCTCATGATAAATACTCACATTTGAGAGTCATTGCCACTAGTCTGGGTACCAGCCAGTAAAAACGGGGCAGATAGTTGTTGTCAGGGAGACCTGGCTCCCAGGGAGGGGGGGACGTGCTGTCGCTGGTTATGGGCTAACAGTGGTCGTGTAAATTTTCATTCTCCGTGAGTGTAACTTCCGTGACTGATGGTCATAGGTAGAATTGCTTGGGCTTTAGATTTGTGGACCTGATGCCCATAAACCACATTTTCATATAGAATACATGTCTGAGGAGAAGCGGGCATGTTTTAATCTCGTGAGTTACGGCACTGCCTCCCTCTAAAACCTCTGAGCCAGCCTCTGATGAGTGAAGAGGTTGCTGTAACAAGGGAAAAACCCACCCAATGCCTCCCAGCCTCCCTTCCCCACTCCTTCCTCAGAGACCAGCATTTATTTACTCTGTAGGAGGGGAGGATGTTCTAATCGGTTTTTAAGGGCTCTTGCTGCCTCGGAGTGGCAAGAAGAGAAGAGATGTGCACACGCAATTTTGGCCTCTTCAGTCATGATTCCAATAGCTGTTGACAGCCGAGTGGTTCGGCAATGAATTTGGTTGCAAAGGACAGTAGTGGTGATGGTGGTGGTGGTGGTGGTGGTGGTGTGTGTGTGTGTGTGTGTGCACCTGTGCATGTGTGCATGCCCGGGTGCATCTGTGCTTCTTCACAACCAAGTTGGCTCTACTTACATGTATTTTTAATGCTGGGTAACTTTGGGGTTGACCAAGTGGGAGGAAAGAAATTGTGCTTATTGGAGAGCTTCCAGAAGGATGAGGCTTGCCATAGATGGACAGAACGTGTTGGCCAGAGCACAAGTCACAAACTGTTCTTACGCCTGGAGGGGGCGCTGTGAAGGTGCCACCAGGTGGCATGAGGCTGGCGCCAACCTTGGCAGGTGTTGATATGGGGATGGAGGTGGAGGTGTAGGGGGTTCGGACTGAGGTGACAACCAGAGTGGAGCTGGGATGGACACATGCACATGGGCTCATGGGTGCTTGGCTGAGGACTGGGCCAGATGCCAGGAGGGATGATATCAGAGGGTCAGGATGGAAGTCGGGCCTGGAAGCAGGAAGGTGATCAAGTAGCCAAGATGTTGAAAGAAACATGGAGCAGGCAGCTGGGAGCCCCAGTGCAGCTTTGTCTTCAAGGGGAGGTCAGGAAAGTGCTGAGCCAGGCAGAAAGACCCCCAGGGGTTTGCTCTCCCTGGAAGGATTTCTATTGTTGTTGGGGGGAGCATCTGTGTTTGTGCTACCCTGATAGCCCACCACGCCTTCAACCTAAGGTCATCCCATTCTTCACTCAACTCCCAGGGTGCCCTCGTCTCCTGGTTTAGCTCAGCCCTCTGGCCGCTGTTCTTCAGGCTCCTGTAGTAGTTCCATCTGGCCCCCACCCCAATCCCTCACCTTCCCAGTGCCCAGGACTCACTCAGCACTCTTCTCTGTCTACACCTCTTCCCCAGGTGACCTCATCCAGTCTCGTGGCACTGAATCTCTACCCGGGGACTGCCTCATTCCTGTCTGCATGGTAGACATCTCCACTGGGACCCCGAAAGGCATGTCGCAAGGAGCCACTCTCCGCATCGGCCGGGGATCAAGCCCCTCCGCCCAGCCTTCTGTATCTCCACTTGGCAGCTCCAGTCCCCCAGCTGCTCAGGTCCCAAACCTCAGCTCATCACTAACTGTTCTCTCAGCCACTCTTGCTGTCAGTCCTGTCGTCCACAGTATCCTAAAACATAGACCCAGAATCTGGCCGCCAGCCCCCACCCTTTCCGTGGCTGCTGCTCTGCCCCGGCCACTACCTACTCGCACCTGGATTATAGCAGTGGCCTTCCAAGTGACTGCCCTTAGAGCCTGTTCTTAATACGGCTCCTGAAATGTTCCTTTAGAAAGTGTCAGACACATCACTTACTGTTCGCTACTTTCCAACAGCCCCCAATCTCACCCCAAGTAGAGCCAAAGCCTCCAAGTGGCCTCCAAGGCCTCGTGACTTCCTTGCCTGCCTCCCAGTGGGCCAGACACTGTCTTCGGGCCCTCGCCTGGCTCTTTGTTTGTTTGGAGCGCTCTCCCTCCTCCTCTTCAGGGCTTGACCCAAAAGTCACCTTCTCAGTGACGCCTTCCCAGACCACTCTATTACTGCAACCCCATTGTTCCCTACGCTCATTAGCCCCCTTCCTGTTTTATTTTTCTTCACAGCACTTTACCAACTTGCCATATATTTTTACTCCCCTGCTAGAATGTAGGCTCTATGAAGGGAAAAATTTGGATTATTTGGTTCCCACTGAACTCTTGACACTTAGAATAGGGCCCGGAACAAACTAAGATGCTTAATAAAAACTTGTCAAATGCACAAAACGAACTTATCTCCTTGGGCCTTATTCTATGCTGTTAGCAACCAGTGTATTTTTCTCTCTCTTCCTTCTTTTCTCCCTCCCTTTTCCCCTCCTCTTCCTCCTCCTCCCCTGCATTCTCTTTTGCTCACTCTCTTTCTTTCTTAACCAAATAATGTTTACTACACCTCAGTTTCTGTAGCATCTTACAGTTTTTAATACCCCCTGTTTTAGTTCATTTGGGCTGCTATAATTCTACAGAAATACCATAGACTGGTTGGCTTATAATCAACAGAAATTTATTTTTCGCTGTTCTGGAGGATGCAAGTCCAAGATCAAGCTACTACCGGATTCGGTGTCTGGTGGGTGCCTGCTTCCTCCCAGACGGCCATGTTCTGTGTCCTCACACAACGAAGGTGCAAGGGAGCTCTCCGAGATCTCTTTCATAAGGCACAGATCTCATTCACAACCTCATCATCTCCCAAAGACCCTTCCTAAGACCATCCCATTGGGTATTAGCATTCGACATATCAAATATTTTGGGTGGGGGATGAGTACACAGATATTCAGTTCATAATAGCCTCTCATACAAGTGATCTCATCTAACCTTGACAACAGCCCTTGGAGGCCAAGTCAGCAAGTTCCTCCATCCTCCTACAACTGAGGGGTCAGCCTTGGACAAAGGAAAATGAAGCAAGTGCTCGAATGTCCCATAGCTGATTGTCTCGGCTCAGGTGTATGGCTGTTCACCCACAGCTGTGGTAGACAGTTTCTAGTTCACTGACAGCTTTTCCCCTCCAGCACCTGCCTCTCCCCCCTTCTCTGCCCTGAGCATGCTCACTTGAGCATTGGTGCAACCAGGAAGTATGGGGAAATTGATATCCTCAGGGCAACCCTTAGCCACAAAGGTTGGGAGTTGGTAGATATTATGAACTAAATATTTGTGTCCTTCCCCAAATTGATATGTTGAAGCCTTAACTTCCAATGTGATGGTATTTGGTGGTGGGATCTTTGACAGGTAATTAGGTTTAAATGAGGTCATGAGGTTGGGGCTACCATGATGGAATTAGTGTCCTTATAAGGAGAGAAGAGATCGGAGGTCTCTCCCATGTGAGGACACACCACGAAGGCCGTCTGAGGCCAGGAGGAGGGCCCTCACTGACAACCAAATATGCTGGTGTCTTGTTCTTAGACTTTCCACCCTCTAGAACCCTAAGAAATAAATGTCTGCTGTCGAAGCCTCTCAGTGTATAGTATTTCATTGTGGCAACCCAAGCCCAGACAGTGGATGAATGGCCAGCCGCCCTGTCCTCTGGTGGGAGGATTCTAAGGCATATTTTGCATGGTTTCTGGGAGGTTCTTGGGGGTGGGGGAGGAGGTTGAGTCCCAGTTGCCTGAGGGGGTAATTTTGTCATTAACAGAACTAGCTTTTATGGGTTTCTCTCCCTTCCCTGCTCCCTTGCTGTGCTTCCCGGATCTTCTCTTGATCACACCACCTGCATCTGAGTTTTTCCTCGGGATTGCCTTCTGGGAGCACCTGTTATGGATTGGATGTTTGCGTTCCCCACCCCCACCAAATTCATATGCTAAAAACCCGACCCTTGGTGTGATGGTATTAGGAAGTGGGGTCTTTGGGAACTAATTAGGTCAGGAGGCTGGAGCCTCCTGAATGGGATTAGTGCTTTCATAAAAGAGATCCCAGAGAGCTCTCTTGCCTCTTCCTGCATATGAGCATTCAACTGTCTAGGAACCAAGAAGCTGGCTCTCGCCAGACACTGAATCTGCCAGCGCCTCGATCTTGGACTTCTCTGTGAACTGTGAGAAATAGATATCTATAGTTTAAAAGTCACCCAGTCCCTGGTATCCTGTTACAGCAACACGAATGGACTAAGACACACCCAAACTGACAAGGGAGGGGACCAGGTTTATTGATGATACTGAGAGAGCTCTCTGTGACCCTGTTGGGGGTTGTCAGATTTTGAAAATAAATACAAGATGCCCGGTCACATTTGGATTTTGGATAAATAATGGATACATTTTTTTGGTATAAATATGTCTTATGCACTATTGGGAGTATATTTATACTAAATAAAATTCGTTGCTTATCTTTAAATCAAATTTAACTGGGTGTCCTGCATCTTATCTGGCAACCTGAACTGTGGTTGGAAATAAGGGTGAACTAATTAGGAAACTGGAAATGATTATGGAGGTCTGGATTGTGTGACTCTGGGCTGGATAAGGCAGATCTGTGAACCTTTAACCCTTAACCTATCTAATCTGGGAACGGCTTGCATCCCATCATCCCCTTGGGCACCCTACACCGCTGAGCTTGTGAAGACAGTGGGGGAGTAACACAGCCCGGAGAGGAGGAGACACGACCACGACCCCGGGGTCTGTCCCCTGAGGAGAAAACCCTACCGGCCTTGCAGGCAGTGAGCACGGGAAGTTTCCCAGGTGGCAATCATAGAAGCAGCAGCTGCAGTTGGCAGAAGCGCTTGGTCTGGGGCCTGTGTGTCATCACTGAGCCCACAGTCAAAAATGGAAAGTTTTAGTCACACTCCTTTCTTTGGCTGCCATCTGCGTGACCACGGGGAAATTGTGCTGCAGGAAGGCCAGGCAACACACTACCAGTCACTGCCCTGGAGAGCTGGGGGCTCCGGGGGCCTACCCCAGGTGGGCGCAGGACTCCTGGGTTCTGGGCGCTGACTGTAGACCTCGGCCTGGTCTAAGCACATCACAGATATCGGCTCATGTGGTACATGAACAGCTCGATGGGGGCAACCAGAACCCCGCTGACAGGTGAGGAGGCTGGGACGCACGCACTTATGCCACTTGGTGGCGGGAAATCCAGCATCCAGACCTAGGTGGCATGATTGCTAAGCCACTGCTCCCAGTCACTGTCACCCACGCCCCAGCACTGGCCCCAGAACTGGAAGGGAGTGTGCATAGAGGGCCCAGCAGAAGGTCAATGCCCAGCTGGAGTGCGGAGGGATTCGCTCTTGATCTCTCACTGCTTTACCACCCCCCTAGTCTCATCCACCTGTGTGCCCTGAAACGAGCCGTCCCAGGAGCCATGCAGACTGCGGAGCGGCCAGGCTGGTCAGGCTTCTCCCTGACAACACCCGGGCAGCGCAACAGACACTTCGGTCCCCTGTTTCACCTGTCACGCCTGTGGTCACCGCCTGCCTCTAACTTGCAGACCAAGAGTTGGGCCCGGGACCAGAAATAGGTGTGGGGTCCCCCAGAAGACGAGCCTGCAGCAACAGAGGCACGGGGAACCAAGCTCCACACAGGAGCACATCAAAACAGCCTTGGGTCAGGGGAAGAGAACCCCTCTGCCTTTCGGGGTGTATCCAAACTGATACAGGGTGCTGGGGTTGCTTTGGGTTTTCTTTTCTTTTAACTGTGGCTCGGCTGCTTGTGTGACACTGAATTCTGATGCTGCGCTGAGCGGCTAAAATAGGGCCCCCCCAATGCTGCCTCTCTGCTTACAGCCAGCTGTGGTGAAGCCCTCATGTGGGGGTCTGGAGCTCCCTGCTTTCTGGGCACTCCCATCCGACTGCTGCCTTCCTCTTGCCGCAAACTCCAGAGTGTTGCCAACCAGGGCAAGATGGGGGGAAAAGACAGGGTGAGCCCCTCTGTAGCAGACGCTGTCGACGCCCTTCTCTGTTCCCTGGTGGGTTCAACCCGACTCTCAACTGCCAGTATCTGCCAGTACCTCTTTACTTGATGGCTTTCTAGAAAGTGCTCCCTGCCACTCTGCGCATGTGTGTGGAGAACCCCCCCACCCTCACACGCACCTTCAAACAATGACTAGCCCAAGTCGATGTAAAAATAGCCTTGCTCCATGGTGGGGTGGAATTACACGTGTAACTCGGAGGTGTGTTTCTCTACCGGTGTTACTCCAAGTAACTCCCTGGACCAGCGACAAGTGGCAAAACGTTTATTACTCATCCACTTCCAGATAAGTACTCAAAGGAAGGATCCACATTGAGGAAGTTTGAGAGCAATCTGACATTGCTGTGACATTTGTATTGTCTTTAACAGAAGAAATCTACAATAGATTGGTGACAACACCAAACAGCCTGGTCCTTGACCCAGACACCCTGAGAAGCACTGTTCTTGCTCTTTCCTGGTTTCCCCAGCAAGATGAAGCGCCACTTGCCCACTGTGCCAGCTGGCACGATGACACACATGACACACCTGTTACAGGTTGCCTTCCCTTCCCTGTCTTCCTCTCCAGCTCCCCTCCCAGTGTTTCTTGCTTTCCAAATAAATGACTTGCACTCATTTCTGTGTCTTGGGGTCAGCTTCTGGGGGCACCCGGACTCAGCCCCCGGGGTGCAGTGTATCTGGCAGCCCACACTGCCATCTGAGGCGAGCCACTGGGGGCTCCTCAACCCTTTCTCCCAGGAGGTAAGTGGCCCATTAAGGATGATAAAGTTATCTGCCTACCTCCGCATTTCTGCCCATTTCCATGGCCTAAGGTCAAGGCCATTGCCCTCACTGCCTTTTCCTTCTCTGGAGTCACACAAACTGGCCAGAATCACACAGACGGAAGACATGCTTTCAGGCACTCAGCAGCCAACAATTGCTGATACTCTGGCTAATACTCAATGCCCCCCACTTCACCTCCAAGACTGGCTCTTACAGGGCCAAGGCAGCTCCAAGCTAAAAGGCTGATGCATTGATTTATAGGCCAGAATGGCAGGTCAGGAAGACCTGTTCTTTTTCTGAAGCCACTTCTGCATGCCCGTGGAATGCTTTTGTTCAGATACAAAGCGCCCGGGCGCAGTCTTTCATGCCCGGAATCATTTCCATGTGGCTCAGGACCTCCCTGGGCTTGAACGCTGTTATCGCTCTGCCTATTAGACCACGCTCGATCTCGGGCCTGCTCCTTGGCTGTTTACGGATTTCTCAATCTGCCTGCTCCGGCTGAAAGAGGCCTTGCCGTCATAAAAACCCTGAGCTTCTAAATCATCTCTCTCTCTCTGTCTCTCTGTCTCTGTCTCTGTCTCTGTCTCTCTCTCTCCCTCTCATCCCCAGGACTCCCAGAGCCCAGAATTAAAACCATCTTGAGATCTAATTTTTCCTCCTCCATCTAGCGACACAGTTCCCTTTGCCATCTCGGTACACATCCCTGTTGGCCATCAGCCCCCGGTGCCCTGCCCTGCTCTAGGGGCTCTGGTGTGGAATGATTTTCTTCTACAAACTCTGCCAATAGCATCCTCCTGGCCTGGCCCAGGTGGGGGTCAGCAGGCCAGTCGCACGAATGTGCATGTTGGTACTTGTGAAATGTGTTAGGTTCTGGGGTTCAGTGTGGCTGACATCGACGGACGTGCATTTAGAAATCCTTAGACCAAGAGCGTGGGTGAGCCTGGCACCATGCTAGGGTCTGGGGCAGCGCCAAGGAGTGTGACTGCTTCACAGTAGCTGGTGGACAGTCAACTGCGGTAAATCAGAGGCACGGACCCGAAGCCTAGGAAGCGGGAAGAAGTCAAACTCTGCGACTGATTGTGTGGGTTCGAGCTCTGGCTGTGCCATTTATTAACTGTGTGGCTTTAATGAGTTAACATACATGAAGTGTTCCATGCCTCATAATATTAGCCATACTACTCCACTGTGCTGTGATAAAAGGTAGAATTGACAGAGAGGAGATAGGGCTTAGAGTGGACTGTAGTGATCAGAAAAGGCTTCCTAGAAGAGGGGGCCTGGATTAGGCATGGGAGGACAGGCAAGAAGATATGAATCGCTGTGGTCAGAGAGCCGGCTGACTGTATTTTCCAAAGGTGGTGGCCAGCATCTCCTACAAGGTGACCTTAGCACACCTTCCATTGAGAGATGGGGTCTATGTTTTTGAATGTGGGGTGGGGGGCTTGCTTCAATCAATAGCACACAGTGAGACTGGGGCTGACCTCCAGGGCTGAGTTGTGAAAGGCCACACAACTTCCAGCTTGTCCCCGGATCACTTGCACTCAGAGCCCCGAACAGCGGGGCGGGCAGTCTGATGATCCCTAGGCTGCCACGCTGGGAGGAAGCCTAAGCTCCATGAACTTCCTCCAACAGGTGAAAGTCACCCCTGGCCTTCAAGCCTTCTCCACTGGGGTTTCAAGCATCCTGGAGCAGAGACAAACCATTCTTGCTGAGACCTGCCCAGATTCCGGGGCCACAGAATGACATCATGACACCACTGCTGTTGTCAGCTGCTAGGTTTTGGAGTATTTTGTTATGCCCGGAGCAAGAAGTGACAGAACAACTCTGGTGGCAGAGCCAACGTGAGTGGTCCACGGGTAAGGACAGCAAGGGAGGGAGGGAACTGTACGGCCTAGGGCCTTCCTTCCTACCCCTGGCCAACACCATCCTGAAGTAGGTAAGGGACCCATGACAGTTCATGAAATCACTTGGGCAAAGTGAGGAGCGCCAGTCTTGGTACCATTCATTCTTTGACAGGGTAAAAATCGCAAAGAATTTTGCAATAAACAATAGGAATGAAATTCATATGAATTTCATATAAAATTCCTATGAAATGAATTAAAAATCCTTGATGACTAACAGGGGCACCAGTCTCTCTCAAGGAGTCCATAGGTGGTCTTGGGTCAGTGGATAAGAGTCAGTATGTCTGTCTGGGTTCGAAGCCTGCCTCTACCACTGCTACTTACCTGCCTGTGAATTCAGGCAGGTCACTTAACCTCTCTGAGCTCAAAAAGAGCTGACAAAAAGTCACCTTGTACTTCAGGGTTAGGTGTGGGTATGGGGGATCCCTGTCATATGGTAGTGGGAGGGACCCAGGCTGAGCAGAACATATGGGGGTGATAAGCATGGCTTTCTCTCTGCTCTGGGTCTCGGGAAAGGTCAGGCTCTGAAATTTCTCAGGATGGTTCTGGTAGCCTGGGCCTTCAGCTCTCATCCAGACTCACACCATCTCTTATCTGTGTGATGAGTTTGGCTTTGGGTTCATACCTCTATTCAGTCTGAGAGGCCAACAAGAGATCAGAGGTCAGAGCCAGCTTTGTCTTCCTTCTTTCTCCCCTTGTGTGCTCTTCCCTCTTCCGGCAACAACTCAAACGCCCTCGTGCATGGCAATGCCTGTGACAGTGAGTGTATATTTATGAGGAGACATTCACATTAGCAGGGCCCAGCCTCCAGGACAAGCAGTCCCCAAGGGCTCCTTACGAAAGTACAATGCTAAGGTCATTTGTTCATTACCTATCACTGTACGACCAAATATCCCCAAACTTAGTGACTTAAGACAACGGTTTATTATTTGCTCACAATACTATAAGTCAAGCATGGCTTGGTCAGAATAGCTCATTTCTGCACCGCCTGGCAGCAGCAAAACCTGCTCGAGGAGGCGGAATTCTGCAAAAAATGGCTTGACTTGGTTCGGAGGTCTGGGGCCGAGGTTCTCACTGGGGGCTTGGCTCCTCAATTTTCCCACACGTGGCCTCTTCATGTGGTTAGCTTGAGCTTGCCCACAGCATGCTGGCCTACAGGGTAGCTGGATTTCTTCCGTGGCAGCTGACTTCCCCCAGAGCATAAAAGTCAGAGCTGTATGGCTTTCTCCCTGAGAGTGGCTCCCCGTAGCTCTGATTCTGTCCTCCGAGTCGCCTCTCCCTTTCCATCGTAAGTATTTATGTCTAAATCTGAGTAGCACCATCAAGTCTGCTTCTCCCCTTGAGGAAGCTGAAGGCTCAGAGACCTCTTTTTGTTTATTACTATCTCTGCCCTTTCAGTCCAAGCCAATGTAATTCCATTCAAAGCTTAGTGGGCTTCCTCTGTATCAAGTTTAAAGATGAACTCCATGAGACAGAAGCCACATCCACACATTCCTCTGAGATGGGCTCTTCTCTATTTCAGGTGGCAAGCCGGGGCTATAGGGCAACACCCATAAGCTTCTTAGAAAACATTCTGTCTACATGAGGGGGTCCACCAGCCATTGTGTTAAATCCTTCGAGAACTCAACAAAGGGTCTTATGGCTTTAGCTTCTATCTGATCTTACCCCGAGGCACCATTTTACTGGTGGCCTGGATGTCAATTACTACATTGAGACTCTTTTGCAAGAAAAGACGAGGGATGAAGAATTGTTTTTTTTTTTGTTTGTTTGTTTGTTTGTTTTTATCTGAACCCAGCAAGTTTGGGCTCCTTTACATTTTGTCTGACTTCTGTTTGAAAACCAAATAGTTCTTTTTGTTAGGTCTTTAGCTTTCTGGAGTTTCGTTCTTTTCATCTATTGCTCAGATTGTTAGCGACCATGATAGTAGTGAGTTTGGACAAACCAGAAAGGAGCCTGTCACTTTAGTACAAGGAGTAGCCGTGCTGAGTTAGGAACTACTAAATCAACACGTAGTTAATGGTGGTACACAGGCCATATGCTTCAGCGTCATTTAGATGCTTGTTAGAAACCCCCATTCCTAGGCCTGGTCAGAAAGGGCTGTGAGGCGGGAATCTATGTTTTCTGGACCTTCTCACATCTACTACATGTGAAATAGTACCTGCCTTACATCAGGTTCTGGAGGCATCCCTTCTTCCTCTATGTGTGTCCAGGTCCCAGTTCTAGACTCAATCTCTCTGCTTCTTTTGCCCCCTGTGTCTGAGCAGTAAACAGATGGCATGCTCAGATAAGGTGTGTACTTGATAAAGGGGTTCTTTACAATGGCATGGCCAGGGTTTAAAGACACCAACCAAGCACAGGGCAGTCCTTACAGCTGAGGAACAGTGGGGAGCTGTCTTCACCACTAGGAAGGGCAGTTAGAAGTGATCTGAACTTGGAGAACCTCAATGTCATTTGACCAATGACCTTCTCTAAAGAGGTCCTTTAGAGTCTCTGGGGTGTCTGGTGGGAAGACCCCCCTCCCCTTATAGGGGTTCTGGGATGTGGAGTGGGACCCTACTCAGTGGGACCAGATGGGGATGAGGCATCTCCCTTCATAACAGGTGGCTCCAGGGGTGCCTCTGAGGAAGAAGGCTGGCCCCAGTAGTCCTCAGTCTCCCTTGCCCGCTGCCTTTTCAGGATTTGCCTGTCTTTGGCAGCCCCAGAGGCCCTCCTATCTAGGCAGGAAGAGGAGCCAATAAATAAATTCACACTAAGGTGCCAGAGAGTGATAACAGTTAATCCCTTCCAAGGGCAATTGCTCATGGAAAAAGGACGATTTAGCTCAAAAGAAAGAGTGTCTTCTGGAAGAATACTACTCTTTGGCATTGGCATGGGAGTAATTTACGGGCAGGGGCTCCGGAAACTCTTCAGATTGCCCCCCACCCTTTGGCTTTTCTATGAGTCCCCATGGTAAGCGAGTTCCCCAAGAGGCTTTCAAATGCTTCTACTTACGGAAGCTCCATGAGGGAAGGGCTCTTTTTGTCTCTTTTGTTCAGCGATGTCTTCCCAAAGACTGACACGGAGTAGTGCTCTCTCTCCATGTTTGATGAATGAATGAATGAGCGACCGAACGAATGAATGAAACCTGTTCTCGGGAATGGGGCTCCTGTCTACGATGACAAACGCTGGGCGCCTTGCCCCTCCCCTGCAGGCTTCCCCGTGGCCTGCCTGGAATTGAACTGAAAAATGATTTTTCATACACGTCGCCCTCATTATAACATCATCCCTCAGAGCGAAGCTCTCTGACCACCCTGAAGACCTGTATTTAATGTGATGAAAGGTGATTTAATGGAGTTTGAGGAGAGTGAAGCAGAAAGCGGACAGCCGCTTCACAACAGCGGAGCACGCTGTCCCTCGGAGGGGAAGGAAAGAAAGAAAAAGAAACAATGGGGGGAGGGGGAATCCAACACCTTCCCCCAGAAGACACTGGAATAAGATGTTTTGGTCAGCTCCCCAGGAAGGCCAAAATGCAAGCCAGATAAGCCCAGAGCCAGCCCCTCCCTGGAGCAGATAACTAACTTACCATTTATTTACCTTGGAGCTGATTATGTCCTGGGTTGAGGCAGGCAGGGAGATTTTATTGACATTTGGTCTCCCTTCACACATTTTGCGACAGCCAGACATCAGGGACTGAGCTGCAGGATATTAAAGGATTTGGAAAAGTTATCAAGGAATGGGACATATTTATCAAAGCCACAGTGATATTAGAAAGCCGGGCAGCTTCTACACCTGGGTCTGTTACTTGATTAAAAAAATAATAATGATTCATCCTCTGGCTGCCTTTTGCACCTGGGTGAATGCTGAGCAGTTGTGCAGGACCACCCTCGGCCAGGGATTTGCACAAAAAGACCCTCCTCGGGTTTGGCGGAAAACTGTGTGCACATGTACGTGCACCCACGCGCTGCAGGTGTGATGGGGTCCTGAGTTCATCTGGAAGCTCCTCCTACCAGAGGGCTCCCCGGCCTCCCCTGGGCTGGGCCAGTGTCCTCTGAGCGCCTTTTATTGCCCACAGAAGACTATCAAGAGTTGGTTGAGGCTCAACCAACTGGGAGGCTCAGTCAGTTAAACGTCTGCCTTCAGCTCAGGTCATGATCCCAGGGTCCTGGGGTGGAGCCCCACATCGGGCCCCCTGCTCAGCGGGGAGTCTGCTTCTCCCTCTCCCTCTGCCCCTCCTCCCTGCTTATGCCTTCCCTCTCTTTCTCTCTCTCTCTGTCTCTTTCAAATAAATAAATAAATACAATCTTAAAAGAGTTGGTTGAGTGGCTGATGGTTTGGTGCAAAGGGGGCCATGGGAAGGGTCCGTAGCTGCTCCAACCACTGCGTTTGTGGGGAATAGCAATTATGTAATGCAGAAACTCTCCACCTTCTAACCACCCGCAAGGAAGAATATACCACGAGTCACCTCTATTTAGCTCTCCCCCAAATTTTTCCACATGAATTATTCAGTGTATGACTGTTTCAATATGTCTGTCTTTTAAAAAAAATGCTGGATGAACTTAAGCAGCAAGAGGAAGTGCCTGCATTGCAAAAGTGATACCCACCTGCATATTTATCTTCAAAGGAAAGTCTTTAATGCATTCACTCAGGTGGAAATATCATTAATAGCAAGGACTGACCAATGACCACCAGGATCCATGGGGTTAATCCGGGTTTTTCCATCTGATTCCAATCCATCAGGCCTAGCTATAAATCGCTTATATGTCTGGGTGATAAAAAGCAAATATAAATTTTCAAAAAATTTAACCTTGCATGGTATATAAAGAGAATACATAATATTCTCAGGCATAAATATGTCTCAAGACAAACTCATTGCGTATACCCGGAATACATAATGGATCTTACCGAGACATATTTTTCCCCAAGCAAGGAAAAGTCAGATTTCTACAGTAAACTGTGTGCTTTCTGCAAGTCTGAGACGAGAGCCATGTCCTCGACTTGGGGCTGTCCACACCTGGGATCTCTGAGGACTCTCAGTGCCCTTCTAGGGTGGCATGAAGTCCAGCTGAGGAAGAGGAAGTCTGGTTGAAGCTGGGAGATCTGGGGCTTCAGCATGCTTCTGGGGACCTTGACCAGATCGCTTCGGTGGGATGGGGCTCCAGTTTCTGCATCACGAAATAGAGGAGGCTGATCCAAAATCTGATTTCTAAGGCAGCGTTTTTCAAACTTTAGCGGGCATGCACCACTCCCTGGGGTCTTGTTAAAAATGCAGATTCTGAATGGGTAGGTCTGGGGTGGGGCCTGGGATTCTGTATTGGTTGCAGGCCACCAGGTAATGCTGACGCTGCTGGTCTGAGGCCCACAGTGTGAATAGTCAGGGTCGAGGCTCCTTTCTGGATCTGATGATCTAGGGCAATGATGCTCACCCTTGGCTGCACCTTGCAATTACCTGGGAGAGCTTTAGAAAGTGTCATCAACCCAGACTATACCCTGGACCAATTAAAATCTGAATCTTTGGGGGTCCGACTCAGGCAAAAATAGTCTTTAAAGGTCCCCCGGTGATTCCAAGGAGCCACCAAGGGTAAGTAGAGCTGGTAGAAGGCTCCACGTGGCTTCACACATGCAGCCGATTCGCCTGAGGTTTGTCACCCACGTAGCTCGCCTGTGACAATCCGTTCAGTAGAGCAAATGCAATTCACTGACATGGTGGGCAGCTCTGTGCAACCGAGTCATAGAGTCACGGCCCCCTGGCTCAACAGGTGAGGAGCCCGTTTCTCCAGGACACCAAGGCTGATGGGCCCACAGACTTTTACTGGGAAAAGAGGCTGAGACGGGTGGGATGTTTTCCTTTACTAAAGGTCGGATTAGTGGTTGCAAATGCAGATGCCTACATGGGCCCAGGTGGGCAGCACAAATCATAAATCAGGACAAGATGTTCGCATATTTAAATGTGCAGGTGCGTTTTTCCCTTCCTCCAAGAATTACGCTCGTTCACATTTTTCTGAAAACTCGAGGGCATCTTTTCCTTCATTTTCCTTTTTGATAGAGACATGGGAAGGAGAAAAGGATCTACCTACGCTAAGAAATTGAACAAGGCAAGTGCAGGGGTGAGGTCTGGCTTACGGAGAGCCTGAGATTTGTACAAATGCACAATACTTCCCTTACTTTTGCAAAGATACAAAAATGCACAACTGTGAGAATATACGGATCTCTGTGCCTGAGGACGTGGGACCGGGCCCAAGGGAGCGAGGATCCTGAAGGTTCGGCTTCGTTACTTGTCAGGACATGCACTCCTTGCACGAGCCGGGGATAAAAGGCGGCTCACGTGGAGTCCCTGCACACAGCACCATGCACCTCAGACCGGACTGTACGGTCAAAACAAACACACATGCACTGATGAAAAGGAGGGGGGAGCTTTAATTCAAGTAGTCCCCGGGAAGGACGAGGGTCCCTGCTTTTGAGACCTGGAGCTTACTACCCACACTGTGGCCCTCAGAGCAGTGGGGGCGGCCGCACCTGGGAGCTGGTGAGACACACACAACCCCAGGCCCCACCTCAGACCTCTGCCATCAGAATCCAGCCTCCCAGCACCGAGGGGCAGGCTGAGGAACCACCACCACCATCTTAAAGGACACAGTTTGTTCGGGAGTTCATTCATTCATTCACACCCTTCTGCATTCATTCAACAAATAACCTCCTCCGGACCAGGAACCGTGACCTCCTGGGTAAGTGGCATCAGGAAAGAGGCACGCAGTGGTGGTGAGACACCTGGCTCTCCCCGCAGGCTTTCTCTCCTTACTTCCCCCACCCGGCAACACACGGCCCACCCACATCAGGATCGCGAACGCGTGACATTTGCTGCGACAGGCACCTACTCGTTGGGCTGCTGAAAGCTAGATGGGGGTGTGTGTGGAATTCCTGAAGGTGCCTGGAGCTGTCTGTGGAGCTGGAGTCAGGCTGGGGGAGGAGACAGCCCCAAAGTTCACTACCACTGGACAATGACAGCTATTCCCTTTTGAGGTGATGGATCTTTTAAGACGCATGGGGAAATGACTGTCCTGCATTGTGGACCATGGGTCTCACAGCTCATAGGGAACCCCCACCCTCCACCCCGGCTTGAAATGCAGAGGAGTGAGGGCGGAGGGTTTGGATTCTGGGATCTGATTGCCTGGATCTGGGCTGTGGGGACTTTAAGGTGATCCTCCATCCCCTCTTCTGTAATTCCGTCATGGTAATGATGCCTCTCAGGGGTGCATGAGAATGCAAGGAGAACCCTCACCGGGCTTGGAGAAAGTGAGCCCTGCAGTAAATGGGAGCTGCTACCTTTTGGGGCTGCTGAGGCCGTATCAACCTTTTACATGTTAGTATGAATTAGATTTTACAGTAAGGCTTTGATCAGGGTGAGGGGAAGGGCCAACTTCTCACTGCCATGGTTTTGAAAGGGGCTGGTCCAAAGAGCTGAGTGTGAGGTGCCCTTCTAAAATGTGAGGAAGGAATAGCAATGCACAGACATTTCAAGGACTGAAAGCTCTGCCTGTTACCTCCCAGCTTCGAAGGCCAGCCCCTGGCGCCTTTGCTCCTAAGTGACTCTCTGTTTATCCAACGAAACTTCAGACGTGTGTCCTCTCATTAACCCTTTGTTTCTTCTTTGTTCTTGATTTAGAACCCCCACACTCTGATTATTTTTAGAGCCGTGAGAAGTCAGAAGTCACTTGTGTTTACAGAGAGGCGAGGCCACCTTCAAAGGCAGGAGGGGAGTGTTAACAGCACCCTGCTCCCTCCCAAGGCCCCAGGCCCCGCCTCTCCCGATACATTCTGGGGGCACTTGGCTCCGCAGAAGGAAAAACACAAAGGAGAGAAATCTTTACTTTCTCTTAGATGTTTGCTTTCTCAGTTTCCCGTGACCTGCGTGAGCTAAGAAAAGGTACACATACACACATGCACACGTGCTCTGGAGTGCACACGAGGACACACACACACATACACCCGCAGGGTTTTTTGTTTCTCCCTGCAAAGTGGGATGAGGCCTGGGGCTGCTGTCAGATTTCCAGGTGCCCTTTGGAGGATGATTCCAACCAGATCCCAGTCTCCCCCGCTGCTTGGAAAAGTCACAGCCACTGTATTTTCTCATCTCTGTGGCTGGAAGCTTCTGCTTTGGTGCCAGGCAGTGAGGTTGCTTAGACGTCCCACATCCACCAGCCCTTTCCTTGAATCAGGGTGTGAGGGGAGAGTTGAGAGGCTTTTCCAAGGGTGCCAAGGCTAAGTGTCATGGGGGATCCTTCTGATCCCCGTGGGGCCTGTCCCACAGAACTGAGCTTGGTGTCACCCCCACGGCCCTTTGAAGTCTTACTAATCGAAGCCCCTATGAGCATGGTGGGAGCCAAGGAAAGCAACTAGAATGGCCAAGGTGTGTGGATTAGCACTTCTGGAGTGGAAGGTGGAAGGGTCAAATTTCTGTTTTGGTTTATGTCGAGTTCCCCTAGACATTAATGCCCAGACTCTTCTGCCTTTTTTTTTTTTTTTGTTCAGAGAAGTAGTATTGCATTGCGGTGTCTGATTAAATTATGGCCATGATACGAAGACATCTGGGTGGTTGGATGTGACCAGAAGACTCTATCACTTTCCTTCATTGTGATGTGTCTACATTGTATCAGGGCAGGTTGCAGAAATAATAGTTCTGTAGCTCTATGTGAAACACACACACACACACACACACACACACACACACACTTTTATATATGGAGTGCTCGTGCTGACACCCTCCTGTACCAACACATAGCTTGCATGAACTATGACACCACAGTTGTAACGCTGCTGTGTGTTCTCCTCCCACCCGTCCACCATGTGTCATTTGTGCAGGGAAGGTCGTCTCCTTTACATTTGAGGGTCTAGATCACAGTATAGGTCTCTGGAAACAGAATCTAATAAAAACCTACCTAGTACACATGAGTTCGGTTATCTGCAGAATTTTCTGAGAGCTTATTACATCTCACGCACTCCTGTAAGTATTTTCCTTGTTGGAACCCCTCTCAACTGAGCTGTTTCCCAACATGCAATAGCTTTGTGATCTTGGGAATGTAACTTAAAGCCCTGTGCCTCAGTTTCCCCATTTGTGAAATGAGAGTAATAGTACCCACTTCTTATTTTTTTTTAAGATTTCATTCATGAGAGACCCCACAAAGAGAGAGGCAGAGACACAGGCAGAGGGAGAAGCAGGCTTCTCGCAGGGAGCCCGACGTGGGACTCGATCCCAGGACCCTGGGATCACGCCCTGAGCTGAAGGCAAATGCTCAACCACTGAGCCACCTGGGTGCCCCTAATACTCACCTCTTGATTGTGTGTGTGTGTGTTTGTGGTGGGGAGTTCATGTGTAATAATAAGCTTCTGAAAAAAAAAAAAAAAGCTTCTGTGGCTATGAACACACCCAAATTGTACCCAGCCTAAGGAAGGATCACAGCCAATGTTAATTCTCTTCTGTGAATTAAGAATGTTTATAAGTGGGACACCTGGGTGGTTCAGCAGTTGAGCATATACCTTCGGTTTAGGGCGTGATCCCGGAGTCCTGGGATCGAGTCTCATACTGGACTCCTTGCATGGAACCTGCTTCCCCTGTCTCTGCCTCTCTCTCTGTGTCTCTCATGAATAAGTAAATGAAATCTTTTTTTTTTAAAAGAATGTTTATAAGTATGTTGCTGAAGTTATATGGTGAATTTTCCATCTTATTATTTTGAAGACTAGCCCTATGTCTCTTCTCTGTTTCTTCATTCATTCATTCATTCATTCAGACACCCAACCAATACACATGGAGTGCCTTCTAAGGGCCCCTCATTATTTTAAGTTACTGCAATAAACAAAACAGGCAAACATTTTGGTTCTCATGGAGTTTATAAAGTGACTAATTAATTATAACACAACCAAAATGATATGACTCTTAACAGAAAGGAAGCAATCGTCATAGATTTGGAAAAGTTATAAGAATGTGTCAGTCTTAATACATCTAGAAAGATGTTAAAGTCTGTTCAATTCTCTATGCTATGATTCTTGTTTTCAAGGTGTATCTGTTAGAAATCTTTTGGTTTTAAGTGACAGAAAATTCAACTCAAACTGACTTAAACCAAAACAGAATTTATTGGCTCACGTAAGTGGAAAAGAAAAAAAAAAACATTGAACAGAAAGGTGGACTTCAGGCAAAGTTTGACCTAGTAGCACGAGTCATGGCACCAAAGACCTGGTTTCTCTTTATCTGTTTTCTCTGAATTATGTCATGTTGGCTCCAACCCCACATGATGGCCCCGATTTGTGCAGGACTCCCCTTATGATAATAGTATGTTTCCCCAGCACCAGATTTTTAAGTTTCTTCACATCACACTGCCCAGGAGGCTTTCTGAGAAACCCCACCAAATTTCTCCTCACAATTCACTGTCCCTGTCTCTGGAGGTGGAGGGGAAGTCTGTCCCCACAGAAGAAGCTGGCTAAAAATGAGGGAGGAGTCTCCATAGGAAAAATCAGGGTCCTTTTGCTGTTTGGGTAGAAAAAAAGCATGCTGGGGAGACAAGCAGAGCTGGACTGTCCCACAGGAATCCCAAGCATAAGTCTAAGCCACCAACAAAACAGGAGGAACACAGGTGATTGTTAAGAGGAGTAATTCAATTTTTAATGCATATCTATATTTAAAAGCACTGAAGTCATAAGGGGGAAAATTGGAATGTTGTTTTCATTGCAATTTCACTGTTTTATAGTTGAGCATTTCTTTTTTCTTTCTTTTCTTTTTTTTTTTTTTGAGCATTTCTTTTATTCTAAATAACACATAGGATGGTGCTGGGCATCATAATCTTTTGAAAGCTTGGAGGTCCCTGAAATCTCAATGCAGCCCTGTGGGCAATCAACAAAGCTCACCTCCTCTGGGAAAATCTCTGATTTCCAGTGTACTGTTCTGTGTTCTTTGATGGCAGGCTCACTGGAGAGGGGTAGGGATTAATGAAGTGGTCCTTGGTCTTATTCATTAGGTTCTTATGAGTCTGGTTAGAGTGGGTCTGATTATCCCTGAGAGAACTAAAAAGATAGACTTCTGAACCATCCAGAATGAGGCCTAGGCCACCCCCAAGGCAATCACAGGCAGCGACAGATCCTGACGGAGCTGTCTCCCTCCTCTCTCTTCAGTGCTTTCTTGGAGACCACAACACTTCTACTTAACTCACTCAAAAGGAGGCTCCGTAGAAGAAAGTCTGGAAGGAAATAGAGCCAACCCTTAGTAGTGGTTATTTTTGGGTGATGAAATATGGGCAGCTTTCATCCATTTATTCCTTCATTCTTTTATTTCCCAGATATTTACTGATGGTCTATGTTGCACTGGGCACCATTCTAGACATGGAAAGTGGAGCAGAGTACACAGCAGAACCCGCCCCTCCTCCACCTTCGTAGAGCTCACATTCGAGAGGAGGAAGATAGGTAATGAACCCAGTAAATAAAATCTCGTATGGCGGATGGTGATAAGACTAGGAAGGTAAAGAGATCAGGGGAAATGGATGGGGAGTTGGGGGAGGGGTGACATTGCAAATCTAAGTAGACATCCAGGGAAGACCTCACTGAGAAGTTGGCACTTGAATAAAGCGATTATCTGAAGGAAGGGTGTGCCGGGCAGGGGAGATGGTCAGTGCAAAGGCCCTGAGGCAGGTGGTACCAGGCATGTTCCAGGAACAGCATGGAGGCCCAGCCAGCGTGGCTGGGGCAGATCTGTGGCAGGGGATGGGGAGAGTAATAGATGAAGTCAGAGAGGCCAGGGAGGGTGGGGCAGACCGTATGGGCTACAACAGGCTGTTGTAAGGATGTCGGCTTCTGTGCCTAGATGGGAGATATTGAAGAGTTATGAGGAAGGAGTGCCCAGGTTGGGCTTAGGGCTTCAAGAATCCCTCTGGCCGCTCTGTTGAGAATGGGCTACAGAGGTGCAGGGGCAGGAGCGGGGAGAGTGATCAGGAGGCTGTTGTGAAAACAGATGGTTAGAGCAGGGCACCAGTGGTCGAGGTGGTAAGCAGGAATCAGGTTCTGGATCCGTTCCCTTCTCGTTTCTGTGTTTTCCACATTGCCCCAGTGAACACGTAGGGGAAAAGAGTGGGCATAGCTAGGTGCATTTATTCCGGGGTGGGGTGGGGTGCTCAATGGGTTGTTGTCAACACGGAGTTGGTGCCTTCCTGGAGCCCTGAGCTTGGGGCACCATGTGCAGCCCTGTTACCTGCCAGAGCTGGGCCCCACACCCCCACCTTGCCTCTCCTAGGGCAGATAGGAGGGTTTCATACCATGGACGGGCATCCAGCCCTCTTGCTGGCCTCCAGATGGAAGGGGCCCATTCCCCCAAGGAGAGTGTCTTGGGGGGCTGGTCACCCTGGAGCAGAGATGAGGACTGGGTCTCTCATAGCACCTTGTCTTTCAGTTTCGCAGAGGAAAGGATAGGGCCAGGAGGAGGTGACATGGTGACAATTGGCCTAGTCCCAAAGGTCATATGACCCTAGGGAACGCTGACCAGTCAGAACAGACCAGTGAAGGCCGGGCCCGGTCCGTGCGTCTGCCCCTCTGTCTGCAGGCGCTAGAGAACTGTCGGGTGACTGCCCTCACAGGTCGGTCTGGCATCCCCTGGCAAAGTCAAGTCTGCACGCCCACCTCTTTGCTGGGGGTGGGCCTCTGTGGGAGCCACTAGTCACACGTAGCTATTTACACTGAAATATAAATTAAAGATAAAGAGAATTAAAACTTCAGCTCCTCAGGCTCCCCAGCCACATGTCAAGTGTTCAGTAGGCACATGTGGCTGGGGGCCACCATGTTAGGCTGCACAGCTCTAGAACATGTTCATGATTATAGAAAGTTCTGTTGGACAGCGCTGAGTTAGAGGCCGGGGCAGGCTGCTTGATGGTCCCTCGATGATGTATACGGCCAAGTGGCCACCCCGCAGAAAGGCCCGTGGGGCGGGCGAGTGCGCCATCCGAGAAGTGCCTTCGCTGCCAGTTCATTGTTCCTCATCCTCTTGGTACCACTCAAATGTCACCTGCTCCATGAAGGAGTTGTCACTCAAGCCCCGGGATCCTTCCTCACACACCGTGTGCAGCAAGATCATTTTCCACACTTAGAAATGCATTTCACCACATATGTCACAGACTGCCCCACGTGACCGTCAGTCTCCGGAGGGCAGGGGCCGTGTCTTATTCTGCTGGGGGTCCCCAAAGCCAGCGCCAACCTGGCAGGTCTCGGACACTCAATAAACATCCGTGGCATTCCAGGTGTAAGGCCCGCTGTCCCTCCAACGACAAGGCTGCGTGTCTATGGTGCCAGTCACTTAACCTCTCTGGGCTCCAGCTGTTTCTCATCATGAAGAGCTGGGCCCCTGGTGATATGCCCGGGCCAAGCCGTCAAAGCCGTGCGGGAGACCAACAGAGACGCTTTTGGGTGTGATGGTGTCAGAAATAGGAGGCAGATCCCTGTAGCAGGCATGTTCCTGCCCCGCGCAAGCCGTGTGACCTTGAGCAGCGCACCCACCAGCTCCGAGCCTCTCAACTGTCACCTGCAACCAGGAAATAAGGGGAATTATTGGGATCACGGGGCTGGGTGCGAGGCCTGGAATCTCACAGGCGTTTAATACCCGATAAAACCCAAGCTAATTGCAAAGAGAGCTGCAGTGTGTGTGGAACCCCCGGCTGGCGCTCCTGGGACAGCGCGGGGTGGGCGGCGGGGCTGGAAACTCCCTCCCGGCCCCGGGTTGCACGTCCCCGTGCACCTGGCGGTGGCGACGAGCGTAATTCATCCCTGCTCATGGTTAATGGCTGGTGACATTTTGAAGGCGGCTGCCTGGCTTGGGCTTTGCTGACAGCCTGCGGGGGTGGGGGGGTGGGGGGTGGATTTTAAGACGTCCCATTGCTGTTGGGCGCCGCAGAAACACAAACCAGAATTGCAGCAGGACTGGAGAAGGGATGCGGAGGCATGTGAGCCAGGTGCGGGGCGCTCGGGGGTCCCCCAAATGACTGTGAGTGACGGCGGCCGGAGGGGCTCGTCTGTTTCAGTTGCTCGGACGTGCCCAGATGGTGGGCCCATTCGCCATGGACAGGAGCGCTTCATGGGAACTTGAGGATTAAAATCCCACACGCCTGGAATCAATATTCTATGCTCGTGTTATAATTCACTTTGCAAGGGAGAGGACGCAGCTCGCGGAATTCTTGGGTGAAGTAAGCCGCATATCCCAGGGATTACTGGGATTTCCGTGCTTCTCAATTGCACCCAGCAGTGGGTGGGGTGGCAGTGTGGAGGAGGAGAGAGGATGGGGGCAGGGGCCGGGGAGGAGGGCTCCAATCCCACCCTCCCTAAGCCATGATGACAAGTTCAGGGGACGCCAAGGTGCCACACTGATCACCGGCCCAGTGGGTAACTTTGCTGATGGGAACAACCCCAAAAAAGGTGGCCTGGGGCACCTGGGGTGACTAAAGTGGCCTCATCAGAAATGACTAGTCAGTCGGCCTGTTCATGAAAGCAGCACAAACAGCTGGGACCCCTCCTCACACCAACATCATCTCCTGCGTCTGAAAGGAAAGAATGGAAATCCTTGCAGGATTTTTCTCCCCACCATAGTACCTGCTACTGAATGGATGACTCTGCTTGTTTTGTTTGTTCTGCTCTGAGAAAAGCAATGCAGATGAAAGACCTAGAATGTACCAGGCACTTCCAGGAGGGGCAGAGTCAGTTTGGGCTGCCCCCTCTTCCCCGGCCTCCCCCCTTCCTCACGGGCCCTCCCAGATACCGCTTTTTCTTGGGGGTGAGAACCTCTGGCAGCAGCTCCGAGCTGGTGGGAGGCCTGTGTCCCTGGCAGGATGGGGCGAGCCTCCCTGGCAGAGGGAATTTGTGCCTCTCACCTCTAGGAAAGCGGCTCCAACCCAGGCCCAGGCTGAGCGAAATGCTTTCCTCGGTGTCAGCCGACTCCCTCCTGGGTAACAGCTGATGTTCCAGAATCAGCTGGAAGACGGGGCAGGGGACAGAAGACGCCACTTCTTAGGCCGGCCTGGGGATCACAGCCTGAGCACAGAATTAGCTCTCAGCAGCCACGCGCCCCCCCCCCCCCCCAGGAGAGCAGCCCCCACTCCGGCTAAGGAAGCAGAGGTAATAACTAATAACCTTCCCTCCGCCCCGCCTTCCCCTAACCTTGTCGTGAACCGTGGTTGTTTTGTTCAAAGAAGTGCTCGTGCAACCAGTCTCACTTTAATGAAAAGCAGACCCTCGCTTACCGTTGCCCCTCCTTGGGCAACAGAGATAAAAACCTAATGGCATGTCAGATCCTTGATGGCAAACCCGCCAGGAAGACAAAATTATCAGGGTAGAGCGGAGGCAGTGGACCGTATCTGCTTTTGTACCGTAAAATAACATAACCCGGTGACCCCCTCGTTTGCTGAAGGGGCACCGGGCTGGAAACACCGAGCCCCTCTTGCAAAAGTTCCCGCTGCCTGCCTGTCTGCAGCTCTGCTCAGCAACCACCTTGCGCCTGGCTCCCTTTCCCCCTCCCCTTAGGGATTTTGGTCCTCATTTTAATATCCAAGGCACAAGCCCTGGATGACAACACGGTCATCACTATACAGATTGTGAGACAAAGACAGGAAAAGGTGCAAGGAAACCTTGCTGTGCGCGTGCAAGCATGTGCACATGCCCCCCCAACACACATGCACGCGCATGCGGGCACACACATGACCTCCTCTACAATGAGTAACAATCTCCCAACTATCTCCATCCGACAAAGAAGTCAAAACGTACCTTACCTACCTACTGGGCCACTGCAGGACTCTCTTGACAATTCAACAATGGCATCTAATTGCATCCAAGAGGTGTTTTGAAACAACTTCAGAAATTGAAGAATTGTGAGAGGCTTTTAAAAACAACCCTCTTGTCAGACGATCATAATGATCCTAGAGAACTTTCTCAAGTTGTAGGGCTGGCTGCCTATGGCTACTTTTTCTCTCTCTTCTTCCCTCCTCCCCCCGGCCACCCCCACCCCCCACCTCTCCCTGTTCACAAACATTTACTCAGCTCATACTGTGAGCCAAGGCTGGCTGGGTTCTGGAGAAGCGTCTGTGAGCAAGACAGAAGTGGTCCCTACCCAATTTCTAGCTACCTGTGTTGGCAGAAGCCGCTTCTTGCCACTCGACATCCAAGATCCCCTTCTTCCCCAATAATAAACTCCCTGATTTTTAGCTGGGTTTATGAATCTCCAGAGTAAAAATTACATATCCCGGCCTCCCTTGCAGCTAGATGTAACCATGTACAAAGCTCTAGCTAATGGGATGTCAGCAGAAGTATTGTGGGCAGCTTCCAGGGAGTGCCATCAAAGCAAGAGAAGCACATTTCCTCCACTATCCTTCTTTTGGGTTGGAATGAGGATGTGATGACTGGAGTTCAAGCAGCCATATCACACCATGAGGCAGAAGTCATATGCAGAGAATAGTAGAGGTGCAAGATGTATAGAGCCCTTTTGGAAAACTGGCAGTTTCTTACACAATTAAACGCATACCAAAAAACAAAACAAAACAAAACACATACCTACGTTACATGCAGCGATCTCACTCCTATTTGACCGAGAGAAATGAAGACTTATGTGCACACAAAGACTTGCAGAGAGATGTTCATGATAGCTTTTTTTTTTTTCCATAATAGCCCCAAACTGGAAACAATCCCAATTTCCATCCACGGGTGATTATATAAGTTGTAATGTATTCAGACAATGGGATACTGCTCAGGAATAGAAAGAAACAAACTATTGATATACATGACGGCATGGGGGAGCCCTCAAAATAGTACACCGAGTGAAAGAAACCAGGCTCGAAGGAGTACATACTGTGTCATTCCATTTATAGAGAATTCTAGGACAGGCAAAAGCACTCCCTCCATGGTGACAGGTGTCTGAACAGTGCTTGCCTATGAGGGGTAGAAGGCAGCCAGAAAGGGGCACGAAGAAACTGTCCGAGGTAATGGAAATGTCCTATATCTTGGTGGGGCAGTTGCTTACATGACGTACACATTTGTCAAAACTCATCAAACTCCGCACCTTCATGATCGTATGTGTTCCACCCATATGCAAACTATACAGTAATACGAGGAATTGTGTGATGATAACAACAGCCTCGTGATTTCGCGAGGCCACCCTTTTAGCCGTGGACCCTATTTGCATGAGAAAGAAACTTCACACAGTCTGACTTGGCATTTTCTGTTATTTGGGTCTAATGCCCCCCCTGCCCCCGACGATCTTCTCTGCCCCAGTCACCGATCATGAGATGGTGCGGCTGACTCTGCCCTGTGCCGTGAAGTCAGTGAGGGAGCTGGCCCCAGGAGTCGGGGCACGGGTGGGATTTGACAGCAGGGTTCTTCTGAGTGCCATCATCTAGAAGAGTCTCTCCCTGGTCCTTGTGCCAGGGTCTCCCAGGCCTGAATTCAGCAGCCCTCTCTCCCTGCCTTTTCACCTAAGAGCCCCCTGGGCACGCAGGATCCCACTTCGTGGGGTTCACGTTGACCAGCTGATGGCTCTTGAATGCTTGTGCTACGACTTCTTAGCACGCTGCCAATCCCTAGGAGGCTCCGAAGATGCATGCGGCCGAGTAACAGCTGCACTGTGGCTATTACCAAGGCCATTAACATCATCATTATTGCGGGGATGCGGCTTATGTGGTGTGCCAGTCAGGGGATGTTTGGGGGCCTTTTCCGTAGTCCAGGGCACGTGCGGCTTTGCATTTGGAATGGGAGTGACTTCGGGGAAACACACAGTAGGGGCTGGCATTTCTGGAAGGTTCAGTAGGCAGCTGCCTTCCTGGAGGGATTTCAGGTCCATCCTCAGTCCTCCTCTTCCACCCTGCTCACCCCTGCCCCCTCTGCCTCGCCCAGTGGCCCCCCTCATTGACAACCACAAATTCTACAGTTGTAGATTCATTCCTTTGACTCCATGTTTTCACTGACATTACAAAGCAAGTCCTCTCTGCTGTCTTACCTAGAATTGGATATTCTCTCTTTGTCCATTTTCTCATTTAAAGGAAGGAAGTGGAATATATAAAACACAGCGTGAGAGGTCATTAGTGCAGAGATACGAATGTGGAGAAAAGGGAGGTGGTGTGAGGTCAGTGAGGACAAAATAATGATAAGAAAGATGAACGCTTCCCGTGTTTCCAACACGTCCTGGGTGTTGGCACATGTTATATTCTCAGGGTAGCTCTCTTTCAGAAGTTTTATCTCAAACCCTCGGTGTTATTACGTACCAGGCATCGAAGCAAGAACTGTACAAAACCTGACTCATGTAATTGTCCTAATAATTGCACGAGGTGGGTATGTTAGCATCCACATCTGGTATAGCAGGAAACTGAGGCACAGAGACATTGAGTGATGCTCTAAATTGCATGGCTGTGGGTAGTGGGACTAGGATTGCAACCCAGGCTGCTTTGTTGCAGGGGCCGTGTTCATCAGAACGCTTATGTGACCATATGACAACACATTATTACTTCCTGTCACTGGGTGATCCTACGTACCCAGACACCTTGCTTTTCATTCAAACAACCTTGCCTTCAAAGAGGTACTCAGAGGGTGATCTCATGGTTCTAAGTTTCACTCCCCAATGAGATGTCTTCAGCTTCACGGTGCCACCTGTGTATTCCCAGGATTTCATTTCCCTCCCCAGATATTTTCCTAAAGCAAAATGATGTGGTATCTGTTTCCTTAAAAAAAAAAAAGTCTAAAAGCAAACACAAGAACAACAACAAAAAAATCCCTGACCAGCTGATCTCATGCCATCTTTGTGACTCAGAGACACCGGGGCCCAGAGCGCAGCTCTGTGGGCCTCTGAGACACCTGTCCTGGGACTTCAGAGCGAGGATCCGTGAATGGCAAGGGGGAAGAAACCTGCAAATATTGTTCAATTCTTGTTCATCAGAATGACAGGCAAGGAAAGGAGGAGTCATAAGCCTGACAGGTGCAGCAGACAAATACCGGAGTGCTTTTGGTAGAGGAAATGCTAGGCGTGCTGTGGCAGTTGTGGAAGATGCTGCAAGTTGTCGGCTCCAGCACTGGCACTTCTACAGACCTGGGCAGCTGGGAGCTAGCCAAGGAGGGGCGGGTGTGCGGGTGAGATTTGGAATAGCACCTGGAGTCTTTTTTATTTTTTATACAGAGAAATGAAAACCACATGTGTAATGAAGGGGAAGCCTGCCGTTCCATGGAGAATTTCCTACTCGTACCTGAGCTGAATGGAAACCTGTGAACTTTGTTTCTGCCTCTATGTCCTTAGGCTAAGGACTCTGGTGGTTCGTTGTTCATGGAGGCTACAGGAAGGGATGATCCTGTTAGGAAACATGAAGCCAGAAAGCACCAAGCCTTCCACTGGCTTGGGTCAGGCAGATGCAAAAGAAGGCACTTTTCTGGAAGGTGCAGGGAACAGGTAGGGTTTTAACTAAAATCAGCTCATGCTCCAGAGCCACAGTATAATGACAACCACGGCTTCCTGCTCCCATAGCCCTCTGCAACCTGACTGGGGCTCTCGATCTCTGATCTGGAGGCCTAGACTTTCCTTAGGGTCAGGGTCAGGGGTCACTCCAGGCCGGCGTCTCACTGGAGCTTTCCCTGAAACATCATGACCTATCTGTAGTCATAGCAGCTTGGCCTAGAGTTTCTCACAGCTTGCTGGCACAGCACCTCACACCTCACCACAGCCTTGTAACCCCTTAACACTCATCTCCAATCTGTGAGCCCCCTCATGGGTGTTACATCATCTGAGGCCGGGGGACTTTCTATTTCTATTCATAGCCAGCTCTACCACCTAGTGCCTGTCTGGCCCAGTGCATAGATGCCCAGGGACCAGGATTTGGCCTGTCCCATGCTAAAGAGCCCCCTTTTGACCCCCTGGGGTTCTTGATGAACCAAACACAAGAGTGAACGTGCACCTATGTGCACCCAACCTTGTGTTATAATGCAGCACACACCTCATCTTACGGCTTCGCTGGATCACCCTCTGGGGCAGATATCATAATTCTGGTTAAGACAGCCTAGACTCCTGGGACTCAGAGTGGTTAGGTGACTTGCCCATGATCTCCAGCAACCTTGCTTAAAATTACTTCTGTCAGAAAGCATCATATTCTACATATCCCAGTTGAAGCTTTGGAACAAGCACATACATTAAAGACTCTGACAACTGTTTGACTTTCTTAAAGAAACTGACACCCCCTCCCCAACCTCTAAAACCTTAATTCTTTTTCACTTTTTTAAAGATTTATTTATTTATTTGAGAGAGAGAGTGCACGCAGATGTGCACACATGAGGGGGGCAGGGGCAGAGGGACAGAAAGAGGGATAGAATCTCAAATAGGACTCCCTGCTGAGCTTGGAGCCTGATGTGGGGCTTGATCCTACAACCCTGAGATCATGACCAGAGCTGAAACCAAGAGTCGAATGCTCAAATGCCCAGGTTCCCCTCTTTTTCACTTAAAAAAAAACCTGTTTCCCCAATTAATCTGACCATAGAACATTTTCCCATGCAACTTGCAGTGAATTAAGTCATTATACAACAAAATCCACTCTTCCTCTCTAAACTGTTATGGAAAGAGTAAACTTCCTCATCCTCATTGATGAAAGGCTTGGCCACAGTGCTTGTTTTGGCCAATGGAATGAGGATGGAGGTATCAGTGTGGCAATTTCCAGCCCGTAGTTTAAGAGACATTGTATGTTTCCATTTGCCTTTTGGGCTTTTCCATTCTCCAAGAGAGGAACATATCCCAGGGGCTTCCAGCCCTCCCTACTTGACCCTAGAATAAGATACATGGAGCAGAGCTGTCCCAGACAACTGGCAGGTGCATGAGTGAAAAATAAATTCCAGTCATTGTATGCCACTGAGTTTAGGGGTTGCTTGTTACACAGCATCATCATCAGTGGTGATAGCTAGCTGATACACTATTCCTGTTTACTATGTCATAGAATTCTACTGCTCAGTGGAACTTCTTTGGGAAATGTTGAGTCATAGTCACCAATAGCCAAGCCAGAGTCACACCCAAGGCTTCTAATGCCAAGACCTGCTTGCCCCACCACAGGGAGATGAGGGAGATGAGGGAGATGAGGGAGATGAAGGAGATGAGCAATAAATGCCTCCATGGTTGGAAGGTGGCCTGGAGGTGCTCTGGGGACCTCCTATTTGGAGGGAAGTATGGGGGGGGTAGGTGAGGGTTGTAGAATCTCTGGGGGCCGGCACCGTGAGGCAGGTTTGGAACTCTTAGACAGGGGCACCAGAGGCAGGAAATGCACATGTGCTGTTGTGGTCTATCTGGGGCCAAGTCCACAGAGGTATTGGGTTGCAGGGGTTCTGATCTCAGACTTTGTCAGAACTGCTTTCAAGTTCTCCCCTTGCTTAAACCTGCAGAAGCCACATTATTTCCAAGGTCCTTGTCAGTAGCCTAAATTCATACCAATTTGCTGAGTCGGTACAAAGTGCAGAATTGATGGTACGGGAAGACATTAAACAACCTACAACCCTTTAGACCATGTCAACAGATCATCCGTAGCCTCAATTGCTGGAGCATTCCATTAAATCCTTGCGGTT
This sequence comes from Canis lupus baileyi, assembly GCF_048164855.1. Classification (NCBI taxonomy): domain Eukaryota; kingdom Metazoa; phylum Chordata; class Mammalia; order Carnivora; family Canidae; genus Canis; species Canis lupus. Next base: position 91,000,844 of record NC_132876.1, read on the forward strand.
TCTCCCCAAAGAGTAGGAATGCCCTTCTATCATTTAAAAACAGATGGAAGCCTGGCAGGGTTTTCACTTCAGCTAGGACAGCAGTTTCACCTGAGCTAAACTCTTAAGGAGGGCCCATTAATCTTCATTCAAGAAATATATCTTGAGCACCCTTGGGTGGGGGAGGGGCGCAATCCACCACAGGGTCCCCAGGGACCTGGCCCGGAGGGGAGAGCGGCGAGCCAGTGACAACCACGGTGAGATGCTCTGAGGGCGTCAGGGAGGTCTGAGCATTCTTCATAGGCAGGAAAGGAATTACCAGGGGCAGTCCATATACGGGGGCCACTGTGAAATCCCCTCCAGTCTGCCAAGTAGTAGCTATAGGGTTGCCCTCCCAGTTAGGTTAGTGCAATGTGCACAGAGCTGGTGTGATTTGTCATCTGTGATGGGCCAACTGGAGAAGGGATGAGCTCCAAAATGCCGACCTAAGGTGAGAAGGAACATGTCCTAGGACGCAGCCTCAGAATGTGATTGGGAATCAGGAAACACTAAATTAATAAATTTAACCCCATATCTTAACTCTGTTTGGAAAAAATCTAAAAGAAGAGGAGGGAGAAGGAGAAGCAGCAACAGAAGCAGCAGCAGCTCATCAGCCATGGAGACTTCTAGAAAAATGATACCTGGAAGCAGAGGATGGTGGAGATCGCTGAGCAACTCCAGCAACTCCAGTTGCTCCATCACTGAGCAACTCCTCTTGGAAGAGGTCTTGCCTTGGGATCCTCGAGTATGCAGGGTCGCCCTGCCGAGGGGCCAAAAGCAGGGCTCTGGGACTGCTAGAGCAACACACCAAGGGCACAGCTTTACGGAGGCCTTCACTGCCAGGGTCATGCCCTTGACAGTGAGCGGGCCCTAGGTGCCTCCCTTGCTTCTTCCGAGTCCCAGCCCGGGCAAAGAGGCTAAAGGCACCAGCTCCAGACTTAGGAGGTGTGTTTCGAATCTCAGCTCAGCCACTTGTTAGCTCTATGATCTTGAGCCAGTTCCTTAAGGCTCTAAGCTCCAGTTTCTCAGTCTGTAAAATAGGGACGCAGTTCCAATCTCAGACGGGGATAATGGAGGATGACGCTTGCAGAGCACTAAGCATGGAGCCTTCAGCCCAGGCACACTGTGGAGGTGAGGCAGGTTCTAGTTCAGATCACCACGATCAAGCCAATAACACAATGAAATGAGTCAAATGAACTTTTTTGTTTCTCAGTGCACATAAAAGTTGTTTACTCTATACCATAGTCTAGTAAGTGGGCAATGGCAGTATGTCTAATAAACAGTGCATGCATCTTACACAAAAAATACTTCATTACTAACGAATGTTAACCATCATCTGAGCTTTCGGGGAGTCCTAATCGCTGACCACAGATCACTGTAACACATGTAATGATAATGAAAAAGTTGGAAATATTGCAAGAATGATCAAAATGTGACACAGAGACATGAAGTGAGCAAATGTTGTTGGAAAAATGGTGCCCACAGACTTGCTTGATGCATGGTTCCCACAAACATTCAATGTTTATTTTATTTTTTGAACTTTCAACTTTGGCACCCCCCCAAACCCCAAAACAAACACCCCACAATCCCTAAAGTGCGACAATGGGCGGCACAATAAAGCAAGGAAGGCCTGTCCGTGGTTATGACTTGCTAGGCAAGATGCTCCCTCTGCTAGGAGAGAGTCTTCACCCAGGCTTTTCTGCCAGATCTCTAGTCAGGTCACTGTAGTGGTTGCTGCCTGGGCTCCCCTTCAAAACCACAGGACTGGCTCCCCCAGCTGAGATAGGCCTTGTCCTCACCGACAGCCCCAGTGGGGGCTGCCTCAGCTTTCTCCCCAGGGCAGCTTGCATTTAACCAATCTGTTAGGGATGCACAGGACCAAGGCTCTCACCCCAACTTGGGACAATTCTGAGAGGCCCCCTCTGCTCGGTGGTGGGCACTGCAGCACGAGTTCCTCCGTGGCCCAGCCCGACTTGGCTTCCCTCACTTTCCCACCAGCACTTACTCCGAGAACTCCCCTCCATATACTTCCAGAATGTCACATGCCCACTTTTCTTAGGGTCAGATGCTACTCTGGACCAATTAGCAGAGCCCAGTGGCCATTTTAAAAAGTGGTCACTCCTGTGGTTCTGGGGGCTGGGTGGGGCAGCTGCCAGAGCAAGCAAGTGAAAGGGCATTTGGAGGATTAAAGCCACTCATAGTTGTTGCTATATTTTTGGTTGTCCAGCATCTGAACCTCCTTTCTCTGAATCTAGGTAGGACGCAGACCCCCTGTCACTCCGAGGAACTAAAAATGCATGGCACTTGCTACAGCAGATGCTGTTGTGCCCACGCATAAGCACTTGGAACTCACGGCTCTTGTATGTGCTAATGTAAGCACATGTGACTCCATACAGGGCAGGCTGGACTGGCGGGGACGTTGGTATCCCCTGGGGGGTAAGGCCACCCTCAACTAATGACAGATGGGAATTGGTGCATCCAGACTCCAGTGGGTTCGCCCCTCAAGTGGCGCAACCCCAGGAGGGTCTATACTGCCTCCCAGAGGTGCCTGGGGAGTAGTCCCCAGCTGTCCACAGTGGTGACCTGCTTCATTCTGTGTCCTTGACTGGCTTTTGCCTTTTCCTGTCTCAATATCTTGCTTCCCTACTGGTACTTCCTGGGGTCACTTCTCAAAGAAACTACTTGTGTTGAAATCCTTATCGCAGAATTATGTCCTGGGGAAACCCAAACTAAGATGATGGCCTTTCCAACATGCCTCATGGTAGGCCACGTGAACTCAGGCTCAGCCGGTTAGATATACCTGCCATAGATTGGAATCTGAAGCCAGGGGGGACTGGGGATTCTTTCTGGCAGCAGCCACAGTGGCCGAACATCACTGCCAGCAGACGCCAGCAATCAAAGGAGTTGAGTGTCATCTGTTGGCGGTTGAAGCCGGTGCTCTCCCTGGCTTTGGTCTGGCTCCCCAGCTGCCCTCTGATTTTACCTGCTTTCCAAGGCTAGTTCAGCAACTTTGCTGGCAACTTGGTGAATGCACCATCTAGTATGGTTCCAGCAACTCCCTTAATGCTCCAATTAAGCCCGTCTTCCTTCTAAACACCAAGCCACTGTCAGCTAATGTGGCTGCCCGTGTCATTTGCTCATAAGCTGAGAATGTGATAGTCAGGCTAGTGGGAATGTTTGGCATCACTCTGCATTAGTCTGATTAGTCATCCTGGTTTGTCGATTTAAGTCTCTGTTGAACTGGAAGAGTGAGCCAAGCCATTCTCAGGGGGCCAAGGGCATCCGGTTTCTGAGGCTGCCAGACAGGTCTGATGGCTACCGGGCGGTGGATCCACCAAAACACTATCTCGGAGAGGACCAGGCAGACATCACTCCTCCTCGTCCCTTGAATCCAGGCTCCTTCCATTTGAAAGCCTGGCACGAAGATTTCCACCTGTCACTGAATCAGACTCACATGTGAGTGTCCCTTTTCAGAGCAAGACTGCAAATGCAGGGAGCTGGGGAAGGCGCCAGTAGGAAGATCTTTCTGTGGATGCTCTGTGCAGAACACAGTAAGGACAAAAAGCTAAATGTGCAGCTTTGAGCTACCACTAAACCTCCTTTGCGCAGTGGAGAGGAAAAGAATTTTCTTACTCTTCTGCCTTCTCCCTTGTCTTGATAAAATTAACGTTGCTAAGTGCCAGTCTCCTCTGAATGTGTGCAGGAAAAAAAATCAGAATAGAATAGAGTAGAATAATAGAATAGAAAAGAGTAGAATAAGAAGAGAATAGAGTAAGAATAGAGTAGGGCAGAGTAGGATAGGATAAAATAGGAGTATGGTAGGATAGGATAGGATAGGATAAAATAGGATAGAACAGAACAGAATACGAGTAGAATAGGATAGGATAGGATTGGCTAGGCTAGGCTAGGAGTATGATAGGATAGGATACGATAGAATAGAACAGAATAGAATAGGGGTATAGTAGGATAGAATAGGATAGGATAGGAGTGTGGTAGGCTAGGCTAGGGTAAGATAGGATAGGATAGGCGTATGGTAAGATAGGATAGGATAGGATAGGATAGGATAGGATAGGATAGGATAGGATAAACTGAGCCCACCACAGGCAAACAAAACCATTTTGCTTCCTGGTTCCTGAATCTGTCTTCCCTTTCTCCCATGACACAAATGTCTTACAGCTTTACCCCCAGCAAAGAGGATGACAACAAGCAAAAAGAAAGTTCCCTTGCTACCTTGGACTGCCTGTGAATGGTAAGTCGGAAAGGCCGTGGCAGGCTGAAGCTCCATTTACACACTGACACACTCCTGTCTTGTTAATATTTGCATTGAACAAGCCATTTTCTGTGCTGACATTTTGCATCTAGTTAAATGCCAGCAAATCCGGGGAGATGTGACTTTGACCTGTGGTTCTGCCCTTACGGACAACCGTTGGATGCTGTGATACTTCCATTTTAATTTCTCATATTCCACATTTTGGATTCTTTCAGCTCAGATTTTTTTTTTAAACTGGATGTAATGCGTCAGACTTAACATTATCTCTGCTGAATATTTAATTGGGAAATGTTGTTAAAAAGGCATTTGGCTTAAATGATCTAATTGTATGCATAGATATTTCTTTTCTGACAGTAAAGTGGCTTTGAATGATTTTTGGTATTATGAGGGAATTACAGAGAAATTTGCCCTAAAGTGTTCAATGTCAGGTTTTTTGTTTTGTGTGTGTGTGTGTGTGTGTGTGTGTGTGTTTAGTTTTGTCTTTTGAGCTCGTGGCTTTGCTGAAGGCAAGGAAGAAAGTGAGGCTGAGTATTCCTTTAAAGAGTCTAGGGGGCAGGTTGTTGTAGTTATGGACTCAGGGGCTCTGGAGGAAAACAATGTTCAAACCTGGTACCCTCTACTTCCTACATTTCAGAGATGAGCAAGAGAGGCATTAGAGTTCGAGGGCTTTCTGTGTCTCCAGGCCGTTCCGTGGCTGTGAGGTGGGGATGCAAGGGGTGGGTGCACTCCATGAGGGTCCAGCCTTTTGCTCTGTTTGCTCCCTTGAGCCCTGCTCGGTGGCTCTGAGACAGCACCCTCTGGCCAGAGCTGAGGGCCTGGAAGTATGGACAGTTGGCCCAAGCTAGGCCCCTTCTTAACACTTTGAATTTGGGACCCAGGGAGTTTAGTTGGTCTGCTCAGTCAGAAGGGTGATGAACAGCTGGTCCCTGTCAGGCAGCAGTGTGGACAGGGGCCTGTGGCCTGGTGAGCTAGAAAGCCCTGACCCCGGCTTCTGTCCTCTCAGCTCTTGGCTGCCATTCCTCCAGAGTGCTGCCTGGGCTGTGAACCCTGAACCACCTTGGCTTCCTCAGCTGAAGCCTCTTTCTTTAGCTCTGAGGGCTTCAGTTTTCTGAAACCAAACAGTCTTGGATCAAATGGATGGTCCTATCAAATTTCTCTAAAGTGGGTCCTCTTTCCTCAGCAAACTGCATTTGCAAATACGGGCTATGTCTTCGTCAAAAGAAGAAAAAGATCAGCAAGAGATTGAGTTGCATGGAGTTTGGTTCATAAGACTTTGGAATTAGGGTCAGGCCACAGAATTCAGATTTTGGGAATACATGAATAACATGGAAATTGTCCTTGCCGCAGCCCGGGTAGCTCAAGGTTTAGCGGTTTAGCGCCGCCTTCAGCCCAGGGCCTGATCCTGGAGACTCGGGATCGAGTCCCACGTCGGGCTCCCTGCATGGAGTCTACTTCTCCCTCTGCATGTGTCTCTGCCTCTCTCTCTCTCATGAATAAATAAATAAAATCTTAAATAAAAAGAAGTTGTCCTTCCCATCTTCTTTTTCTTTTCTTGGCTCTGAAGCTTACTCCGAGGCTTACATTCTTTTCGCTCCACATTCATAGCTAGCTTGACTTCCTCCTCCATTCATTCAGTCTTCCAAGGAATCTTAGGTGCTTACCCCGCCCCTGGTGCTTTCTCAGGCTGTGAGCTTAGACCCTGCCCCTCAGCCTGCACTTTCAACTCTCAGCCACATACTCAACTTTGCCTGAAAATCTGGGCTATCTAGAGAGGTATGCAAGTGCAAATTTGCCCCGTAAACCTCTCCCCTCCCGCAGCTGTCTGCCTGTGTGGGCAGGCCGCCTAGAAATGTGAAGGAGTTATACAGGTGTGTGTCTGTATATGAAGGATTCACCTGGAGGGGAGCATTGTGGTGTTTTCCCTGTCCTTCCCACATTTCACTTCCAACCACCCACCCTGCCACCGGCCAAATTAGAATCTTCAGGAGGGGTCCTGTCATCTGTGCAATGAGAACCTGCCAGAAGGGGTGGCTGGTGACCCTCCTCAGGCATGTGATCTGAGCTGATGAGACTTGTGTGCTGCCCATCCCAGTGCCCTGGAATTTCTGGGAGGGCCTGACCTGGCCCCAGGAGGCTGGGGGACCTAGGAGATCGGAGCCCAGCACCTGCTTTCCTGCCTGGATAATCTGGAAGGAAAAAGGGTAGATGGAATCATCCAGGATGGCAGATGAGAGAGAGGGGGCAAGAAAGGGTAGCAAGACTTAACTCCTGGAACTTGGAGTGGCAAGGGTGAGTGAGCCTCCTGGGTGACCACAGGTAAGCTGCCTCCTGGGGAGGAGGTGGCAGCAAGAGGCCTTGGGGTGAACCACAGTGGGCAGGAATTGAAGGGTGCCACATGAGGTGAGCCGGGGTATGGCACTCACATTCCTCTGGCATAGCACAGTGCTCAGGGCCTGGTGGGGCTTCCCAAGCTCTCATAAATATGCCCCATGAGAGGGTATCATTTAGGCCGTTCTGGAGGGAGCCCATCTTGGGATTATGGGAGGGCTGGTCAGGTATGATTGTGTTCTCTTCTCCCATTTCAACCTCTCATGTCAACCCCCTAGACATCAATGTGTCAGGGAAAGAAGGAAGGGAGAGCCCAGAAACAGCCAAAGGGTTGAACTAGGGGAAGGATGAAATGGGAAATAAGGCTAATGTAGCCTCCTATCCTCAATGTGGGTCCCTGCATCTCAGGCCAAGCCCGAGAGGAGACAGGACTGGCCAATTCAATCTACAAAGGTACTGAGAGGTATAAGAACAGGTAAAGATGTCAAAGAATTGGGGGGGGGGTAGGTGGGGAGCTGATGGTCACAGGTGTGAAGGCAGGTGTTGAAGGAAAATTCTATTTCTTATTACTCCCCCTACCCTGGCTTCAGGCCGTGTAATAGGCTAGTTTTAGATGCATCTGCTAACCTGCTCCACATATGCTGACTTCTTTGAGGAAGGGACATTATCATCATGTCACAAGGACACTGAAGCTCAGAACATTTAGGGTCCTTGCTCCAAATCTTTAAATTGAAATCATTTCCTTATTGGTCACCTCCCTAATTCTAAAATTCTTTATGCTATAAAATAAGAAATAGCCAGACATGGTGTCAGTGCAGAGTCTAGGGTGGCTCTGAGCAGGGGTGGGGAGGGGCAGCATGGGCATGAGGTCCTCCTGTGGCAGGGGGATGCAGGTTGAGAGACAGTTTTACTTGCCTCAGCCAGTGATGGCACATGGACACGTGGACCGTTTTCCTGGTGCCACATGCCTGTGGGCTCTCAGCTGTGGGAGAGGCACGGTAGGCCCTGTGTGGAATCCCCAGCGTCCCTGAAAGCACAGCCTTCAGCTGGCTTCCAGGAGGAGAGCCTTTGCCTTCTTCCTCTTTCTATGTAGGCTCCCCTGTGATCTGTTACGATGCACAAGCGCACGTGTGTACATACATACACACACACACAGGCTGACACACACCTGAATACAATCATGAATACAAATACACATGTGCACATACAAATGCAGACCCACATGCATACACATGCATGCGTGCGCGTGCACACACACACACCCATGAGTGTAAGCTGATTTTTGCAGGAGTCAGGAAAACACTTTCATTAATACACAGGCACATCTCCTCTATGAGTCAAAGTGGTATACTGGGCTCAGAAGGAGGAATATTGTCTTTCCTGAGATAGCTGAGCAGTTTCCCCTGAGGAAGTGATTCAGAAAAATGTTTCCTTCGAACGTCAGAGCATTCTTGAAGGGAAATCTTTGGCCAAAACATTTATTTTCTTGACACAGTGACAAGTGAGTGGCCCCCTCACCCATCCTTGGTTCCTCTATCTCGTGGGGCCCGCTGGGTGTGGCTACAGGGCTCTGGGTGCTAAGGGGATGGGTGCTCTTCCATCCAGATGCTCTCCTTCCCTTGTTCTTCTTAGGATTACTTAGGACTTGGATGCTCTGAGGTTCCCTCCCCAAAGAACTCCTCCTCTTTAAAGAAATCCAGGAGGAAAGTTCTGAAGAATGGTTGTGCATGGTGAGGGAACACAAGCATTTGCAAAAATGGTCTTCTGCAGTGATGAACCAGGGCCAAAGAACTGAACCAGGGGCAGAGGGCTGGGACCATGCTTCTCGGGGAGGGTGGGGCAGAGAAAGAGAAAGAACTGGCAGGGTGGGGGAAAACAAGAGGAGGAGGGAAAAACCAGATATCTCTCAGAAAGGATCAGAAAAAAGGTTGAAAGGGTGGATGGAACAGAAAGGTCCCAAGTCAAGCATGGGGAGGTAACCCACCGCTCTCAGGCCAAGGGGGCTAGACTCTATAGCCAAGTGTGGAATTCTAAATGTGGACATGATAGACTTGTCAGTAAAAAGAAAAACAAAAACAAAAAACCACACACACACACACACACACACATGCACACGCACACGCACACACACACACACAAACCCGCTTATCTACTGTCTCCTAGTTGGCTACACTTTGCACAAGTAGTCAGAGTGATTGTTCTGGAGTAGCTGCCTCTCCTGGCCTGGAACATAAACACAGCCATAAAGGCCCAGGGCCGGGCTGGCCAGGGGCCTCTGCCTGGGGAGAGCAGACCACCCACATCATTTGGGAAACCACTTTAGGCTTGTCCAGGAGGCCTTTTGATGTGTCTATTATACTAAAGATAGTGTTTTGAGGTCCTGAATGTTTATTTTGTTGGCTTTCATGTAAAAGACAGACAGCCGGAGAGAGAAAACTGTTTTAACTCAAGTAATAGCATAGGACTAGACACGAAATCAACTCAGGATTATTGACAAGAACTGATCAGATCCCCCCATCGTCTAGTGAACTACTGGAAGAAAGAGAACAGGAGAAGAGGAGGAAGAGAAAGGGTGAAGGGGAAGAGGGAGGGAAGAAAGGACAAAGGAAGGGACAGAAAGGAGAAAGAGAGGAGGGAGAGGAAGGAAGGAGAGAGAGGGATGTGAGGAAAGTTAACACAGATTCTCTTTAGTGTATATTAACAACACCACAGGAGTTTTGTTTGTTTAGAGAGAGCAGGGGATGAGTAGAGGGAGGGCGGGAGGGAGAGAGAGAGATAGAGAGAGAGAGAATGAACGAGAATCTTAAGTAGGCTCAACGTCCAGGTTGGGAGCTTGATGCAGGGTTCCATCCCACAACCCCAACCCTGAGATCGTAACCCAGCTTGAGAAAGAGTCAGGCGCCCAGCCGACTGAGCCACCCAGCGCCTCCACCATAGGAAGTTTTTAATGCCTTTCCCCGTGCATGTTGGATATGTGGCCCTATTAGTCTAGTATTATTTTTCCACTTCTGATGAAGACTTGGTACCAAGAGAAATGTTTTCCTACCTAAAATAAAAACAAAAGCAAGAAAAAACCGAACCAGTGTAGCAGTGCAGAAAAATGGGCACTGATATCCAATCTCAGTGCCGGGGGTGATAGGAATGCGTGGGGGCTGCAGCTCCCTGGGTGACCTGGTGCACAGTGGCTTATGAAAAGGAGGCTGCCACTATGCAGCTCCAGCTGCTGCTGCCTTGAAGGAATGCCAGCCTAGATCATCAGACCTGACTTCTTAAGAGATGCTAGAAATTTAGGTTTATGTGGAATCTCCAACTTTTAATATACTGGATTAATTTTTTAAAACCCACTTCAGGCTACACTCACATTCAGGGCTTCTGGGTTGTCACCTGTGCTCTAAAAGGACAACTGAAAGATGAGAAGTGAAATGTGCCATTCATTCTTCCCCTCGAAAGCTCGATTTTCCTCTCCAGATGCTGGCATCAGCAGCACAGAGAGAGGTGGTTTAGACCTCAGGGTAATCAGGACCTTCAAGTTAAAGGCAATGAGCAGAGTTGTTGTTGTTAACATTGTAGCAGTTTTAAAATAGGTCCCCCGGGTTCTCTGGCACTCCTGCCATTGAGGGTTGGAGTCTGTATCCTCTCCCTCTGAATCTGGGTGGGCTCTGTGACCCCTTTGACCAGTTGATCCCAGAAAAAGTGATAGTTAGGTGACTTGACTTCTGGGCTGGGTTAGTGAAGGTCAGGCAGCTTCCGCCTAATTCCTTTGAAATATCTCTTCTTGAATGTTTATTCTTAGAAGGTTCAGCTGTTTGGGCTCCCTCTTAGGATACTCTTGGAATTCAGTCGCCATGCCAAGAGGAGCCCAAGCCACAAGGAGAAGCCATGTGTAGGTGCTCAGGTGGATGGTCCCAGCTGAGCTGTCGCCAACCGCCAGCCCCTTGCAGGCGCCATCTTGGATGAACATCCAGCCCAGTTGAGCCTCTGGAAGACTCCAGACACAGCCACCATCTGGCTGTGATAGATTGACAGACCCCAAGTGAGGACCATCCCACTAAGTCCAGTCAGCCCACAGAAACCAGGAGGTTGTAATAATTGTCATTTTAAGCCACCAAGTCGTAGAGTGGTTTGTTGCTCAGGGACAGTCGCTGGAAAAGGCATCCGTTCGGTACAAGCACGTAGGATTAAAATGAGATCCCGCTAGCGCTGCAGACTCACAGTGTTCCACTCTTTGGTTGTGTTGTCAGTGCCCCAATTCTCATGGAGCTGGAGGGAGGAGGGAGGCACTCGGCAGCCCTAAGCCTCAGTGAACTGGGAGGGCGGCCAAGCCAACTGTGAGAGCCCAGCACGGAGCAGCCTCCACGTGAGGCAATTAAAATGTGAAATTTAACCTTTAAGGAAAGAGCCTGACTTTACCTTTGCATCTTGGAGATTTGGGATGCAGAAGACCTGTCAAATCCCTTCCTCTGCCCGGGCCTCATCGCATTTCTGTCTTATGTTTGGACACAGGACTCAGACTGTGTACACACGGGGAACGGGGTCTGGCGCCAAGAACACAGAGCAGCTCAGCACTGGTGTTCCTCCTCTTAGGGAAGAAATGACAGGGAAAAGGAAGAAAGAAAAATAGACAGGAAAGTTGAAAGGATGGAAGAGAGATGAAAGAAGGAGGGAGGGAAGGAAGGAAGAAGAGGAGAGAAGAAGAAAGTAGAGGAGAAAGGAAGAGAGGGAGGAGGGGAGAGGAAGAGAGGGAAGAGGGGAGGGGGGACTGCAGGGAGGAGGGAGGGAGGAGGGAAGGGGGAAGGCAAACCACTCGCAAGGTAGAGCTGTGCGTTTTTATTTCCTGCTTTACTGAGTGAGGTACCCCTTCATCAGAAGCAGATGTACCGAATCCCGTCAAAGTCTACCTAGGCAGGAAGCATCGGTTTAATTTACCCAGGTCACGGCAAATATGTTGTCATTCAGCATGTGGAACTGTTTGAACTTACAAGGAGTAACCCAGCAACAGCCATCACCCCACGTGTCCGCTGTGCTCTGATGATACCAACGCAACGGGAATGGAGGCTCATAATTCCACAAGGTGACAAAAAATTGGATTCTGATGTTTCACCTCCACCTGCGAATGAGCAGGGAGGCCAGCTGAATACACAAATTCCTTGGGTCCATGGGCACTGCACCAAAGCCCTGCCTCACTGTGGTCGGGCCCCTGCCCTCCTGACTCAGGCCAGCCCCACAGTGGGCTTTTGTTGGGGAGAGCACACCCCTTCGCACTGCTAATCAGATTTACGGTGCCAAGGGCCAGGAGCAAGCAAGGTGCGGGTATGAACTCAACAATTCAGACCCCACTATTCAGAAATTTGGATTTTTTTATTTTTTAAATTTTTATGTATTTATTTGTTTTTTTGGTCACTGAGAACCAGACTGATGTTAATCTTGGTGCTATCCTTGAAAAAAGTCACTCAGAGTAATACGACGATAATGTGTAATGGTTACTGCATTCCGACTTGCAACTAGGAACTGTCTGGAGTGCTTTACATGGATGTCTCATCTAATCCTCAAAGTAACCCGCGAGGAAGGCCTTACGATCTCCATTTTACAGGTGATGATTTTGAGGAACAGAGAGGTTAAGGCTTGCCCAAGGTCACACAGCTGGAGCGAGCAGTCTTATGCCAGAGTCATGGTCTCAATCACATGTGCAAAGGCAGCTTCCAGCTCAGTCAAGAATTCAGATTGCTTCTAAGAATTCAAAAATCATTTTAACAATACCCATTTCTGTTCTGTTAAAAAAAAAGGAGATGACCCAGCCGGTGATTCTTATCCATACATTAAGCCAGAGCTGCCCCTTGACCATCTCGTTAGCCTATATTTCATGCCCACGCAATGAATAAAACTTCATTTGGTTCAAAAAGACCCTTGGATTCAGGCTCTCCACCCTTTTAGACCGGTATTCCCATTATTATTCAGTCACTGAGGTTTTTCTCCAAGGCCTCGGAGACTAGACTAATCACAGCTGCGTTGGAGGGGATGGCTGGGGACGAGATGTTTTAAAGCGCCATCTAGATTGGCAATCAGAGGCCAGCCCGTGTCATCAGCTGCTGCCTTCCAGGGCAGCACAGCCATGGGCTGAGAGCCCTCGACTTCCACTTCTGTTGATGGGCACAGTTGGTGGCCTCTGGGGGTTGGCTGGAACCCAGCAGCCAAGGAGAGATTCTTTGAGCTGTAGGCAGTCGATTCATCTCACCGACAAGGAGCCGAAGGAGAATTCAAGAAAGAGCAGAGGAATTTGGGGTCTCCTAGTTGGCACAGAATGGAGCTGTTCTTGGGTGACACAACGTTCTCGGGCCTGAGTTTGGGGACCAGTGTGGAGGGAGGAAGGTGGTTGCTCAGCGGCTCCCAGAACAGATGGTGGGGGCCCTCCGTGTGAGCAGCCACCCTGCCAGCTGATGCTCAAACATCCTGGCTCTAAACCCTAGCAGGGCAGGCTGGGGCTATCTGAGGCTTTAACCCAATTCCCCAGCCTCCACGGTGTTCAAAGGCAGAGAGCTGCATTGTTCCCTACAAACAAAACACAACAACCAAGAAACACTTTCAGACAAGGGGCCAGGAGTGATTTATGGGCAAGCTGCAAAAGTTTCCCCTTCAAACCTCTTGACTTTGGGCAGAAAAAGAAGTCTAGGTTTCCAGAACCATATGGTATCGGGGATCACCCAGTTTGGCCTCTGGTGTTGCCAACTAGATTCTTCTAGGGAAAATTAAAAGTTGCTTTCTTGTGAAAGCTTCTCGTAACTTGGTTCCATTATACAATTTTTAAGAAGCCACGCGGCCCAAACAGAACACACCCAAGAACCTCGGCTGGCTCGCAGGGCTTTAGTTTGCGACCCTTGGAGAGCCTTTGCCTCTTGTGGAGTTGGGGAAACCAAGTCACAGAGGTAGAGACTGTCATTTCGGGGAGCAGCAGATGGCTTGAAAGTACCAGACCTGCTGCAGATCCTCTCGGTAGCCCCATCACCGCTCCACCCACCTTCCTGATCCCGGGGGCTCCCTTGATCCCCAGGAGTTAGTGTTTGTGGCCCTGTGCCCGAGACTGCTTTCCACACTGCAAAGGCCTCTTTATGCGAGCTGGAACTACTGAGGAGTAACATCCCCCGAGAGCAGCCCGAGAGCAGTGACTCTGGGGGGTTGGTGTGTAAATGCCCCCACTCCCTGGCCTTGTGTGTGTGTGGGGGGGGGGATGAAGAGGAGGCACATGTTCTACAAGTTTCCCGGAGATCCTGCAGGATATTGCAACACAGTTGTCTATGCTGGTGGCTGGATTAATAATGCAGCTGCGCCCTGGCTGGCCTCCCTTTCTTGTCTTACTGCCCCGTGTCTCCACCACAGTTTCCCGTTATTTCCCAAAGCAACTAGCTGCGCTGGAATCCCATGTCAGGGTCCACTGGGGGCAGAACAGAAACTCAGCCAGGGTCTGAATGGCCGGGATACATCCAAAGAAGAGAGTGCCTCTCTCTGGGGTGCCTTCCTACACAAATAGTACAGTTATGGGGGTGAAGTTTTTTCTCCCTATCTGAGCGAGGTACCCCATGACCAGGATGAGAACACTGGGCCTAATTAAGGGTACCTGTCGGTTCCAGGGTGTGGAAAGAGGAAGAAGACAGTAAAGACTGTCTACACCTCTCCACGGCCCAGGGAAAGGCCATGCCTGGGAGATGAGAGGCTGCTTTAACTGCGCACTCAGAAAAATAGAACATTCCAGCCTTACCCAGTGCAAATAATTACCAGGAACATGTTTCTGAATATCACCTAAATGCAAAAATTGAGCGTGGCGTTTCTATTTAATAATAATTTTATTAAAAGTAAAGTTCAGTGATGTGATGAAGCCGGGGAAATAATCTTCCCATTTCTCTCTCTTTTTTTTTTCTCCCTCTCCCCCCCCGCCCCCCCCTGCAGGATTGAGAGGCAGCAGCCACTCTGGCACCAGCACCAGCTGGTTGACACCAGCAGTACTAAGACCATCATTTAACTCATTCTTGTCTGTGAGGATGACAAAGGCAGGTCCTAATTGTGAATTTTCCCATGGACGCTTCTGGCTCAAGGAGGTACAGATAAAAATCTATCGAGGGGGTCTTAACCTTTGCTGTGCCATGGGCCCCTCTGATGCTGGCAGAAATCTATAGACCTTTTCTCAGAACGATAGCATTAAGTATATAAAATAAAGTACAGACAATCACAAAGGAAACCTGTTAGGTTGAAATACAGTTATAAAAATATATTTAAAAAACCCAGATATGTGATAAATGCACATTTATTAAGGCATTAAATATGATCTAGTGGCGGGTCTAATAACTACCATAATTTCCAAGTAGTGCCAAGCATATTTCAAGATACCTGTAACAACCATAATGTGGTATAAAAATATCTATGATTTCTCCTGGTGATAAACTCACAGATGCTACTAATGTAGCTATGGACTTGCTAAATTGCAGGCAGAGTTCAGTGAAAATAAATACGTGATTTTTTTTCCCGATCCAAATGGATGGACCCCCCTTAGGGGTCCAATGACCCAATATTAACTCCCCCTCCCAGATATGAGGCAGAGTGTGGAAAAAGCCATTCCTTTTCTGCCCTTCTAGTTTCTAGGGGAAATGTCAGGCATTCTTTGTGGAAAATTGCTCAATTGTCCCTGCAGCCACATTCTTAGCAGCCATTTATTGAACACCTACTGTGTTCCAGGCACTTTATTTACTTAAAAAAAAATCTATTTAGGACTCCAGGTACCGGGAGGTGGTTAATCATACTCCCTGGTTCATGGCACATGTGTCCCATTCCCTCCCTGCCTCCCTCACTGTCTGCAATCCACACCTTCACTCCTCTCCCTCACACAGGCCTGCCCTCTGTGCACCTGGGATGTGTCCTCATACAGGCACGCCTCCAGGTAAAACGGGCACTACCCTTCTGAGAGTGAGTTTCTAGTTTATGTGACCTGTATCATGCTATACCCCTCGCTCATTTTATTTTTTCTAAGATTTTATTTATTTATTCCAGAGAGTGAGAGACAGAAAGAGAGCAAGTAGGGGGAGGGGCAGAAGGAGCAGGACAAGAAGACCCTCCACTGAGCATGGAGCTACATGAGGGGCTCAATCCCAGGCCCCTGAGATCATGATCTGAGTCAAAATCAAGAGTCGGACACTTAACTGACTGAGCCACCCAGGCGCCCCACCTTATCCATTTTCTTACCTTTTTGCACTCCGCACACTGTCATAAAAAGCTACTGCTGCTGCTATGTGTTGATGGAGAGTGCTCCTTCTTTCTGCTGGATGGCATTTCATAATGTGCCTCTGTCTTATTTTTCTTATCTGTTCCCTGAAGGCTGGACACCCAGGTTGTGTCCAACTCTCTTCTGAGTCATCCCCAACAGCAGCTCAACAATGGACGTTTTCATAAAGACGTCCTCCCGGGACCTGTGCATGGGACAGTTCCTCTGGGCTAGGCTCCTGGCAGGGAGATCACCAGATCACAGTGCCTGTGCCAACTAACTTGCAGAATCAGATTTCTTTGCGGAAGAGCTGCTGCACTTTATACACATGCCAGCTCTGCAGGAGACACCGCTCTTTTCACATCTTCAGCAACACCTGATAGATTCACCTTTCTCATGTTGGACCATGAGGAAGGGTAGAAGAGATCAAGCTCTTTACACACAATAGCGGATATTTTAGTTGCCCCGAGTGCCATCTTCTCGGAGCACCTCTGCTTTCTGCCCCAGCGGTGACAGATAGGCCTGTGTGAGTTTCAGGCTCACGCCGCAATGGAATCTCATCTCAAACACACAGCATGCATCTCTACGTTTTTTTCTTTTTACCTCAATGCCTTCATAAGGCATGGGGACTTGTTCGGCCTGGAAGCGAAGTCCAGAAATGTGGTGGGAGAGGACTCTACTGAGGGCAAATGCTCAGCTAGACTCATGGAGAATAAAACCCCAGCCTCTTGTGTTCCTGGCAGATAAATCCAGGAGGCATTCTGTATTTCTCAGAGGTCCTGGTGGAATCCAGCCCCCAAATGCCTACATTGAAGACCTCAGTGGTCAGTTCTGATTGTGCCTTTTCTTCCTCCCCTGTCTCCTGCTCCATGAGCTCACCTCCCAGACAAACTACAAACACCCAATCCAAGACACATGTGTTGTTCCTAATCTCCACAGCACCTCTTTGAGGTAGGCATTCTTCCCATTTTACAGAGAGGAAGTAGGATCAGAAAGAGTAAGTGACTTGGCCAAGGTCACACAGCAGGTGGCTGAATGCCCTGGAATGTGATCCTTCAAATATGCTTTGCCTTTGTGATGTGTGCTTTGGAAGACACGAAGGATATCAGAGCTTGAGGGATAATCTTGCTGGGGAAATAAAGCAATACATGTAAAGCAGCCGGATATGAACATAAGTTCTTTGTTCATTTATTCCTTCATTCAGCAGGGACATACTGGACAGCTACGGTGCTTAATATCAGGGATATAGTAGTAAACAAACACAATTAGTACCCTCATGAAGCTTGTATTCTAGCAGGGTATGTAGATAAATAATTAGAATACTAATTGCAGCTTAATTGTGCATTCTTTCTGCTACTTCCCATCAGTCCAGATTGCATCTGGCTATATGGGACAGAGACTAGATTCCAGTGGCCTAAGGACAAAGGCCTTTATCTTTCTTCTATAAGAAGTCTTCAGACAGGGTTGTCTAGGTCTGGTGCATTTGCTCCAGGAAATCATCACGGTTAGAGACTGCTTCTCACTTCTTGTTCTGCCAACCTCACATGGCCACGAGATGGCTACTCCACCTGCTATTATGCTATTATATTATGACCATGTCCCAGGCAGGATGACAGAAGGTGAGCCAAGGACATAAGTCACAAGCATGACTTATGACATAAGTCACAAGCGTTCACAACCTGCCAAGTCTTTCTCCTTAAAACAAAATGAAATGAAACAAAAAACAAAAGGACAACTTTCCTGAGAGTCCTATTTATTAACTTCTACCTACATCTCTTCTTCAGCCATAACTGGGTCCTTTGCTTGTGTATAGCTGCAAGGGAGTCTGGGAATAGGTGGTTTAATTAGGTACGTGACCAGTCCAAAAAAGAAAATTGGGAATCTATGAGCGACAGTATTATGATAATGTAGCAGATGCCATGAGTACCCTACTTATATCCCCTTAGCATTTACCTCTCCTGTGCATGCCAGCCTGCTTCCCTACCACATGTGCCTGTGTCTCAGCACCTGTGGACTTTCTCTGGCTGCTGTAGTTTATGTGCCCCCTCCTCACAGCTGCCCTCCATCAATGGCAGCCAGGACTTGGTGGATAAATACCCCAACTCCCTTGCCCCTTAGGTACAATAACTCTAAGATAAATTTTCTCTATCATCTCCCAGAGTTTCCAAGTGAGATTAGGTTCCAGTTGCTCAAAGTGATAACTGGCTGGATAATGTATCCTTTACTACCTGCCTTTCCTTCCTGGTCTCACTTCTGGTGTTGGTTAACTTTATGTATCAACTTGGCTAGGCCATGGTGCCCAGTTTTTGGTCAAACACTAGTCTAAGTGTTGCAGTGAAGGTGTTTTTTTTAGATGTGCTTACTATTTAAATCAGTGGTCTTTGAGTAAAGCAGAGTGCCCTCCATAGTGTAAGAGGGCAATTAGACCTCATTAATCAGCTGCAGACCTTAATAGAATAAAAACTGACCTCCCCACGTGCAAGAAGGAATTCAACTTCCACACAGCATTTGGACTCGAGCTGCAACATCAGATCTCCCTTGGACCTCCAGCCGGCCAGCCTGCCCTGCACATTTCAGACTTGCCAGCCTCCATAATCACATGAGCCAATTCTTTGAATAAATCTGTCTCTCGGGGATCCCTGGGTGGCGCAGCGGTTTGGCGCCTGCCTTTGGCCCGGGGTGCGATCCTGGAGACCCGGGATCGAATCCCACGTCAGGCTCCCAGTGCATGGAGCCTGCTTCTCCCTCTACCTGTGTCTCTGCCTCTCTCTCTCTGTGTGACTATCATAAATAAGAAAATAAAAATTAAAAAAAAATCTGTCTCTCTCACTATATACACTTATATGCATGTGCACATGCACATGTGCGTGCACACGTGCGTGCACACACACACACTCCCAATTGGTTCTGATTCTCTGGAGAACCCTGATAATATACTTCCTCATTCCCTTACTGATCTTTCCCAAATAAACCACTTACATTCAAATCCCTGTCTTAGGATCTGCTTCTGGAAGGACCCTAAGTCAGGCCATCTACCAACCCATGAACTTGAGGGTCATATCTATTATTAGCGTGGATCATAGGAGAAGAGAGTCCACATCAACACTTCAGGTAGTTATTGAAGGCCACAGCTTGGTTCCCAGCAATGGTCTGGCCATAAGAACTCACTACCTCCTCTACCTTAAAGCTTCCCATGAGAACTTTACCATTAATGCAACTCAACAATTGACTTCCAGTTTCTGAATGTCTCCATTTATGTTTTAAAGATAAAGAATCTGGCTTATGTGTTTTTATCATATGTTTGCCCCCTGGGCACATCAGCTCCAGTCAGGAAAGCAGAGTCATGTGGCAAAAACGTGGCTGCTGAGTGTGTTGGAAGCAAACCCTGTGTGTAAGGTGGGCAATCCTCAGAGAACAGGGCCTGGGCAGTCACAATAATAAGTATCTACTACACCAGTGTTGAAGCTTTCTGCCAATTCTAAAACATAGCATTATTGACAATTACAAGTATAAAGAACATGAATGAGGCTATACAAATGGGGTTATTTCTGGATAAATCCACATCCATAGAAATGTGAAAGGACAATTCACTGTGAGGATGAACTTGTTGTCAGCAAAGATGAGATTACTGCAGCTTTCATTCAAGGGAGGAGCCTCCACATATCTGGGCTTCCTGCAGGTGAAGAGGATTCAGCATATGGAAATATAATGAAAAGCAAAGATGATCTTTCCTCAGCACATGGAGAAGATACTATAAATACATCTGAATTGGGCTATAAGATTAAGACATTTTGTGGGTTTGGGCATCTATGCCTGTACTCTGTTATTATACAATATATCCAGAAATCTAGAACCCTTCACACACAAATCATGCTGGAGTGGTCTTTCTCCTCTGTCTTCCGTGGTGTGTTGTCCCCCTTTGAAGATGTCCCTCGTGGTGTGACGTTGTAACTAGGTCAGTAACTTATTTGACATCTCGTGGAGCAGGTTCAATATATTTGAACCTTCTTTTATGGGCACACCAGAGTCTCACCCAGCATTCCATCTGCCATATGGCCCCAAGGAAATGGAGAGGCATTTTGTCCTCTTGGGGAGGAAGATGTTTTGTTATGAGGAAGATTCCTTCCAGACAACAAGAGAAACATCTGCCCCTTCAAGCTCAGATGGAGGATGGGAAGAGGAATGAGAGAGAGACAGAGAGAGAGCACACAATTAGACTCTTGCCTCTCTACTCTAGGCTGAGATCCCAGAGGTTACAGAGAATATCAGCAACAGTGGGACTTTTGTGCTCCCTATTTGGAACTCAAGTGTGGAGATTGTCAGGCAGAGTGGCCCCAAGGCACCTGCTGAGAGCCATAAATGTAGCAGCAGAGCAAAAATGGCAGTGCAGTCTGATCAGGTGGTGTTCCGATGATCTATTAATACCTACCAACTTAATGGCTTAAAATAATGCCATTAAGTTTGTTCACAGATCTGCAGTCTAGGCAGGGCATGGTGGGGACAGCTTTTCTCTGTTCCTCGAAGCATCAGCTAGGAGAACTTGAAAACTGGAGTCTGGAATCCTGAAGGCTCACCCACTCACATGTCTGCCATTTGGTGCTGGTTATTGGCTAGGAGCTCAGTGGGGATATCATTCCTACCTGTGGCCTCTCCATGGGAGCTGGGCTTCCTCATAACATGGTGGCAGGATTCCAAGGGTGAGCCTCCTAACAGGGCCAGGTGGGAGCTGGATGTTTCTTTTAGGACCTCAGAAGTCATACATCATCACTTTGGCCACAATCCTTGGCCTTATCAGATTCAAGGGGAGAGCACACAGGCCCCATTTCTTGAAGAATGAGTGTGAACTTCACACCATAAAAAGAGCATGTGGGATGGAATATACTGGTACCATTATCTTTGAAAAAGAGTTGGCCATGGGCTAACAGAGAGAAAAATGAAATTGGGCTAGCATGTGGAGCCATCCTCCCCTCTCTGGTGCTGTGTAAGGTCATCACATGTTTCACAGGTCCCAATGAGACCACAGAGGACAACTGAGAGGCAGTGTGGGGACCTCCTCAGCAAAAGTTGCTGCCACCTGATTACGGGGCTGAATGGGTGTCATGGTCACACCTCAAAATGTCTGCAGCACCATCAAGAGCCAAGGTCAGGCCCGGCTCTCCAAGGTGGGGGTGACTGAGTTTCCTGGAAGCTGAGGAAGGCCAACAACACTGAGTTAGACTAAGTGTGGAGGTTAAGGAGATGCAACAGAAATAGTGGGAAGCTCAGGACTGTGGCTGGGCATTGCTAACAGAACACCCAGGGCAAATGCTACTGACAGAGAGACTGAAGAATCTGTCCTGGCAAAACAGGCAGGAGGAATGAGACAATCCCAACAGCTATGGTAGGGAGGAAGTAGGGGAAAGATTCTAGTGAGAAGAAAAACAGGTGGTTTTCAGAGTTGAGTGGCTGAGATGCCAATTCCCTTTGGGGGAGGCCAGGAATCACCTTCACATGAGAACTAGAAAGCTGAGGTGTTGTTAGCATGCCCCCTGCACCACGTGGCCTTCCCCAATTCTTTCACACAGAAAATCACTGTGAGACAGGTATGATTATCCTCATCTTACACGAAAGGGGAAGGAAGCTCAGAGAGGGGAAGCAACTTGCCCAGGGTCATTTACTAAATGGCAAGGCCAGACTGTACTCTATCTCTCAGCTCTATCTGATAGAACTTTCTCTGATGACAGAAATACTCTATGTCTGTGTTGTCTAGTATAGCAGCCACTAGTCACATGTAGCTATTGAGCACTTGAAATGTGGCTGGTGAGACTGAGGAAGACGATCTTTTTCTAAGATTCTATTTATATATAGAGAGGACATGAGGGGGGGCAGAAGGAGAGGGAGAGAGAGACTCCCAAGCAGACTCCACACTATTCATGAAGCCAGATGCGGGGCTCAATCCCAAGGCCCCCAGATCATGATCTAAGCTGAAATCAAGAGTCGAATGCTCCACGGACTGAGCCACCTAGGCGCCCCTGAGGAAGAGAAGCTTAAACATTAAACATATTTAGTTTTAATTTATTTCAGTTCATTTTTAAATAGTTGTGTGTAGCTAGTGGTTCCCATATTGGCCAGGGCAGACAGAGATCATTAGCTGGTTGCTTAAAGGAATGGTACCCTGCATCAGTGTCTGATGAGGGGCTTTTAAATATATGGAGCTGTCTAGAGAGGACAGTACAGAATCATAGAGGAAATAATTCCTATATGCCTCTTTGTATTGCTATTGGTTTGGAAGAAAGAGGTTTTATATAAAATCAGATCGTGACTTGAGAAACCAATCATTAAAAAAGTAGACTAATTTTACCTCATTAAGATTTAAGAACACAGGCGATAAGGAGCTGCTATAAAAAAAAATAAGGAGCTGCTATAGACTGAGTGTCCATGCCCCCACCCCTATTCCTATGTTGAAACCTAAACCCTGATATGATGGCATTAGGAGGTAGGGCTTTGGGGGAAGTTACTAGGTCACGAGGGTGGAGCTCTCATGAAAGGGATGAGTGCCTTTATAAAACAGGTCTCAGAGAACTTCCTCACCCCTTCCACCCTGTGAAGACACAGCAAGAGGATGGCCATCTGTGAACCAGGAAGCAGGACCCCACGAGATACTGAGTCTCAAATTCTGTCTGGAAGGTACAAAGCAATCTCTGGTGGCTTGAGTGACACCTACCAACACGAATTACTCTGTTACAAAAATCAGGCATCAACAGTCCTCAAACACGAGGCCACCCTAAAATCACCCTAAAACTCAGAGGCTTAGAGAATTCTTTAGACTTAAGCTCATGGAGGAAATCAGCGACAACTGGCCACTTCCTGGTCCAGACATTGACAGCGGGGAACAATGGGTGCGGTGGCTTTCAGGCAGGGGAGATCTTGGTGTGTCTGAGAAAGCAAAAGATCAATGTTGGAGGATGCTGGGGATAGAAGGGACTTTTCCAGATTTATGTTTTAGAAATGTCCCTCTAGGGGCACCTGGGTGGTGCAGTTGGATAAGCATCTGACTCTTGGTTTGGGCTCGAGTCACGATTGCAGGGTCGAGGGATCGAGACCCCTGTTGAGCTCCACATTCAGTGCGGCACCTCCCTGCCCCCTCACTTGCTCTCTCTCTCTAAAATAAATAAATAACATCTTTACAAAAATCTCCTTCTACCTGCTGGGTAGAGAACTGGGTAGTAGAATGGGGGTGTGTGCAATAATTGGGAATCTGGTTCTGTAGTCAAGGCAAGCAGCCAGCGGGAAAAGAAGAGAATCTGCCCGCAGAGTGGGCAGACTTTTAACATATTTTGGAGGAAACAGGGTTGAGAATTGCCCGCTGGGGGTGTTGAGGGGAGGGAAGGAGCGAAGCAGGGACACCAGCCCAAGTCAGGGAACGCCAGGGAAGCTGGTGGGTCACAGGATGATCACACAGTCCCAGGGGGCTAGTGGGAGCATTAATTAGTTCATATTTGTCTGCATATTCTCCGATAAAAGGGGCTTTATAATCCTCAAATGAAGCATGAAATTTTGAGCGGCAAGAGGCCATGTAGTGTAAATGCAGGCGGGAATGGTTGGGATGGGTGGACCGGGGTCATTAGTCAATTACAAGGAGCCTGAACGTCCCCGGTCAGCGTCTCTCAGAGAATGGGCACATCTGGTGGTCACACAGAGTCCCTCGGTGACCAACCTTGCACTCCAGCTGAGATGGGTTCTTTCATTTCCACCTTAACATGAAAGCCCCTTTTTTTGTGAAGACGGTACGGTGCCCACCATCAGGTTAATTTCTTCAAAAAGGAACGAAGAACAAAAGGACAGACTCTCAGCATCATTAAAACTTCATTTAAACCTCAGGCACCTTCTGCATTATTCCGAGATGTTCTCGCAGCTGTGCGTGCACTGGGGTGGGGGCGGGGGCGGCAACAAATCCTTCCCGGGAAGCAATTGCGGTGGACCGAGATTAGATGGAAAAGTTCATCGTCTGGGCATTTGATGTGGGCTCCTCTCTTTTATCTGAACGCTCTTTCTTGGTCGCTCAGATAAAGCATCAAAAATGATATTAAAATGCTAGTTAGGAAACATCACCCCCAACAAACCCTGTTCATCAAAATGTTAGTGCTCTCTCCGGGGGCCCTGCGTTCGGTTTGTCAACAAGCTGAAGCCATTGAGCTGGGGCTCCGTGAGGCCCAGGAGCATGATTTAATTAATATCCTACCCATAATACCTTGCTGGGTTTATGCAAACAAAGCCCTGTCACTCCTCACCTTAGGATTTACCCTCTCCTTGAAGCAAGCATTTATTTACACACAGTTTGACCTCACGACGGTGTTCAGCAGATGTGGGTCTTACTTATTTGCATTGTTTTGTGACAGTTGCAAAATTCATTAGTGGCTCCGGGAGAAATCCTCTGTGGACCGCCCCAAAGATAGGTAAAGTAAGAGGGTTCACACTAATTAATCCTCCCTCTTCAGCGATGCTGGGTATTAATGATAACACAGTGCCCCTTTCAGAAACTCCCTGTTCTCAGTTCAAAATTTTGTGGTCACAAGTGACAGAGAGGGACTCCTGGCTCTCCTGGGAAAAAGGGGGGTGTTATGGCACAATCTCGGCAGCTTAGATCAGCGGAGGTGGGGTAGGAGCCCAGCTGGGCGGCCGGCACCGTTGCGGTCAGGATGAGGTGCCAGTCACTGCTGGGGCAAGTCCATCTCCCCCAGGTCAAGGTCCTCCTGGGAGACTGGGTCACCTGGCCACCTTTGAACGGATTAGGGTAGTGAAGGAGGGCACTCAGGGGCTTCCGGGGGAGTGGGCAGGCCTCTGGATCACCAGGCCCCACCACCGAAATAACACAAGCGGGAAGAGGAAACTCCCAGAAGCAAGACAGCGGGCCGCGGGAGCGGGAAGAGGTGCAAGTGGCCTAAGCGCGCGACAAATGCCTCGCATACCACGCGTTCTCTCTGCATCAGTGCTAGTTCCCGAGGCCCACAGGCGTCAAATGTCTTACTGCAAAATGTCGAATCTAAGGAAAAGTGAGGGGGACCGGCCTCATCCATTCCACCAAGTCGCGAGTTCACGGTGTGTAAGCCCCTGTCGCTCTGTGAAGGCGAAGGCATTATGGGGCTGGAGACTTCTGCTCCTTCCTCAGACCAACTTCATCGGAAGGCGTGTGGCGTGGGGACTGTCATCCCTCTCACACAGACGAGAAAGTTGGGCCTCTGTTCCCACGCTTCTTCGCTCCGTGGCCAGTTACTTCTCCGGGAGGAATGTTCACTTGACAAGTCCTTGCCTGGAAACTCATGGCCAGCTTGTTTTCCTCTATGCTGAAAGGTCAAATCGAAGAGACGGGCTCTGTGACGGGCACGCTGGTCGGGCAACCCAGTGGTAACACGACCGCATGTGTTCAGCACGCTTGTACTGCGGGTCTGCGACGTGCGTCTAGACATCGGCAGGCAGAGTGTTTTATGCGCCGCGTTCGGGAGCTGGGCAGGCCGGAGAGCCTTCCCGGGTCCCCGGGTGGCCCTGGGTCAGGCACCCAGCGGCTGACCCCCAGCACAGTGCTGGGGGTGGGGGGACCTGTCTCTAAAGGTGGGGTTCACGGTGATGATAGGCAGGACTCGTCAGACAAGGGCACTTGGCCCAGAGGCTGAGGCTGAGGACGGGGCTAAGGGAAGCAGGAGCATCTGGAAATCCCTGCGGCAGAAGGGGCAGGGCTGGGCCAGCCGGGGGCACATGCTGCCTCCTTTCCGTGTGAGAACTCTCTGGAAAGAAATAAGGTATCCGAAGCTTCTGAGAGCAGAGGAGTGAGAGGACATAGGGGATAGCCTGGAGGGAACATGACGGCTCCCGAAGACTCCCTGCAGCTGCCAGGGCTTCCAGACCCCTTGGCATGATGACTTCCAAACGTGTCTCTCACAGCCAGAGCACACTTGCACATCCAGCCGTCTCCCAAGCCGCCCATCCACAGTGGGGCTTGGGACTCTCAGCCCCCAATCTGTTCTTTTCCCACCACTGCTTACCATCCCAGAAGGCGGCACGGCTCTCCACCCGCCGGCCCACCCGGGGTGTTTCCCTCTCCACCGCCCTCCTCCCGCCAGGGGGGAACCCAGCACCCAGTGCTGAGGACCCTCAGGCGGCAAGTGCTCAGGGACACGTGGGTCTGTCCTTTGCTGCCCACTCGCTTTGGAGAAAGCCCCCTTCGGCTCTCCCCGTGACTATAGCTCCTCCCAGCTGGTCCTCTGGTTCCCACGACCCGCACAGCAGCAGGAGTGAATTTTAAAGACCTTCCCGGTCACACGTGGTGTTCCAGCTCTGGTCTCCTCACCAGCCATCGTCCTTTCACTCCGTGTGCTCTAGACCCACGGGTCTTCCCGCACTTTCCCTAATGAGTGTGACAAACTGTCACCTGCCCTGAGGCCTCTTTCAGGTTGGGGTGCCCGGGAAGCAGGCCCTTGTAAGGAGTCGGGAGCACCAAAGCTTTACTGGGAGGAGCACCCCAGAAAGAGGTAGGGCAGGGAGGGCTGGCAGGTGGCAATGCAGGTACGAGCGGGGGCCCCCCGAGCAAAAGGTGCTCACTCAGGGGGCCCCACGCTGGGCAGAGATGACCAACCTCAAGCGCTGGCACCGGTGCCCTAGTTGGGCTGTGGGTCTGGGCCACCCTGAGAGGAGTGTGAACTCCGCTCAAAAGCTGAGGTCGACCCCGAGGAAGCCGACAGCTGGAGACGGGCAGCTAACCATGACTCCAGTCCTCGGGCAGGGAGTCCTTTTTTGAAGGGGGATCTGAACAGGGCTTCCCCAAGTCCGCTGCAGAAAATCAATAGTCAATGTGTTCCACACCTGCCCTGAACTCTCATATTCTTCAACCTCTGGGCCTTTGCACATGTTCTTCTCTCTGCCTGGAACAGATTAACCCATGCTTGTGTCCGCTCATTGTTCACGTATCAGTTTAATCTCCCTTTTGCAGGGAGGCCTGCCCCTGAACCCCTTTATCTGGTAGGACAGATTTCAGCTGCAAGTAACAGAAACACAACACAACTGTGATTTAAACAGCTAGAGGGGCTGTTTCTCACACCAACGCCCAGAGGCAGGCAGGGCATGGTGGGTTTGGCCATGATGCTCCTCTAAGAAATTCACAGAGGAGCCAGGCTCCTTCTATCTTTTTTTATCTTGAGTGATCTGCATTCTCAAGGGCACTTCCTGGTCCAAGGTGGCTGCTCTGGCTCTAGCTATCGCATTCCCAGTCTAGCCAGCAGGAAAAACGAGGGAGCCAAGAAGGGTATGCCTCCTTCCTCTAAGGGCACTTCCTAGAAATTGAGTGCACCATTTGCACTTGTGTTTATTGGCCAAAACTTAGTAGTCATGGCTAGCTGCAGGAAACACTGGAAAATAGCTTTCTCCTGGGTAGACACATGGTTGGTTAATATTAGGGATTTTTGACTATTAATAAAGGAAAGGTATTTGGCCCCAACCCCTAGGAATCTCTGTCAGAACCCCAGTCCACAGGAGGCTCTCCTCTTGTTTGTTTCTGTAGCTTCCCTGTCCCTCCTTCATGAGCTCATTCCAGTTGCAGTCACTCAGTCTATTTTCACTACTAGACTTTTGAGTTCCATGATGGTGGTGATCTGACTGGTTTTGTTCTTCCCTTTCTTTCCAAAGCCTAGGAACACAAAAATACTAAATGGATATTTGTTGAATGAATGCAAAATGTCTTTCATGTGGGCCCCCATTGTGCTGAGAACACATATTACAGCAATTGTTAGACTGCAGTGTGTGTGTGTGTGTGTGTGTGCACGTGCATGTGCACATCAGGTGCATGCATGTGTACATGTGTGTATTGGGGGAGATGGACTGGGAAATGTTACCTTGGGCTATGTCCCCACCGGGAATATCTATTCTAATCTTCCCAGAATGTGTTTTGCATAGTAGTATTTTTTAAATGGGGATTTATATTAAAAAATAATATATGCTTATCATATAAAAATTAATAATGCAGATATTTTGCTGTAAAAACTGTAGCTCTCTGGGGGTAGATTAGATTACTGGACTCAACTCTTCACCCCTTCTGTATCCCTCCTTACCCTTTCTCCATCCCTTGACTTTGGGGCTTAGTCGTGTGACCTGCTTCAGCCAATGGGGGGCTAGCAAAGATGGAGCAAGCGTCACTTTGAAATGTGCTTGTGTGGTTGTACTTTTTTTCTTGTGTCTCTGCCATTACCATCAAGAAGAGCTTCCCCCATGAGATGGCAGTTCCCTTAGTTGGCCCAATACCGGCAGACATGAACCCAGCCCAAAGCAAGGCTTCCCAGTGGAGTCCAGGCCAGATCAGCCAACCGACAGCCAATCCACGGATAAGTGAGTAAGAGTTGTTTTAAATTACTGAGGTTTGGTGCTGTTTGTTATGGCAGTGATAGCTGACAAATACACTCTTCTTCTCCTCTGTCTCTGGCTTCACTTCTACTCCCTAAAGGAAATTGTGTTTATGTTTTCTCAGATCTTTACTCTGCTTGTGCACAGGTATTCCTGTGTGCATAATCACCTCTGTGACTAAACTGTCAACTCCTTAAAAGCTGGGACTTGGTCTTACTCATTTTCACCATTCTTTTCACCATTCATTTCACCACTCATTTTCCTCCTAGAACAGTGATTAAAAATACAGTAGAATAGGAAGACAGGCTCCGGCATGTGCCGTTTCTAGTCAGTAATTTACCAGCTAGGTGACATTGGGTAAGCCGTGTGACCTTGCTGTGCCTCACTCTCCTTCTTCGTAAAGTGGGAATATTATAATCCACCTGACATGGTTGTAGAGAGGATTCTAAACACTCCCTGTCTTGTCGCTGACTTTGCTTTGAGCTCATCTCACCTCACAGCTGAGTTTCAGGGGAAGATAAGCAGCTTGTCCTTTGGATGGCACCTGGTGGAGTGCAAAGTGTGTGCTGGCCCATCAATCAGGAGCCCTGTGTTCTGAGGGCCATCTCGGGCCATTGGACAAACCAATCATCGCCTGAACCCAACGCCAACCTGTGAGCCACGGGGAGGTCATTATCCCCATTCTGCAGAGAAGGAAACTGAGGCATGGAAAGATTTTTTTTTTTTTTTAGTGACTCACCAAAGAACACAACATCAATTCTGGCAGAGACAAGACTAGACTCTTAACCTAGTGCTTTCCTACTCTACCACACTGCCTTCCAGACTGTCAGGAAAATGATGTAATCTGACCCAAGAATTCTCTTCTGGAAGCTCCCCTCAGCCTGTCTATCTGAAGATAAAAGCAACCGCAAATTCAGTTTACATCTTCTTTTACTCCCTAGCCTGTTGGAGCCAAGGCTGAATGGTGCCAATTTGCCTATGGTGGTTTTTATGATGTGGGCTGGGATCACTGGGGACTGTTCTGAAACCATCAAATTCATTTCAATTAGAAGTGTAACTTAATGTCCAATTTTCAAACCAGATTCCCTAGGTAAAAGAAGGCCATTTTGTTTGCTGAGCCGCCTCAACCCGACGAACAGTATTTCTGCGTACCAATTATGCCCAGTTGCGTGCCCTGGACGGGGCATTTTCTCCAAGTTACAACTCGATCAAAAGAAGGGTGGGAGAGTCAGCGTGGAAGATGGGGGGATGCGTGAAATTTGAACCAGTGTAGATCAATTCCAGAATGTTGCCCAGGGATTCCTAAAAAGAACCCAGGGAAAAATAAATACATCTCATCCTTATTAACACTCCAAGCCCTTAAATGAGTCCTGATGTTAATCCCTAAGAGATGCCTAAATGCCTATTTCCAATTGCTGCCCCACTTGTCTTATAAAACAACTTGTACTTCTTTTTATTCTCCCCATGTTCAAAAATAAAGGAAATTCCTTTTGCAGTCGAGGGCCAAGGAACAACCCAGGCCTGGCTCTGATTACTGAAAGCTGGAGAATTTTGAGTGAAAGCTACAGCCGGCTGCCAGCCTTGTTATTAGCAATAAGCATCAAGCCGTTCTCGGGAGAGCAGGGGCCTTTTGAGAATGTCAGACGGCAGCCCGCACCTCCCCTCACGAGCACCTGCAGTCACCGCTGGAGGTGTAAGCCTGTCCAGAACTCCATTTCCCCTTGGCTGAATCAGCAGCCGCAATCAACAGAGAAATAACCCCTTATATTTATATAATATCTACCTACGAGCAACTCAAATTGCCATGCTCCTGTTTAAGATTCTACAATGGTTCCCCATTGCCCCTTGGAACAAGTCCAAGTGCCTGGGCTTATTGTTCCAGGTCTTGTGACAACAGACCCTACCTTGGTGATGCAGGAGCTTTTCTCTTTTCTTTCCTTTCTGGTTTTTAAACAGCTTTCCGGGCCAGGCATTCTTCTGCAGCCTGAGAGTGATTATGGAGAGAGGGGCAAGATCTCCTAAAGCTGGAAGGCTTGGTTCAAACCCCAGCTCTCCCCCGCTATAGGACTGGGCGGATAAGCCACTCACTCTACCCACGAGCCAGGTCCTCTCTCACGTGTAAGACGATGCATTCAGAGTAGACGATGTGATCCGGCATTGCCTTTGAGGATCTGAAATCTTAGCATTTTCCCATCACTAGTCCTTGCAATTGTTTTGTTCCCTTCTCGCCCCTGTCCTCGAGGCTGGAGGGGCTCCGAGGCTCACTTCCTGGCCTCTCCTTCAGCTGGCAGTGGCCAAATGCTGCAGCTCTGGCCAATCAGGCACCGGGAGGTCTGCCGGCTGTGGCGCCCCGTGACGCATGCCCTCAGCCCACCTCCGATTGCAGCCTCAGCTGCCACAGTGAAACAGTGGACCATTCTGTGTTGTTTGGACTCATTTTGCCAAGACGACAACCGACTTCAAGTGCGCACTGTGTACCACCCTGCTCCCTGTTCCAGGGCTTCTCCGACACTATAAACTCACCGGGGCTGCACAGAAGCAAAGCCTGGAGGTGTGGGCTTCATGTCCTTGGGGTTGACCTTCAACCAGTGGACAGGGCCTGGTGGGTAGATGCTCCAGCCACTTGTCCTTTGGGGGTGCAACTCTGGGAGGCATCGTGTACGCTTCTCTGGAGGTCCAGGTGGAGCAGAGCCCCTGTTGCCCAAGATGGCAACCTCCTTAGCATGCCTTTATATTACCTTTTTTCCCTTTTTTCCTTTCCTCTTTCACTCTCCTTGCTTCCTTTTCTGCTTCCAGGGATCAGTTGTACTATGTGCGCTCAAGTCTTTGTTTCAGGATCTGCTTTTGGAGCAACCCAAGCTAAAATAGCTGGCCTCACTTTCCCTATTTCTTCTATCTTGATGGCAGATACAGATGTGATGGCTGGAGCTAAGCAGCTATTTTAGGACCAAAATGAGGGGCAGGCTAAGAAAGTGGCAGAGATGCCATCTCTGACATCGTTGGGTGACTGAATCAACACAAGCAACTGCCAACTTCTAGATTTCTTGTGATATGAAACTCGCTTTTATTTACGTAAGCTGTTGCTGCTTGGACGCTTTCTTATTTGCAATGGAGCAAGATCCTGATATATTAATTGTGCTCCAGTGCACTACTACAATGTTTTAATCTGTGTCTTTCTTCATGTTGTTCCCTTTCCCTGGAGCACCCTCTCCACTCCTTTCTGTTGCTCTAACTTGTCTTTTTCTTTCATGACGCAGATTAATACTCACTTCCTAAGCCATTTCCTCAATAAAACCATGGTCTTTGGGCTTCTTTTTTTTTTTTAAAGATTTTATTTATTTATTCATGAGAGACACAGAAAGGGAGAGAGAGAGAGAGAGAGAGAGAGAGGCAGAGACACAGGCAGAGGAAGAAGCAGGCTCCATGCAGGGAGCCCGATGTGGGACTCGATCCTGGGTCTCCAGGATCACACCCTGGGCTGAAGACAGGTGCCAAACTGCTGAGCCACCCAGGGATCCCCGGTCTTTGGGCTTCTATAAAGTTCTTCCATACCTTTGTATATGTAGAGCAATACGCAATCTCGTGTCCAGCACTAGGTAACCCTGGGCTTATTCCACATCATGACATTTTAGGTCAATCCCACCTAAACTGAGAGTTTCTCAAAGGCAGGCCCTGTGTTCCCTAGTGCTACTACACACCACACCAGATGAAAGAACCTTGTGTAAACGCAGAGGAGTCACATGACAAACATGTGCTCCCTAAGCCAATTAAACTGTGGCTCTGCATGTGTGTGAGAGAGAATGAACAATCTAAATGGTGTCCATGGCTTCACACTGATTGGGGAGTGGAGCAGAGGGGGAGCATTGCATGGTCATCTTTGCTTTCCGCATTTCCCTGTCTTCTGACGTGACAGCTTTTTTCCACTGAATAGGACTCTTGTATGAAAAGTGACTTCTTTTTTCCTGTAAAATGCCCACACAGTGCAAGTCCCCTGGTTTATCTGGCAGCCCATAAGAGAAGCAGTGATCCATTCCAGCCCAGGAAAGAAGGAGTGATCCATTCCAGAAAGATAGCCGCTGTGTTAAACCTCCGGAGAGATCTCGAGCTGCTCTCTAATATGTTGCCTCTGAGAGGGATTTTGACCCCATGTGATTTTTTACCAACTGACTTAAGAACCTAGAGCCCTGTGCAAGGCCAGACCTCACTTCTCTCACATCCTCTCCTTTTTTATTATACTTCCTCCCTGGGCCATGGCCTCCACTCTCAACTTTGGCCCCTTTTCCTAAGCCCAGGTCCACATCACAAAGGCTCTGCTCCTCCTCCCACGTGGCCCCAGCCATCAGGACTCTGACGTATGGAGAGACTTATTTGACTGCTCCCAGGGCCTGCCTTGGCCACACGAAGAACCACATCATCCCCTGTGTCTCCCTCTAGTGTGGTTCCTTATTTATGTTCTCATCAGTTCTGCCCGATACCGGGCACTCAAAACCCTCATTGGGGCTATTGAATTGGCCTCCTAACCGGTTCCTTGGCCCCCATCACATTATCCTATATACACCCTGCTAACAAGTTGTCTTTCTAAAGGGCGACCCAGAGCAAAACATTCCCTGGCTGGAGATTGTCCAGTGACTTCCCTTCTCCCACAGATTAAAACTCAGCTTGCTTCTTTACTCTGTCTTATTTTCTAGCTAAAATGAACACTCCACTATTGGGAGACTACACCTCACACTTGCAGGCCTCTACCTGTGGCTCACACTGTCCCCCACTCCCCAGTGGCATGCCATTCCATCTCCACCTTCCAATGCCACTTCTGGGCCTGAAGACATCCGAGATACCTGCAGTCAAATCAACATTGCCCTCCCCTCTTTCTCCAGAGTATCATGTACTTCTTTTTTTCTTTAAAAAAAAAAAAGGTTTTAGTTATTTATTCATGAGAGACATGGAGAGAGAGAGGCAGAGACACAGGCAGAGGGAGAAGCAGGCTCCTCATGGGGAGCCCGATGCAAGACTCGATCCCAGGACCCCAGGATCACATCCTGAGCCGAAGACAGACGCTCAACCGCTGAGCCGCCCAGGTGCCCCAACACCATGTCCTTCTACCCTATATTCACGGCCCTTCTCTTACATTGTATTCATTCATGTTTGTGGACTCTCTCTTCTGCTGCCGTGTTACAGGTTTGGTAGACCCTGGTTGCAGGAAGCACTGACCCTTGTACATAGAATGCCGCAATAATCATTGTAGTTAACAGTTATCGTGCACTTGCTCCATGCCAGGCACTGTGCTAATCTCGTTCCGAGAGCTGACTCACTGAGCTTTCATAGCAGCCCCGTGAAGAGGTCTGATGTCCCCATTCTTTCAGATTTGGAAACAGACCCAATGCAACAGAGCCTTGACCCCAAGTTCCCACAGCTTAGGAAGTTAAGTCACAGAGCTGACATGCCAACCTTGGTCTCTGTCCATGTCGGGCCCAACTGCAAGAACTAACCTCTTCCGTGACTCAGTGTACCAGGAATCAGACTATCTGGGGCCTTGCACCTGCCCTTTACCTTCCCTTGTAAACTTGACCCAGTGGCTTCATGGCTCTGAGCTTGAAAATTCACATTTACAAATTAGAGATCAAAATACCTCCAGGCTTCACCACCTGAAACGTCTTTTGTGGAGATGGCCTGTGTGAGAATATGCAAAGGCATTTGTCAACAGGAGCACAAGAGGTGTGGGGCCTTGTGACATCAACAGGTGGCTGGGGAGAGAGGGGCAATGGATGGTACGGTGGTGACAGCATGAGACCGACCCTGAGTGGTAGGTCCGAGTCATGACGTCCAAGTCACGAAGTGATTTCAGATATTCAAATTCTCAACGTGAAGACTAAGGATTATGAC
Organism: Canis lupus baileyi; assembly: GCF_048164855.1. NCBI lineage: Eukaryota > Metazoa > Chordata > Mammalia > Carnivora > Canidae > Canis > Canis lupus. The sequence continues at coordinate 91,034,950 of NC_132876.1, forward strand.
TTCAGTCAGCTACTTTCGAGTATATTTTCCTTTGCACAAGAGTGCTATATCATATGAAACTGTCTAAATAAATGTAAAAGTGCTCTTTTAATAACTATACAATAAAGATTCTAAGTGGTAGGAAAGCGTCATGCTATCGTTTAAATGGAGGCCTGTTTTTTTTTTTTTTCTGATTGGTACATACAATATTGGTAGGTCTTATAACTGATGGATCACAGATTCAGTGAAACACCCTCACTGGGGAAAAACCTAAGGGGTGTGAGAATGTAATGGGGCACCTGGCCTTATGGCGGGCACCAATCAGCGAGGGCTTCCCTGAGGAAGTGGCATTAAGTTGATGCCCATGCAAGGAGAGGAAGCCGGGAAAGAGCCTCTCCATTTTCTTGGGGAGGAGGAAAGGAAAATACAGCTCCCATTTCCCTCTATTCTCACAGGATTTCTCTACCGGCGGCTCCAAAGAAGGCCCGACTACTGACTCCCTTAGAGGCCCTTCGAGGCCAGCTGTGCTCCCTTCAGTGATGTCCCTGCCCCTTAACTGGGGATAAATGACACTGCCCAAGGAAAGAGAAACCCAGCTTTTAGGGGCAAGCAGGGGGGAAAAAGTCAACAGCTGTTCTCCAGTGTATATGCTCTTAATTTGGCACCGGGTTCTGACATGGGTTTTTTGGATCTGCAGCCTTCCCCCTGGTCTGCAGCTCCATTTCTGGATGCTCACTGCCTGGAACGGCATCCCGAGGAGCAGGCCTGCAGCAAGGGGAAGAGACTGCCGATCTTGGGTGCATGCAGAAAGGAGTCAACAAGCGCCTCTGAAGTTCTTTCCGAAGTGAACTTCAAACCAGGAACAAAATGGAAGTGAAATAAACAAAGTGGCATCTCTGTGATACCCACAAGCCAATGGGTTAACCAAGAAGCAGCCAGCTGTAGCAGGGATGGTGATCATATGGGGCCCCTACCCCTAGTCCCTTCTCCCTCACCCCTGGAAGCTGTGGCTAACTGATCCTGGGACTCTCTTCAACTGTGCCCAGAACTAGGCTCAGAGTCCTACTTACCACACCGTTGCCTGGCAGCCGCCGTCAATCATCTGTGGGTCTGGCCCCGATGCTGAGGGAGGGAGCAATGGAAGCACAGCCAAGAGGCCTGGCCACTATGTCTAGCTCTGCTTCTAGCCCAGCCCATGGGGCCACAGATGAGTCATTTGATCTCTCCAAGCCTCGTTGTTCAAATCTGCAAAAGGAGGGAGGCTGACGCTACCTAAGTGCTCTTCTGGTTCTCAGATTCTAAAACGCAAATAGCAGTGGTGCTGGAAATTAATGCAAATATTCCATGTCATGTGGCTTCGGAATCACATCAACATTTTGAAGGTCTACTTCATGCTCAGTATAGTTGCTAAATATTCTGTAAGGGGACAGAGAAATGTAAACCTTGGACATCCAAGACTTTGCAGCCAGGTCTGGGAGGTGACCCCTGTGTATAGGAAAGCATCGGACAAATGAAAAACCGGTCCAAAGAGAGCCAACGGGAATTCACAGAGGAGCAGGTGAACTTGGGGTGGATGGAGTTCTATGAGTCAGCTACTGCCACAATAACTCTGGGTAACACTCCCCCCGCCACTCCCTAAAAAAGTCTTAACTATAAACATCTATTTCATTCCTAGGGCTGCAAGTTTTACCTACTCTGGGCTGGACTGGGCTGGACTGGGCTGATCTCCACTGTGTTCACTTATGCATCTTCAGCCAGCTGTGGCTCCGCTCACCCTGACTCCTAAGCGTGAGGGTTTGCTTATTGTTGGCTGATCGAGAACGGCTTTGCTTAGCATGTCTGGAGGTGGGGGAGGGTACTTGGCTCTGCTCCTTACACGTTTCTTCCTCTGGCTGCCTGGCCCAGGTGTGTTCTCATGACAGTAGTTTGGGTACCGGAGCACAACGGAAACACACAGTGCTTGTTCCATCACTCTGCAAATTTCCCAGAGGGGAAAAAGGCTATGGGCACAGTGGGCTTTGAGAACTTAGAAGATGGGTTGCCCTTGGGCTGAGGGACTATTTGCTTCCAACCAAATTCACGATACTGTGGCCCAGGAAAGGATTGCAGATGGCTCCTTAGAAGATGTCCGCCACGACTGACTTATCAGCCGTGCATCTTGCGAAACGCATCCCCTTGCCTTGATTTTTCTTGCTCCCCCGCCTCCCTTCTCTTCCCATCACTCCCATTGTCCTGGGTCACCTTCCTCAGAAAGCATCAGCAAGTAGATTGGCCTCAGCCTGTTTTCTCAGGGACCCCAGCTATGGCACCAATGAAACCTTCCTTCCAGAGTTTGACTTTTTGAGTACATGAATGCAGGGAAGGGGACCCCAGATTTAGCAGGAAATTTTATTCCACAGACCCTCCTTCACCTCAGATACACGGATGCCTTTGTAAAATGGCATCTGGGTTTACAATTGGGTGTTCCATGAAGCCAGATTAGGAAGGAACATTCACCATGTGGTACATGTACACACACACACACACACACACACACACACACACACACAATGGAATATTATTCAGCCATCAAAAAGAATGAAATCTTGCCATTTGCAACGATGTGGATGGAACTAGACATTAGGCTGAGCAAAATAAGTCAATGAGAGAAAGACAATTATCATATGATTTTGTTCATATGTGGAATTTAAGAAACAAAACAGAGGACCATAGGGGAAGGGAGGGAAAAATAAAACAAGATGAAATCAAAGGAGACGAACCATAAGAGACTCTTAATCATAGGAAACAAACTGAGGGTTTCTGGAGAGGAAGGGGTGGGGGATGGGATAACTGGGTGATGGGCATTAAGGAGGGCACGTGATGGAATGAGCACTAGGTGTTATATGCAACTGATGAATCACTGAAAAAAAAAAAAAAAGGAAGGAACACTCACCAAGAAGAGATCATTGGCTGAGAGAAGAGTCACTGAGCTCATGAGACTGAGTTCAGAGCTCTGTCTTAAGACTAGTTGGGGACCAGATTGTAGATTGTATGACCAGATTGTATGAACATGTTCCTCATCACCTCCTTACCTCTCTTTACCCACCGTCCTACCAAAGAGGCCTCTTTCATCTGATGCTCTAAATTCAAGCAGAAGACAAGCCTAGAAAGATCAATACAGTAATCCCAGGTTAAAGTGATAACTCATCATAACTTGAGGTATAACTACCACCCAGGGTGTTTTCATTTCCATAGGGGACCCTTGGAAAATAGAAGGTCATCTCCATAAGGAACTAAATATCTAATGGTGAAATTTTAAGCGCCCTAGCAAGTGGCAGGTAAAATACTTTGTGGTGAGCTTTTGCTCACATAACCCTCTGGAACCCTCTGGAACTAAGTCCCAACCATGCCTCTTTGTGAGGTGAGCCAGAAATGATTGTCTCACTAGGAAACGGAGTCTCAGAAATGCAATGTCACTTGCCCATCATCTCTCAGCTGATGAGTAGCAGAGTTAGGAATAGCTCTAACCCTCTGCCACTTCCCCAGAGTGGGATGAAGGAGACCAGAAGCTGAAAGGCCCATCCTGTCAGAGTGGGAACTCATGAGAAGATCAGCAAGTGGAGTTCAAGGACAGTGGGCTCAGGGGACAGTTCAGTGTAAGACCATCGCCCAGAGTGGTGCTAGCACAGCTGTCTTCCCCTCTAGGCCAAGGGCATGATTCCAAAGGACGGGGCCTCAGGTGGCGACATCCTGAGAGTCTTCCCAGCCTAGGCAGCAGCACAAAGGCTCTGGCCAGAGCTGCAGCTGGAGCGAGGGCTTCAAGAAACAAAAGGCCTGCCCCAGAGTTTGCAGGCCCACACCATGTGGGCCAGGCAGAGCCAAGAGTGGGGCAGGACACTGTAGAACAAGTGGCCATCTCCGTCCACCAGGGTGCTGGGCTGCCCAGGGAAGGCCCCTTGGCTTCTCTGAGTCGGTTTCTCAGAAATAATGGAGGCAAGACTTTCCTCACCTACCCCAAAGTGTTGTCTCAAGGTGCCAGAGGGGCAATTGTCTAAATTTAAGTGCCACAAAGATACCTGATGATGATGGAAAAGCCAAAGTGGAGTGCCTGGTGGCTTGATGGAAGAGGCTCGCATTAGTTTCCTCTGGTTGCTGTGACGGATGACCACAGACTCGGGGGCTGAGAGAGCACATGTTCATTCTCTCCCAGTTCTGGAAGTCCCAAGTCTAAAGTCAGTCTCCTGAGGCTTCAGTTAAGAAGCTGACAGGGCTGGTTCCTTCTGGTGGGTCTGAGGGGTGGATGTCTATACTTCTCTCTTCCGGCTTCTAGAAGCCACCTGCATTCCTTGACTCGTGGCCTTCCCTTGCGTGGCCCTTTCCTTCCTGACCTCTTGCTTCCACCCTCACCTCTCCTGCTGCAGGCTCTGGTCTCCCACCTCCCTCATATGAGCCCCTGGCAATGACATTGGGCCCACATGGACACTCCAGGACACCCTTCCCATCTCCTGTTCCTAAATTTCAACCCACTTGCAAAGTCCCTTGGGCCATATCACATGACTTATTCACAGGTCTGGGGGTTAGGAGGTGGGCATGTTTGGGGGGTGGGTCCTTATTCCACCTATCACGAGGCCTGTTCTTCTCTCTCTAACAGAGCTACTTCCTGCAACATGCCCAGAATGTTTCCTAGCGCACCCTGCCTGTATCCCGACCAGACTCCTTTGATACTTAACATTTCTGCACGTGGGCCGACTTCCAACTGCCAGCACCTGCATCTCTGCCTGAGGGCTTTTGGCCACTGGCGCCTGCTCTGCCTGTGCAGATGGCTGGAGGGAGGAGCCAGGGAATCCATGTCCCCCACACTCTTCCCTCCCGACCTTGGAAGCAGGCCTTAACCACTGCTTGACAGGATCTAGTGGATAAACACTCCAGTTCTCTTGCCCCTTGGTTGGGATAACTGAGGCGTGTGCTATACTGCCCCCTACAGGCCCCCATAGGAATTGCTCTCCGGTGGCCCACACGGGTTAACTACCTTGGGAACCCTCCCTTGGTTGACTGCCTGCCTTCCCTATCCTGTCTCTCCCACCAGTGTTTTCTAGAATTATCTCCCAAGCAGACTACTTGCACTCAAATCCTTGCCTCTAACTTGGGATGATTTCTCCCAAGCTTTGTTCATGCAGCTCTCCTGCCCGCAATGTCCCTTTTCTTCACTCACCCATCTGCTCCTCTTTCTAAACCTTCTTCCTCAGGGAGATCTTCCCCAGCACATTGGTGCCTGCCGGTCCCGCCTCGTCTTGCCCATCCCAAGTGGTCATGACAGTTGTCAGCTGTATCAAAGAATCGGGAGAGACAGCTCAGCATACAGGCTAAGACAAAGGATTCTGAAGCTAGACTCTATGATATGGATCCCTAACCTCATCCACCACTTACCAGCTCAGGAATAGCGACCAGATTAGTTAACCTCTATGAGCCTCAACATGGGGTGCTAATCGCACCCCACCTCATGGGCTTTCAGTGAGATACATGCTAGCGTAGGCAGTCTTCTTAGAACCGCACTCGGCACACAGCAAACACCTGATTGGTGCTGGCTGTCATTGGTCCCTTTAACGAGTTTGGATACAGTGCACTTTGAGTACTGCCCGGGTCTCTTTCATACACCCCTCAGATCAATAATCAACTACACTTTGGTTGATAATGCAATAGCATTTTCTCTGGAACATATACCCTTTGAGAGCAGGGACCAGTCCATACTGATCTCTGCTTATACCCACTGCCTGGAGCAGCCAACTGATGTCTGATCTTTGTTAAAATGCATACTATATACAAAAGAGAGAAGGAGAAATCATAAGGCTCTGAGAAGGGGGGGGCAAGAAACGCCATGGGGAAGGGCCACCAGCTTCCTTACGGTCTGGGCTGGAGCTCATGGGCTGGCTGCGAGGGCAGGCTGAGTGGGGGCCAGCCTAGGAAGCCCTGGGTGGCTCCTAGAACCAGTTCCGCCTCTAGGTCTGCGACAGGCGGGGAGGCACCGCCCAGATCCCCCTTGGAGCGAAGGTCTCGCTGCCCAGCTGCGAGGAGTGTGGTCAGCAGACAGCCCCCAGCTGTCAGCTCCTTCCCGGAGCATCTCGGCTGCTAAGAGCCGTCTGGCCGGAGGTCAGGCCTTGGCCCGAGATGGGCCACTTCCCAAGACTGAGCAGTGGGGGAGTGTAAAGGGCCAGACATTTCTGTCTGACATGGTCTTTCCAGGGGCATTCGTTGCCCAGAGCCCCCCACTGGGTTGGCTCAGCTTTAGTCATGTGTGCCTGGCAGCTGGGCCGGCCCCCACTCCTGCACGTGCTGTCTCCCAGCAAACATCGTGCCCTGAAACCCCTACCCCTGCTTGCGGACAGCACAGCCTGTGACGGCAGCAAGGACTCGACCTCCTTGCAAGTTCAAATTAATGCTTGAGGCTCTCTTTGGAAGTTCAGGGACCCAGAACCACCTTACTGTTTTCCTCTCTGGCAGTTCCACCCCTCCGTGATGTCAAGTGTCCTGACTTGAGCCTGGGAATGTTCGAAGCTCACTGTCCTGTGGCCCAGACAAATGAGAGCTGTTTATCTTTCAACTTCACTTAGAACAGTAAATAAAAAACCTCATTAATTCAGACTGTTCTTATTTGGAATTTGTGATGATCCAGAGAGTGGCCTGGCGGGTGTTTGTTTACTTTTGCATTATCAGGGAAAAAGAGAGCTTGCCAAGCAAATGGGGAATGTAAGCAGATTGTAAGGGAAACATTTCAACAATTTTCCAGAGGGAAAAGCCCCTTCCCTTACTTCAAAAAGCGCCAGTTTACGGGCAAAAAATCCACGTGACGATCTGATCAGCTTATATCAAAATAACTTTTTAAAGCAACCCATTGGTGGTCTAGTTGGCATCATTCTATGAACTGAGATTCGATTTGATGTTGACTGAGCTCCTACTGCCTGCAGAGCACGGGATAGGTCCTGTGGGATGTACCAGGATGAAAACAACGCAATCTCTACTCACGAGGACTTTACAATCATAGCAGTTACTGCCACCATATTAAAAAAATGTTGTTTTGCATTTCTTCTCAACTGTTGAAAAGGGCTTCATAAATATGTAGCTCTGGCCACAAAACTGGAGTATCCTAGTTATACAGGAAGTACCTGTTGAACCACAGAACTCCGGTTTGAACCGACTGCCCGAGTCACTGGTCACCCACCACCCCGCGCCTGCAGAATCTGGAGGTCCCTAGAGTCCCAGCAAGTTGTCATGTTCCCCACTGTGGCACTGTGGGATGCCCTGTACAGCTGGCTCAGTCCCCCAAGGTTGTACACATCACAGAGGAAACCCTCACCCACAACAACCAGCTGTGATCTCAACCTTTTTGAAGAAAGACCCCGTTGAAAATGGCAGTCGTGACCTTGGCTCCGTGTACTTCGTGTACTTCGCAGGGACAGAGCTGGCTGGGTTTCTGGCCTGAGGCTCAGCCTGCAGGCATCCAGAACTTCCAGACAATTACCATGCCCCTGGAATTGCCCTCACTCCTGATTGCTATTGGTTAATTAAAGAAATCTAGGCTCCAGACTGTATTACCCACCCATATGTCACCTCCGATGTAACTAACGAGTTCTCAGCAGAACGGGGCTGTGTGTGTGTGCGTGCGAGTGCGCGCGTGTGGCGACGTTGTTAAATTTGATGCATGGTGCTTCTCTCCACAAAGAGGGGTTCCCTTTCTCCCCTGTGACTCTTCAGCTGCAGTGCCAATGCTTACTCTCTGCCAACTGTAATTCTGCACATTTTCTAGTGTCACCCGTGATGTTTTTTACCTTCATTGCGCACCTTGACTTCTGCACTTAGGAACTCCTAATCCAAAGGGCCTCAGATGCTCCCTAAACTCTTTAACTGTTACCAGTCTAGGGAGATACTCCTTCTCCCCTTCTGGCAAAGCAGACTATGAAAATGACTGGTCTAGGCGACTCATCTTATCAGAACTGATTTTCTTCTATTTAATTCAATTCAGTAAGAATCTGGCGCCAACTTAGGTGCTCTAGGATGGGAAACAAAGATAGGGCCCTGCACTCAAGATATGGTCTTTTCGGAGAAATAATATAAGATTCCTAGAACATTTACAGAAGAATTTATTTCATTTATTCATCCAACGAATATGTATTAAGCATTGCAGTAGTTTGGATAAGGGGTAGGCTGCGGTAACAAAAAGCGCCCCCCGCCCCCGCCATGACTTACGAAGCAGAAGAATTCATTTGTCTCTCCTGTAACATTTCTAAAATCAGTGGTCAGTGGTTTGTAGAGCGACTTGGCTCCGTGTAGTTCTTTAGGAATTCCAGATCCTTGGCTCTTAGGGTGTGGCCGTCATGTGTAAGGTCACAGCCACAACAAATGTGGTCAGGGCACATTCGTGTCCTAGCTTGTGGGAAAGTGAAAGGAAAATTTCAAAGCAAGCAGCTTTTTTTTTTTTTTTTCTTTTAAGGCTTATTTATTTTAGAGAGGGAGAAGGAGAGAGAGAAACTTAGGCAGAGTCCTCAGCGCTGAGCCCGGCACAGGGCTCCTTCTCATGACCCTGAGATCCTGACCTGAGCTGAAACCAAGAGTCAGAGGCTTAATCGACTGTGCCACCCAGGCACCCCAGGGCCCGCAGCTTTTAAAAGCAAGTGAAGCATAGTTGTACATGCATCTTCCCATCCCATTCTACTGGGGAAAACCTAGTTGCGTGGCTGCAGCTAGTTGTAAAGGAGCCTGGAAATACTATCTTTACCTGGCTGACTATGTGGCCGAGGAGGAAAGGGAGAATGTGTTTGGAAGAGCAACCAACCAGCATCTACTGTAGGCCAGGGACTTCCAGATCCCACGGTTACAGCAGGGATCAGGAAGACACGGTCGCTGACCTCAGAGAGCTTAGATTCCAGGAGGGGAAGCAAACATGAAGCGGCTCCCGGTGTTATTGTGGAGCAGGAGGGAATCCAGGTCTGAGACCAGAGCCTGCACGCCTCGGCACTCTGCTCCAAGAGTCCTGGACTGTAAGGCTCTGTCTTTTCAAACATCCTTCTGCTTAATATTTGCTGAAGACTCCCTATAGCTCAGACAAGATGCAGCTTTTGTTAGCGCCACCCTGGGAGCGCCGGCCCTGCCGGTGGCCTTCGCTCAGTTTCCTGGGCAGATTGCCCTCGTGCCCTTGGCTTCAGTCGCCATCAACCACTGGTTTCCTGAAGGCAGGCAGCCCTTTCATCATCCCCTGCCCTTTACCCAAGCTTTCCCTGTGCCTGTGATGCCCTCCTATGAACAACGCCCGGTACCCTCTCACCACCCCCCTCCCCTTCACCAGCCCAAATGGCCTTGATGTCCAAGCAATTAGACCTGCTGCTTTCGCTCCCCCCATCATACCTGTGCACGTGCTTAGCAAGGCGCCCGCCTCTGTGTGAGGTGGTGGACAGTACACGGCCTGAGAGATCCGCCAGATTGGAGTCCGAATCCCAGCGTTGCTACTTACAAGCTGTGCTACGTGAAGGGTTCTCTATGCAGGGACTGGCGCTGGGCAGATGCTCAACGAAGGGCAGCTACTGTCCTGCCATCATCCGTCTGTCTCCCCTACGCGATGGCGAGTTTCTCCAGGCAGGGACTCCCCTCGGGGATCCTGGGGTCTGGAACAGAGGAGGAGGTGCTGGAGACAAGTCTGTGAAATAAGGAGATGACGGGATTCTGTTAATTCGTAGTGACACGTGAATTACTTTTATACTCTCTCCTTCAGGAACATTTCTATATTTTAAAGGACCGTAAGAAGACAGAAGCGTTTAATTCCAAGAAACGACTTGCCAGTGGAATTTGAGACTAGCCATTTTGGAGCAAGAGAACCCGGGTTCTTGCAAATTCCAGCAATTAGCCAGCTACTTCGTCCTGCTGCTGCCAGGTTCTATCTTACCCACACAACCAACATCCATCTCTCTCGAACGATCCTGTCCTCTTCCCCACCAGGGAAGGGCCTAACTGCTTGGTGCCTTGCTCCCAGAGGGTGGAAATACATCAGGATAATTAACTGACACGGAACTTCCAAGCACTGGGGCCCGGCAGAAGGACAGCTGTGGGGTGGGGGCGGGGAGTGACAAGACCTGGGTGTCCTGCTATCTCCGTCCCTCACCAGCTGTGTGACTTGGGCTAAGGCACCTCTAGTCTCTGATCTTCAGCTCACTCCTCTGCAAACTACAGTGGCTCATTAGGACAAATGGTATCTAAAGTCCAAAGGGACATCTCTGGTCCCACAGTGAGGCCGTATCTTGATAGGAAGAAGCGTCCACAACTCGGCCCGTTTCCCAAAAGGCAACAACTGGCACATTCAGAAACCAAGTGGCTTTGACTGTCATGTTTGCTTAGCAACACTAAGGATGCTCCAGAGACCCCAGAGCCGCAGCTCGGCCCTGCCCTGCCCTGTGGGCTTCCTCTCCCTTGACGACTCCAGCCAGGGCTGGGGATCTCCAGCCATGGCTCCTGCTTTCCTGTCCAGTCCAGGGCCAGCCCTGCCTCCAGGCCCACCCCCTGCCAGTGGGTTCACTCCTCCTGTCCTACACTCTTTGTTCAGGTCCGTGTCAGCACCTACTGATTATTATTCAGTCCAAACACCTCTGTCATTGCTGGCATTTTCATTGATTTAAATTAAGAGTCAGACTAATAATTAATGCAAACGCTCCCCCCATGCTCACCCCCTGACTGATGGATTCTCAGTGTCAAAACATTAACCTTTAGGTTTGGGACCTTGATGCATTCAAACCCCTAAGTACCTGATAAGCAAGCAAACTATAGAAGTATTCCCTAAACTGGCTCTTCCTATCTCGCCAGCCCTTATTTGTCTATGCAAATAGATATTTATCTTGGGAATGAAAACAACCTATATTCAAAAAGACACGGACAGAGAGAAACCAACCCACCCATCACGGCAAAGGTGAGATTTGAAAGCCAGTTAGCAGTTCCTCTGCCTCTCCTGCCCGGGCCCCGAAGGTAGTCAGCTGGATGCTCAGAAGAAACCCCACGAGGCCATCCGGAGACACCAGCAGGAAGACCGTCAGACCCAGGGAGCGGGACCAGATTCTTCCGAAGGTGCATGAAGAGTTCCAGCCACCTACAGCTGGGTGACCAACTGCCCTGATCTCTAGTGGCTTAAGACATGCATACTCATTCGCTCATGGTTCCCCAATCAGAGCTGGGGAAGGCTCGCCCCCACTTCACGCAGCATTGCCTGGGGTGGCTTGCCTGGGGTCGGAGGATCCACCCCGGAGAGGGCTCCCTGTGCGGATGGCCAGCTGGCTCTGGCTGAGGGCTGGGAGCCGAGCAGGGGCTGTGGTGCCCTGCAAGGCCTCTCCCTACAGCTTGGGCTTCTCCCAGCATGGCAGCTAGGTTCCAAGAGAGGGTGCACAAGAGGGCAGACCCCAATGTGCAAACGATTATTAAGCATCTGCTTGCTTCATGCCTGCTAGTGTCACAGAGCCAATCCTCAAGTCAGTGTGGTGGGCGGTGGGGGTGGAGGTGGAGGCTCTACAAAAATACAGTCCTGTGGGGCCCAGCTCATTGGGGCAGGGGAAGACGGAACAGACCGATGCACAGGTCACCACAGATGGTAACTGAGGGAAAAATGCGAAATTCATTTTCTTTAAACACAACAATTGTACACCTTATAATTCAAATATTTTTTAGCGACTGCTATCCAAACATCACTTCTAATAATTAATAATAATAATAATAATAAAAGTGTGGCCAGTTCCATTCTTCCTACTTTTCTCACTTATAACACGCCTGGAGTCCAGTGGCTCTGGGGTCCCCAAGGTCCATCCTTTGGATTCCAATGTGCCACGACCCCGTAACCCAGAGAGCTCTGTTCTTGCTCTCAGGTTCCCTGCTGGCTCCTCCATAGGCCATCTTCCTCAAGCTGCAGCCTCGAGATATGGAGGAGATTAAACTTGCTGGATATTGGAATTACAAACAGAAGCTCCTAAATGTACGGATTCGGAGAGCTGGAAGGAGGCCAAGCCGCCACCTGAGAGAGGAGAAGAAGCTGAGGGCAATCCCCACCCCCCGCACCCTGCCACTCCTGTCCTTGCTCTGTGTCTTGCTGCCTTGGCTCAGCCTTTTTCTAGTTGTTTTCTCTGCATCTCTCTCTCTCTGGCTTTTTCTCTCTTTCTCTGTGTTCTGTCTGACCTTGGATCTTGGATCTTGTCTGACTTGTCCCCTCTGGTCCCTGCTCTCTCTGTGCATCTCTGTGGCTCTCAGGCTCCCCCTCAGCACCCCTGCCCTACCATCTGTGGACAGCTAGCGCTGGGCCTCTGTCTGGTGGCTCCTCTGCAGGAAAGCTGGGTGCTCCCAGCCGCTCTGGGGTCCACACCCTTCCCCAGACTGGCACCAAAAATAAAGCTGCAGGGTCAGTGGCTCTGGTGGGACCTCAGTGCATGAACGCAGGGCTAACTGGGAGGGTAGAGAACACACATCTACACACCACACTCGCGCTCTGAGGCAAACACTCTAACGAAGGTGGGGTTTGGTGGATCCCCTGACGAGCCATGGAGGTCCCTTGTCTCAGAAGAGCTTGCTGCCCAGCTGCTGGGGGTGCTGGCAGTGGGGGTGGATACCCGCTGGCTGTCAGGGCAAGGAGGGATGCCACAGGTGGCACAGAGAGCTGTGCCCGAGGCCACACCCCTGCTGGGCCACCCAGAGCCGGTGACTGAAGGACACCGGCTTATAATCGCATGGCCTTCTTGACCCATCTCTGAAGGCCCCTCTGACTCCTCAGCTCTCTGTGGAGTTGGCCAAGGCCTGCTTCACCGCAACTTGAGAGCTCCATCTGCATGCTCCTGCTTCCTTCCACTCCTTCCCCAGACATGGGTCTCAGGGACTCTCCTTAATTAACATCCTGGGTGCTAACTCAGTCTCCAAGTTTGCTTCCTGGGTAGCCCAACTGGTGACCCTCACAATCGCTATCTCTGTCTCTGTCTCTGTCTCTGTATCTCTCTATCACACACACACACACACACACACACACACACACACACACACAGAGACTCACACTCTTTACCTAATTTCTTCTCTCCCTAATGCCTAAAGCCTACCTTTCTCCTTGGACCTCTCCTCTGTAATGTACTGAAGCCCCATTCCCCAGGCACCTCCTCTCACTGTCCCCAGCAGCCTGCTCTAGGTCTCTCAGATTGCACTAGAGTCTGTGGCAATTCCCTGCTTTGCTTTCTCCTCATCAGCACAGTAGAAAGAACTTGGGTTCAGAAGGGGAGAGGCCAGGTGTGGAATCCGGACCCCATTGCTAACCACCTGGGGGACTTTGTGCAAATCACTCCCATACCCCAGGCCGCATTCTCCTTGTCCCTGGAAGGGTTTCCCGCGAAGTCTACCTCACAGCCTGAGAAATGGCGCCTGATGTTGCGCAGTGAAGTACCACAAAATCCTGAGTTACAGGAAGTATGTCAGGGTGGTTATTTAGTTCATGTGACAGTTTTTCCTTTTATTCTTTTTCTTGGGTCTTCGCCTTAGTTCTTTGTTTTTTTTTTTTTTTTTTAATTTTTATTTATTTATGATAGTCACACAGAGAGAGAGAGAGGCAGAGACACAGGCAGAGGGAGAAGCAGGCTCCATGCACCGGGAGCCCGATGTGGGATTCGATCCCGGGTCTCCAGGATCGCGCCCTGGGCCAAAGACAGGCACCAAACCGCTGCGCCACCCAGGGATCCCCGCCTTAGTTCTTTGATTGTTCAAAGGCAATGGAGCCCTCACCACCCCAAAACCCCAACAATCTTACTATTTACTGAGCCCCTACAATGACTTTTCTTTTTAGTACCTCACTGGATTCCCACAGCCATCCTATGGAGCCAGCTTTATTATCCACTTCTACAGAAGGCAGCACAGAATCTTGGCAAGTGGAGAATTTATCCAAGGTCACATGGCAAATGATGGCCGGTTTAAGATCCAAACCTAGGTTTGATGGTGTCCGAGGCCCACCCTGCCCAAGGGAGAGATGAGTCTCTCAGACATCATGACCTGCATGACGAGATGGAATAGGATCCATCCATGGATGTGAATTCCAGAAATCCTAGGGAATGGATGATGACCTAGATACTTCATTAAAAATTTGTTTCTAGTCGATTTACTACCCATGAGCCAGGGGAGCACAGAAGGATCCGGAGCCAGGAACCCTGAGACCAGTCTAAGTTCTGTTTTTAACCAGTTGGGGGGCCTTTCACAAATCTCTGAAATGTGTTGGGTTTCCATTTTGTCATGGGGGGTACAGTGCACAGCTGTGTGATCACTGAGGTCCCTCCCTTCCGGTTCTTAAACACAAATCTCTCACCACAATGCGTGAACTTTACTCTCTGGCTTTCCAAATCCCATCTGTTCCTCAGACTTCAGCTCCAATCTTACCGTCTCAGGGTTGCTCCCACTGACTTCCTGGTACACTCATTGACCTCCTCCTTTTCCGGCTGCCCAAGGCCTTCTTTCCACATTCATTTACATGCCTATTCATGCAGAGTACAAGGAGCTCATTTTGGGACTCGACCCTACATTTAAATCTAAACTCTGAAAAAAAAAAAAAAATCTAAACTCTGTAACTTGGCTGCTGTGTGACTTTGGGCAGGTCACCAAACCCCTCTGACTCAGCTTCCTCTTTATAAAGTGGTGATACTGCTTTACTTCATAGGGTGGTCATGAGAAAATGACATGATAATTTCATGTATTGAAAACTTCAAAGTATTGTATCAATCTTAGTTGATATATCACTATTATGATTTATCAGTTAAGTTCATGTGCAATCCTAGTGAGCATTTCTGGAAGCTGGGGCTTCCTCCCCTGTAGAATCCAGAACATGTTTTGCATGCAGTTGGCACTAAACACTTGAATTGGCCTGAATGGAGTGTGATAATCCAGGAAAAATATCTGGTGTATTCTCTGTTAATACATGAAGATAAGTGGGCTTTGGAGAAGCAGGCAGTACCTCTTCCATACCCTGAATTTTATAAAGCAGAGGACCAAACGATTCCTCCAACCACCTGTCGGCATAAGCCAGAATATTCATCTTGCCTTAAGATCAAAGAACACAGGCTAGACTAGACTTCCCTCCAGGATGGTTCTATGTGACAGGCAGCCACCATATTGGAAGCAGAGACTGACTCTCTGGGGCTATGGGCCCAAATCACATGTATGTCAGCAGAAACACGGGTTCAGGGGGAGGGCCGACTCTGCAAATGGAAGGTCAGGGATAATCTGTCGCAGGAAGAGGAAAAGGAAAACTCTCCCCTGGAAAGAATAGAGGCTCAACAACAGCCCATGGGACACCCCCCCCCCAACTGTCCAAGAGAAACAGGAAGACACTGGTAAGAGGTCACAAGGTGAGAGGTGGAAAGCAGTAGTGCCTGCCTCTCTTTCTCTTCCTCCTGTTTTTCCCTGCCCTGGGGGCCTGTGGGAGGGGCTATTTCCACTCCCCAGGGGCTCAGTTCCTGAGCTGGTGGTCCCTGCCCCCGCCCCCTGGAGTCCTAGACAACCACCTCCCTTTTGTTCTCCTAGCCTTGGGGGTGGTAGCCACTTGCTACAGTTTCTTTGCCTTTGGGTTAACTTCTTTGGCATCTTTCAAGCCTTCTAACACCTGGATAATTGATGCCTTGTTTTAAATCCCCTCTAAAATACCTGAATGGTTTCTGCTTTCCTGGCTAGGTATTCCATTATGTGAAGTAGAGATCAAGGGGCAATAGGGTTTGGTGAGAGCTACTGAGGAAGTCTCCCTTCCATTCGTCTCCAGAGACACTTGACATCATAATCTTATGTTGCAAAATGTATTTGGTTGAAACAAATAGGTTAATAATAATAATAATAATAGTAATATCTAGGGCAGCCCAGGTAGCTCAGCGGTTTAGCGCCACTTCAGCCTAGGGCCTGATCCTGGAGTCCCAGGATCGAGTCCCACGTCGGGCTCCCTGCATGGAGCCTGCTTCTCCCTCTGCCTCTCTCTCTCTCTCTCTCTCTGTGTGTGTGTGTGTCTCTCATGAATAAATAAATAAAATCTTTTAAAAAAACAAAAAATGGCGATATCTAACCTAATGTGAAGAGCAAAGCATAACATGTCTAGAAGCTGAATCACTATGCTGCACACCTGAAACTAATGTAACATTGTGTGTCAACTATAATAATTTTTTTAAAAAAGATTTATTTATTTACTTTAGAGTGGGATGGGGAGGGGAGGAGGGAAGGGGAGAGGGAGAGACAGAATCTCAACCAGAGTCCCCACTGAGTATGGAGCCTGACATGGGGCCCAAACTCACTACCCTGAGATCATGACTTGAGCCAAAATCAAGAGTCAGACACTTAACTGACTGAGCCACTCAAGTGTCCCAATAAAAAAAAAAAATTAAATAAATGAATAAATGGGAAAAATTATCCAGGGAAAATATGTCAGAGATATATGTTTGCCTCTGTTATATCTAGGTCTGATATCAGGCAGTAGCATGGTGCTGAGAAAGCACCCTGACCCGGATTCTGGGCACACAAGTTCTAGAGCTAGTTTTGCTGCTAATGAGGACTTTGACCTTGGACAAAGCAACCAACCCCTCTGAACCCTTGTCTCTACATATATGAAATGAAATGATTGAAATAAATTGTCTCAGACTTCTAAATATATCTCATATTTGATGAATCTCAATATACATACTGGAGAGTTACTTCATAAGTATTATGAGGGCAGGGACTCTGCCTTATTGGTCTTTATAACCATTACACTATTTGGCCATAAACACTCAATAACTATTGATTGCCATAAAAAATAATAGCGAACACATAAATAGCACTTACTATGGGCTAGGCATTATTCTAAGCACTACACACATAGTAACTCATTTAATCCTTCCAACAACCTTGTGAGAAAGGCATTGCTATTGTTTGCATTTTATAGACAAATAGAGTGAAGCACAAGGCCCAGAGAGTGAAGTTGTCTGAAGACAGAAGGATAGTAAGAGGCCAATTGTTATTCAAATTCAGGAAATCTGGCACCAGAGTCTAACTCTTTTTTTAAAAAATAATTTTAGGGCAGCCCCGGTGGCTCAGTGGTTTAGCTCCGTCTTCAGCCCAGGGCGTGATCCTGGAGACCCGGGATTGAGTCCCACGTCGGGCTCCCTGCATGGAGCCTGCTTCTCCCTCTGCCTGTGTCTCTGCCCCTCTCTCTCTCTCTCTCTCTCTCTGTGCCTCTAATAAATAAATTTAAAAAATATCTGAAAAAGTAATTTTATTTATTTATTTGAGAAAGAAAGGAGGGACGATCAGGTGCAGGGGCAAAGGGAGAGGGAGAAACAGACCCCCCCCCAACTGAGCAGGGAGCCTGATGGGGGACTCGATCGCAGGCAGAGTCTAACTCTTAACCACTGTCTTAGCATGGCTTTCTTCAAGAGCAGACTTGTAGACAAGCATTCAGTTTCGAGTAATTTATTTGGGAGATGATTTCAGGAAGCACTGTGAGCAATGAGGCAGAAACGGGAAGAAAGCTGATAAAGAATGTGCTAATAAGTGGGCTACTGCTCTGGGCATCAGGGCTCCATCCTGTTGCGGATGTTCTTCGGGACTGGCTATAACCCAGTGTGGAGGATCACTCCTTGTGTGTTAATCCCCTGGCCTTTTCTGCCAATCCCTGCACGTGCCACACATTTCCCCATGGCCAGAGGAGAGCCTCAGCCGGGAGACATAGTAGGCCATAGACAAGTGGGAACTTTTCAGCAGTGGCTTCCTGGGTGGGATGAGGGAATACACTCACGAATCACAACTGCTTCTTGCTTACTCGTTGGCAAGTCTGTTGTTGTATATAAGTAAGATGGCAAGTTCAGATCACTGTACAGAAGCCAAGGAAATTATCAGAGCCTCTCTACCTACACCCAAGGGGATGTGGTTAATGTCAGTGACCAGGATGATTTGCCCCCTACCTCTCCTCATCTAGCCTGTCACCATGTCACATAGTCCTTACCTCCTGCTTCTGCCCATCAGCCTCCCTACTGTGTCTTCATTCAAGCCTGCACCATCTCTCACCAGGGATGTTGCAAAAGCTGCTGCCTGGCCTCGCAATCTCCAGTCTCTGACCCTTTCCAATCTATGTTATTGCTGGGATAATCTTATGAAAATGCAAATCTGATCACACCCCTTCTCTGTAAAAAACCCTTTAGGATCTTCCACAGCTTTCAAGTAAGAAGCCAAACTCTTTCAGATGGCAAACGAGGCTACTATCTATGGATTCAACACCACTCCTCCTGCTTCCTAAATTCACAATCTCCTTTCCATGTATGCCCTGCTATCCCCATGCCTTTGTACCTGAGAATCTTGTGCCTGCACACCTGCCCCTCTTCTTCCAGTTCTGTCTTATAAGACTCAGCCCAGGCCTTGCCTTTCCTGGAAGCACTGCCTTCTTGCCCCCTCCCTGCACACCCTCAGAGGATCTGCCTCTCTTAGCTCCACATACCAGCACAGTGCTTGGCAGATGGTAAGGGTGATGAAAGAATTTGTGGTCCAAATCAAGATACTTCTAAGATAGAAAAGAGATGTCTTGATTACATCAAGACAACCAAGACTGTTCTAGGGTAGCCAGTATTGTAACCCTACACCAATAATACATGCTCAGTTCATGATCACTGGATGCATAAATCAATAAACACACACCGGATTCCAACAAACTTAGTGAAATGGTTTCATAAATAGGATGTGCATATCACCGGTGGTGTACAAGATGAGCCATTGAGGGCCAGAAGATGCATTAGAAACACACACAGACGGAGACAGAAAGAAACAGAGGGAGAAACTGAGCCCAACTCAAGCCTCTGCTTGCATCATATCTACTAACACCCCATTAGCCAAAGCAAGCCACAGGTGCAAGCCCAATGTCAAAGGGTGAAGCAGTACCCACTAGCCACCATGAGGCCATGGCAAGGATGCAAGGGTATGAATATGCAGTCTTACTAGAGGGGAGTGGAACCAATAATCCAATACCATATTATGTATATATTATAGAAGTACAGCAATATGTATTTATATAATGTATAAATATATATGTAATTTTAAATATATATATATATATATATATATATATATATATATATAATGGGGGACCTCAAAATCTTTTATGGCTGAGGTGTGCAATCAACAAAATATGGAGGGGCGCTGGGATGGCTCAATTGGTTAAATGTCTGACTCTTAGTTTCAGCTCAGGTCATGATCTCAGGGTCATGGGATCAAGCCCCATGTCGGGGTCCACACTGAGCATGGAGCCTGCTTAAGGTTCTCTCTCTTCCTCTCCCTCTGCCCCTCTTCCCTTCAAAAAAAAAAAAAAAGCAAAAAACACAAAGTTTGGAAACAACACCTTACTGTCACAGTGCTGTAGGTAGGATGTTGGTCCTCAGCAGTCATGGACTGCGTCCATCAGGAATCATGGACAAACTTGACCCTTTTGTTGACAGCGGAAAGTGCCTAGACATGCTGCCTTGCATCCAACATCATGTGAACATCCCAAGGAACCTCAGGGTCATGTGACAATCATACCTGAGACTCTGAGATTTGGGGGAACCAGGTTCGAATCCTACTGCCCTGCTTATAAGCCATACAATCTTGGGTCTATCTCTGAACAGTGTGGGGGCTCATTTCCCTTATCCTTACAAGGGGGTTGTATCGCCTGCCCTATCTGCTTTGTAGGATGATTATTAAGTTGAAATAATGAGAAGGTGCTTTAGAAGGTATACGTCGTCTCCACCTAAGGTTCCTCCAAAAGCTGACTCTGAGACAAGGTCGGCGTTTGAGTTGTTTGCACGTGAGGGGACCTAGGGACCACTGATGGAGGGTGAGGGAGTGAGACAAGAAAGGAAGGCATCCAATAAAGGGTCGGTTTATGAATGGCTTACTACTCCAGGCAACCATGGCTTAGACCCACTGGGTACCTGGGGGATGCTGGGGAGCACACCTTAGCGCTGTGAGCAAGCCAGAATATTTATGCACCAACTTCCTGTCTGACGCTGGTGGGGGGCTGCTTCCTTAGCCCACCTAAATAGTCCAGGGCTCTGTGGCAGGGCCAACAACCTCCCCAGTGCACAGTACTCCCCACCCCAACCCCATTTGTGAGAGTACATTTGTATGGAGCTGTTGACTATTCAAAGCACTTATATTTATGCAGCACAAAACAGTCTAGTGCAGTAGTTACGAGCACTGACCCTGGTGCCAGATTGTCAAGGTTCAAATCCCACTTCTGCTACTTGCCAGCTGCGTGCCTGTGGGCAAATCATTCAACCTTTCAATGCATCTATTCTTGTGTGCAAAGTGGCCTGGCTAATGGTACCTATCTCGTGGGGCCGCTGTGAGGGCTGAATAGATCCTTAAAATTAAAGCATGTGAAACAGAGTCAGGCACATAGCAAGCAATATTGTCTGATGTCCTTATGGAGCATGTGTAAGGCAAGTAGAGAGTGTGATTCCTGGTGGAAAGCTGGGGAAACTGAGGCACTGGGAAGCTTGTACACACTGACTTGTCAACTCTCAGCTGCTTCCTTTGATTCTAGCCTGGGCTCCTTCTGAGACCCCCTGGTCAAAACCTGCATGGGCCAGCTTCTGGGAGCTCCTGTGCTCCCGCCTGTGGCACAGCTGGAAACGTGGAAACACCAGTGTGTGTGTGTGTGTCTCGTGCATCCTGGTGGTTCTGAACAGCAGGTGCTCAAGGAGAAAAAGGCAATGCTTCAGCATGAATGCACACAGCCAGCCCAGGCAGCTGCACTTCCAGGAGCCCTAGGCCCATCAGGTGGCCTAGGAGCTGAGGCTATGAGGTTGTAGGTGGCGCGATGTGCATCCTCTGCTCCCTGCATCGCATTTGGCGGGGTGCCTCCTTCATGCTCTCTCTCCTCACACAGAGGAAGACAAACCCCCTTCTTTCCTGCCCCTAACATCTTTTTAGAGACCTAGGGACACACAGGTGGCTTAATTCTTATTACATTTGGTGCCATCTCCCTGTCGTTGGTTCCCTGTTCATTAAAACATGTGATAAGAGACGGGGGAGCTATAATCCGAGAGAGAGAGAGAGAGAGAGAGAGAGAGAGAGAGAGAGAGAGAGAAGAGGAGAGGAGAAGGAAGGGAAGGGAAGGGAAGGGAAGGGAAGGGAAGGGAAGGGAAGGGAAGGGAAGGGAAGGGAAGGGAATGGGAGAGGAGAGGAGAAAAGCCCCACCAGGGGGATAAGGCAAAAGGATACAGGGGAGCATAGGTCAAAGGAAAGGACCAAACTTCCCTGATCTAAAGTCAAGGAGGGGCAAGAGAGGAGACATGACGGCGTCTGCTGTCCGGCAGGAAGCCCCGCAGTGAGAGCGGTCGCTCCAGTCCCTGTAAGTGTGCGGCGGCTGCGAGGGCCCGGGCCTGTGTGCGGCCCTACTAAGGCCATTCGTGTGGTTAGTGCCCAGGGAAGAGAGAAGCACAAAGTGAGACTGCCCGAGTGCGCTCTACTGATAGACCTCAGTCGGACACAGGAAGGGGTCCGGGCCGCAGGGCTACGGGGAGCAGGCCGCCGCGGGCCTCGGCGTGCGCCCGAGAGCGTGGTTTGACTCGGACCGCAGGACGTCGTCGTGGGTCCTGCGCCAGGAAGCGGAGCTCTAAGGGTCTCCCCGCCTATTTCAGCCGCGCCTTCCGAGCAGGGGAGAGCTTGGCCTCCCTCTCGGTCTATGCAGCCGCCGGTCATTAGGGGGCGGCTCCGGAGGCCCCTCCGCCAGGCAGGCACGCGGGATGCGCCGATGAGCCCGGGGTGCCGGGGCTCCGGGAGCCCCCAGTCTGGAGGAGGAAAGGGGCTCGTCTTCAGAGAAGCCGCCTCCGCGGCGGAGACGCTTGCAAAATGACAGGCGTGTGCTCGTGCGCTCTACGACCTCCAGGACATCGAGTCCGAAGAGCCGGAATCTCCGTGACGCCGCGGAGTCACCTAACATGTGCGATTTTAGAATGCAAAGACCGTGACACACTCACACACACCAGCGGGGCCTCTGTGAAAAGACGAGCTTCCCTTCCCGAGGCTAGAGACGGGACAGACTTGTTCTATCATGCAGCCTGGGACCGTGGTACAGTTACCCAGTGCCACGTGTTTGTTTGGAATGAGCTGGTGTCCCCCCCAACCCCCGGGGTGGTGGCATGGAGCTGGCAAGCACCACCTGAGGGAGGAAGGCCCAGCAAGGGACCATCTGGGGGCCAGAGGCTGTTCCCCCCACAGGGCAGGGAAAGCAGTGGCCTCTGATGAAGTGATTTGGGGGCTGCAGGAGAGCCCCTAAGAAACTCCTGCCCCTATTCTCACCTCCATATTACAATACCCAAAAAGTCAATGCAAAGGAAATACCTCCCTTGGCTTTTTAAAAAAGGATGTCTTCCACCTGCAGAGGACTTGGGATCTTGAGCGTCTATTGTGGGCTGCCTCTGACATCAGCTCTCTTGATGCTCAGGGTCTATTCGGGCACCTGGTTTGTGGGAAAGGCAACTCATGGGGGTAGCATGCAGTGGGGAAACACTAGGAGGTGTTAGCAGTTTCTCAGACCTCCTTTCTGAAGGCCCAAAGGCACCAGAAGGAAACAGAGTGGCAGACAAAGTGGCAAGTTCTAGAAGGGCAGAGAGGGAGCCGCCCCCATGGCCTTAAACAGCACTGCCTCTGGGGTGATGCCTCTTAAGAGAGGGACTTGCAAATGCTCATCAGATGGACTGCTGTAGGCTCCCGAGGTGCTAGTGACAGGGTGTCTATATATTTTTAGAGACGAATTCATTACGGCTTCACAATGTTGAAAGGAAGTGGGGCACCAGTGCACAGTTGTTTCTTTCCAGTGGAAACCTTTTCATTTTCCTATGTCAGCATGTGGGTGAGTGTGCGTGGCAGACACCGATGGTTGTTTACACAAAGGCTGGTCCCCTGCTTTCCTCACTAAGAGAGCTTTGGTTAGTTCAGCAGCAACATGCCCTGGATCAGGGGATACATCACCGTTAGACCAAGAGAACCAGTGAGATGTCAGAGGATCTGTGATGGAAGGGTCCTGGGAAACAGTAGCCCCTGGCCAAATCAGGGGCCACAGGGGAATAAGGCCTCTCGCCTCTTCCTTACGTCCTGCTTTGGATGCCAACACATGCAGACAATGCTTGAGTCCACAGCAGCCATCGTGAGACCATGAGGCAGCAAACCTACAAGGGTAAAGGGACAGGGCAGAGGATGCCAAATGGAGGGGCTCTGTTGGCCTCATTAAATTGCTGAATCCACCTTGTAACCGCCCACAGCCTGACTACTGGTTGAGTTTGCCCCAGGCGTACTTGTGGCAAAAGCCACTGTTGGGCAGATTTTTCTGTTTCACTGAAATACATCCTCACTGTTCCTTCATACTCATAATGGAAATCGGGCACCAGAGTGGTCAACGAGTTGAAAACATGCACTTCAAATTCTGCCAGGTGGTAAATACAAATTGTTCTCTGCTTAGGTGGAGTGCAGAGCCTTACTGACACTAAATCTATTTGTAGATTGATTGATATCTATTGCCTTTCACTGTGAAGGAGCCCAGGACAGCTGAAAGGTCAATGGACTTGTGTCCAGCTCTGACGTCCTGGGCCTTGGTTCTCTCCCTTCATAGAACAAACAAAAGGGGTTGAAATAGAATCAGGGTCTCCTGACATTCAACCTGGCGTGAGTCCAGGACAAATTTTCCAGACTGCAAACTTACCACTAAAAACCTTTAGTTCTTAAAATCTATAAAATTCATCTTTAAATAAAATGTCTTTAATGTGAATTAATGTTTTATTTCAGTGATAAAAGAAATGAATGAGAAAGAGTTTAAATAGGTTTCTGCTGTTTATTGAAGAATTTAATAAATATATATTACATCTATATAATTTTAATTGATCCATGGTGGAGAATTTAGAGCGCCTGCCCCTCCTTAGCATAGTTTGTGTTGGGAAACAGTGCACTCGATGGATCTTTAAGATTCCTTCCAGCACTAACATTATGATTCTAAGTAGAAAAATGTGTTGGAGTTCCTTGCCAATGCAGAGAGCCAAAATGGCGGCCTCAGCTGGTGGTGTTTCAGTTTCGGGAGGCCAGGGCAGAAACACTCAGAATAGGAACTGGGATGGCATCCTGCTTCCTGCCTCTTGTTCAAGCCCACACTGCCTTTCTGGGTCAGGGAGCCGTTTGCCAATACCATGCTTCACTCATGACCCCGAATGAATATCTGAACACATTGTTCTGTGGAAGTAAAGCAGAAAGCTCCAATTTCAGAACCCTGTCAGAACCTGGCCTGTGGAGAGCCGTTTCTTATGCCCTTCTAATTCTCATTTTAATAGAACAAGATCAATGGCCGAGAGTCAGACTGTCAAATAATGGAGGACTATTTACCGAGCACTCCGACAGGCTCAGTGCTGTATAAACACATGTCCCATTTTCTAGGACATCTTCATATCCCTATTCTAGAGAAGTTGATATTTAAAAAAAAGACCCAATCCCATTTCCCTCCCCCCGGACAGGAGAAGTGCATTTGGTTCCATAAATGGACAGATAGGATTATTTTGCTCTGGAGAGGGGCTGCTCTCTGATTTTATTAAATCCAACATGATGAGCCCAACTCCATAATTGTTGAGGCTTATCTCTTTCAGGGTGGCCTTATAGAGCCTCTCAGGTGGAATTCTGACTCAAAACCACAGCTGAATTTGGAAAATGAAACCCAATATCCCTAGTGTCTTCCTATGATAACCCAAAAATATCTTTTCTCAGGGAGTCAAGGACTCAACACATCACAAGTTTTCATCCCATGATCTGCAGCCAGCCAAGGGGAGTTCCCAGGACCAGCTTGCTAGAAGATCTTCTACTATTTCTGCTGTGTGATGGTCTGACCCTCAATACAGAAGATAAAGCAAGAAGCCAATGCTGGATAAATATACAGATGTCTGGTTTTTTTGGGATGAGGGAGTGACTTAAGAGAAAAGGGAGCTGGATCAGAAATTGAGCTAGGCTCCAAGAACCCTGCAGGTAACAGAAGGCCAGTGTGCCATCTTTCTGTGCGGGGAAAGACTGCCCAAGAGTGAAACTAATTCTAAGGAAAGCAGTGGGATGGAGAAAAGAAGAGAGATTCTGCACCTGAACTCCAGTTTCCAGACAAAGCCCTGTATTTCTGATGGCTGG
The DNA here is from genome assembly GCF_048164855.1 of Canis lupus baileyi. Lineage (NCBI taxonomy): Eukaryota > Metazoa > Chordata > Mammalia > Carnivora > Canidae > Canis > Canis lupus. The sequence continues at coordinate 91,060,084 of NC_132876.1, forward strand.
AAACCAATAGATTGCTTTTTCCATTAAAAAATAATGAAACGTTAGGGCACCTGGGTGGTTCAGTTGGTTAAGCATCTGCCTTCAGCTCCGGTCATGATCTCAGGGTCCTGGGATTAAATCTCATATTGGGCTCCTTGCTCAGTGGGGAGTCTGCTTCTCCCCCTCTGTCTGCCCCCTCCCCCTGCTCATGCTGTCTTTCATAATCACACAAGCACTCTCTCTCTCAAATAAATAAGTAAAATATTTTTAAAAATAATGGAACATTAAGTGGACCGGAGATGTGGTCCAAAAGGTATAGTTTCTTTAGCAGAGAGATAGGCACCAAGGAAGGTCTCAGAATTTTTAGGAAGGTCAACTAAAGCAAGGCCCGATAAACGGCTCAGAGACTGAGAAGAAATAATGTTGATAATAAAAGATCTTTGTAAGTACAGACTGCTTCATGGTTTCCAAAGCATTATCAGCTCTCAAGAGCACACAGCATGCACTCCAAGTGTGGTCTCAATGCTGTAGGACACCAGGGGACTATTAGATCTTTGACCTGAGTACCGTGTGGTTACATGAGTAATGCAATCTTGGGTGGCCTTAGTTTTTTCGGGGCACCTCATTTGCCTGCCACAAGGTCCCTATGGGGTTGGTAGGTCAAGTATTGTTATTTATTATTGTTCCCATTTTTTAAAAAAGATTTTATTTATTTGAGAGAGAGAGAGCAAGCACAAGCAAAGGGAGGAGCAGAGGGAGAGGCAGAAGTAGGGAGCCAGATGCAGGGTTCTATCCCAGGACCCTGGGATCATGACCTAGGCTGAAGGCCAACCCTTAAGCTACTGAGCCACCTAGGCACCCATTTAGTTCCCATTTTTTTTAAAGATTTTATTTATTTATTCATGAGAGACACAGAGAGAGAGGCAGAGACACAGGCAGAGGGAGAAGCAAGCTTCCTGCAGGGAGCCCTATATGGGAATCAGTCCCAGCATCCCAGGATCACAACCTGGGCCAAAGGCAGATGCTCAACCACTGAGCTACCCAGGTGCCCCTTGTTCCCATTTTTATTATAAAGAAATACTCAAAGTCACAAAACTAGTAAATGGCAATATTGGGAATGAAACACATAGCATTTGACTTCAAGATCAAATCTCTTTCTATCATAGTATCATCCAGTTATCTCTCCAATCATTTATCTAGTCATCCATCCATCCATCCATCCATCCATCATCTATCTATCTGTTCACCTATTCAACAAATACTCATTGGGCCCTTATGTGACAGACACTAGTCCCAGCCTGGAGATAAAAAAATATGTAACCTTGGTATCTAGGCTTCCCTGGGCCTTGAGGACAAATGAGGTCATGCTAGAATTTCATCTGTATTAGTCATGGTTCTCCAGAGAAACAGAACCAATGGATGTGAGTAAAAAGATAGAGACAGAGAGAAATTGATTTATTGTAAGAAACTAGCTTATATGATTATGGAGGCTGGCAAATTCAAAATCCGCAAGGTGCACTGGCAGGCTAAAGACCCAGGAAAGAGCTGATGTTGCAGTGTAGGTCCAAAGGCCAGCTGCTAGCATAATCTCTGCTTTCTGGGACAGGTCAGTCTTTTGTTTCATTCAGGTCTTCAACTGTTTGGATGAGGCCCACCCATGCTATGGAGAGCAATCTGCCTCATTCAAAGCCCACTGATTTAAATGATAATCTCATTCCAAAACACCCTCACAGAAACATCTAGAATAATGTTTGGCCAAATATCTGGGCCCCATGACCCATCTTAGTTGACACATAAAATTAACCATCTCAATATCATTCCCACCTACAAGACTCAGGATCACAAAGTTTTCTCCCACTGTTTCTGGGAATGCCCAGAGAGAATCTTGACTATACATGAGAACAAGTCCTCTCCTCATGGACCCTGCTTTGGGCCCCCTCAGAGGACACAGCTTCCCTGGGGGCCATGGTGGGACCCACAGCAACGCCACACAGCAGCTCTTTCTTGGCAATGCCAACCTTGAACTCATAGAATGCTGGGATCTGAAATGAAGAGAAATGGGGAAAGAATGAGCTCTTCTCTTGACTTGGTGGGCTCTTTATCCCCTTGGGTAATGGGCAGCTCCACTTGTCCTGTCTTTCATGTTGACATTTACCTCAAAGGACTAACTGATTTCACTTAAAGTGTATGACCACACAACTCAAAAAGGCACTTTAACCATATGGCAAGCCTCCCTCAGAAGTCTATTATCTGCCCTCTGATATAACAATTTCATACTTTCCTCATTTTCTTCAAACTTCTGTATTTGCTCCCACTCTGTATTTGGATGCATGGACCTCATCTCATTCTTTATTGAGAAAGTGGGAATAATCACATGGGGTCTCTCTCTTTTCAACACTAAACCAACAAATTGACCAGTTCTGATGTCCATGCTACCGAGTTCCCCAATCCAGTGGACACCCCCCTCTCCTCATCTGGTTGGATCTCTAAGGAGCATCTGGCACAGCTGACCCCTTCTTGCTTCTTCAAATACTCCCATCTCTCCGCTTTCATGCCAAACATTTTGCTCCTTGTCCTCTACTCTACCTCTAGGAAGAGAATGCCAAAGTTTAGTCCTAGGCATTCTTCTCTTCTTTATCTATGCCCACACTCAGGCAGTTTGTAACTTAAAATACAGACCTATCTATATTCCAGATTTATTTCTTCAGCCCAGACCTCTCCCCTGCACTCTGAGTTCATATATCTACCTTTCTAGTTGTGTTACTTTGGGTCCTCCAGGAAGCAGACTAGACTGGACATGCAAGAGATTTATTGGGGGGAGGCACCTGCAAAGTAAAGCAAGAAGGTAGCTGGAGAAGGTGGGCAGAGCCTCCAGAGAGCAAAGCAGGGTATGACACCTGTGGAAGGAGGGGGGTACGAAGGAGACTTGGGCAGAAATGCCCCACCCAGGCCCACAGGGAGTCCTTGAGCCAACACGGCCCATCATAGATGTCTCCGCATCTTACAGGAGTGGGCCCATTGTGGTCAGTCATCATTGTCTGAGAGCAGCCTGTGGGCAATGTGGCCCCAGTGTGAAGCAGCTGAGATCAACAATCAATTTTGTTTCTTGCAACAAGAGATCTAAGAGATCTACGGTGCATTTTCATGGCCCCAGTACTGATGTCTTAAAATTTCTAAAAAAAAAAAAATCTCGGGGATCCCTGGGTGGTGCAGCGGTTTGGCGCCTGCCTTTGGCCCAGGGCACGATCCTGGAGACCCGGGATCGAATCCCACGTCGGGCTCCTGGTGCATGGAGCCTGCTTCTCCCTCTGCCTGTGTCTCTGCCTCTCTCTCTCTGTGACTATCATAAATAAATAAATAAATAAATAAATAAATAAATAAATAAATAATCTCAAACTTAACATAGAAAAAAAATTAAATGACTCTCCTCACCACATATGTGTTCCATTAGGTGTTTACCATCTTGGTAAATGGTCTTGCTGTCCTCCAGAAGCTAAATCCAAAGACCCAGGGCTCAGCCTTGCTTTATTTCTTCCTCCCATTCCCTACTTTCAGTCCACAAGTAAGTCCTTCTGGACTCACCTCCAAAATCTTAAATCCTATTATTACTTCTCTTCATGTCCACAGCTACCACCTTATTCTAAGTCTCTGTCCTCTCCCTCCTGGTCTCCTAAATGGCCTCTCCACTACCACTTTTGCCACCTTACAGCCCATTTTTCACAACAGCCAAAGTGATCTTTCACAAAGTAAGTTAGTTAGGACATATCACATGCCTTTGCTTCAGTGGCTTCCCATTATGAATAATTATACTAAAATCCAAGCACTTTGTCTTGTTCTATAATGACCTGTATCATCTGGCCGCCACCTACTTCCCCATGCTCATGGGATCTAGGTACACATGCCTCCTCTCTATTCCTCAAATACATTTTCACCCTCCCCAGAGTCTTTGCATACCCTTCCCAGAGCTTCACATCCCTCACTTCTCCTCATTCTTTAAAGATCACCTTGCTATTGTCTTCTGAGACAGCATTTCTCGGATCACCTTGTTTAAAGTAGACCCACTGAAGTTATGCATTAATAGAGAATGGTTGTTCTTTCCATAGCCCATATCACACTTTGCAATTATCTCGTCTGTTCATCTCATTTTTTATCTGTGTCCCCTATGTGAATCTAAGGTCTGTGAGAACAGGAACCCTGTCTATCTTATTTAATGATTTCCCTCTCTCAAATACATTTCTAAAAATTTAAAAATAAAAACGAGTAAACAAGCAAACAAACCATACAAATGAACAAAATAAATGAGTATGAACAAATCTCCTCCCTCCTTTATTAGCTAAAACAAAATTTCCCATGTGTGTCAAAGTTTGTGCATATAGAACTTGCAAGGAATATGGCTGCCACCATGCTACAGATATCTTAGTTTTCACTGGAGGCAGCTAAGCCAAGATGAAGAGATGTAGACCCCTCCCTCAGGAAACTCACAATATAATGAGGAAACGATCTAATATAAGGCAGTCTGATATAAGACAATGCCCTAAGTGCAAGGAGAGAAAAATTCTAGAAGCAAAGGGAAGGAAAAGGAGGAGCACCCTGGTCTGTGTCGAGGAGTCAGGGATCTAGAAGCAAAGAGATACTGAAGATATCATCTTAAGGAGAGAAGGGCAGATATTTTCCAGAGACCAGAGAGGCAGAGAGCTGGATGGCAGGCAATACATAGCCTAAAGTGGGGAGGCCGAGAGCTGAGAAGCCAGCATCTAAGCCTGGGAGACAAAGTGTGGGATAGGCTCAGGTATCTACCACAAAAACAGCATTGGCCAAGCAGCCAGAGTCCCTTCTCTGGCTCCTCACTCTTTGCCACCCAAGTCCAGAGATGCTTTTCTGGCAGGTCACCAAGCTAAGGCAAGGATGGCTTCTGATAGGATTGCTAGAGAGAGAGAGGGAGAAAGGAGGCTTATAGCCAATGGTGGGTGGGTAATGCCTATGAATGAATTAAATTTACAGAAACAACCCTTTTACAATTGTCTAGACAGGAAATAGAAAAGGGAGCTCAATGGAAAACATCAATTGTGCCCACACACCTAAATGTTCCAGTAACATGAAAGCAGTAGCAGCTGGAGGTTCTTAAGAGAGCCATGGTATGACAGAGAAGGCTCTGGGTTTAAATTACAGCCATAACATTTACTAAATGCATGATCACAACCCTGAGCCTTATTTTCCTGTCTTTCAAATGAGATGCAGGACACTGTTGGTTGCCTACCCAGTTATTATTTACCTCCTCCATCCTTTCTTACCCAACCTCAGTGTCATTCAGTGATGTCCCTTAGTCAAGGAGGCCATGTGCTTCAAAGAAAGTTGGCTGCAGCCCTGTCCTCAGAAGGCACAGAACTCATGATTTGTCTAAATTAGATATGGCAGTCCCATTCCCTTTGGTTAGGCAATGGGCATGTGATTAACTTATTTTTGTTATTTTTATTTATTTATTTATTTTGTTTGTTTGTTTTAAGTAGGCTCCCTACTCAGCATGGAGCCCTAGCATGGAGCCCAAACTCATGACCCTGAGCTCAAGACCTGAGCTGAGCTGAGATCGAGAGTTGGATGCTTTACCAACTGAGCCACCCAGGTGCCCCGGCATGTGATTTAATTCTGTCCAATGCCATGTGAGTGGAAGTCTGTTGAAGCCATCTGGGAAAGACTTGGTTAAGAAAGAAAGATACGTAAAGATAAAAATCCCTCTACTTCTATTGGACTTTATAGTATCTGCAAATGACTTCTTGAGCTACAGCAGCCATCTTGTGACCATGAGGCAATCTCACCGAGCACAAGACAATATGCCAAGAATGCAGAGGGAACAATGGAAGGAACACGAGACCTAGATGGCAGGGGTGAACCAATCCCAGAACATGCCCACTTTGGACCTCTTTATTACATAAGATAATCAATCCTCTGTTGTTTAAATCAGTTGCATCAAGATTTTCTGTGATTAGCAGCTAAAAGCAATCCAGTTGATGCAAAGGTTATCTGCCACAGCAAGGATTAAACATGACGACATGTGAAACCACTAACCGGGGGATCCCTGGGTGGCTCAGTGGTTTGGTGCCTGCCTTTGGCCCAGGGCATGATCCTGGAGTCCCGAGATCAAGTCCCACATCAGAGTCCCTGCATGGAGCCTGCTTCTCCCTCTGCCTGTGTCTCTGCCTCTCCCTCTCTATCTGTGTCTCTCATGAATAAATAAATAAAATCTTTTTAAAAAAGAAACCACTAACCCAAAGCCAGTACAGTACACTAGACCCATAATATCTATCTATTAGTTTACTTGAATCCCATCTTGTTATAGTCTTTATCAAAATCCCCACTATCCATGTAAAAATAGTGGGTTTTTAATTTGAAAATTTTCTTGTCTTTGGCTCTGGCTAGGGGTCACCACCAAACTGGCCATTGTCCAGCCGATTCAGTATTTGACCTACTTCCCAACCACTTCCATCTGTTGCTCCAGGAGTGGTCCCCAGAGTATGTCTCCCAGCCAGAACCCACAGCGTGGGACTCTGGGCATAAAGACAGAGCCTCCTATTTCTGGTCTAGGGATAATTCCTCCTAGAAAGAATGAGGACATCTTAAAAGGCAGTGCACATTTTTAGAAAACATGATTTAGGAAAATTGGAATTAACTTTATTTGGAAATTGGTCTCATAACCAAGTCAGGAACCTCCAAAAGGAGCCTTGAATTTACAATTTCAGGATTCTTGTGTTGCTTGTCCAATTTGGGAATTAGTGCATAGACTCCAGATGAAACAATTTGACAAGCACAAAAGCAATGTACAGTATAAATATTCTTATTTCCTAACTACTTGTCAGCTATTTCCAGTGAGTAAATATTTACACGTTTTCCTCTCCCCCTGCGGAAAGCAGTACTCACATATATGAACATAAATATTTTGGTGTATGTAAATATTTACTTGCACGAGCAATATATTTCTTTTTCTAGTCTCCCTTGTAAGTTCTTTAATAACAGAACAATTCCTGCTTACAAATAAGTTCTGATCTTGCAACTCTCCTAGAATATTCTTCAAATGAGAGGCGTTTTATGGTAGAGGTTAATTGCTGGTTAGCCAGAACAACTGGGGTCAAATGTGAATTTGACATCCCGCTAGCTGTGTGACCTTGGGTAAGTTATTTAGCCTTTCTGAGCCCAGACTTTTCTCATCTATAATGAGATAAGGGTAATAGTAGCATCTACCTTATAGGATTGTTGAGGGTATTAAATGATTTAATGCGTATGAAGTGCTTCAAAAAGTGTCTAGCACATGTAAACCCTTAATAAATAAATATTAAATTTTATCAGTGCCAGTCACTGAAAATAAGTGTTTCATTTTTTTTTCTATTTAGCACCATGGATTTAAATACGTTTACAAACAATGCCATAATTTGATTTAAGTATCTCTTTTCTTCTAAGTGTCATTCAAAGAATTTTTAAAGGCTAACAATAGATTTTGTGTAAGTGAATTTCCCCAGACTGGCTGTTGATTATTTCCCATAATCCACTAGGTTCGTGGGCATCATTTTTAAAGCATTTTCTATTTGCCACACATTGTGCTTTGTGCTTTAAAAGGTAATATTGCATTAAATCATCACAGCAGCCCTACAAAGGGGATAACCCTGGTGTCTCCATTTTCAAACTAAGCAATAGAGGCTTAGTGAGGTTAATTAACTTGCTTTAAGTTAAACAACTAGAAAATGGTAGAGTTGAGACTCAAGCAAGGTCTTCCTGATGTGCAAGTCCTTGCTCCAAACCACCGTGTCATTCTGTCTTCAACATTTGCATAGAGATGCCCCTTGAAGCCAGGGCTGGGGGTGGGGGTGGGGGCTCTTGTCATTGTCATTGTGATTGTTGTTGTTGTTGTTGTTATGGAAGTGGAGTAAATTCCATTCTACTTTCTAACCTCTGGGAAGATAGCCATCATCCACAAACCGTCATTGCGCCGGCTTAGAGCCTCATCAACACCATGTCATAAAATGTGGTTGACTCCAGAGTGCTTGAGGCTCACCACACAATGCTCCACCTTTTGAGTTTTAGCCTAGATTCTTCTCGGTCACACTTGACCAGATACAGAATCTCCCTGCCCCAGCTCCTGATCTTGAGTTCCTGTTGCTCAGCAACTCCGGATGGTGCATGTTAATGTGGGGTTTGGTGCCTGTGATCTCTATTTCAGTGAAGCCCCCCAAGGTGTCCTCCGATAGGCCCCCCTAGTTACATGAGAAAAATCATGTCTTCCAGTCACACCTTCTCTGATTTGGAATCTTTTCCTACTTTTGGCCACCTGGGCTCTCAGCATTCATTAGACAGGGTCCAGTGATGTTTTCCAGGCCCTTGTGGCCCTTTCTCAAGGGCCTGGCCAGCCTAAACTCCCAGCTTCTCGCAGGGCTGCCCCACATCTGCTTCCTCCATAACCTTTCAGGTACATGAAATCAAATCTCTCTTCTTTCCATTTATTATTTCTAATCAACGTGCCTATGCTGTGAGTCTGTGCAGGAAGCAGGAAACAATGTAGGTATTTCAAGCAGAAGGGTATTTCATGCAGGGAATTTGGTGCTTTAAAAATTTCTGGAAGTAAGGAAGGAGAAAATTGTTTTGGCTTTTGTGTCACAGGGTAGATATCATTACAGCTATGATCCAGAGGTCAGGAAAGGTTTGTTCATTCCTTCACCATATCCTACATCCCTAAAGCTACCCGCATCCATAAAGCTGTGGACCAGAGAGCTGGAGTCCAGCTGCTGCCAATACTCATGTGGGCAGAGCCTACTTGGCCACCTGAACTGTTTCAGAAAGATGGCCTCCACCGCACTTCCACCTTCCAAATCTCCCAGGACTGTATCAAGTTGGTAAAACCTTAGTTTGAAGGGAGTCCATAAAATGTAGGTTTTAGCTTCCCAAATCTCCAAATAGAAGGAGGTTCAACTGGAGTTTGAGAAAAGTGAATCCAATTACCCAGCCCAATTCTCTCCTATAGGCCTGCTCTGAATTATCTTTATGAACTTGTGGGTGAAAGATACAACTTCTCATTCCCATGGACTCTCTCCCTTAGATTCGGCCCATATTCCAGTTCATGAACCAATTAAAAACTAATTATTCTGTTTTATAAGAAGCACTTTTTGAGCACCTACTGTGTGTCAGACACTGCAGTGGGCCTAGGAAGCACAGGAATGAATAAGATTTGGTCTAAGTTATCAAAAAGTGCATAACCCTTAAGGCAGAGGAACAAGAATGTGAATGATATGGTAAACGGTGAGAAATGGTAAGAAAGATATGTGTATTGGATTCTGTGGGAGTGGAGTTTATACTAACATTATATATGTTCCTGATTTCTGCAATCTGGGCTAGGATCAGCTGGGTGATTCTTCTGCTGGTCTTGCTGTCAATCACCCTTATGGCTGAATTCAGCTGGCAATTCAGTTGGAGGCTGGATTCAGCTGAGCTTTTCTCTCTTTTCATGTAGTCTTGGGGCCTCTCCCTTGCTGCACAGCTCCTCCACGTGGTCTGTCTAGTACGGTAGCCAGACTTCTCAAATAATGACTCAGGGCTTCCAAGAACACAAAAGCAGAAGCTTCTAGGAATCTGAAGTGGTGGCCAGTGTCCAGGTGTCCCTTCTATTGTATTCGATTGGTTAGGTGGTCATAGGACTAGCTCAGATTTGAGGGGAATAGATCACATAAGTGCATAAACACTAGGAGACATGATTCACTGGGGTTGGCACATGGATGACCAGATAAATAAGGCTGGGAGAAACTCCAGATGGAAGGAGAAATATGTGCAAAGACATGGGGTTGTGAAAGTCTGTGGCTTTTGAGAACAGTTAAGCATTTCAGGGCTGTTGAGGGAAAGGTATATAGGCAAAAGAGGAGCTGGCTTGCTCAGTCATGGCCTCTGCTTGGTCCTCCTCTCTTGCTTCATCCACCTTCCTTGGATTTGACATGTTTCCTGGCCAATGTCTTCTGTTGTTCTGAGGTAGACCATCAATCACCATCATTCCCAGGTTCCTTTGCAGTTTGGAAAGGCCAGTTCTGAGTTTTGGCTAATGGAACACGGATGGAAGTGGTGATGTGCAGGCTTCCCAGACTTGGACTGTTGAAGGCCTGCCATCCAATCTTCCATGTTCTTTCACTTCACCAGCTGGCTAGAAATAAAGACAATCCTCAAGGCAACACTGGGAGCCTTGTGTTCAAGGTGGTAAAACCACAGGATAGAAGATGCCTGGGTTCTTGGATCATTGCACAGAGGCTTTCTTTCTGCCCAGGATCACCCATGCTGGATTGTGAGTGAAAAAAAAAATCCTTTTGTTGTAATAAGCCCCTGAGATGTGGAGGTTTATAAACCTAGTGTTGCCGAACTCACATAATGGAGAGCCCAGTGGGCAGGGACCTTCTTAGCATCACCTGAAGGAACTGGAGAATTTGTGGGGAAGGGATTGAGTGAAGAGGAGACCAATAACTCAGGCTGCAGTAGGGCCAGCCAAATCTGGGGAGAATTTTTTGAATGAGGTAATGACAGTTTTCCTTTCTGTGAGACCAAATTTATATAGAGAAACATCTGGAACCCACTGCAGGTTGACTCATTGACACATCCCCAGCTGAAACTGGATTTTGCCCTTGGTCTCTTAAAGTATCTTTGACAACTTGTATCCTTGGAAACTTCCTGTTTAACCCACTGACAGGTGAGCAATATAGCTTTTTGGTCAGGTTCATTAAAAGAACAGGGTTTCATAGAAACAGAACAATAAGTTATATTCAATTCTCTGCCGTAATTCAATACCCACAGCAACCCCTCAAAGTTGGACGGGGGCGCAATCTTATTTTTCTCTGGATGGGAAAACTGAGGCTGAGGGGGAGCTGATGTAACAAAGATGTCAGAGTTAAGTGCAAGAGGCCTGGGAACTATGTCTTCTAGTTTCAGGATAATTGTTAAGCAAAGCATTCAGTTGATGTCCCTCCCATACCCTCTAGAGCCACCTGAGTTCACTGTAGCTGAGGTGGACAGTTCTAGAGCACGCCACAACCTGCCCACCCAAGGGCTGCACCTCTCAGCTTCCTTGTCTGAGGGCTTGCTCATGGGAGCTTGCTTGCTTAGCACAGGAACAGCCAGCAAATGGGAGTGACTTAACAGCCCAGGGGTAACCGTTCAGCAAAATGCTTCAGTCTCCTCATTTTCTGAGGTGTACTCCAGGGGGATGTCTCAGCAGACCCCTGGCCGATGCCCAGGGTTCAAGAGCACACTCTAAATGCGTTTTCCTCCCTGCCCTGCCTCTCTCCCATTCTGTGGGATCACCCCCAACATCAACTACCCACACCCACATCTTGTCTTGGAGGTGGCTTTCAGGGGAACCTAAAACTGGGGCAGTGCATGTGCACCGGGCAAGTCAGAAGCACTCAGCAACATTTCTTTGCGTTCTCTCTCAACTGGACTCAGATAACCCCTCTCGTGGCAGTGAGCAAGGGTAGAGACCACGTGATCCCCTTATCAGACACCTCCTGTCAGACTCTCTTCCTTGTCAGAGGCAGTTGGTGGCACCTGCCAGTCTGGACTCTCTCTTTGTATTAGTGACTTTGCTCTGCTGCCCAGCTGGCGCGAGGCACTGGACGAGCAGCCTTGGTCCCAGACGGTAGCAGATGCTGCCAGCGAATCCAGGATAAGGCCTGGCCTGGAATAAGAGACCAAGCCTGCCCCTGAGGGGGAAGGAGAGTTCGATCACTTGCCATGGCTGCCACTGTTCCCAGTCTCTTTTCCTGTGTCCTCCGGTCACGAGGGAGGCGTGGGCAATAGAGATGTCAGCTCGGCTGTGACTGATCTGTCGAGACAAGCTTAGCATGGCATGATGCCATGGGGAGTGGCAGAGGGGCCTCAACCAGATGCCAAAGGACCCACAGGCCGGGGTCTGACATGCTGAACCATGTCAGGCTGGCTATGCGAAGATGCTATCTGTGAGCTCTCTCCCAGAACAGCTGTGTTCATTCATTCATCCATCCATCCATCCATCCGCCCGTTCATTCATATAACATTCATTGATGCTGCTCATGTGCCTGGCACTGTGGTTTGAGCGATGTGTACAATGGGGAGCGTGGGAGATGTGATCTCTCCCTTCTGTGAACGTATAATATAGAATGGAGGCCGATATTGACCAAATATCAAATATACGCAATTAGATGGCTGCGTGGGGTTTTCCTTCCCGCATTTCTTCACACCCAGCGTCTATCTGGAGCCCCAGCCCATGTCAAGATGGGGGTTTTAAAAGTGGAGAAAAGAGAGTCCTTTAGCATGATAAAAGCCCCGGAGTTATGCCAGGAGGCAGGCAGCCATGGCAGGCACTGGTAAGAAAAGATAATACATAGAAATTCTGTTGGCTGTTGGCATTCTAATTATGCCCAGTACTCCTTCTCTGCCGGCCATGGGGAGACGGTCACAGGTGCTACGTCCTGGAAAGGGTGGCAGGAGCCTTTATTTACAGGGAGGTGCAAATGGGCGATGTAAGCTTCCAGTGTGACCCCCCCCTCCATGTCCACCCTCACCAGGCACCTACATCTCGGGAGTCATTAGTATGAAGGGAGCAGAGTTCTAAATGTGGGGTGTGGGACAGTTTATGTTCCCAGGCCTTCCCTGTGCTTCTCGCATAGGCTGGCTGGGTCTGCGGGTGCTGAGGCAGGGGCTCGGCCTTTCTGCTTGTCTAGAAGGGGGCCAAACCCCAGCTCCACTCACTGATGGCCTTCAGGGCCACTCAAGCCCCGGTTCTTGCAGGTGCTATTTGGAGTGGCTCCCAAGCCCTTACACCTTCGTCCTGGGGAACTCTGCAGCTGTCAGAGAGGAGGAGGAGAGGGGGTAGCACAGCCGGTTCAGATTCACTTCAAACCAGCAGAAACAATCCCCGTTACATCATTAATCCCCAGAGCCATGTAAAGTTTCATCTGCTTTCTCTCAACGGTTTTTACAAGCTGCGTTTTCCAAGAGCTCCAAGGCCTATGACCAAGCGGTCTCTTCCCCATGTGCACGAAAATCCTGGGGTAACGGCTATAGCGGCCAGGGGTTCTAGATCTCTCTTTGACTCATTCCAGCTGCGTGACAATGGGTGAGTCACTTTTCCTCCCTGCCCTCTGGTATCTGTATTGGTTGGCAATCCCCGTGTAAAAATACCCACAGTCTCAGCAGCACACAACAATAAGCAATGTTGTACAGTGTTGCAGGATGTTGTGGTACTAACCACACATCTGGGGGTGGCTGGAGTTTGGCTGAGGTAGGCGAGGCTTGGCTTGGCAGCAGGGGTTCTGCTTCATGGCACGGGCCTGGGGGTTGGCTGGGCCAACTCTGCTCCACGTGTCTCCCCTCCTGGACCAGCAGGCTAGGCAGGCATGTTCTTCTCAGATGAAAGCAGAGACAATAGGAGGATCTGGAAATAGGCGAGGCTTCTTAAGGCCCAGACTAAGAACTATTTGCAGTCCATTCCACCTACCAAAGCGAGTCACCTGGCCATGCCCCAAACCAAGGAGCAGGAGAGTATACTCCATCCATGACAATGGTATGACGATAGGTGGGGTGAAGCGATGGGATCATTAACTTAATCTACCACACTCCCCTTACCCGTAACGTGAGGGGGATCATTGGGCCACATGGTCCCTGGGGTCCCTGATAGCCTAAACATTCTGTAAATCTAAATAATGATGTACAAATAGTGTAAACAAATATCGACCAGTGAGAGCAAGTAATAGATCTGGTCTGTCTTAACAAAATTTCTCTGAACATATGAGTAAATTACGGCCACGTCCAAATACATGGTTCTCAAAATCTGCCCTATTCACTAAAATTGGACAACTGCTTTTCACAAGCCCAGCATATATGAATGTCTATATAGAAATGCAGGGGGGCTTCGGTTCCAAATGCCCACGCCTGTCCTCGCCTCCCCAATGCCGGCAAGGTGGGTTAACCTGCAGCAGAGGTTGAGAGTTGAATTCCTCCCAACGTGTATGTGTTTTCTGCTTTGGAGGCAAAAGAAGCAGCTTCCTGCCAGAGACTATGCAATTAAAAAAACAAATTATATCAGCAGGACTCTCTTTGCTGGAAGTGTGAACTTGATAGAAATCAGAAATGCAAATGGTATTGAAGTGCAGTTAAAACTTCCGTTTTCCAAAAGGGGGAGAAATTAATTGCTTTTATACTTACCGTAGTGATAAGCCGGAGGCACATGCTATACACAAGGAGCAGCATCCAGAAACCTTCTAACAGAGAGAGGGAAGGGAGGCAATAAATCTCCCCTAGAAAGCCTCACGGTCTTCGCTACAGATGTGTGCAGCATATAATTTTTTGGCTGTGTGGCTCAGGGACCTGCCAAGAGTTTCAGGTCCAACCGACTTCTATGAAGATGGCTGGAGAAGGAGATATTTGGGAGAATCCTCATAAATGATAGAAGAAGAGCTTAGCCAGAACCCCTTTTCTGCTGGGGGATAGGTGTTAGTTCATGGATTTTTATTGAAAGGACATCTGTAGTTTCTTGGCTTTCTGGAACACATACAGTTGCAAGAATGCCCCTTGTGGGATCCCTGGGTGGCTCAGCGGTTGAGCGCCTGCCTTCGGCTCAGGGCCTGATCCTGGAGACCCGGGATCGAGTCCCACGTCGGGCTCCCTGCATGGAGCCTGCTTCTCCCTCTGCCTGTGTCTCTGCCTCTCTCTGTGTGTCTCTCATAAATAAATAAATAAATCTTAAAAAAAAAAAAAAAGAATGCCCCTTGTGCCGCAAACCGCAGCCACCTTACTCTGAGGTAGGCCCTGCCGGGAAGGCTTAGTGTGTTTGGATTGAGAAGCCTGCCATGATCAGGGTGACTGTTTGATCCAGTTTCCTTGAGACACTCCCAGTTTATTCCTGTGGCTCTGGCATCTCAGCCAATCAGTAACCCCATTCATTCTCAAAAGTGTCTTCGTGGTCCAATAACTTTTCTGCTAAAGCTAAAGAACTACATACCTTTTGTTCAGCAATTCCACTCCTAGGTGTCTACCCAACAGAAATGCATGCATGTGTTCACTAAAAGGACATTTACAAGAATAATTATAAGAGTCAAAGACTGGGAACAATGCAAATGTCTGTCAACAGGTGAGGACATAAATAAGACATGTTACACCCACGCAGTGGAATGCTATGTAGCAACCAGAACCAACAAACTGCAACTACCCACAATAATATGGAAGAACCTCACAAACATAATATTGAGCAAAAGAAGTGAGACACGCAAGAGTACATATTACGTGATTCCATTTATAGAGAGTTCCAAAACAGGCAAAACTCATCTATGCTGCTAGAAGTCAGGATAGCAACCATCACTGGATATAGGTATAAAAAGGAAGGGAATACAAGGGAGCTTCTAGGGTGCTGGTCATGTTGTTTCTTGATCTGCGTGCCAGTTGCACAGATGTGTTAAGTTTGTAAAAAAAAAAAAAGTTATCAGGCCATACAACTGTGATTTGTCCATTTTATTCTGAATGTCTATCCCAATAGGGTAGGAAGATAAAATAATATAGCCACCTTCCCATGACTCATACACCATCCCTCAACTTTACCAGCTCCATTTTCCACCAGTGTCCTTGGTTCTTCTCACATCTGAGGCCTGTGGCACTGCTTGGGCAGAAAGGAGCCTCAGTTTTCTTCTCCGGTGTGCATCTTTTTTTCTTATCCTAGAAGAGCCTCATTAGCAGCTTCTAGTGGTGCTGCCCCACTTCTGGTCTGGACTTGGTGGAAATGTTACATTCAGTCCTTTGTCATTTATAGGTGTTCATCTCTTTCCTTTACTTGTTGCTGTGGACTGAATGTTTGTGGCCCTGCCCCTGATTCATATACATTGAAGTCCCAATGCCTGATGTGATGGTCTTTGGAGGTGGGCCTTTGGGAAGTAATTAGGTGTAGATGAAGTCATGAAGGTGAAGCCCCCCATGATGGGACTAGTGCCTTTGTAAGGAGATGAAGGGACCAGAGTTCTCTCTCCCAACTATGTGAGGATACAACAGAAGACAACCTCCTGTAGCCAGGAGGAGAGCATTCACCAAGAACTACACCATGCTGACATCCTGACCTTGGATTTTCAGCCTCCAGAACCATGAGAAATAAGTATTTGTTGTTTCAGCTACCCAAACGAGACACTTACCGAATTAAGGATACTTCACATTTCAAGTTAGTCCTCACAGAACTTTCCAGATACTCTTTTCTGAATTACCCCTTATTCCATTAACCTGCTCTGAGGTGCAAAAACCAAAGGACGACCTAGACGTTCTGGTCGGCACATGACTGTGGCTCAGTCCTCAGATGGAGGCTTTCTAAATGTCTCTAGGTTCCCAAGCATGAGCACCTTACTGGTTTGAGTCCTGCAGAAGGTAAATAGCTGCTCACACATCCGACTCAGGCAAACCAGCAATGGCAGAGAAGCATTCTGTTCCCTCCTCCTCCCTCATAGGCTTTTCTTTTGTCCACATCATTGGTGGCATGAAAGCCCAGGCTGAGCATTAGCCCCAGTTGTACATCCAGATCCAACTGGCATCTGAAAATACAGTCGCTGTGCACACATCCGGCTCCCACCCACGATCCCAGGAGCTCCTGAAGGCAGGGGGCTGTGTCTCACAGCCAGGGCCCTTCCCTTCCCTCTCTCTTTACAGCTGTTTCTTCGGCCCCCTGGGCTCTGTTTGGCCTTGCCCAATCTTGCGTCTCATATCGTGGTCTAGGGGACTCTCCTCTCCCCACTCTCCACCATGCCCTCCCTCAGATAGTAGTCAATCCCACAACTAAACCCCTGACTCAGCTCAAGGGTGAATGAACATTATATCATTCACAACCTCCCAGCCAGACTATCTCAATAGAAGGCTGTGCCACTAACTCCCTCAGGGACTCCTAACTCCCTTTGGTTCCAGATCCTTTTTGTCATACAAACCAAGCAAACAGAAAGAACTGAGATGTTTTCTTTAATCTTAATGTCTTTTTTCAGGGATAGGAATACTCTTGGATGGGCAGAGACCAGCAAGACGATCCTTAACCCACAATGTTTTGTTCCTGAGCACTCAGCTGGATTCCCTGTCCCAGCTGCCCTCTGGGGGTGAAATGTGGCCACGTGACTGACTTCCAGCCAATGGGCTAGAGACAGAAGTCAGGTGTCTTACTTCTAGGCCTGGCCCATAAATACTTCCCACATGGTCCTTTAATCTGTTTCCTCCATTTCCTGTATTGGGTGGTTGGACGTCAGTGCCCTGGGTGATGTTGGAAGACAGGAGAGTCTCAGCCTTGCTGCCCATTAAAGTCACCAGGGGAACATAAAAACAAAACAAAACAAGACAAAACTCTGTGCCCACGCCTGGCCCTTAACCAATGGAATTAGAACCTCTACTATCAGGGGGACAGAGCTCCCTGTGGGTTCGAGTCCCCCAATGACTATGGGAAGCAGAGTCCCTGCCCCGCCACCAACTGGACCAGAAGTTCCCTGAGAAAGAAAAAAATGTTTGCTGTGTTCTAGAGCTAGCTTTGCTTTCAACTGATACACTGGGCAACTGCATTTCTACATACAGGTTCGCCGGTCATGTCCTGACCAATCCCTGGCTGGAAGGAGGCCACTGGTAGGAGGTGAGTAAAGAGGCTCACCTCAGGGAAACAGGAACAGGCTGCCCACCTGGGTCTCTGAGGAAAGCTTGAGGGGGATGGAAAGGTGAAGGGAAGCTGAGGCTCTATCCTTGTACAGCTTGGGAAAGTAGGCCCGAGTGCACATGACGAGGGGTTTGCTTTCATCAGTGGACACGCCCCAATTTCAGGCTAGATTTCAAGTCCTCCTGGTTTTGGGAAATGCTTCATCTGGGTTGTGACACCTTCCAATTGAATGACAAGGTCTCCTTGGCTCCTGTGGATCTGCTCTGCCATGTGGAGACATGCCTCCCTGGGGAACAGAATTTGGCTCCCTGCAAGGGCTTTACATTCTCACTGGTTACACTGGAGTCTCTGGCTTCAGGCTAAGCACCAGGGAAGCCCATGAACTAGATGCTCTCCGGGTAGCTAGTGACCTTTCCTGGCTTTTAAGGCCAGCCTCTTTTCCCTTCTCATTTCCCCTCCTC
Source organism: Canis lupus baileyi (assembly GCF_048164855.1). Taxonomy (NCBI): domain Eukaryota; kingdom Metazoa; phylum Chordata; class Mammalia; order Carnivora; family Canidae; genus Canis; species Canis lupus. The sequence goes on from NC_132876.1 coordinate 91,078,171, forward strand.
CTCCTCTTTCCTTCCCTTCCTACTACCACTTCCCCTTCCCTTCTCCAGCCTTCTCCTTCCTTCTCCCCCTTAAATCTCTCCTTCCCCTGCCTTCCCTCCTTCTCCCTCCCTCCCTTTCCTCTTCCCCCTTCCTTTCTTGTCCAGGTTCTTCAACAAAAAGGTAGCATTCCCCTCCAGCCACCCTCCTCAAAGTCCTGACCAGCCAGGCGATGGAGGTGATCGCGAGCTTTCTGCTATGTGCTGACTCATCCAACCCACATCAGCGTGGGGCTCACCATGCCCAGACCCTGCGACGTGAGCGGGAGGCACAGAGACAAAGGAGGCCATCTTGGACCACTAGGGAGGCCGGGAGAGTAATGGTTGAGGCTCCATTTTCTCATCTGTGAAGTAATGACTGTATGAGTTTCCTGTTGTTGCTCTGACAGCTTATCACACACAGTGGCTTAAAGCAACACAAACTCTGTCCCTACAGTGCTGGGGGTCAGGATTCCAAATTGGGTGTCACTGGGCGAAAATCAAGGTATTGACAGAACTGTGCACCTCCTGGGGGCAGCTTGCTTTCCTAGCTCCTAGAGGTCCCTGGCATTCCTCAGCCCGTGGTCCCTTCCTCCACACTCAAAGCCAGCAGTGTAGCCCTCTGTGTCCTCTCTGATCTCTGTCTCCATCCTCACTTCTCCTCCGACTCTGACTCTTCTTCTACCTTTCTCTGTTAGGGACCCTCGTGATGGCATTGGGCCACCCACACAGTACAGGTTAATCTCCCCATGGCAATGTCCTTAACCTAATCCCACCTGCAGAGTCTCGTCTGCCAGATGAGGTAATGTTCATAGGTTCCAGGGGTGAGGACATGGACATCTCTGGGGGGATGTGATCCGGCCTACCACACTGTATGCATCAAACAAGGGAACATGGGTACAGCCTGGCACACAGCCTGGCCCACAGTGGGGACTCAGCTCAGGCTGCCCACGATCATTGTCACCACCCTGTTCAGGAGTGGCTGCAGAAAGCATGGTGCAGTGTGGGCCCTTGAGCTTAAAGAGACACTGACCAATTACAACAGGGATGGGGTCAGACACCAGCAGATCCAACACTTGCTGAGCCACAAAACAGTGAATGACATCCCCCCTACCTTGGACTACACTCTAGTCTTGCCCGCATTGCATCTGGACCCCCGAACCCAGCCTTGCCGTCCTTGCCAGGCTGGGCTGCAGATGTTGATTGGGGTCCTCCTCCCACCTTTGCCAGTGTAGGTGTTCCTCCAATGGGCTCCTGGTGGAGGGCAGCCTAGGGTAACAGCCATGAGGACTTAGGCCACCCAGTCAGGCACTGAGTTTGGGGTCCAGTTGGGTCAGGTTCCTCCCATGACTGCCTCCCCAGCCCCGGCCATTGAGCCACCCTGCTACCTCGGGAGAGATTGCCATGCATTGAACATCTCCAGGCCATCCAACCTTTGCCCCAGGTATCAAGATTCAAGGGAAGGGGCAGGTGTGGGCACTGGGCTACCTGGCCTCTAGCACACCAGGCCGGTTTCCTTGCGATCAGGATGGTAGCATGCGAACATTCTGGCCTTACCAGGGGGGCAGATTTAAAATCAGGTTCTTCCCCTCCTTACCCACACACACAGTCTGACACATTAAACTTGGGGTGGAGCCTAGGAAGATGAATTTTAAGCCACTTTCTGGGTCACTGTGATGCAGAAAGTCCTTAAACCATACTTGGGTCCTGAAACTGCCCTGGCTCTGCCACCAACTACTCGAGTTGACCTTAGACAACTAATTTCATCTTCTAGAGACTAGTTTCTTCAGGATCAGTCAGAGGGGTTGGAGGGGACCCTCCAGGGCACTTCCAAGCTGGGAGCCTATGCCTGCCCCTTCATGTCTCTTAGCAAACTCACCCTTTTGTTATTGACCAAGAACTTCTGACCTTTGGTTTTCTGTCTAAAATGTTCTGAAATTTTCTGATAGCCCTTTTTGGGAAGGAAGAAGGGGTATTTGAGATCAAAGATTTCTTACAGATGAAGGTTGCAGAGCAGAGCAGGAAAGGAGCGTGTGAAAGGATGAACGTGTGAGTGTGTGTGAAGTACCTAGGTACTCACATGTGTATGTTTATACGTGTTTTACCTGCTGCTCAGTCACAAAGTTGCAAACTACTGGAACTACAGGAGACACAGAGTACAAAGTCCAATTTCCTTGTTTTGCTGGTGAGTAAACTGAGGCCCAGAGAGGGAATATGAGTTGCTGCTTGGAGTCACATGAGTTCTTAGAGTAGTAATTTCTCAACCTTTGTTGTTGAGAAATTCAACAACCAATTTCTCAACCAATTACCTAGAAGAGCTTTTAAGAAATACGGGTGCCTGGGCCCCATGCTTAGAGATTCTAGTTCCTTTGGTTCAGGATGGAAACTGGGCACAGAATTCATGTAGCTCCTCCCGTGATGCAAAGGGGCAGCCACGCATGAGAATCACTGACGAAGAGGTTGGAGCCCATCGCCCCTTACACTGAAGAGCCATCCTGGGTCCCCCTGGACATGGGTGGTGGTGGCATCCTGAACTTGTGAGCTGGATGCTAAACCTCCCAGTCACTCCCACCCCCACCTAAAAGAGCTTGGCTCCCAGGGGTGCAGTGGGAATGCCAGGTTTCTCCAAGAACTGGAGAAAGTTCATTAAAAGGCCTCATCTGGAAGGCGGTTTAATTTTTTTATTTTTACTTCTAAAGATTTAGTTATTAATTTATTTGTGAGAGAAAGAGTGAGAGAGAGCATGTGTGCACACACATGAGTGAGGGAAGGGGCAGAGGGAGAGAATCTTCAAGCAGACTCCTCACTGAGCGTGGAGCCTGACACGGGTCTTGATCCCATGACCCATGAGATCATGAGATTGTGACCTGAGCCAAAACCAAGAGTTGGCTGCTCAACCGACTGAGCCACCCAGGCACCCCTGGAAGGAGGTTTTGAAGGCCAATGCCCATCTGTGAATGTGAACATAGGGAGCTCTGCTCTAATCAGAAGCGAGCTCCCAGGGCCTGGGGAGTGGGGAGAGATGGAAACATGGGACCCATGAGCAGAGATGGGAGAGTACACGGAGGAACCCTCCTGTCATGCTGGTGCTCCCAGGGGAGGAGTGGGGAGCAGGGATGGGGGGCAGAGGACAATAAATTCATCTGCTGAGTCCTTCTCTCAAGGACCTCCTCTTTTTCTGTTTTGGGGACAAGCACATGGCCTATAGCCTGTGCTTCTTCATTTACATTAAGCCTTTTGGTGGAAAAGAACTCCAAAAGCAACAGTCCTTCAGTTCTCCTGGGCTGGCTGTGAAATCAGACCCGAAACAGCCTTCCCCTGAGTCCCTCTCTGTTGCCCTGCCTGTCACCTTCTTCTTTTCAAATTTGTTCTGTTTCTTCTCACATCCCCACTCCTGGGCTCCCACATACAGCTGTGCAGGTTGTGGACTGTACAACCTCCCCTGCCCTAACCCCTGCTGTATTATCCTTGCCATTCCTCCCCAGTCCCTCTTACCCCAGAGATCCCTTCCTCTTACTTCATTTCCTGCAAGTTCCCCTTTCCTAACTGCCTCTAGAGGAAAGCCTGGCCTCTGTAGGGCCTGACCCACATCCATCACCCTTGGCAGGGTGGGGCAGGGCCAAGGCCAGGTGTCTACTGCTTAAGAGAGTCAAGGGGCCTCCTTTCCCAGTGGGCTGTCCTGAACAGCTCACAAAACCCAGAATCTCTTGCTCATCGCAGTTTTGCTTTGCCAGATGTAAATTGTTCTCTAGGTTCACCAAAAGGCCATAGAAGCTGTTTCATAAATAAGCTTTAGCATGTTTTCCTTTGTGTTTTCCCTTTAACCTGGCAGGCTCCCCCCTCTCTCGACACAATTTTGCTGGAACTACATAAATACATCCTCCCAGCACCCTGCACAGTTCACAGCCTCAAGCACTTTTTAAAAAGTTAGCATGTTTAATCTCCGTAACGATATAAGTATTGACCAATTTTATCAGAAAAAAAAAAAACACAGAAAACACAAACCTGAGGCTGAGTCGGATTAGAACCAAAGTCTGCTGGTCCCAAGGCCTGTGTCCTTCATCACTGCACCCTAAGGTCTCTGGTCCCTGCAGAGTGGCCCCCACCATGCCTCTCCTACCTTCTCTGCTCCCCTCAACATCTGCACTCATGGCTCATCACCCTAGCCTCACCTCTCAGCCTGGCGCAACCAGCTGGAATGCCTTCCTGCCTTCACCCCACCTCACACTGGTCCCCACCTCCTCCCCGGGGCTACTGCAAGCCAGTGTCACCGTAACCCTGCCGCTCCAGTCAGCCCAGCCTGGGGAACCCAGCGTTTGGGAATATGCCCACAGGGGCCAGTGTTCCTGCTGGATGAGCCCCGCATCCCACAACATTCTCCCCTTTCTTTCAGCCCCCCGAAGTCACCTTCATATAGTTCTGCAGCACAGACTGGCCATAGGCCCACAGCGTCCCCTCTGGCTTGAACCCTGACTTAATGAAATCATCATCCTCCACTACAAGGACACCAGGGCCGGCCCCGTTGGCTAGCTGCCCCCTCCCTCCCAAGCCTCTTCTCTCCTCCCCACTCTCCTCCCCAGCCCTCAGGGACCCAGATGGGGAAATTGTCCTGTAATAGCATTTTACATGCCCGTGCACGCGATCGAGGCATTTCTCTCATCTGGTTATCTTTGGAAACACTGGGAGGGAAGGGGGTATTAAAGAAATCCTCCTCTGCTTCCATCTTGAAAAAAAAAAAGCAGAACATTTTGATTCACTACCTTATCTTTAAAGAAACCTGACATGGAAAAGGCAGGGAGATAAGATCTATGACTTCATCAGCTTGTTCTCTGAAGTTGTTTCAAGCTTTCCCATCCCCCGACAGGCCCCTTCATTTCCTGTTTTCAATATGTAATGGCAAGGAATACACAGCTGCCCCAAGCTCAGGGAGCCTGGGGGGTCAGCGCAGGAAGCTGGCCACAGAGGAAGCTTTTAAGAGCCAACCTGAAATCTGGCCACGAGTCAGGAGCACCTCTTTTTAATTCAGATTTCATTTTTCTGGCCTTAACTTTGTGGTCAGCGGCTCTGGATGGCTTGTGGTCTCTGAACAGCTGCTGGCTGGGAATATCTTAAATGCAATGTGAAAATGCATGAGGGTTCAAATGAAAAGAGAAAAAGGAAGACTTTAGCATTTCATAGCAGGAATTCTTGACAACCTCTCTCTTTCAAGATGCTCCAAATGCCTCCCAGACGCTCTTGCGTCAGTTCTTGCTGCCTCCCACGGTGGAGGCCAAGGAACCGGTACCATCTGAATCATTTTGTGCAGGGCAAAACAGAGACACCCACGTGTTCCTGCTTACACGGCAAGTGGGCACAACATTATGACAGGTGTTTTCCTGGGCCCCAACCGGCTTAGGGTGGCATGCGTATGTGTGTAATATGGGTCATAACTACAGTGTCAAGAGTAAGGAAAATCAACTCTCTTTGGCTCGGGCCACCGGCTGTAGAGACGCTCTCCTTGTGATCTTGTCTCCACTCAGTCTCTCCCACCACGAGAGGGTCCTGGGTGGGCTCTCGTTGGTTGCCATGGTAATTCCACCAGCCACTCTCTTGCCAGTCAGGGATCAGCATCCCCTGCAGGGGGCATCATAGAGAGACAGCTCCATCTGCCAGGCTCGTCCACTATCCGGGGGCGCTGAGCACATGCTGTTTCTATGGCATACTGAACCTCACGGGGTGTGAAGCTCTGTCTCTCTCTCGGCCGGACCTCCCTTTCCTGATTCCTGTCCCTGCTACTTCCCAAAGGCTAGAAGCCTGACCACACAGGTGTGGACCTGGGGCCGAGGAGCAGACCTGCCACCTGCTGCTGAGGGCCAGCCCGGGCTCACAGTCCTACTGTGAGAGTCTTGATATATTCACTTTAGTGAACGCCACTCAACTTTCCACCACGGGGCCCCACCATTCCTTTACCACGGGGCTCCCTCAAGCCCAGGAGTGTACTTTGCCCACTCCTGGTTGTGAGGGCTGGAAGTGCCAGAGAACTCACACCCCTCCCGATGCCCCAGAGCAACCCTCCACCACTGACCAACAGGACTGGCTATATAGATGCCCTGGCTCCTGCCCTCGCGTGGGAGAACCCTGAAGCAGTATTCTTTTTTTTTTTGTTGTTTAAGTTTTATTTTTATTCGTGAGAGTCACACAGAGAGAGGCAGAGACATAGGCAGAGGGAGAAGCAGGCTCCCTGCAGGGAACCCGATGCAGGACTCAATTCCAGGACCCTTGGATCACGTCCTGGGCCGAAGGCAGACGCTCAACCACTGAGCCCCCCAGGCGGCCCTCTGAGGCATCTGTTCTATGTGGACTTGCAGAGTCCCCACAATAGCACCTGGCTTGGTGATGCCCTGTGTCACTTCCCCACTCTCCCTGCTGGTGTGTCTGGGGCTCATTTCCCAAATAAACTGCTCATCCTTGAATCCTTGTCTCAGTTCTCCATCTGGGGACCCAAACTGAGTCAGCGGAAGAACCTCTCTGCCACCCCAACCACTGATGGGGCTGTCCGTCGCTTCTAAGCTGATGACAAAGATTTCAGAAAACTCTAGATGCCCCGGGGGCTTCTCTTGGACCTTTCCCTAGGCCCTTTCCCTCTTCCTCTTCATGCTTCCACTTCTCAAAGGCTTGCAAGCCCTCTGCCACCATCTGTAGCTACAAGGTACCCCAGGTACCATGCAATAGACTCATTTTATATTTTCCAGACAACAAAACTGAAGCTCAGAGGGGCAAGAGATTTGCCCCCATCCTGATTTGTACGAGGCTGGCAAAACAGGAACCAAACCCTAAGCGTCTGGACTTAGGGTCCAAGGCATTTTTCAAGTACGACTGTGCATGTGTAAACTTGGGTGATCACGAAGACTTCAGAGCCTGCCGCTCTCGAGGCACAGAGAAGTGGCCACGTGGACAGGGCTTAGCTGGTGGCATGACAGAGGGTCGAGGAGGTGGCAGTGGGGACAACACGTGACAAGGGCGAGGATCTTTGCATTCACTCCTCCCTTGTTCTGCATTGTTGTTCCTCGATAGCCACATGGCCCAGCCCCTCCCTTGCTTCGGGAATGTGCTCAAGTATCACCCTCGGAGGGACCTTCCCCCACCAACATCTAAAGGGGCTCTTCTCTGTTATTTCTTTACCCTGCCTGTGCTCGGAGCATTTATCACTACCTGATATTGTGTGATATGTTTGTTTGCGACTGTCCCCTTCACCCCTAACCACCAGAATGTGGGCTCCACTGGATGCAGAGCTCTGCCTGTGTTGTTCACTGCCCCATTCCCAACACCTAGGGCAATGCCAGCACATTCTAGAAGCCCAATAAATTTTTGTTGAGATGAATTAATGAATCAATGAGTCATTCAAAGGAGGCAGAGGGGACAGGTTTGTTGCCTTATCCTGAGGGACACATTCAGTCAAGAGGGGCAGAGGCAGCATGGGGGTGCAGGGCCCCAAGCCCGTGTGACTCCTGGCCTCTGGCCCACTTCTCTACCCTGTACTGGGCTCCTTCAATCCCCAGGTAACATGGAACACAGAAAGCAGAGAACAAGGGCGAGAGAGACAGATGCTCAGTGGAGAAAGGACATCTTCCCCTCTCTCCCTCCCTCTGCCCGCTTCTTCCCTCCTCTGTGTTATCCCAAGGAGCTGCTTAAGAAGAAAGCCCTCCCTGGTCTCTCCCCAGAAACTGCGCTCTGAACACTCGGATGCACAATCAACCAATTGTTAAGTCCTCGACAATACCTCATCAGCGAGCACAGCACTATAATTAAAAGTAAATCCAGCTCAAGCTCTTTAAAATAGGATCTAATTTAATTGGCGCCTTTAATCTATGACTGTCACTCCCTGCCAACCAGGGGAGAATGTCATCGCAGCGGTAGGTGGTGAGAAACTTCAGTGGGCCCCTTGGCGGGGTCTCCCTGCCGCCCCGGGCCTGGCGAGCAGCTGGGAAGGGGCAGGCGGCTGTAAGCCTCGAAAAGGGAGAGCCCACAAAAGCTGGGGAGCACACGGATTGCCATTGGGGACTGGGGTATGGTTGCTGCGGGCCTGGGTCCTCACACCCAGCCAGGCACCCTGACAGGGGCCTGTCCCCCCTTTCCAGCCCATCTCAGAAAAACATCTTAGGGCGCTGTCTGCAGAAACCCAAAAGAATTGAGCTCATGTTCAAAATGCTGGCCCTGTGGTCTGCTGGGGAGGCCCCGAGTCTCTGCTTTGTGTCAGCATCACTTCCCGGTCCAGCTCAGAAAAACAAGTCCCATCTTTTTAGAGCAACGTAACACAAAAGACCTAGTGGATCTGTTGCAAAGTTTGTGGTTGAGAGTACTGGCTGAAAAATCCTATGGAAGTGGGTTCCAAGCCTGGATCAACCACTTACCAACCTGTGGATTTTAGAAGGCTTGTAAATCCCCTGGGCCTTAGTTTCCCCACCTGCAAAGTGAGGGTCATGATACCTACTTCACATTTCTGTGTTGAGGTTCAAGTGCCGACCCTGGGCCTTCAGGAGCTATTGGGCCTCCCTCCCCCCAGGTGCCCGGGCTCACCCCTCAGGGTGACTGCTGTCAGCATCCTTTTGGCTGTGGCTTCCCGCAACTGAGTGTGTTCTTTGGTCCTGGTGGGCCACTCCACCAGTGAGAGATGGGAATTCGTGGATGAGAACCCCAGCTTCCACACCCAGGCATGCTCCACAGGGTCTGCCAGAGGCCCCTGGAGGCGCTGGGCACTGGGTGCCCGCCTTGGTAACACCCTCCTTTGCCTACCCTCTCCCGGCTTTCCTGTTCTCTCTCTCATTCCTCTGCCCATCACAGTGCCTTCTGGATCACTCCCCAAACCAATTATTGCCCGTAAGTCCTTGTTTCAGGGTCTGCTTGGGTGGGGACCCAAGCCTAGGCATTGGCACGACTCAAGCACCTAATAAACAATACTGCGTTACTTCTGTAGTTTCCAGATATTTGAAATTCAACTGTGGTTTCCTCTGTTTATATTTTGTGTGTGTCTATTTGCAAAATCCTCTTGGAGCACTCCTCTCTTGGAAGGACTCCTTTCCCTGTGGACTCATGTCAGCCCTGTGGTCTGTGGCCCTAGGGAGGACTGCTGAGCTAAGGCTCTCTGTATCCCCAATACTTGGACCCCATACTCCTTGGATCTTTGGATCATGCCAACTCCATGTGAGTGTTGGGGGATATTGCCAATTGAACTGTGTTCCCTCAAAAGATTATATCCTTTTTTTTTTTTAAAAAAAAGATTTTATTTATTTATTCATGAGAGAGACACACACACACAGACACAGAGACACAGGCAGAAGGAGAAGCAGACTTTCCTTGGGGAGCCCGATGTGGGACTCGATTCCAGGACCCTGGGATCATGACTTGAGCCAAAGGCAGATGCTCAACCACTGAGCCACCCAGGCGTCCCTCAAAAGATATGTCCTAACCAGTAGTAACCTCATAATGGGACCTTATTTGGAAATAGGTAGGTCTTCCCAGATGATTATGTTAAGGTGAGGTCCCAGATGTGGGTCTCAATCCTCTATGACAGGTGTCCTTATAAAAAATGAGAATTTGGACACAATGACGGACACACACAGGGAGAACACCATGTGAAGATGAGAATTATGCTGCCACAGCCAAGGAACTGTGGGAGGCCAGGAGAGAAGCCTGGAACCGATCCTTCCCTCGTGTCTTCAGAAGAAACACAGCCCTCCTATGCCTTCATCTTGGACTTCCAGCCTCCAGAGCCGTGCCACGGCGCACTCTTGTCATTTTGGACACTCAGCTTGTGCATCATGTCAGCCGTACCAGATGATTACAGAGCGGCAGTGGGCACTGTTTTTCTCAAAGATTCATCCAGGCCTCGCCCTCACTCTCTGTCAACAGGGCGTTTAACACCGAAGTGAAGGGTAATAACAGCCAAAGCTCCCCCCTCTCAGAAGCGTGCGCTCCTCAGAAAGCGATCGGCACTCCAGAAATGGGCCTTAGGTGGCAGGAATTGCAGCCCGGTGTCATCTGATGACTCACCACCTCTGCTGCAGAGTGCCACCGATCCCTCAAACTCCGTGGTCTCAGCAGGGACTTCACCTTGTCGGCATCTCTGGCCTGGCCAATCGCAGGGACCTCGTGGGCTGGGCTATCCTGTTTGCGCCTCCAGAACCATCCTTTGGGCTCCTCCAGCCTGCCCTGAGCCCTGACAGGCTGGCCTCTGTGAGATGCATCCCCGGGGAAGCCCTGCCATCTGGCTTCTCGTTGGGTTTAACCAATGGGTGTCTCCGGCAGGAGCTAAGAGGGTGGGCAGGCCGAGAGGTGGGAGTGGGAGAATTTGTCCTCCGGGCTCCCTCACCCTTCCTGCCAGGGTGAGCCCGGCCCTGGCTGCTTCCCTCTACCTAAGCCTCCGGCACTTGTCCAGTGGCCCTCTTCTGTAGCCACGGGACTCTGCTGTCTGGGAACTCTTCCACTCCTTCTGAGAATGCCATCTGTTTCCTGCCCAGAGCCTGACTGGCACGCCTTCTAATCATGATCCTTGGGCTCCAATTTCACCTGTCACCGTGCAACCCACCCTGCAAGCTTCTCTCAGCGTGAGCTTTCTCGAGCTCAGAACCTGTCCCTGTGTAAACACCGATGGGCGCCCCACCCCCTGGGGTCTGCAGTGCAAATGCCCCCTGGTACAGTCAAGTTCTTTTACAATCTGGCCCCAGCCTCCGCTCTGGCCAGATCTCCCGCTCCCTGGAAAGCAGCCAATGCTTGGGGCGCAGTGCACAGCCCGCGCTTCCCGGTGCATGCCCGGCCCGCTCGGGGCTTGCTGGCTGTGCTCCACGAAGTGCATCGCTCCTCTTTCTGTACCTGAGAAGCACCCCTCCTTCAAGCTTTGACCCAAACGATCACATGCTCCTGGAAGATGTCCCTCAGCTTCCACCTCTCCCAGCCCAGGGCGAATGACACGCCCCCACGTGGTTTGTATAGATCCCTGAGCCCGGCTTGTCCGGGCAGCTGGCGGGGAGTTTGCTGGCCTGTCTGTCTTTCCCGGGGCGGGGGGGGGGGAGTTCTCTGCGGGCAGAGGTACGTGTGCAATTCATCTCTCCATAGGTAGCAGCCCCAGGGATGCCCCGTCCCGGACGGCCTGGACGCCTCCCGAGTTACCCGCAACCGCGATGGGCAGCTTCAGAGCATGTTGACCACTTCTTGCCTGAAGGGCCTGCCTCTCCGGGCTCCTGGGCCTCCCGGCTTCCTCTGCCCCCAGGAGCCGGCTCAGCTGCAAGCCGGCACAAGCCTCAAGTGCAGGGGAGTTGATACCTCTGGGGGCCAAAGGAGCCAGCGGCCCTAGGGGTGAGCGCTGCAGGATTGATGCCCCAGGCTTCCTGGCCTCTGGAGAAAGGATTCCCAGCAGGTTCCACGCGATGTCTCCGAAAGTCCCCAGGGAGACTGCGCCCCATTGCCCACAGCAGTAACGTGCTTATTAAAGCACCCATCGTGGGCTGTTCTCCCCCCGCCCCCCCCGACTTTTCTCACTCCCTCACTGGGGCCTCCTAGGTATTCTCTGGAATAAGCTATCTGTGCCTCTTAGACCTTGCCTCGGGGCCTGCTTTGGGGGGAACCTAACTAAGACAGGGGCCTCAACAGCCACACAGTGCTGCTCACAGAGGAGACGCCCCATAAATGCCCCAGGCAGGAGTGATCAAGGAGTCAGGAGCCACCGGCCCACTCTAGCCGCACGGGGACCCCAAAGGTATTTAGGGCCTGCGCCTGAGTTTTGAGCAGTCGGGTGGGTTACTCTCCTCGCCGGGAAGATGCTACCCACAGCCACGTGGGCAGCCCGAGCTTTCTTCCAAGCCAGCTGCCTGCTGGTGAGACCAGGGCAGACAGGCAGTTCTGATTATGTATGCAAATGCAGGTCTGGCCCTGCAGCTTATGTGAGAGCCACACAGCTCAGCTAAGCCACCCTGGAGAAAGAATCTTACAAAGCATACTAAAGAGCATCCAAGTGTGAAGAATGAAACACACGTGAGTTTTCTTTTTCAAAAAATGGAAATCAAATGTACTTTCATCTTGGCTTTCTCACAAATAGGCAGCCCCCAAATCAGCCCTAGAAAGCCAAAGAGGACTTTATCCAGACTCCTGACCTAGATTGAGACCGTCTGTCACTTTCGTTAGAGGGACCTTCCCAGCGTATGATGGGGCTGTTTCCGGAGATGAGCTTCAAGGGGCCGAGACAGCAGCAGGCCAGTGGCATCCGTGTCTCATCTCTACCCTTGCAGTATGTGTGTGACATCCGGGCATGGGCTAGCCAAGGACACCCGAACACAACCGAAAGCTTCTGTTCGGACCCTTGCCCCTGCTGTCTGGGAACTCTTCCACTCCTTCTGAGAATGCCATCTGGGACACAGGAGCAAAGGATGGCCGTGAGAAGAACATGTGCAAAATGGTGGTGTAGTTGGAGGAACCACAGCCTCCTGGCTACCCCGTGGGTTATAAGTGAGAAGGGGAAGGGAAAGAAGGAAGAAGAAGAAGACCAGGGTCCAATCACAAAAGGTCCTGAGTGTCTGGCCAGAGCAAATCCTGGAGGGATCCCCAGTGGTGGGAAGAGGAAGCCAGTGTGAAGACTACTGCATCTGTCCATGTGACCCCAGAAGCCAAGGAGGCAGCATGCAAATAAGATGGGCAAAGAGAGATTTAAGAGGTTTGAAGGGATACACTGGAAAGTGTGGGAGATCAGGCATTCTGACTCCAAGGTTTTAACTTTCCAGGTGGAAAATGAGGTCCTTTGCTGAGCCAACTTATTCAAGGGACAAAAAGAAATGAAAGATGTTTATTTTGGGGGTGGCGATAGGGCTGGATGGAGAGCTCTCATTTGGGGGTCCGAAGGATCTGAAGCACACAGGTGGAGACCTCTAGATGGAGCTGTCCTGTGGGCAGCTGGAGGGATGGTCTCAGAGGAGACGTGAATTTTGCCATTATTAGCATGTAGACGGTAACCAAAGCCATGTGAGCAGAAGAATTCGTTCAAGGCAAGTGAACGGAGAGAGAGACAAAGAAGGTTCAAGACACATTCCAGGAAAAAGAACTACTAAAGGAGCCGGCCACATAAAGGGAGCCCGCAGAGGAGGCGATGGAATGATCAGAGAGATCAGGGAACAGAAGATGCCGTAGGGAAAGTCAGCGGAGGATCTGTAAAGTGGCCAATGGTAGCAAACTGCGCAGAGAAGCCAGGAAAGTGCAGACTGAAAACCCACCTCTGCACCCTCCTGCCATCTCAGCGTGTTCCTGACTTGGTGCTTGGAGCTCCGTATGTACCTGTCAATCGTTGGGGAGAGGAGGGTTTATTGACCGGTTTATGGGCTACCTAGGCCCTTGGTCTGCTCTCCTTTGAGTCATTTCACAGTTTATCAGCCCTTCAACCAGAGGCTGGACAAGGGAAATAAACTTTCCCCAGTCAATTTTATGACATAATCTATCAGTTCTTTGGAAAGATTTAGCAGAGGAATAATTTGAAAAGATTAGTTGGTTTCTGTTTGGTGGTGGTGGTGGTGGTGGTGGTGGATTATCTATGAATTTATTCATTCAAACTAGGACTGGTGGTCTTCCTTAGAGTTGGTCATCATCCCTTTTTACTATGTACACAAAAGAGTTATCACATGGATAAAAGAGAGATCTGTTTTTTTTTTAAATCTAATAGAAAAAGCAGAAGGAAATAGATGCATATATTTAGCAAGCCTCTGGGGGAAGGAGAACTTTCTATGTGTTAAAAACGATAGAACAGACCAGAAAGGAAAAAAGGCCCATCAGCCTAACTTCACAGTTAAAAATATTTGTTTATATAGAAGTCATATATAGATATGCACAAAATATCAATAAAACACTTGCAGCAAAGTTCTTTCTTATGTAGAGATCAGAAAATGAGGAGAAAAGAAAAGCACTCAGAGATAAATGGGCGGCTCAGTCAGTTAAGTATCTGCCTTTGGCTCAGGTCATGATCCCAGGGTCCTGGGGTTGAGCCCCATGGCAGGCTTCCTGCTTGGCGGGGCGGGGGGTTTCTGCTTCCCCCCCTCCCCCTGCCCCTTCCCCCGGCTCATGTTCTCTCTTTCTCTCTTAAATAAATAAAATCTTAAAAAAAAAAAAAAAACAGAAAAGCACTCAGTTGCTAATAATTCAATGGGCAAAGAGCACGAGCAGATAATTCACCAAAGAGAAAACATAACTAGTTCACCAACATTTAGAAGAATGTCATGCCTCATTAGTAAGGAAATAATTGCAAATTAAAATAAGGAGGTACCATCCACCCCCCCCCCCCACCGCCAGCAAAATCATCTAAAATCTGACCTAGTGCTATTGAGGGTGTGGCACAATTGCTGCCAATGATGACATCAATTGACGCAACTCTGTTGGGAAGGCCTTTGGTAAAGACAAAGTAAAAGGTCCATCCAAACGTTCCTCCGCCTCACTCGGCAATCCTGCTTCCCACTAGAGGAGCGTCGTCTAAGGGGGTGATCACAAACACGGCATGCATGGGGGAAACACTGCATGCCCAGGAAGGGCAGCAGAATCGCAAATACCAAAATCGAAACTTTCAGCTACAAGGTACTGATAGAATAAATTGTGGTGCATTTACCAGACGAAACATTATGAATCCATTAAAAATGATGGCTAGGAAGACAAGACAGCACCAGGGGAAAAGGAACGTCGCATAATATTAACTGGAAAGAGCAGGAAAATTCGCTCAAAGCAGTATATGATAATTACGTAGATTCAGACTCACAAACACGCACATAAATTAAAACATGTAAAAAGGCCAGATGAAAATACACCTAAGCACTGTGTCACCACATTGTTGCTTTTGGATGATTTGTCTTTTTTTCCCCAAATTTTCCATATACCATCATGATTGGAAGCATGGATTTAGGGGATCAAATCATCTTGGGTTCAAATCTTAGTTTGATCACTCACTGTGTCATCCTGAGTGAGCTATTTAATCTAGGCTTTGTTTCTTCTTCTGTAAATTGAGAATTTTAACAACTACCTCAGAGGAGTGTTATGAGAATTAAGTGGAATAAGGGGAAAGTGCTTGTCATTGTGTCTAAATAACCGTAAGCCCTCAATAAATGAGAGATTTTATTATTGTAGTTATTATTTAAATAATACAACGAATTCTATAATTTTAGAAACTTGTTAACCCCGTTGACTGGAAAGTATGCCCTGAATCAAAAGAATACTGTTTTTTTTTTTAAATTTCCTGTCTCCCCTTTCTTCACAGACAACCACTAAGAAAGATTGTCAAAGAGTTAATTTTAGAAAGGGGAAAATGATTGCCTTGCTTAATAAATGTGAACTTCCTCATTTTTCTGGTTTATTTTTCTTTCAAGTTGTTTTTATATCAACACCCCCCAGGCAGGATGTGCCAGGTGACAAGGCTGTGGGAAATTTCACGTGGAAATAACTCTCCCCATTTCGCACACCGAGACGCCAGATCTCAGGGGCACCAAGGGACTGGGTCATACACCATGCCCAGTATTTTGGGGTGCCTCAGGCCTGGAAGACCCCTTTACCATCTTCTACTCTCTTAAGTCTTTCTTTCTTCCCCTGCTGAGTACTGGCAGCCATCGGGGATTTTGTGGGACACTCTAACCAGAAACCCCAGTAACACAGGACATAAGAGGATGTGAGAATGTATGCGTGTGTGTGTGTGTGTGTGTGTGTGTGTGTGTGTGTTGGGTAGGTCAGGAGAGAAAAAGGCTACACAGGAAGTAGATGAAGGCAGAACCCTAGGGGGTAGTCAAGAGCCATAGCAAATTACATTGAGTGGACATGTCTCCTCCGGTCAGGATCTGGGTACACGTGAGAGCTGTGAGCTAGGAAATTTCCTTCTCTGACCACCGCTTCCTGTTTTCCCACTTTTTCATTCCATTTATCTAACTCTCCTGTGTCCACTGGGCCTCCAGGCTCTCCTCCCCGCCCCGTCCCCAGCAAACCCCTTCCCCTCTTGCCTCTCAGACTGGCTTTGTGGGGTTTTTTTGTGTTTTTTTTTGGGGGGGGGGGGCAAAAGTATTTTCTTTTCTTTTTTTTTGTATATGTTTTTATTGGAGTTCAATTTGCCAACATATAGCATAACACCCAGTGCTCATCCCATCAAGTGTCCCCCTCAGTGCCCGTCCCCCAGTCACCCCATCCCCTCTCCCACTTCCCCTTCCACTACCCCTTGTTCATTTCCCAGAGTTAGGAGTCTCTCATGTTCTGACTCAGACTGACTTTGGACGGCACCGGTGATCACTAGCTTCGTGGCCTCATCAGCTTCTTCAGTCACCCCCACGCTGGTCTTCCCAGCCAAGTACCTGGGCCAATCCAAACTCCCAAATCCCCCTTGCTGGTACCAGTCACCCTCTTGGGGGAAGATCTCACAGCTGTGTCCAAAGAGGAGATTCCAAACTGCTCTTGTTCCACATCCATGGAACTATCCACAAGGAGATCCTATCCCCTACCCGGGCCTAGGATCTCCCATGCCCCCCAGCATGTTGCACTTCCCCACCCCCCTCCATTTCATAGGTTGGCAGCTTCCTTTCCTTCCCTCATCAAGCTTACAGTCCCTTCTCCTGCTCCCTTGGTCTTGTTAGGGTGCCCTGACATCTTAATTCAATAAGACAAAACAGAGGTGAGTTGAGGCACAAATTCCATCCCCCTTGGCTTCAAGCTTCACCTTTCCCTAGTTTTCATCTGTCCCTGAAGAGAAGTACCCCCCTTCCTCACCAGGAATAACTCCTTTGTCCTGGTGCGGAACAGCACGCCTCCCCACTCCGTGCCCCCCCACCCCCCCTTCCTGACTCTCAGCTATGTGCAGCTCTCCTGCGGTCAAGCAATTCACTCTGTACCAGTCACAGTTCCAATATTTTATCTTCTTTAATATTTATAACAGTTCTAAAAGGTTTGCTCTATTATTAGTTTTAAAGGTGGAGAAACCCATGTGAAAAGAGGGGAGTAATTTACTCAAGGCCACCCAGTAATGACTGACCAAGCAGGAATCTGAATCCTGGCTCTCTGGCACCAGGGCCCCTTGTCTGAGCAACTGCGTGATGCTCTCTCTCCTAGTTTTTTCAGGCAACTTGTTCCATCAAGTATTTCTTCTCTCTGATGTCTTCAGTCTCTCCCTGTCTACTCATTTAACTTCTCTCTCTTCCTAAAATAAACACCTGCTTACACCTCTTCCTTCTCGAGGCTCTCTGTGTCCTCCCTATGCCAAACTACTGACAAAAGCACACGACATGCTCTCCCCTCTTCCCGATTGCTGTCTACTCTGTGCGCACCCCTCTCAGCCTGACTTTGTCCCCCACTGCGCCCCCTGACACCAGAAGGTCCGGTGGCAGATCATATTTTCCAAGATGGCCATGACAAGACCTTTCATCCCACTCACCCTTCTTATAATGTCCCACTGACGCTCTTTTCACCGAGGAGACGGGACTCATGTTCCCTCTCATTGAATCTGAGCTGGCCTGTGACTAGCAGAAGTGACTTTATAGGACTGTCGAGACTGGGTTATAAAAGGCAGTATAGCTTCTGCTTGTCTTCTTGAGATGTTCTCTCTGGGAATCCAGCCACCATGCTGTGAGGAAGCCTAGAAGCCAAGTGGAGAGGCCACGTGCAGGTGCTCTGGCCGCCATCTCACCTATGGTTTCAGCCAACAGCCAGCATCAACCACCACATGTGTGAGGGAAGATCTGTCCAGGTGATTCTGGCCTCTAGCCCAAGAGTCTTCCTGGTAAGGCCCTGGCATTGGGAGCAGAGACAGCCCACATCTGCTGAGCCCTGTTCTCCACAGTGAGGGATATAATGAAATGATCATTGTTGTTTTGAAACACTATGTCTTGGGCTCATTTGTTGTGTGACAATAGTAACTGGGCTGGGCCCCATCAATTCCGAAGCCTAATGGTATCTTCATGTAGTCATCCCTCCAGATTTGTCTTCAGCATTTCACCTGGGCCTTTCCTTTCTCCAGTGTTCTATGCTGTCCTTCTGCTCTTTCTACACAGCGCTAACACCTACAGCCAGACTCACAGCCCATAGGACACCTCCTCTGAGCTCTGGAAAGAGTGCCCATCTGCCTCCAGGACTCCCCATCCACCTGGATGGTGCTCAGGCAAGACACAGTTGATTACTTCTCTCCTCTGGCTGCGCCATCTGGTTCCTCCTGCTCAGCTCCCCATCTCAGCAAGTGACCTCACCACAAACCCTGTGGCCCCTGGGAGAAACCTCAATTCCACTAAATGCAAATGACTCACCCACCTAAATTATTTTCAAATTTTGTCATCTCTTCTCTACTCCCACAGCCAGATCCCTGTCATCTCTTATCTGGAATAATGCAATTATCTTCCAACTGGTATTTCTGCCTCTAGTCTCTTCCCTCTGTCTCAGCTTAATGACTGTCACCAGAGATTACTCTGAAGCACAAATCATGGCCCTGGCACTTTGATGATTCTGGCTTTTTGGAATGAAGTTTGACCTCCATAGCTGGGATGCCAAGCCTCAAAACTGGTGCCGGGTAGCCTATCCAATCTTATCTCCTACCAGCCCTTTCCCCATTTCCACCATCTGAAGTCTCAGCTGTTTTCAACCACTCCCCAAACTCGAGAGTGTTCTTCGTACCCTGTGTAAGCCATTGTTTAGAGCGTTCCCTCTGCCTGGGATACTGGGGAAATTCAAGGTGTCTTCTAGACCCAACTCAAATGCTCCCTCTTCTGAGAGTCCTTCTCTGAATCCAGACAATGATAGCCACTAATTCTTCTTGCTCTTTTTCCCTAGTAAAGTGTTTATCAAAGGCTATTATTTTCATATACTAAAACGTGAATATCTGGAGGACATAAACTGGAACTTATCTCTCAACAAAGGTTGAATGAATGAAGAATCAAATGGATATACACATGGATAGATGGATACGGAGGGTGGTGTATGGGTGAATGGGTGGATGAATGGATGGGTGGTGGGTAGGATAGGTGGGTAGGTGGGAGGTGGGTGGGTCGGTGAGTGAACAGCTAGGTGGATGGTGGACAGAAGGAAGGATGGATGATCAGATAACGGGCATGTGATTGGATAGATGGTGAGCACATGTAAGGGTATGAGATGAGAAACAAACAGGTGGGAGGTTGGATGAATAGGTGGATTGGATATGGGAGTGGTTGTAGGACAATGGATGGATGAAAGATAAGTGGCAAGTGGCAACAGTGTGGGTGGAGAGTGGAATTTTGGGTTGACATAAAAAAAATGTCTTAGAAAGAAGATGGTGAAAAGCCTTTAGAGTTATGTGTCCTGAGGTCATGCGGTTGGGGCTCAACAATGTCAGCTCAAACCTCAGCTTGCTAACCTAACCCCTACACTTGGGGATCTTGGGGCAAGGACCTGCACTGCTCAAGTCTATCTTCCAGAGTCTAGCACGGTTTCTGCCTTGTTCAAATAGGCTTCATCAATATTGGCCTAATGGAACACAATTCTTCTCAGAAGATGTCCTTCCTCTGGCAAGTAGAACCATAGGACTTAAAGAAATGTCCTTCATTTCATTCAAGGGAGGAGTCTGGCCTGTCTTTGGTCCTGCCCAGCCCACGACTGCTTTGCTCTCTCCCTTTTTCAACATAGACCAAGGGTCCTGCCTTAATTTCTCTAGGCATAACCTTTGTCATCTATAAAATGAATCTTGGACTAATTCAGTTCTACCAGCTTAACATTTCTTGACTCCAAGAAATACGCCAACTACTTTCAGTATTTCCATAATCCCACCAGGCAACAAACAGGTCAGATACCTTTGCTTTGGGCTAGGATTATAGCCACTCTGGCAGAAACAGCAGGCAACTTCAGATTGTGCTGACCAGAAGCCCTGTTTTATAATTGTATTGTTCTTTATTAGATAAAAATGGGGAAATGAATGAATAATTATGGAATAGGAGTAGCATGGTTGCAAAATCTTTTCAAACATGGCAATCACAGGGAGGTTGTCTATCTCTTTATGGTCCTTAAATTCAGCTGGCCTACCCACACTTCACACCAGGGCCCACCGAGTCCACTCACCTAGTCTAGTCCAGGTAATTGTCAGCTTGTTCCTTCCACCCTCTGTTCTTCCCCCAACCTCATTCTGGTTTGCAGCTTCATGGCTCCCCAGTGTCCACACCTGCTTTGCGTCCATCTGGTTTTTTGGAAGCCTTTGTGGTCTCCCCTCATCGGAATACTGGTTGATCTTTCCTTACATAATCTCGGCAGCCTCCCCAGCTGAGAGACTGTATTTTCTCCCATGCCTTTACTCGCCTCTGGCCAGGTTCACTCTCCATCCCCAGTCTTCACTGAAGAGGAGGGATCCTGTGATCCATAGGCTGTGTGGGCTCTAAGATGCCTTCTCCTTGGAAACCATCCATGGCATTGTGAGAGGGGGCCTCCTGGCCCAAGGATGGAGCTCTTGTAGTCACACAAGGCTGAACCACAGGGGATACCCTGAATTTGAAAACTGTGGTGTAGGTCCTTGCCCCTCGAAGTATGGTCTGTGGACCAGAAGCGTCAGCATCACCTGGCACGTGGTTAGGAGCTCCCCTCTATAAACCTCCTGAATCAGAATCTGCATTTTTAATAAGATCCCCAGGGGATGCATGTGCATAGGAAAGCCCTGGGCTTGATGACAAAAATTCGGTGTGATTTAGGCACTAAGGCAAGATCCTCAGAAGCTCCAAAATGTTTTCTCATCCTCTCACCAACAAAAGTCACCTGTAGCCCATGGAACAGCTGTCCCCAAAAGTCTCTTCATTGTATAAATGCAATTAAAACCCGGAGTAGTTCATTCAGCCATTTATACCTTAGTACAATTTGGTTTTCAGCCACTAAGCAAAGCTGTCAGCCAGCGCCAGTCTGAGGAAGTGGGACGATAAAGAGATAAGCTTGGGTAGGAAGGGCAAAAGGAGCTGGCAGGGTGGGAGGACAGTCAGCACTTGGCAGGTGGAAGGAGGGAGAGAGTGAGGTCACAAAGTACAGCATGGGGGGAATGAGCAGGCTCTATATGGGGCAAGAGGGGGATGAATGTAACTGCCAGTTAGAGATGAATTATGTTCCCCTTCCCAAATTCTTATGTTGAATCCCAACTCCCAGGACCTGAGAATGTGACTGTATTCAGAGGTGGAGCCTTTAAAAAGGTGATTAAGTTAAAATGAGGTGGTTAGGGAGGTCTTCACCCAACTGGACTAATGTTCTCATGAGAAGAATAAATGTGGACACATAGTGAGATCCCAGCAGAGGTATGTGCCCACCCAGGGGAAACCACGGGAGGACACAGCGAGAAGGTGGCCATCTGCAAGCCAGGGAGAGAGGCCTTGGGAAGAAATCAACCCTGACGACACCTTGATCTTGAGACAATAAGTGTCTGTTGCTTAAGCCTGACACTCTGTGGTATACTGTTATAGTGGCCTGAGCCAACTAAGATACCACCTCTGCCTATTTGGCTGTTTTACCCAGAGCGAGCTGAGGAAGTGTGTCATCTGGGTTAGGGATGCCCCTCCAGCACACACAGACCCTGCTTCTCCTCATGAGTGTTAAGAAGAAATGTAGGTATTCCTCAGCCATTAGAAACGACGAATACCCACCATTTGCTTCAACGTGGTTGGAACTGGAGGGTATTATGCTGAGTGAAGTAAGTCAACCGGAGAAGGACAATCATTATATGGCTTCACTCATACGGGGAATATAAAAAATAGTGAAAGGGATTATAGGGGAAAGGAGAGAAAATGAGTGGAAAATATCACAGAGAGGGTGAGAGAACATGAGAGACTCCTAACTCTGGGAAACAAACAAGGGGTGGTGGAAGGGGAGGTGGGGGGGGTGACTGGGTGACGGGCACTGAGGGGGGCACTTGACGGGATGAGCACTGGGTGTTATACTATATGTTGGCAAATCAAACTCCAATAAAAAATATACATATATAAAAAAAGAAATGTAGGCTTGGCTGAGCTCAGAATAGAAGCCTGCTACCACCAGTGTTTCCTCTCAAACTCTTACGCATCCTCCCCATAAAACCACCCACACTGCTATTGCCAAGTGCATGGGTCCTTCCAATGGGGAGAGGGCTCAGTGCTGTCTGACAAAGGCAGCTAACACTGTCACAGCATCGACTTTGTTCCAGGCACTGTTCTAAAACTGCATGCATGTTAAGCCACCAGAGCTTGCAAAGCGGCTTCTTTTTTTTCCTCTCTTTTTTAAAAATATTTTATTTATTTATTCATGACAGATGCAGAGAGAGGCAGAGAGGGAAGCAGGCTCCCTGCAGGGAGCTCGATGCGGGACTCCATCCCAGGACCCCGGGATCACGACCTGAGCCGAAGGCAGACGGTCAACCACTGAGCCACCCAGGCGTCCCTCGAAGCAGCTTCTATTCCTGATCATGTGCATGGAAACTGTCTTGTAACCTCCCTTCAAAAATGAAGCATTTCTCCCCCAGTGCCTAGAGGGCTGCCTTCAGATGGGCCCAGACTGTGAGTCTCTGCAGGAATGCCTCAGTTTAAGAGTCAGTAGGAGTGCCCAGGTGGCTCTATCGATAAAGCATCTGACTCTTGATTTTGGTTCAGGTCATGATCTTAGGTCATGGAATCGAGCTCTGTCTTGGGCTCCTTGCTGGGCCTGGAAGCTGCTTAAGATTCTCTCTCTGTGTGTCCCTCTCCTGCTGCTCTCACCTGAGTGCGTGCTCTCTTGCTCTCTCGCTCGCTCTCTCACTCTCTCTCAAAAAAAGCAATAGCCCTCATCCAATGGTTAATCAATGCAGGGGTTTAAAAGCCGGATTCCCGCTCCCCAAGTGTGGACCACCCCAGTTCCAGAGCTCCCTGTGAGGTCAGCTGGAGCCTCTGATGAGATCCCACCACATCCCGACTTCTCCCTCGGCTCCCTCGGCTTTCTTCCCTTCCCTTCTGCGTGTTCGGATCCCAAGAGCACAGCACACCCTGAGACCTTGCTGCGGGCTCCTCTCCATCTCGGATTCGGCTTCCTGGGAAACGGAACCTTCAACACCCCACTTGTACAAACCAAGAAACTGAGGTCCAGAGGAGTTATGCAACTGTCCTAAGGCCGCAACATTAGCAGGCAATAAAACTGGGACGTGAGCCCAGGCAGTCCAGCTCCAGAATCCACACTTTTAACTACTACCCCTGTCTGATGGACAGCTGAGCGCGGCCCCTTCCTGTGGTGGAATGGGACCTAGAGAAATTACCAGTCTGGACTCTCTCCTCCCGCCTCCCTGCGAGTCTATCAGAACGCAAGCAAAATGGATTTCCTCAGGGGTCTTCTGGGGCTCCGTGTTTTAAGAGGCACCCGAGGGACCACCTATGGAGGCTCTCCCAACACCTGCAGCCCAAGTGGCTCTTTCCAGGCCAGCAGTCACAGAGGCAGTCTCCCCGCCCCTGACCCGGCCCTCCCTACCGCTGTGTGACTCCTGTAGAAACACGGCATAATTGCTCGCCTTGTAGAAGCGAACTGAATCAGCGCCCCTCTGCTGACAGCGTTAGTGACAAGTGATCGCATCAGGACAGTGGATCGGCAGCCAGGACCTGGGCGCCTGTGTTGTTTACTGGTCCATCATGTATAATTTCAGAGTTTAATTTTATCTTCACAAACTTACAGGTGCAAAATGCAGGATAAAGTTCTTTAAGGGGCCCCTGTGAGAAACCAGGCTATACTTGTCCTCCCTCCCTCCCCCACCAAGAGCTCTCAGGGTGGCTTGCTCAAATTAAATCATTATTGAGGACGAATAATCCTGGTAGGTTCAGAAAATCAGTTTTAAATTCAGCCTGCTAGCAAAATTCTGAATGTATTTACTTTCTAGATTTCATTTCTCCATCCATATTAAAGCTCCGTGGCATTATCAATTATGGGTTTATTGCAAAGCACAATAGGATTCAATCTGGAGGAATGCCTCGGGGTATGTCTTAGGAGGACGATAAAGCTAATAGTAATGGGCCTACAACTTCTAAGGCTAATTTTCACACTTACAAATTTCGTAAATAAATAGAAGGCATGTCAGTTTCCAGTCACCCAGCTTGAGGCCTCGTATACTGATAAAACAGGACCTTCCATCACTTCCATCAGGGGGCTCCTATTTGACTCTTGGTGGGCCAGCCTGAAGTTTCCCGGAGCCCCCCAGGAAGGGAAATGATGAGCAGTTCAGAAGAAGCCCATCGGCCCCCTCTGCTGCTCCTCCAACCGGGTCAGGAGCCAGTGTGAATGAAAATGGACACAAAAGCACAGCCAACCTCTGGAATCTGGGAGCCCCCATAGAGCTTCAGCCCAAATTCGGGCTGGGTGGGCTGTCCTGCTTTGGTCCTGAAGGGCTTGAAGCAGCCTTTGGGGCTCCATGCAGGATGGGGCTGTGTTGGATACGGCTGGGGCCTCTTGTCCTTCTGGAAAGAGCAGACAGTAGGGAGAGGGAGGTGGTGGCATAAGGGCTCTACTTCTAGGCTTCTGGCTAATTTCAGCCAGGTTCCTCTGATACAGGGAGGATGGCCCTACCCGCTGCTTCTGTGATGCCGGCACTCACACACCTTCACCTGGCCTGCCGTGTGCTCTCAGCACACTGGTCCCCAGAGCTGCGTCCGCTAGCTGGCCTCGACTAATGGTCATCAGTTTCCCTTGAGCTCAGACTCCATTCACACTGGCAGCATCTCCCCTCAGATCTGGACCTCTATCTTTCCACTTTCTACACAGCTTTTCTGACACTGTGTAGCAGCCTTTCATGGCCAGTGTACAAGGACAGTCCAGAAGTGCAAGGTTAACAACACCCAAAGAGGCAGACTCCAACCAACGGAGGGGCAAGAGCCAGGGATAAACGTGCCTGCCTCCCTTCTCTCAGGTGGACAAGTCCAGAAACATTCCGTATATCTTTCAGGGTGTTCCAGCAGGGGCAAACCCTGGTTGAACTGTGGTAGTGACCTACACACACACACACACACACACACACACACACACACACACAGTGGCTTTCCCCTTTTTCTTGCCTCCCTCTCCCTGCTCCCTCTTTCCTGATTTTTGGGGGCATGTCTCAAATGAATGTCCCTCACCCAAGTCTTAGTTTCAGGCTCTGCTTCTGGAAGAACCAAACTGAAACAGATGGTCATCACTGGATCTGCTCCTTTGAGCAGGATAAGGGAGGCATCTTCCAGTAGCTCTTGTAAAAGTGCATACATGTAACTTAGTAAGAGAGGAAAAGTCTTCTCCCCTCCCCTGTTCACGTGGAAGCTTCATCAGGGGAGTTATTTGTCACCTGGGAAGGCAGGAAGAGAGGAGAGCCAAGAGATGTAAGATTATTAATGTGGGGAGGGGGTGGCAGGGAACAGGGCAAAAGAGGCCCTGGGGATGCAGGACTCAACAGGAATGACAAGAGCAAGGGCAGGCGGCAGGGAGTATGCTCCAGGCTGTGTGTGTGCGTGTGTGTGTGTGTGTGCACGCGCCCAAGCACGCACATGTGCATGTGGACGCCTGTGCTGAGACAGCTGCACAGCTTCCAAGCAGCAGGAAGGTGCACCCGCAGGTGATGAGGGGCTTCAATCCTAAGTCAGCATGCTGGGTTAGGGACTCAGTGACAGCCACTTTGCCTGGGGCACCATTCTGACCAGACACAGCTTCTGTCCTCAGCAGTGACCTCCAGATGCCAATCTGGTCCATGAGGTTGTGCAATCACGGCTAGCACAGATGCAGTAGATAAACTGTAAAGCCAACACAGAGATCATCCAATAGATCTTGGAAGCCTTAAAAAAAACTCCACTCAGTCTGAAAATACCACCTATTAGTAATGGCTGACATGTCTTAAGAGTTTACTATGTGCCAGGAATTGTTCTAAGTTATTTGCCATGTGTTAGCTATTTATTCTTCATGGCAACCTTTTGAGGTAGATATTATTATTATCGCCTATGTACAGATGAGGAGACTGAGGTGGAGAGTGGTGGAGTAACTTGTTTGAGGTCAGGCAATTAGTAACACGCAAGCCTGGGATTTGAAGCCAGGCAGCTACATGAGCAAGGCAAGGTATTTGGTGCTGTAGAGACACAGATGTCATACGAGACAAATTTCTGGCATTCAAGGACCTTAAAATTTATTGGGGAAGGGGACAGACATTTACACAAATAACAGAATATGAAGCAAAATGAAATAAGCCCTTGAATAGTCTCCAGGGTATCATCCTATTAAACAGTCTCTGATTCTATGGCTTATGTCTCACTGTAGCTTTTACAGGAGCAGGTGCTTGGAAATTTTGGGGTGGAGATGCTTAGGGTCCCAGGAATGAATGGGATTAGGTTGATGTGTTAATTCAGATGAAGTCATGCCTCCTCCTTGCTGCTGGGAACAGGACTGTGATCCTCCTTTAGGGCTTCCTGCTGCTGAATCATCCCATTGGTTCAGGCTCCTTTCATATGCACCTTCTTTCATTCAATCATTCTGTAAACCCTGAGCCCCTCTAGTGCCTCTGTGCACACTCCCCCTTGTTTTAGACAGCATAAATGCTCTAGTCAGACCCACTAGGCAGGACCTCCATGTGCCTGTACTCTGCCGAGTAGACTGCCCTGTAAATTCAGGGCTATGGTAGCTGTGATAGGCTGGGCACAGTGAGTTAGTGAAGGAAGTCCCCTGACAGAGTCCAGTAGGAAAGCGACCATGTGGCTTCCAAGAGAGTAAAACCCTGAGTTCCTGAATTTCCATGCCCCGTACCAGTTCACAGTAGACTTGCTGTTCTCCTTTTGCTGTCATTGGGATTTTGTAAGATCTGTGCATTCACAAGTAAGCCTCCTGGTTCCTGAAGCTAGTTTGAGTGGATTTCTCTTCCTTTCAGACAGAAGAAGCTTTTATTAGTGTTTATTGTTTAGATGAAATATAACTAACTGTCATATTATGGTCTACTAACCAATAATAAGAAAACACATTAAAGAAGGTGGCAGTGGAATCTGAGTAACAAATATGTAGATAAAATGCTGCGTTCTAAGAGGAAGAATGGATGCAAACTTAAGAAGTCAACATCTAGATTCCATGATACAATGGGCCAAAGGGGATTAATGCATTAGTGTCACACACAGAAATAGCAATTGTAAATCAATGCCTCGGAAAAAATGAATTTCATAAGTACAATAGAATTTATTCATTCACATGTTTAAAAAAATGCTCATTGAGCAGCCATTTATGTGCCAGGAACTTTGTTAGATTTGAGGAATATGGAGTTGAATCTGTCATCCATGATGCCCTCAAAGTGCTTATGGTCTAGAGGCAGAGAGGAGAAATTTGGCAGATAACAACAAAAACACCTAGAAAGTTGGGAAAATGTAGTGCTAAAATATGACAAAAATCAGTACATACTGGAAATGAGGGAAGTGAAACCCCCAAGGTGCCAGGGTCAAACACAAATGTAAGCCAGCATAGTAAGCCCATGAACTAATGCTGTGGCATCTACAGAGTCTACCAGAAAGAATACAGACTTTAGGAGCTAGGGATCAGAGTTTGAACATGGATGTGGAGTCAGAAAATATGGTAGTGGGCCCTCATAAAATAGGAGAGCTGAAAGTGAGATCTTTGCATAAAACTGATACTTTATGAGGATGAAAAAGGGTAGTGGACAACTTTGCCATTAGCCCAAGATAGTGGCAAATATCCCCTTTTCCCAGAGCTCTAAGTAGTAAATAAAAAGCTCTCAGTGAGAATTCAAAGCCCTAGAGAGTCTGACTTTACCCAATCTGTATGATATAGGAATTCCTAAAGCCATAAAATTACACAAAATCTGGCCCAAGAAAGCAGAGGCAAAACTTGCCTATAGCAGTGCTGCCACATTACGGAGTGAAAAAGACTCCCATCTAACTCCTACAAAAGCCTGCTAGAGATGATTTCACAATAAAACACATCACAAACCAGCCGAGGGCGTGATTCACCATGAGGAAGAGTCAGCAGGAAAACAAATAAGCGAATGAAAATATATGCATCCCAAGGACTTGGAGTAATAGAACAACTGAGTGAGACTGTAAAGTAAATATATTTAAAGTAATTAAGTCAATAAAAGACGTACAAGTCATAAAGAAAGGACGTGATACTATGTAAAAATAAAGGAGGCATACTCAAGAAAGAAGCACACAGAATGTCTGGAAATGAAAAAAAAAAAGTGAAATTAGAAATTCAATGGATGAGTGAGACAGAATAAGACCCAAAGCTAGAGAGAACTTCTCAACTTTAAGATAGAGCTGAAGAGATCACCTACAGTGTACAATGAGATGACATGGCAGGAAAAGTAAAAGACAAGCTAGAGAACATTGGGGCCATAATGAGAAGGTTCAACATCAAGCTAATAGAGTCTCCAGGAGTAGAGACTAGAGAACATAGGACTATGGCTAAATTAGAAATACTCACAGCAGAGAGAACTTTTCAGAATTAATGGCATCCATAAATCCTCCAACATCCTGAAGGCAAATGAATATTAATCCACAGTTAGGTGTATCACAATAAATAACAACAAAGAGGAAATCTCAAAAGTAGCCCAAGAGAAAAAGAAAATTATTTACAAGGAGCAACAATTGAAAGACAGCAGCAGATTTTGCAGGAGATTTTGCAGCAGTAGAGGCCAGAAGGAACAATGGCCAAAAAAACAGGGAAAAATAACCCGCACTTCAAAAATTCCATACCCACCTAAAGTGTCATTCAGGGGTGAGGATGGCAGTGATCAAATTGAACATTACTAACAATGGGGCCACACGAGGCTCTCGATATGATCCAATATCAAAAAGTCAATGTTGCTTATGAAGTATTGTCAAAAATGTGTAAAATGAAAAGGATGGGGGAACTCTCCTACATGAAAAGGAATTTAAGAGACAAAGTAATTAAACGTAGTATGTGGTCCTCAAGTTGAGTTCTGAATTGACCAGATCAGCTGTCAAAGACAACTTTTGAAAGAACTGGAGCAATTTGAATATGCACTGGACATTAGAGAAGATTGTGGAAGCACTGCTAATTTTGTTCAGTGATATTATGTTTATGCTTAAGCAGTCTCTTTTAAAGATGTGCACTGAAGTCCTTAGGAATGTGTCTTAGTCAGAATGGAGGAAAAGTTTAATGAAGGGACTACTTACAAAAGTGTGGCCAGGATGTGGGGAAACCAACAAAGTACACCGAAGTGCCCAGAACTCAAGGAGTTCTCAATCGTGAATCTTAAAGGAAGCAGGGGGAAGCAGTTCCTGGGACCTGGAGGAAGAGTTGTGGCTATAGCTCTAGGTTTCCTGCCAGAAGCTGTAGACTTCAGTGGAGAAACACTTGGTCCACCTTCTCATCTGCTGGATCCTCCCACTGACAAAACTCAACCAAGAGCCAGAGGGCAAAAACGGTTTTTGGATACAGTCCTAGAGGTCAGGCTCTCAAGAGCAGAGCTGGATGGAGAAAAGAATCGCAGATATTAAAAGGTAAAAGTGAAGATGCTTGTAATCTATTTTTAGAACAAAACCAGATGAAATAAATATGGCATATGTTAACAATTGTTAAATCCAGATGAAGCATATGTGTGTCTGCTGTACTGTTTTTTTCTATTTTCTATATATTTGAAATTTTTCATAACAAAAAGTAAAAAGCGAGAGTGAAATAAATTAGACAGGTTAAAACAAAGTCTGGAAGAATTTATGCTTATGATCTTAGCTGAAAGAATTGCCAAAGGATTTACTTCAGAAGTGTACCTCGGAAATTCAACCCAGAAGGGAGCGATAGGATGTGAAAGCAGTGATGCGCACTGAACTTGGTAAACAGGTGGGTAAATCTAAGAAAGCGTTATATATATATATATATATGTGCTGGAAATCACAGATTGGTGTATAAAGGGATACTGTAGGTGTAGGAGCGAAGAGGACATGTAGGGTA
Organism: Canis lupus baileyi; assembly: GCF_048164855.1. NCBI lineage: Eukaryota > Metazoa > Chordata > Mammalia > Carnivora > Canidae > Canis > Canis lupus. The sequence goes on from NC_132876.1 coordinate 91,108,051, forward strand.
GACAAAAGGAGAGTTGAGTTGAGGAATCCTTCCTGAGAAAGGAAGGACTGATGAATTGACCTCATTTTAATGGTCAAATAGGAAGAATGGAAGAGGAATCAGAGAGAAGGACAAACCCAGGCAGAGGGAGGCATGAGAGAGAGCAAAGCTGGTTCTAAGCATAGCCTGAATCTGATAAACTTGGGTGAGAGGCTACCTTCGGGGGATGGCAGGAGAAGTCAGGAGGCAGAAATCAAAGCCAAAGAAAGGGTCTGTTCAAGTCAGATCTCAAGGGGCCTAAGCTAAAGCCCAGGGAACAGTACAAGGATTTAATGCAGAGAAATGACCTGATCAGACTTGCATTTTCGAAATGAAGCTCAAACTCAGTTTTGGAGGGCTGATTGGAGAGTTCAGAGGGGAAGAAGAGAGCAGGTAGGAGCTGCCCACAATCAAGGCGAGGCGGGGCTAAGCTCTGAACTAAGGCGGTGACAGTGATGATGGAGAGGATGCAGATGCAAGAGACAGCCAAGAGGTCGAATGAATAAGACTTGGGGACTGATAGGATGGGGGTGGTGGGTAGTGGTAGTGAGGGGCAGCCAGGAATCAAACCTGGCCCCCAGCTTTTGCCTGGGTGACTGATGTAGGCAGGTGAAATCGTGAGACTGTCAAACTTCAGGAGGAGCAGGTTGGAGGCAAGATGATGGCTCAGTTTTGTTCAAGTCTAAATACCTCGGTCAGAAGCTATGAATTAGGGGGAAACTCCCAGACATCAAGTGTAGATTTAAGACAAAGAGAAGGCGGGGGTATGTAAGCCTTATCTATTCCTTTTATCAGGAAGAGAAACTTTCCATAGTATATCCCCTCTCCGTATGCATGTGCATGCACGCGCGTGTGTGTGCGCGTGTGCACACCCACGCACACCCACACGCACAGAGTCTTATTGGCCAGATGAATTGCGTCATATGACATCCCTAGCTTCCCAGAAGGCTGGGAAAACAGAGAAGAAAATTGTCATAATTAGCTTAGACAAATCATGATCCAGTGCCTGGGGATGACATGTTGCTCCCAAACAAAACTGAATTTCTGTTAGCAAGGAAGAGGGGAGGATGGGTGTCAAGCCGAAAACTAAGGGTGTTTACCCCACACAATCATAATGACTGGGGCCGGAGTTTGAAAACTCAGAAAGATAAATTGCGGAGGTGGGGGGAGGGAGTAAGCTTCACCAGATGCCCAATTCTGAAGCCTAGCGATAGAGACCAGGAGATGCCCTGCTTCCTAGGCAGTCTAATGAGTGTGGGGAATTGGCTGCAGATCAAGGCACATCAGATCGGGGGACAGAAGCCAAGAGTGACTGAGAACTTCCTTCCTCAATATCTTGTTCTGGGACCCAGGACAATGCTGAATGGGCAGTGGGAAATTTGATGGGCCCAGAGATGGGGATTTGCAGTGGCAGAGGGGAGAAATGAAAGAAAATCAAGTCGATGTTAAGTTTTCTATTAGATGCAGCTAAAAAAAAAAAAAATCATTCCTAACAGACGCAGTGTGTTACAGCTTTAGCCTCGCTCTGAATTCCAAGTAAGTAACTTCTTATTCCCAGGTTCCCACCCTCAGCCCCTCAAGGCCTTGGATCATCCTTGTTTTTGCTCATCTTAGGACAGGAGTCATGTCCCCAACCTGAGCCAGATGCTTACGTTGACTGCCAGCATCACTGTCCCAAAGCCCCTCAAAGTGTGTGCCTGGCTGGTCTTCATTAGAGTAGAAATTCCTTGAGGAAGAGTAAAGACGGTCTCTCTCATCTGTCTTTCCAACTTCCATAGTATTTCATACAAAGTTCCCCCCAAAGTGTTTGTTGGATTCAATTTTATTAAGTTGAGGAGGAATTTAATTTAGTGGTTAAGGGAACCGCCTCCAGAGTCAGTCTTTGCAGGTTCAAATCCCAGCTCTGCCACTTATTAGCTATATGATCTTGGGCAATTGGTGGTGTTCAACAATATTTTTTTTTTTGAAGAGCTAATAATGATACTTACCCACTCTGCTCCCCAGATTGTTTTCAGGACATAAAGTGCTTAGAACAATGCCTGGCACATAGAGAACACCAGGTGTGTGTTCTTTTTATTAAAAGTGTGGCTGGTGGTGGGTTGATGCAGTTAAAGGCTGCCCCTGGGGATAGGAGGCCGCGTTTGCCTTCATTCCCACCACCACCCTTTCCTCTCCTTCTGTCTCCTTCCTCAGAAATCTTCTTCCTCACTTGCATCCTCATTGTAGTATCCCCAGACAGCTCTCCTTCCCCCACGCCTTCTAAACCTCTTGCTCCCAGCTACTTATCACAGAGGGAAAGAGCTCAGCCACTACCTCATCCTACCTTATTAGTGCCTACCTTTAGCTTAAAGTTTCACTCCCACCCCTGCAAGGGTGTTTTCATATTAACAGAGCAGACTTCAAGATGAGTGGCCAAGGGAGATCTTTTCAGAAAAAGGGTAGTGGGAGGTACTTCTGGGTGTCCTTAAATCACCACCTAGGCTACTGGCTCCATCGGTTGGGAGCTGGTTGTCATGCATACTCTCTACTGTGTGGGAGGCAGGGCTGGGGTATGACCAACAGGGCAGTGTGGGCACCGCCAAGTGCCATGTCCCCTCACTGGCACTGAGAGTCCCAAGAGCTGCTTCTGCACTTGACCGGAACTGGATCCCCCAGGAATGTCCCCACTGGGCAGATACCTCCAGTGCCAGAGGACCAAAGGAGGCCAGTGATGGGAAGTTGAGGTCAGGACGCCAGGCAAGGGAAACTGAGATGCCTTCTAGACTGTCTTGGAGGGAGAGGGTACGCATCTTTCCCATCCCACATTCTCTCCTCCCTCCCAAGGGGGTGGAGGCTAGTTCAAGGAGCTAAATACGAGGGCACAGAACTCAGAACCACACTGTAGCACTACTGACAGGGAGAATAAAGACAGTGGGCATGGTTTGTAGGCTTGGAGAAACGAATGCCTTCTTTAGCAACACTTTGCCTTTTTAGAGTGCTTTTAGTAAAAGCCTTCAAAGCACTTTCGTGTGCATTTTCCTATTTATCCTCGTGATAACTCTGTCAGGTAGGTAGAGAGAGAGGCTGAGTGAAGACAGAGGCTGGCTTTGTCACATCAGCTGCCTTAACCAACAATCCCACGGTTTCAGCGCCTTCGCAAAATAAAATGTATTTCTCACCCATGGAGCAGTCTGATGTGTTTTTTCTGGTCTGGCTACCCTCCTACAAGCAGTGACTCAAGGACCCAGGGTCTTTCCATCTGGTGGCTTTGCCATTCCAGAGGTTCTCGGAACCGTGTTCACTTCATCCCTTCAAGTGGCAGATAAATGAGAGAAGGGAGCATGGAGGAGAGCATGGGAGGTCTTCTGAGCCAGGCTCAGAGGCCATGAACTTCACCTTCCACATCCCACCAACCTTCACTCAGTCTCATGGTCACACCAAACCAGAAGAGGAGGGAAACCACTTGGTCAACAAGCAACCGTTCTCTGCCACAGGCTATACTCATTATTGCTATTGCCACTAATAATAACTACCCATCCCTAGTCACCCCAGTCCACATCCAGCACTATACTGAGAGTTACATACGTTAGCTCTACTTTTCCCAACAACCCTAATGGGTAGAGATGCTCACCTGCCTTTCATAGAAGATGAATCTGTGCTTGGAAAAGTTAAGGAACTTATCCAAGAAATCCATAGCCGCAGACTGTTAGAGCTGGAAACCAAGCACGCCTGTCTGATGCCAAAACTCATGCTTTTCCCACTAACCAACACTCCACGGCCAACCATGACCCGAGAATTAGAATCTAGGATGAGACTGCATGGTGCTCACCTTTTCATTCAGAGTCAGAGTAGAGTCAGAGTGGTTTCTTGCTTCGCCGATCTTGCTTCAGCACCCTGGGTGGAGAACCCAAACTCTCTGGAAGCTGAATTGCTTCCTGGGAAGGAGTTCTGTCCCCCCGCTGTGAGGGGACATCTGGTATCTCGCACTATCATTTGCTGGTCAAGTCAGTAGTGGGTATAACTCCTGTTTGGTCTCCTGGCACGAGCAGGGTGTGGAGTACCCTGGCCTGGCTCTCTTGACTCCACTCCCTTCTCACTGCTCCTGAAGACCCTCTCAGCCATTGGCCACACCCTTCATCTGCCTCTGGCTTGTGCTCTACCACTCTCCTCCTCTTCCCCTGAACCACTACTGAGGGGTCACCTTACCCCATATGGAGACCCAACATCTGGCTACTGCCCTCAACCCAGCTATATCCTGTGCCCTCATTGGGTGAACCGGGCACATGTGCATCCCAATCACACCACATAGGAGCTAAGATGGCTCCCAAACCATCCTCCTACCTTCTCAAGTGACATCCCCATTATCTTCTGCAGTGACTTCTCCATGATGGTGCAGGGCCCCCAGTGAGGCTGGCTCCTCCCAGAGGCCTGACAGGAAGTGGAACAAAAGTCCTCTGTTTTTGGCTTCTTCATTCCAATATATTTGGCATCTCACTCTCCCCCTGCCCACTGGGAAGCCAGCTCCTGGCACACCATTGTTTTGTCCAGCTCTCCCTGACTTCATTTTCACTACCCTGCCACCTGCTCTCCTCATCCTTCCGTAGAGCCATAGACCTAGTATCTTGGCATCAGGGTTAAAGAGGATGTAGTCAAAGAGAAGGACTCAGAAGGAAGGGAGGTCTGCTAGGAGATGCTGCTAAAATAATATCCCTGTGAGGTGTGATATGTCCGTCAACCACCTGGAGGCCCTTTCTGAAGGGCCTTGCCACCGTGCAGTCCCCATAAGATACAGCACATTCCCAAGCTGGACATGCCGCCATCAATTCAGGATTGAGCATCAGGTCAACTTCCTTCTCTCCAAATTGCACGGTGGGCAGAGTCTAACAGACTCGTCAAAGTAGGAGACAAACCGACAAAGGGGGGGATTTACATACATGCCATGCCTGTCAACTGCCCCTGTGCGCTCGGATCTATTCCACCCTTCCGCTGCTGTGTCTGGTCTCACAGGGAACTACATCTCCCAGCCTCCTTTGCCCTCCTGCTTCCAGCTCCGTTTGGCCAATAGGGAAGACTGAAGGGCAGGAGGAAGAGAGAAGCCAGGGTATTTTTTCCACCCCACTCTCTGCTTCCTGCGGCATCTCCAGCAGCGCAGATACTCCAGCCCCTCTCTCGTTGGCCACAGCTCCTTCTGGGACACCTCTGCCGCTGGCCAGGCACCCCTTGGATGGCCTCAGCTCTTGGCCTCCAGAAACCACTGCTTCCTTGTGTCCCTTGAGCCCTTAAGGTGGTAGCAGCTTCCTGCTGGTGCTGGTCCCTGGGTATCTATGCCTCAACATTCCGTTTGGTTTTCTTCTCTATTTCCTGTGTAACCAATTCCCTGAATTAATTTGAAAGACTTGCCAAAGTTTCTGTTTTCCTGTCTGGACCCTGAATGATATACTCACATTATACCCATAACACATGTATATACTTTAGGAAAAAAAATATGAAGATCACATGGCCTCATATCTTTTTTTAAAATTCAGAAAGTTACACATGAAGTCCATTCGTGGCTTTGGCCTTCATTTGCCTCTGTGACATCCCAGAAAAAACCAACGCCTCCAGTGTTGCAGCTTGCCACTGGAGGTGACACTCGGGTCACCCCCTGATCCCACGAGTGAGAACAGTGCCCTGTATAAAAGGCCACAATTAATTTTTATTGCACATACATGTGGGGAGATACCTGCTTGGCCTCCGTGTGAGAGCCATAACTCTCTTAAATTGATGTGTCAGCGAACTAAAACTCAATATTTTTTTTCACACAGTATATTTTACAGTCAAAGGCCCTTCCCTAATCGGAATAAAGCAATTTGGCTCCCTGTCATTGCTCACTGAAAACATATGAGCTGGTTGGCATTTCTAGCAGCCCAGATTTATCAGGGTCTCTGATCGAGTGCAGAGGAGGTTCAGGGCTGTGGCATGGACAAAAGTGGATTTTTTATGATGGCATTGTGCTGCATTTCTGCATAGCTAGATTTATCCCTTTCTTTCAGAAATATGTTTACTGTCTCGAGTCCCAAATCTACTTTAGATTGAAAAGATTCCACAGAGTTTGCATGAGGGCCTGGGGTCATTCTTCCTGTACCTTATAAGCTCTAATTTCCCTTCTGTACAATGGTCCCCAGCCTGCCCTCATCAGCATCATGGGATTCTGGAAGTTCCAGCTCTGAAATGCTGTCTCCTGCAGGTCAGCGATCGGCAGTATTAGCGTTGGCCAAGGACAGGACTTTTGGAGACCTGCGGCCAAGGCTTTGCCCACAAGGCTTTGTAAATCTGTCTCAGAACAGAGCCATCCCCCGTCGAGTGTGACTGCTCTCCTCGTGGTAACAGTAGCAGCCAGTGACGTTGTCCCCTTGGGTCTCTATTGCTTTGTCTGTGCACTCCTCCGGTCTTGCTGTGCTTTTGCTCCTGGTTGCCTACACCTACTGTCCTCAAGCGACTGGAACCACTGTGCCCATACTCATGGAGGGCCAGAAGTACCTGGAAGTTTCCATCCTCCTGGGATGGCCCTTAGGTAATGACTAATACTGCAAGGGAGTATGAAAACCCAGCTCCCTTGTCTGGAGACCCGACAGAATCAGAGGTGTAGCATCCACTCCGGAGCTCCCCCGTGAGACCAAGCTGAGGCTGAGACTTTCTCAAACATGGAACATGGAACTTTTGCTCGGCTCCCCGCCTCCTGTCCTAGGACTCCCTCATTGCCCTCCCCAGGGAGCATTTCCTTAATAAATCACTCACCTGATTCCTCATCGGGGGATCTGTTTCCAAGGAAGTCAAGGTGATAGTAAAGTAACTATGTCAAAGGCTCCTCATTCCCGTCACATCTCTGATGCTATGGCATTCCTTCCAAGTGGTTATCAGGCATCTTCTTGGTTCCTTCTAGAGAGGGGCAACTCATTACCACCAAGAATAGAAAACTCATGGTATAGGCACCTCCATACATCAGACAGTCATTGAGCACAACAACTGGAAGCAGCCTCAGAGGTCACCCGGACTAGTCTCACCCTTGATATGAGAATGTTGTTTATGCCCTATCCCATGTTCCCTCAGCACACTCGAATCACCTGAAGTCTTGGATAATCTTGGGCACACTAACAGCTTTCCACCTCAAGAGTCTGCCCTGCACTTCTGATCTCATTTCCCAGAATCAGAGGCACAGCCCATAGTGCGTGTTATGTTGAAGCCCTGGCCTCCACTGTCCTTAGGAAGGAGAGTCTAAGGTGTGAACCACGTGTCGTCTCATGTGGCCCACCAAAGGGTGGAACCCTAGTTACCCTGACTGGGAATCTGCTCATTAACACACATTTATTAACTTCAGTCCCATCCTTCCATCCGTCTCCCCACTCTCTCCCGGTGCTACTTGAGACCACCTCATAAATCAGCGACCTCCACCCAGGTCCTCCTCTCAGCGTCCATGTTGAGGGGATTCAAACTAAGACAGGAGCCCAGAGAAGCTAAAGGATTTCTGTCCCCCAGCTAGGAGTGCTTCCCATTCCCAAACCTCTGCTGAACTGATGGAGCTGATCCAGTGAATGATCAGAACTCCAGCCCCTGGAGCTCCAGGCCAGGGCGTTCAACTGGATGCCATGCCACATGTGTTCAATTTGTTGAATATTTAAACTACAGTTCTGGTTTGTTCAGTAATGCATTACTTGCAACTTTACTCAATATATAATTTTTATAACTCATTTGCATAAACACACAATATTGTATTTATGTTTCTATCATATGTATTTCCTTAGGACACATTTTCTACACCATAAATTGGATTGCTGTGTTGGTGTGTGTGTTGCTTGTGTTTCTAATGAAGGGGTGAGTCGGGCCTCCTGATTCTCGAGTCCACAAATGTTAGCCCACCGTGGCCACAGGCAGCCCTTCCAGGCTCCCCTAAGACCTCAACAGAGGGACTCCCAGGCAAAGTCCCTCCATATGGCTTTGACCATCCCCCCAACCCTCCTTGTGCCTCTGTACCGAACCCCTGAATCTGGAGAGCAGGGCCGGATTGTGGCAAGGTATAGGATTCCACTGTTCCCCTGTGTTAAGGCCCAGACTACTGCATGTCCATGTGCTTTCCTCTATCCCATCCACTTCCTGAAACAGTTCCTTGATGTAGTTTTATGACAGCCATATGGGAGAAGAGCTCTCAAAAGGTTGCATCCCAAGGGAAGATGAAAGGACTCTCATGCACACTCGAAGCCCTCTAACCTCCAGGCAAGTCACAGGCAGAGGACACCTGCCCACACCTTGCCCTTTACCCATGGTTACCAGTCCTCTTCCTCCCCAAAGGATGGAGGGAGAGAGAAGCCTAGAGCTCCCCCTAGAGGTTACATGTTTCCACTTATCGTTTCTTCATCAAGGCTTGGGAGACCCTGTAGAATAAAGGTACTTAATCTATTGGAGCACGGAGTTATGTAGGGGCTACATATGGGTAATACATAGCACATGTACCTCGGAATTACATACCTGAACTTAGTATGATTAAAAATCAAGTATGAACTGTATTATCTGGGCAGTGCCTAAGATAACACACTTATCAAGAGTTCCTCAGTGAACACTACTCAGTTTTGCTCTTGAAGAGCAAGACCATGTGTGGTTATAAATGAGAAACACATAAAAATAGAGCTACCCTATGACCCAGTAATTGCAAATACTGGGTATTTACCCAAAGATACAGATGTAGTAAAATGATGGGACACCTGCACCCCAATGTTCATAGCAGCAATGTCCACAATAGCCAAACTGTGGAAGGAGCCTCAGCGTCCATCAAAAGATGAATGGATAAAGAAGATGCGGTCTATATATACAATGGAATATTACTCAGCCATCAGAAAGGACAAATATCTACTATTTGCTTTGATGTGGATGGAACTGGAGGGTATTATGCTGAGGGAAGTAAGTCAATTGGAGAAAGACAATTGTCATATGGTTTTGCTCATATGTGGAATATAAGAAATAGTGAAAGGCACTATAAGGGAAAGGAGGGAAACTGAGTGGGGGAAAATTAGAGAGGAAGACAAACCATGAGAGACTCCTAACTCTGGGAAACAAAAACGAAGGGTTGCAGAAGGGGAGGAGGGATGGGGAATGGGGTTACTGGGTGATGGGCACTGAGGAGGGCACGTGATGGGATAAGCACTGGATGTTATACGATATCTTGGCAAATTGAATTTAAATAAAAATAAATAAATAAATAAATAAATAAATAAATAAATAAATAAATAAGAAACAACTATGGCTGGCTACTCAATAAAGAACTAAAGAGCAACCCCACATATCTTACCTTCTACTGCTTGGGATACATGTAAATGGGGTTGGGCCATCTTTACTCAGTCACTATTTTGAGTTCAAGAAGAAGGAAAACGGGTAAACATGGGGCTTTACCACTCCTTATTGTCACAAGGTCAAAAGTACCAAAAGGAAGTGATTCAGCTACAGAAACAAACCTCGGGTACTCATGTTATGTTTTACTAGGGCACCTGGTAAGTGAGAATCTTTATGGCCTTCATGGCCTATAAGACCATCCAATCTGAGTGTAGATCCTGAACAATCCCAAATAGATGATTCACCTTAGGAAAGCTGCTTAACAACTCTGAGCCTGATATTCCTTCATGATGACGTGGAGCTACCCGTAACGGCTCTACCTCTGACAAGATGATGTTGTTGTAGGAACTGGAAATCATGACCCACTTGTGCTCACTGATAAATGGGCTGTTTCTACTGAGGAACTACAATAGATACATGCGTGTGAAGGCTGGCTTAGGGCCTGAAGGGACGTGACCACGGGACATGTTTCCCTTCATTTACATTGTGCTGCCTTTTTTGAGAACTTTATAATATTGGCTTCGATAGTTAGATAGATAGATGATAGATGATAAATAAACAGATAAACACTTGGCCGCAATATCCATATGGACAGGAGTTTGCTTGTTTTGCTCACTGCTGTAAACACGCATCTCACACAAAGCAGTCAATCAGCAAATGTTTGTTAAACGAATTGCTTTGGTATTTCTTATGTACTTGTCTCTTCAGTTCTTACAGCTGGACAGAACCCCAAAGGAGAGCCATCACGTTTCCTAAAACAGAAGTGAAGGTGGTCCATAGGAAAGTGTGCACTGGGTGCTGGCAGAGCAGATGCTCATCTTTGGGCATTGGGTGCTACATGGGTCGTGGGACTGAGAACAAAAGGGAGCCCCTGCAGAGGAGAGATGCTCCAGCAGGACACATTTTCTTCATTGCTGGAGTGGAGGATGGGCCTTCAAAATTGTGAGCATAGGAATGTCCAGGGCAAGATGGGGACTCGGAGCAGCATCTCCAGGTGAGTTTAAGTGGTGCTCGACAGAAATGCATACAACAGTACATATTGGGTGTGCTACAAAAGGATCCTAGGAAGAGAAGAGCCTGGGTCAATCCAAGAAGATGCTAGAGCCTGGGGGTGTCCCTATCCAGGAAGAGCCTGCTGGGCGCAGGATGTCCTACTCAGAGAAAAACCTCAGAGGCAGGAAAGTAGCCTGATGCTGTGAGCCATTTACTGCGGATCAAACAGTGGTACTGGAGAAGTGGTTCTCATTTCCCTGACACCAGGGTTCAAGAGTCATGGGAGGAGAGCAAGTCGAGACGGCAGGTATAGACAACTTTATAAAGGAGTTTTACCAGAAAGGGCAGGGGAGAAGTGGGTAGTGGCTGGAGAGGCATGTGCCTCAAGGACGTTTTAGTTTCTTTCTTAATGGCAGGTATTAAGGCATGTTTCGATGCTGATGGAAATGATTCAGTAGGGAAGAGAAATATGGAAGCAGCAGGAAAGAGCAGAGATCATAGCAAGAACAAAGCCTTGTCGGAGCGACAGGAGACGGGACCTGGTTCCTACGTGGAGGAGCTGGCCTTGGAGAAAACAACGCACAGTTTATCCATTGCTTCAGGAGGAAAGGCGGAGCTGTGAGCACAAATGCAGGCAGGTAGGCAGATGTGGTGGTGAGAAGTAGGAAAGCTGTCTTCTATTGTTCCTCTCTCAGGGTACTAAGAAACAAGGTCATTGGCTGAGAAGGGAGATGGGGAAGGAACTGTTGGGGGACTGAGGAGAGATGAGAGTCATCTCCGGGGGAGAGAGGAGACCAGTTAAAAATGGGGTCGGTAGGATTGCCAGGCTGCCCGGACGTCCCACTTGAGGTCTGCCGTCCACCATAAATTTCAAGTGAGAGCAGTCAGCAACAGTGGAGGATTTTTCTCCAGCCAACTTCAGCTGTTCAGGAGCTGGGATGGAAAAAGTGGCAGACAAAATTAAACAAGGCTGAGCTTGTTTAGCAAAGGCAAGCAAACTAGTGGAGTTGCGAGAACATCCGAGGAGTTGACAGTGTATATAAGGAATGGCCCATATAGTACATGGACTTCAGACTCCAAGGCGGAAAAGTGGGAAAAGGAAGATGTGAATGGGGTGAAGTGTGGGGAAAAGCTGGCACAGTGGCAAGACTAGGGGACCCACAGGGACCCAAGGGTGATCGGGATCAGAGCACTAGAGAGAGTGAGCTGTGATGATAGGAGGTGGGAACACGGGGAGCATGAAAGTGACACTGAGGATGGAGCAATCCTTGCCGATGAGACCTTGGCAATAACTGACACAGGGGTGGTTGAAGACCACAGGACACTCGAGGCCAGGATGTTGGAAGGACTCTCCATGTGTGTTCAAATGGCCAAGAACTAAGAAAGGTGTGCTGGAGAGAAAGCCGGGGATCCTGGCAATGAGGACTTTGGTGAAAGCCGGTGGTGGTGGTGATGAGCAGAGAAGAGAGGATGGTTGCCAGCCAGGAGACTGTGGCCGCTGTGAGAATGCCCCTCTCAGAGCTCTCACTGCAAGGTGTGCGTGTATGTGTGTAACTGACTGGTGGCCCCCCACCACTGCTGCTCGGACAGTCCATCACCTTGCACCGTCTGCTCCCAGCCAGGGCTCCCCATCCGCTCAGCCCCACTCTTTCTCAAGCATGCACGGAAAGTCTAAGACTTTTCCCACCCCACCTTCCTTCCCTCTGCAGGACTAGACCTGCATCAGGCTCTGGCCACTCTCTGCTTCCTCCAGCTATCTCTCTGTTTCCGCTCCTTGCGGTTGGTTTCTCCAACAAATCTCTTGCACATTTAATCCTGTCTTGCCATCTGCATCTCAGAGGACCTGAACTAGCAGAGTGAGCAGATGGGGAGTGTGGTCTCTGAGAATTGCTTCCAAGGACCTGGGTGCATTAGGGAAGAAGGAGGGACAAAGTAATCGAGAAGTAGCAACGAGGAGCAAGGGGAACAGGTGTCCCTCCTCCAGGTGCAGGGATTCACAAGGTTTAGCTGCAGTAGGGTGGTAGGGAAACAGCGCTCCCTTGAAGGGCTCAGGATTCAGACAGAGTTCAAGTAGACAAAAGGTGAAGGGAAACTTCTGAAGATTCCGAACCCGGCCACCTAGCCTGATAACAGCAAGGCTGTCCTGTCCAGGTACCAGAATCCTAACTCAGGCATGTGGTCTATGCAGCACAAGCGGTAGGACAGCATAGCGCTGGGCAGTTACCCGCATGTACAATTGACCACTGCCACCTCTCCTGGGACTGGCCTCTTTAACAAGCCTGCTACCATTGGCCAGTCGGCAGCACTAAGAGATTTTACTTTTCTAACATGGGACAGAAACATTATCAGTATTTTGGCATTAAATGACCTACTCTGCTTCTCTTTCCCTGTACCTCATCCCTCAGAGCCTAGACTCTGTGACAGATGCACTTACCCACTTGGCAAAATAAAATGTCTCCACTAGGAGATCAACCTTTAATCTATATTTCAGTTTTTTCCCCATTAGAAGTTTAGAGAAGAGCTTGAGAATATAAATGAGCATGTGGATGATGATCACACGTTCTAGAGGGCATAGCACAAGGATCCAGGTATCTGGGGTGGGAGCCTGCATCAGCTTGAGGGAAATTCAGAGCCACTTGGGGACAGGGGTCCTGGGGATGAGAAACCTGGAGGGACAGGAAAGCTGGTGGTAGCCAAGATAAATGGGGATGTGAGATACGATGGGATAAGTCTTCGTGGTCTCTTGGGAGAGCTGAGTGGTTGGTTGTAATTGTGACCCCTTCTGAAGGCCTGTTTTGGGTCTTATCAAGGCTAATGGAGGGGCAGCCATGCCAAGAATGTGCTGAGCTCTGCAGGCCTTGCCATATAGAGTGTTCGGCAAATATTCATTATATATCTACTGTGTGACAGACACTGTGCTAAGTGCTAGGGTCACATCAGTGAATAATAAGACCCCACACCAACCCCCAAAGACCTTAAAATATAGAGCAAGTGACACAGAAAAACACATAAGCTGTCATGACAGGGTGAGAGGAGTAATGTAATGCCAGTCCCTGTGGCTGTGCCACCATCACTTGCTTCTGGCCTTCTCTGTCACCTTTTCTCTCAAATATGAAGGCATCTGCCAGCTGTCCACTACTCTACTTTCTTAGGCTCATAGCCTCAGACCCAGGTCCCTTCCTATGGTCTGCTGCTTAAGAAACTTCCTTTCCATAGACATTGTGGTAGATTGCCCTACATGACATAACTCTCATCCAGGGATGGATTCCCCTTGAATTTCCCCTCCCCTTGAATCTGGACAGGCCACGAGACTAGCAATGACCAACAGAATGCAGTGAAAGTAACACTGTGCTATTTCCAGGCCCAGGCTCCAAGAGGCCTGGTGGCTTCTGCATTTTTCCTTACCTGGACTCATCATGCAAAGAAGTCTAGGCCACCCAACTAGGGAGCAAGGCCATGAGGTGTCCACACCCACAGCTAGAACCAAAACTCAGGACACGGGAGGAAAACCATCTTGGATTTCTCAGCTCATCACCAGATGACACAGCTGCGTGAGGAAGCCTGGCCAATACCACACAAAGCAAAGACTGAGCTCCCTCTCGAGTCCTGGCTGTAGGTAAACTCACTCAGGTCTGCCATTTCCCTTCCTGTCTGGACACTAACATAATACCCTGCTTCTCTTTATTTAGGAGTGAGAAACTAGCTGACCATTCACAAGTTTCATTTCCTCTTCTTCCTGGGCACACAACTGTATTTCTCAGGCTCTCTCGAAGTTAGGGGAGGCCACGTGACTAAAGTCTCGACAAGGAAGCAGAAGAGACACCATGTATGTCACTTCTAGGTTCGGCTCCTAACCACCTCGTAGAGGGGATATAGATGAGTGAGCCATCTGTATCAAATGGTAGAGCCATAAAAGAGAAGGAACTTGGGTTTCTGAGTCCCCTTAGAAGGAACCCTCCCATCAAGCAGACATGACTGCTTTGGACTTCAAGGGAACTAAAAATAATTTTTCTACCATGGTTGAGTTTTATAACTGTTGGGATTTGTACCTTACAGCGGTAGCACTACCTCCATTTACAAACCAGGTATTTCTAATACAAACACTGCATTTTGAGGATTTTTAAACTGCGACTGAAAGCAAAAATAAAAAAGAATTATCAGATAATGTTTCTCTATGAACAATATGGAGAAAATTTAAACCACCAAAACTAAATCCTGTTTAGTCTGGATGGCTCTGGACCATGGCTGCCTCAAATGTCACCTTCCCCTTCTTTCTCTAGTGTCCCCTGTCAGGTCCCCCAGCAATGGCCCTGATAGAAGTGGAAAGTCCTGGCTACAGGTGAACCCACAGTTTGGCAATTCCTGCCCTTCAGTCCAGTGGGACTTGGCATGCTGTCATATTGGGGGCCGGCCAACCCTTCCTGACATGCCTTAGATGCTGATCAGACTGATGTCCAGACTTGCTCAAGGCTCTGTGAAGCCTCTGGGCCATTGGGCTGGGGCTTCCTTCCCCTTCCAGGCACTTGCATTAGCCAGAAGGATTGGAATCTTGCCCAAGACCCCACCTTTATTCTTGGTTATTCTCTCATTTCCTCTCCCTTCTCCCAGAAAAAACCCCTACTACACCTAAGGTTATTTATTTGGGACCTAAGTATCCTGTCTGCCTTTTGCCATTCCCCGTTCTTCCCCAGGGATGGAATCTGCCCTCTGCGTCCGTTCTTCCCCAGGGATGGAGTCTGCCTCAGATCCTTTGGGATCTTCACCAACGACAGACACTCAGGAAATACTTTCCCAAGCCCTAAGTATTTACCTAACTTCCGGAGTCCTTGCTAAGACTCATCTAAAAAGTTCTTAAAGTAGGACAAGGCTGTGGTGCCCAATGTACACTGCCTGGGCCTTCGGACGGCTTTTCCAGGGTAGCTGGCCATTTCCCAAAATAGTAAACACTTCCCCACTTCCTGTGGGCCTGGTGCTGCTGAGGGACTCCTAAGACTTCATGCTCTAGTCTGCAAAGTCATGCCACTGGGCTCCCAGCTTCATCTCTGTCTGCTTTCTCCAGCTGAACCTGGCCTTCTCACAGCCTCACTGTCCTCATCTATTCCCCCCCACCTGCCCCGCCTGTCACCTCACGCAGTGTCTTCATTCCATTAATGCCTTGACAGCAGTCATTACTGCTGTCCCTACCACATCCTCCTGGACCACATCTCCGTTCCCATGGGCATGTTCTCTGACTGCTCCCTACCTCCTCACCTGCTTCTCTGTCTTGGGGATTTCACTGGCACCAAAGGAGCCTGGTGAACCCCAAGCAAGGACAGCCCAGAAGTCCAGAGATCTGATGTCCTCAATGGAGCAATCTTTAACCAACAGGGGATCAGAGTAAGTGGACTATTTCAGTTTCCTCATGGGGCAATTCTAAGGGGTACTGTAGTGAGTTGAATGGTGGCCTCCAAAAAGACATGTTCAACTAAGAACCTATGAGTATGACCTTATTTGGAAAAAGGGTCTTTGCAGATGTAATTAACTTGAGATTCTTGAAATGAGATCGTCCTGGATTCAGGTGGGCCTTAACTCCAAAGACAAAGGTCTTGTAAAAGAAGAGAAGACAAGATCTAGGAGAAAGTGACATGAAGACAGAGGCAGAGCAAAGAGCGATGGATCTACAAGCCAAGGATTCTCAGAAAGCACCAGAAGCCAGGAAGGAGTCGTGGAACTTATTTGCCCTCAGAGACTCCGGGAGGAACCTATCCTGCTGGCACCTTGATTTCAGACTTCTGGCTTCCAGAACTGTGAGGGAGTACACCTCTGCTGTTTTGAGCCACCAAGTTTATGGTGGTTTGTTACAACAGCCCTAGGAAACTAATATGGGCACTCTATATGGTTTGTCAGAGTGCTTCTAGGGCTATGGGCTTCAGTTGCCCACAGGGATAAGCCACTCCTCATGTGTTTTTTTCCTGGCCTATTTCCCCTCTCTTGCTTTTCCCAACCCTCATTTGAGCAATGTGGGATCTGCAGTCAAGTCCTCATCTCAAGGTCTCCTCTTGGGAGAATCCAAAAGAAGAATGCTTCAGCCAGCAAGTCACAATCTGATCAGTGATATCATGACTAAGGTTTTGCTGCCCTCTTTGAAAACTCATAGTCACTCTCATCACTGGGTTCAGTCACTTGGCCTTCTTATTTTTCCTCTCCCTCTTCTCTCTTTCCTTCTTCTTTCATGTCTGCTTGGTTTCTTTCAGTTAGTGGTTTTTTTATTCACTCCCTCCCTATGGTGAGAGAAAGGACTCATCTATCCTTTAGAAAACCAAAAAAAAAAAAAAAAATTAGACTGGAGAGCTCTGGCTTCTAGAAACATTCTGAGAAATACCATTTCCTCAGGAAACAAACAAACACCCTTGTCTCTTTTCTATGGTACTTCCCGTTCCTTTACCTCCAGAGCGTCTCAAAGCTAAAATGGTTCAAAAGCAATTCGTGATCTCAGCACTTTAGGCTTTTAAGCCTGAACTGCTTATTCCATCTATTCCATCAAGGTCACACTGGGGCCTCCCCAAATCGTGTGTCCTTCCCTCTGGGTCTGTTTGACCTTTGGATTCCAGCCATGTCCACCACTGGCCCAGCCTGCTACTGACAGGGTCATGGGTGTGACAAATGTGTTTGTTCCTCTTCATGCATCTGAGGCTGTCTTTGAGCACATTCTAAAGCCGTGGGATTTGGGCATTAGTTGCTGACCTTCATTATTTGAGCTGTCTGCTCTTCTCTGTTAGAACTCATTGTAGATATTTAAAGTGAACTGTTAGTTGCACATAAAAGTCTAGGAAAGTTTACAGTCTGAGAGTAGTCCAACGTCTATTCATTTATCACCTGCCACCTATTTCCTAGTTCAGGTGAGGAAAGATATGTGTTCCCCGCTTTTATTTTGATGTGTCTCCATTCTAATGTAGATGTTTCAAGGAACTAATCTACCCCGCTGTCATTTGTCCTTCCACACCTGGAATTCTTGACTCTTGGATCCAGTGCGGGAGAGATCTGGGTGAAAAAGCAGAGCTAGAGTCTTGGATGTTTACAAGCATAAAGGTAGAAGGGGCCTACAAGATACCATAGTCCAACCACCTTGTGTTACTGGTGAAGAAACTAAGGCTCAAGGGAGCAAAAGACTCCAACTCCCCCGACCCCGGGGTCAAATGACTAACCATAAGATGACCTGCAGAACTGAGGGGGAAAAAAGGAACCCTACAGGCCATGGTGCTTTCCATGACAGAGTGGGTTGGGACTTGAAAACCAATGTTTTCCCAGTCTCTCCAACGGCCCGGGGCTGAGGCTACGGTCTGTCGTCTAAGTCAGGCTTATTACTTTCTTCTTCCAACTGTGCTTTAAACATCTCCCCTTGTGTTCTCATCTCTTAGCAGAGTCATTATTCAATTCAACACGGAGCTCCACTTCCGTTGTCTGCAAGTTCTCTTTGTAAAACATGAAGCAGTCAATATATTTTCTAAAAAAATCTAGTGTTAGATAAACCTACCATTTACTGAACATTTTCCCTTAGAATTGCCCCAGAATGCTTTAACTATTTTTGCCCAGTGTGGGGACAATGACTCACACTGGATATCCTATCACCAATGCCCCTGTTCACACTGAGGCCAGAGCAGAGGTTTTCTTCCAGCCTAAAACAGGGAGGTGCCATCCGTTTGTTAAAATGAAATAAATGTTCTCTGCAGCTTGGGCTCCCGGGCAGTAGACAAGCCAAATAAATGTGGAATTGCTCTTTTTTCTCCAATTCTATGGTTTCAGACAGAATACAATATCTATCCATTGTCTAACACAGCCCATTAGCCACCTGGCTGACAGAAAATAATCTTAAATGGACACTTTGAAGATGGGTCAGCCCACGGCTTTTTTCTCATAGGTTTCAATCTTAATAGAAAACTATACTTAGCATTTATAAAACCTTGTCAGTCAAAAGTCAGGGGCCATACTGAGTCACAATCCCTTTTTGCTAAGAGGGAAAGTGGTACTTAGATATCTTTATTTTTATTATCATTATTAATATTATTTTTGAGAACATGGTATGATGACCAACCTATTTTTTTTAGCATTGACTCATTTTTTTTTAATAAAAGCCTATGAAAATTACCAGCTGTGCAGCCTTTGAGCTTCACTGCTCTCATCTATAAAAAGTGAACAATAATATCCACCCGGCAGAGTTATGAGGGTTAAACAAGAGAGCATTTGTAAAATGATTACCTGATACAGAATCAGTGTTTCTCAAAGGTAGGAAGATCTTTTTTCCTCTTAGCCATATAATCTTTGTGCTAGTCAGTTTTGCCCTCCTCCCATGAAGTTCAAGGATGGTCCCTAGACAACCATAACAAGCAACCTAGGGTTTTCTCATAACAAGAGAACAGTAAATTTTGTTGAATAAATTGAAATGAGGCTTGATGTGACATCTTTCCCTGTGATTGGGCTATAGAACTGTCTCTATTGAAGGTCATTAACCCACAAAAAAAATCAATCAGAGGCTCTGACCTGCAATGTAAATTAGAATTCTTTTAGAGAAAGAATAGAAAAGATTGAACTCACATAATTCTAAAAATCAAGAAATGGTGGTTCTGATCCTAGTGTGGGTAAGCTCCTACTAGACTAATCTTCCCACAGAAAACAGCTATAAACTCTGGACAAAATACTAAAACCAGCTACTTGAAGGCCCTGAAGAATGAGCAAAATAAGCAGATCCTGCAGGAGCATAAACCTGGGGAAGTAGAAAAAAACATGGTATGAGCTTCTCCTTTTTACAGCTTTTAGTTAGAGGTTAGGCTATGTCAATGCTGCAAGAAACAACACTGCTGCTAAAACTTCTAGAGAACATTTTGTCTTTCCAGACTGAAATGTTTAGAGTGACTCATACCTGAATGCTACTAGAATGTGCCTGGAAAGGAGTGATCCAGAGAAGAGGAACTGTAAATTCTGTGGATATCCTTTGCCCAAATCTCCAGCTGACCTCTGAACCACGTGCACAGGGAAGAGACAAAGTGTCCCAGCTGAGGACAAAATAGGTATATTGAGATTTGAGCTATCACCTAAGAGATAGAGGTTGCAGTTTGAGTCCAACCAGTTTACTTGCTTACTTAAAAAAGAGAAACACTCTTTGGAGGAATATAACAGAATCCAGAATCCTCATAACATTCACAATGTGCAAAACATCCAAAATTACTTGACATATGAAGAAACAGGAAAATGTGACTCATTCTCAAAAGAAAAGGCAGTCAGTGAAGAGTAACCTCAAGACAACTCAGATTTTGGGGTTTTAGCAAGCAAGGATTTTAAACTAGCTATTATAACTAGGCTCAATGACTTAAAGGAAAAATATGCTTGCAATAAATGAAAAGACAGAAAATCTTCACATAGAAACTATGAAAAGAAGCAAATAAAAATTCTAGAACTAAAATATACAATATCTGAAACAGAAGTTAAGAAAAATGACTTTATTAAACAACTATTTCTAAATATATTTGTTTCATATTATGTTATTTAAGTTGAAAATGGAGTAGAGGAAAGAAAGAAGCAGAGAGTGAGAGGAAGCTAGTAAAGCAGTTGGAGAAGAAAGTAAGAAGAATTATGATGAAGGCAGCCTTCAGAAAAAAAAAGAAATGGTGCAGATAAGGTGGAGAGGAAGGCTAGACTGGAGCTGAATGAGAGAAATACAGGAAGAGAGACTGGAGAAGAATCATAAAATCTCAAGGCTTACAAAACACTTTTGTTTAAATTGATGTTCATTTGGAATGAGCTAAAAGGCATGACTACATGGCTTTTAATCACCTCTAAAATGGCTTTTTTAAATGGCAATTATTGTTTAATAAATTGTTAATCAAATTTACAAAGATGCCACTCTTAATTATTTCATTGACTTCAATGGTGGAATCTTAAGCCAGAGTCACCTGGGCATAGTTAGATTCTTCATTTTCACAACTACAAACCACAGAGCACTCAAGTCACATCTATCACCTGTGACAACTGTCTGACTGAGGAGATTCCAGTAAGATGGCTCCTCAGAAATTATTCCCTTTAACCACTGACTGGGACTGTCAAGGAGCTGCACATTCAAAGGATGTCAGAGTAGCCTGGAAGTCTGAGAGAAAAGTGCTATCTGTGCATAAAAAAACAACTGGGATCTTGCATGGTTTCTTTGCTCCAACTCTCTTGGCACAAAACTGGCTGCTAAATAAACCTATCAGGGGCAACTTGTACTTTAATAGGGGACTCTGGTAAGTGGAAAAACCCTTAAAGGCTTAAAGATACTAGTTTTTTTAATGATAGAATTACAGAGGAAGATCATTTTTGATTGAGAGAGGGAAGACTTCTCAGAGAGACAGCACCTATCTCCTGGGGCTGGAGTCAGTTCAGCTGTGGGCTCTAGTTTGGTTTTGTCAGTCCACTGAGGCCACGTGTAATGAAAAGCAACTGAGCAATTTCTAACTCTTCTGTACTAGCATCTCCTTTCAGATTCAGAAGCAGACATGAGATTGACATGGCTATATCTTTTCATTTCCATTCTATTGAGACTTTAATCTTCCCCCAAATATGAATGTTTTCATGCTTACATCCATATATGGCAATATTGTTCTTCCCTCTGAATTGGTTGTGTTATTTCTGTAAAATGTTTTTGATCACAAGCCATTCCTTGTTTGCTTTAGAGAAGTGATAGAAATTAGTCTGTGATATCACTGATGGGGAAACAGTTGATGGGGATTTCAGTATCATATGACATCAACAAAAATAAAGGGAACTTGCTAGTCTACATTTATTCACTAAACTGTTTTCTCAAGGCCATGAATTCAGGAAAGGTTCCATGATAAAAAAAGAAATCAAAAACGGTTGGCCTTGGTATAAAAGCTCTTTGTGTACCAAAGCAGATGCAGATCTGTAAACAATGCAAGCCTCTTTCAATGGATGTCCTAAATGAATTTAGACTATGCTTTGCTTTGTTTTTCAACAAAAACAATTTTAGCATTTTGGGAGAATTTATCATTTTCATTGATAAGAATAGACTGAGTTATGGGGTACATGAAATTGTGCTAGATGCCCAAGGTACTGAGTATTTTTGATGGGAAAAAATGAGTAATTTCTCTTATCGGATAAATAAATCAAGACCTTTCAATTATAACTCACTGTGTTCCAAGCTGTGTGAGGATATAAATAAATACAGTGTGATTTCTATTGTTAGACAAGTTGTTCTAATGATGCGCTTTGTTGCCAAAGGATAATATTGTAGATGTGGGACCATGTTCTGAATGTGGAGCCAACTCTTTTTCTGGGACCGATCTGAGCAGTTTCCCCTCCACTTTATAAGACAACTTTCTTGAGATATAAATTACATATCATCCTATATTTTTACATCTTTGTAACTACCATCATTATCTAATTTCAGAACGTTTTCATCACTCTGGAAAGAAACCTCATATCCATTAGCAGTCACTCCCAATTACCTCCCCCAGGCTCTTGCCTTAAGCCTTTGGCAGCCACCAATCCTTCCGTCTCTATAGACTTGACTACTTTGGACATTTCATATCAAGGAAATCATACATTATGGGGCCTTTTCCCCGTTTCTTTATCCCCTTCACCTATTTCACACATTCCCACAAAATATGTGGCCTTTTGTGACTGGTTTCTTTCACTTAGCATTATGTTTTCCAGTTTCATTCTGTTTTAACAGGTATCATTCCTCTCTCTGGCAGAATAATATTCTATTGTATGGACAGACCACAGTTTGCTTATCTATTAATCAGCTGATGAACATTTGGGTTGTTTCCACTTTTTGGCTATCATGAGTAATGCTATCGTGAACCTTTGTGTACAAGTTTTATGTGAGCATGTATTTGTGCCTCTTGAGTACATACCTAGGAGTGGAAT
The DNA here is from genome assembly GCF_048164855.1 of Canis lupus baileyi. Classification (NCBI taxonomy): domain Eukaryota; kingdom Metazoa; phylum Chordata; class Mammalia; order Carnivora; family Canidae; genus Canis; species Canis lupus. The sequence goes on from NC_132876.1 coordinate 91,130,299, forward strand.
GACTGGGTCATATGGTAACTCTATGTTTAACTTTTTGAGGAGCTTTCAAAATGTTTTCCAAGGTGACTACATAATTTTTCCAAAGCGACTACATACCAACAATGTTTGAGGATCTCAATTTCTCTATGTCCTTGTCAACACTTGTTATTTTCTGTCTTCTTAATTAAAGCCATTCTAGCAGATGTGGCATGGTATTTCATTACGTGGTCTCCCTCCACTTTTAAGTATTATTACCATGAAGATTCCTGAGCCATCCACACCACAGAAGATTTTAGGGGCCTTTTTAAAAAAGATTTTATTTATTTATTTGACACAGAGAGTGAGCACACAAGCAGGGGGAGAGTGGCAGGCAGAGAGAGAGGGAAAAGCAGGATTCCTGCTGAGCAGAGAGTCTGATGTGGGGCTCAATCCAGGACCCTGAGATTGTGACCTGAGCTGAAGGCAGATGCTTAACCGACTGAGCTACCCAGGCACTTCTTTTAGCAGCCTTTTTTTTTTTTAGGGGCCTTTTTAAAGGCCTTCACTATGTCCTTGAGTTCACCTCTTGTCTAATCCTCAGATAGCTAATCTGAAGAAGGAAACATTTATTTATACACTCATCTAATATTTACTGAACATTAAGTGTGTCAGACACTGGAGATAAAACAATAAAACACAGTCCCAGTCCTCATAAAGCTCACAGTCTTCAGCATAATATGGCCACTTGCACAAAGGATACACAAGAGTATAGAAAATATGGTGGAGGAAAAAGTCAGAGTCTCTATTGTGGATCAACAGAGGTGGCAAATGATCAATGTGGGTAGAGGGATGGAGGGGGTAGGAAGGTCATAAAGGCTCTGTGAGGTTAAGAAGTTTGGATTTTATCTAAGAACATTTATGAAAAATAAAGGTTCTTCTAGATAAGGGAATTGCTTGATAAACACTGTAATGAGAGCAGAAATCTAGAGGAGAAAGAACCCCATGATGGTAAGGGTTAGTAGGCTCTATCATAACTTAACTCCTAGAGCAGTAGGAATCCTTCCAGTTTCGGCAAGGACCTCAGGAGAGCTGATCCTGTATTTTTGGCTTCATGGCCACAGAACTGAGACTCCTAAGTCCCACACAAATCCCTTCTATAACTTCTTCCCCTTTACTTAAGGCACTGGTTCTCAAAGTGTGGTCCCTGGACCAGAATCAGTCTGGAAACATGTTAGAAATGCAAATTCTTTGGCCTTAGTCCAGCTCTAATAGTCAGAAATTCTGGCAATGGGCCTAGCAATCTGTTTCAACAAACCCATCAGAGAGTTCTGATATACATATGAGTTTAAGAACCACTGAGGTAATTCAAGTGGGCTTCCACTCCTTGCAACTAATCCACCAACACAAGGCAGACTATTTTCATATAAGGAGATGCTACAAGGAGGTACATACTTAATTGCCTACTAGTTTTGAGTAGGAGTCCACAAACTATGGTCCATGGGGCAAATACTACAAGTTCCCTGTTTTTGTAAATAAAGTTTTATTGGAACACAGTTTTGCCCACTTGTTTAAGTATTGTCCATGTCTTCTTTTGTGCTACAATTGAAGAGCTAAGTAGTTGTGACAGAGACTGTATATCCCACAATGTGGAAAATATGTACCATGTGGTCCTTCACAGAAAACATTTGTCAATTCCTGGTCTAGAAGAACTGCATGATAGAGGGACTTTTTGAGACGGGGGATGTTGTAAAGGAATGCCTGGATCCAAGTGATAAAGTACAAATCTAGGTGATTATAAAACCCAGCATCTCCAAGCATGATACCGAAAAACACATTTCTTGATGCACAGAAGCAGTTGGACCATATTAAACCAATTCTTAAACCTTTACAAAGGACATCACTGACAACAAGAGTTGGGGATCTCAATTTAAGAGCCTTACTAAAATGCAAGCTCCACTTCCTTCTCCATTCAGATTCAGAGGCATGGAACTTAAATGGAGCCCAGGAAACTGCATGCTTATCCAGTGCCCTAGGGAAATCTGCAGGTGCTTCCTGACCAGCCTTAGATGAGCACAGGGTTGGAGAGTGCTCAGGGGGCTTTAAGTGGGGACATGAAACTTCACAATCCAGCCTGCAAAGCTTATACTGCTTTTGGAAGCTCATTTGTCTTTTTCCAACTGTGGATGATCCAGGCAGAAGGACTCTTTCTTGGAGCCTTATTTTCTTGGATTTCTTGCTTTTTTATGACTTCTAAATCCCACCTCCTAGCATCATACCTCAGATGTCCAGATGCTTTCAAGCATAAGACAAGGGAGGGGCTGAACTTTCTATCTGAGGCTCCACCAGGAGTCCTGGGTCCCTGTCTAAGGGCTCACACTTCTTGGGGTATCTGCTCTGGGAATGACCTCAGGTTTCAGAAAAGAACATCTCTCTTGCTCAAGAGAACGCCTTATTTTGCAGATCTCAAGAGATGAGGCTTAACAGAATATAACATAATTACTGAAATGTCCATGCAAGGGAAATTGACATACAGAATGAGGGGCATCTGCTTATGAGGTCATGACATCTGGACAGTATTATCAGAGGGTTGATGGGATTACAACCGAGTCAGTCATATCACAAAGGAGCCAGACAACTTAGCAAGGCTTCCTTTGTCATTGATAAGTATATCTAAGCTCCTCAGATCTGGCATCATAATTCCCTTTCCTTGTCTGTATCCCTCACTAGACTATATGTTTCTTGCAGGCAACAGTGTCATTCATCCTTCTATCTCCAGTAGAATGCTTTTCTTATAGCAGCCTTTCAGTAAATAATGAATGAATGAACAAATGACTGTGTGGATGGTTCATTGAGTCATATTAACTTGCTAACCCTGAGTGAATATGAGGGTGGCCTCATTCTCCTATTTAAAAATCCCATTGCGTTAACCACAGCCTTTTAGCAGTATGGATGAATTTGTCAATGTGATTGTGGTATCAGGATTTTCTTAGAGTTTCTTTTTTTTTTTTTTTAAAGATTCTATTTATTTGTTCATGAGAGACACAGAGAGAGAGGCAGAGACACAGGCAGAGGGAGAAGCAGGCTCTATGCAGGGAGCCCCATGTGGGACTCCATCCCGGGTCTCCAGGATCACGCCCTGGGCCGAAGGCAGGTGCTAAACCACTGAGCCACCCGGGCTGCCCTAGAGTTTCTTTTCCAGTAAGCAAGTCTTGGAAAAGCCATAAGTAGTGTAAACTTTCAAATCTAAATTCATGCCCAACCTACTGAAAGTAGCTTATCTGAAGTTCTAAATCTAGAGGACTCAAAAATGCTGTTCTAGTATCTTCAGCCAAAGAGAAATATTTCGATTAATGACTTACCTACATTCTGAGATGACCTCACCAACTTGGAATTTGGTTCATTTATCAATTTTGTTTTCATTTTAAATTTACCGCATAATTCCCCTTTTCTGAACGAATCTTACTTGGCAACCAGGACACTTCACTGTCAATCTTAGTTTGAATTTAGTGACTTTGAAATCATTCGCACATAGAACAGCCATGAGTTCTAATAGAAACAAATGTTATTAGAGGGAGCTAACTTTAAACACCTTTCCCTGAAGCAGTATTCTGTCCCTGGGATGGGTCCTATACTGGATGTCTTAGCAGGAGGGATGGAAAAGGAAGGGGACAGAAAAGAGAAGACTATCTGTCCCCAGGTTGCAAGCACATTAGGTGAGTAAGAAGACACCCATGCATGGGAACATTCTTACTATACAACCTAACATGGGCAATGACCAGATTAGTGTAAAGATGGCATCAGTAGACTCTAGTAGAATGTGGGTCTCATCCTACCACCACAACTCCTTGGTTATGTGTAATCTTAGATAAATCTCATCAGCCCTCAATTTTTCCATATGATGAACCAGAGGAGCTTAAAATTCCCTTTTAGGTGAGTACTAGATCTTCTGATTATGGTGGTTGCCATGCCTTTCACTGAGAGGAAGACCAGCCTACCCACAGCCAGGGGTAGGTCCCTGACCTTAACGTGGCCCGACTCTAAAAGAGAAGCCTGGCACACCATATTCCCTCTCTATTGAATATGAAATGCCAAGAGAAGAGATCCATTTGCAAAGGGAGCTAAAGCTGCAGAGGGATGTCACATAGGACAAGATGAGTTCCACACAAGTCAACATTATGAGGGAGAAGGGACTATGAGCAAGCAAAAGCTGTAAGGTAGGGATTAGTAGCTGACAAGGAAGTCGGTAGAGAGAGAAGAATGGAACCCAGGTGGGAGTGTGTTGAGCCCACAAACTCCTGTTTCTAGGGGGTATGTATTCACCAGCTTTAGAGCCTTCTGTCAACTCTCTGTACTTCCCAAAATCTAGCCCTGTGGTGTGTCCTGGACACAAGTATCCTTATCCCGCTGAAGTAATCTTGAGGTAACTTTACTCTTGTTGTTGCTTCTTGAAACTCAAAAGAGCCTAACTAGAACAGGAGCTTGACATCTAAGATCCTATGAAGTTCTACAAGGCTATATGGTGTAAACTGTGTGCGAGACACAAAAAGAGGAAGTTGTATTAATGTAACTCATGAGCTTCCAAACACCAAAACCAATAGCTAGTTACAACTCAAACCAAAACAGATGCTCAATGTTCATACATTTGCTCATGTGAATATGGCCAAGATTCAGTGTTCCGGGCTTCTCGAATAAGACAGGGTGTGGCTGCCTCATAGGCCAAAGGGACAGAACAGGCAGATGTGAATCAGCCACCAGAGGGAGTATAAACAAACCCACAAATGGGATATGGGAGCTTCTCTTCTCACATTTCCCCTGAGTTACAAAATTTCCACCAAGTATGCTCTTTCCTCTGTTGCTCATGCCGAGCAAACAGCAGCTAGCTGGAGATAAACATGGGTCCCAAACAGGAAAGCACCTGTTCAGACCTCAAAGCATCTAATGTCACCTGCATCGCAGTTTCACAATGTCATGCTACGTATTGGTCAGGTACCCAATGGTCTCTTCTTGCGCAACACAGGCAGTATGCAACTAATGAAGGCTCTGGGTTCTAGAGATTGTTTACAGGTTGTTTAAGACACAGGATGCCTTGTCCCACAGAAATGATGCAGGAGTCCTTGGGTTTGCGGGCCAGCCTCCCAGAGCTAGTTAACCCTTGATCACACTGAACTACAGGACCAATACCGCTGTGCTTCTGGAGAGCTGAGCAATCATCAAAAATGTTGCTGCTTCTGCTTGAGGACCAAGTGCCACCTTCTCCAGGCAGTGTTTCTCGATAACCACCCCGTCCTGGATGAAGCTGACACTTCCTCTTCTGTGTCCTCTCCCATCCCCGCCCCTGCTTGATCCTGTGAGGATCCTTTCTTTCGTAGCATCTACAATACTTTATGAAACCCACATTCACGTGAGTCTCACTCTACTCTGCCCTGAACCCAAGACCTCTTTGTGAGCAGGAAGAGCATCTGTTCTTTATCATCCAGGTGCCAGGTGTAGAACATGTACATGAGACGCGTTTAGTCAGAGGGCATGGTGGTGGGAGCCCACCATATCCGCACTTATGCGTGCTTGAGAGCCCCTTCCCACCATTACTCCACTGCTTCTCCCTCCTCCTATAAAGAAAGCCTGGGTCGGAGGACTGACCTGGAGGCAGGGCATAAGAAGACTCCAGAGATTTCTCCCTTGAAAGACACAGAGGATCTTTCCTGGTCAGCAGGAATGGAGGGGAGGAGGGGATGAGAAGAGGATCTGGGAGCTCTTCTGCTGGTCTCCCCCACTTACTGGGGACAGGGCAGTGGGCAGAGTCCTTGACTCCCCAGAGGCACAGCTCTGGGTCCCCACCTCGGTTCCATCAGAAGAGAAGGTCAAGGTTCTGAAAAAAAAAAAAAAAAAAAGGAATACTCTTTTCCACATCTGGAACCGAAGCTTTGACTCTCTACGCTCATCGAGGAGAATCATAATTTGGAAAACACAAAAGTCTTGCATGTTTGGCCTCGGAATTCATGAAATAATCATTGGAGTCTCAGGAGTTAGGCTTGGATCTGCCACTCACTCATTCCGAGGCCGATGTCATCTTATCTGGAGCACGGGTCCTTTGGACTACTGGCTTCAATGCTGTATCTCTGCACCAAACTTATCTTCTCATTTCTCTTGACTACTTTGCTACCCCGTGGAATTTTAGAGCGAGAGGATCTTAAAAAGCATAAAGCCAAGCTTCTTCATTTTACAGTTGAAAAACCTAGGAGGTCCCAGGAGGTAAAGACATGTGCTCAAGGTCACACAGTTAATCAGGAGTTGTGTCAGGAGCAGAAGCAGGGTCGCCAGACCCTCAGCCGTCACAGTTCCACCTGGTCTCACTGTGCCCCCGAGCCAACACCCACAGAGGGGGCCCAGGGTGCGCCGCAAGTTTGGAAGAAGTAATTTTGAGTTTTAAAATTAGCTGTGGATAAGTCACACATGGATAATCAGGAGCTGACTGCTGCCTGGGCTCTAACTGAGCTTTAAGTCAATATTATAAGCTTGAATATTTATGGGTGTTTTGGTTTGTTTCCAAAAGTGGATGAAAGCGCCATCCTTCCTCCTGTCACATAAATGGAAAACACCAGAAAGACAGGATTTACAATGCTTTCCCAGCATTTGTGTGTTTGATGTTCGGGTGGACCGAAATCTGAAGGAAAGCGGGGAGGAAAGAGGGCACTGCTAGGTTTTTGGTCTTAAGAAGTGGGGTTAATTAGGGAATTCAGAATTCTCAGAGCAAAAGGTGCCATTTGGCGGAATGATTAGCTATTGAAATTTGAAAAGCATGATGAGGCCATTTGATAGGAACACCTTTGAGCTCTTGGGAGGAAAGTGGGAAGTTTAGGTCCCCTCTCCTGTGTGACAGTCACCTTCCTGCCTCGGCTATGACATTCCACGGCTGCTGGAAATTTGATTCCCTTTCCCTTCTCCCCATTTCCAGTAGGACTTCAGAACACTTTTCCAACTAATTACATTCTAACGCAACTGTATTCTTCCTTTGATAGCTTAGCAATGATTTTGAGATCATTAGAGAAACACAAGGGCTTTAGAGGAGTGCTCTGGGATTGTGGCCTTGCTCTGTAGTTTACGTGCTAGGTGACCTTGGGTAAGTCACACTTTGATAAGACTTATCTGTAAAATGAGAGCTCTGTGTGCCCCACAGGCTCATCTGGATGATTCAACGAATGATGGGTATGACATGCCTTGTGAACTGTAAAGTAAGGTACCCTCGTGTTTAGTCTCTGTCTTCCCTGGTAACTGCGGGGGTGGGGTGGGAGGGGTGGGAGGGTAGCCCTGGGTTGTTATATGGCCTGAAGTGGGAATTGTGTGGCTCTCCTTGTTGCCTAGGATGGGCCCAAGGAAATGTGCCATTGGTGAGGCTGGTCTAGAGCAATTGCTTCCTCAGACCTCAGTAAAGGTGACATGAGCACTTACAACGTGTCAGGCATTCTGCTAACACCATGCAGGGATCACACCATGATTTCTCACAATCACCCTACGAGGACAGAATTCTTATTCCAATTTCTCTCAGGTGGAAACTGAGGCATAGAGTGGTCAAAAAATGCCTGAGGTCACGCAGCTAGTGTGTGTTGGGGCCAGGAAATGAAACCGGATGGGTCTCCAAGGTTCTCACTGCTAGCTACAGTGGCAGACAGTATTCTCCTAAGGTGGCTGCACCGGAAGCTCCCATCCCATGAGCAGTTCACTGATGGGACCTCTCACTCCCTCATCAGGAGATGGGAATCGAAATCCCCTCACCTTGAGTGTGAGCCAGGCTCGGTGTCTTGCTGGTAACCATGGCATGAGGCAGAAATGATGTCGTGAGATTTCTGAGCCAGATCAGAGAGAGCAGTGCAGCCTCTGTCCGGGGCTCTTGGGACACTCTCTTTGGAGATGTTGCATCTTGAAAGTCAGCCTCTATGCTAGGAAAAACCCAAGCCACACGAACAGGCTGCATGTGGGCTACCCGTTGACAGTTCCAGCTGAGCCCTGCCTTCACATTCTCCTAGCCCACATGCCTTCACGTGTCCCGAAGAAGCTTCTGGATGATCTCAGACTCTCGCTTTAAGTTTGCCCAGCAGAGGCAGAGATAAGCCATCCCTGCTGGGCCCCATCTGAATTTCTGACTCACAGCCTTCCTGAACAGATAAAACGGTGGTTGTCTCATTTCATTAGGTTTGCGGAGGTTTGCCACACAGCAACAGATAACATGAACGAGCACTCTGGTCTTGTCTCTCCACTCTTTCAGGGCAGTGCCCTCCTCCCGATCGATCAGAATCTGCCACCTTGATGTCCTGGATGGCCCTGGCAAAGACTCTCTCTTCTGCTTCCCATTCTTTTAAGACCAGCGACTCTCTGGACGACAGAGAGGAAATTTCGAGGGTGTTAGCTACACTCATCCCTCCTAAGCTTTTCCCTGCCTGATTGTCAGTGCTTCAAGGCATCAGAGGGCCTTCTTCTGCTCACATGGATGTCATCCTAAGAGATCCCAGGAGGCAGGCAGGCTGGCCTAGGATGGGAATTCTTGGCCTTTCTCTGGACAAGCCAGGGCCACATTTCTGGATGGAGGCCTGCTTAGAGCAACGGAAAGGCTGCTAGGCCTTGCCCGATGCTGGCTCTGGGAGGAAGTAGCTGAGGCTGGCTTTCCTGCTGAAAGAGTCAAAGCAGTCCTAAGGAGAGCCACACAGACACCAGGGGCCAAACTGATATCACCATGGCCCAGACATTTCCCGTCATGCTTGATCTTGTCACATCTCTCAGCCCTGCTCCTTGAGCTTCTCTTGGTGGCTGGGAAACCTGAAGGTAGGACTCAGAGTCAGGAAGATGGTCACCTGTGGAGGGAGCGTAGTGATGAAAGGGTATATGAGGTGGGAGTTTCTGGGGGCTGATCAGGTTCGGTTTCTTGTTCTGGGTGCTGTTTGCTCTGTGTGTTGACTCCATGACTCACTGAGTTGTGAGCTCAGGGCCTGTGTACTCCTTCAGCATGCATGTTACACATCAATAAAAAGAAAGGAAAAAAAGCAAACCAGCGATTCAGTTATGGGGATGAAACCAAAAATAAAATCCCGAGGAACAGTAACACAGGAAACATGCTGTACTGGAGTGGATGGGGCAGTGCCACTCAGCAGAGAACTTCAGAGAAGAGGCCAGAGCCTCTATGTCTGTGTCACCTGGACCAATACGGAGCCTGGCATATGGAAGGCGCCCAGTGAATGTCCACTGACCCCACCACCTTTAGCCTCCGCTTCCGCCTTCCTGCTCCTTACCCCCAGCTGACAAGAAAAGCCTTTTCAGAAGGCCCTCAGCTAACAATATCCCGCTTAACAAGTTCTATGCTTTTTTACACCTGTTCCCTGTCATTGTCTATACCTGAGATGATGGACAGGACAGGTTAGGCCAGGACGAATGAAGATCCTAAAATTCTCCCAAGGAACTTTAATCAAAATCTTTGCCTACTGTCTCCAGCAAAGGTTCCACTGAACAGTGAAAAAACAGCACCGTATAATGGGTTGATGCTATGCTTGGTGCTTTACGTGTATGCATTCCTCTCCTCTTTGTGACCACCTTGTGAAGTGGCGACTCCTTTCAATCCCTTTTTATAAGCAGCTAAACTGAGGCTCAGAGAAGTTAAGCAACTTGCCTGAAGTCACACAGCTAGTGACCAACACAGCCTAGATTAAACCCAGCCATCTGACTCCAGCGTCCATAAACTTGGGCCCTTTGAGGTCCCACCTTTACCCAGATGACAATAACATATACTTGGGAGACATTTCCAAAATATTGGTTTGATAAATATTAAATAACTGAACAGAGAACAGTCTATCTTACAACATAAGAAGAACCAGTCCTGGAGATGGTGGTATTTATTTTCAGTGATTGGGGGTCAAGGTGGAGAGAGGCTGGAGGTGGGGGTGGCCAGACCTCTGGGCCGAGCAAATAAATGCTCCTCAGATTAGAGAAAACAAAATCCTACTCATAGAAGAAAGATCCCTTGCTATTCCCCCCCTCACACCCCCCTCCAGGATCTGAACAGATAATCAGAGCGTGCAGACATTCAACAGTAATCAATTAGTACCTACTTTAGATTAAATTGAGAATATGTAAATCGGGTGCCTCATCAAGGCTGCACACAGCCAGTGATTTGAGACGCAGGCACCCCAACGACGTGCTGCAAACATACTGAGTCTCTGCAACACAGAAGGGCATGCAAATCTTGTCCCACAGTTGAAAAATTTCTTAGGCTGGGGAACCTGCTGTTCTTTACATACATACACACACACTCTTTCCTTATCCATTCTCCTCCATTCTTCCACGGGCTTATATCATGAGAAAGAGCCAACAGTGTAAAAACCCCCTGTCAGGATCACAAGGAGCAGAGCACCCTTGAACTTGACCAGTAACCCCATATGGCCCAAGGGTCTAGAAGATAAGCCTTGTTTTGGTGGTTGGTTACTGGTTTTATTTTTGAGACTGGCATAAACAGAATCAGTGGCTAAATATGATCAGGGCTTCCTGGGTTTCTCTTCAAATTCCCAGAAAGGGAAACGAGAGAAGGGACCCCTATCAGGTTTCAGAAGGTATTTCTGAGTGTTGGCCTGACATGGCAACCCGGGAGACAAACACACTCCAGTTTCAAACTAATTGGGAAAACAGGGCCCCCCACTAAACATGTCTGGGAAGGCAAGGGGAATCGAGACAATGGGAGAGGCCTGCCTGGAGCAGAGGCCTTCCTCAGGCGGGCCTAGTTTCCCACCAGCCTGACTGCAGAGGGTCCCTGGCAGCAAAGAGGAGGAAGCCCTAACTGAGCAGGCTGCCAGACGAAATCGCAGCCAGCAGGAAAAGGGTATTTCCAGACTGCAGCCCTCAAAACTGTCCTTGTTAAGGCCTGGAAGATTGGGATTGTTCATGGAATTCTCTGGAAAGGCATGTCACAAATGAGAAATACTGATTGCCAGCCATGGAATATGGCATTGAGCCTACCGAGTGACAGCTGATGGACTTCAAGAGCAGATCGTGCGAGGGATACCTGGGTGGCACAGTCAGTTAAGCATCCGACTCTTTTTTTTAAATTTTTTTTTATTTATGATAGTCACAGAGAGAGAGAGAGAGGCAGAGACACAGGCAGAGGGAGAAGCAGGCTCCATGCACCGGGAGCCCGATGTGGGATTCGATCCCGGGTCTCCAGGATCGCGCCCTGGGCCAAAGGCAGGCACCAAACCGCTGCGCCACCCAGGGATCCCAGCATCCGACTCTTGATTTCAACTCGGGTCGTGATCTCAGAGTTGTGAGATGGAACACCATGTCGGGCTCCATGCTCAACAGAGTCTGCTTGAGATTCTCTCTCCCTCTCCCTCTGCCCTCCCTACCCTGGCAAATAAATAAACAAAAATAAAATCTTAAAATAAAAAAAGAGTGGTCCATGTGGTCAGGGGGTTGAAAAAGACCTGTCTGAGGAAGCCCACAAGGTTTCACTGAGCCCAAGTTTAAGAGAAATATTTCAGCAGGAGCTGTGATTCTTACCTAGTCAGAAAGCAGAAATTATTACACCATCCGAGTTTCCCTACCACCTTAGCAGTACTGAGGGCATATATTTATGTTTTTTTTTAAGCCCAAATGAATTTAAGAGAAAAATGGCTTTTAGGAGAATTCTGAGTTATTTCCTGATAGGAAATAACCAACAGGTATTACTTGGCGCCTCCCCGATGTTGAACGCTGCGCAAGGCCTGGAAGTAAAGATATATGAAAAGCATAAATATCTATTTCATAAACAAAAATATGAAAAGCATTCCTTGGGTAATTTGCATTCCAATTCAGAAGACAGACGTGAGGTCGAGACAGCATCGGGAAATGACAAGAAGGGAGGGAGGGGCAGACATCAGAAACGACACAGAGCTGGGTATTTGGGGACTCTGGGAGCAAAGTTCAGAGAGGAGGTATGGTGGCCCTAACATTTGGGAAGAGAAATCTGAATTAAGGGAAAAGAGCTGAGAGTGAGGATATTCCCATGACAGGATGGACAAGAAGAGAATACTAATGAGATCCACTCCCACTTCATGCTGAGTGTGGTAGATTATAAAAATGCTTACAATTATTCGCCTCTCTGAATTCACTTCCTTGCAATGTGACATTGGCAGCTCCTCCCCTCAAGATATGGGGTCTACTTCGCTGCTCCTCGAATCCGGGTTGTCTACGTGACTGGCATTAGCCAACGGGGCATTCGCTGTCGAGATAGAGGCAGGGGTTCGCAAAGGACTTACACGTTGGGGCTCATCTGCTTGTTGCACTTGGAACCATGAGACCATTGTGTGGATGAGCCTGAACTAACCTAGCGGAGGGGCCCCAGGGAGAAGAACTGGGGCACTCTGGCCAGCAGCCTGCCAACCACCCCACCTCTGAGAGGGATCCTTCTTTTTTTTTTTTAAGATTTAATTTGTTTATTCATGAGAGGCACAGAGAGAGGCTGAGACATAGGCAGAGGGAGAAGCAGGTTCCCCCCGGGGAGCCCCATGCAGCACTCGATCCCAGGACTCGATCCCCAGGATCATGACCTGGCCTGAAGTCAGACGCTCAACCACTGAGCCACCCAGGTGCCCCGAGAGGGAGCCTTCTTGATCACCCACCACACCAGATGATCGTGGCTGCCTAAGCCAGCACAGCAAAGAAGCTGTACTTAGCCAACACACAAAATTGAGAGTTAAATAACATAGGTAGTATTTTAAACCACTGAATTTGGGGATGACTTTTTATGTAAGGACAGCTGATACACTGGGGAGTAGCTAGGTTTTTATGGAGGGTGGTATGATCTCGAAGGGCCAAAAATAAATTGGGTGGTCAAGAGAGATGAAAGTCCTGAACGTGAGGAGGAGCAAAAGAAAATCAAGAGCCCTGGGAGGCTCCCTGGCAGAGGGGTCCTTTGTAAAGAGCCGCATTTTAAGCAGTGAATGATAGGTCGGAGGGGTACAGCTGAGAGTGGAGAAGCCTAGCCCATGGGGGATGAGGGCTTGTGCAAGGGAGCATTTTAGAAGAGGGAATCAGAGGATGTTAAGACAGATAAGCTTTAGAGTAGGAAAGGGTGGTTTCCAAGATGCCTCCAGAGTTTATCCTTTTGAAGCCTGGAAAAAACCACGATGTCCAAGAAAGGAAAGTGGGGATGGGCGGGCAACTCAAGTGTGATTCCGTCAGAAATTTCATGGCCTCTGAGGGGGGCACTTGGCGGAATGAGCACTGGGTGTTATGCTATATGTTAGCAAATTGAACTCCAATTTTTTTTAAAAAAAGAAATTTCATGGCCTCAAAAAAAAAAAAAAAAAAAACAAACAGTTAAACTCACTTAAAATTGTAAGGTACTGGAGGAATCAGAATCTGGGTATCCTGCAGTGTACAAGGGAGAGCCGACCACGCTAGCCTCAGAAAGTGCAGGAACAGAGCTAGGCTAGGAGGCCTCATCAGCAAGATTTTGTGAATTTGCACCCCCACCGTGCCATCTCGGGATGCTTTTGTCCTCCATGGAGTTCAGATTCTTGAGAGTGAGGATCTGATAGGGCCACGGGCCACCCGACAGGTTCGCTCCTGGGTCAGGTGTCCGTGGGTCCTTACCAATCAGCCGTGGAAGAAGACAAGCCTGATTAAGTACACACAGTGTAGTCTCCGGAGCCGTAAAGAGGCAGATGAGGGGTAGGAGGGAAGCCGTGAACACCTCCATAAAACAGGGGAGAGTGGGATGGGGTCTGAGCACCCTGAACTGGAAGTGAAAGAACTCCACAAATGTCCATGTCCTGATGGAAGTTTGAAACACAGGCCTAAGAGGCCCAGGCTTTCAGCCATGGGTGACGTGCCTGGAGTGAGGGTGGACACCAGCGAACAATGACTAATTCATCTTCAAAGAGGATGGAAGGAGGAGAGCCCCGGGCAGAGGCCAGGAGGCATGGGCAATGCCTATAGGTGTGAAAGGGGAAAGGGGAATCACTAAAGGAGAAAGAGCAGCGTGAAAGAGCCCTCGAGAAAAGTCCTATGGAAACCAAGGCTCAACTGTGTCTCAGGTGACAGGGGTCGAAGAGACTAAGGACCATGAAAAAAGTTCTTCGGATGTTCAGCTGATCATTGATGACTTCTGGGAGAAGAAAATAAGACTGTGGCTTAACCCTTTGCCTCAAGGGAAGGCAAGAAGTCAAACCGTGGGCTGATCTTCTGGGGGGGGGGGGGGGCATAAGGATGGAGAGAGAAAGAACTGGGGATGTGTTCAAATGCCCACCGATCAAGCGTTCTGCATGTCTTGGGGGAAAATAGCGCCCGAGTCCAAAGGCTATCCAGGGAGACCAGCTTTCCACGGATCACCCGTGGAGGCGTCGTGCTATGGGTCTGGAACCATTTCCAGAGAGACTGGCCGAGACACGTCTGGGTCGTGGAGTCGAAGTTTCCGTAGAGCATTTAGTCAAGCGGTTGGGTACCAGTGGAGTCAGTGGACAAGCCCTCACGGCTCACGGGATGCCCCTGGGGCTTCCTCCAGCGCGCTTAATTTCCAGGACATGGCGCCACTAAATATTAGCATGTCCCCTCGTGTTAATGGCAAATGGCAAGAGGCTCTCATAATTTAGATATTTTTATGGCTGTTCTGTGGAAGCTAATTTTGTCTAACAAAACCCCATTAAGTTTTAGCTCCATCCTTTTCCCTTCCTCCAACTCCCAGAACTGGGACTTATATGTTAATTGCAGCCAGTCTATGCTAATTAGATTTCATTTCTGTTTCTTAAAGAGACAGATGCCACCTGGCCCTGCCCCAGTCAGCGCTCCCTCCCACGTCCACTGCCGGCTTTTCAGAGGTTAAACTCCAGACTGGATGAAGAATTCACTTAAGGCTCATATTTGACGTTGGAAAGCAAAGGGGTCAGGTGTTTCCATAGTCCTCGCAACTTCCTTTGAAGACGAAACGCTTCTTTTCCATGAAATTCTAAGTGTAGCATTTCTAATTGAGAAACAAATCAAAACACTATTAGATTCCTTAACTACACACAAAACTCAACGGAACACCCCAAGGCCTGCTATAACCATTGCTTTGAACAGAAGACCCCCAATTCTGGAGCTTTCATCTGCGCTGTGACAAGTTCAGGCTCATCACTGTGGGCTGAGTAAGGATTTACGGGGGGAAAAAAACTGCCCAAGGAAAAGAGTAACTTCTTGCATTAGTGCTTGGTTCTGTTCACTGAATGAGAGCCTTCTAGGACCTCAGTAGGCATTTGAAAGGGTAAAAAGATGGACAAGACAAAGATCCCACTTACAAAGGGGTCCAGTACGGTGGGAAAACATAATAATAATGTTAGAAAATAAGTTACCTGTCATAAGCACTACTGTGAACTCAGTTTATGTACATAATCACATTTTAATCACCACGGCAATAGGATGAGGTACATATGTATACACCCATGATACAGATGGGAAAGTCGGGGTTTAGAGAGGAATACTCTATCGGTTACCTGGTGCCATGAATAATGACGCACAACCAACCACCACAAAACTCGGTGGCATACCGCAATAAGCCTGATTTTTAAATTGAGCATGGGCCTGTGGATCTGGGAGGGTGTTCTGCTTCAAGATGTGGTTAATCTTGGCTTGGCCGAAGGTTGAGTTTAAGTCTGTTCTGTGCGTATCGCATCCTCTTTGGACCCAACAGCTAACCTGGGGTATGTTCTGCTCATAGAAGGTAGAAGCACAGAGGGCCAACTAGAAACACATGATGCCATTTAAGGCTTTTGAAGGTTTAGACTTGAACTCATATACTGTAACATTCATCTATAATCCGCGAACCAATTCAAGTCACATGGCCAAAACTAATGTCATTGGAAAAGGAAGTCAAAGAAACTATAAAGCCACATAGTAAAGGCTGTGAGTTCATAATTCCAATAGAAAGAGGGTATGGAAAATTAAATTTAAAACAGTGATCTAATCTGCACGCACAGATCAAAACTGGTAGAACTGGCTTCCAAACTCAGGATGCTCAGGCTCTGAAGCTCATCCTTCTAACCACTATGCCATGTATAAACATCTAACAATAATAAAGCCAGGCAGTAGCAAATGAATGGCAATGACACATTTTGATCAGGGGCCTGGGTCCATCAGGCTTCACAGAGGAGACACCTGGGCATGAGGGTGATGCAGATTCTTGATAGGCAGAGATGTGGGTTCAGGCACTGCTGCCGGAGGAAGCAGCATGAGGATGGATGGAAGGATGTGATGTCATCAGGAGACTAGAAAGTAGGGTTCCAAGGGATGACAGAGAGTATGAGGGCTGAGCATGGGAAGTTGAGTTCAGGATGGAGTTCTGAGCACCAACATGTGACATGATCACACCTGGAATCTCTTGGGCCAACTCTTTGCAAACCTCACTGTGCATACAAATCCCTCGGGAAGCTTAAGATCCAGATTCAGATTCGGTAAATCTTGGGTGTGGGGCGGGGGGCTGAGATTCTGCATTTCTAACAAGCTCTCTGGTGATGCTGATGCTTCTGTCTCACACTTTAAGGAGCAAGGCACTGAGCAAACAGGCTGCCAGCCATGCAAGGTCAGGGATTAGGTTTTCGGTCTCTTTATTTCCCTACAGTGTCTCTGGTGCTGGCAGACACATAACAGACTCACCACTGTGGTTGGATGTTGTCGCTGTCGCTGCCTTCCCTTCTGATCGACCTCCTTGCCCTCCCCCCAAGTCTTCCCCACTCAGCGGTAAAAAGCCCAGGCTCTTGGACACCTTGTTGGGTTAACTACCTGCAACACCTATGTTTTAACTTGTTTTCTCAGAAGGGAAAAAAACAAAGTGCTGCAAAAAGCAACCCTCTATTACTGGAGGTCTACACAGATTCATTAGAGCTTTGGGGAAGCCATCAGAAGTTGATTGTGCTTGAAGGGGTTGCTCGTCTCCTCCCATTTCCTAATTTGATTTCACGGCTCTGCAATGAAGTCAGAATGAGAGCCATATTAAAGATGGGAAGAGGGAGGGAAAAAGAAATCCCACCACCAATCAAGTTCTGAAACTTGCAAGGTGCCTTCTCCCCATCTCCCCGAGGAATTCCCCATTTTACAAGGGTGAAGGTGACCTCAAGAGAGACCACGGGCTGAAAAATCATGGCTTTTATAGTTACTCCCAAAGCAGAGAGAAGATGGATTACTAAGAAGGTGAACATTTGTGGGTAGGGGGCTCTGAGAAAAGGAGACAGAAATTCTGGAAGTCAGTTAGGGCTCACCTTGGGAATAGGTGACTTTTTTTTTTTTTTTTTTTTTTTTTTTTACCAGATGAATGGCACCAGGGCTTATGCCTGAGGATGTCCCAACACTTAGAGGTGTCCTTGAGTTTAGTTAATGGTCACAGAGTCATTCCTTTCAGTTCAGATAATGTTCAGGAGCTTGTAGCAGATGTTGACACCCTGCCCTCATGTCTTTGGTGCTCACTCCTGTGTTCCGTGGGTGTTTATAGTGAGTACCTGTTAAGGATTCTATTTGTGGCAGCATGTCCAGGACTCAAACGAGGCAAGCTGGAGTTTCTGCACTGGGAAGCAGCCCTCCACCAATGGGCTGATGGATAAAGTACCCCAGTTTTCTCCCCTCTTGGCTGGGGTAACTCTGGGAGCACATTCTACACCGTCTCCCAGAGGTCTGCAGCTGGACTGAGATCCGGTGGGAAGTCCACAGAGACCACCTGTGCCCCCTCTCACCCTGTATCACCTCTGTATTTCTCTCTCAGAACTTCCCAGGATTAATTTTCAAATAAATGCCTTGCACTCAAATTTTTGTCTCTGGTTCTGCTTCTGGATGAACTTAAACTAAGACACTGTCCCAAACTGCTTCCATGAAGATGCCATCACTCCATTTGGGGGTTCGAGAAGAAGCAGGGTTCAGGATTTGGGGGTTCAGGAAGGAGTGGAGCTTTTATTTTTATTTTTATTTATTTATTTATTTATTTTATTTTATTTTTTTTTATTTTTTTTAGATTTATTTTTTATTGGTGTTCAATTTACTAACATACAGAATAACCCCCAGTGCCCGTCACCCATTCAGGAGTGGAGCTTTTTAAGGGAACATGTTATGAGTGAGATGCGGGAGAGGAGCTCAGGATAGTCCCCCTGGGTGAGGGTGGGAGTAGGGAGTGTGAGTGGGGAGACGGGGGAACAAGGTGCAAGAGGTCCAATGAGGGTCAATGATCGTCAAGCGGGAAGGTACCAACTCATCTGTCATTGCAATTCTGCTTAGAGCTTGTCTTATTCTTGGGTTTTCACCTCAAAATGGAAAAGATTAATGGGTTCCCATAAGACATAAGGTTTGAGTTTCACCTTGCCTCTTCCTAGGTGTATACCCTAGTCATTTTATTTTTCTAAGCCATGCTGTCCTTGGATATAATTGGAAATAATAATGTGCATTGATCCAAGCTGCATGGAGCCTGGAGTCGAGGAGAACCCTTGGGCTCTGCAGGCCTGGGTATAAACCCCAGATTTGCCCTTTACTTGCTGCGTGGCCTTTTGGCAACTACCTAACATCTCTGAGATTATTTTATTTACAAAATGGAGAAATAACATTAATTTGAATCACATGAACTGGCCTGTGTTTGATATTTTGAGCTACAGAAATGGCAATTTCATATAGGTCAACCGAACACCTGCCTGAAAAGGTTTATGTGAAGATTTAAAATATCTGAGGGGTGCCTGGGTGGTTCAGTCCGTTAAGCATCTGACTTGATTTTGGCCCAGGTCGCGATCTCAGGATCCTGAGACTGAGCCCTGTGTCGGGTGCCATGCTGGGTGTGGAGTCTGCTGGAGATTCTCTCCCTCTGCCCCTTGGCCCTGTTGGCTCTTTCTATAAATATAAAATAAAATAAAATAAAATAAAATAAAATAAAATAAAATAAAATAAAATAAAATATAAAATAAAATAAAATAAAATAAAACTGAAAAGCACCTAGTATACTGACATGCACATAGCAAGCACCCAACATACCATTAAAGCTCTGATGACTATTATTGCTGAGGTAACATCTTAAGGTGACCACACCACAAAAAGTATCAAACCCTGCTCAGATTTAGAGTAAATAACAATAATTGCAGCCCACTGCCCAAGGACCCAGTCTACCTGTCTGACCACCAGCCACAATCACTGGACATCTCGATGCTGGGAGAACATGCTGGGCACCGCACATCTCTGAGCTCCCTGTGGGACACGGAGGGGTTTTTTGTTTGTTTGTTTGGATTTCCAAATGTCATACTGGAAGCACTGTGAATAAAAGAATCAGAGAGGATTTCAGCTTCCACCTTTTGTGACACTCGGGTTTAAAAAATAGAAGAAAACAAATTTTTTTAAAAATAAAGGAGGGCCCAGCAAGATTAACTTTATCATTTTAAGAAACAACCGTTGAAACAGCCGCTGTGAATATATTCATTATTCTCCAACGCCAAGCGCCGTGCCCCAGCGCGCACGGCATCTGTGTGCTTGCTAATTCTCCCGTTATTATTACCCACTGAAAGGGCAGGCGGGAGAGAATTCCAGGCACTCTCTCTCGGCGGAGCTTTGCAGCTTTCATGGAGCACTCCAAACTCCCCCAAACGTGCTCCTTGAGCATTTAGCTTACTAATCTTGATGTGACAGAAAAAAAAATCGAAAATAGCTAATGGCTTTAATTTTCTTATACCTGACAGCTAACCAATTCATCCCATCCGAAACAGTTACTCATCTGATTCCCCTCTTCTCCCTCTCTCGATCACACACACACACGTGCACACTCCTCTCTTCCAAACCTGCCAGTCACACCCGTGTGTGCATGCGCGTGCGTGTGTATGCACGTGCGTGCATGCGCGTGCCTGTGTGATCAGGCTTAATTTTATTTCTTTCCCTCTCAGGAAGGTCACAAATCACAGATGTAAAGAGTTTCTCAGATGGCAAGCAGGGAGGGACAAACAGAACTGCCTCATCGAAGTCCTCTGGCAACCAGGCACCATCAGGACAGCACGTGGTATAGATCACTCGAGGTGACCACTGGGCATAAGCCGGAGAAACAGCAGAGTCGGGCCTGGGAGGCAGATCTGGTGAGTGTCTGCTGGGCTGCAGGGCCTGCTGGTGACAGCTGCCCCTGCAGACTGTTTCCAGGAGACCCAGAAGCCCAGGGCAGGCAGGAGGATCTGCGAGGGGCACCAGGTATGACTGTGTCAAGACCCAGAGTCCTGGGGAGCCCATGGGGAGGACCTTGGTGAAAAGGTTTAGAATTCATTGCTTCTCTTTCCTTTCCCTCCCCTGGTTTGCGTTGCTGGTTTAAACTCTAAACTAGAGCCAGGGCTGTTTGTGTGAGCAGGAAAAGTATGAGAGCAGCAGCTGCTGGAGCAGCACCAGATGACATTACACTACCCTTTGCATGTATGTACATGTGTGCACATGTGCATGCGTACTTGTGTATGTGTGCATGTGTGTGCATGCATGCGTGTGTGCGTGCGTGTATGTGTGTTAGGGGTGGGATGGTTCTGCATTTTAAAGGGATGGATTAATGGCTAAATGGCTGTTCTATGCTTTAAAGGGCCAGCTGTTCAGCAGTTAGTATTACAAGATTTATTTCCCAGAATGGTTTTTTTAAATCACCCCCCCATTCCCCAGCTGGAGGCTTGTTGTTACTGGAGAAGAAAAACATTGTCTGGGTGCAGGAAAAGCATCCGAGGGAGCGTCTTAGACTCTTTCTGTACAGTAGAAGCCCAGACAGTGCCTCCCTCTGAGTGGCTTCTTTATATTTCTTCAATTTCCTAAATTACCTGCATGACATGGACTCTCCTCAAAAACACGGAGGCTCATTTACAAGCTCCCAGAAAAGAATGATCTTACTCTCATTTACGTCTACATGATCTCTACCTTCTGTGTTTCTGTTTGCCTCCAGCTTGGAGCAGTCCTGATCCAGCCCAGCCTCAGTGCTCCCCCATGCCCAGATACCTGTCCTCAATTCTGTCCTCTGCCCCCTTCACCCTCCTCAGGCCCAGAACCTTCCATGTCTACCTCTCCACAGGCCATTCCAATGTTTTCTGCCTTCCTCTCAAGACACCACTGTACGCCCTTTGGATAGTCAGTCACAGAAGCTCCCTTCCTGCAAAAAAGCCTTCCCTCTCTCTTTCTCCTGAGCCACAAAGTCTCTAAGCACAAGGACCCTCCTCCCTAGAGATGCCATGGTGAAGAGCAGACCTCTGTCCTTGCCCTGTGCCCTCCTTCCCGTCTTCTGAAGACAGGGTCCTCATGCTTGTTTTCTTTCTTGCCCTCTTCTACCTATGGCCTGCCTCCAGCTTGGGAGTTGGGTGCCCAGGGACTCCCTGCGATCGATGACAGCAGACTGAGGGGCAGCCGCAAAACAGCTGGAACAAACCAAGGCCAAATGTTAACTGCCTCTGGCAGCTTCCCCTCTTGGGCCTCTCTCTCAGGCCCCAGAAACGCTGAAAGTTCACGTTGTAAAATCCCAGTCCCAGAGCCATGAAGCATCATTTCCAGCTCGAAGGAGACACCCAACCCAGCCTAATACCGATGGATTCCTGGGCATACATTCATCAGGAAAGCACCCCTCTCTGCCTGCCCTCCACCTCAGGGGCTTTCACTTCCACTCTCCTCTGACTGGCCCGTGAGTGGTGTTCCACATCAACGATCCAGAAGGTTCTAAGGAAGATCTGGATCTTCTCCGGAACTGGAGGTTACTGGCAGCTAGTTCTGGGCTCCTGATCCAAAGGAGCTGGGGGTAGGTTTTAGTGCCTGAGGTGGAGACCAGAAGACCTCTCACATCCAACAACCACAAGCCAGGGATTCCTAGAGAGAGCAGAAGCAACCTGAGCCGTGACCTGCCGATACGTGTCACTTTTGGGATTTGTCCCCCCAGAAGAAGCTACCTAGAGCCTGTCCTTTCAAAAGGCTTGTTCTCCTCTCTTTCATGAAAACCCATATTCAAACATGGGACTTGGTGTCACAGACACATTATGAAGGGCCCCTCTGCTTTGCAAACTCCTCACTAAAGGACTTTTTTAGACTGTCAGATACCCACCCCCCATCTCAGCCAGTGAGAAGGCAAAAGAAGGTAGAAGTTGAGTCTCTGACAGGAGAATCTTACAGCATGAGGCTCATTCCTAACTTTCCACTGACTAGCTGCGTGACCGTAAGCAAGCTACCTCTGTCCTCTCTGTTTCTGCATCTGGTAAATGGGGGACAACTGCCTCAGAAGGTCAGTCTGAGGACCAAGTGAGATCATCCACGCAGAGCATTAAGCACAGTGCCAGGCACGCAGTAAGCTCTTGGAAAGCTTTGCTGTGACTTAAATTGTGATTTTTAAGACCAATGACCAATCTATATACTTGGTCTAGGGAAGGAACAAGGTCGAATAGCCTGGCCACTTACCACGTAGAAAACGAACTGATTTAGCCTGAGAAGATGCTGAGCAAATGGTTCATTTCAACATTTTATCACATTGAACATCTTATGATCTCCAAATCTCCTCTGGAGTTGGATCATTAAAAACGACCAGAATAGCAAGGCAACATAGCAGACCCTTAAATATTGTGCATTTGTGGGGAAAGAAAATAAAGGAATTAAGTTGCAAATACATTGTTTTGTCTATTTAGATTCCATTTCCTGATCTCCCTCTGGGACGCCACCCTTCCCCGACTCACAGTCCTGTGACTTGGGCAGGGCCATGTGGCGGTGTGCTAGAGATCACTTCTCCTAGCTCTGATTGTCCCATCTCTTCCCTACTCCGTGTTCAACAGGCATCATGACAGCAGCCATCATGAAATCAGCCACATGACAGCAGCCATCATGAAATCAGCCATGGCGGGAGTATTTAAACCACTGAACTGGGCAAACACTACAAATGAGCACCTCCCTCCCCCTCCCCTGAGCCCGTCATGAGACATTTACCAGCACACCCCTGGGCTTCCCCCACCCCACAGACATTCAACCCAAGGACAGCCAGTCAGCATATTCCAACTTCCTGGCTTCAGTGATAGATTCAGAGATGGATGCATGCCCAGAGCCAGACCAATGACATACAATCTTGGGATGTTCGCTGGAAAAATCTGGAAGAGAAGTTTCTTTTTAGTGGAAATGTAAAAAGAAGCTGCTAGTGTCAAATTTAGCACTACACGAAGCTGGTCCCACCTGAGAGAAGGAAGGAACAAGAGACCAAGGGCTGGTGACCAGGGCCACACTAACCCTTGGATTTAAAGGGGATGTGACCCAATAAATTTTCCCTTCCTTTTTCCTGGGAGACCTCTTCTGTCATATGTAATACTCGAGTCCCCACTAACAGAGATGCATTATCTATTTTCCAATGTTGGGTGGGTTTTTAAAGATTTTATTTATTGATTTGAGAGAGACAGAGAGACAGAGAGAGGCAGAGACAGAGAGACAAAGAGCATAAGTGAGGGGAGGGGCAGAGGGAGAAGCAGAGGCCCCACTGAGCAGAGAGCCCAATATGAAGCTCAATCCCAGGACCCTGGGATCATGACCTGAGCCAAAGGCAGATGCTTAACTGACTGAGCCACCCAGGCGCCCCTCAAGTATTAGGATTTTATCTGTTTATGGTAGTTTAGTGGCTACGAAGTCCTCGTATTCCTATATGCACACTCCTTTTCAATGTGATTTTGCAGATTCTCCCTTCAAGAAAGGGAGTCTCTTAACTCCTCCCTTGAATCTGAGCTGACTTCATGATTTGCTTTGACCAAAAAAATGTAGCAGAAGTGATGTTGTACAAGTTCTGAACCCAGGCCCCCAGAGGTCCAGCAGCTTCCACCTCCACTCACTTGGAACCCTGAGACGCCCATGCCCTGACACCACCGACCATGTAGGATAATGGCCACATGGAAAAGGATGCTCAGCTGTCCCAGCTCTGCTCCCTGAGCCCAACTGTCAGCCAACCCTGCAGCTGAATGCAGCCTGTGTGAGAGCCCAGGCAAGAGCAGCAGAAGAAGCTGCAGCCAATCCACTCAATTGAGAGAAATAATAAATCATGGTTTGAAGCCACTCGGCATTGGGGTAGTTGTCACACAGCAAAGATACTTGATGATTTTTAGCATCCAAATTTCATCGATCCATTCATGAGGGGATAACGTTTTATTTATATTTGGCAAGAGAGTAGAGGATCAGGAGTCAGAAGGTTGTACTTGAGCCCCAGAGCCACTGTTTGCAAGCTGTGTACTCTTGGGATAGTTATGTAGTTTCTGTTTGCTTCAGTGTTCCCATCAGTCAAGTGGGCATAAGAATAGCACCTATCTCATGGGGTTGTCATGAGGATTAAACAGGTTAAAAGTTTATTACATGCCTGGTACCTGGCATATAGCAAGCCCTCAATAAGTGCTAGCTCTTCTCATTATTAGTATTAGCACCCATGCTATGAGAAATAAATTGTTCTAATTTTAAGTATATGTGCTGCCAAAGTGAGCACTATGAGAAATAATTTGTGACTCCTGGTTGGATCCAAGAACAGTGATTCTGACTATAGTAATATTCCAGGTGGAGCTTAAGCTATGGTCATGCTAGGATTCAAACTTGTCCAATCAGATGCATAAGGAGTGGCAGGGGGCTGCCATCGATCTGTTAGTGCTCGCGATCCAAGAGACCCCTGGGAGAGAACTCAGCTAAGTGCCTTCCACAGATTATCTCATTTAAAGTTCACAACAGTCCCGTGAAGCAGGTGCTGCCCATATCCCTTATCTGCAGATAGGAAAACCCAAGGCTCAGAGAGGTTAAGTTACTGACCAAAGTCACAAAGCCAAGAAGGGTAGAGTTAAGGATTTCAGTCCCAGTTGACTAATTCTAGAGCCTGCACTCTTGGTCTCTTACCACACTGCCCTGATTCTTGGACAATGGGTCAGGGCCAGCCAGCACTGCGAACCTCCACTAAGACTATCGTGCTCCTAAGCCCTGAGGCAAGGGGGAGGAAAGATATGTAATAAAAGGGCATGGAAATTCTCTGCCCTTGGTGGCACGCTGAACATGTGGGGAGAGCCTGGTGATTCTTTTACCAGCCCTTTCGTGGCTCACGGGAGATGGTTCATCTACCCAGACACCAGCCATCTGGTATAGGGTTTTGGCACCCCAATCAAACACTGGTGATTGTCAGCAGCAGCCGGAGCATCTCCAGCAGGGCTGGGCAGTGGCGACAGAGCCTCTAAAGAGCACTGAGGGTGAAGGGGACATTTTGGCTTCAGCAGAGATGAGAGCCTGCCACAGCAGCTGCAAGGGAGGGGAGTGGTGGTGATGCCACAGGCCACCAAAAGCAGGAGTCTGCTCAATACAGCAGGAAGCCTCAGAACCATTTAGGAGGATTCTGAGGGGTTCCACGTCCCTACAGAGCAAGTGGGAGTAGAGCCAGAGGCCCTCTGCTCTTCCTGGCTGGGCCCGTGATGCCATTCTTACTCCCAGGAACTCCAGATTATAGAAGACTAGGTCAACCACAAATCCCGGTGTTGACCAAGTCATCAGCCACAGAAAAGTCTCTGTCCCCAGAAACATCTCCCCCTTAATCCCCATGTGTCTTGATACTCCAATCCACTCTTTAGGCTTATGGTAACATCTTTAGATGTTTGCCTCCTGGTAGTAGGCAAACATAACTGCCTAGCCCATGATTGTCATAATTGTTACTATTAATAACAACAGCAACTGACATTGATATATACTCTTTATGATTGATCAGACTCTTTCCCATTTATAGGACTGTATCCTTATTTCAAAGATGAGGACACCAACTCAGCCAAAAAAATGTGCTTAAGATCCAACTAAGAGTGAGAAGGAGGAACTCAGTTCAACTCCTTTTACCTCCTGTGGTGATTGATTTTACATGTCAACCGAACTGAATCTGGGGGCGCACAGGTCTTTGGTCAAACACTATTCTGAGTGTGTTTGGCAGGGAGGGGACAGTGTTTCTGGATGCAACAAACATTTGAATCGGTAGACAGTAAAGCAGACTGCTCTCCCGAATGTGGGCCTTGCCTAATCAGTTGAAGGTCTGTGTAGCACACAAGACTGGGTAACCAGGAATTCCTCCTGCCCAACTACTTGAACTAGACATTGGTGATTTTTCCTGCCTTCATGCTGGAGCTGAAACACCGGCTCTTCCTGGGTCCTGGGCCTGCTGGCTTTTTAAGAGTGGAACTGTACCACTGGCTCTCCTGGTTCGCAGGCCATTGGACCCAGATGAAACCAAATCATTGAACCTCCTAGGTCCCCAGCTTACCAACTGCATATCTTGGGGCTTTTCAGCCCCGGTAGTCACAGGAGCCCATTCCTTATTGGTTCTGTTTCTCTGGAGAACTTTGGCTGATACACCTCTCAGTCTTAGGTGCCTGCATCACATGCCTGTTAATATCTCTGCAGGTGCCAATTTCTGTCTCCTGGAGGGAAGAGGCATGTGGCAGATTAAACGTGGCCACACATTTCTTGGCACTTTTCCCATCAAGAAGTAGAATTTGATTTCCTTCCTCTTACATCTGGGCTGAACTTAGTGACATGTTTGTAACCAAGTGAATGTAGTGGGAGTGACACCATGTACCATCTGAGGCTAGGTCAGAAGAAATCTTGTAGCATCTGCCTGGATGCCTTGGAATGTTTGCTCTCTGGACACCCTCTCTTTGGATACCCCGTCTTGGCATGCCGTTGCCATGCTGTGAGTGGCCCAAGCCACAAGGAGAGGACCTCTCTATATTGTGCTTCCCAAATGTCACTCTGCTTATACACTCCCTGAAGCGCCTATGAACACAGAGGTCCTGCTTACATCAGAGGAAGGAGGGCCTGAGAGTTGGCTTCTCTGACCAGCTACCTCTGCTGCTGCTGATCCGAGGATCATGCTCTGAGTAGTGGGGCCCCATGGTCCTCTGTGCCGAACCCCAATGGATCCTGATCATCTCCCTGTCTGACAAATGGAGCTCTCGGGGTTTTTTTTTTCCCCTAGCAGCCATGAAGGCCTATAACATCGCTTTGCCCTTTTGCTAAAGTACATATTTAAATTACACATACTTTGAGACTGGTGTGAGGGAGTCGCTTGGCTTCCGTGAGAATGTAATTTTGGAGAAAGCCTATATAAACATTTCTCTTTTCAGAGACTTGGGGATTCATAAAAGATGCAGCCATCACAAATATCAGGGCTATATAGTTCTCCAACTGTTCTCATCTCTCTGCCATCCATCGACTTGTCTGGGAAGCAAAAACAGTTCTATAGGCATTCACTCATTTATTTATCCATTTATTTATTCATAAAACAAATGCTGATTGAATGCCTTTATGTTGTTTGGGTGCTGGGCTGGCGGGGAGCGGGGTACCCAGCTAAATGGTCATAGTCCCAGAACTCGTGGAGCTTCCAGTATAGGGAGGGAGACAGACATGAATCCCATTGACACACTTGGTGGCATCGTAGCCCATAAGGCTGCAGTGGAGAACGGGAGCTGAGAGAGCAGGTGTCAGGGGGTCCGGGCCAGCCTTGGCAATCAGGGTGGTTGGGCTTGCTGGAGAAGAATAGCTGAAACTGAGGTCTGAAGGATGGGTAAGTTTGGGTGGGTACAATGCCTGGGTGTAAGCCAGGGCAAGGCCACTGCCAAAAGGACACTAAGGGTCCCTGCTGGCTCCAAACCCCATCCTCCCGAGAGTGGGAATGTTCCATCACTCACACTGTGCTCTAGCCTGGCGACCTCCCAGTCTTCACCAGACTGAGGCCCTGACTGTCTCCGCAGCCAGCCAGGTGTCTGTCCAGAGGCACACTGGGTGGTTCCCTGCACCTGCATTCTCCTGCTGCCCAGATACCCTGTGAGGACAGCCACCAATGGGTGGGATGCCGAGATTCCTATCAGCATGACTTTCATGGGATGGAATGTATTTCCCTCCCCTCCTTCCTGGAAAAAGATACTCTGAAATCCTAAGTCACCAGGACCTGAAAATATGGCCTTATTTAGAAATGGGCTCTTTCCAGGTGATTAGGTTGAGGCCATTAGGGCAGGCCGTACTCCAAATCACCTGGTGTCCTTGTAAAAAGGGGAAATCTGGACAGGCATGCAGAGAAGGCTGTGTGAAGACGCAGAGGCACACAGGCACAGAGGGCAGACAGCCATGTGAAGATCAAGGCAGAGACTGAAGGGAGGCACCTCGCAGCCAAGGAAGGCCTGGGACCCCCAGAAGCTGGAAAGGGCAAGGAAGGATCCCGCCCCCTCCCAGAGCTTCTGGAGGGAGTACAGCACTGCTAACACCTCGGCTTTGGATGGCTAGCCTCCAGGACTGTGAGTCAATCGATTTTTACCATTTTCAGTCACCCAGTTTACAGTATCTTGTTCTGGCAACTCTAGAAAATTACTACAGCAGTGGAACCACTGGAGAGCTGTGGTTAGGGATCTGAAGCAGCAGAGGAGCCTGGGAGGGTGACAATGGGGCACCCACCCCTGCCCTGGGGCAAGGGTGTGATCACCTAGTTCAGACTGCTGCACAGGAAGTAGAGGAGTACAGGGGACACGTGGGGAAGTTGAGAGCCAGGAGGCTTCTGGAACAGTCAAGGCTTCATTAGGGATGGAGGAGGTGAAACAGACGGGATTGTATGATTTTTATGGCAAAAGAAGACAACAACAAAAATCATACAGTTCCGTCTGTTTCACCTCCTCCATCTCAACTTGCCCGCGTGTCACCAGTTTCGGACTTAAGGACCTGGCAATGGCAAAGGTAAAGAGGACGTTCCCCCTAATCTCACCAAAGAACTTATAATGGTCTCCTCAAAGCTCTTTGGGCTTTTTCTCTCTCACTTGATGGCTAATTTAAAAATGAAAAATGTCTTTGCATTAGAGAAGGCATTACTCATAGAGAATAGTAAGAAGAAAAAAACAACTGAAGTCAGAAGAGCCTCTTCCTCGCTCTGTGACCCCCTCTCTCAGCCTGTGGTTGTCAAAGGAGGCCAGTGGGGGTGGTTGTGAGGCAGAATCCTGGGAGGATCCCCAATGACCCACGCCCTGTCTTGGAGTGCGGGTGGGCCTGGCCTAATCAGGTGATCCCTTTAGGATTCAGAGATTCTGCTGCTGGCCTCGAAGGAGCAAGCTATCAGGAGCCAAGTTCTTTTTTCTTTTTTTATAAAATTATTTTTTATTGGTGTTCAATTTGCCAACATATAGAATAACACCCAGTGCTCATCCTATCAAGTGCCCTCCTCAGTGCCCATCACCCAGGCACCCCCACTCCCCGCCCACCTCCCCTTCCACCACCCCTAGTTCGTTTCCCAGAGCTGGGAGTAGGAGCCAAGTTCTATAGGTGCAAGGAACTAGGTGTGTCCCACGGCCACAGGAGCCTGGAAGAAGACTGTGAGCTTCAGGTGCTGACCTTGGCCTTGGTCAACACTTGGATTACAGTCTTGTGAGATCCTGAGCAGAAGACTCAGTCATGTCATGGTGGACTCTTAACCCAAGGAAACCATCAGATAATAATAAATGGCTATTACTTCAAGCATCCAGGTTAAGGGGAATTTGTTATGTAGGAATAGGTAACTGATACAGTGGCAATCCTGGCCGCACTCCCCCTCCACCCAGGCAGATTAAAAAATGGAACCTGGGCAGCCCCGGTGGCTCAGCCATTGAGCGACTGCCTTCAGCCCAGGACCTGATCCTGGAGATTCGGGATCGAGTCCCACATCAGGCTCCCCGCATGGAGCCTGCTTCTCCCTCTGCCTGTGTCTCTGCCTCTCTCTCTCTCTCTCTCTCTCTCTCTGTCTGTCTGTCATGAATAAATACTTTTTTTAAAAAAATGGAATCTGCCCTTCCTTATATTCTTTCTGCCACTGTATTCCCATCCATGACGTTTGCTACATCTGGTTGGGGTGTTCTGGTGCTGACAGCAGATGCTGGAGCGTCTGGCCGAAGGGATGACCAGCAGGTGGTGAAAGCCTAGCAAGGCCCCAGGGGGATTCCTCCCCTGGAGCATGGAGCTGGACTTCTCCATTCCTGGGACTTCTGCTGGTGAGCAGGGGTTCGGGTGCTGGAGACGGGTGCTGGGAGACACAAACGACAAATGAGACGGGGCTGGCCGTCTTGGGTCCTAGAAGATAAAGAGAAAAAAAATGGTTCACTCTTCCCAAGAGAACAGTTTTCAGCTATGGACTCTGTGGCCTCCAGGGTGAGACAGGGAAGCTTAATGGGGCTCTGGGGAGCCCCAGGGCCTCGAATCACTGTGCGGCAGAGGCGGTGCTCGGTAGGCGGGGGCTGAATTTGGGTCTCTGTCAAACTCTCCCAGTGTCCTGATCTGTTTTGCCAGAAAGCAGAGCCCGAGATGGGGGTGCAGGTTGTTTATTTCCGAGGTGATCTCAGGAAGCAGAAGTGAAGCAACAGGAAGTGTGTACGTTGAGGTGGGATCACCATTGGGAATTCTGTTGTGGGGGCACTTCTGGGAACCCTGTAGAGTGCCTCCTGGAAGAGTCCAGGGGACAGCTTGGGGACTGGGCATTTATCCACTGGCTGCTGCCCTCACGGGGGAGGGTTACCCCAAAGGTGTTCACTGCCTGGCCCTTCTAGGTGATTCCTGCAGGTTTCCATCACTTCAGAGATAACTCCGAAGTAGAAGAAGCAGAGTTCTAAGGTGAAAGACGGCCTGCATTCACAGGAGCTGCCCCCTGCGGCCTCCCAGGGATCACAGGCAGCCAGGGAGGTGGCCCAGGGCACAGAGCATACCTGCTCCATCTGAGACATGGAAGGAACCCCAGCAGCTGAGCAGAGCTCCCTTGAGAAACCAGTTAGGAAAAGCTCTAGGCCCTTCGGGCTCTTACCCATCTACACAGGCACAAAGCTGCACAAAAGTTTTGCAATTTCAGGCAATTCACAGAGCTCACCCCTAAGTCCATTCAGGGACCACCCAGGTTCAAAATCCTTAATCTAGAAAAAGAGCAGGATTTATTTCCATGTTTCACTGCTAGAGGGGGTCTCTTTTTTTAAAATTATTTACTCATTTTTGAGAGAGAGAGAGAGGGCAGGAGGAGGGGCAGAGGGAGAGAGAAATCCTCAAGCCGACTCCCCACTGAGCATGGAGCCCGACTTGGCGCTCCGTCCCGTCCCACGACCCTGAGCTCATGACCTGAGCCAAAATCAAGAGGCGGATGGACGCATAACCCAGGCGTGCCCCTGGAGGGGCTATCTTGATGACTTGAAATCCTGAAAGACTTTGTAAAAAAAAAAAGGCCAGTAGACATTTTGCCTCTGGGAAAGTCAGACTCCACAGAGTAGATGCTGGGGCCGCACTGCATAGACCGGTCAGCCCAGAGAGAGCCCTGGCTGTGGCCGGAGAAATCCACGTGTGTGCTTCTCGCTGGTGGAGGGTGAGGCACAGCCCTAGGAGGAAGGAGAATCCAGAGCAGAGGGTTCTAGCGACTCAATGAAAGGAAAACTCACGGAGATGTGGGAGGGGCTGTGGGAGCTAAGAAGGAATGTAGAGACACCTCCAAGACTCACTCACAGCAAGAATCCGGGAAAACAAGTCCGAGGGAAATAATCAGAGTTCTCTGAACCGGTAGGACTCGGAGCCACAGAGGAGTGAACCACCAGGAGCTTGTATTTTTTCCTGCTGCCACTGCAACAAATTCTCACAATGTAGTGACTTAAAACAACACCAATTCACTATATTACAGTTCTGGAGTCTGAAATAAGTCTCACGGGGCTAAAATCAAGGTATCAGCAGGGCTGTGTTTCCTCAAGAGGCTCCAGGGCGAATCTGTTTCCCTTTTGCAGCTTATCTAAAGGCGGCCCGCCTGCCCTGGCTCATGGCCCCATCACTGCATCCCTGTAGACGCTGCTTCTGTTCTCACATCCACTACTGACTCGGAGCTTCCTGCCTCCCTCTTACAAGCACCCTTGTGGTTATGTTGGGCCCACCTGGATTATCCAGGATAATCCCCATCTCGAGATCCTTAACTTTGTCATACCTGCAAGGACCCTTTTTTGAGTTATTTTAAATTAATGCAATCACAAGATCTGGGGCTTAGCACACAGACAGCTTTGGGGGTCATTTTTCTGCCCATCACAGAGATGCAGTTGAACAATGCAGCCCCTGCCTAAGATGTGAAATCAGAGCTTTCTCTCCCTGCATGCTCCGGATCTCCTGCCAGGGCTTCCCATTGTCAGAATCGAACCAGAACTCATCTGGCAAGGGCACCAGGAGATGCAGTCCCCAAGGGTGAGAACTGTGGAAAATGGACAGGGGTTGGATGGGGCAAGGTAGAGAAGTGACTATGGCTTAATGGAGATGGCACTGACTCTGAAAATTTCAACCCATGATCTACTCAGGTAAATAAATGCCTTGGGAACTCCTACCTCGGTTCCTATCTACGCTTCCTTGCTGAAGGCCAGTTGGGGCAATAATCCTGATTTCCATCAGCAAAAGTCAGCAGAATATTAAAATCCTACTAGTTCCCACTTATGCCGATCCTTCCAGTGCCACAGAATTCAGCTTCTCTGGAATCCATCTTTGAAGGCTTCTGCCAACAACTGTGTATCCTTGCATGTGGCGATCCATTCATTTATTCAACCAACATTTATTGATCATTTGCTCTTGGCCCAAGCACTGTGCTAGGCCCTTTGGAGTACAGCCATTGAATAACACGCAGTCTCTGCCCCCAAGAAGCCCACAGTCTAACAGAGAAGAAACACAAGTTGTCCTCAGACAAGGCTAAATGGAAGAAAGAGCACATGAGAAAGAGCCTAAAGAATCTGTACAATTTGAATGGCAAAAATAGAAATGAACAACATCCTAGGGTGAGGACATGTCATATGCAAAGGTACCAGGTGGTGAAAAGTCTTGAGGTGTTAAGAGGGGAGAGAGAGGTTTAGAGAGGTTGGAACCCAGGGAGCAATGGGTAACACGGCAAGGGACAGGTCTAAAATGCAGGCTGGGGCTACATCCGGAAGGACTCACATGCCATCCAGGACTCGTGGTGCTGTCCCATCCACGACAGGAAGTAGTACATGAAGAGTGGAGCAGAAGAGTGGCATGATCAGATGTTCATTTT